>NC_083722.1:61020621-62270621 GCF_028564815.1 Eubalaena glacialis | reverse complement strand
CTTGTTGTTTTGGGCAAGTCACTTAATCTCTTTGAGATCTATTTGTTCATCTGTAAATTTTAAGGGCAATTGTGTAATATAAAATATAAGAAAGAATCTGAAGCTTCACATGATTTATGGTAGGTGCTTAAGAAACGTGAATTCCCTTCCTCAGAACTTTATTTCTCAGTCATGTGCCTGTTTAACCACCAAAGATGCAACAACTTAAAACCTCTTTAAATAGTTAAGGTCTTGGAGACCCTCTCACTGCATTCTCTGTGAGGGTGTTTCTCTTATGGAGGCATTTCATACTGATATTAGGGTCCATCTACGAGAAATAAGATTATCAGTAATGACCATGGAAGGTCTTTACCCAGAGAAGAGGGGAGCACAGAAAAACAGAGCCCCTCTTGCCCAACCCACCATTATTAACTCGGACAGAATGGCTACAAGAGCTTGGCCAGAGACACAAATGCTCTTTAATTTAAATTAAAATTGGAAAGAGTTGCCTTGCTTACTGTAGTGTGCTCCCTACTGAATAAAGAGGAAAGTGAAGTTGTATCACTGCCTATCACTGCCCTTTGCTAGCAGTAGCTGTGCCCCCATCAGGCTCAGTGACCTGAGCCCTTGCTGTTGAAATGAGATGACAAAGGGACGCAAATCAGTGACTTTTCCTGAAGGTGTGCAGGAAAGGCAAGACCTGCGTTCATCTTCTGGGTGACAGGAAATGCAAATTAAAAATTAGAGCTGGCACATTCTCCACCACCACACAGGTCAACGCTGCAATCATCAGCGAAAAACAGAACTTCTATTAATATAAAAGGGCAACAGAGATGGTCTAATCTCCATTTAAATTGTATCTGCTGTCTTAGTTTTAGGTTCTTCTAGAAACAATTACTGAGCTCACTACTGTGCAAAAATTTACTTAGGACGTGAAGGTAACACTGGTAGGGAGATGAGGAAATGAAGGGAAAGGAAACCCATAAAGGTCGCAATCAGCTACTACAGTGAGTATGGGAAGCTTAATCACTTCAAAAAAATTGTATAATTATTGTGGCCAGGATGCGAGGGAGTCATGGTATTTATACCCACACCTAGAAGCCAATCCCTATAGCAAATCCATCAATAAATCCTCTTGTCTCCATCTTAAAAATACATCCAAAATCTAGCCTCTCCCCTTGTTATCACCCTGGTTCTAGCCACCACACCAGCGTCTCTTGCCTGGATTACTGCAATAGATTGGTTTTTTGTTTATTTGTTTGTTTGTTTTTAATCTGGTCTCTCTGCTTATCTGTCACCCTACCATTTATTCTTCAAAAGTATCCAGAGCATTCTTTCTCACATTTAAGCCAGATCATGTCACTCTTCTGCTGAACCCCTCCTATAATTCCCAGAGCCTTCAGAGTCATGGCCAAGATCTTTGTTTTTTTAAATTTTATTTTATTTATTTATTATTTATACAGGAGGTTCTTATTAGTTATCTATTTTATACATATTAGTGTATGTATGTCAATCCCAATCTCCCAATTCATCCCAACTCCCCCCTCCATTTTCCCCCCTTGGTGTCCAAACGTTTGTTCTCTACATCTGTGTCTCCATTTCTGCCTTGCAAACCGGTTCGTCTGTACCATTTTTTGAGATCTTAATGATGCTGCAAGGCCCGGCTCGATCTGGCTGCTTTGCCTCTACAAACTCTTCCCTACCCTTTTTCCCATCACCCCCCTCCAGCCACACCTACTTCCTTGCTGGTCCAAGACTCCTGGATCAAGAACACTCTCCCCTCATTTTCTGTTCACTTGTTTTCTCTGCCTACAATACCTTTTCTCTCATAGTCACATGACTTTCTCTTTTTCTTCTGATTTCTCATATGTCTTTTAACAGAGAGGTCTTCCTAAGACCACTCAATATGGAATAATACTCCCAACCACATCCTTAGTACTCTGGATCCTTCTTTAACTCCTTTATTCTTCTTCCTATTACTTATTAGCTTCTAGTACACCACATATTTAACTATTTTGTTTATCAGACTTCCTGCATTAGAAATAGGGCAGTAACTGTCTCTTTCAGGTTCAGTATTGATCCCTAGCTTTTAGAAATTAGGTGCTTAATAAATATTTGTTGAGTGGATGGATGAACATAAAATACTCTCTATAAATATAAAATATCATAAAAATTTCTAGTTACATTGCAAGACCCCGAGAAATGGAGTGTTACCTCTTTCCTCGCATTCACAGTTCTTGGCCCAGTGTAGAAGCTTAATAAATGTTGGTATTAGGGTTAGAATCAGCAATTGATAAAGTTGCCCTGAGCTGAGCTAAACGATTTCTCCAAATGGCTTGGTTCAGTAGTAAGAACATGCAGGGAGGTAAATGGATTATGCTTCCTACTGTGTATTTGCTTTGACAATATGGGGCAACGTGAAGCGGTGTTTATTTTTCTTAATTAACATAAGTAAAGGATACCCTTTGAATGATGACAGTGAGTGTCAAAGTGTTAGGCAGCTTCCATTTGGCTGAATTGTTCTTACCAGTTTTAAATATTGTTCCTATTCTTGCTTCAGTCATAATGTGACTCCTTTTCTAGTCCTGAGCTCTCTCTCAGGAATAGGTCGGTGCATCAAGGATACAGCAGATAATTTCTTGTTTTGGGTAAACAACACTGACCTGGGCAACTCTCCAAGTGAAGTCAGCCACAACTATGATTTGCTTTTTTTATTTTAAAGATTTTTTTTTGATGTGGACCATTTGAATTTTGAATTTGTTACAATATTACTTCTGTTCTATGTTTCGGTTTTTTCTTTTTTTTTCTTTTTGGTCGCGAGGCATGTGGGATCTTAGTTCCCGACCAGGGATCAAACCCGCACCCACTGCAGCGGAAGGTGAAGTCTTAACCACTGGACCACCAGGGAAGTCCCTATGATTCGCTTTGAATCTGTAACCTTTCTTTCTCCAAGAGCGATTTGGGGCAGAAGATAACACCACAGCACATTTCCATTGGGCAGCCCCCCAGCTTCCAAAAAGGGAGCTGGGGTGTTTATTCCGTTATTCAGCTTTTCAACCGCCTAATATGAAAAATCAACTTTTCTCAAACCAGAGAGCCAGCTTTTCAGATGCAATGTTATTGTTTTCTCTCTTGAGAGAAGGAACTAGATTGTCAACTTAACTAAGCATCAGATGTTTATTACTAGATCATAAAGGAAAAGTGTATTAGGAATCTGTGCTTTGGCATTAGGCTGCTATAAAATAACTCTAATTAGGGCTGTGAAAAATGATGCTTTGGGGAAAAAGTATTTGGTCTATAGTAGCTTCCCAAAAGGTCAACCCCAGTGCTTTCATTTAGACTCTGAAACCAAAATTACTGCCTTTACTGTTGATGGAAAAACAAAAAAGTGTGATGTAGAGAAAACACCTCTGTGCTGGGAGTCAGAAAGTCTGAATCCTGCTGCAGCCTCAGCACTAAGGAAGCCACACGTCTCCGCAGGAGGGCGAGGACCAGCTTCGGACTGACTTTAGTTCTAACTCTATAAACCTGAGAAATACAGTCAGGCCTCTGTGCTCCAGGCATATTTGAGATTCCTCTTGCAGGGCCTTAAATATCATGCAATACATCCTAATCTGCCTGTGATCTGATCACCTGCAGCCGTGGTGTGGCCATCAGAAGGAAGAGATTTTGTCTTATTCATCTTTGTATCACCACCACTTTGCTTAATGAAGAATTTAGCAGATAATAGATGCTTATTCAACGCTTGCAATTTTTTAACTGTGTAGTTGGCAGAATGCAACGTATATTTTCAGAAGTGATCTCATTTGGTTTTCACCATAACCCTGAAACAGGAGCGTCATTGTACCCTTTCTGCAGATGAGGAAAGAGGCTAATGTTACTTTCTTAAAATCTGACAACCAATAAATGGTCTCATTAGTAGAAGTCCCACTCAGTCTTCTGCCTCCAAGTCTGTTATTCTTCCCATGGTCGCAGAGGCCCACGGGCAGGCTGAGACTCATGCCTGGAGAAGGGCTGAACCCGCCAAGGAATGATCGCAGCCCCGTGTCCGAGCCCCCGTGCGGCACCTGACCCTGCCACCTCCCACAGCATCTGCGAGCCCTGAACCCGCCAAGGAATGATCGCAGCCCCGTGTCCGAGCCCCCGTGCGGCACCTGACCCTGCCACCTCCCACAGCATCTGCGAGCCCTGAACCCGCCAAGGAATGATCGCAGCCCCGTGTCCGAGCCCCCGTGCGGCACCTGACCCTGCCACCTCCCACAGCATCTGCGAGCCCTGAACCCGCCAAGGAATGATCGCAGCCCCGTGTCCGAGCCCCCGTGCGGCACCTGACCCTGCCACCTCCCACAGCATCTGCGAGCCCTGGCTGAGAGTTCTAATCCCTCCGTTGCTCGTTCTGCCTGCAGAACTGACCTGCGTGGAGCTCAGAACGAGAACTGCGGGTCTGAAAGAGACCGCGCTATGCTCACGACGTAATCTCCCCTTCCAGACTGGATGGAGATGCAAGACCTGAGTTCTCACACACACTGTGTTGACTGGGACAGACCTTTCTTTATTGTTTCCAGAGCACATGAGGGATTTTCTCTTTGGAATCCTTTTCATACACTCATCAAACTCTTCTTCTTGCCCCTGGGTTTCGGCCACTTGCAGGAGGACTGCGGCAACTACCAGCTGACTGAGGCTGAGGACGGACACTTCCTCATGCTGGCACTGACCTCTCTCTGTGGGTCTGGGCTTCCCACAGGTTTGTCTGCACCTTCCCACTAACAAGCCCTATTCTTTGTCTGAGGAGGTGCTTTTGGGGTGACCACGGGCCTCCTCATCACTTTTGGTCCATCCACTAGACTCTGGGTGTGTACCTAAAACTCAAGCTACCTTGGGATGAGGGCTTCTTAGCCTGAGACTCCAGGCCTTGGTGTGAGGAGGAGGAGTAGCTACAGGTTCAGGGCCTCCAGCCTATGGGTCAAGGAAGCTCCCTAAAGCCGGCTTTATGGTGTCCCCTCCCCTAGGGGCTGTACTGAGTAGTCCCGAGGTCTCAGCTAGGACTTGCAGGCAGGGTTGCCCGCTCTTGCATGTGCACACACCACTGCATGTACTCTCGCATGTGTCTTTCGATACGTGTAGACTCTCCCTGGGCACAGTGGGACTCAAGGGAGTGTGCCGGTTATCGTGCATTCGGCTCCAGAGCTCCCTGCCCTGGAATCTGCAGGAGCTGGCTCCACCTCTGCAGTCTGCTCGTCTAGCCCAGCTGCAGCAGACCTACCCCTGACTCAGGCCTTCTTAGGCCTGGAAGCTTCTCCGTGGTGTGTTACCAAGACAACATGGCACCCTAGCAATTTTATAGCCAGCTCCATGATGGGATAACATCCTTGCTTGTGTGTTGGTATGACTCAGCACATAATTCAGCAAAGATGCTTGATGTTCATGAAGATGAACTACCTTCCTCTTTAGTCTTGTTCAAGGAGACACTGGTTCCCAGGATAATGCCAGTGTCCTTCTATCACTACACCCACCTATGAGACAGACCTTTGGAGACATCACTTCCAGACAGACCTAATGCAATGGCCGTTGACCCTGAGCATTCCTGCCATCCTCAGACAGTGTGAAATAAGGGTGGATGGGGAGTTTGGTGCCCTCATTAGGGAGGAGAAAGTGCAAAGAAAGAGCCACCCTCAGAAACAGGACCTCAGGTATAGAACATTGCCTTGCCTCATCCCCTCTGGCTGAAGCAAGCTAGGGCATTTATGGAGCACTCAACAAACATTAGAGCTCACCTCATGGTACATGATGATATGTCAATGACAGAGAGCAATGCAAACCACCATGGAAGCTCAAGTGAAGAAGAAACTGGAACAGCGCAGGCTCGGGAGGGAGTCAGGACCAGCAGGAAGCACCTGCCAAGACAGTGACATGAGAACTGAGTCCTAAAGCCTGAGTAGAGTGTTCAGGAGGAGAAGGGCATTTTACACATGGAGGGTGGTACAGTTTACTAAGCTCCTGCTGTATTCTGGGTCACCCAATCATTCCTGTGCAAAAAATCAAATAATAGATTGCAGTTTGTATAGTATGGTGTGAGAAGTGCCACTTCCCTTGTTACAGATTCGGTTTCCCCATTTGGCTGGCAGAACAACTGCCCTCCTTATCCTTCTGGCTTAGTGGGATTCCCTAGAAGGGCCTGAGATGGTGACTCTCATCAAAAGATTTATGGAGAGGGTGCACTTAGGTAAAATATGTGAAGAAGTAAAGGTAGCCCAATGGGGCAGGGGTAGGATGTGGTCTCCATGGAAGCTGCACTTCAGCCTGATCCCATTGGGAGCTCTGGAGCATGAACTGTACTGCAGAGTCAGGCTCACATGGAGGCAAAGGGGCTGGCATTTTGCACCCTACGTCAGTCAATCACTGATCAAGTTCTGACTCAAGGAGGAAGTATCTTATAAAGTAAGGTAGCTCCTTTTAGAGCAAAGGTAATTCTTTAGAGAAAGGAGTGCTCGTGCGATGCTAACAGCCGGTGGTCTCAGTAGCTGTAGAAAGGGGGTTCCTGCTGGCGAAGCGGATGTGGACGGGGCACTGACAGCATTCATGAACACTTTCTACCCCAGGAAGACACAGAAAAGAGTGGGAGGTGTTCATTTGCCCCATTAAATCAGCCAGACTCATCTACACACCTGCATCTGCCCCCTAGGAAAGGAGTGGAAACATTAGCCCGATTGGAAACAATGGTCAAAACTTGCATCTTGGCAGTCTATTTTCTTTCTATTCTTTTTCTCCTGTTCCTGCCAATGTTTTGCCTTTTTGATCCCAAGCTTGGTTCTCATTTCTGAAGCAAATCTAAGTTTACTCCTCCAGGCAATGGCCGGGCTGGTTCCTTAAGCTTCCAGGGCCCCATGGGTAGAGACTGGCTGCCTCAACCTCAGGCCCGCCAAACCTCATCCCCTGTCCTGGCCACTAATCACGGGTGCCCTCTGCATTCTTTCTCCCAGGCAGAACGGACAGACCAGATGACTCACCTGCAAGTTTACAAGTAGAATTTCTTAGAAAATTCTTTGCTGTCATGCCTGTAAATTAGTATTTTTACGGTCTTTTATTTCGTGGACACCAAAACTGAAAGTATTGTTTTTACATGAAAAAAGAAAACTATTTTTAGCTCGCAGAGGGAACGGGATGATATATGCTGCAGTTGTCAACTGTCTTTTAAAATGTATGTAGCACACTGGAACTCATAAATATTTAAAAGGACTAAATAATTATCTAAAGCTCCCCAGTCTGTTTTTTAAAATGATAATTTCCACAGGGAGCTAGGGAGCATTTGTTCTTTGTCAACTGTCCAGACAGAATTATCATCTTTGAAAACTTGTCCCTCCTGTTTGTTGCTATTTTTGTCACTTTTGACTCACTACCCAGGCCCCCTTATTCGTCTCCCCACTGGTTTCAATGCCACAAATTTGGCATGTGTGCAAAATACTTCCATCACTGTCTCTCCAGGTAGAGGCTCTGACCACCCTGGGAACCTGCTTGAGACCAGTCATAAACAGAGGTCAAGAGATACACTGAGTATAGGCTGCCTCTTCCTGAATTGTCAGGGGGTCTCCTGGGCAAGGAAGCGTGATAGATAATGACTCAGCCATCTGGGACATTCTTAGAACGTGTCTATAGAATAAGAGGTTTTCCTGAATGGGAAAGAATAAGAATACAGTAAAATAGAAATAGCAGAGAAATTGTAATTCTGTCTTGGCCATTCACTAATTGTGTAACTTTAACGTACTTATTACAAAGCAAGGCTTTATAATAGTTATCTTGCAGGTTTATTGTGAGAATTAAGATAATGTGTTAAGAATTAGGTAAAAAACAGAGCCCAGTACCAGACACCTATTAGAAGCTCAATAATTGGAAATGATTATAATTTAATCTTATTATTATCCACTCTTTTAAGTAACATAACATTTAAAATTATTTCAGGAAGAAATGCTTTTAAATATACTTTACATAGTGTTACCATCCTCAGTACAGTGAATATTTTTTTAAACGCTGCATTTCCTTGATGTCAACATTATTAACATGAGTTACAATTTAGGTCTGGTATGACCCTCAGGCTTATTGAAATATGTAGAGATGATTGTCCTACACTATCTGTTGTTGGACTGCAATGCATACTATTTTGGTCTGTATCTATGTTTCCTGTCTTCTCTATTTCCATGTTATTTCTCAGGCATGTGTTTGCTTGTAGCAAACTCTCCTCTTGAATTTCTGCTTCCAAGCTGATATGCATTTATAAAACAGATCTCCAAGCTTGGCAGAATTGCAAATATTCAGGGTTTCTGTTCTTGGGAATAGGGAAGACAATATATCATATAAGTACTACCAATAAAAACACCTAGAAAAAATTGGATGAACTCTAAAGAATGCATAGCAGGACTCTAAAGAATATAAGGGAAATATCGAGGGACCTAAAGTGAAGAAGAATCTGAAACCAGACAAGAGTAGGCACTGAGGTTTCAGCTATTTTGGGGGTAACTGAAATCCTAATAACTGAGAATTAGAGTTTTAACATCCAGATATGGTTAGGAGAAAAGGACGGGCAAATACTAATACCCCCATATAAGCCTGGGATGCTAAAAATGCTTCCTCTTCCTGTGGTATGATAGACTAGGATTTTTTTAATGGCACCTCAGACATAAAGGAAAGGAGAAAAATCTATTTTGCTGTGAATTCTGAATAAGGGAAAAGAAAAAATACTCTAAGAATTTATAAACATAATTCTCTGCTCATAAGGGTTTAAGTTTGAAATTTGCAATGTCTGCATAGTCCAAGAAACCCAAGGTAATACATTTAGACAAAAGGTGGTTCTAGGTTGGTAATACTTCAGGAGGGTCAGGCAAAGGCAGTTATCTTAGCCTGGATTCCTTAGAAAGCAGAGCGTGTGGCAAAGGACCTATAGGCTACTATTGTTTTAGGGTCAGTGAGAGAAAAGGGAGTCAGGCTGGGAGGAAAGCAAAGCTGCCAATCTGAGGATGGGCTGTGGGGTCAGCCCCTGAGAAGTGCGATTGCTTTCTTGATGCCTCGGGGACTGTCCTTTAAGTAACCAGATAACTACATCTCACCAATCTTTCCAGAAGAAGCAAGGGGATGGCTCCATTTCCTGGCTTCGATATTTCATTTGTCAAACATGTGCCCCCTGAGGCATTAAAGATCCCAATGTCCCAGTGCTTGCTGAGCCAGGTTTTTAAAGATTCCAAACCCTGACATCAAAAGGGAAGCCCTGGGCAAGAGGCAAAAGGCAAGGGGTGTAAGCATGAGGCCAAGTGATGTGGGTTGTGTCTACACGAAGTCAGTAGGATCCCAGGGAGAGCTGATGACCATAGTGACAGTGGAAATAACAGGCAGTTTAGGCTGAGAGGCTCTGAAGTGGAGCCTAAGTAGTGTCTTATATGCCAGGCTATGCATAATCACCACAGATGAAATCCCTTTGACAATGCACTTGCAATATAAAATTACAAAACACACAAAGAAGCAAAACATCATAAGCAAAGCATAATAAAACCCAAGAAAATTTATATGACAAATAATCAGAGGCATGTCTAAAATCACTATATATCAATACATATATACACAATGGAATACTACTCAGCCATAAAAAAGAATGAAATAATGCCATTTGCAGCAACATGGATGGAGCTGGAGATGATCATACTAAGTGAAGTAAGTTAGACAGAGAAAGACAAATACCATATGATATCGCTTATATGTGGAATCTAAGATATGACCCAAATGGACATATCGACAAAACAGAAATAGACTCACAGACATAGAGAACAGACTTGTGGTTGCCAAGCGGGAGGGGGAGTGAGGGAGGGATGGATTGGGAGTATGGAATTAGCAGATGCAAAATAGTATATAAAGGATGGATAAACAACACGGTCCTACTGTATAGCACAGGGAACTACATTCAATATCCTATAACAAACCATAATGGAAAAGAATATGAAAAAGAATGTAGATATACCTATAACTGAATCACTTTACTGTACAGCAGAAGTTAACACAACATTGTAAATCAACTATACTTCAATAAAATAAATTTTTTAAAACCCACTATATATAGTGAAGGGAAGAGAAACAATCCTAAAATCAAACTTCCAAATACTTTATGTATGTACTACCCCCTCCATCTTAATGTACTCCTTTTGTCCTTAACTGTGGGCTGGGCTTTGTGACTTGCTTCAAAAAAGCACAGGGTGGAAAGGGGTAGAAACGTAACTTTACAGTGGAGAAACATGGCAAGCATCCCCTTGGTCATTGGATCAAAGTTAACATCATCATTGGTAAGTCAGGTCAGTAGGATGTACCCTTGATGTGATGTGATGAGAATGGCTCTCTAATTCAGTTATCCCCCTCCCCAAAGCCCAGAACCCCTATTCCACCTTGAGAAAACCATCAGACAAACCCAAAATAAGGAATATTCTAAAAATATAAATATAAAATAACTAGTACTCTTCAAAGCTGTCATAGTGATCAAAAACTGCCACTAGTCTAGAGGAGCCCAAGGAAACATAATGACTAAGTACAATGTGGTCTCCTGAATGGGATCCTGGAACAGCAGATGGACTTGAGTAGAAAACTTGTGAAACTCAAATGAAGTGTGGAGTTTACTTAACAGTAATATACCAACTTTGATTCCTTAGTTGTGACAAATATACTATGAGCGGAAAAATATCACAATACATGGCATTGGGTAGTGTCTTCAGAAGATAATTGATTAATAGTGGGCTTAAATTAGCCCTAGGATAAAGGCTGGACTCACCATAACAAAGCTTGAAAGAAGTCTGGAAATGAATATACTGCCCCAGAACAAAGTTCAACAGTATTTAAAGGAACACAGTGAATTCCAGCACCCCAAAAATATAAAATTTAGAATGTCCAGAACTCAGTAACAAACTACTGGGCACAAAAAAGCAGCAATATATGCCCATACCTAGGGCAAAACAACAGTCAGTAGAAACAGACCCAGAAATGACTGAGAGTATATAAGTAGAATATAAGTACTAATAAAACAACTATTACAAATCAGCATGATATGTTCAAGAAGATAAGAAAAGCATAAAATAATGAGTAAAGATTAGATGAAATGAACTAATTCATGGAAAAGTGCAATTTATTAAAGTGAATACAAAAGCTGATGAAAAATACAATAGTCTTCTGACTAGTAAAGAAAATTAATCTGTGATTTTAAAAAAAAAGCTTCCCACAAAATGTTCCTGGTACTGGTGATTTCACTAGTTAATTTTACTAAATATATAAGGAAGAAGCAAAAACCAATCTAATGGATACACTTCCAGTACAGAAACAAGTAAGAAATATTTTTCAGATATTTGTATGAGGCCTTCATGAACTTGATACCAAAGCTTTCAAAGGCATTAACGAAAAGGAAAATTTTCTTTTGTAAACATAGATTCAAAGAATACTAAAAACATTAGCTACTGGTAGCCAAAAAAATTGTATATTAACTTATATCTATATCCTTATCCATATTCATATCTATATCTGGGGATACATCATGACCAATTTAAAAATATTTCAGGGATGAAAGTTTGGTTTAGCATCCAAAAATATGTCAAGGTAATTTTCCATATTAGCAAAATAAATGAAAAATATTATATGACTACTCAAGAGATGCAGAAAAAGTGTTACAAAAGTCAACATCCATTTATGATAGAAAGCTCTTAGGAAGCTAGAAATAGAAGGAAACTGATAAAGTATATTTAAAAAATGACAATTATGAAGAGAAACTTTAGATGTAATGGACATTGTATAAAACATTTCTTTTAATATCAGAGAAAAAAAGGTTTCCATACCCACCTACACCATTTTTATTCATTTTTGGTCTATTGGACAAGTGAACAAAAAAGAAAGTGAAAGTATATGCAAGATGTCTTATACACTTACAGTAATGAAGACATTGTATTATTAGCAGCAGGTAGAAAAATAGACCCTGTGAACAGAATGACAGTACAGAAATAGACTTACATGTATACGACCATTTGATTTTTTTTTACATCTTTATTGGATTATAATTGCTTTACAATGTTGTGTTAGTTTCTGCTGTACAACAAAGTGAATCAGCTATATGTATACATATATCCCCTCCCTCTTGAGCCTCCCTCCCACCCTCCTCATCCCACCCCTTTAGGTCATCACAAAGCACCGAGCTGAGCTCCCTGTGCTATACAGCAGCTTCCCACTAGCTATCTATTTTACACATGGTAGTGTATATATGTCAATGCTACTCTCTCAATTCATCCCAGCCTCCCCTTCCCACCCTTGTGTCCACAATTCCATTCTCTATGTCTGGTCTCTATTGCTGCCCTGCCACTAGGTTCATCAGTACCATTTTTCTAGATTCCATGTATATGTGTTAATATACGGTATTTGTTTTTATCTTTCTGACTTACTTCACTCTGTATGACAGACTCTAGGTCCATCCACATCGCTACAAATGACTCAATTTCATTCCTTTTTTATGGCTGAGTAATATTCCATTGTATTTATGTACCACATCTTCTTTATCCATTCATCTGTCAATGGACATTTAGGTTGCTTCTATGTCCTGGCCATTGTAAATAGTGCTGCAATGAACATTGGGGTACATGCATCTTTTTGAATTATGGTTTTCTCAGGGTATATGCCCAGTATATGACCACTTGATTTTGACAGTGGCAGCATTCAAGAACAATGGAGGAAAGGACAGTTTTCAATAATGGTTCTTGGAAAAGGGAATACCCATGTGGCTAGAAAAAGTCTTGGTCCCTATTTCATAACTCACAAATAATAAATTTCCAGTGGATTTTAGATCTAAAAGTAAAAACTAAATTTGGGGGAATATAATACAGAACAATATATTCATAACCTTGTATGTGAACAGAGTTTTAAATGAACCTAAAAAAGTCCAACCACAGGGAAAAATTGGACTACCTTTATCTGTCAACTTTTGTTCATCATGATATTCCAGTAAAACAACTAAAAAATAAGCCACAGGAATTCCCTAGGAGTCCGGCGGTGAGGGCTCGGTGCTTTAAGTGCTGTGGCCTGGGTTCAAGCCCTGGTTAGGGAACTAAGATCCCACAAGCTGCATAGCATGGTCAAAAAAAAAAGTAAGCCACAAAGTGAAAAAACATATTTTCAGTATACATACACAAAAAAGGGCTCCTATCAAGATATATAAGGAATACTTTCAAATTAATAAAAAAGCTTAACTTAAAATCAATTATAATCAGTAAGACAATCTAATAAAAAATTACAAGAAATTTAAAAAGGTACTTCACCAAATGGGCACTAACTATATGAAGTTATATTAGTATCAGTAAAGTGGAAAATAAATCAATAATGAGATATCACTTCACGTTCACCAAAATGTCTAAAAATAAAGGTTTTGATAATTTAAGTTTGATGAGAACGTGGACCAATGGCATCCTTTTCAATACTGAGAATTTGCTTCAAACATTTTGGAAAACATAGTGGCATTATCAACTAAATTTGAACATGACATATAATCTGGCAATGTCTAGCAGAAATACATTAGTGCACGTAAGAATACTTATAGTGTTGTTAATTATAATAGCCACAAACTAGTAACCAGACAAATATCCACTCATTCTAAATGATAAATCAATGGAACACTATACAACAATAAAAATGTTAAAACCACAAGTACATGTTAAAAGATAAATAAATCCAACGTTATGAGCCACATACCACAAACTTAAATGATTACTTACAGGATCATTCTACTTACGGGAATTTAAAAATAGAAAAACTAATATGCAGTATTAGAAACCATGGTACTTGTAAACTTTGGAGAAGAGAGAGAGGAATGTTTGGGAGGGAATGTGAGGACAGCTTTCCGATTCTCATATTCTATTCCTTGGACTATGTATCTAGTTAATAATAATATACTGAACTTCATATACATTTTTATGCATTTTTCTCTGTACATTTCTATATTGATACAGTGTAATTTTTAAAAGGATGTTTGATACAGTTTAGAAATTGGAACAAATGTAAATCCCCTTCAGTATGTTAGTGATGAATCAATTTATGGTGTAGAGCTAATATGGAATAATCTCCAGTCATTTAAAATACTGTGATACTGGAAATTCCCTGGCAGTCCAGTGGTTAGGGCTCAGCTCTTTCATTGCCGAGGGCCCAGGATCAATCCCTGGTAGGGGAACTAAGATGGCATGGCCAAAAAACCCCCAGAAAAACAAAAAACAGAAACAAAAAAAAAACATTGTGATATTAAGATAAGATATTGAGGTGGAACATAAGAAAAGATATAAAGTATTTAGAATGTGATTCCTCACTCTCCCCGCAAAAACATTTAAAATCATGACCCGTTTTCAAATTACTCTTGGATAAATAAAGGTAACTTCCTTGACCACCTCAAGTAGCCTCACTGGTTCGAAAACTCAGGAATTCCCAGGGTGGAATCTGAAACCAGCCCCATACACAGAGGGGAGGGAGGGACCTAAGAAAGAGGACACTCCAGCTAAGTAGGCGGCATTTTTAACAAGCAAAGGAACTCACTTAGGAGGCTGGGCTTGGGCAGCCCCAAGAGGAGTACGGGGTTCAGTCAACAACAAGTAACTCTCTCAAGGCTGTGTCCTCAAAAAACCACAAGAACTGGGGTGGGCAGAATATACCTTCCAAGGATGGAGGGAGGGGTGAGGACCCTCTGATGACCCAAGTCCCCTCCTGGGTCAACCAGTGGTCTTCTCCTCTCCATGATCTCCTCCAACAGCCTCTTCAGAAATTACTTAGTTATGTAAGTCAGCTCAGAAATACATATTTTTCCTTGTTTTCAGTAAAGTGCTTATGAAATTAACTAATGACCTTTTTAGCCAGAAAAGTTCCCCTTTCTTTATTTCACCTGGGAAAATGGTGTTTGTTGCAGAATAACTATATTTTGCAACATTCTTGTGATTTAAGATACTTTAAAACCTTCATTTATGTATCTGATTTTATAACACTGGACAAAGCATAGACCTAACAGAGGGAATGATCTAATGGTTGACTCTTGTAATATTATAGAAATAAACCTTTGCTCACAAACTGATTATCAGTATTTACTGCTCCGGTCCCATTTCATTTCAGTGGAGATCTTGGATATTTTGCTTATATATACTATTAAGAGGAGAAAGCAAGTTGAAGAAAAATATATAATATAATCATATTTACATAAAATGAAATTATATAGATAGATCTACACTTTCATGTGTGTGAGTACAAATATGCAGTGCAATCCATCCAGATCCTGGTTTAGGCCAGTGGGCAGTACTACTTAGAGATTAGATGGAGGACGAAGGAGAGGTTAAGTAATGTTTATTCCCTGGGCTCCCTTCCTGTTGCTCTGTGATTTGGTACTAGCAGTGTTCCTCCACCACCAAAGGCTACATATAACAGCTCTCTTTTCCTTCTGGTAATAACACCCTTCCCTTCAAGGCTACCCAATGACAGAGAACCTGTTATGATAAAAAAAGCCAACCTTGAGCCCCAAAGAGATTTAGAAAGATGTTACATTTGTAGAGCAACAGACAAGAAACTTCCCTCATCAATTTCCCATTGTTGTGTGATCACAGCCACTTCACAGCTATGATGATAGTGTTGAAGGAAAGATAGGAGTAGGCCACTGCATGCTCTCTATGAAATGTGCAATATAAAGAAACAAGAGTTTAAATAGAGGCTGAAGGTGATTTCTGTGTTGACCTTAGTGAGAATTATTCAATGCAGATGAGTAAAGGTTTAGAAATGTTCTGTGGGTCATTTTTGAGAGATTATGGAAGACAGAGAGGAAAGGAGAGGATTAGTATGTGCATATCTGTAGGTAGCAATTGACCTGTGGTTCCCAAGAGTCAGGCTAACTTGAGTCTTTCCAAAGAGAAGGAAGGCAGAAAACATGAATCACTAAGGGAAGGCATTCCCTATAACTTTGAACCCCAGTGTTCGCATTTCTGAGATCACAGAGCCACAGAATGAGAACAAACTGACAAGCAAAGGGATGGATGAAAAGAAAAACACAAGGATCGGTGGGAAATGGAGCAAAATCTATATTTTCTTTCCTTTTCCCATGAATGTTTTGTCTCATATAAAGAGTGGATCTTAAAGTCAGACTTATTTTACTTCTTAGTAAGGAGCAATGATATGTGTTTTGCTTCTTGTTTAAATTTTCTGTGTTTATTATCGGCTTCCATGAGTGTTGCCCTGGGCCATTTGTTGCCAGGAGTCCTGGGGTGGGGGCCAGGGAGGCTGGTGAGGCAGGCCCACAGCTCCCGAGGGAATCTGCCAGAGAACCACTCTCTGTCCTGGTCTCCCAGCAGCTGCAGGTGGGGTGAGCAGTGGCTGAGGCTGTTATGCATCACTAACCATTTTTCTTGGTATTTCAGATTGATTTCAATGTTGTGTTACTCTAAATATTGCCTCCTAGCCCCAGGCTTCCCAGTGAGAATGGATCAAATTGCCTGTGAGGTTGCAGCGTTCAGGGGGTTACTGCCTGCCAATCACTGAGCAATGAGAGATCCAGACGTTTCTTTGTGGGACTGCCAAGATCTGTCTTGGGATGCAGAGAGGAGAGAACCAGAAAGCCAAACTCTAATCCTTTCTCTAGAGAATTCTATCATGCTTTTCCTCTTCCATTATTCAAATACAAATTAAAAGAAAAAAAAATTTAAATAACTTTTTCTCAAGTTTTAAAAGTATAGCATGTTGATCATAGAAAATTGAGAAAATCCAGGTTTATATGAGAAAATAAATATAGCCCATAAACCTAACACCCAGATTCACTGTTCATGTATTAACATATTTCTTTTCAGGTTTTTAATCTATTTACACATATATGTATTCATATTTATATTTAAAACTGCTACTATTTATCTGAGATATAAGCTAAGACTATTTAAAGAACCCAGCCTTTCTTTCTTCTCTGTTTTTATCTCATATGTACGCGTGTGTGCTTCTGACTTATTCATGACTCTGTTATTTTATCCTTGTGAATTTTTAGCTGCCGCTGACACAGTTGCCTCTTTATCACTTTTTTCTAGCTGCCCCAGACCTTGCAATTATTTATTTACTTAACTTCCAAAATCTTTCTAAAAATCCTTACAGAAAACTATGTGCTTTGAAAATAAAATCAACCCCACTTTTAAAACCTTCCTCCCTGACCTTCCTATTTGGTCTCAGTTCTGGCAGAATCATTCTCAGCTTGAGGTCACAATAAGCCTCCAGGTATCATTGCTATCAGTTCCGGTGGATCTCTGGTCCTTGTGCAGGAACTTGGGGCTGCCCATGACACCACCCCTCTGTGGTACTCACACACATCCTGACTAAGCTTCTTATAATTCTCTTACCCTGTTTCACGATCCAAACGACACTATCACTCACCTTATTTACCAAATTAGAAATTTTGAGACATCTAAGACTCCCCTCTCACCTTTATTCCTAATATGCAATCCCAGATTGTCTAATTCTAACTCCTGAATCACTCTGAATTAATCTCTTCCTATCCTTCCCCTTGGATATCACTCTGGTTTAGACTCTGCTCATCCCTCTCCTAAATTACAACAAAAGTCTCCTCCTTGGATGGCTTCCCTCTGGCCCAGCCCTCCTCTCTTGTAGCCTCCATATGGCTTCTTTCAAAACACAACTTGGCTCCATCCAGGCTCATTGTCTCCGGAGCCTCTAACTCCACCATTTACAAATCCTCAACAACTCGCTCTCTCTTAGGCTTTCTTTCAACCTGCACCCCGTAGGTGTCTGAGAAGCAAACTAACGTTAGAGTCCTTAAAATGTGGTCTCCAGACCTGAAGTATCAGCATCACCTAGGAACTGGTAAGAGATGAAAATTTCCAGGCCCCAACCAACACCTTTGTGGTGGGACCTAGAAATTTACGTTTTAACAAACATCATTTATTAGCTTTCTACTCAAAACCTCCAGAGGATATTTATTGTTCATAGAATAAATCATAATTCCTGTACTTTTTTTACTCATAGCCTTCTGGAAACTGACTCCAAACATTTTTTTTCCAAAATGCTTTTTGTAGATCTCTGTCTTGGTGAAATGAGCCAATCTCTGCTCTCTAGAGTATTCCCACTCTCATCTTTTTTTTTTCCTCTATTGTGTTTGATTTATTAAGGTTTAATTTATGTACAGTAACATGCACCATCTGAGATGTGAAACTCAATGACATTTATACATGCATACACCTATGTCGCTATCACCCAGTTCAAGATGTAGAGCACTTCCATTATCCCAAAATGTTCTTTAATTCCCATTTCCAATGAATCCCCTCCACAACTCAAGAGTGAATCACTTTGCTAACTTTTGTCCCCATAGATTAGCTTGCCTCATTTTGAATTTCATGCAGATGGAATCATACAGTTCATACCCTTTGTGTCTGGCTTCTTTTACTCATCATAATGCATTTGGGATTCATCAATGTTGTTGCGTGTGTCAGTTTATTCATTTTTATCACTGAATAATATCCCATTGGGCAAATATACTACCATTTGTTTAGCCATTGTCCTGTTGATGGACATTTGGGTTGTTTCCAGTTTTTTTTTTTTCTTTTAAAGCTTCATTAATTTTTTCAAAGGAGCCATCCCATCTGTTTTAATCTCTCCTTCCCACCACTCCTTTGCATATTTATCATTCTCAAGACCTCACCCGAAACCCAGATATCTTTCCTGACCACAAGAAACCCCATCGCTACCTTCCTCCTTTTATCCCCTACTGCCAATAGACCTCTGCTGTCTAGAACTATTATATACCGGAGTCACGTGCTGCTTTAAGCTATTTTTTCCTGAGGCAGAACTCCCCAAACTAGACAGAAAGCTAGAGCAAGGCAAAGACAGTGTCCTATGTTTCCTTGCAAGCACCATAGCCTCTAGCTTTACACTATAGGCAATATTTGTTAAACATATAAAATTTTAACTTCACATAACCTTCATAATAGCTCAATAGCATATGAATATTAACAAATTTCATCAACAGCAACATAATTAATTAGGTACCTCCTATGAGCCCGGTGCTCATACCTGAATTCCATCACCAGCTTCACCGCTAACTATCTAGGTTTACTTGACAAGTTACACAGCTATTCAAAGTCTCAGCTGCAGTGCCTGTAAAGTGAGACTATTAGTTCTTATCGATAGGTGGTTTATTTAAGGTATGGTGCTTTGCATGGTGCCAGGAACCCAGAACATTCTTAATAAATATTAGTCATTATTATCTCATTTATTTTCATTAATATCATTCAGTTTTTAACCAACAAGGACCTACTGTATAGCACAGGGAACACTGTTCAATATTCTGCAATAACCTAAATGGGAAAAGAATTTGAAAAAGAATAGATACATGTATATGCATGACTGAATCACTTTGCTGTACACCTGAAACTAACACAACACTGTTAATAAACTATACTCCAATATAAAATGAAAATTTTAAAAATCATTCAATTTTATTTAATTCTGTGGGTTTGGCAGCATTTCCACCATCATTCTCTCTCCCCTTATACCAATAGTACCACACGACGGCCAGTTCGGCTGGCTTTCTGCCTTTCTTCATTAATACGCACACTCCATGAGGACAAGCGCTTCGCCTCTTTTGTTAATCATTCTATCCCCATCCCTAGAGGAATGCCTGGCATACAGTGGATTCCCAATAAATAAATATTTTTTGAATATGTGAATGAATGAACATAATATCCACCATTTTATGGGCGTGAGACTGAGGCTGAAAGCTGTAACTTAGTAAGTCCTGTGGCTCTGAGGTGGACCCTCCTTTCATCTATCCAGCAAGCCACCTCTCTGCTGAATTTGGCCAGTAGTGGATATCCCACTACTCAACCAAACGGTCTGTCTGTCTGAGGCAGTTCTGAGTTTTAGGAAGTTCTCCCTTATCCTGAGCTGACAGCTCTCTCCCTCTGCAAAAATCACAGTGTCTCTTAGTTAAAAAGAACCTCAGGTAAAGGTCCCAGTGCCTGAGCACCGAGCAGTTCCTGTTTGCCTGAAATGTCATGCTGGAGGCAGCATTTAATTCAGATGAGAAGTGACACCCACGTCCTGATGTCTCAGCTGCCAGCAAAGGGCCAGTGACAACTTCCATTACACAGAAGGGTGAGCCAGGTGTCCTAGAAAAACTCCAGCTCCTCAAATCCCATCTACCTAATTAGATTCTCTCTGCAGAGTTCGCTGGATCCCTTCCTCTGTGCCAGGTCCTAAATTCTGCTTTAAAACTGTGCTGCTTCAGTGCTGCAGTCCTGTAAAGAAAGAGCTTGCAGCGGGGGACCAGGGGACCAGCAGGGACTGTATGACAGGAAGGATGAAGGGAAGGGGATTTGGGAGAGGGAAAGATGAACACGGAAATGCACCCACTTTCATACTTAGCAGAAGATATTTGGTTTTAAGGCACTGATTTGTGGGATGTGTTAACCTCATCAAGTTCACAGTTTTGAGATTTTCGAGGGAAAAAAAATTCTCTCCATCACATCTTGGGTTCCGGAGGATGCCCAGATGTTTGACTTTAGAAAACCTTTAAATGAAGCTGTTATTATTAACTCTAGTCATCGTGGCCTTCTTTCTTGTCCTGGTTCTGAGAGTTGTATGCCAGTGGTTGGAAAGGTTATGTCCCAGGTAATTGAGGCATGTATTAAAGAAAGAACTGCAGATCTGCTCTTGCGAAGTGATGGCAGGAAAGGACCTTTGAGATAGTCACGGGAAAGGCTGGACTAATTTCAGCCTCTTGCACAGATACTACAACACTGACATCAAAACTGTGTATTTGTGTGTTTACTTGCATGTGAGTTGGAGCAACTACAAATCATGAACAATTTAGGAAAAAATAAAGTAAATGTTGTTATGAGTTCAAAGTAGAAATGATACTCCCATGTTGAGCATTATGTTTTACATAAAGAGAAATGTTAACACACTGATGTCACTATATTTTGCATCCAGAAGTCAAGACATATGATGTGACAATGAGACATAATTTTTGAAATTGAGAAAAATCTCAGAAAATCTGGGTCCTATATGAATGCCTTCTGTATGCAGAAGTCCTCAGTATGGTCCTCAGTAAACACAAAGAGCTCCTATATTTCCTCAGTCATTTCCGATGAACAAAGGTTTTCTTTAGCCATGCGCAAGGTCCTCGGGAGCGGGGATTCAGACATAAACAGGAACTTGCAGTAAGTTAGAGGAGAAATGATGTTTATGCAGGTAACCACAGGACACGGTCTAGTGATGAATGCGCTGTAAACCACCGTAGAGAAATTGGACTAGAGCACCCCGTGGGGAGAGATTATATATTACCGTTAAATGGTGGCTGATGACTCATAATATAAACCTATAAAATCATTTTAATGTAATTAATTTAAGGAACGGAAAAGGAAGGTGCCCTGAGGGATGTGTGAGTTACATGAGTGAAGGAGGCTTTTCCACGCACTCAGGCGTTAGGGGATCCAGCACGGTGCTTGAGGGCCGAGGATGGGAGCGGGTACCAGAGGAACAGGCACTAAAAGGACAGGGGAGGCCTAACTGGACAGTGTTTGAATTGTCAGGCTGAGGATTCAAGCCCAGGTATAGGAGATGCTGCAGGAGGCTTTGGAGCCACAGAGTATAGGAAAAGCCTTATGTTAGGAAGGTCACTGAAATGGCATTTACAGAGACTGGTTCCTTGTTCCTCTTCTGCTTCTGCCAGGTGAGGCAAGGGCCTCTTGGAAGAGGTGACATTTGAGATGATACTGTGGCAAGAAGATAAATGTGAGACTGAGGAGAACAGAGACAAGTAGGGCAAGAAATATCTAGTCTCCATTCTCTTCTGCAGCCTTTCAATCAAGCCCAGCTTAATCCTCCAGCATCCCTGCTGGGGCTACAAGAACACTGAAATGGAAACAACTGCTCACGAGACCAAAGCAGCCTCTGGTGTCTCAAGCCCTCAGCCCACTCAGATGCCTTGGTTCCAGTTCCAAACAAGAACCCCTCACCCTTTTCCTGAAGTTCTTTTGATGGGAGATGAAAGAATGTTTTAAAATACCAATGACGCCTAGGACAGAATTCAGATATAGGTTCAAATTAAAGCATCACTTTAATCCCACAGACAGGAGTTGCGAATCACTATGGCCCTGTGTTGGGCCACTGCCCCTTTAAGAGACTCTGAGGCTATAGAAGTGGAGAGAACTGATGGAAAAAGAGACACATAGCCTAAGAAATAAAGAGGTAGGAAAGGGTCTTGCAGAGGGAAGAAGAACAGAATATAAAGTCAGAGGGCTGTCGACTGCTCCATTCTGACTAGGACCAATTCTATACTTCCATTTTTGGAAAATAAAGCTCTTCAAACTTTAAGGAAGGTATAATAGTGTTCCTTAAGAACAATACAAGGTCTTCTCTTTAAGGTTGTATCAGTATCAAATGTCAAGTTCATCTCCTGGTGCTCATGCATAGCAAGTCATTAGTGAGAAGATATCACACCTACACATGCTATGATAATAGATTATCATTTTTTACTGATGCAGTGTCATCTCGGCATATTATCTTCCATTTTTATTCGTGGGCAGAAATTAAGCATTCATTCATACTTGAAATTAAAATAACTTTTAACATTAGAAATGTATTGTGTGAAGGAAATATATTTTCGTTATGGTCAGTAGGAAGTGAAATCTATGTAGAATGTGTACAACGTGAGGAGACAACGTGTGTGTTAAAATCCTTTCTCCACTTCCTACCTTGTGTGTGACATTAACCAAGTCCTGGTGACATTTCTGAGTCTCTGAAGCTTCACATATGGAGGGGTGGCATCAGTCTCCCGTGATTCACGTCACTGTGGCATAGAATAGGGAGAATTCATAGTCACTTAGTAAGTTCTCAAGAAAGGTTACATACATCTGATCCACTATACCCACTAACTAGACTCTTTAAGCTATGTATAAAATAAAAAAGGCAAAAATGCCTACAATCTCACATTTTAAATAATCTGTGTAGGTAAAGTTTCTAATTAAAACATGTCATGGTCAAGTCTGGAAAATTCAAATAATGTAGAAAAATACAAGTAGTGAAGCAAAGTGTCCTTCTGCACATTCCAAGTCCCCTAGTCCAAAGTCACCATGATAACAAGCTCATGTAATTCCTTCAAGACAATTTGTTTTGTGCATGCACCAATGTATACTTGTTTGTGAATATATAGATAATTGTTCATATTTATGCAACAAATAATAATGTACATCTTTGTTTATTGCACTTAATAATGTATGTTAGA
The DNA here is from genome assembly GCF_028564815.1 of Eubalaena glacialis. Taxonomy (NCBI): domain Eukaryota; kingdom Metazoa; phylum Chordata; class Mammalia; order Artiodactyla; family Balaenidae; genus Eubalaena; species Eubalaena glacialis. Next base: position 62,247,346 of record NC_083722.1, on the reverse strand, counting down.
GATCTTTCCACAAAGCATATATTATCTATATCCTATTCCTAGACTTCCTATACTTTTTAATGGTTATAAAATAGTCTATTATAATATTTATTTAGGTTTTAAAATATATTTTATTTGACCATTCCTTCTTTTCTGTTATTTGTTATATCATAAACAAAGCTGTGGTGAACATTCTAGTTCCAGTAACTTGGCCAACTTTTCCAGGTATAAATAAAGAGATTGGAATTGCTGAATCTAAGCACTAAGCTTTTTAATTTCCTCTGAAGAGAAGTAATAACTCCTCATCTTTTCAGTATCAATATTATCAAATTCAAAAATTTTTCCAGTTGAATAAATTAGAAAGTTTATCCCATTTTTAATTTCATTTCAATGTCTTTAATTAGGAGTATGTTTAGCATATTTTCATTTATTTATTTTTAAAATTTATTTAGTTGAAAATCATTTAAGATACTTTCTCATTTATTAATTGTACTAGATTTTTATAGTACTGCTATAGAGTCAGTGAAATAAATGTTGCAAATATTTAGTCTCTAGTTTCTCATTTATGTTTTGATTCTGTGATGTTTTTAACATGCAAAATTCAGAGATTTTATGGGGTTACTTTTATTATTATTTTAATTTAAATCTTACGAAATCTGAATCTTACATAGAATACTTTGTCTACTTCAAGATAACATGTCAATTCAGTCATGCTTAATTTTAGCATTTTTGTGGTTTATTTTTAGGTTAAAATGTGTCAAACCGAAAGTTATTTTGGTATAAGAAGCAAGGTAGAAATCCAACTTTAAAATATACTAGTACAAACAATTAGAAAATTCAGGAGAACTTTTAAGTAATAAAATTAATAAATAATAAGTCTTCTGCAAGTACAATGGTTCTCTATTTAACTATTATAGGTACAAGTGTGTATGTGAGTGCATGTGTGTGTGTTTAGCAGAATTTTAAAATTTCTTCATATAAATCATTTTTGTTAAGTGTATACAAAAGCACTGTTTATATACTTGACTGCTAAGTGCATAATTTGTATTTATTTTATTTTCACTACCTGATTATTGCTCACACATAGACATTTTTTGAGAAAATGTTTTTTAGCATTTATGTAGGTAATACTATGTTGTTTTCTTTTATGACACATTCATATGGTGAATTCTATTTATTACTGTATTCACCAATCAGAGTACAGTTGCAGATAATAGAAACCAATGTCATGATTTTAAGCAGAAAGTATTCAAAACCTGGAGACCAGGTCTGGGTTGACCCTCTTGATCCTCCCAGAGCAATTGTGCAGGGCTGATCTTCCAAAGCAGCTGCTGCCTTAGCCACACCAGGAAGCAGGAGAAACAGGAAACCTCTGAGCCAGCAGCTGGCTCCAGGATCACATTACCTTAGCAGGGGCCCTGGAATCAGAGCCCTGCCTCCTCTCCTGATGACTTGAGAAAATCACCATTTAAGCTGAGATCTGGATAAAGACCCCCGTGGTCATAATTGTGGGTCTTGTTAGCTAACATCGGAATTGTTAGTCACGTCCGTCTCTTTCCCGAAGGGAATGTGTAACATGGTATCTTGAATGAACCAACCTACCACAGTTAACTACGTTACTATAACAGTGGGCCACACTTGCATACTCGCTGTTGGACAAAACTAACATTATACTCAACTCACAGCATGGCTGGTAAATGGAAATCAATTCACAGGAAATATCTAGTATGTCAACAGACAAGTGTGGCTCAGAAAAGGCAAAGGTTCTTTCCTTCTCAATAATAAGGACTATATCACATCATTTTCATTTCCCAGGCTTTTAGAATTGCCATGATACATGGTAGGCACTCACTCACACTTGCTGAAGGTGTGAAGTATTATTACTCATATCCTTAGAACTATCTTGGACCAACTTGGCATCTTTTATCTCCAACCAGCCATTTCCAACTCACACTATCCCTATGTTCTACCAATACTTCCTCTACAATGCCATTGTATCTAAACTTTCAATTTACCAGCCATGCTGTGAGTTGTGTAGTGTTAGTTTTGTCTTAATTTGTGAGCTTTTTTTCAAGGAGTGCAGTTTTAAATGTCAGGTGATTCCCTGCAAGCAGTCAAGATGAGCGAAGTCATCAAAGAGCAGATACCTGGAAATGATTCCAAAGTGGTGGTTTTGCCCACCCTCTACCCTTCCCCTCAAATATCCTATACTCTAGTCTCTGTCTTTCAGGTCTCAGCTCAGTGCCACCGCCTCTGCACAGCCTCTTCCTATCTCTGACACCAAAGTAACAGAATCTACATCTTCTTCTTTCTATTTTTTAATTTGGGTATAGTTGCTTTACAATATTGTGTTAGTTTCTGCTGTACAGAGAAGTGAATCAGCTCTATGTATGCATATATCCCCTCTTTTTTGGATTTCCTTCCCATTTAGGTCACCACAGAGCACTGAGTAGAGGTCCCTGTGCTATACAGCAGGTTCTCATTAGTTATCTATTTTATACATATTAGTGTATATATGTCAATCCCAATATCCCAATTCATCCCACTCCCCCTGCCCCCCCTTGGTGTGCATACGTTTGTTCTCTATGTCTGTGTCTCTATTTCTGCCTTGCAAACTGGTTCATCTGTACCATTTTTCTAGATTCTATATATATATGTTAATACAATATTTGTTTTTCTCTTTCTGACTTACTTCACTCTGTATGACAGTCTCTAGATCCATCCACATCTCTACAAATGACCCAATTTCATTCCTTTTTATGGCTGAGTAATATTCCATTGTATATATGTACCACATCTACTTTTCTTTTTTTAATTAATTAATTTATTTATCTTTTTATTTTTGGCTGCATTGGGTCTTCATTACTGTGCATGGGCTTTCTCTAGTTGCAGCGAGCGGGGGTTACTCTTTGTTGCAGTGTGCGGGCTTCTCATTGCAGTGGCTTCTCTTGTAGTGGAGTATGGGCTCTAGGCACACGGGCTTCAGCAGTTGTGGCATGTGGGCTCAGCAGTTGTGGCTCCCAGGCTCTAGAGCACAGGCTCAGCAGTTGTGGCGCATAGGCTTAGTTGCGCCGCGGCATGTGGGATCCTCCCGGACCAGGGCTCAAACTCATGTCCCCTGCATTGGCAGGCAGATTCCCAACCACTGGGCTACCAGGGAAGTCCCTGTACCACATCTTCTTTATGCATTCATCTGTCGATGGGCATTTAGGTGGCTTCCATGACCTGGCTATTGTAAATAGTGCTGCTATGAACATTGGGGTGCATGTGTCTTTTTGAATTATGGCTTCCTCTGGGTATATGCTCAGTAGTGGGATTGCTAGGTCATATGGTAATTCTATTTTTAGATTTTTAAGGAACCTCCATACTGTCCTCCATAGTGGCTGTATCAATTTACATTCCCACCAACAGTGCAAGAGGGTTCCCTTTTCACCACACCCTCTCCAGCATTTATTGTTTGTACATATTTTGATGCTGGCCATTCTGACCGGTGTGAGGTGATACCTCATTGTAGTTTTGATTTGTATTTCTCTAATGATTAGTGATGTTGAACATCTTTTCACATGTCTCTCGGCCATCTGTATGTCTTCTGTGGAGAAATGTCTATTTAGGTCTTCACCCATTTTTTGATTGGATTGTTTGACTTTTTAATATTGAGCTGCATGACCCGTTTGTATATTCTGGAGATTAATCCCTTGTCGTTGCTTCGTTTGCAAACATTTTCTCCCATTTTGAGGGTTGTCTTTTCATCTCGTTTATAGTTTCCTTTGCTGTGCAAAAGCTTTTAAATTTCATTAGGCCCCATTTGTTTATTTTTGTTTTTATTTCCATTACTCTAGGAGGTGGGTCAAAAAAGATCTTGCTGTGATTTATGTCAAAGAGTGTTCTTCCTATGTTTTCCTCTAAGAGTTTTATAGTGCCAGTCTTACATTTAGGTCTTTAATCCATTTTGAGTTTATTTTTGTGTGTGGTGTTAGGGAGTGTCCTAATTTCATTCTTTTACGTGTAGCTGTCTAGTTTTCCCAGCACCACTTATTGAAGAGACTGTCTTAATCTACATCTCCTGAAGCTCCACAGTGTCATCTGTGTGTCTCTTGTGTCCTGTTGTTTACCCAACCATGGCTATTTATAAGTTTTCTTATCTCTCTGACGGTTAATAAATTCCTCATAAGAGATCTGTAACCCCCCGGCAAAACCTGACTACATCTTGCATAAACAAGTGTTCAGACAATAAGTGATGAAATTAATGGAATGGAACTTTTCCATAGCAGACTCTTGCAGGTATGGCAACATCTATTCACCAATTTTATTTATTTCACCAAAATTTGATAATCAAGATAAAAGCATCTTCCCAAGAAGTATAATTTTCAGTGAGAGAAGATTGTACTGCACGAATTTTAATGAATTTTTCTAGTTCGCAATGTTAATTGGATTACTGATGGTAATTATAACTGAAACATGCATCAAATCCTACACGTTTAGTTATATCACACTTGTTATTTCCAGTGTGAATGCAAAACTAACTATCAGAAACACATTTTTTAGAGAGTTCAATTATTTCTCTAGCCGGTAACACATCACAGGTTTGGAAATCTGGATGGTATTATGTTCCTCTTCCCCAGAAGTGTGTTTTGAACACGTTTCATAGAATCTGATAGAGTGTCAAAATGGTCAAGGGATTAACACGTGTTTAGCAGTTATGACCCAATCTATGTCACTGCTTTCACTTTTTTTTTAGTGGACCAAAAGATTTTTGTGATGGTAAGGAAAAATATTGCTCTGTTCAAAGCCTCTTTTGGACCTGCAGTGCAACACTGTGTTTGAATCATTTGGGGATAATTTTTGTAAGCCAGCCACCCAACAGAAAATACCCTCTGGTTGAATTTCACAGCATAGTACAAAACTTCCTTCTTTTTAATTTTTCAGTGTAAATTACTACAAGTAATTTACACGGCAAGTGATAAGAAAGATCAATCTAATTATATTAAAAAGTTTGGTTGTCAAGAAAGCATGCCCCAAACCCTGTAGCAGACACAGCCGTCATTCCCAAAGTCTGCCTGCTGCCAAGTGTTTGCATCATCTGGTGGGAATATAAAAATGCCCACCTGCAACAATAGGATGGTCAGAGTCAAAGAACTCACACCTGAGACACAATACAGGGATTGTTTTTTCTTACTTTCCCTGGTCTTTTTATCTTTCTTCCTTTCACAAATCCTCTTTTTTTGTTTTTCTTCTCCATCTTCCAATTCTTGACCGAATTTTCCCATTTCCTATTTCCTTCCCCCCTCATACTCTGTCCCCAAGTGTAAATTTCATCATTAATCTTTCCATCCATCTATGTTTTCATCAAAGCTTTCTTCTGTAACAGAACCGAACTTGGGTCTGCTTTCCCAATGTGCAGCAAAGCCAATCTACTGACACCTGGTTGTTGTGAAGAAAAGTACAGAGTTTGTGGCAAGACACAAAGCAAGGAAACCGGGAAGCTCATGCTCAAAAGACCCAATTCCCTGATGGCTTTCAGGGAAGAGTTTTTAAAGATAGTGTGAGGGAGAGGGTCACAGGGTGTGTGATCAGCTCGTGCACAATTCTCTGATTGATTGGTGGTGATGTAACAGGGTGATATTTGGGGAATCTCAATCATCAACCTTCTGGTTCCAACCTGTCTGGGGTCTACGTGCTGGTGGTCAGCATGTAGTTACCTTCTTCCACCTGGTAGGGGTTTTAGTATCTGCAAACAACTCAACGGCTCAGGGTATTATCTGTACCACTTGATAAGTAACTAAAGGTCTCTGACTTTGTTTCATGGCTAAACTATTTTGTCTTGCTTGACTGTTTTCCTTTGTTTCTGCATTTTTTTTTCATTTCTCTGATTAAATTTGCTTTTTGGAACTCGAGGAAGGCCTAGGAGGCTAAAGCTCTTTTACAAACAAGGTGTGGGGGACTTGGACCGGGGGGACTTCTGTCCCTGGGAAGGCCCTGCAGGGTCCTGCTCAGTTTCACTTTCAGCCAATGAGATGTTCCTGGTCTAATGGATATAACTCGAAGAAGCTCACACATGGGGAGAGGATCGACCTCCGTGTCCTACAAACGGTAGCTGCCTGAGGGCATGGGTTGAGCTGTATTTCCAATGCAGACTGGCAAGGACCCTACCAGGAAGGTCCCATAAGCCAATCCAAGAATAGTTGAATTTCCTCAGTGCTGGAGGGAACATTGTTCAACAAGCTGGTGTCATAATCAGATTTATATTTAGAAGTTTTATTATGTTATCAATGTTCAGATAAATTAAGGATGTTGTAGTGACAAACAGGAAGATATAGAAACTGTTTAAAATATATTTTCATAAAAGAGAAAAGAAGTGTTAAATTTCTAAACTGACACAATAGTGGTCAGAATGAGGAGGTGGGGCACATGACTTGCTATTGGTTGGTTGGGGTGGATAGGAATGAGAGTACTGGAGGCTCCCTGAGGTGACCATGTGAATGAAATCACTGGAGAAGTAGAGAGAGGGGACTTTTAACTTCCTATGGAATCAGCAGTTCAAAAGAACCCTGGGCCATAATTCCCCAACCAGGCATAAACTGTGGTCATGCCATATAAACACTAATAAGACAAGGCCATGCTGGGACCATGTCTAAAACAAGGCAGAGTCAAGGTTACTCTACAACCACAAAAATAGCTAAACATCCCCCTGTTCCAACTAAACTGAAGCACAGAGTGGTAAAGTAACTTGCCCAAGATGGCACAGCTAATAAATGGCAGGGCTGACATCCACCCTTGAGCAATTCAACTCCAGACGCTGCCTTCCTAGCTACCACTCTGAGGTACATGTCACATCAGTGAGAGCTGTGATACAGAGATCATGGAAGTGTTTTCAGAATGCATGGGAAGGACACCTAATCCAGACTGTCAGTGATGCAAATGAAAGGTGGATAGTCAGGGAAGCTGTAAGATGCTCCCCTATTATTCCTTTACAAATTAGAGAGGCCATTTAGTCTTATAACACTAAAAATCTTCCCTGTAATTAAGAACTTGGCTTGGTTGACTTTTCTTGTTTAAATGACAAGTCAAAACCTTTCCATTCTAGCTAATGGCTGCAGATTCAATCGACCCAAAGATTTCTGGAGGAAAATGATGAGGTGCTGGACTCAGTACGCCGGAGGCACTGCCTGGAGGTTTTAACTGCCAGGACATCGTTTAATAACTGGGACAGCAGGAGCATTTCCGTTATTTTTAACCTGCCATCTTGACTCATTTTAAACCTTTTTAATCAGAAGAAGTTTCCCTAAGTGTTAGAGCATTCTAAAAATGCAAGCAGAAAGGCAGGAGTGGGGGTGGGCTGGGGCATCAGTGGGCAGGCTGTTTCCAGCAGAGAAGGGAACTCTGACCCACGTGAGGGCAAGAAATAACAAGAACTTGCAGATTTCAAAGAGGAAAAAGTTAAGTGCCAGCCAAGAGCTGTTTAACTTTCCCATAATTTCTGCAGGTTTAATGAGAGGCCAAAAAGAGAAAGACATTGCAAATGTTTGCAAGTGGATGTCAAGATCAAGTGTAGGCTTGGGGCTTCCCTGGTGGCACAGTGGTTAAGAATCCGCCTGCCAATGCAGGGGACACGGGTTCGAGCCCTGGCCCGGGAAGATCCCACATGCCGCGGAGCAACTAAGCCCGTGCGCCACAACTACTGAGCCTGCGCTCCTAGAGCCTGTGCTCCACAACAAGAGAAGCCACCGCAATGAGAAGCCCGTGAGTAGCCCCCGCTCGCCGCAACTAGAGAAAGCCTGTGCACAGCAACGAAGGCCCAATGCAGCCATAAATAAATAAATAAATAAATAAATAAATAAATAAATAAAAACTAAAAAAAAAAAAGTGTAGGCTTGTATCTCTGAGTCTTTTTTCCAAATTGATTTTTTTACATCTCCCACTTCTCTTGTATGGGAAGAGGTAGGGTACGTACTCCTGGCTTTTAGGGCTTTTGCCTCCACTCAGTCTGAATAACATGCAAAGCGCTGTTGCATACACAGAATACAAAGAACAGTCACTGCCACCTAGAGGGATATACTCTGGAAAGGGGAACATAGAAAAAACAATGACAGGCAAAGACCTCCTTCTGTGACTCACTAATTCATTCAAATATTTATTGAATGTCTACATTGTACAGGTCATGGGAACATAGGGACCAATGAACCACCAACCCTGTCTTCAGGAAGCTCACAACCAGATGGGGAAGAATCATGTATAAACAGATGACTACAAGACAGAGTAGAAGGTAGAAAGCTCAGGGGATAGGACAACGCAGAGAAGAGGTAATGAAACCAGCCTCAGCAAGTTAGGGCTGCTTCCCAGAGGAAGGGAGCCTTAATTTATGGTTCAAATTGGAGACAGTTGGCTGAAGAAAGGGAGAAACTATCCCAGAGAGAGACAGTAGCTTACAGAAAGGCACTTTCAGTGAACCTCCAGGAGCTTAGTAAAACTCAGGGCTGGAAAATAGGAGACAGATTTTTTTTCCTACCAAGATTCATACCAATGAGAAGGTAATCTGAACGAATTGCTCCATATCATTCACTGCACCTTTGGGGGCTTTCTTGCACCTAGTGTGCTGCTATTTCCTATGGAAATTATTATTCACTTGGTTTCCCTAAAGCAAGCATTTCTCAAGGATGTCTTTTAGGCTTTTCCACAACATCGTGTGTGTGTGTGTGTGTGTGTGTGTGTGTGTGTGTGTAAGTAAAACATTGACATTAAGAAAGAAGAAAAGGGGAAAGAAAAAGAGAGGCTAACATTTATTGGGCGTCTAATGTGAACTGTGACCCTGAAAGTTTAAATAATTATAAATGCTTGTAATGAATTATAAATTCATTAACACATTAATTCATGTCCTAAAAACCTAGCACATATAAAACCAATTTGACTTAGTATAATAGGCATAAATAACAATAGAAATATGTTTAAAGTATAAAGATTATTCAAAGGAATGAGGGAGAGGAAGAATATATTTAAGTTGAGTTTCAAAGATAAATAGCAAGTCCCCACGAGGAGTAAGGAAATGGCATGTGGAGAGACTTTTTAGGCCTAGGTATATGCATGGACAAAGAAATTAAATAGTTAGCTCAACAAGGTTCATTAAATGGAGAGACAGGGAGGAAAAGTTAGAGTTGTAGGCAATAGCCAGATAGTGAAAAAGTTTACATATCATGAAAAGCCATGTAGACTTTACTATAACTTTGATAGCATATTGAGGGGCTAGGAATTGAATCAAATATGCAACTGGGAAGAATATAGTCTTGAACAGGTGAAAAATAAGTGGGAAAGGAGTGTGAGATTAGAGGAGGGGAAACCAACTCAAAGGCCATTTCAATAGTCCAAGTAAGATACGGTGAGGGTCTGGTGTAAAGTAATGGCATGAAAAAATGAGCAGATTGTAGACTCAGAAGATATTGACTGGATATAACTGGAAAAGTCTTACTGACCAATTGGGTGGGAGGGATAGAAAACAGAGACAAAGTGAAACTTCATAGTATAATCACCTCTCACCCCCACTCCTTTTTTTTTTTTTCAAGAACAACAAGAGGAAGAGAATTGTTTGCCTGATGTCATGCAATTATTAAATGGCCAATTTGGGATTCAAACTAGATCTCACTGGACTTCCCTGGCATGGTCCAGTGGTTAAGACTCTGTGCTTCCACTGCAGGGGGTGAGGGTTCAATTCCTGGCTGGGGAAGCTCTGCATGCCATGCAATGCGGGCAAAAAAACCAAAAAAACAAAACAAAAAAACCCAAACTAGATCTCACTGACTAAAATCACACTTTCCCCCAGGGGTTCAGTGAGACTGCTGTTCTAGAGTTAGCAAGTAGCAACAGAGTGAAGGAAAAAAACCTAAACTACCAGCCTCATCAGAGCATCTGAAGAATATTGGGCAGATAAAAATCACCAAAAGTGGAATGGGAAGGGAAGAGGCCCCCCGAGCTGGCCCATTCATTTTACTACCTATGTTTACAGTTTGGTTTCCTTGGAATTACCCACCAGTGGCCTCACAAATCTTTTCTGTTTTGATTCTCTTCATCCTTTGACTCTCATCACAGCGACATGGAAAATGAAATATAATTAGAAGTAACTCACGCTAATTATAACTTCTTTGGCTACATTGAATAATGAGAGTGCTGTCATCTTTTTCCTGCCACGAGAACCATCTGTCCTCTCCTGTCCCCCCACCCCCACGTCCAAGAATGGTTAACCCATCAAAGAAGCCTTACTGCTCAGCAAAATATCATTTGAGAATTCTTTCTATCAAAATAAGAAAATGAAATAAAGGGTGAGTATAAGTTATAAATGAAGACCCTTTGAAGCTCACATATTTCTAGGCAACAAAATGAAGTCATTAATCCATGAGGACTTCACCCATTTATCTCTCTCCTCTAGTCCCATTTCATAAACACAAATTTTCTGTTACATTCCCAATACATTTGTTGAAAGAGGGGGGTGAGAGATGAATGAAATGAACACCCACTCGATAATTCCTGACCTTTCCTTCAGCATGGCAGTTTTATCAGTCAAGCAGAGAGATAATATGATGAGGATAAAAAGTTAATATTCTCTCCTGATGAAAAAGAATCAATGACACTTTCACCCACAGCTTTATTGAAAAATGGATGATAATGGTTCAAGCACACCTACCAGAGTAAGCTGCTTGAAGCTGCATTTAGCAAACTTCTTAGAAGATGAAATATAACTGAACTTGTAGGGAGGCCCACAAAAGAGGTGTAGGAATATTTCTTGAAATGAATGCAATAAACCCATTTCCCCCCAGCCTATGGAGGAGCAATGAAGTGCCGTTTATGGAAAGGGAAAATGAAAGCTGTAAACTGCCTGAGTTCACTGCATTTCACAGCGGACATTCTTGTTTGGTGATCCTAACAGTTTTAGCCCTCGGGGAAACTTGCTCAAACTTTTGGACTATAGCTATTAGACTGGGGAGAGGCAAGAAATGCAGTCACCTATCAAACTTGTATTACTGATGACAACTGAAGCTTTTAAAAATTATGTATATTTGAATAGGATATTTCTGCCTCTGGAGGAAAGATTCTAGAACATGCTTTCTTTCTTCCCTCAAGATGCCTAATTAAGTTACCTCCCGGAGTGTTCCTCTCTTTGTTCAGACTGCAAAACACTGATTGGGCTACCTTCTTGAATGAGTTATAAATAAAACTATATGTGGCACATATATACAATGGAATATTACTCAGCCATAAAAAGAAACGAAATGGAGTTATTTGTAGTAAGGTGGATGGAGTTAGAGTCTGTCATACAGAGTGAAGTAAGTCAGAAAGAGAAAAACAAATACAGTATGCTAACACATATATATGGAATCTAAGAAAAAAAAGAAAAGGGTCATGAAGAACCTAGTGGCAAGACAGGAATAAAGACACAGACCTACTAGAGAATGGACTTGAGGATATGGGGAGGGGGAAGGGTAAGATGTGACAAAGTGAGAGAGTGGCATGGACATATATACACTACCAAACGTAAAATAGATAGCTAGTGGGAAGCAACTGCATAGCACAGGGAGATCAGCTCTGTGCTTTGTGACCACCTAGAGGGGTGGGATAGGGAGGGTGGGAGGGAGGGAGATGCAAGAGGGAAGAGATATGGGAACATATGTATATGTATAACTGATTCACTTTGTTATAAAGCAGAAACTAACACACCATTGTAAAGCAATTATACTCCAATAAAGATGTTAAAAAAAAAAACCTATCAGTGAGTGGCAAGTGACAATTAAGCTGCATCTGTAATAATAATAGAAATAAAGTGCACAATAAATGTAATGTGCTTGAATTTAAATCCATGATATAAAATGTTACCCAAGACACAATTAAACACCTTGTATAAGAAAATAAAATATAATGATCAAATTCAAAAAAAAAAAATATTGTAAATTTTCTCTTGTTGCTGAGAAACGTGTAGGTTCTGCAAAGTGTCTGAACTTAGCGAGGGGAGTGGTTGAAAAGAGCTTCCACTTGTGCTCTTCCAGATCACTGGAGATCTAAACTGGAGTTTGGGTCTAAAGACTTAGTAATATTAAACATTTAGACGAATTTCCCTGTTTTCTTATGAATGCTCAGAGACTATCTTGGCTGGGACATATGGTCTCACCTTATTATTTCCAGTAGGTTCTCATTTCCTGATAAATTGTAAGCCTAGGTTGCCCTATCCCTCTTCCTGAGCTTCTCTTCCCTTCCTATCAAATTTCTCTATCATGGGGGAGGGTCCCTGGCCTCTAATATTATCACCCCAAATCATGAGAATAGGAAGAACCCAAAAGCCTGATCTTCAATGAAAAGTATGCAAAAAAGAATGATCAAAGAAGTCCCCAGAGCTTCTAACACCCCTAGACACAAAGGGATGTGCATCTGTTATGCTATGGCCAGGACCAGCCACACAATTTTCAGCACCCAGTGCAAAGTGACAGTGCAAAGCCCCTTGTTCAAAAATGATTAAGAATGTCAAGATGGTGACAGCAGAGCATTAAACCAAGTGTTCACGGGTCACACACCCATGAAGCATGGATCAACTTCACCTGTGGCCTTGATCTTTACCAACAAGTCTCCTCGACTATGTGTAGGCTAAGGGGATGGAGGAATTTTGTGCTCATCGTGGAATTTGGAGCAAGTCCCTAACGCTCCATTGTTATGTGTTCTTTTTCCCATGATCAGCCAAAACTGAGGCTGTTATGGGGAGGGGAACATATTAGCAGGTTATCATAAAAAGTGAGTATATTTTATTAAATTGATTCTTACATCCTCCCCCTGCTCCTGTGCAACTACCTGGGAGCAATGACATACGTGATGCAAGTCCCCCTAACTTCATGAATATCACTCTGATGTTGACTCCCAAAACTTGAGAAATCAATCAGTTCATGTCTTCTACTAAATTTGGTGCATGATCATACTCTATACTAGGTAAAAAAAAAAATCACCTCTTATTCCATTTTCTGTTTCAAATGTGATTTATGTCATTCAGTCATGTTCTTTATGTTATTATTTGCACACCCAACAACTATATATAACATCCTTAAAATGTAAGGGATTTTCTATCATCTTATATAACACAGTAAGGGCTCTCTGTTATCAATTCAATCCATTGTTCTGATAGAGAAAATAACGTACTCTATGTACAGACTACCTAACTCTACCCACCTTATCCAAGCTAATCCTGAACCCACATGTGCTCCTGACCAGAATCACATGCCTCTTCTTCAGAACGTACCACTGGAGGCTTCTTTGTCCGAAACTGATGCCACTCCTTTAACCTTACCGCAAATGGGCTACCCTATTCCCATCTTTCCCATATTCCACATGCTTCCAATAATTCAGTGAGTTTTCATAACACCGATTCCTTGTTCACCCATTCGTATCCTAAATCGAGACCCAGAACAAATGAGATAATTACAGGACCTAACAATCTAAACATGTATAAACGAACTATCAGAGAGCTAGTAATATAAATGAACATCTTTAACTTAATAGTGATTAAAAAGCTCACCCTACCTCAAGCAAAATACTTAGTAGAGAAATTCTGCATACGTTCCCATTTAAGATAACAAAACAAAAGCGACCTTACACACTGCTGTTGTTTAACATAATATTAGATGTCTGAGTCAGTGCTACAAATCTGAAAACATGGCAGAAGTGTCAAATTTGGAAAGGAAGGGATAAAACTCTCATTATTAGCAGGTGATTTGATCTCCTACATAAAAATCTCAATAGAATAAACACAGTATCTAAACTAATAGAAGAATTCATTACTACTGCCAGATGTAATCAACATAGAATAAATATTCTCTACTCCAACAAAACTCAACCAGAAAACAAGATAGAAAATACAATATTATTTAACATAGAAACTGTAACCATCAAGAAATATTATAATAATGTGTGAAAAGATACAGAAATTCATTAAAAACAATGAAAATTCACATAAAAACACAAATAAGAGAGAATCAAGAAATGATGATTTCCAATGATGGAAATGCTGGATGTCTTGATTGGGTTGGTGGTTACACAGATTAATTCGTCAAACTCTTTGAATGCACATTTGAAATCTGCACTTCATATTGTTGGCAAATTATACCTCGATAAAAAATGAGAAAAAACCCCCAGATATGATATTAAACCTGTGAGTTTATGAAAGATGTAAAAGGTAGCTAATATTCAGACATAGCAAAGGTGTAAACAAGAACTCTTGTGTACTATTTATTGGCGGTAATGTGAAGTAGCATAGCTATTCTGAAAATAATTCTGGAAGAATCAAATGACTTTAAGTGTGCATATGTACTAACCCAGATATTTCTCACCTGGACATATATTCTAAATAAATACTCTCAGAGATCTATAAGAATGCATTTATTTATTTATTTTTTAAACATCTTTACTGGAGTATAATTGCTTTACAATGTTTTGTTAGTTACTGCTGCATAACAAATTGAATCAGTTATATGCATACATATATCCCCATATCTCCTCCCTCTTGCATCTCCCTCCCTCCCACCCTCCCTATCCCACCCCTCTAGGTGGACACAAAGCATCGAGCTCTGATCTCCCTGTGCTATGCGGCTGCTTCCCACTAGCTATCTATTTTACATTTGGTAGTGTGTATATGTCCATGTCACTCTCTCACTTTGTCCCAGCTTACCCTTCCCCCTCCCCGTGTCCTCAAGTCCATTCTCTACTTCTGCGTCTTTATTCCTGTCCTGCCCCTAGGTTCTTCAGAACAAATTGTTTTTTAGATTCCAAATATATGTGTTAGCATATGGTATTTGTCTTTCTCTTTCTGACTTACTTCACTCTATATGACAGTCTCTAGGTCCATCCACCTCACTACAAATAACTCAATTTTGTAAGAATGCATTTAGATGGATGTTTAATATAACAGTCTTATTTTTTCATAGCAGAACACTGGAAGCCCCCTAGTTGCCGTCAGTTAAGGAATGGAAAAATAAAATGTGGTAATTTTATGGTACAAAAAACCAGTAGTTGGAAATAAAGACTAGACAAACAGTAAGATGAATAGATCTTAAATATAGTTGAAGTTTTTACAAAGAAACAGAGGTGATTTATAGCACAATAACAATACATACTTTTTTTTTTAACATCTTTATTGGAGTATAATTGCTTTACAATGGTGTGTTAGTTTCTGCTTTATAACAAAGTGAATCAGCTATACATATACATATATCCCCATATCTCCTCCCTCTTGCGTCTCCCTCCCACCCTCCCTATCCCACCCCTCTAGGTGGTCACACAGCACCAAGCTGATCTCCCTGTGCTGCAGCTCTATTTACAGTAGCCAGGACATGGAAGCAACCTAAGTGTCCATCGACAGATGAATGGATAAAGAAGATGTGGCACATATATACAATGGAATATTACCCAGCCATAAAAAGAAACGAAATTGAGTTATTTGTAGTGAGGTGGATGGACCTAGAGTCTGTCATACAGAGTGAAGTAAGTTAGAAAGAGAAAAACAAATACATACTTTTGAAACAAACACAAAATAATACTCTTCTTACTCAAGACATGAATGCATATTAACAGACACGTGTCAGACACATAAGAGTTGATGCTCATACTCAGACTGGGGATCAGGAATGAAGGTAAAAAAAGTAAATAAAATAAAATAAGAGAGTAGACTTGACTAGGCAAATAATAATTATATGCCATGAACTAAGAAGAATGAGAAACACCCCTTGTACCCCAGTTCCCAAAACAGAGAAATATAACAGGAAGGATCATGGCCAATGCAAGATGTGAGCCCAATTTGTCCTAGACTTCAAGCCCATGATCTTTTCCATTTTAACAGGCCAATTTGCTAAAATACTTTACACTGTACCATGGTTCTTAAAACCGTCACCCGTTTGGCTTAGAAAATTAGTATCCCATTTATCTACAATGTCTGTGTGTGGCTGTATTTTATACGACAGAACCAACAGAGTCAGGATGCTGCCATAGAAAAAAAATCACTGAGCTAGGAGTAGGAAGCCCTGCCTATAACCACCCATCTTTTATGGCACTGAGAAAGTCTTCTAACATCTGGAAAGTTGCTGCCTTTAAAGCAACTTTCTCTTGTAAAATATCTTTATATCCAGAGACAAAACCCTGGGAAAATCCAGCAAAACCATTCTTTTATTTTTCATGTTTTATTTCTGGATTTATTAATGGAATTGATACTTATAGGAAATGTGTCTTTTTTTCTTTTTAATTGAGGTATGGTTGTTTTACAATGTTGTGTTAGTTTCTACTGTACAGCAAAGTGGAGGTCCCTGTGCTCTACAGCAGGTTCTCATTAGTTATCTATTTTATGCATATTAGTGTATATATGTCAATCCCAATCTCCCAATTCATCCCACTCCCCCTTTCCTCCCTTGGTGTCCATACATTTGTTCTCTACGTCTGTGACTCTATTTCTTTCTTTCTTTTTTTTTTTTTTTGTGACTTCAAACAACACAAATTTATTATCATACATTTCTGGAGGTCAGAAGTCCAAATGTGACTCTATTTCTGCCACACATACTGGTTCATCTGTACCATTTTTCTAGATTTCATATATATATATATATATATATATATATATATATATATATATATATATATATATATGTTAGTATATGATATTTGTTTTTCTCTTTCTGACTTACTCTGTATGACAGTCTCTAGGTTGATCCACATCTCTACAAATGACCCAATTTTGTTCCTTTTTATGGCTGAGTAATATTCCATTGTGTATATGTACCACACCATCTTTATCCATTCCTCTGCCAATGGGCACTTAGGTTGCTTCCATGACCTGGCTATTGTAAATAGTGTTGCAGTGAACATTGGGGTGTAAGTGCCTTTTTGAATTATGGTTTCCTTTGGGTATATGCCCAGTAGTGGGATTGCTGGGTCATATGGTAATTCTATTTTTAGCTTTTTAAGGAACCTCCATACTGTTCTCCATAGTGGTTGTATCAATTTACATTCCCACCAACAGTGCAAGAGGGTTTCTTTTTCTCCACACCCTCTCCAGCATTTATTGTTTGTAGATTTTTTGATGATGGCCATTCTGACCAGTGTGAGGTGATACCTCATTGTAGTTTTGATTTGTATTTCTCTAATAATTAGTGATGTTGAGCATCTTTGCATGTGCCCCTTGGCCATCTGTATGTCTTCTTTGGAGAAATGTCTATTTAGGTCTTCACGCATTTTTTGATTGGGTTGTTTGTCTTTTTGATATTGAGCTGCATGAGCTGTTTGTATATTTTGGAGATTAATCCTTTGTCCATTGATTCATTTGCAAATATTTTCTCCCATTCTGAAGGTTGTCTTTTTGTCTTGTTTATGGCTTCCTTTGCTATGCAAAAGCTTTAAGTTTCATTAGGTCCTGTTTGTTTATTTTTGTTTTTATTTCCATTTCTCTAGGTGGATCATAAAAGATCTTGCTGTGACTTATGTCATAGAGTGTTCTGCTTATTTTTTCCTCTAAGAGTTTTATAGTATACAGTCTTACATTTAGGTCTTTAATCCATTTTGAGTTTATTTTTGTGTATGGTGTTAGGAAGTGTTCTAATTTCATTCTTTTACATGTAGCTGTCCAGTTTTCCCAGCACCACTTACTGAAGAGACTGTCTTTTCTCCATTGTGTATCCTTGCCTCCTCTGTCATAGATTAGTTGACCATAGGTGCGTGGGTTTATCTCTGGGCTTTCTATCCTGTTCCATTGATCTATATTTCTGTCAGCAAAACCATTCTTAACATTCACACACACATATTAACACATAAACCCTCAGTTTTACCAAGAATCAAAATGCTATTTAGGGGCTTCCCTGGTGGCGCAGTCGTTAAGAATCTGCCTGCCAACACATGGGACATGGGTTCGAACCCTGGTCTGGGAAGATCTCACATGCCGCGGAGCAACTAAGCCCATGCACCACAACTACTGAAGCCCGCGCACCCTAGAGCCCATGTTCTGCAACAAGAGAACCCACCACAATGAGAAGCCTGCGCACCACAACGAAGAGTAGCTCCCACTCGCCGCAACTAGAGAAAGCCAGTGCACAGCAACAAAGACCCAAGGCAGCCAAAAATTAATTAATTAATTAATTTTAAAAAAATGTTGTTTAGGATATGAAAACATACAGGATTTCATCCTAAGAAGTTAAAAAAATCCAGCATAAGAGAATGACAGAATGGAATTTTTAAAATATAAATCAGATTAATCTTGAATCCTTGTCAAAGTGACTCTTGTCGAATAAAATAATTTCAAGGTCACAAAAAGATTTGTTGGTATTAATTTCTTTAGCCAAACATTCATTGATTTACTCATTTAATAACAAAAGTCTACCAAGAGCCAGGCACAGTTGTAGGTACTGGGGAATTCAACATTGTACAGACCCTGCCCTTGTGGATTTTACAGTCCAACTGGAAGAGAAATAGTAACACAATTTTACACAAGTAACAAACATAGTTAATTATACTGTGATGCATGCTATGGAGGGGGTGTTGTAAGAATATAAAAGATCAGGTTCTTACGTAGTTGAGTGACATCAGGGAAAACTTCCCTTATGAGACAGGCATTTAAGCTGAGGCCAAAAGGGGGATTATAAATTGGCTGGCTGAAAGGATTGCATAGAAAAGGGGGAAATGTTCCAAAGAGAGACATCAGACAGAAAGGAAAAGGTCATGTAGTTAAGAGTGTTAGAAAACATTGTAAAGAAAATGGGAAACAATTAAAGGACTATAAGAAGGGAGCTGACATGATTAGATATGCATTGTTCAAATATTCTCTGGCTGCTGTGTGGAGAGTAAATGCTATCTACAGAGTGTTTTGTAGAAGAAAAAATAAACATGAAGAGGTAGTTACAGAAGTCCAATTTAGAGATACCAGGGTATAGATTAGAGCGGTAGCAATGGAGAAGGTAAGAAGTTTATGGATTGGGACTTCCCTGGTGGTGCAGTGGTTAAGAATCTGCCTGCCAATGCAGGGGACATGGGTTCGAGCCCTGGTCCAGGGAGATCTCACATGCCACGGAACAACTAAGCCCGTGCACCACAACTACTGAGCCTGCGCTCTAGAGCCCGCGAGCCACAACTACTGAAGCCTGCACGCCTAGAGACCGTGCTCCGCAGCAAGAGAAGCCACCACAATGAGAAGCCCTGCACTGCAACGAAGAGTAGCCCCAGCTCGCCACAACTAGAGAAAACCTGCGCGCAGCAACGAGGATCCAATGCAGCCAAAAACAAACAAATAATAAATAAATAAATAAATTTTTTTTAAAAAAGAAAATATCTTTAAAAAAAATAATAAGAAGTTTATGGATTTAAATACCTCTAGGAAATGGGATTTACCTGACTTGGGTATTGACTGGCTATAAAAGAAAATGGAAGAGAGAAATTAGGAATGATTTCCAGATGTCTTGGAATTCGGTAGATTCATTCAATGAGATGGACAAGACTGGAAGAAGACAAATTTAATGTGAATAGTAATCTGGCTCTTAGGAGCAGAAACATATCAAATCTAGCTTAAGTGCAGATTATAGACACAAAGGATTCATAAGGATGTTACCCACCAATCCACCGACAATAAAGCCTGATACTAAACACAGTGACCCACTCTCCTCTCCTTGCATATGGCGCTCCACACCCACATCCTGGGGACCCGTCCGCAGCTCCTCCTGTGTAGGCTGACCTGCATGCTTCTCGTCTTCTTTCTCTAGACTTCCCTCATTTCAGCGCAGTCAAGACTGCCCGCCCCCCCATATGTTAACCTGCATATTTCTGTCCACTTAATCTTTTCCTCCCCATTCAATACTACTATGAAGTAAAATTCATGTTTTATGGCAAGACAAGACAAATTTAAACATAAAAATTCTTCTCTCCCCTTTGGCCTCCCCTCTCCCCCATTGTGTATCTGCATTATGCATGGACCAAACCTCCCCCATCAACAGGAATACCTGCTCAACCATAAAGAACAACATTCTCCCAGCATCAACAAGACAACTCCTTAAGAGATAACATTCCTTCTAGAGCTTGTAAGGGGTCACATGACCCACCAGGATGATGCTTAGATCTGGATTATGTAAACTGTCAATAATACATCATTTGATGTACAGCCCTGTGTCTCAGAAACCTTTTATAACTGTGCCTTGATTTCTAACCGGCAGAAGAGTTCTCAGAGCTTTCTGAGATGCTCTTTCCAGGTTATAATCCTCAAATTTGGCTTGAATAAAACTTTCCAATTCTTTCTTAGATTGACTGATTAATTTTTTCATCGACACTATGTAACGTTAGTTTTGCTAAGGTTATCTCTCCTTTCTCCAGGTTTCAGTCATCTTCATGAGGAAATACATAAATACTCTCCAACAGGTCTAAATTTCCAGAGACCTGGGGAAAAAAGTGTCAGCAAAGTCTAATGCAAGTATTGTTTGACTGTTGAAGTAGATGAGTCACACTGTTCTTAAATGAAAATATTTTTAATACAGTAGTTTCACAGTGGGAATGAGACATGATCATTTATATACAATGTTAATACTTTGGGAAAAATCACAATTACGACTGACATCCCTCTGAAAAATGGCTTCTCTTGGGCCAAATATTAACTCTAGTGGAACAGATCTTCAACAGCAGTAAGTTCCTTCTTATAATGAGATCCCAACTTCCACATTCCAGCCAAGTCTCCTGGCTCGCTATTACACATGAACCATTGAGTTAGTGCCTGCTGGCCTTTAAGCCTGTCATCAATGCAAGCAGCATTACTTTTTTAAACTTAAAAAAAAAATCTAATTTGTTTTAAAGTAGTTTCATTTTTTTTCCATAACAGAAGGATTTCTGTTATTAAAAAGATGGTTCTTGTTGCAGTGAAGTTCTCTGCTAAACAACATATCCTATTGGAAATGCATGATTCAATGATACTGAAGGCTGCATCTCCTCATTCTCCTAAGTGGATAAGAATCCTAATAATGGTTAGTCTGACTTTATCTTAACCAGTTTTAAATCTTACATCTTCCTCATATGTGTATAGTTAATACTGATTATGTAGTAGCATAATACAGATAAATGAATATTTACTTCTATATTGTGGATGGTGGACTTCTAATGGGCATTAATATATAGTGAAAGACTGAACAGTGATGATGATTCCCAAGGGAGAAGAGAAAAGATGTATTGGTTAATAAGCAGGCTCCTGTTTATACCTCAGATATTAAATAAAATGTGTTAGCTTTATAGTCCATGATTTGATTATAGGGATTATCAGGTAAAAACACTGACAAAGCATCTGAACACATGTTGAAGCTAAAGAAGATGTGACTTACTTGCAGGACCACAAATGCAGCTGCCTTTGCTAAAACACCGGCCCCATTTTTCAGGAGATGTCACTCACAATGCAGGCCTAAAATAGGCAAGTGGTGATGCTGAGTCACAAAAGAAAGAACCGATGGCTAATAAAGCAGATGAAGAACTGACATTTTAGTCCATCTTGCCTCATTTAAAACCTATTCTAGGAACTCTCCTTTATTACCAAGAAAGCTAAAATTTCTCCCTATTTACAGTTTTCTTTCCCCTCAGCACAAAAGATGCTCAGGCTTCTCCTAACTTGAAAACAAAACAACAAAAATCCCTCTACTGATTCCTCACCCAACTACCTCAGTTCTGTCTTTCCCTTCACAGTTAAACTTATAAAAAGAAA
Source organism: Eubalaena glacialis (assembly GCF_028564815.1). NCBI lineage: Eukaryota > Metazoa > Chordata > Mammalia > Artiodactyla > Balaenidae > Eubalaena > Eubalaena glacialis. Next base: position 62,225,652 of record NC_083722.1, on the reverse strand, counting down.
CCCTTCCTCTTCACTCTCTGACCCATGAACTTCTCAACCTACAGCAAAGATTTGATCACCACTGAAACTATTCTTATCAACTGTGTTTATGACTAATGTGACTATATCTTATCATTCAACCCAGGATGAGAATAAAAAAGGAAATTATTAAAAATTAATCATCAACTTGGACTGCCCTGAACAAATAGGGCATAAGGTCACAACACACACACATGACCTCCTGGCAGTAAAATCTGATAGACTGATTAGTCCTTGACCTTTCTGCAAATACTGATTTTATTGGCTGTATGCAGCTCTATCCTCCTTTACCGTATGAGACAATCCATTTTCCTGGATTTTCCCCCAACTATTTTGTTGCCTCCCCACCGTGTCGTTACAGGTTCTTTTTCTTCTTTCCATTTCTTCAGTGTTCATGTTCCTAAGGTATTGGTGCTGGACAATTTCTTGAGCTCTTAGCACACGAACTCTTGGGTATTATCATTCACTCTCATAGCTTCAATTTTAATGTATGCCAGTAACTCCTATAACTGTTTCCAGGTTTATCTTTTTCTTTGAGTTCCAGAATCATACCCAAATTCCCAATTGGCATCTACTTTTTAATGAACCACAGTCATATCAAAATTAGTTGATTAAATCTAAAGTCATCTCCATAGAGAACAGACTTGTGGTTGTCAAGGGGAAGGCAGGTGGTGAGGGAAGGATGGGGAGTTTAGGATTAGCAGATGCAAACTAGTACATATAGGATGGACAAACAACAAGGTCCTACTGTATAGCACAGGGAACTATATTCAATATCCTGTGATAAACTATAATGGAAAAGAATATGAAAAAGAATATATATATATGTATAACTGAATCAATTTGCTGTACAGCAGAAATTAACACAACACTGTAAATCAACTATACTTCAATAAATTTTTTAAAAAAATCTTAAGTCATCTCCCACCCCAAAAAACTCATCCTACTGTGTTCCAGAGTTTGGTGAAAGATATTATTGAAGCACTTATATTCTCAACCCATAAATCAGAATGACAGCTGTATTAGTCAGGGTAATTACATTATGCTGCTATAAAAATAATACAAGTCAAAATTCAAGGTTCAACACACACACACACAAACACACACATGCACCCTCCTATGCCATTTCTCATTGATATTAGAGTCAATATAGAGCAGTGGGGTCTCTGCTCCATTCATTCATTTGGGAATGCAGGCTACTTTGATCTATTGGGTCTACTGTTTTCTAAATGTGGCTCCAAGGTCATCCTGACATCATCCAGCCCACTAACTGGGAAATCAAAGACAGCATGGAAAAAGCATGCCCTCTTTAACTCCCTTACCCACACATCACTTTGGTTTATAGTCCACTGGCAAGAATTTTTCATGAGGCTCCATCCTGCTGCAAGATAATTAAAAACATCAATTAACTCTGTGGAAAGGAAGAGGAACAGGCTTGGCGAGCATCTAGCCAGTGTCTACCACACTGTCTTGCTCTCCCCCTCTTTCTTCACCTCATATCTAATCATTTATGTGGTTCTGTGCATTATTCCTCTGTAACACCTTAGAGATACTGCTATTTTCTATTCTACATTGCCAATTCTTTAGTTAAGACCCTCAAAATTCTTACCATGTTTCTGCAGTTGCCCACGCTTTGCTCTTCACTGGTACAATGCTGATCTTTCAAAGTTTGAATTGATCCTATCATTATCCTGGTTGGAATCCTGAGTCTCACAATAAAGCTCCAACTCCTCAGCCTGGGGTAAAACTATCTTTATGTATCTCATCATATATCTCATAACGTGTTGCACAAAAGTACTCAAGCCAGTTCAAAATTCCTGTAAGACCTTAACTCTGTGACTTTGAACATCTTAATCTTTCCCCATCTCTTGAAATGTTTAGTCACCATTCATCCATTCTGTGTCCAAAGTCACTTTCTGAAGGAAGGCATCCCTGATTTCTCCCCATTAACTCCTGGGTTAGACTTCCCCAGATTCCACTCTTTCTACACAAATTCATGCTTCTCTATAAATTATGCTATCTCATGCATTTATAGTTATTCATAATTGTTTATTTGTTCCTGATCTAGAATACAGAGTGTAAAAGAAACACTACATAAGAGTTGGATGAATGAATTAATCATTAAGAAAGAAGAACAGTTGAACCTTTGACCATTCTATCTCAATAGATTGTGATTCAACTCTTCTCTGCCCTCACTAAAATCCAATAACCAGAAAACAGACAAATTACCAAATGCAGGATCTAGATTACCTATAAGAAGAGAACACAAAGAACCAGTGAACTTTTTAAATAATTAAATTAAATCACTGAGTGATAAAATAATCTTTTTAGTGTTAGCTTAGTATCTTTTGATTCAAAGTTCTTTCTGATTCCTCTAAACCAAATCTTCTCTCTAAATATCCTCCCTGTATGTATCTTTAAGTTTTCTTTGCCACCATGCTTATCTAAGTTCTCATCACCTATTTCCTGGCTTTATTCTGTTAACTGGACTCCCTGCCTTCTTTTTTGTCCTAAATGAGTCCAATATGCATATTGTTGCAGCCTAAAACTCTCCAAGGCATCACTTGAATCTTATCACTATCAGCCTACCCCAATCAGATATCATTACTGTTTACCTGAAAGACATATTGCCTGGAAGAAAAAACTCCTCTCCTCTAGACTAGACGCGTGAAGGCACACAAAATTTGACCCTATCTTCACTATCCATATATACCAATATTTCCCAGCATGGAGGTGACTCTTGAGCAACTGAAGAATGTTCTTGCTTCCTGAACCAACATACAGCTGACATTTCTGAAACACTGCTCTTTCATCTGTTGGGTGGACACCATACTACACAAATGGCAGGATCTAGAAATGATTCGAAATAATATGTAAAAAAATGTCAGACACATGACTGCCATTCAGTTAGTATTAACTATCATAATTATTTACAGAGTGGGAATGAAAAAAAGGGGGAAAATCTAGGGAATGATGAAGAGACAAAGTTAGCTGGATCAGATTCCATGTGCTATAAATAAAACAATAAAAATATATGAATAAACTGCCTCAAGAGCTATTATTCTTTACTAGCTATATTTCCCATTCTATCTTAAAGTGAAATTTTACTTTATATAATTTTTAATAGCATCAAGAATATAGGAGAGGAAGGAGAAATGTTTACTTCACAAACTTGAAAGACATTACTTAATTACTTGGCTTCAGTGTGCCAAGAAATACGACAAGGTGGAATTGGACTCTTTAGTTTGGAGAAACCAGTGAAAATCTACTCTAACAATATTCTGGGGAAACATCACAGATGAATGAACGCTAAGAGAGGATATGGGATTTTTCTTAGACTAAAAAGATTGAGCCACAAAACTTAGGGACACTTCATAATTTAAAAGGTCACTCAAGAAATTCAATTTCCTTTACCTCTAATTTGAATTCTTTTAACTGTACAAGGTAATATTAAGAGGATCAAGAGGATAAGACCAGAAGTACAAGCTGATGAACAAATCTTCCCTCAAACTCTGTGTGCTCTCTCATTAATGATAATGAGAAAAGTGTACTGAAAAGTGCTGTAAACTGATTAATCCAGTTCAGTTATCACTCATGTAGATAAAACAAATCTGCTGCACAATATGACAGTCACTGAGTCTCATTACTTTCCTTTGGGAAAAAAGGAAATCCCCACCTCCAAAGGTGTTTAACTCCATTATATTTATGACCCTAATCCAAAATAATTTACTTTAGTCATGATTACTCTAATACTGTTTTAATCATGATAAGAGCTTTATTTCTCTTTCTCTCTCCTCTCTCTCTCTCTTTCCCTTAGCTTACAACTTTGCTCACTCTAACCAGCTGTCTTGAATGAGTTTTGTACCTTCTGCCTCTATTAGAAGAGTATCTGGCATCCAGCTCTTACAGCTAATGATCTACATTAAGTAGAAGTAGCCAGAAGCCATTTAAAACTAGTGAAAACCCAAAACTGAGGAAATTCTTCTCCATGTCTTAAATGCACACCTTATGACGATCTGAGCTTATCAGTCAAGCCAATCAAAAACTGTAATATAGGTATATATACACTTGAAGAGGTATTCAAATGTCAGTGGGTATTTCTCTTCCATCAATATTGTTCGGCCCCAGAGCACAATACTAGACATGAATTAGGCCTGTTGACCATGAAAATAACATATGCAGTGTTTTTCTCACTAGGTCATCTGGGTTCAAATCTCAAATGTGCCTATTATTGATTTCTAATTTAATTTCATTGTGGTCAGAGACAATACTTTATATAATTCTTTTATTTAACAATGTTTTAAATTTCTTTAGGCTTCTTTTTCTTTTATGGCCTAGGATATGGATTAGCCTGCATAAAGTTTCATATGCATTAGAATGAATGAGCCACTGACTTCATCTTCTCTTACACAGAAGCATGTGTATTCTACTGTTGCTGTGTGGAGTGTTGTACAGATGTCTGTTAGGTCTAGTTTGTTTATAGTGTTGTTCAAGTCTTCTATTTCCCTGTTGGTCTTCTGCCTAGATGTTCTATTATTGAAAGTGGAGTGTTGAAATCTCCAACTACTATTGTTGAATTCACTTTTTCTTTCTTCAGTTCTGTCAGGGTTTGCTTCATGTACTTGGGGCTCCGTTTTTAGGTGCATATATGGAGAACAGTATTGAGGTTCCTTAGAAAACTAAAAATAGAGCTACCATGTGACCCAGCAATCCCACTCCTGGGCATATATCTGGAGAAAACCATAATTTGAAAAGATACATGCATCCCAATGTTCATTGCAACACTACTTACAATAGCCAGGACATGGAAGCAACCTAAATGTCCATCGACAGATGAATGGATAAAGAAGACGTGTTACATATATACAATGAAATATTTCTCAGCCATAAAAAAGAACAAAATAATGGTGTTTGCAGAGACATGGATGGACCTAGAGGTTGTCATACTGAGTGAAGTAAGTCAGACAGAGAAAGACAAATATCATATATCACTTATATGTGGAGTCTAAAAAAATGGTACAAATGAACCTATTTACAAAAGAGAAATAGAATCACAGATGTAGAAAACAAACTTATGGTTACCAAGGGGGAAAGGGGGGGAGGAATAAATTGTGAGATTGGGACTGACATATTCACACTACTACACATAAAATCGATAACTAATAAGAACCTACTGTATAGCACAGGGAACTCTACTCAATACTCTGTAATGACCTATATGGGAATAGAATGTAAAAAAGAGTGGATATATGTATATGTATAACTGATTCACTTTGCTGTACACCTGAAAGTAACACAACATTTTAAATCAACTAATTCCAATAAAAATTAATTTAAAAATTAAAAAAAATAAAATTTACAGAAGGCTAAAAAAAAAAAAGAATCCAAGGATAAAAGTAAAATAGTAAAATAAATTATCAAGTTGAGAACCTGAGCTTCCTTTTCCTCCTACATCTCTTCCTTAGGCTGGGCAAGTTGTTAACTTATTGCCTATTTTATCTCCAACTCCTCAACTCCTAACTGTGACTCATATTTATTATTACTCCACTGATCTAACTGCAAAGTGTAAAGATAGTATTGGAAAACCTCCCCCATGCAGACACCAGAGAGGCTATTACAATAAATGAAAAGAGTCACTTGACTGCAGAAAGCACGTCTTTTGACACAGAGGGCTCTTCATCTGAGGGCTATTCACACCCTAGGGATAAAAATCACTTAGGTTTTGGGCACTTGATAATAGAATAAACTCCAAAAATATCAGCTCTTGTCCTGTCACATGTCTTAACCAATTCACCCAGGCGCAAAACTTTTGTTCTTTGTATAATATGTGAACCTGTTGTCAACTGCATCGTCTGTATGGTCTGTTCCTGTTACAATGGCTTCCAGCCCTGTCCTACACAGAATGTCACTGATGATAATCACTTGGTATCCCTGGTTTCATCTTTAAAGTAGTGAAAGAAGAGTCCATATTTTTATCAGTCAGCTTAAGTCAAATGGGTATAATAATAAATGATACTAAAAATAGTGAGTTGAGACATTAAAAGGTTATTTTCCCTCCACATTATGTATTGATTATGAATGTGTTCAGCTCTGCTCCATGTAACCTTCACTCAAGGACCCAGAAGCAGCCCCATTTTCAAAGACTGCTTGGCTAATGACTGAAGGAAAAGACCTCATGGTGAAGTACACACTGGCTATTAAAGTTTCCTGTTAGACGTTACACACATTGCTTATGTTCATAGTTCATTGGGCAAAGCAAGTCATATGGCCAAACTTGCTGGCTATGGAGCAAAGGTATATATAATCCTCTTGTAAGGAGTATCACTATATGCAGGGTACTCCATCAAGAGACATACAATGGAGGGGCAAGGAATACCATGAAAATTAATATTATCTACAATAACATTCATTAAAAGATATCTTCTCTAGGAAATCAAAGTTCTAAAACAGTGCTGCCCAATGAAACTTTCAATGATGATGGAAGTATTCTACATCTGCAATGTTCAGTATTCAGAGAAAGAGATTCCAGATAGACAAAAACATTTAACACCCTCCAATCCTACAGTCAACTTCTCCCTTGTTAAGGATTGAAGACTGTATCTCTCATTTTGAAATAAAACTAAAAAGAGTACATCTTAATAGTATGGAGGGAAGCCCTACAGAAGCCTAAGCATTTATTCCACTGGAGCAAAGAAAAAATGAAAAGTTTAACTGTACATTACAATAACATAATAAAAAGAAAAGGGAGTCTGATTCATGTTGATGCCATAGTACTAAAATAATTTGCAGTTAAATAGCAATACTGCTCTGGCTACATGAAACTTAACTGTTCCCTTTGACAACATCTTGAGAGTTTTCTGTGTAAAATGAAGGGAGAGACAGAAAGACAGAGACAGAGAGAAAGAGAGAGAAGACCTTAGAACTGATATTTACATCAGGAACCACTAGAATCCTATAAATCTTTTGGGGGGAACAGGGGAACTTGACTGAGAGGGACTTTGTTTGGTAAAGTGAATTGTTTGACATGAGGTCGGTATTAATCAAATAACAAAAATGTATTATTTGAACATGAATGAAATATATAAATTACCCAGTTTTTGGAAAGCTAATTTTCAGGGCTTTTATAGTCATGGCTGTTTCAGCATAGGCATTGAGTATAGTAGGATCCATAGCAAGAGCTATAAAGTATGTCACAGTGGTTTCACCAAATTATTGAAACTCAACATACCTCATTGCACTGTTGCAATCTGTTTCAAAGAGGTAACATTGAAATGTCTCCAGAAGATTTAATTGGAGAATCATTTATTCATTTACTCACTTCATTATTCAAATATATATTAGAAAGCTCCTGTATGCCAGGTGTTAGAAAAAGTATTGCAGATACTAAAACAAACAGAATATACTTCTGGTTTTAAAAGGGCTTTAAGTGTATTCAGGTATGTTTCCTCTTGAGAGGACGGCTGGTTATATGAACAAATAAGTAAAAAAACTATTATTCCAGTTTGAAAATCAGTTAAAGAATGGTATTAGCAAATATTAGGGGAATTCAGCCTGACTATACTATATACATCCTGACTATAAATCACAGCTAACTCAGTATACATGGTGGGGTGGCAATCCTCAATCCAGCATGCTGTACATTAGTGCAAGCCGAATCTTAAAAACAAACCAATACACTCAGTCTTTTTTTTTTCCATTTGCATTTGCTCTTGCACCTAAGTTTTTATAACAGTTGATTCTAAAAAGAAGAATCATTGTAAAATTAATAAAATGTGGAAAATGAGTACTCATCTGCTAGGACTGCCACAACGAAATTCCACAGACTAGGTGACTTAAACAATATAAATTAATTTTTTCACAGTTCTAGAGGGGAGAAGTCCAAGATCAAGGTGCCCTCAGGGTTGGTTTCTGGTGAGGGCTCTCCTCCTGGCTTGAGGACAGTTGCCTTCTCACTGTGTACTCACTTGCCTTTTCCTCTGGGTGTGCCTGAGGAGAGACAGCGATCTCTGGTCTATTTTCCTCTTCTTATAAGGACACTGGTCCTGTGGGCTACTGAATTAGGGTCTCAGCCTCATGACCTCATTTACCTTAATTACCTCCTTAAAGGCCCTGTCTCCAAATACAGTCACACTGAGGGTTAGGCTTCAACATAGGAATTTTGAGGGGAACATAATTCAGTTCATAACAATGGAGCTGTTGAAAGATGAAATTTTGAAATTGCATTGTTCATGGACCAGGAAGGAGCAGAATCTTAACTAGATGCCCATTTCAGAACCTATATCCACTAAAGACATTTGTAATCACTTAACTGAAACAACTCACTTTTAAAATAAGTTATAAGTAATACATTCCTCACTAGGGTTTTGAAAGTAACATTTGTTTACCATTCTCACAGCTCACATTTGATTGCACTGGCAGAAAGTCAAGACTCACAGAGCAACCTCCTGTCTAATCAAAATTAATGTACAGTAATAATTGGAGGGGTACTGCCATGTAACACTGAATGGTACCAGTTAGAAGCAAATATCGCACTGAGCTCAATGTGTGTATTTCAGAAAAAGACTGGAGAAACTTTAGTCTCTATGTCAAAGAGGAGGAATTCTATTTGAAAGTAGGAAGAGAAGAATTACTGGAAATCTTTTCTAATCAGTGTGTATTTATGAGATTCCCAAGGTCAAGCTATCTCAGAGCCCCCAAGGTATCTCAGGACCCAGAAAAATGCAAAAATTTATGTAAAAAGTGTTATGAAAAGGCCAAAATATCCTCACAGATAGAACCAAAAAGGCTTGAAGTTTTGCAATTTTTTGGAAAGTGTTTGCTTCAAGAGAAGTACCTAATTAGAGATTCAAGTACAGTCTTGAGAAAAGTCATCTCCAGTCCCATTAGAGAAACCAGGAATTATCAAATCTCAACCAAAAAAAAAAAAAAAAAAAGCTGTATAAACTAAGCCATCCATCTTGAGGCTCCTTTGCTGATTATTAGAAAATTTAAATCAGTTTCATATAGTTTATACTAAAAACAGGATCCATTATTATTACTGATGGCTTCATGGACTTGCAACCCGTGCCCTGGTCAGAACAGCCCCACACATGGTTTAATGCTCTGTTATCACTGTCTTGTTTTATTTTGTTTTGGTTTTTTTTAGGCAATAATTTTTTTTTATTGAAGTATAGTTGATTTACAATGATGTGCCCACCTCTGCTGTACCGCAAAGTGACTCAGTTATACACATGTATATATATTTTTTATATTCTTTTCCACTATGGTTTATCATAAGACATTGAATATAGTTCCCTGCGCTATACATTAGAACCTTGTTGTTTATCCATTCTAAATGTAATAGTTTGCATCTACCAACCCCAAACTCCCAGTCCAACCCTCTCCCTCCCCCCTCCCCCTGGGCAACCACAAGTCTATGTGGTTGAGTCAGTTTCTGTTTTGTAAATGGGTTCATTTGTGCCATATTTTAGATTCCACATACGTGATATCATATGGTATTTGTCTTTCTCTTTGTGACATTTCACTTACTATGATAATTTCTAGTTGCCTCCATGTTGCTGCAAATAGCATTATTTCATTCTTTTTTATGGCTGAGTAGTATTCCATTATATATATATATGTACCACATCTTCTTTATCCATTCATCTGTCGATGGACATTTAGGTTGTTTCCATGTTTTGGCTATTGCGAACAGTGCGGCTATGAACATAGGGGTGCATGTATCTTTTTGAATTATAGTTTTGTCTGGGCATATTCCCAGAAGTGGGATTGCTGAATCATATGGTAATTCTATTTTTAGTTTTCTGAGGAACCTCCATACTGTTCTCCATAACGCTTGTACCAACTTACATTCCCACCAACAGTGTAGGAGGGTTCCCTTTTCTCCACATCCTCTCCAGCATTTGTTAATTGTAGACATGTTAATCATGGCCATTCTGACCAGTGTGAGGTGGAACCTCATTGTAGTTTTGATTTGCATTTCTCTAATAATTAGTGGTTTAATGGTTTAATGCTCTGCTATCACTGTCTTGTGATTCTTAATGATTTGTAAAGGAGGAGCCCTGTGATTTCATTTTGCACTGGGCCCCACAAAGTTATGTAGCTGGCTTACTCATAAAGGAGGAGCTGACTACCCAGCAGAACTTCTGCTGAGGAAGTGGCCTGGACGACAGCAGTGGCAGACTTGCATTTAATATGAAACCATTATCAGCAACTCCAACACTACCCAAAGGATGCATTCAGCTGGACTTCTGACTCTAGCTCAGGGAGGACTTCATAGTCAGAAAAAAAAAATGCCCATTCATTCAACCTTGCTTATGTATTCAATATCTATGTAATTCATCATGTTCATGAAATGATTCAGAAGAGACTAACTGGGACAATTGCCATGTCCTTTCATTAGTTACTTTTTAACTGGTCCTAACAGTGATTACCCTGCATCTTCCAACTCATATCAGTAGGCTGGTGGCATTTCATTCTTCAGGTCTCAACTCCAATTCCAATCAGAGGTAGTGATCGGAATCAGGAAAAAAATACCTGGTTTATTCTATTCAGCCACTCCCTCACTGGGTCTCCTAAACAAAATCCATCCTTGCCCAAGTTGAAACGAAGGTTACCAGATTGAACCAGATACTTTATTTTTGGCTAAATGGCTGGGTATCTAGCCTGAATTATTTAACAGTCAAATATTCTCTCTGAGAAAGCAATTTGGTGCCAAAACTAGTTCTCTGTTTCATGCAAAAAGTAAAAAATAAAAACAATAATTACTAGTGAGTTAAAATATCAGACAGTTATTATTTTCATTTTGTTCTTCAATAAAGAACAAAACACAAATGTCAAAAGCGTTGATGATGCATATCAATACCTCTATTAATTTCAAAAGACATTCTTATTTAAATGCAATGAAATCCATATTTCCTTGCTAAACAGCATATTAGCACAATGAATTTTTTCAAGCAAGTTTTACTGACAGATTACTAAACTGTTAGGAAAAGCTTGTACAGTAACGACCTTAACTATATTATGAAGGCTAGGAAGCTAGTTTCTAAAGAAACAGTGATGTTGTTTATTTCTACGAGAGTATCTAACTTTTTAAAAATTTTCCAAGAAACTTGGCATTCTCTAATTCAACATAATATACAGGTTTTCACTGAAAGGGAAAAAAACGTAACTTTTTTAAAAATGCAGAATTAGATGTCAGGCTTTCCACTAAGTGCAACGCAATGTTATTGGAAACAATAAGAAAGTGATGTCTGGTTTCACTGAAAACTACGGGCAACATGGAGTGGAGCAGGTGAAAGGGCCAGGGTATGGTACAAAACCTGCTCAGGAGGACAAAATAGTTTCACTTGGGTCAGGAAAGACACAAGTGTCTATCGTTTATGGGCAAAGCAAATAAGATGAGGGCAAATGCAGAGTAATTACAAGTAAACAGGGAAAGTCTACCAGGAGGATGTAATGAATTGAATTCATGAGCACAAGCCAGGTTCCAGAAACAGATCTCACCAAAGAACAGAAGGAAGTGGGAGAAAGCAGGAAGACCCAGATATGTAGTCTCTCATACAACTCAAAAGTCAGTCTACACAGAAATAGAGACGCAGATGTAGAGAATGGACTTGAGGACACGGGGAGAGGGAAGGGTAAGCTGGGACGAAGTGAGAGAGTGGCATGGACATATATACACTACCAAATGTAAAATAGATAGCTAGTGGGAAGCAGCCGCATAGCACAGGGAGATCAGCTGGGTGCTTTGTGCCCACCTAGAGGGGTGGGATAGGGAGGGTGGGAGAGAGACACATGAGGGAGGGGATGTGGGGATATATGTATATGTAGAGCTGATTCACTTTGTTATACAGCAGAAACTAACACACAATTGTAAAGCAATTATACTCCAATAAAGATGTTAAAAAAAACAAAAAGTCAGTCTACAGATTCCTTCTCACCTGGGACATGTTCGAGATGCAGAAACGTCGGCCTCTCTAAACAGCTACTGAATCAGAATCTACATTTAACCATGTTCCCAAAAGATGCATATGCACTTGAAGGTTTAAGAAGCACTTCTCTAGTTGTTCGGTTCCTATCCAGGCTTTTAAGAAGCTGCTTCTGCTCTCTGCTATTACAGGATTCATGACCTTGGACACACGGTCTTTTGTCTACTCTCCCAAAACTACTTTTTTTTCACCTATACTCTTATTTTTTTTAACATCTTTATTGGAGTATAATTGCTTTACAATGGTGTGTTAGTTTCTGCTTTATAAAAAAGGGAATCAGCTATACATACACATATGTTCCCATATCTCGTCCCTCTTGAATCTCCCTCCCACCCTCCTTATCTCACCCCTCTAGGTGGTCACAAAGCATCAAGTTGATCTCTGTGCTAAGCGGCTGCTTCCTACTAGCTACCTATTTTACATTTGGTAGTGTATATATATACATGCCACTCTCTCACTTCATTCCCGCTTACCTTTCCCCCTCCCTGTGTCCTCAAGTCCATTCTCAACTTCTGTATCTTTATTCCTGTCCTGCCCCTAGGTTCTTCAGAACAATTTTTCTTTTTCCACATTCCATATATATGTGTTAGCATATGGTACTTGTTTTTCTCTTTCTGACTTACTTCACTCTGCATGACAGACAGTAGGTCCATCCACCTTGCTAAAAATAACTCAATTTCGTTTCTTTTTATGGCTGAGTAATATTCCATTGTATATATGTCCCACATCTTCAGTATCCATTCATCTGTCAATGGACATTTAGGTTGCTTCCATGTCCTGGCTATTGTAAATAGTGCTGCAATGAACATTGTGGTACACGACTCTTTTTGAATTATGGTCTTCTCAGGGTATATGCCCAGTAGAGGGATTGTTGGGTCGTATGGTAGTTCTATTTTTAGTTTTTTAAGGAACCTCCATACTGTTCTCCACAGTGACTGTATCAATTTACATTCCCACCAACAGTGCAAGAGAGTTCCCTTTTCTCCACACCCCCTCCAACATTTATTGTTTACAGAATTTTTGATGATGGCCATTCTGACTGGTGTGAAGTGCTCTCACTGTAGTTTGGATTTGCATTTCTCTAATGATTAGTGATGTTGAGCATCCTTCCACGTGTTTCTTGGAAATCTGTATATCTTTGGCGAAATGTCTATTTAGGTCTTCTGCCCATTTTTGGATTGGGTTGTTTGTTTTTTGAATATTGAGCTGCATGAGCTGCTTGTATATTTTGGAGATTAATCCTTTGTCACTTGCTTCATTTGTAAATATTTTCTCCCATTCTGAGGGTTGTCTTTTTGTCTTGTTTGTGTTTTCCTTTACTGTGCAAAAGCTTGTAAGATTCATTAGGTCCCATTTGTTTATTTTTGTTTTTATTTCCATTTCTCTAGGAGGTGGGTCAAAAAGGATCTTGCTGCGATTTATATCATAGAGTGTTCTCCCTATGTTTTCCTCTAAGAGTTTTATCGTGTCTGGCCTTACATTCAGGTCTTTAATCCATTTTGAGTTTATTTTTGTGTATGGTGTTAGGGAGTGTTCTAATTTCATTCTTTTACATGTAGCTGTCCAGTTTTCCCAGCACCACTTGTTGAAGAGGCTGTCTTTTCTCCATTGTATATTCTTGCCTCCTTTATCAAAAATAAGGTGACCATATGTGTGTGGATTTATCTCTGGGCTTTCTATCCTGTTCCATTGATCTGTATTTCTGTTTTTGTGCCAGTACCATACTGCCTTGATTACTGTAGCTTTGTAGTATAGTCTGAAGTCCAGGAGCCTGATTACTCCAGCTCCGTTTTTCTTTCTCAAGATTGCTTTGGCTATTCAGGGTCTTTTTGTTCCCATACAAAGTGTGAAATTTTTGGTCCTAGTTCTGTGAAAAATGCCATTTGATAGGGATTGCATTAAATCTGTAGATTGCTTTGGGTAGTAGAGTCATTTTCACAATGTTGATTCTTCCAATCAAAGAACATGGTACATCTCTCCATCTGTTTCATCAGTGTCTTATAGTTTTCTGCATACAGGTCTTTTGTCTCCTTAGGTATGTTTATTCCTAGGTATTTTATTCATTTTGTTGCAAAGGTAAATGGGAGTGTTTCCTTAATTTCTCTTTCAGATTTTTCATCATTAGTGTATAGGAATGCAAGAGATTTCTGTGCATTAATTTTGTATCCTGCTACTTTACCAAATTCATTGATTAGCTCTAGTAGTTTTCTGGTAGAGTCTTTAGGATTCTCTATGTATAGTATCATGTCATCTACAAACAGTGACAGCTTTACTTTTCCTTTTCTGGTTTGTATTCGTTTTATTTCTTTTTTTTTCTCTGATTGCTGTGGCTAAAACTTCCAAAACTATGTTGAATAACAGTGGTGAGAGTGGACAACCTTGTCTTGTTCCTGATCGTAGAGGAAATGGTTTCAGTTTTTCACCATTGAGAATGATGTTTGCTGTGGGTTTGTCACATACAACCTTTATTATTTTGAGGTAAGTTCCCTCTATGCCTACTTTCTGGAGGGTTATTACCATAAATGGGTGTAGAATTTTGTCGAAAGCTTTTTCTGCATCTATTGAGATGATCATATGGTTTTTCTCCTTCAATTTGTTAATATGGTTTATCACATTGACTGATTTGCATATCCTGAAGAATCCTTGCATTCCAGGAAAAACCCCACTTGATCATGGTGTATGATCCTTGTAATGTGCTGTTGGATTCTGTTTGCTAGTATTTTGTTGAGGATTTTTGTATCTATATCCATCAGTGATATTGGCCTGTAGTTTTCTTTTTTTGTGACATCTTTGTCTGGTTTTGGTATCAGGTTGATTGTGGCCTTGTAGAATGAGTTTGGGAGTGTTTCTCCCTCTGCTATATTTTGGAAGAGTTTGAGAAGGATAGGTGTTAGCTCCTCTCTAAATGTTTGATAGAATTCGCCTGTGAAGCCATCTGGTCCTGGGCTTTTGTTTGTTGGAAGATTTTTAGTCACAGTCTCAATTTCAGTGCTTGTGATTGGTATGTTTATATTTTCTATTTCTTCCTGGTTCAGTCTTGGAAGGTTGTGCTTTTCTTAGAATTTGTCCATTTCTTCCAGGTTGTCCATTTTATTGGCATATAGATTCTTGTAGTAATTTCTCATGGACCTTTATATTTCTGCAGTGTCAGTTGTTACTTCTTTTTCATTTCTAATTCTGTTGATTTGAGGCTTCTCCCTTTTTTTCTTGATGAGTCCGGCTAATTGTTTATGAATTTTGTTTATCTTCTCAACGAACCAGCTTTTAGTTTCATTGATCAATTGTTTCCTTCATTTTGTTTTCATTTATTTCTGATCTGATCTTTATGATATCTTTCCTCCAGCTAACTTTGGGATTTTTTTGTTCTTCTTTCTCAAATTGCTTTAGGTGTAAGGTTAGGTTATTTGAGATGTTTCTTCTTTCTTGAGGTAGGATTGTATTGCTATAAAGTTCCCTCTTAGAACTGCTTTTCCTGCATCCCATGGGTTTTGGGTCGTTGTGTTTTCATTGTCATTTGTGTCTAGGTATTTTTTGATTTCCTCTTTGATTTCTTCAGTGATCTCTTGGTTATTTAGTAGTGTATTGTTTAACCTCCATGTGTTTGTATTTTTTACAGATTTTTTCCTTTAATTGATATCTAGGCTAATAGCATTGTGGTTGGAAAAGATATTTGATATGATTTCAATTTTCTTAAATTTACCAATGCTTGAATTGTGACCTAAGATATGATCTATCCTAGCGAATGTTCCATGAGCACTTGAGAAGAAAGTGTATTCTGTTGTTTTTGGATGGAATGTCCTATAAATATCAATTAAGTCCATCTGTTTAATGTATCATTTAAAACTTGTGTTTCCTTATTTATTTTCATTTTGGATGCTCTGTCCACTGGTGAAAGTGGGTGTTAAAGTCCCCTGCTATGATTGTGTTATTGTCGATTTCCACTTTTATGGCTGTTAGCATTTGTCTTATGTATTGAGGTGCTCCTATGTGGGTGCATAAAGATTTACAGTTGTTATATCTTCTTCTTGGATTGATCCCTTGATCATTATGTAGTGTCCTTCTGTGTCTCTTGTAATAGTCTTTATTTTAAAGTCTATTTTGTCTGATATGAGAATTGCTACTCCAGCTTTCTTTTGATTTCCATTTGCATGGAATATCTTTTTCCATCCCCTCACTTTCAGT
The DNA here is from genome assembly GCF_028564815.1 of Eubalaena glacialis. Classification (NCBI taxonomy): domain Eukaryota; kingdom Metazoa; phylum Chordata; class Mammalia; order Artiodactyla; family Balaenidae; genus Eubalaena; species Eubalaena glacialis. The sequence goes on along the minus strand of NC_083722.1, from coordinate 62,209,462 downwards.
CTGTATGTGTCCCTAGGTCTGAAGTGGGTCTCTTGTAGACAGCATATATACGGGTCTTGTTTTTGTATCCATTCAGCCAGTCTATGTCTTTTGGTTGGAGCATTTAATCCATTATATTTAAGGTAGTTATCGATATGTATGTTACTATTACCATTTTCTTAATTGTTTTGGGTTTGTTATTGTAGGTCTTTTCCTTCTCTTGTGTTTCCTGCCTAGAGAAGTTCCCTTAGCATTTGTTGTAGAGCTGGTTTGGTGTTGCTGAATTCTCTTAGCTTTTGCTTGTCTGTAAAGGTTTTAATTTCTCTGTCGAATCTGAATGAGATCACTGCTGGGTAGAGTAATCTTGGTTGTAGGTTTTTCCCTTTCATCACTTTAAATATGTCCTGCCACTCCTGTCTGGCTTGCAGAGTTTCTGCTGAAAGATCAGCTGTTAACCTTATGGGGATCCCCTTGTATGTTATTTGTTGTTTTTCCCTTGCTGCTTTTAATAATTTTTCTTTGTATTTAAATTTTGATAGTTTGATTAATATGTGTCTTGGTGTGTTTCTCATTGGATATTTCCTGTATGGGACTCTCTGTGCTTCCAGGACTTGATTGACTATTTCCTTTCCCATATTAGGGAAGTTTTCAACTATAATCTCTTCAAATATTTTCTCAGTTCCTTTCTTTTTCTCTTCTTCTTTTGCGACTCCTATAATTTGAATGTTGGTACGTTTAATGTTGTCCCAGAGGTCTCTGAGACTGTCCTCAATTCTTTTCATTCTTTTTTCTTTATTCTGCTCTGCAGTAGTTATTTCCACTAATTTATCTTCCAAGTCACTTATCTGTTCTTCTGCCTCAGTTATTCTGCTGTAGATTCCTTCTAGAGAATTTTTAATTTCATTTATTGTGTTGTTCATCATTGTTTGTTTGCTCTTTAGTTCTTCTTGGTCCTTGTTAAACGTTTCTATATTTTCTCCATTTTATTTCCAAGATTTTGCATCATCTTTATTATCATTACTCTTAATTCTTTTTCAGGCAGACTGCCTATTTCCTCTTCATTTGTTTGGTCTGGTAGGTTTTTACCTTGCTCCTTTATCTGCTGTGTGTTTCTCTCCCTTCTCATTTTGGTTCACTTACTGTGCTTGGGGTCTCCTTTTCGCAGGCTGCAGGTTCGTAATTCCCGTTGTTTTTGGTGTCTGCTCTCAGTAGGTAAGGTTGGTTTAGTGGGTTGTGTAGGCTTCCTGGTGGTGGGGACTGGTGCCTGTGTTAAGGTGGATGAAGCTGGATTTTGTCTTTCTGGTGGGCAGGACCACGTCCAGTGGTGTGTTTTGGGGTGTCTGTGAACTTATTATGATTTTAGGCAGCCTCTCTGCTAGTGGGTGGGGTTGTGTTCCTGTCTTGCTAGTTGTTTGGCATAGGGTGTCCAACACAGTAGCTTGCTGGTCGTTGAGTGCAGCTGTGTCTTAGCATTGAGATGGAGATCTCTGGGAGAGCTCTTACCATTTGATATCACATGGAGCCGGGAGATCTCTGGTGGACCAATGTCCTGAACTCGGCTCTCCCACCTCAGAGGCACAGGCCTGACACCCGGCAGGAGCACCAAGACTCTGTCTGCCACATGGCTCAGAAGAAAAGTTAGGAAAAATAAAATAAATAAATAAAAAAAATAATAAAAGTTATTAAAATAAAAAAAAATATTAAAAATAAAAAAATTTAAAAGTCATTACAAAAAGAAAGAAAGATGAGAGCAACCAAACCAATAAACAGATCCACCAATGATAACAAGTGCTAAAAACTATACTAAAAAAAAAAAACAAAAACCCCAAAAAACGGACAGACAGAACCCTAGGACAAATGGTAAAAGCAAAGCTATACAGACAGAATCACACAAGGAAGCATACACATACACACTCACAAAAAGAGAAAAAGGAAAAAAAATATATATCTATATATAAAATAAAAGAAGGAAAAGAGCAACCAAATCAATAAACAAATCTACCAATGATAATAAACTCTAAATACTGAACTAAGATAAACATAAAGCCCGGAACAAATTAGATGCAGAAAGCAAACCCCAAGTCTACAGTTGCTCCCAAAGTCCACCGCCTTAATTTTGGGATGATTCATTGTCTATTCAGGTATTCCACAATATGCAGGTACATCAAGTTGATTGTGGAGATTTAATCTGCTGCTCCTGAGGCTGCTGGGAGAGATTTCCCTTTCTCTTCTTTGTTTGCACAGCTCCTGGGGTTCAGCTTTGGCTTTGGCCCCACCTCTGCATGTAGGTCGCCTGAGGGCATCTGTTCCCGCCCAGACAGGACGGGGTTAAAGGAGCAGCTGCTTTGGGGGCTCTGGCTCACTCAGGCTTGGGGGGAGGGAGGGGTACGGATGCGGGGCGAGCCTGCAGCGGCAGAGGCCGGCGTGACGTTGCACCAGCCTGAGGTGCGCCGTGTGTTCTCCCGGGGAAGTTGTCCCCGGATCACGGGACCCTGGCAGTGGCGGACTGCACAACCTCCTGGGAGGGGAGGTGTGGATAGTGACCTGTGCTTGCACACAGGCTTCTGGGTGGTGGCAGCAGCAGACTTAGAGTTTCATGCCCGTCCCTGGCGTCTGCGCTGATAGCCGCGGTTCGCGCCTGTCTCTGGAGCTCGTTTACATGGTGCTCTGAATCCCCTCTCCTCGCACGCCCCGAAACAATGGTCTCTTGCCTCTTAGGCAGTTCTAGACTTTTTCCCAGACTCCCTCCCAGCTAGCTGTGGCGCACTAGCCCCCTTCAGGCTGTGTTCACACAGCCAACCCCAGTCCTCTCCCTGGGATCGGACCTCCGAAGCCCGAGCCTCAGCTCCCAGCCCCCGCCCGCCCCGGTGGGTGAGCAGACAAGCCTCTCCAGCTGGTGAGTGCAGGTTGGCACCGATCCTCTGTGCAGGAATCTCTCCGCTTTGCCCTCCGCACCCCTGTTACTGCGCTCTCCTCCGCGGCTCTGAAGCTTCCCCCCCTCTGCCACTCGCAGTCTCCGCCCGCGAAGGGGCTTCCTAGTGTGTGGAAACCTTTCCTCCTTCACAGCTTCCTCCCAGAGGTGCAGGTCCCGTCCCTATTCTTTTGTCTCTGTTTTTTCTGTTTTCTTTTGCCCTGCCCAGGTACGTGGGGAGTTTCTTGCCTTTTGGGAAATCTGAGGTCTTCTGTCAGCGTCCAGTAGGTGTTCTGTAGGTGTTCTTCCACATGTAGATGTATTTCTGATGTATTTGTGGGGAGGAAGGTGATCTCCGCGTCTTACTCCTCTGCCATCTTGAAGGTCTTTTCCACCTTTACTCTTTAATGAGACATTTTCCTTCTTCTCTTAAAAAGTATATTAAAATTCTTATTGAAAACTTAAAACACACAGATGTATATTTCTGAATTTGGCATCTAACTTTGGTTAAATGATAAGTGAAGGAAATTATTATTTATTAATAACTATGAGATTAAATATTTCCTTATTTGGAAAAAAGATACTGAATTTCTCTCTCCACCTTACATGGTATATAAAACAATTTCCAGATAGATTAAAAGTTAAATGTGAACAAAAAAGCCATAAAAACTAGACAAGATGTGTTACCTTATTTCATAGGAGAAAAGGCTTTTCCAAATATAAAATATATTTCTACACATAAGACAAAAGGAAAATATATATTGATCTTACAACATAAAAATTGGAGGGCTTCCCTGGTGGCACAGTGGTTAGGAATCCGCCTGCCAATGCAGGGGACACGGGTTCGTGCCCCGGTCCGGGAAGATCCCACATGCCGCGGAGCGGCTAGGCCCGTGAGCCACAACTACTGAGCCTGCACGTCTGGAGCCTGTGCTCCGCAACGGGAGAGGCCGCGACAGTGAGAGGCCCGCGCACCGCGATGAAGTGTGGCCCCCGCTCGCCGCAACTGGAGAAAGCCCTTGCACAGAAACGAAGACCCAACACAGCCAAAAATAAATAAATAAATTTAAAAAAAAATTGGAGACCATCATATGTCAAAAATACAATAAGAAAAAAAAAATACAATAAGCCACAATAAAAGAAAAACCACAAACTGTGCATAATTTGTAACATATTTGGTAACCAAAAGAATAATATGGTTATTAAATCAAAAGCTTTTACAAACTAGTAAGAAATATAAATACCATAATAGAAAATTTTTAAAAGAAATAAATAAGCAATTCATTAAGGAAAGAGTCAATTGCCCATATCTGAAATACTGTTCAGCTCTGTTAGTTAAAAAATACATAAATTTCAAAAATAATGAAGCACACTATCAAGACCCATTATATAGTTATAGTAATTATGACAATGTGGTATCAGCTTAAGGGTATATAAATGGGCTCTGGAAAAGAAAAGAATCCAGAAAACCATACTTCTACCATCAACTGATTTAGGACAAAGGGGACACAGATGAAGTGGGCTAAGTATGGTCTTTTCCAATAAATGGTATTGCATGACCTGGATATTCTTGTTGAAAAAAAAAAAAAATGTGTTTTCATCCTTACCTCATTCCACAAACAAAGGCTACCCCAGATGGATTGCAGATTTAAATGTGAAAGGTCAAGAAATAAAATAATTTTAGGAGAAACCATAGGAGAATATCTTTGTGTCTTTGGAACAGGCAAAGATTTTTTAAAGAGAGCAAAGGTCTGCAAATTATAAAAATTGATACATCAGTTTTTATTAAGATTAATGTAGTTCAATTTCATCACCAGGTACCATTAAGAGAGGAAAAAGGTAGGGTGCAGACGGAGAGAAAATATTTGAGTGCATCTGTCTCACAAAAGACTCATCTAAAATGTATAAAGAATTTTATAAGTCAGTTCAAAAAGGCAGTTAAGTAGAAAAAATGAGACAAAGATGTAAATAGAAACTTCACAAAGAAGGATATCTAAATTGCCAGTAAACATATGAAAATACGCACTTTATTATGAAAACCACAGTGAGATACCACTAAAACTCCACCTAAAAGGCTAAAATTTAAAAAAAAAAATTGTTTCAAAGGTTTCTAAGACTCTCAAGTTTTGTTAAAAATTGACTTCCTTGTATTTCTTTTCAAACTTTTCTTTTCTTAGTATACTTATAAATTATGAACCCAAAGAATGGGAAAAGATTGGTTATATTTGAATATTCACACAAAGGAATTATGTCCAATATTTTAAATTCATGATGTTACATTTAATATAGCACCACAAAATCCATGTCTAAACTGATTTTTATCCATGGAATTAGTTAAAATCTTCTTCTTAACATCAAAGTGAGTTAATGGATCCAAATGTCTGGTTACTAAGTTATTCATCAAGTCAGCAGAAGATCAGCTATATGTCAAATGCAAGATGCTGTAGAACACACCCGTTAGTATAACTAGCCTGACAATTTAGATGATCAGCCTCAGTTAGAGTCTTAAAAAGGGGGGAAGGTACTGTGATAACATTTTAATTTGGAAAAGAATAGCTTTCCTAATCTTTTCCCACACATTTTGTCATTAAATGGTATTCTTCAAACCTCAGCCCAGAAATTAAATAGTGCCTTGGGTAAGTTAAGGGAAGTACAGACAGGAAACTTTGACCCAAATCACTTTGGGGATCTTAGAAGGAGGTTACCTGATAGTCTGTCCCACATCAACCTGGATGTAGGCAACCAAGGAAACCTGGAGGTAAGAGAGATCAGATCTCAAAATCTCAGAGGCTGGCTTCTCTGAGATGCTCTTGGTTCTGTTGAACATGGGTTGACCCCAAAATTGAGTGCCAGTAAGCCAGATAAGGAGAAATGGGGTAAACTGCCTACAAAGGCTACCGAATGAAAGTCATGGAAGACTCTCAGAGACATTATGTATGATAGTATGAGTAAAATAGGTGTCGAGACTGAATCAGCTAGGAAGAGATACAAGACAACAAGCTGAGAAACTAGAAGAAAATAACTATTTCAAGGGCTGTATTGCTATATAAGAAACCACACCAAAACTTAATGGCTTATTTGCTCACAATTTCTGTGGGTTAGGAATTCAGGAAGGGTGCCCTGGGGACATCTCATCTCTAATGTATGGTGTCTAGGACCTCTGCAGAAGTGGCCTAAATAGATGGGGGCTGGCTGGGATTACTGAATGGGGTCATATGTGTCTGAGGCTCATTCTAGCCCAGCTTGTTCCTCAGTTCTCTTCCAAGTGGCTTCTCCATACAATTTGGACTTTTTCACTTCATGGTGCTCACAAGATTCTAAAAAGAAGTATATCAAGAGGACTAGCCCCATGGTGCAGGGCTTATTAAGAATTTGCTAGCATCACACTTGCTATTGTCAAATTGCATGAACCAAGTTATAAAACCAGTCCGTGTAACCAAGTTACACAACCCAGTCAAGGTGGGAAGGGACCATACAAGATGGAAGGGGGACTCATCTGGAGATAGCCGTATGTTGGTAAGTATTTAACAACCAGCTCTCTGAGAGAAACAGCTCTGACTTGTAACATTTTCCAATTTCCAGGGTATAAATACTCCTACTATGGCCCATGAAAGCTTCCAAAGTGATAAACCAAAATGACAAAACATGGAGTTGGGAAGAGATGTACACAATCGGCTCTCATAAGCTGGTACAAGCTGGTTCAAGCACAACACCATCTGGAAACCTAAACTGGGAAGGTACTTAGTGGGACCAAAACCTAGAGGAGCAGGAAGATGAGGAACACTGATGACGAGATCAGAAGAGCTAGAATAAAAAGTGCAGATCTTTTCCGTCCATATCCCTCACCTACCTGCCCAAAGGCCACCCCTTAGAGGAGAGAGGTGGAAAGGATTTTAATTCTGAAAGTACGAACATTCACATATTTAAACCATTGCATCAGATTAAACTCACTGGATTAGATGAAAAATAGAGTACTCCCTATGCTCCAGTGGGATGTGGGTTTGTAACACAGATCAGATCAATAAGGAAAAAAAATTGTATTTTGAATGAGGATTTTTATTAGAAAGGACAGTGCTTCTCTTATGAAGCCTAGAAGTAGTCCTGAAAGCAACATTTGTAATTCTTATTCCAGCAGGTCTGGGTTGGTGGTGGGCAGAAAAAAAGACTAATCACCTCTCTGAATAATAATGGGAATTAATAATTCCAAGGAAAGGAGAAAGTAGGAACTCTGAGGCAGTGAAATAGCTCCTTCCTTCTTCATTATGAATTTACTTGAGGATTTAGGCCTCAAATCATGAGGTGTGCAATGAAAAGAGAGGTGTTACACATGCACGCACACACACACACACACACACAAACACACACACATGGCAATACATGACATTCCACACTTAGTCTTAGGGCCTGGGAGATTAAAGGAAATGATAGAGAAGATGTGGCAAAATAGAGATCATATGCCCAGTCTAGGGGGCTGGCCTCTTTCCAAGCCTATTTCTGCCAAGTGGATTGTGGGTTTCTATGTTGCTTGATATTCTGCTTTCCAAGAGAACCTGGACATACAGATATTTAAGTGAAATCGCCTGGATTTGCAAGTGTGTTCAAGTAACTCAATTAATTTCTGTTCTTTTATTTCTTTCTTTCATCCTTCCTTCCTTTTTTTTTTTTTTTTTGGTTTAACACCAAATGGTTCCATGTTAAATGCTAAACCAAGTGATTTTGCAAGTTTTGGTCAACTGGTTTGACTTCTGGTTTAGACGACACCACGCCTGAAAATCGACTTTTGGGTTTCTAAGAGGTACATCTATACGTTTCATCTAACCTCCGTGAAAGTTGATAAACACGTGTGCCCATATCTCATTGCACTGCTAGGAATTAGTTAAAACTAGGTTTGGGAAACGGCATATTCAGTATTATTTTCACTACCACAGCCTGTGTCTTAGGCTATAGAAATATGATTCTCCTACTATTATTAAAAAGAGGCATCAAAACATATTTTACAGGAATACCAAATTTTAGGTCTATGGTTATGATTAAATGTATTTAATTGATGTATTAGGCACAGAAGCAGAAGTTCTTCCATACTAAGATTGATAAGGAATATTATGCATCAGCCCCATATTCTTTGTTATAAAAGTGTCACACAAAGTTCAACAATTACACCCCTGCAGGACCTTAGAACCTTGTATGCTCTCTGTAGCAGAGCACCTGCCAGAATAAGGCTAGTGATGGATCAAATCCCAACTCCAATATTAACCAATGATAGGACTTTGACAGGTGTTTCAACCTCCCAAAGCTCTATTTCCTTTAAGACAAAGGTAATAATAATAGCCATCTCAAGAGTGTTATTTAGAAGGAAAAAGGAAATAACAAATGTAGAGAACTAACATATACTAAGCACTCAAAAAATAACATTGTTTTTGGTGTTATTTGATTCTAGAATGTGTGGATCTGCTTTTGACAAAAATTCCAAACATTTTGATTACTCTAAGAATAACTTAGAAAATTATATTTGGCACTCAAATCACAGACAATCAGAAGACAATATAACTCTTATTTTTACTGCCGATGCTTTCCATTCTGATTTCCTATACAAACACCCCTCTCCCTCAAAAAGAAAAAAATAGTCTGCAAGAAACCCCTGTGGTAAGGTAATTGTGTGTGTGTGTAACACATATCTATATTTTCAGACCATATTCAGAAGTTTTCTCATTTACATATAGAGTATATTTCTATCTGCAGGAGGCCAGTTGGACCCTGTCTGAATTTGGAAAACCATTTAGGGAAACTCTAAGTTAGCTTAAATGTCATACAATTCTTTCTGGATTGATGGGATTATAGGCTCTTTTGTTAAAGTTTCTTCTTTACACTTTTTTTTTTTTGCATCTTCTTTTTTAATACAAGTAATATTTTTAAAACCAGGAAGTTACTTATTTTAAAGTGCAAATAATTAGCTTAAGAATGGTGACATTTGCAAGTGTTTCATTGTTCCTGATATGAATTCATAGAATTAAATAAAACTATATTAGTACTTGCAAATATTATTAAGGCATTCTTGGCTTTGATAATTTGACCAGGATGACCTTGAAAAGCAGACTGCAGTTCCTCTTGGGCAAAAGGGAATGAAAATTCAGGCCAGCACTTTTACCTTGAATTGTATAACAACAATGCTGTATTTTTCTTCGAAAATGTGACTTACATGAGCTACTACTCAGAGCAAGTGTTTTAACTATCCTTGTTCATAACACAGTAGTTTAAATTCTGTGTCATTTAGCTGTTTCTGCGTAATAAACCACTCCAAGCTTAGTGATTTAAAACAATAGGGACATTTTTAGCTCATGAATCTCTGGGTAAGCTGGGTGGTTCTTTTGGTCTGGGCCAAATTGAGTTGATCTCGGCTGGGCTCACTCATGTGTCTGTGTTTATCAGGGGGCAGTTGGTCTAGAGTGGCCTCGCTCACATGCCTGGTGAGTGGCTGGCTACTGGTCGGGTGACAGGTCACCAGTCTGTCCTCTTCCAGCAAGATAGCCTAGGATTACTCATATGATTGCAAGGGCCCCAAGAGAGTCAAGCCTAGGCTGGGAATGGCACATCATCGCTTCTACTCCATTCTTGTGTTCAATGCAAGTTATAGTGTAAGACCAGATTCGTGACATGACGAAAGAAACTTTACCTCTTGAAGGTAGGAACAGCAAGTCTTATTGCAAATGGCATGGATATCCGAAGTAAACAATTGGGGTCATTGTTGGAAGGCAACAATGCAAAGGCATATGATATATGAAACCAAAAACTCAAGCAAAAAAGGAAAAAATGGATAAACTGGATTTCATCAAAGTTAAAAAAATTTTTGTTTCAAAGGATACCATCAAAAAAGTGAAAAGACTATAGAATGGGGGAAAACATTTTCAAATTACATGTGATACAAGATTTGTAACTAGAATATATAAAGAAAAATTACAACCTCAAAATAAAAAGACAAATTAAAAATTGAGAAAGGAGCTAAATAGACATTTCGACAAGGAAGATACAAAAATGGCCAATAGGCACATGAAAAGATGATCAACATCAATAACCATCAGGAAATGCAAATCATGACTGCTATAAAATACCACTTCACCTGACAAGCATACAGATAATAATGAATGCTGGCAAGGATGTGGAGAAATTGGAACACTGATAAATTGCTTGTGTGAATGTAACATGTTGCAGGTGCTTTCCAAAACAGCGACAATTCCTCAAAATGTTAAACACAGCCACCATATGATCCGTCAATTCCACTCCTAAGTATATACCTAAGAGAAATAAAACATGTTCACACAAAAACTTCTAGATGAACATTCAGAGCAGCATTGTTTATAATGGCCTAAAAGTGGAAACAACCCAAATGTCCATCAGCTGATAAACCTGTAAATTAAATATGGTATACCCATACAATGGAATATTATTTGGCAATAAAAAGGAATAAAGTACCGATACCATGACAGCATGAATGATCCCTGAAAACATTATGCGAAGTGAAAGAAGCCAGTCACAAAGGACCAAATACTGTATGATTCCATTTATAGGAAATGTCAGAAAAGGCAAATCTATAGAAATACAACACACATAGATTACTGGTGGCCGAAGGACAAGATAAATGAGGAGTGACTGCTAACTGGTGTAAAATTTATTTGGGATAATTGATGAAAGTATTCTAAAATTGATTGTGATGATTGCACAACTCTGTGAATGTATGAAAACCATCAAGTTGTGTGTGCACTTTGAGTAAATGTTTTGTGAATTATGTATCAATAAATATTTTATTAAAAATATCATCCCCAAAACTGATAAAATAGGTATAGTCACTAAATATTGACTGCTTAAAATTAATAAGGTTTTGTGCTTAAGAGAATGTAAATTAAAAATCCTATAGCTTTAACAGGGAACTATATTCAATATCCTGTGATAAACCATATGGAAAAGAATATGAAAAAGAATATATATGTATAACTTTGCTGGATAGCAGAAATTAACACAACATTGTAAATCAACTATACTACAATTAAAAAAAGAAAAAATTCTATAGCTTTAAAAACATGAGGGTGGTGTTATAATAGATAATTAAAGCATGTTAAAAGTCCTCCGAGGTTCAAAAAAAGAACTAATACTTGTTAGAAAAAACGAAGTTATGTATTTAAAATTTTTAAGTTAAAGTTAACAACTAAAGATGCACACACATACACACACACATATATATTCCACATTGGTGGAGAAAAATTTAAACAAACAAACAAAATTAATACAAAAGAATCTGGAGCTAGAGAATTAAAGAAGCAAACATCTGGTATAATAATATAAGCCCCAATATATCTGTGATTATAATCAATATAGATGAATCATAATCATCTAATAAGTCAGAGATTCTCAAATTGCAAAATAAATAAAACCAAATAAACTTTAGAAACAATAAACCAATAGATGGGGGAGTACTAAACAATAAACCAATAGACGGGGGAGAAACATTTATAAGAAATCCACAGACAAGAGTTCAAGTACAATAATAGAGAAGATACATCATACTAATACTAAGTAAACCTTCTGAAATATCAGTATTAAGCACAAAGGCTAGTGTACAAGAAGAAAGACACTACGTAATACAGAAACAACCCACGGAGAAAAAGAGTCACGGATTCCTAATCGCTTCATGCTTCAAAAAGTATAGAAAGCATAAACTGAGAGGTTTATAATGATCAATGCACTATTCAACAATAATATTAGGAAATTTTAACATACATCTCTGAGAAACTGATAGCTTAAACAAACAAAATATTAGGAAAAATATAGGGAGTTCAAACAAAAGTAACATTGTTCAACATCAGCCTTCCCTCTCCCCCCAGGAAGTAACACACATATAGTTTTCAAGTATATAAGCAACAATTATAAATATTAACCATGTACTAAGTCACAAAAGGAGTGTCAAAAATTTGTGAAAAACTGACATCATGCTGGCCACATTTTCTAATCACAATAAAGCTAAAATAGAAAAAATAACCAAAAATTAGAAAATAATATGTTGGAAATTTTAAAATAACCCATCTAAGTAAGCCCTGGGTTAAACAGGAAATAATAATAAAAACTACAAAATATTTAGAACTAAATAGCACTGAAATTATTACATAACAAAATCTGTAGGATGTATAATAGGGTTGCTTATACTGGGGTAGGTATTTAGCTTTTAGTGCGTTTACTCAAAAACAAAAGACAGTGAAAACAAATGAGTTAATATTTTAATTCAAAAGCTTTAAAAAGAAATGAGGTACTTCTATAGAATAGAGGAACGAGAATAATAATAAAGAGCAGATCTTTCTGAAAATTTTTTTAAAAATTAGAGAAGATGCATAAAATCAAAGGTTGAATATATTTCTTTGTGTGAACACATAGAAATTCAGAGATAATTACATATTGTAAGAGCAAACCTGAATAAAAGAGTAAATGTACTATTCTCATGGATGGAAAGACATAATAGGCTGAAAACAAAAAATTTTCAAACCTTAATATATTGATATAATCCCAGTATAATTCCATTCAGAATCACACAGGGGTTTTCATGAAATTTAATAAGCTCAACCTAAAGTTCATACAGAAAAAAGGACCAAGAATAACAAAGATATTTTAGAAGAAGGATAACAGGGGAGGGGAGACAATTTATTATCTCAGTGAGAAAGAGAAAGGCACAAGAATAAATGAACTGATCAGTAAATAGGATAGAAAGTTCAGAAGGGCTTCCCTAGTGGCACAGTGGTTAAGAATCCACCTGCCAATGCATGGGACACGGGTTCGAGCCCTGGTCCGGGAAGATGCCACGGAGCAACTAAGCCCGTGCGCCACAACTACTGAGGCTGCGTGCCACATCTATTGAAGCCTGCGCGCCTAGAGCCCCGCAATGAGGAGCCCACGCACTGCAATGAAGAGTAGCCCCCGCTCACTGCAACTAGAGAAAGCCCATGCACAGCAATGACGACCCAACACAGCCAAAAATAAAAATAAATAAATTTATATATAAAAAAGGAAGTCCAGAAGGAGACCCAAGGTGACTAGATAAACGAGAGTTGACTTTAAAAAATGTGGAGAAAGAATAAACTCCTTGGTATATTTTGCTAACATATTTCCATATCCACATGGAAAAAAAAAGTAAAATAAAATAGCTACTTCACATGGTACACAGAAGCAAATTCCAGGGACACCAAATTCCATAATTTGAAATTTAAAACCTATTTTAGAAGGCAATATAGGACAGTACCTTTATGATCTTGACATCCTGTAAGATTCATTTAACAAAACATAGAAAATAATCATAAATTTTATAGGGTATTGCAATTCATCTCAATTAAATTAAAATATTTAATTATATAAAACACCAGTAAGCAAGTGAAATGGAAAGTCATCCACTCTGGCTATTCACATAAAAGACAAAGGTATATTCTAGCACAAGCTTTTCTGGAGCCAGCCGAACTGGTTAAAAATTACAGATTTATAACTGAGAGCTGTGTGATCTTAAGCTAGTAACTTAATTCTTCAATACCTGAATTTCCTCATCTGCAAAACGGAGATACTACCTACCTCATAAAGTTATTGAGACAATTACTGTATTAATATATCCAAAATACTCAGAAACACCAGAAACAAAGCTCAATAGAGGTTAGTCATTATTGTTATTATCCAGAATATATAAAGAATTCCTACAGATGAGTAAGAAAAATATAAACAATCTCAGCCTTAACATGGTCAAAGCATATGAATATGCAATTCACAGAAGACAAAAATCACATGGCCAATATACATAAGAATATCCTCAAGCCTCCATAATCAGACAAATACAAGTTGAAAGAACACTGAATTTCTAGTTCATAGCTCTCAGGTTGAATGAAAAACTTCTTAGGTCTGACAATACCAAGTCCCGGCCCAGTATATTATGATAGAGATATATACTGATAGAGGACACGTAAATTGACAAAATGTCTTTGGAAATGACTTTGAAAATACACAGTTAAGTAGTTGGAGATGTATATTATTCGTAACCCAGAAATTCCACATCTAGGTTCATAACATAGAAAATTTCACAATGTGCTAAAGAAAATATATACAAGAATACAAAATCAGACTAGAGACCACCTAATTGTCTATCAATGGGAGAATAGTTAAATAGATTTTGAAATATTCAAATAATAGAATTTCAAACCGTGATTAAAATAAATGAAATATAGTGCAGCCACTTTGGAAGACAATTTGGCAGTTTCTTACGAAACTAAACATACTCTTACAATACAATCCAGCAATCATGCTCCTTGGTATTTACCCAAAGATGTTGAAAACTTATGTCTACACAAAAATCTGCACATGGATGTTTATCTCAGCTTTATTCATAATTGCCAAAACTTGGAAACAACCAAGATGTCCTTCAGTAAGTGAATGGATAAATAAACTGTAGTACATCCAGACAATGGAATATTATTCAGTGCTAAAAAGAAATGAGCTGTCAAGCCATGAAAAGACACAGAGACACCTTAAATTCATATTACTAAGTGAAAGAAGCCAATCTGAAAAAGCTACATACTGTTTGATTCCAACTAGATGACATTCTGGAAAAGGCAAAACTATGAAGATAGTGAAAAGATCAGTGGTTGCTAGGAGTTTGGTGGGGAGAGAAGGAGGGATGAATAGGATTTTTATGGCACTGAAACTATCTGTATGATATTGTCATGGTAGATACATGACATTATGCATTTGTCAAAACCCACAGAACCAACAACACAAAGGGCGAATCTAAAGTAAACTATGGACTTCATATAACAATAATATACTTATATTGGTTCATCAGTTGTAAGATATGTACCACCCTGGTACTGGAATTGATATTCTGGGAGGCTGTGCCCGTGTTGGGGCAGGGGGTGTAGAGGAACCCTCTGTACTTTCTGCTCAATTTTTCTGTGAACCTGAGAGGGCTTTAAAAAATAAAGGTCTATTTAAAAGGGAAAAATGAATGAAATAGAATTCATGTATTGATTTGGATAAATGTCCAAAATGTTTTGCGAGTGTAAAATATATTGCAGAATCCTACATTTAGAGTAAAATTATTATAAAATTTTGAAAATTGAGAAATAACATAATTGCTTTAAAGTATACTTATGAAGTGTAATAATATGAAGTCATGCAAGGGCTAAAGAAATATCAGGTACAAGATGGTGGATTTTTCCAGAAAAATAAGAGGGATATGGAATTAAGGATGGGCACCCAGGAGTCTGCAATTAATATATGTCATGTTTTCATTCTTAAAAAAAAATCAGAAGGCATAGAGTCATAAAACCTTGCTTAAGTGGTTGTAAGTAAGACAGTAAAAGTGGAAATCCTGGAATTGCGCCTAACACAAAGTGGCCCCTTACTAAATGTTCTTCCTCTGACTTTCCATCCAGTCCTATTTCTTCAAGGTCACGCTCCCTCTCTCTGAGGCCTGTGGTCTGCCTGAAGCAAAGTGAAAAGTTGGTTAAATGGAAGCAGAAGGGGACCAGGAGCAGCCAATCTAGACTCGAGCATCAGGCCTGCCACCAAGGCTCTGTGTGCCCTTGAGCAAGCCACTTAACCCCACACACTACTCTGAAATGAGAAGGTTGCGTCAGGTCATGGGTAGCACTTCTTTCATCTTTAATAGTCTATAGCTCTGTTAAAAGAATCTCACGGCTGCACTTAGGGGTCCCCCATTTCAATTGGTTAGAGATTCAGAGAATATTTGACAACCTTTCAAAATAGTGTCTGTTAACTCATAGAGCACCTGGTGGCATTCTCTATGATTAAACAACTCTCCTTCAGGTCAGTGCTGTGATCAAGACCAGGCAACTGCTCTGGTCTGAGAACCAATGTTTCTGAGGTGCAGGCTCTGTTCACCTGACACATGAGGACCCACATGATCTATTCAGTGACGTACCCACATCACCCACAACCAACACCCAATCCTCTTTCCTGGCTTTATCCTTTTTTCTCCTTAGCACTTCACACCACCAATATATTTTAATTTTTTTGGCCTTGTTTATTGTCTGTTTTTCCCTACTATAATGTAAGCTCCATGGAAATGGGCTTTTTTGTCCATTATAATCTGCCCAGAGATCTAGAATAGCATCTGGCTCAGTAGATGCTCAGTAAGTATTTGGAGAAGGAATGATTAAGTGAACACATTTGTGGCTGACTTCAACTTGAGAGTGGTCCTGGGACTACCATCAAAACCCCAAAGATCACTTTAAATTCTATCCACTATTGCCTGCCCCTCTCTTGTTACCTATAAGCACAACATTAATTCTCCCTCGATTGTTTTCCCAAAATACCACGTATGTACCTCTTGCAACACTTATCACATCCCATTTTATATTGTAGTCACATCATCTTTCCCCGGGGAGAGAGTAAGTTAAACTGGGGTCGGAGCAGTTTTGTTTCCTCTGCAGCATGCACTTCAGAATAAATCTTTTAATCTATGGTATTATTATTGACATCCCTGTTCTCCCTCACTATTTCTTTCTCTCTCAACCTCTCCCTCTCTTTTTCTTTTCTTACATATACTCAAAGGGACCTCATCTTGGATCAATCCAATAGCCCTCTCTTCTAATTCAATTTTTAGGTTGTAGTGAACAAAATATCATAAGCATGAAGAGAGTGGCCATTAAACAGTTCTGCCCTGTAATCAGGTAGTGATTTATTTACACGTCCCTGATTATATCCTGTCCCATCCTAAAGATGCTTTTCAAATCTTTATGACTTTCATCAAGGTTAAGTTGGTAAAAGGTAAATGTTTAAATGTAGACACTGTTGGTGAAGAAAATAGTAATTAACTCTCATGGACTGCTGCTGCACGGCATGTGGGATCTTAGTTCCCTGACCAGGGATCGAACCTGGGCCCCCTGCAGTGAAAGCTCCGAGTCTTAACCACTGGACCGCCAGGGAAGTTCCAGGGTCTTTTAGCTTTAAGTTGTGCATATGATTCAGCTGGTTTGTAGGCACATGCTTTTCTGGACTGGTGGCCATGTCCATCCCCAGACCCTCTTCCATGCCCTTCCTCAACGCAATCTCTGGTTGTCCCCCGTCACCACAGTGTCTTGGGCCGTTGGGACTGAACCAGTCACTGAATCTCCATGTTGTAGTCCCCTCTACCACCCCTCTTTCTCCAGACTTCTTATATTGTGTATATTACCATTAAAAGGTAATTTTGCTCACATTTTGTTTTGTTTATATTTATTTTGTTTATATTTATTCTGAGAAGAAGGTGACATTCTCTTTTAGGGTCAAAGACCTAAAAGCAGAGGTGGTGGGACGCTAAGGGAGAAATTTGGAAGAAAGAAAGTGAGGCTTGATTTTGCATCTACAAAGGGGTGATGCTGGAGTCCATCACCACCCTGCCTCTAGGTCAGGTGGAAATGCCCCACCTCACACACAAAAAAAGATGCCCGATGCCAAAATGGACAAATACTGTGTGTACTGAAATTGTAAAGGCACTTTTTAATACCTTCTCTTGTCCATGTCTCTTCTCTTCAAAATTGCAAAGGAAAATTCCTTAGTAGGATTGGAACTCATTTTCTCTTCTCCTTTCAGGAAGATTTCAGGAAGAAGCTAGAGGGGTGTCAACAATTATCTGAGGCTCATTATTAAATTTTTAGGGAAGCTTTTCCTATAGAAGCTCCACAGAGCTTCAGCAGCCTTCTCAGAAAAAATTTCCAGTTTTGCAAACTGCCTGAGTTTAATAATGGAGGCAATTCCAATAAGAAGCATTCATTTTTATCTCTTTCATGAAATAAACAGAGAGTCACTCATTAGAGCCTTATTCAGGAGAACCCCACATAACCTAAATCCTTTTATCTTTCATTCTGCCCTAACCCCTCTATGAATTTCTATCTCAAATAGGAATTGGAATACAAAAAAATCTGGATATGCCTAACTAACTATACTTTCAGACTTTTCCACAGAGCTGGAGTTGGGGCTAGAAGGAAAATAACCATTAAATTATCTCAGTAACTTTAATCTCATTTTTCAAATTCTGACTGAATTTTACAGTGTCAGGAGGTCCATAGTAATCACGAAATACGAGTTCCTCTAAAAATAGACATTTTACCACATCTCTTTGGACATTAATTTTCTTTTCTCCAGGTAATAGAAAGCCCTATCGTAAATAAAAATGTGCGTTATTGATACTGATTGAGCAGAAAAGCTGTCAGAGAGACACCTTGATTATCTTTGAGAGGAAGAATCACTGTGAAACACCAAAAGAATAAATACCAAAAGGAGAGACTCGTGCAGGTTTCATTTCAATAATGGAACGTTAGATAGATCATTTGGAATGACTTTCCCATTGCAGACAACTTAAGACCTGGACCAAAAACATCAACTTAAAAATACTATCATATGATAGTGGGGAATTACAGTTTCAATTGTGGAGTCTGCCTTTCTTCTGGGGGCATTTGCCAATTTTGAAAGAGGCAATTTAGAGAATAAACTTGTGATTATAAAGGGCATTGAGAGGGCTTCTGGGCTACAGATATGTCCCATGTCTTGACCTGAGTCATGATACATGGGTGTTTGAGACATAATAAATCATTAATCTGTTTGTTTACAGGTTATGCATTTTTCTCTATATATGCTCTATCTTAAATATTTTTAAAATATCTTTGGTATTTCATTAGTCCAAAACTCCTTTAAAGCAGCTGAGTTCCATGGGAGAGAGAATGGGGAATAATTTGCCTTTTATGTTAAGCTGAGAAAATAAGAAGATGCAAAGTGAGCTTCCAAACAATCTTCCTCCTCCAGACTTTTTGTGTCATGAATATTGAGTCCTTTAAAAGGTAATTTTGTTTGCATTTTTCTTTCTTTTCTGAGAAAGAAAATGGTTTTGACCATTACCAGGTCAAAGGACTTAAAAGTAGAGGTGACAGGACCTTAAAGGGGGAACTTGGAAGAAAGGAAGCCAGGCTTGATTTTGCTTCTAGAAAGGAATAATGCTAGAACCCATCACCACCCTGTCTCTAGGTTAGATGGAACCAGCCTGGGGGAAAAAAATGTCTGCTGCCAGAATGGGTGCTGTGCTTTATTCCAGCTCCTGGAATAGAAGATGCAGCCAGCATCACCCAGGTGCAGCCTGCCTTGGCCAATCTGTTATCTGTGTTCCACCACCCCTTTGGCTGGTCATCTGGGCCACCCTCTGAGAGGGAGCCTCATTCATTCCAAATTTCAGAACGGCCTTTTGCCAGTTCTCTTGGCTGTTCTGGATGGAGACTTGAGTTCTGAACTCTGCAGATGGACAGTACACATTGATGGACCCCAAGCTTGGGATTGGGAGAAGGGGAAATGAAACAGGACTGGCCATCTTTAATATGTATAAATTGTGGGGGTAGACCAGATGTTCCCCAAGTTCTCTTCTTTATAACTTTATGACCTTTCACAGTCCTGGCTTCTTCCTACCACCACTTTTCCTTCCCTATCGTCACTTTTCTTCTTTTTCTTTTTTTTAAAAAATATTTATTTATTTTTTTTGGCTGTGCCGGGTATTCGTTGCGGCACGTGGGATCTTCGTTGCAGCATGCATGTGGGATCTAGTTCCCCAACCAGAGATCGAACCTGGGCCCCCTGCATTGGGAGCGCAGAGTTCTACCCACTGGACCACGAAGGAAGTCCCCCACCTTTCTTTTTCTTCTCAACTTTCTTTACCTCATGTAAGGTTAAAGTTGGAGATCCTCAGTAAGAATTGACAGTGTTGATTCATTAACATATATTTGGTTTTTCCCCACTTCAGTTTTTGTTACTCTTTTTAAGGGACTCCTTCTAAGACATAGTCAGCAGCTGACTTAGTCCCTGAGAAATGTCAAATGATCCATTTCCAAGTGGTAACCTTTCCAAATAATAAAACTTATTGAACTATAATCATCAGAGGTGGATTATTTGTGGTTGTCTTTATTAATTTAAATTTAACCCTTGAAAAATAGCAATAACTTGGGGGGATTAGAGAATATGTCTAATATTTACCACTGAAAGTAATCATAAACTTATCTCATTTCCCTGCATTTGTCAGGTTTGTATTCTGAAGATAATTGCATTGAGCTCTGATAATTAATAGCAATGTTATGAGTCAATCAGAGTTATGTCATCATTGTTGTGTAGTTATGGAAGACGAAGATTCAATTTAACAAATATCCATCTAGTACCTGCTATGACACTATGCTAGCCACTGCCACAAGATAAATGAAGCAGACCTTCCCTTTTAAGGAGAGAAACACCCATACATTTAACAATAAAATTAAGTGATAAGCATTTGCTATATAAGTTATATGAAGAAAATAGTAAGACAGTCTGAAGAAGGGAATGATTGAGCCTTCTCTGTGTGTATGTTGCAGAAGGCATGGATCAGCCTCAATGTTGGTTGTCAACATATATTTATTGAGATATAAATTGATTAAGCTTTGGTTGAATGAATAAAAAGATTTATTGAGGCATAACTGACTTATGAAAAATATGAAAGGAAGTAAAAATGTTGTTAGCCAAATGGTGCCAGGAGCTGGAGGATGATGGTGTAACCCTACAAATATTTGGAGATATTAAAAACTTGGTAAAGAGACATGTTTAATGAAAACTTTAGTAGATATAAGTTGAAATACTGCCAAGAATATTCCCTACATATCTGAAACAAATATCTAAACATGTTGTCATAAAACCATAGCACTTCAGAGCAAAGGAACTTAGAGTTCGGCTCAACCAAATTTTGTTTTACAGAAGAGGACACTAATACCCAGAGAAAATAAATAAGAGGTGCAGGAATTAAGCCACATGGAGAAGTAGAAAAATACACTTTCATAAATTATTTTAAATTAGATCAAGGTGATTTTTGCTTTTTTATTCCCTTTGCATTGCTGATAACAGTTTTGTAAATGTTGTATGGTATTCCCAGCAAAAAAGCTGCTGCTAAAGCTATTTCTTTGACAATATTTCATGGATGAGCAGTGGAGCACTTATGTTGGTATCTAAAATTCCCACTCTCTTTTGCAAGCATATATCTCATTAACTTTTGCATTCAGAATCATATAATTGGCATAAAGGTCACAAAAGTCCAAAGCAAAATACCATTTACCCACCAGTAGATTTCTATAATTTTGAAAAAAAAAAAAACTGAATAAATAAGAGGGGAAAAGAAACTTCTGGTTGCCAGGTTATATAACAAGAAAGATAATGTCTCTGTTTTGCTTTGCATGTAATTCTGCTGTTACCAGATGGAATTTTGATTTCAAGTACTCTATTAGCACCACATTTTGTCACGGTTTATCTGACACCTGGAAACAAACTTGGACAACCTCTTTCCCTAAATATGGGCCCTCTATCTATACACCTTCTAGAATGCTACACTGTCCCAGGCCCTTTGCTATGGACTGATGACTTTTTAGAAGAATAGTTCATAAGGCACAGTGCCAGTTATGTCCAGTGGTGTCCAGAATGACCTTAAAATGTGTCTCTACCAGTAAGACAAAAGCCCCACAAAATAAGTCCATACCCCCAATTCATGCCTATTACAAATTACCAACATTTGCTAGTGTATTAATATAACACATGACTTTTTAAATAAACACAAAAATAGAAATGTTAAAAATTAGATAAAAACAAATACCAACAGAAATGTAATATTTTCTCACTGCGTTCTACCAGAGAATCTCACAGACCCCTGGGGAGGAGGTTCTTCCCCTGGTACCTGCTGTTAGAAAGAAGTTAGAAGCATTGACTCTCCAACTACATGTAAGTTTCTTGGAGTGATGAGGCCTCATCTTATCTTGATTTTTCTCTGCATCTCCATAAAAAATATCTAGCACAGATGCTTGTGCCTCATTGGTACTCAGTTCTTCTGAGAAGAGATTTCACATATAGACTTACTTTGCATTGATGGACAAGAGGATGGATTGTAAAGAAAAGGTCTTAAAGTCTTCAAGTATTTGGTTGGAGCTGGGTTTTTACACAGAAGACATACTTAGATGCCTGAGGCTGGGTGAGTGAATGGTTTTATTTTCAGAGCACTGCAGTGTGTATTGCCTTTCTGTGGGCACAATTTGCTTTCCCCAGAAAACTTTCAACCACAGTTCCTTTTTAATGTGCTTTAACTTCAAAATCCAGGGAATTATATTTCAGAAAACACCATTTTTCAGTCTAGTAGATTAAAAAGGCCATTAATCTGCCATATTCTTTTCACTCTCTTACTCTCTCAAAAAGCAGGGAAGGGATTATACAGTAAAGATGCTTCACACTGACAATAATTCATAAGATCTTTCTTCACCAGGAAATGATTTTGTGGCTTCCAGATTATTTTTAGTCATATAAATAATTTCTCATTTTATTAAGGCAGACATTTATTTTAGTCATCTGTGACAAACTATGAGATGTCTGCTTCATCAGCCCTAGAGGTGACAAATCTAGATAGATGTCTTTAAAAGAATAAAGCTTAAAAACAAAAATAGCCCAAACGTAATAGGCATTGTTCCTGCATTAGGTGATTCATTCACACACCGATTCATAATTTTAAGCACCAACTGTGTGTCAAACTCTGCACTACTTCCCAATTAACCATTAACCTTTGAGAGCACAAGGGTACAAACAATCTAGCTCTAGAAGAAACAATTTACTGAAATAGGAAAAAGGAAAATGCATACAGTGAGTCAAACCTGTACCATTACCTTCCCTCTCTATGTGCCAGATGTGTTTCCTTTTATCTTTAACAGCAGAGGAAACCTCTTAGGCACAGACTCTCCTCGGCTTATGTCTCCTTGCCAAGAACACAATGGAAGACTGGAGAAGCAGAGGGTTAGAACAGTAAACTTGAAAAGGTCATAAAGTGCAATCTCCATTTTTTATGCTCTGTAAAATGTAGTCTTCATCTGTGGAACAGAGCTCATGGGAGGGTTTCCTCTCCAGGATCAGCTGGCAAAAGACAGCCCTTTATGCAATAGCTTCCATTCTCTCACCATTTGTTTTCTGCATATTTCAGCAATTCTTTCTTATCTCCATAAGGGTCATTTTCCAAAAAACTTCTCAGAACACTGGGAGCAAACAGTCTATCTGAACTCTAATTTATTCACTAAACACATATTGGGGGCATGTTATGTGTCATTCCATGAACTGTACTAGTACCTAACTATATGCTACCCTTAACATGTACGTACTATGGAGGAGATCCACATCCCATTCAGGGAAGAAGAATGATGTCTATTATTATTTACTTTAAAATATATATATATTTTTAAATTTGTGTAAATCATAAAACATTCAAAACAAAAGTAGAAAATTCAAAAGAATTGACCAAAAGAAAAAAAATCCTCCAGAACTAATAAGCAATTATAGCAAGTTTGCAGGATATAAGGTATATTAGTTTGCTCTGGCTGCCATAACAAAATACCACAGACTGGCTGGCTTAAACAACAGATATTTATTTTCTACAGTTCTGGAGGCTGGAAGTCCAAGATCAAGGTGCCGGCAGGATTGGTTTATTCTGAGACTGCGCTCTTTAACTTACATAGGGCCACCTGTTTGCTGCATCTTCACATGGTCTCTCCTCTGTGTACACACATCCCTGGAGTCTCTCAGTGGGTCCAAATCTCTTCTAAGCGCCATTAAAGAGGTAATTAAGTGAAAATGAAGTCTTTAGAGTTGGCCCTAAACCAATCTGACTGGTATCCTTACAAGAGGAGATTACGGCATCTGGAAAGACACCAGGGCTGTGCATTTACAGATGAAAGACCACCAGAAGACGCAGCAAAATGGTGGCCATTTGCAAGCCAAGGCAAGAGGTCTCAAAGGAAAGCAACCCAGCTGGCGCCTTGATCTTGGATTTCCAGGGTCCAGAACTATGAGATAATAAATATCTGTATTCTAAGACACCCAGTCTGTGGTATTTTGCTATGGCAGCCCTAGTAAAGTAACACAATAGCCAACACAATATTGAAGAAGTAAAACAAAGTCAGAGGACTGCACTGCAGCACTATTCACAATAGGCAGGTCATGGAAGCAACCTAAATGCCCATCGACAGACGAATGGATAAAGAAGATGTGGTACATATATAGAATGGAATATTAGCCATAAAAAGGAACAAAACTGGGTCATTTGTAGAGACGTGGATGGACTTAGAGACCGTCATACAGAGTGAAGTAAGTCAGAAAGAGAAAAACAAATATTGTATATTAACGCATATATGTGGAATCTAGAAAAATGGTACAGATGAACCAGTTTGCAAGGCAGAAATGGAGACACAGATATAGAGAACAAACGTATGGACACCAAGGGGGGAAAGCGGTGGGGGGGTGGTGGTGGTGGTATGAATTGGGAGATTGGGATTGACATATATACACTAATATGTATAAAATAAATAGGTAATAACCTGCTGTATAGCACAGGGAACTCCACTTCACTGTACAGTAGAAACTAACACAACATTGGAAAACAACTATACCTCAATAACAAAATAAATAAATAAAAATTTTAAAAAGTACTAAAAAAAATTTAAAAATTAAAAAAATAAAACAAATCAGAGGACTGACTACCTGACTTCAAGACATACTCTAAAGTTACAGCAATAAAGACAGTGTGGTACTGGTGAAAGAATAGACAAATATATCAATGGAACAAAACAGAGAGCCCCAAAATCAATAAACACGGATATAGTAAACTGATCTTTGACAAAAGAGCAAAGGCAATTAAATGGAGAAAAGATAGTCTCTCCAACAAATGGTACTGGAACAACTTGATATCCATATGCAATAAAAGAAAAGAAAAGGAAGGAATTTGTCACAGACCTTAGACTCTTCGCAAAAATTAACTCAGAATGAACTTAAGTGTAAAGTGCAAAACTATGAAACTCTAGATTATGTAAGAGAGAATCTAGATGACCTTGGGTTTGGTGATGACTTTTTAGATATAGCACCAAAGGCTTGAGCTATGAAAAAAGAATTGATAAGCTGAACTTCATTAAAACTTAAAACTTAAGCTCTGTGAAAGATACTGTCAAAAGAATAAGACCAGCCACAGACTGGGAGAAAATATTTGCAAAAGACATACTGATAAAGGACTGTCATCCAAAATATTCAAAGAACTCTTAAAACTCAAAAATAAGAAAATGAACTACACGATTTTAAAATGAACAAACGATTTAAACAGAAAGAAAACCACCTCAGGAGAGTACATACTGTAGGATTCTAACCATAAGACATGCTGGAAAAGGTAAAACTTTGGAGACGGTAAAATGATCTGTGATTGCCAGGGGTCTGGGGACAGGGAGGGATGAATAGGTGGAGTACGGGGGACTATATGGCAGTGAAACTATGCTCTATGACACTGTAATTATGGATACATGTCATTATATACTTGTATAAAATCCATATAACATCCAACACTGAGCGTGAACCCTAATGTAAACTATGGACTTTGGTTGATAATAATGTGTCAGTGTTGGTTCGTCAGTTGTAACAAATGTATCACTCTGATGTGAAATCATGAAGGTGGGGGAGATTGTGTGTACTTGGGGTAAGAGGGTAAATGGGACATCTCTATACTTTTCATTCAGTTTTGCTGTTAACCTAAAACTGCTGTAAAAAATAAAGTCTAAATATTTTTTGAAAGTCAGTTTCTTGTTCCTCCAATCCCCACTAACATTTGAAACATAAACAAGGAGTTACAAAATTTTCTTGAATCTTCTTCCAATTAAATATGCAAGTACAAAATACACACACCAACACAAAGTTTACCTACACAAATGAGATCAGTCAGTGCAACTGATCTGCACCCTGCTTTAATCATTTATTAATATATTTTGAAAATCTATTAATAATAATACTAGATACAAATGTAGCACACTTTTGAAATCTGTATAGAATTTAGTTGTTTGGATGTATTATATTTTATTTAACCAATACCCCATAGATTATACTTATGTTGATTTTTTAAATGTTAATAATTATATTCCATATCATGGTGTAGTTCTGAAAGAATGTCCCTGGGGCAAATTCTGGTAATGGAATTGTTGGGTGAAAGGGTATGTAAATTTAAAATTGTTTTAGATATTGCCAAATCACTCCCTGAAATGGTATAGTTTGGACTTCAATCAAACGAGAGAGCCCATATTCCAAGATCATTGTTGGAATTATTTTACCTATATCAATTGTATTATCAATGATATTCACTTTTCCCAATTAGATAGCTGTAAATGCTACCTAATTTTATTTTTATTCATTTAAAACAAGTGAGGCTGAGTACTTTTATGTTTATTAGTAGCTTATCTTATTTTCTGCAAAATAATTACTTAATATATGAGAGGAATAATTAAATAATTAAATATTATTAATCATTTAAATCATTTTTACAAGACTATTGTATATATTGCAAACATTTTATGCACTTTATTTTGATTTCCCAATATCACTATGTTTTGCCATGATCTAGATTTTAATTTTTTTATCTGTGAATTATTTTTTATTTGGTTACCACAAAAACATCATATTAATATGTCTATTATCAACTAACATCATGAATTTTATTTTTATTTTTTATGTCTAAAACTGTTTTTTAAAAATAGAGGTTTTTATTAGTTATCCATTTTATACATATTAGTGTATATATGTCAAACCCAATCTCCCAATTCATACCACTCCCCCTTTCCTCCCTTGGTGTCCATACATTTGTTCTCTACATCTGTGTCTCCATTTCTGCCTTGCAAACCAGTTCATCTGTATATTTTTCTAGATTCCACATATATGCATTAATATACAATATTTATTTTTCTCTTTCTGACTTACTTCACTCTGTATGACGGTCTCTAAGTCCATCCACGTCTCTACAAATGACCCAATTTTGTTCCTTTTTATGGCTGAGTAATATTCCATTGTATATGTGTACCACATCTTTATCCATCTATCTGCCAATGGGCACTTAGGTTGCTTTCATGACTTGGCTATTGTAAATAGTACTGCAATGAACATTGGGGTGCAAGTGTCTTTTTGAATTATAGTTTTCTTTGGCTATATGCCTACTAGTGGGATTGCTAGATCATATGGAAGTTCTATTTTTAGTTTTTCAAGGAACCTCCATATGGTTCTCCATAGTGGCTGTATCAATTTACATTCCCACCAACAGTGCAAGAGGGTCCCCTTTTCTCCATACCTTCTCCAGCATTTATTGTTTGTAGATTTTTTGATGGTGGCCATTCTGACCAGTGTGAGGTGATACCTCATTGTAGTTTTGATTTGCATTTCTCTAATGATTAGTGATGCTGAGCAGCTTTTCATGTGCTTCTTGGCCATCTGTATGTCTTCTTTGGAGAAATGTCTATTTAGGTCTTCTGCCCATTTTTGGATTGGGTTGTTTGTTTTCTTTATATTGAGCTGCATGAGCTGTTTATATATTTTGCAAATAATCCTTTGTCCGTTGATTTGTTTGCAAATATTTTCTCCCATTCTGAGGGTTGTCTTTTCGTCTTGTTTATGGTTTCCTTTGCTGTGCAAAAGCTTTTAAGTTTCATTAGGTCCCAATTGTTTTTTTTTAATTTTTATTTCCATTACTCTAGGAGGTGGGTCAAAAAAGATCTTGCTGTGATTTATGTCAAAGAGTGTTCTTCCTAAGTTTTCCTCTAAGAGTTTTATAGTGTCTGGTCTTATATTTAGGTCTTTAATCCATTTTGAGCTTATTTTGTGTATGGTGTTAGGGAGTGTTCTAGTTTCATTCTTTTACATGTAGCTGTCCAGTTTTCCCAGCACCACTTATTGAAGAGACTGTCTTTTCTCCATTGTATATCTTTGCCTCCTTTGCCATAGATTAGTTGACCATAGGTGCATGGGATTATCTCTGGGCTTTCTATCCTGTTCCATTGATCTATATTTCTGTTTTTGTGCCAGTACCATATTGTCTTGTTTACTGTAGCTTTGTAGTATAGTCTGAAGTCAGGGAGCCTGATTCCTCCAGCTCTGTTTTTTTCCCTCAAGATTGCTTTCGCTATTTGGGGTCTTTTGTGTCTCCATACAAATTTTAAGATTTTTTGTTCTAGTTCTGTAAAAAATGCCACAGGTAATTTGATAGGGATTGCACTGAATCTGTAGATTGCTTTGGGTAGTATAGTCATTTTCACAATACTGATTCTTCCAATCCAAGAACATGGTATATCTCTCCATCTGTGTCATCTTGGATTTCTTGCATCAGTGTCTTATAGTTTTTTGAGTACAGGTCTTTTGTCTCCTTAGGTAGGTTTATTCTTAGGTATTTTATTCTTTTTGTTGCAGTGGTGAATGGGATTGTTTCCTTAATTTCTCTTTCTGATTTTTCGTTGTTAGTGTATAGGAATGCAAGAGATTTCTGTGCATTAATTTTGTATCCTGCTACCTTACCAAATTCATTGATAAGCTCTAGTAGTTTTCTGGTAACATCTTTAGGATTTTCTATGTATAGTATCATGTCATCTGCAAACAGGTAATTCATTTGTAATTCATTTGTAATTCATTTCTAATCTCATAGCGTTGTGGTCAGAAAAGATGCTTGATATGATTTCAATTTTCTTAAATTTACTGAGGCTTGATTTGTGACCCAAGATGTGATCAGTCCTGGAGAATGTTCCATGTGCACTTGAGTAGAAAGTGTAATCTGCTGTTTTTGGATGGAATGTCTTATAAATATCAGTTAAATCTATCTGGTCTATTGTGTCATTTAAAGCTTCTGTTTCCTTATTTATTTTCATTTTGGATGATCTGTCCATTGGTGTAAATGAGGTGTTAAAGTCCCCCACTATTATTGTGTTACTGTCGATTTCCTCTTTTATAGCTGTTAGCAGTTGCCTTATGTATTGAGGTGCTCCTATGTTGGGTGCATATATATTTATAATTGTTAAATCTTCTTCTTGGATTGATCCCTTGATCATTATGTAGTGTCCTTCCTTGTCTCTTGTAACATTCTTTATTTTAAAGTCTATTTTATCTGATATGAGTATAGCTACTCCAGCTTTCTTTTGATTTCCATTTGCATGGAATATCTTTTTCCATCCCCTCACTTTCAGTCTGTATGTGTCCCTAGGTCTAAAGTGGGTCGCTTGTAGACAGCATATACATGGGTCTTTTTTTTTTATCCATTCAGCAAGCCCATGTCTTTCGGTTGGAGCATTTAATCCATTCACGTTTAAGGTAATTATCGATATGTATGTTCCTATTACCGTTTTCTTAATTGTTTTGGGTTTGTTTTTGTAGGTCCTTTTCTTCTCTTGTGTTTCCCACTTAGAGAAGTTCCTTTAGCATTTATTGTAGAGCTGGTTTGGTGGTGTTGAATTCTCTTAGCTTTTGCTTGTCTGTAAAGCTTTTGATTACTCCGTCAAATCTGAATGAGATCCTTGCCAGGTAGAGTAATCTTGGTTGTAGGTTCTTCCCTTTCATCACTTTAAATATATCATGCCACTCCCTTCTGGCTTGTGGAGTTTCTGCTGAGAAATCAGCTGTTAACCTTATGGGAGTTCCCTTGTATGTTATTTGTTGTTTCTCCCTTGTTGCTTTTAATAATTTTTCTTTGTCTTTAATTCTTGTCCATTTGATTACTATGTGTCTTGGCGTGTTTCTCCTTGGGTTTATCCTGCCTGGAACTCTCTGTGCTTCCTGAACTTGGGTGGCTATTTCCTTCCCCATGTTAGGGAAGTTTTCGACTATAATCTCTTCAAATATTTTCTTGGGTTCTTTCTCTCTCTCTTCTCCTCTTGGGACCCCTGTAATGCGAATGTTGGTGCGTTTAATGTTGTCCCAGAGGTCTCTTAGGCTGTCTTCATTTCTCCTCATTCTTTTTTCTTTATTCTGTTTTGTGGCAGTGAATTCCACCATTCTGTCTTCCAGGTCACTTATCCATTCTTCTGCCTCAGTTATTCTGCTATTGATTCTTTCTGGTGTATTTTTCATTTCATTTATTGTATTGTTCATCTCTGTTTGTTTGTTCTTTAATTCTTCTATGTGTTTGTTCTTTAATTCTTCTAGGTCTTTATTAAACATTTCTTGCATCTTCTCGATCTTTGCCTCCATTCTTTTCCGAGATCCTGGATCATGTTCACTATCATTATTCTGAATTCTTTTTCTGGAAGGTTGCCTATCTCCACTTCATTTAGTTGATTTTCTGGGGTTTTATCTTGTTCCTTCATCTGGTACATAGCCCTCTGCCTTTTCATTTTGTCTATCTTCCTGTGAATGTGGTTTTCATTCCACAGCCTGCAGGATTGTAGTTCTTGCTTCTGCTGTCTGCCCACTGGTGGATGACGTTATCTAAGAGGCTTGTGCGAGCTTCCTAATGGGAAGGGACTGGTGGCGGGTAGAGCTGGGTGTGCTCTGGTGGACAGAGCTCAGTAAAACTTTAATCCACTTGTCTGCTGATGGTTGGGGCTCAGTTCCCTCCCTGTTGATTGTTTGGCCTGAGGCGACCCAGCACTGGAGCCTACGTGCTCTTTGGTGGGGCTAATGGTGGACTCTGGGAGGGCTCACACCAAGGAGTACTTCCCTGAACTTCTACTGCCAGTGTCTTTGTCCCCACGGTGAGCCACAGCCGCCCCCCGTCTCTGCAGGAGACCCTCCAACACTAGCAGGTAAGTCTGCTTCAGTCTCCTATGGGGGTCACTGCTCCTTCCCCCAGGTGCTGATGCACACACTACTTTGTGTGTGCCCTCCAAGAATGGAGACTCTCTATTCCCCAGTCCTCTCAATGTCCTGCAGTCAAATCCCGCTAGCCTTCAAAGTCTGATTCTCTGGGAATTCCTCCTCCCGTTGTTGGACCCCCAGGTGGGGAAGCCTGAGGTGGGGCTCAGAACCTTCACTCCAGTGGGTGGACTTATGTGGTATAACTGTTCTTCAGTTTGTGAGTCACCCACCCAGAAGCTATGGGATTTGATTTTATTGTGATTGCACCCCTCCTACCATCTCATTGTGGCTTCTCCTTTGTCTTTGGATGTGGGGTATCTTTTTCGGTGAGTTCCAGTGTCTTCCTGTCAGTGATTGTTCAGCAGTTAGTTGTGATTCCAGTGATTCTTGCAAGAGAGAGTGAGCACACGTCCTTCTACTCTGCCATCTTGAACCAATCCTCTCCTAGCTTTTAATTTTAAGTAATCATTTTTATCAATATTCACTTTATAATTTCAGTGACTTTTTTTTACCGCCCATGTCTGCTCTTAACATTTTTTAATATTATATTTTTACCACCATAATATTTGTAAGGTTTTAATTTTTACATTTATACAATTAAAACACCTCATATTCATATTAGCACTGAAGCAGCCACCCAGGTTTATATTTTCCACAAATGTCAATTCCATTTTTACAACACCATTTTTTAGCTAAGCCATCTTTTCCCACTGAATAAAATATCATCTTTAGTATATATATCATATTCTTGTATATATGGATGAATATTTTCTAGATTCCTGATTTTGTTCCACTGAAACTATTTTTTTCTTTTTTCTTTTTTTTTCAGAATCAACATAGCAATTTTTACATGTATTGCTCAAAAAACTTCATTTTGAAAAGTTTTCCACAAAACATTTCATTGGTATTCAAATTTGGTTGGCATAGGCTCCACAGATTACTTTTCAAAGGTAATATCTTTATGATATTGAGACTATTTATCTAAGAGTAAGTTATGACTATTTTTCTAAGTCTTTTTTTATAATCCTCACAAGAGTTTTAAAGTTTCCTTCACATAAACCCTGAATATTTCTTGTTCCTAGGTTTTTTAAATCTGCTTTTCTTGGTATTGTAAAGGGGATATTTCCTTCATTAAATTCTCTGTTTATAGTTAGTATATAAGAAAACTAGTAATTTTGATATAAATTTTGTAACCAGGGAATTTTCTGAACTCTTTTTATTTCTAACAGTTTTCCAGACAATTCTCATGAGTTCTAATAGTATACAATCATATCATCTGCAAATAACAATAACTTAATGTTCACCATTCTCACTTTTATAGTTCTTTTCCTGCCATATAACTGCACTAGTTAACACTTTCAGAGCTATGATAGTCATTATATTGACCTCCTGACAACCACCTGAGTTTAATTTACTTTTTACTTAGAGCATATGGGCAAGGTTTTTCAGAATTTGTCCCACTCACCTACTTTTCCCTTTGCAGTGCTTATGGGGTGGAAACATTATTAGGAACATCTCCAAGCCTTGGGCATTTTTGCACTCTTCTTTCTCTGGCTTACACTTTTCAAAGACTGTTGTGTGAAGCTGTGTCATTCCCTGTGTTTGACTGTGGCCCAAGCAGCAGTGGGGTATCCATTTCTGTTAGATATTTTAGGCTACATGGATGGAGACTGTGACCCAAGGTCTTTCTCATTCATCCTCTGGCAGAAATGCCATCCTGTTATTGACTGTATGCTTATCAGGTGTCAGACACTTCGCTGGCACATTTAACAATCACAACAAGCCTAAGAAATCATTGTTATTATCCCCAATCTACTGATGAAGTCTAGAAAATAACTTGTCTTTGTTATATGGTTAATTAGTAGCAGAAGCAGAACTTGAAGACACATGTCTCTCTCTCCAAGGCCCACAGTCTTCCTGCTACATGTCCTTGCATCTCAAGAAGGCTGAAACAAGGGAGGTTCAAAGTTCTGGTTAAATGTGGACCAAGAAGAGATCAATTCTGTTCAAGGAGAGTGAAGAAATAATGTCTCTGCTAAGGATCGGCATGGAAAGGGATGAACAAAAAAAACTTGTCTCCCTCCATGATTCAGAAAATACCCTCCATGCCCCCAGGAGAAGTAAGCACATCACAACCTCACAATAGCCCTTGATTGATTTCCCTCTGGGTTCTCGGCAGTTCCTCATTTTCTAGCTTGGTCAATTATTTTCAAGTCCAAGCTTACTTGCCTTAAGAGTGGGCCCATGCTCAACAAGGTTCTTTAGGGAGGAAAAAAAACTTGTTTTTACCCGAGGAAACTTAATTCAAGTTTTGAACTCATTTCTTCTTTCAAGCAGTTTCTGTTGTAAACCCAATTCTGTGGTGGGATTTACTGAAGCACAGAACAGAAAATACATTTGCTCAGAAGTGACTCAGGGATATGATGTGGATTAGAACCTAGGAAAAATAATAAGTCATAAAGCCACTGAGTCCTGAAAGCAATGAGCCATACCTGAAAGTAGACAGAGATTTGAACTGGTGAGCTATTGTTAAATGAACATGAGTATGTGAAGAACTATATCTGGGTTACTTCCCATTTCAGAAGTTTTATTTAGCCTCTAATTTTTCTCTTAACTCTTTTTAACCCTATTAAAGGAAACATTAGCATGTCCTTTCACTCTCTTTTATAGATGAATTAATAAAAGGATAATTGAATTTCTAGTAGTTATTCAGGGGATAACTAAAGGCCTTTAATTAGAATGGAAAATTCCTGATCAAAGGGTCTTTAACTCATTGGTTGAGGGTTGTATTTTATCATGCCTTATTAAGAGGGCTGGAAATCTGAGGTTCATCATGGCCGTTTTCCTTGTTCTTTCTATATCATCCAGTCTCTGCAGCTGCTGCTCATCAGAGTTTAGTTACCTTCACAAGAGGTCAAGTCAAAAGCCCTAGAATACAGATAAGCAGCTGGAGAACCTCACCTTGATACTCACAAAAGGTGACATAATCAATTGCTCATTTACCGGCAAGAAAATTCATGGGTTACTTATTGATCACTTCACCAGTCCTGACATAGGTACAGTCTTGTCCAGAATACTTGAAAGAAAGTTTGGCACATGGCCTTCTCTTACAGAACTTCTAATCTAGCGTGGAGACAAATGGTACCCAGAGAATATAGTGAGAGAACTATCAACATAGACTAATAAGAGTATAAACATGTTATAAATGTCAGAGTGTGATTCAGAGCTAAAACAGGAGAAGATGTCAAGGTGTCTACCATAGTAGTTACAAAGAATATCTGTAAGGTTGGGATTTGTCTCTAAAACAGCAAGTGTTTTCTTTTTCCAGTAAGAGTCAAACTCTGAATTATCAGTTTATTTCTAGCTTATATTTCTATCATGAAATTGAATTTTCTGAATAATAGGGACATAAGATTCATATTTTCATATCCTCTGTTGTAAAGAAGAGAGTGCTTTACACCAAGTGGTTTAGGTAGTCTTATCATGGGACAGTTATGGAAACACCAAAAGATGCCCACAGACACACTTAAGGTTGTGTATTATATTGACCAGCAAAGGATATGGAAACATACCAGTGAGGAGACCTTGCTGTACATACCCAGGTAGAAGTGATTCCTAAAGTCCTCTCTGAGATGCCCAGTTGCCAGTGATTCCATCCTTGTAGAATGAAGTTCTGACCATAGTGAGAACCATCACTTTCCCATTCTCAAGGGAGATTTATAATCTTCTGGAAAATCTGGCTAAGTATCTTTCTACCCACTAGGTTCTAATGACTATGAAAAACCAAACCTGGAAAACTTACTTCTGGGTAAGTAAAAATTCAGTTCCCCAAGCCTGCCAAAGGTCTGAGTTCCTACAGATATCAAACTGATTTCTTGATTTTTCTTTTTCTTACTCATACTGCTATTTCCATTCCTTTAAGTATTTTTTAACCATCTTCTACTAAATGCAATCTTTCAAATAACCTCAAATTTTATTACAAAAATATATGGTAAGAATAAAAATATACATAGGAAATTAGATTAAGATATTAGTCTGAGAACGCATGCCTATATCATTTATTTCCCAGGAGGAGACATAAAAAAATTGTATTAGAGAAAACAAAATTATAACATTAGCAGTAAAAAACAGTCTCTTCAGTGAATCAAACTTGTTGAAGAATCCTTGAAAGTAAAATGCAGGAAGAATCAGCTTGACAAAGAAGACCACAGATCAAAGAACACAAAGGAAAGGACAGCTGTAAAAAGCAGGAGCATTTCTAGGGGTTCTCTAAGTCAGATTTAAAAGATATAAGAAGCAGGAAGGTATGCTGAGAACAACTATCAAGGTGATTTTTTGTGGAACTAAATTTATACCAGTTGATCTTTCCTACTTTCATGACAGAAACTTTTGGGCAGTGATGTAGATACTTGTGTGAGAGAGGCCAAAAAGTGCCAAGATGGGTGGTGACATCCTGAAAGAACACAGAACATGCTCTTTCCAAATACAAGCCACTGGTGAATCACACAGATGGTTCGTTCTGTTTTTTAGCATAAAATACTTAGCAGTAGTAAAGGTAGTCTTGCATTTATTTGGCCCAGTATAGTTTGGCCCAGTTTTGATTTATCCCTTTTCTATATTCTAATAAATTGGAAACCGTCAATGACAATGTACAGGGAGAAAAAAAAAACCCCACAATTTGAAACACAGTAGATAACACAAGCTGAAAGCTAACCCATGTTAACCCATAACATCCTCATGATCACTATAAGCAGGCTGTAGTATAAATAGAAGTGGAATCCCAGAAAAAAATGATGAAAAAATATTAAAAAGTGTCATATTTTGAATAAAATCAAGAGTATGACATAAGGGAATAAAAATGTAAGTAGATAATATTTTATTAAATAATTTAATAAAATTTTATTTATTTAAGTAATATTTAATAATGAATATTTATTTAATAAGCTAATACATAAGAAATTAGATTTACTATAGGAAAGGCCTTATTAAGCAAGGTCTTAGGAGAAAATATTCTTAAGTTTAATTTTATGAAAGTCATAAAATTCTTTCCAATACAGACATCATAAACAATATTAAGATAAAATTGGCAGGTCTGAGAAAATAATTGCAACATATGTAACAAAGAATTCATATGAAGGCCATCTGAAGAAATTCTATAAATGAATAAAAGTAAAAAATCTAAATCCCTAGCAAAGTGCCTTAAGAAACTTAAGAAGATACAACCTCACAAATTACCAGGGAAATAAAGTGAAAACAATGAGATAATATTTTTCACCCTCTAGATTGGCAGTAAGGGCTACTAGAAATTTGTTTAGCTCCTGATATTCAAGGAAATTTCTGTCAAAACACTATCTAAACACAAGAGAAAGTAAAGAGACGTCAGTGACCTCAAATGACAAGGAATACAGTTTTTGCAAAAAATAGTTTGGTAAAGTCAGTTAATAAATGGATCACTGCAGCTTTCAACAATCCATTCTTCAAGAAGATATGACAATTATAAACATATATATGCACCAAACAACTGAGCCCCAAAATATATGAAGCACACATTGACAGAAATAAAATAGAATTTAGAAATAAACATTTCTAAAATAGTATTTGGAGACTTCAACAACCATACTTTCAATAATGGGTTCATGTTCTAGACTGAAAATCAATAAAGAAATAGAAAACTTGACACTGTATTATAAATCACTAGACCTAACAGACGTATGTAGAATATTCCCCTCAACAACAGCAGAATACACATTCTCAGTTGCACATAGTACATTACACAGGATAGACCATATGTTATAGAAAAAGAAGAGCAAACTAAACTCAAAGTTAGCAGAAGGAAGGAAATACTAAAAATTAGAAAAAAATTAATAGAAAGTAGAAAAACAAGAGATAATGAACAAAACTAAAAGCTGATTCTTGAAAAAAAATCAATAATTTGACAAATGCAAAGAAAACACAATGAAATACGACTTCAAGCCTACCAGGATGACTACAATTTTAAAAATTAAAATTAAATATTAGTGAGGATGTGGACACATTGGAACGCTAGCCTTTGCTGGTAGGAATGTAAAATGTAGCTACTGTGGAAAACAGTTTGGCAGTTCCTTGAAAAGCTAAACATAGAATTACCATATGACCCAGCAATTACACTCTTAAGTACACACGAAAGAATTGAAATCAGGGATTCAAAAAGTACATTAATATTCATTGCAGCACTAATCACTATAGGCAAAAAGTGAAACAACCCAGGTGTTCATCAACAGATGAATAGATAAACAGAATGGATGGTACATGCATATAATAGAATATTATTCAGGAATGAAGTTGTGATACATGCTACAATACCACAGAATCCTGAAACTTTATGCTAAGTTAAACAAGCCAGACACAGGTCAAATATTGCAAGATTCACTTATATTAAATATCTAGAATGGGTAAATTCATACAGAGAGTAAGTAGGCTAGAGGGTGTCAGGACGCTGGGGTAACATTAGAATGGGGAGTATTGTTTAATAGTTATAGAGTTTCTGTTTGGGGTGTTGAAAAAGTTTTGGAAACAGATAATGGCAATAGTTGTATAACACTGTAAATGTAACTAATGTCACTAAACTGTACATTTAAAATGGCAAATTTTATGTTATATATATTTTAGTGTAATAAAAATTTGAGGAAAATAACAGTGCTATTATAAGATGAGGAAATTAATACTAATACACAGGAAGGTACTTCTTGATACTTCTTGGAGGACAATTTGTCACTATCAAAATTTAAAATATTTGTGGATGGACACAATGTATTCTTCCTTTTCAATGGATTTCTAGGACCTGAAACATACCAAGTTACTTCCACACTGAAAAAGCACAGCCCTGAGTGTAAAGTTCAGTGATTGACCACAACCTCTTCCTGCCTACTGGTTGGGGTTGGAGGTGGCAAGGAAGGGGGAATCATATTAAAAGAAAACCATTCTCTTCTAATGACTCCAAATTTTATACTAAGGGTACAATGTGGCAAGTGGGAATTTTTTTTTTTTATCTCTTACCTCATTGCCTTCCTGGAATATGACATATTCTATCACCTCTTCTTGGGGCAAAATATACAGATCCAGTCAGAATAACAGTTGCAATGCAACTGAAAGCCAAGAATTGGGAAGTTTGTTACTGTTGTTGTTTTACTTTGGTTTTCTGTTCTGTTTTTTAGCATAAAATACTTGGCAATAGTAAAGGTAGTCTTGCATTTATTTGGCTCAGTATAGTCAGTTTTCATTTATCCCTTTTCTATATTCTAATAAATTGGAAACCGTCAATGACAATGTACAGGGAGAAAAAAAAAAAACCCACAATTTGAAACATAGTAGATAACACAAGCTGAAAGCTAAATTGGGGGTTGGAGACTGAAGAAGCAGAGGGATTTAAGATACTGAATGTTCTCTGGGAAAGAAAAGAAAGAGGGAGTAATTCAGAAAGCCCAGGATCAGGGAAGATACTTCATCAGCCCAAGAGTCAAGAAAAACCTTCAGAAGATGGCGGAGTAGAAGGACGTGCTTTCACTCCCTCTTGCGAGAACACCAGAATCACAACTAGCTGCTGGACAATCATCGACAGGAAGACATTGGAACTCACCAAAAAGGATACCCCACATCGAAAGACAAAGGAGAAGCCACAATGAGACGGTAGGAGGGGCGCAATCACAGTAAAATCAAATCCCATAACTGGTGGGTGGGTGGCTCACAGACTGGTGAACACTTATACCACAGAAGTCCGCCCACTGGAGTGAAGGTTCTGAGCCCCACGTCAGGCTTCCCAACCTGGGGGTCCGGAACAGGAGGAGGAATTCCTAGAGAATCAGACTTTGAAGCATAGTGGGAATTGATTGCAGGACTTCGACAGGACTGGGGGAAACAGAGACCCCACTCTTGGAGGGTGCACACAAAATAGTGTGTGCATCAGGACCCAGGGGATGGACCAGTGACCCCGGGGGAGACTGAACCAGACCTACCTGCTAGTGTTGGAAGGTCTCCGGCAGAGGCGGGGGGTGGCTCTGTTTCACCGTGGGGACAAGGACATTGGCAGCAGAAGTTCTGGGAAGTACTCCTTGGCGTGAGCCCTCCCAGAGTCTGTCATTAGCCCCACCAAAAAGCCCAGGTAGGCTCCAGTGTTGGGTTGCCTCAGGCAAAACAACCAACAGGGAGGGAACCCAGCCCCACCCATCAATAGTCAAGTGGATTAAAGTTTTACTGAGCTCTGACCACCAAAGCAACAGTCAGCTCTACCCACCACCAGAGCCTCCCATCAAGCCTCTTAGATAGCCTCAACCACCAGAGGGCAGACAGCAGAAGCAAGAAAAACTATAATCCTGAAGCCTGTGGAACAAAAACCACATTCACAGAAAGATACACAAGATGAAAAGGCAGAGGTCTACATACCAGATGAAGGAACAAGATAAAACCCCAGAAAAACAATGAAATGAAGTGGAGATAGGCAACCTTCCGGAAAAAGAATTCAGAATAATCATAGTGAAGATGATCCAGGACCTAGGAATAAGAATGGAGGCAAAGATCGAGAAGATGCAAGAAATGTTTAACAAAGACCTAGAAGAATTAAAGAACAAACAAACAGAGATGAACAATACAATAACTGAAATGAAAACTACACTAGAAGGAATCAATAGCAGAATAAATGAGGCAGAAGAACGGATAAGTGACCTGGAAGACAGAATGGTGGAATTCACTGCTGCGGAACAGACTAAAGAAAAAAGAATGAAAAGAAATGAAGACAGCCTAAGAGACCTCTGGGACAACATTAAACGTAACAACATTCGCATTATAGGGGTCCCAGAAGGAGAAGAGAGAGAGAAAGGACCAGAGAAAATATTTGAAGAGATTATAGTCGAAAACTTCCCTAACATGGGGGAAGGAAATAGCCACCCAAGTCCAGGAAGCGCAGTGACTCCCATACAGGATAAACGCAAGGAGAAACACGCCGAGACACATAGTAATCAAATTGGCAAAAATTAAAGACAGAGAAAAATTATTGAAAGCAGCAAGGGAAAAACAACAAATAACA
Source organism: Eubalaena glacialis (assembly GCF_028564815.1). Classification (NCBI taxonomy): domain Eukaryota; kingdom Metazoa; phylum Chordata; class Mammalia; order Artiodactyla; family Balaenidae; genus Eubalaena; species Eubalaena glacialis. The sequence goes on along the minus strand of NC_083722.1, from coordinate 62,169,845 downwards.
TACAAGGGAACTCCCATAAGGTTAACAGCTGATTTCTCAGCAGAAACTCTACAAGCCAGAAGGGAGTGGCATGATATACTTAAAGTGATGAAAGGGAAGAACCTACAACCAAGATTACTCTACCCTGCAAGGATCTCATTCAGATTTGATGAAGAAATCAAAAGCTTTACAGACAAGCAAAAGCTGAGAGAATTCAGCACCACCAAACCAGCTCTACAACAAATGCTAAAGGAACTTCTCTAGGTGGGAAACACAAGAGAAGAAAAGGACCTACAAAAACAAACCCAAAACAATGAAGAAAATGGTCATAGGAACATACATATCGATAATTACCTTAAACGTAAATGGATTAAATGCTCCAACCAAAAGACACAGGCTTGCTGAATGGATACAAAGACAAGACCCATGTATATGCTGTCTACAAGAGACCCACTTCAGACCTAGGGACACATACAGACTGAAAGTGAGGGGATGGAAAAAGATATTCCATGCAAATGGAAATCAAAAGAAAGCTGGAGTAGCTATACTCATATCAGATAAAACAGACTTTAAAATAAAGAATGTTACAAGAGACAAGGAAGGACACTACATAATGATCAAGGGATCAATCCAAGAAGAAGATATAACAATTATAAATATATATGCACCCAACATAGGAGCACCTGAATATATAAGGCAACTGCTAACAGCTATAAAAGAGGAAATCGACAGTAACACAATAATAGTGGGGGACTGAAACACCTCATTTACACCAATGGACAGATCATCCAAAATGAAAATAAATAAGGAAACAGAAGCTTTAAATGACACAATAGACCAGATAGATTTAATTGACATTTATAGGACATTCCCTCCAAAAACAGCAGATTACACTTTCTTCTCAAGTGCGCACGGAACATTCTCCAGGATAGATCACATCTTGGGTCACAAATCAAGCCTCAGTAAATTTAAGAAAATTGAAATCATATCAAGCATCTTTTCTGACCACAATGCTATGAGATTAGAAATGAATTACAGGGAAAAAAACGTAAAAAGCACAAACACATGGAGGCTAAACAATACGTTACTAAATAACCAAGAGATCACTGAAGAAATCAAAGAGGAAATCAAAAAATACATAGAGACAAATGACAATGAAAACACGACAATCCAAAACTTACGGGATGCAGCAAAAGCAGTTCTAAGAGGGAAGTTCATAGCTATACAAGCCTACCTAAAGAAACAAGAAAAATCTCAAGTAAACAATCTAACCTTACACCTAAAGGAACTAGAGAAAGAAGAACAAACAAAACCCAAAGTTAGCAGAAGGAAAGAAATCATAAAGAACAGAGCGGAAATAAATGAAGTAAAAACAAAGAAAACAATAGCAAAGATCAATAAAACTAAAAGCTGGTTCTTTGAGAAGATAAACAAAATTGATAAGCCATTAGCCAGACTCATCAAGAAACAGAGAGAGAGGACTCAAATCAATAAAATTAGAAATGAAAAAGGAGAAGTTACAACAGACACTGCAGAAATACAAAGCATCCTAAGAGACTACTACAAGCAACTCTATGCCAATAAAATGGACAACCTGGAAGAAATGGACAAATTCTTAGAAAGGTATAACCTTCCAAGCCTGAACCAGGAAGAAACAGAAAATATGAACAGACCAATCACAAGTAATGAAATTGAAACTGTGATTTAAAATCTTCCAACAAACAGAAGTCCAGGACCAGATGGCTTCACAGGTGAATTCTATCAAACATTTAGAGAAGAGCTAACACCCATCCTTCTCAAACTCTTCCAAAAAATTGCAGAGGAAGGAACACTCCCAAACTCATTCTATGAGGCCACCATCACCCTGATACCAAAACCAGACAAAGATACTACAAAAAAAGAAAATTACAGACCAATATCACTGATGAATATAGATGCAAAAATCCTCAACAAAATACTGGCAAACAGAATCCAACAACACATTAAAAGGATCATACACCATGATCAAGTGGGATTTATCCCAGGGATGCAAGGATTCTTCAATATACGCAAATCAATCAATGTGATACACCATATTAACAACTTGAAGAAGAAAAACCATATGATCATCTCAATAGATGCTGAAAAAGCTTTTGACAAAATTCAACACCCATTTATGATAAAAACTCTCCAGAAAGTGGGCATAGAGGGAACCTACCTCAACATAATAAAGGCCATATACGACAAACCCACAGCAAACATCATTCTCAAAGGTGAAAAACTGAAAGCATTTCCTCTAAGATCAGGAACGAGACAAGGATGTCCACTCTCACCACTATTATTCAACATAGTTTTGGAAGTCCTAGCCACGGCAATCAGAGAAGAAAAAGAAATAAAAGGAATACAAATTGGAAAAGAAGAAGTAAAACTGTCACTGTTTGCAGATGACATGATACTATACATAGAGAATCCTAAAAATGCCACCAGAAAACTACTAGAGCTAATCAATGAATTTGGTAAAGTTGCAGGATACAAAATTAATGCAGAGAAATCTCTTGCATTCCTATACACTAATGATGAAAAATATGAAAGAGAAATTAAGGAAACACTCCCATTTACCATTGCAACAAAATATCTAGGAATAAACCTACCTAGGGAGACAAAAGACCTGTATGCAGAAAACTATAAGACACTGATGAAAGAAATTAAAGATGATACCAACAGGTGGAGAGATATACCATGTTCTTGGATTGGAAGAATCAATATTGTGAAAATAACTATACTACCCAAAGCAATCTACAGATTCAATGCAATCCCTATCAAATTACCAATGGCATTTTTTATGGAACTAGAACAAATCATCTTAAAATTTGTATGGAGACACAAAAGACCCCGAACAGCCAAAGCAGTCTTGAGGGAAAAAAATGGAGCTGGAGGAATCAGACTCCCTGACTTCAGACTATACTACAAAGCTACAGTAATCAAGACAATATGATACTCGCACAAAAACAGAAACATAGATCAATGGAACAAGATAGAAAGCCCAGAGATAAACCCACGCACCTATGGTCAACTAATCTATGACAAAGGAGGAAAAGATATACAATGGAGAAAAGACAGTCTCTTCAATAAGTGGTGCTGGGAAAACTGGACAGTTACATGTAAAAGAATGAAATTAGAACACTCCCTAACACCATACACAAAAATAAACTCAAAATGGATTAGAGACCTAAATGTAAGACCGGACACTACAAAACTCTTAGAGGAAAACATAGGAAGAACACTCTTTGACATCAATCACAGCAAAATCTTTTTTGATCCACCTCCTAGAGTAATGGAAATAAAAACAAAAATAAACAAATGGGACCTAATGAAACTTAAAAGCTTTTGCACAGCAAAGGAAACCATAAACAAGACGAAAGGACAACCCTCAGAATGGGAGAAAATATTTGCAAACGAATCAACGGACAAAGGATTAATCTCCAAAATATATAAACAGCTCATTCAGCTCAATATTAAAGAAACAAACAACCCAATCCAAAAATGGGCAGAAGACCTAAATAGACATTTCTCCAAAGAAGACGTACAGATGGCCACAAAGCTCATGAAAAGATGCTCAACATCACTAATTATTAGAGAAATGCAAATCAAAACTACAATGAGGTATCACCTCACACCAGTTAGAATGGGCATCATCAGAAAATCTACAAACCACAAATGCTGGAGAGGGTGTGGAGAAAAGGGAACCCTCTTGCACTGTTGGTGGGAATGTAAATTGATACAGCCACTATGGAGAACAGTATGGAGGTTCCTTAAAAAACTAAAAATAGATTTACCATATGATCCAGCAATCCCACTACTGGGCGTATACCCAGAGAAAACCATAATTCAAAAAGACACATGCACCCCAATGTTCATTGCAGCACTATTTACAATAGCCAGGTCATGGAAGCAACCTAAATGCCCATTGACAGACGTATGGTTAAAGAAGTGGTGGTACATATATACAATGGAATATTACTCAGCCATAAAAAGGAACAAAATTGAGTCATTTGTTGAGACGTGGATGGATCTAGAGACTGTCATACAGAGTGAAGTAAGTCAGAAAGAGAAAAACAAATATCGTATATTAACGCATGTATGTGGAACCTAGAAAAATGGTACAGATGAGCCGGTTTGCAGGGCAGAAGTTGAGACACAGATGTAGAGAACAGACATATGGACACCAAGGGGGGAAAACTGCGGTGGGGTGGGGACGGTGGTGTGCTGAATTGGGCGATTGGGATTGACCTGTATACACTGATGTGTATAAAATTGATGACTAATAAGAACCTGCAGTATAAAACAAACAAACAAAACAACTAATACTAAACATTCATTGGGTTATTTGTATGGAAATATGTTAATATAAATGTTTCAGACATTAAAAAAAAAAAAGAAAAAAAAAAAAGTAAAACCTTCAGGACCATCTAGGATAGGAACAGACCAACATTTGTATATTTGACTATTTATATCAGTTAATTTTTTCCTGAGTACAAACCACCTCAATTCATAGTGACTTAAAACAACAACCATTTATTTAGTTGACATCTCAGTGGATTAGCCATTTGGGTTGGGCTCAGCTGGATGGTTTCTCCAGTCTCATCTGCATTAATCATGCATATGTGTTCAGCTGCAAGGTCATCTCCAGGGCTGACCAGCTGACCGGACTCAGACGGCCCCAGCTGAGATGGCTTGCTTCTGGTCTATGTGGTCCCTCATCCTCCAGGAGGCTAGCTCAAGATGGTTCATGGAACATCTAGGCAACTTCCCAAGACAGCAAGCACAAGAATTCAACTCCTTCCACTGTGTTTTATTTGTGAAGCAAGCTCCAAGTTCAGCCCAGATTCAAGCAGTGGGGAAACAGACTTCACATCTTATTGAGAGAATTTCAAAGCCACATTGCAAAGGGATGTTGATACAGGACAGGAATAACTGTATCCATCTTCATAATCAATATACCACCTCACTCAATATAAGACTGTCCCAGGATCTATGATTTAAAAAAAAAAAAAATGGGTTTTTTTCCTTTTTGGTGAGTGCATGTTCTCTGTGTAAATTTTTCTCTATGTACCTATGGAGAAAAAGAAAATGATGGTCTGAGATTTACAGAAGGTGCATATGTTCCTCTTAATTTATTCCAAACAGCCATGATTTTGGAGCTCAAGCTACAGAATTAATGGCTAAGTTGTTGCCTTTTAGTGGTTTGGAGTCTATTGGGAACCCCAGAGGTAAAAGGTGCCTGGGAAACAGAAATGAAGCAGGGATCGCTTCTCCCTCGGTAAGGTGATGATTTGATTAGGACTTTAAAGATTAGCAGGAATTTGCCAGACTATGAGAGTCAGGAAAGATAGTCCCGATAAAGAGGACAACATAGTCAAAAAATAAGGAAGATGCATCATACTCAGCAAAGTGTGAGTGATTCAGTGTGGAAGGCTCAGCTAGAAGAGTCCAAGCAGCAATGAGGATTGGCTATAGATTCTCATCGAGGGCAGAGCACAGGACTCCTACCACCGGATGCAAAAGTATCTGCACAGGCTCCCACACCTCACTCTGACCACCTGTTTTATTAATGACATAGTTCATGTCTGAGACTGTATTTAAAACTCACAATCCTAGCAGAAACCTTCATGTTTCTGTGGAGTCGGAAACCCTGATGTCACATTGTTCTATTTACCATTTATCCCTTACTTTATGCCGCAGTATGGGAATATTGTTGGCTTCACATTTGTCTCTCAATATTAAACACCCCAAAATTAAATTATCAGCTTTGAGTTGGGATGATACTCTTTTACAGCACTTCCCACACTGTCACTTCATGCCAGAAAAGTTATTTTTCTCCAGTGCTTTGTTTTTGGTGTAAAATTGGATCCTGGCACAGTCTTGATTCTTATTGACAAGCTTCTTTGTTTACTGTTGTTCATCCTTAAGATGTTGCCTCGTTAAAGACGGAAAGGTTAACCACTGAACCCTACTTGCTTCAAGTAAATCAGACTCAATTTTCTGGAGCTCACTGCAAACAATCTGCTCCAAAAGAGCTAATTAGGGCTGAGAATACAAAATGTGAGCCTGGATGGCACCGTTTGCATCATCTCAGTTGCAGGCTTCTTTTTCTCCTTCATATCAACGGAGTCATTCTGTGAAAGTCAATCTCCCCCTTTTTTTTTTTTTTTTTTTTTTTCTCGAAAGGAAAATGTGCGCTGAAGATGGGGATCCACGGACTGTGGCATTCTGATGTAAGTGATGGCTGCAGCGGCAGAATGTGGGCCATAATATGTATGAAAAAACTTGTCAGCTTCCTAGAGCGGAGCCCATGGTTACTGGCAGGATCCTAACGGTGCTGGGACGGCCATTCATTTGATTAGGAACAGCAGAGTCAGGTTTCTGGATGCAGCTCAGGCAGAAACATCCTGCTTCTCCTTCTCTTTTTCTTTCTTTCTTTCTGTGTGTGTGTGTGTGTGTGAAGGAAGGGATATCTGTCACTAGATAAAAGTGGTTCTTGTCTCATGTGTCAGTTCAATTTTTCAGCATAACAGACCACCCCAAACATAACTGGCTTCAAACAACAACACTTTATTAATGTTTTGTTGTCTATGAGGTGACTGGGTAATTCTCCTGATCTGAGCCTGGCTCAGCTAATCAAGGCTGGGCCCACTCATGAGTATGCAGTCACCACTAGGTCAAGTGGAGATGGGGCTCAGCTTGGATGGCTCATCTCTAGTCCATATAGTATCTCATCCTCTTACAGGCTAGCCTAAGCTTATTAGCATGGTAGCTCCGCAGGGTTCCCCGGGAGTGAACAGAAGCATGCAATGCTTCTTGGCTTAGACCTGGAACTGGCAAGGTGTCCCATCCACCACGTCCTATGGGAAAATGCAAGTCCTAGAGCCAGGGCAGATTTAAACAGGGGGAAAATGACTTCATCTCTTGAGGAGTTACAAAGTCACTGAAAAACACGGCATAGAGATAAAGAAAGGTGGAGAATTTGCACCATTTTTGCAATCTACCACAAGTCATAAGGGATTAATAGCTTTGTTATGACCAAAATCTCAAGATAAACCAAATTGTGTTCTTTAGTTATATAAATAAAGAAATAAATAAGTGTGTTCTTTAGTTATTTTATCAATAAGGGGTGGGTTGAGGTTGTATTGGTGTATGAAGCAGGGTAGGTTGATTTTCTATCCACCTCTCCAACTTATTCTTGTTCACTGGTTTGGGAAGTTCTTTGATAAGATTTTTAATATACCAATTGTGATGGATAACTTTAGCAGGTGTGAATAAAGGGCTTCTCTACCTAACAGCACTTAAGAATCTTTTTGTATTCCATCAGACACAAAACAGCTCAGAGGAGCAGGTTAGGACAGTTTTGTGAGGCAAGGCATGTGTGTGAGCAGTCACTGAGACAGAATTGGTTCTTTGCCTCCACCTCACTGTATTAGAAAAGAAGTGGTGGGGTCCCAAGAGTTTTGGTTCCAGGGATTCCAAAAGAATGTATACAAACAGCTAAAAGCTGGTGTTATTGAACCACTTTGACAAATTCTAAGAAATTCAACATTCAATGTTTAAAAGACCCAAAGGCTTATGGGTGGGTTTCACTTAACAAATAAGGAAGGAGACCTTCATTCATGGTAAGTTTTGAAAAAAACATCATGGCACAATGGGAAAAAGATAGGGCACCAGTTTAGAGTCTAATCAGGTGAGTTTGATCAGTTTTAATTTCAGGGGAGATGATCAGTTTTAATTCCAGCAATGACACTATAACCTACACAGAAGGTATGGGATTCTGAAAAGTAAATAATAGGAGCCAAATTGAAAAAGAAAATCATATTCCAAAATATCCCTGAACCTAGAGTGAGTTTACCATCCCTCCCCTGACTCTGGTATTCCTTGGTCTGGATTCTCAGCAGCCCCAAACGCAGGAATGCTCATGCACAGAGAGAGCTCCAGGAGAAGCCTTCTAGTTTTGCTCTCAACTGTCATACACATGTTAAATTACTCCAGAAGAGTTCTCTTACATATCCTTAGATATTTACCATTTTGATTTCTCTTCTTTCATTACCAATGTTCCTAGTTTCCTTCTTTCTGATGTCACTTACCTTCTTTCTGAAGAAATTCCTTTAGTCATCCTTTTTAGAGTAGGTCTGTGGCAATGACTTCTTTTAGTTTCCCTTCATCTGAGAACGTATTTATTTCAGCTTTATTCCTGAAGGACACTTTTTCTGGATATAGAAGTGTGGGTGAACCATTCTTTTCTTTCAGCATCTTAAAGATGTTATTTAACTTTGTTCCAGACTCCATCATTTTTATGAGAATCCTGTAGTCATTTGAATCATTATTCCCTATAACTGAGGCATTTTCTTTTTGGCTTATTTCTAGAATTTTTCTTTGTCTCTGACCTTTGACCATTTTTATTTATTTATTTATTTATTTATGGCTGTGTTGGGTCTTCGTTTCTGTGCGAGGGCTTTCTCTAGTTGTGGCAAGCGGGGGCTACTCTTCATCACAGTGCGCGGGCCTCTCACTGTCGCGGCCTCTCTTGTTGCGGAGCACAGGCTCCAGACACTCAGGCTCAGTAATTGTGGCTCACGGGCCTAGCTGTTCCGTGGCATGTGGGATCTTCCCAGACCAGGGCTCGAACCCGTGTCCCTTGCACTGGCAGGGAGACTCTCAACCACTGTGCCAACAGGGAAGCCCCTTTGACCATTTTTAAAAATAATGTATCTTGGTATTGATTTCTGTGCATTTTTCCTGTCTGAAGTTTGCTGAGTGTCTTGAATCTGCAGGTTTATATCTTTCAAAAATTTGGGATATTTTAGCCATTATTTCTTCAAATAGTTTTTTAATGCTCAGTCCATCTTCTTTTCCCCTTCCGGAATATGAATGCCATTTCAAAATGATTTAAGTTGATTATCTTCTGGTATTTTAATATAGTGCTACTAGATTATGTCTTATCTATGAACACATATTTTGAGTTTTCCTTCTCATTCTTCTCTATAAATATAGACCAATTTGCAATCAAATTGACTCTTTTAGTCTTTTGTTGTTGGCCACACTGTGCTATATGAGGGCCCAACCAGGGATCGAACCCATGCCCCCTGCAGTGGAGGCATGGAGTCTTAACCACTGGACCACCAGGGAAGTCCTCAAATTGACTCTTTTACTTTAGAAAAAACTAAGTTCTAAGATTAGGGCAAGATAATGGAAGCTTATGGAAGATACTCAAAAATTGAGTATTAAACAAGAAAAAAAGTAACCCCTTTTGATGACTGCCTGACACAGAATGGTGTCTCCATAAGCCAGAGAATATGAGGGTCTTTTCTGTACGTTCCCATATATAACTCTCCAACCCAGCATGGTAGATATCGATATCGACCATATTTTGAACAACACCGTTATCCATACCATTATTTTTATTAACAGAATATTAGTATTAAACAATGAGTACAATGAGTAAAAACTGAGAATAAATTAGCATGTATTCATATGATGAAATACTGCAAAGTCATTGAAAAAAATTCTACTCTTTGAGATGATTTAAAGGTATGAGAATATGCTACAATGTATGTTAAGTAATTAAGGAAGACATTAAATTTTTATATCACGTAATTACAGTTTGGTAAAATTTTGTAGGGAATTTCTGAAAGGAAATGTCTCTAGTTGGTTACAGGATAATCAATTCTCTTTTTTTAACTTTCAGTATTTTCAAATGTTATACCATGAACATATATTACTTTATAATCAAGAAAATGAACAAACAATAAATAACATGCAGTACAACAGTGTCTGATGTGATTAGGGTCTTCTGATGTTGTTCCGTGGTGCTGGTTTCCTGCAGGTAATACATGGACCATTTTAGATGAACAGCTTTATTCTGCTCTGAAGGGTCCCTAGTGGTGGAGATACTCACAGAGAGAAAAGTTTAAAGATTTACTTCAGAAAAGCTTTTTTGTCATCTGTCCAGTGGGGCACTTAGATTGATTCTTGGCTCAGAGTCCAAGAGGGCACAAGCTGAATGCCTCCTCTGAGATTTCCCAAGTTTATACTCCAAAGCAGTTGGTAAAAACAGCTGGTCCTAGGTCTGGAGACAAGTGATTCGCTGCTCCAGGATAATATTAACTGTGCAGACCCCACCCTGCACTGGTTTCTAGAAGCTCTTTATATACTAGGAGATTGGTCCTTTGTTATGATGCGAGTTGCAAATAGATTTTCCAATTTGTCATTTATCTTTTGACATTGTTTAGTATATTTTCTTTCTGCAGTCAATGTAATCAGTCATTTCTTATTGACTTCTGATTTATGAGTCATAGTTTAAAAAGACTCCGTCATTCTGAAAAGAATTTGTCTGTGTTCACATCTGATAACATTATGCTTTCATTTTTGTGTTTAAATTGTTGAACTTTCTATTACAGAATAAAATACATAACATAAATGTATATAAACTGTAATTATAAAGCTGTCTGAATTTTACGAATGGAACATGCTTATGTGATCAGTACTCAGATCAAGAATCAGAACATGAACGGGACACTCGAAGCCCCCTGAGATCTGTTGCAGCCACAACTGCCCACCTCCCAAGGTTAAACACCATCCTGACTTTGGAGACAACAATCATGAGTTCCTTACAGAACTCCCTCTACTTCATACTCTGAGTGCCTAGGAAATTATTCAATCCTGGTTAATAGTTTATTGAGCAGAATCACTTACAATAATCAGAATAATTACCCATATTGCCAATAGAATTGACTTTGTACACACAGAGGAGAGGGTATAGTAGGTATTTATGGATGAGTCAGACATTGATATAAAATGCTTGGGACACTGTGAAGATAGAAACTATATAAATTTAAAGATTAAAATAAAATTCTGAAGAAACTGCCTTTCCCACCCCTGCAAGATAATTTTTATTGTCATTGAGTGTGCCTTTCCTTTAATGAATGGCAAGACTTTTGCTATCTTCATTGTTGCCCAAAATGAACCCAAACCGTTAACAATGTGTTTTTTTTCTTCCTTTAATGTCTCTCTAACATGCACAGCAAACACCAGAATTTAGCTTCCTTACTGATAATACCTTTAAGAGAAGCACGGTTTACATGCTCAAAGAAAGGCAAGAAAACCAAAATTGATGAGGAGGGAAGTAAGTCATTGTTCGTTCCGTAAAGTTAGAGGAATAGAACAATTAGGGGCTCAGAGGTAAATGAAAAGAGTGGGAAGGAAGTATAAGATAAGGTCGGAGAAGTGGGCTGGGGCAACTCCTGAGGAAGTGGTATATTTTTTGCCATAAAAAAGGAATGCAAAATAAAGCGTTGGAGACAAAAAGGATAGGGTTAAATTGTGTTTCACAATTATTGAAATATTGAACAGATGATTTCTCTGAGTAGATCAGAAATGTTAAAGTTTATAGCCTGTAGGTGGAGAAAAATAAGGAATTTTGTAGTTCAAAACCAGAGAAACAGAGGCTTTGAACAAATTTCAATAGAAGAAAAATCTACCTTCTTCATTGCATTGACAGTTCTATTCCAAGGTTGGCTGTAACCTTCCAATTGCTAAATTTGATGCTTTTCAATTCTCATTTTACTTGACCTCTCTATATATAGTTCTTTTTTTTTTTTAACACCTTTATTGGAGTATAATTGCTTTACAATGGTGTGTCAGTTTCTGCTTTATAACAAAGTGAATCAGCTATACATATACATATATCCCCATATCTCTTCCCTCGTGCGTCTCCCTCCCTCCCACCCTGATACTACTGATCACTGTCTCTTTCTTGAAATTTGCCCATTATTTGGCTTCTGTGAAACCAGTTTCTCCTTTTCTTATCACTTCTGCTCAATCCCTGTTCAAGTTTGGGTGCTCTTCAGTGGCAGAGCCTGAGCAAGAACTTGTGTCCAGAGTTTACTCAGGAGACAACCCAGGGAAGTGGAGTGAAGACCAGGGACCGAAAAGGAAGGAGGAAAAGATAATAAAAGGACATGTTATTTAGTTCACCACTATGGGATGCTGGGCTCAATTCCATTTCTAGGGCCACAGCTGATACTAACTATCTTAATTGGGTTTAATTGGGTTTCTCCCAGAAGTAGGGTCAGATAAAAGGATTTGTGAGCAGGTATTTTATTTTGGAGTTTTTCCAGGATGTAGGACTGACCCAAGAGACAGAGGGAAAGAGAAAACCTCCATATAAACGTCACCACTGAGGGTAACTGGGGCTAGATTCTCTCTGGAACTCTCTAAGGAACATACAGAACACCTCTCAGAATTGGCCAGAAGAATTTAGCCATCAGCTCCTATACCATTACCTATTTGTTGAAGGTTGCTCTGGAATCATTAACTCCTTGCATTTCCAGACGGGCACAGATGCTTGACTAACAGACTCCTGCCAGTGTCTGAAATGTTAGAGAAACCTGGGTCACAAAGCGGAAGACAGGTGGCTTATGCTGAAGGTGAAATGCTGTCCACATGTGGTGCATCAAAGATCACAAGGAGCTGTCTGCTAAAAGGATAGCTGAAATCACAGATGAGGCTATGGGGCCCCAAGTGGTGTCTGGTACCATATATATATATTTTTCTCCTTCACTCACCAGTCAATCAAAGCAAGCATGCTAAGGATTCTATCCATGGTCCCTACCCACCTCCATCTCAGAATAATTATTTCATTAAGCACCTTTATCTTTCTGTAATGAGGACACATATTAAAAATACTGTAATGTAACTGCTTTGCTGGAGTATCTCTCCAAATTCTGTTGATCTTCTGCAAACTGATGGGACTGGATTAATTCCCCTTACAAGTGGAAAAGAAAATACTTCTATCACAATTATTATGAAGAGTTGGTAACCATGAAAACATACCTGAAGATGGCAGAGTAGGAGGACATGGAGTTCATGTCTCCTCACAACTAGGGCACCTACTAGGTGCTGCTGGGGGACCTCGGACACCTAAGGGGTTGGGAGGAACCCCCACACAACTGGGTAGGACATGGGGGGAAGGGGGGAAGGAAAAGTGGAGGTGGGACGGGATGGGCACCCCTGAGGGGTGGCTGGGGGAGGGGAGGGATTCCCACACTCAGAGGGGCCCACTCATGGTGAGAGGATCAGCAGGGATAGGGAGAGACTTTCGGAGGACAGGAGAATTGGAGGGGAAAGTGGCAAGTGTCTCCCCCGTCTGCTCAGGACCTGGTGAGCCTACTGGGGTCCCGGGCCTGAACCTCTGCCCTCTGGGCCCCCTCTGGCCCTGCAGGTCCCAAGCCTAAGCCCTTCCCAGCCCCACCCCAAGTCCTCTTCCAGCCCTTTTTATTTTTTTGGTGTTGTGGTTCTGGGTTCTGTTTTGTTTTGTTGCTCCATTTTTATTCTTTCTAATATATTTTAATTTTTCTAATTTTATTTTTTAAAATTCTTTCTTACTGTTCTGCTCCTTTTTGTTTGTTGCCTTTTTTTTTTTTTGCAGTGCTGCACAGCTTGCAGAGTCTTGGTTCCCAGGCCAGGGGTCAGACTTGAGCTCCTGTGGTGGGAGTGCCGAGTCCAAGCCACTGGACTAGCAGAGAACTTCAGGCCCCAGGGAATATTAATCAGTGTGAGCTCTCCCAGAGGTCTTCATCTCAGCACCAAGACCTGACTCCACCCAACTGCTGGCAAACTCCAGTGCTGCATGCCTCAGACCAAACAAACAGGAAGGCAGGAACACAGCCTCACTCATCAAAAAAAATGAGATGGTAGAGAAATATGTACAGACAAAGAAGCAAGGTAGAAACCCACAAGACCAAATAAATGAAGAGGAAATAGGCAACCCACTTGAAAAAGAATTCAGATGATCCAAAATCTCAGAAATAGAATGGAGGCATGGATCATGAAAATACTAGAAATGTTTAACAAGGACCTAGAAGAACTAAAGAACAAGCAAATAGTGATGAACAACACAATAACTGAGATGAAAAATACACTAGAAGGAATCAATAGCAGAATAACTGGGGCAGAAGGATGAATAAGTGAGCTGGAAGGTAGAATGGTGGAAATAACTGCCGAGGAGCAGAATAAAGAAAAAAGAATGAAAAGAAATGAGGACAGCCGCAGAGACATCTGGGACAACATTAAACACAGCAACATTCAAGTTATAGGCATCCCAGAAGAAGAAGAGAAAGAGAATGGGTCTGAGAAAATATTTGAATAGATTGTAGTCGAAAATTTCCCTAACATGGGAAAGGAAATAGCCACCCAAGTCCAGGAAGCGCAGAGTCCTATACATGATAAACCCAAGGAGAAACATGGTGAGACAAATATTAATCAAACTAACAAAAACTAAATACAAAGAAAAAATATTAAAAGCAGCAAGGGAAAAGCAAAAAATAACATATAAAGGAATGCCCATAAGGTTATCAGCTGATTTTTCAGCAGAAACTCTTCAGGCCAGAAGGGAGTGGCAAGATACATTTAAAGTGATGAAAGGGAAAAACCTACAACCAAGATTACTCTGCCCAGCAAGGATCTCATTCAGGTTCAACAGAGAAGTCAAAAGCTTTACAGACAAGCAAAAGGTAAGAGAATTCAGCACCACCAAATCAGCTTTATAGCAAATATTAAAGGAATTTCTCTAGGCAGGAAAAACAAGAGACAAAAAAGACCCACAAAAACAAACCCAAAACAATTAAGAAAATAGTAATAGGAACATATATATCAATAATAACCTTGAATGTAAATGGATTAAATGCTCCAACCAAAAGACACGGATGGGTTGAATGGACACAAAAACAAGACCCATACATATGCTGCCAACAAAAGACCCATTTCAGACCTAGGGATACATACAGACTGAAAGTGAGAGGATGGAAAAACATATTCCATGCAAATGGAAATGAAAAGAAAGCTGGAGTAGAAATACTCATATCAGTTAAAACAGACTTTAAAATAAAGACTGTTACAAGAGACAAGGAAGGACACTATATAATGATCAACGGATCAATCCAAGAAGATATAAGAATTATAAATATTTATGCACCCAACATAGAAGCACCTCAGTACATAAAGCAAATGCTAAGAGCCATAAAAGGGGAAATTGACAGTAACACAATAATAGTGGGGGACTTTAACACCTCCCTTACACCAATGGACAGATCATCCAGACAGAAAATAAATACAGAAACACAAGCTTTAAATGACACAACAGACCAATTGATCTTAATTGATATTCATAGTACATTCCACCCAAAAGCGGCAAAATACACTTTCTTCCCAGGATAGATAACATTTTGCATCACAAACCAAGCCTTGGTAAATTTAAGAAAATTGAAATCGTTTCAAGCATATTTTCCGACCATACCACTATGAGATTAGAAATTAATTCCATGAAAAAAAACCAACTGTAAAATATACAAACACATGGATGCTAAACAATATGCTACTAAATAACCAAGAGATCACTGAAGAAATCAAAGAGTAAATCAAAAAATTCATAGAAACAAATGACAATGAAAACATGATGACCCAAACATATGGGATGCAGCAAAAGCAGTTCTAAGAGGGAAGTTTATAGCAATTCAATCCTACCTCAAGAAACAAGAAAAATCTCAAATAAACAATCTAACTTTACAGCTAAAGGAACAAGAGAAAGAAGAACAAACAAAACCCAAAGTTAGTAGGAGGAAAGAAAACATAAAAATCAAAGCAGAGATAAATGAACTAGAAACAAAGAAAACAATAGCAAAAATCAATGAAACTAAAAGCTGGTTCTTTGAGAAGATAAACAAAATTGATAAACCTTTAGCCAGACTCATCAAGAAAAAAAGGGAGAGGATTCAAATCAATAAAATTAGAAATGAAAAAAGAGAAATTACAACTGACACCACAGAAATACAAAGGATCATAAGAGAATACTACAGGCAACTATATGCCAATAAGATGGACAACCTGGAAGAAATGGACAAACTCTTGGAATTGTAGAACCTTCCAAGACTGAACCAGGAAGAATTAGAAAATATAAACAGACCAATAATAAGTAATGAAATTGAAACTGTAATTAAAAATCTTCCAGCAAGGGGAAGACCTTCAAGATGGCAGAGGACTAAGACGTGAAGATCACCTTCCTCCCCACAAATACATCAGAAGTACGTCTACATGTTGACCAACTCCTACAGAACACCTACTGAAAACTGGCAGAAGACCTCAGACTTCTCAAAAGGCAAGAAACTCCCAACATACCCGAGTAGGGCAAAAGAAAAAAGAAAAAACAGAGACAAAATAATACGGATGGGACCTGCACCTCGGGGAGGGAGCTGTGAAGGAGGAAAAGTTTCCACACACTAGGAAGCCCCTTCACTGGTGGAGATGGGGGGGTGGGGGGGGTGAAGCTTTGGAGCCATGGAGGAGAGAGCAGCAATAGAAGGGCAGAAGGCAAAGCGGAGAGATTCCTGCACAGAGGATCAGTGCTGACCAGCGCTCACCAGCCTGAGAGAATTGTCTGCTCACCCACATGGGCGAGTGGGGGCTTGGAGCTGAGGCTCGGGCTTCAGAGGTCAGATTCCATGGAGAAGACTGGGGTTGGCTGCGTGAACACAGGCTGAAGGGGGCTAGTGCACCACAGCTAGCTGGGAGGGAGTCTGGGAAAAAGTCTGGAATTGCCTAAAAAGCAAGAGACCATTGTTTCGGGGTGCGCGAGGAGAGGGGATTCAGAGCACCGCCTAAACGAGTTCCAGAGACGGGCGAGAACCATGGCTATAATCTTGGACACCAGAGACAGGCATGAAACGCTAAGTCTGCTGCTGTAGCCACCAAGAAGCCTGTGTGCAAGCACAAGTCACTATCCACACCTCCCCTCCTGGGAGTTTGTGCAGCCCGCCATTGCCAGGGTCCCGTGATTCAGGGACAATTTCACTGGGAGAACACGCGGCATACCCGAGGCTGTTGTAATGTCATGTAGACCTCTGCCGTCACCGGCTTGCCCTGCATTCCATACCCCTCCCTCCCCGCAGCCTGAGTGAGCCAGAGCCCCCTAATCAACTGCTACTTTAACCCTGTCCTGTCTGAGTGAAGAACAGACACCTTAAGGTGAAGTACACACAGAGGCAGGGCCAAATCCAAAGCTGAACCCCAGGAGCTGTGCGAACAAAGAAGAGAAAGGGAAATTTCTCCGAGCAGCCTCAGGAGCAGCAGATTAAGTCTCCACAATCAACTTGATGTACCCTGCATCTCTGGAATACCTGAATAGACAAAGAATCATCCCAAAATTGAGGCGGTAAACTTTGTGTGATTTTGTCTGTATAGCTTTGCTTTTACCATTTGTCCTAGGGGTCTGTCTGTCCACTGTTTTTTTTTTTTTAGTATAGTTTGTATTGCTTGTTATCAATGGTGGATTTGTTTTTTGGTTTGGTTGCTCTCTTCTTTATTTCTTGCTTTTTTAAAATTACTTTTTAACATTTTTAATTTTAAAATATATTTTTTTATTTTTTAATAACCCTTCCTACCTTCCTTCCTTCCTTCCTTCCTTCCGTCCTTTCCCCCTTTTCTTCTGAGCAATGTGGCTGACAGGGTATTGGTGCTCTGGCGGGGTGTGAGGCCTGTGCCTCTGAGGTGGGAGAGCCGAGTTCAGGACATTGGTCTGCCTGAGACCTCCTGGCTCCATGTAATATCAAATGGCAAAAGCTCTCCCAGAGATATCCATCTCAATGCTAAGACCCGGCCACACTCAACGACCGGCAAGCTACACTGCTAGACACCCTATGCCAAACATCTAGCAAGACAGGAACACAACCCCACCCATTAACAGAGTGGAAAAAAATCTGTAAAAAATACAAACACATGGAGGCTAAACAATACCCTACTAGATAACCAAGAGACCACTGAAGAAATCAAAGAGGAAACCAAAAAATACCTAGAAACAAATGACAATGAAAACACGACAAACCAAAACCTATGGGATGCAGCAAAAGTAGTTCTAAGAGGGAAGTTTATTGCAAAACATTCCTACATCAAGAAAAAAGAAACATCTCAGATAAACAACCTATCCTTACACTTAAAGCAATTAGAGAAAGAAGAACAAAAAACCCCCAAATTAGCAGAATGAAAGAAATCATGAACATCATATTAGAAATAAATGAAAAGTAATAAAGAAAACAATAGCAAAGATAAATAAAACTAAAAGCTGGTTCTTTGAGAAGATTAAAAAAATTGATAAACCATCAGCCAGACTCATCAAGAAAAAAAGGGAGAAGACTCAAATCAATAGAATTAGAAATGAAAAAGGAGAAGTAACAACTGACACTGCAGAGATACAAAGGATCATGAGAGGTTACTACAAGCAACTATATGCCAATAAAATGGACAACCTGGAAGAAATGGACAAATTCTTAGAAATGCACAACCTTCAGAGACTGAACCAGGAAGAAATAGAAAATATAAACAGACCAAACACAAGCACTGAGATTGAGACTGTGATTTAAAATCTTCCAACAAACAAAAACCCAGGACCAGATGGCTTCACAGGCGAATTCTATCAAACATTTAGAGAAGAGCTAACACCTATCCTTCTCAAACTCTTCCAAAATATAGCAGAGGGAGGAACACTGCCAAACTCATTTATGAGGCCACCATCACCCTGATACCAAAACCAGACAAAAATGTCACAAAGACAGAAAACTACAAACAAATATCACTGATAAACATAGATGCAAAAATCCTCAACAAAATACTAGCAAACAGAATTCAACAGCACATTAAAAGGATCATACACCATGATCAAGTGGGATTTATCCCAGGGATGCAAGGATTCTTCAATATACGCAAAACAATGTGATACACCATATTAACAAATTGAAGGAGAAAAACGATATGATCATCTCAATAGATGCAGAGAAAGCTTTTGACAAAATTCAACACCCATTTATGATAAAAATGCTCCAGAAAGTAGAGGGAAATTACCTCAACAAAATAAAGGCCATATATGAAAAACCCACAGCCAACATCGTTCTCAATGGTGAAAAACTGAAACCATTTCCATGAAGATCAGGAACAAGACAAGGTTGCCCACTCTCACCACTATTATTCAACATAGTTTTGGAAGTTTTAGCCACAGCAATCAGAGAATAAAAGAAATAAAAGGAATCCAAATCGGAAAAGAAGAAGTAAAGATGTCACTCTTTGCAGATGACATGATACTATACATACAGAATCCTAAAGATGCTACCAGAAAACTACTAGAGCTAATCAATGAATTTGGTAAAGTAGCAGGATACAAAATTAATGCACAGAAATCTCTTGCATTCCTATACACCAGTGATGAAAAATCTGAATGAGAAATTAAGGAAACACCCCCATTTACCATTGCAACAAAAAGGATACAATACCTAGGAATAAACTTACCTAAGGACACAAAAGACCTGTATGCAGAAAACTATAAGACAATGATGAAACAAATTAAAGATGATACAAACAGATGGAGACATATACCATGTTCTCCGGTTGGAAGAACCAACATTGTAAAAATGACTATACTATCCAGAACAATCTACAGATTCAGTGCAATCCAATCAAACTACCAATGGCATTTTTCACAGAACTAGAACAAAAAATTTCACAATTTGTATGGAAACACAAAAGACCCCGAATAGCCAAAGCAATCTTGAGAAAGAAAAACGGAGCTGGAGGTACCAGGCTCCCTGACTTCAGACTATACTACAAAGCTACAGTAATCAAGACAGTATGGTACTGGCACAAAAAACAGAAATATAGACCAATGGAACAGGAGAGAAAGCACAGAGATAAACCCATGCACATATGGTCACCTTATTTTTGATAAAGGAGGCAAGAATATACAATGGAGAAAAGACAGCCTCTTCAATAAGTGGTGCTGGGAAAACTGGACAGCTACATGTAAAAGAACGAGACTAGAACACTCCCTAACACCATACACAAAAATAACTAAAAATGGATTAAAGACCTAAATATAAGGTGAGACAGTATAAAACTCATAGAGGAAAACATAGGCAAAACACTCTATGACATAAAGCACAGCAAGACCCTTTTTGACCCACCTCCTAGAGAAATGGAAATAAAAACAAAAATAAAAAATTGGGTCCTAATGAAACTTAAAAGTTTTGCACAGCAAAGGAAACTATAAACAAGTCGAAAAGACACACCTCAGAATGGGAAAAAATATTTGCAAATGAAGCAAGTGACAAAGGATTGATCTCCAAACTTTACAAGCCGTTCATGCAGCTCAATATCAAGAAAACAAACAACCCAATCCAAAAATGGGCAGAAGACCTAAATAGACGTTTCTCCCAAGAAGATATTCAGATTGCCAACAAACACATGAAAGGATGCTCAACAACACTAATCATTAGAGCAATGCAAATCAAAACTACAATGAGGTATCACCTCACAGCAGTCAGAATGGCCATCATCAAAAAATCTACAAACAATAAATGCTGGGGAGGGTGTGGAGGAAAGGGTACCCTCTTGCACTGTTGGTGGGAATGTAAAGTGATGCAGCCACTACGGAGAACAGTATGGAGGTTCCTTAAAAAACTAAAAATAGAACTACCATACAACCCAGCAATCCCACTACTGGGCATATACCCTGAGAAAACCATAATTCCAAAAGTGTCATGTACTACAATATTCATTGCAGCTCTATTTACAATAGCCAGGACGTGGATGCAACCTAAGTGTCCACTGACAGATGAATGGATAAAGAAGATGTGGCACGTATATACAATGGAATATTACTCAGCCATAAAAAGGAACGAAACTGAGTTATTTGTAGTGAGGTGGATGGACCTAGAGTCTGTCATACAGAGTGAAGTAAGTCAGAAAGAGAAAAACAAATTCCGTATGCTAACACATATATATGGAATCTAAAAAATATATATGGTTCTGAAGAAGCTAGGGGCAGGACAGGAATAAAGATGCAGACGTAGAGTATGGACTTGAGGATACAGGGAGGTGGAAGGCTAAGCTGGGACGAAGTGAGAGAGTGGCATGGACATATATCCACTACCAAATGTAAAATAGGTAGCTAGTGGGAAGCAGCCACATAGCATAGCGAGATCAGGTCGGTACTTTGTGACCATCTAGAGCGGTGGGATAGGGTGGTGGGAGGGAGACGCAAGAGGGAGGAGATATGGGAATATATGTATATGTATAGCTGATTCACTTTGTTATAAAGCAGAAACTAACACACACAAAAAGAGAAAAAAATCTTCCAACAAACAAAAGTCCAGGACCAGATAGATGGCTTCAAAGGTGAACTCGATCCATATTTAGCGAAGTTCTAAGAACCATCTTTCTCAAACTCTTCCAAAAAATTGCAGAGGAAGGAACACTCGCAAGATCGGTCTACGAGGCCACCATCACCCTGCTACCAAAACCAGACAAAGATGTCACAAAAAATGAAAATTACAGACGAATATCATTGATGAACATACATACAAAATTTTCAACAAAATACTAGCACACAGAATCCAACAACACATTAAAAGGATCATACACCATGATCAACTGGGATTTATCCCAGGGATGCGAAGATTCTTCAATATACACAAATCAATCAATGTGATATACCATAGTAACAAACTGAAGAATAAAAACCGTATGATCATCTCAACAGATGCAGAAAAAGCTTTTGACATTATTCAATATGCATTTATGATAAAAACTCTACAGAAAGTAGGCATAGAGGGAACTTACCTCAAGATAATAAATGCCATATAGGACAAACCCACAGGCAACATCATTCTCAATGGTGAAAAACTGAAACCATTTCCACTAAGATCAGGAACAAGACAAGGGTGCCCACTCTCACCATTATTAATCAACACAGTTTTGGAAATTTTAGCCACAGCAATCAGAGGCGAAAAAGAAATAAAAGGAATCCAAATTGGAAAAGAATTAAAACTGTCATTGTTTGCAGATAACATGATAGTATACATAGAGAATCCTAAAGATGCCACCAGAAAACTACTAGAGCTAATCAATGAATTTGGTAAAGTAGCAGGATACAAAATTAATGCACAGCAATCTCTTGCATTCTTATACACTAATGATGAAAAATCTGAAAGAGAAATTAAGGAAACACTCCCATTAACCATTGCAACAAAAAGAATAAAATACCTAGGAATAAACCTACCTAAGGAGACAAAGACCTGTATGCAGAAAACTATAAGACAGTGATGAAAGAAATTAAAGATGATACAAACAGATGGAGAGATATACCATGTCCTTGGATTGGAAGAATTAACTTTGTGAAAATGACTATACTACCCATAACCTTCTCGCCTTTGAATGATGTATGCTAAAGTGGTTTAGACAGCGTGTCAGCAGTTAGAAAAATGGAACCCGAAACTCTGTATTTGTTTTAATCCTTGAGTATTGGTCACTGGGGTAATAACTGGCTGAAGTTTCCTGCTTCTTGCTTACTGATCTCCCAGCTTTTGAACCTCTACCTCCTTTTCTCTTCCTCACACATCTTTCCTCCAGAGAAGACTTACTTCCAACCTATCGACATATTTTCCTGATTTTTTTTTAACATCTTTATTGGAGTATAATTGCTTTACAATGGTGTGTTAGTTTCTGCTTTATAACAAAGTGAATCAGTTATACATATACATATGTCCCCATACCTGTTCCCTCTTGCATCTCCCTCCCTCCCACCCTCCCTATCCCACCCCTCTAGGTGGTCACAAAGCACCAAGCTGGTCTCCCTGTGCTATGCAGCTCCTTCCCACTAGCTATCTATTTTACCTTTCGTAGTGTATATATGTCCATGCCACTCTCTCACTTTGTCCCAGCTAACTCTTCCCCCTCCCCGTATCCTCAAGTCCATTCTCTAGTAGGTCTGCATCTTTATTCCCATCTTGCCCCTAGGTTCTTCATGACCTTTTTTTTTTTTTTAGATTCCATATATGTGTGTTAGCACATGGTATTTGTTCTTCTCTTTCTGATTTACTTCACTCTGTATGACAGTCTCTAGGTCCATCCACCTCACTACTAATAACTCAGTTTCGTTCCTTTTTATGGCTGAGTAATATTCCATTGTATATACATGCCACATCTTCTTTATCCATTCATCTGTTGATGGTCACTTTGGTTGCTTCCATGTCTTGGCTATTGTAAATAGAGCTGCAATGAACATTTTGGTACAAGACTCTTTTTGAATTATGGTTTTCTCAGGGTATATGCCCAGTAATGGGATTGCTAGGTCATATGGTAGTTCTATTTTTAGTTTTTTAAGGAAGGTCCACACTGTTCTCCATAGTGGCTGTATCAATTTACATTCCCACCAACAGTGCAAGAGGGTTCCCTTTCCTCCACACCCTCTCCAGCATTTATTGTTTGTAGATTTTTTGGTGATGGCCATTCTGACTGCTGTGAGGTGATACCTCATTGTAGTTTTGATTTGCATTTCTCTAATGATTAATGACGTTGTGCATTCTTTCATGTGTCTGTTGGCAATCTGTATATCTTCTTAGGGAGAAATGTCTATTTATGTCTTCTGCCCATTTTTGGATTGGGTTGTTTGTTTTCTTGATATTGAGCTGCATGAGCTGCTTGTAAATTTTGGAGATTAATCTTTTGTCAGTTGCTTCCTTTGCAAATATTTTCTCCCATTCTGAGGGTTGTCTTTTCGTCTTGTTTATGGTTGCGTTTGCTGTGCAAAAGCTTTTAAGTTTCATTAGGTCCCATTTGTTTATTTTTGTTTTTATTTCCATTTCTCTAGGAGGTAGGTCAAAGAGGATCTTGCTGTGATTTATGTCATAGAGTGTTCTGTCTATGTTTTCCTCTAAGAGTTTCATGGTGTCTGGCCTTACATTTTGGTCTTTAATCCATTTTGAGTTTATTTTTGTGTATGGTGTTAGGGAGTGTTCTAATTTCATTCCTTTCCATGTAGCTGTCCAGTTTTCCCAGCACCACTTATTGAAGAGGCTGTCTTTTCTCCACTGTATATTCTTGCCTCCTTTATAAAAGATAAGGTTACCATATGTGGCTGGGTTTATCTCTGTGCTTTGTATCCTGTTCCACTGATCTATATTTCTGTTTCTGTGCCAGTACCATACTGTCTTCATTACTGTAGCTTTTTAGTATAGTCTTAAATCCGGGAGCCTGATTCCTCCAGCTCCGTTTTTCTTTCTCAAGATTGCTTTGGCTATTCGGGGTCTATTTGTTTCCATACAAATTGTGAAATTTTTTGTTCTAGTTCTGTGAAAAATGCCAGCGGTAGTTTGATAGGGATTGCATTGAATCTGTAGATTGCCTTGGATAGTATAGTCATTTTCACAATGTTGATTCTTCCAATCCAAGAACATGGTATATCTCTCCATCTATGTGTATCATCTTTCTTTCATCAGTGTCTTATAATTTTCTGCATAAAGGTCTTTTGTCTCCTTAGGTAGGTTTATATCTAGATATTTTATTCTTTTTGTTGCAATGGTAAATGGGAGTGTTTTCTTAATTTCACTTTCAGATTTTTCATCATTAGTGTATAGGAATGCAAGAGATTTCTGTGCATTAATTTTGTATCCTGCTACTTTACCAAATTCATTGATTAGCTCTAGTAGTTTTCTGGTAGAATGTTTAGGATTCTCTATGTATAGTATCATGTCATCTGCAAACAGTGACAGCTTTACTTCTTCTTTTCCGATTTGGATTCCTTTTATTTCATTTTCTTCTCTGATTGCTGTGGCTAAAACTTCCAAAACTATGTTGAATAATAGTTGTGAGACTGGGCAACCTTGTCTTGTTCCTGATCTTAGTGGAAATGGTTTCAGTTTTTCACCATTGAGAATGATGTTGGCTGTGGGTTTGTCATATATGGCCTTTATTATGTTGAGGAAATTTCCCTCTATGCCTTTCTGGAGGGTTTTTATCATAAATGGGTGTTGAATTTTGTCGAAAGCTTTCTCTGCATCTATTGAGACGACTATATGGTTTTCTCCTTCAGTTTGTTAATATGGTGTATCACGTTGATTGATTTGCATATTTTGAAGGATTCTTGCATTACTGGGATAAACCCCACTTGATCATAGTGTATGATCCTTTTAATGTGCTGTTGAATTCTGTTTGATAGTATTTTGTTGAGGATTTTTGCATCTATGTTCATCAGTGATATTGGCCTGTAGTTTTCTTTCTTTGTGACATCTTTGTTTGGTTTTGGTATCAGAGTGATGGTGGCCTCATACAATGAGCTTGGGAGTGTTCCTCCCTCTGCAATATTTTGGAAGAGTTTGAGAAGGATAGGTGTTAGCTCTTCTCTAAATGTTTGATAGTATTTGCCTGTGAACCGATGTGGTCCTGGGCTTTTGTTTGTTGGAAGATTTTTAATCACAGTTTCAATTTCAGTGCTTGTGATTGGTGTGTTCATATTTTCTATTTCTTCCTGGTTCAGTCTCAGAAGGTTGTGCCTTTCTAAGAATTTGTCCATTTCTTCCAGGTTGTCCATTTTATTGGCATAGAGTTGCTTGTAGTAATCTCTCATGATCCTTTTTATTTCTGCAGTGTCAGTTGTTACTTCTCCTTTTTCATTTCTAATTTGATTTGAGTCTTCTCCCTTTCTTTCTTTTTTTAAAAAAAACTTTATTGGAGTATGATTGCTTTACAATGGTGTGTTAGTTTCTGCTTTATAACAAAGTGAATCAGTTATACATATACATATGTTCCCATATATCTTCCCTCTTGCATCTCCCTCCCTCCCACCCCACCTATCCCACCCCTCTAGGTGGTCACTAAGTACCGAGCTGATCTCCCTGTGCTATGCGGTTGCTTCCCACTAGCTATCTATTTTACGTTTGGTAGTGTATATATGTCCATGCCACTCTCTCACTTTGTCACAGCTTACCTTTTTTTCTTGATGAGTCTGGCTAATGGTTTATCAATTTTGTTTATTTTCTCAAAGAACCAGCTTTTAGTTTTATTGATCTTTGCTATTGTTTCCTTCATTTCTTTTTCATTCATTTCTGATCTGATCTTTATGATTTCTTTCCTTCTTCTAACTTTGGGGTTTTTTGTTCTTCTTTCTCTAATTGCTTTAGGTGTAAGGTTAGGCTGTTTATTTGAGATGTTTTTTGTTTCTTAAGGTAGGATTGTATTGCTATAAATTTCCCTCTTAGAACTGCATTTGTTGCATCCCATAGGTTTTGGGTCGTCGTGTTTCCATTGTCATTTGTTTGTAGGTATTTTTTGATTTCCTTTTTGATTTCTTCAGTGATCTCTTGGTTATTAAGTAGTGTGTTGTTTAGCCTCCATGTGTTTGTATTTCTTACAGATTTTTTCCTGTAATTGATATCTAGTCTCATAGCGTTGTGGTCGGAAAAGATACTTGATACGATTTCAATTTTCTTAAATTTACCAAGGCTTGAATTTTTCATGAGCACTTGAGTAGAATGTGTATTTTGTTGTTTTTGGATGGAATGTCCTATAAATATCAATTAAGACCTACTTGTTTAATGTATCATTTAAGGCTTGTGTTTCCTGGGCTTCCCTGGTGGCGCAGTGGTTGAGAATCTGCCTGCCAATGCAGGGGACATGGGTTCGAGCCCTGGTCTGGGAAGATCCCACATGCCGCAGAGCAACTGGGCCCGTGAGCCACAATTACTGAGCCTGCGCGTCTGGAGCCTGTGCTCCGCAACAAGAGAGGCCGCGATAGTGAGAGGCCTGCACACCGCGATGAAGAGTGGCCCCCGCTTGCCACAACTAGAGAAAGCCCTCGCAGAGAAACGAAGATCCAACACAGCCATAAATAAAATAAATAAATAAATTAAAAAAAAAAACTACTGAGAAATTAAAAAAAATAAAATAAAAGGCTTGTGTTTCCTTATTTATGTTAATTTTGGATGATCTGTCCATTGGTGAAAGTGGGGTGTTAAAGTCCCCTACTATCTTTGTGTTACTGTTGATTTCCCCTTTTATGGCTGTTAGTATTTGCCTTATGTATTGACGTGCTCCTATGTTGAGTGCATAAGTATTTACAATTGTTATATCTTCTTCTTGGATTGATCCCTTGATCATTATGTAGTGTCCTTCTTGGTCTCTTGTAATAGTCTTTATTTTAAAGTCTATTTTTTCTGATATGAGAATTGCTACTCCAGCTTTCTTTTGATTTCCATTTGCATGGAATATCTTTTTCCATCCCCTCACTTTCAGTTTGTATGTGTTCCTAGATCTGAAGTGGGTCTCTTGTAGACAGCATATATATGGGTCTTGTTTTTGTATCCATTCAGTCAATATATGTCTTTTGGATGGAGCATTTAATCCATTTACATTTAAGGTAATTATCGATATGTATGTTCCTATTACCATTTTCTTAATTGTTTTGGGTTTATTATTGTAGGTCTTTTCCTTCTCTTGAGTTTCCTGCCTAGAGAAGTTCCTTTAGCATTTGTTGTAAAGCTGGTTTGGTGGTGCTGAATCCTCTTAGCTTTTGCTTGTCTGTAAAGGTGTTAATTTCTCCGTCAAATCTGAATGAGATCCTTGCTGGGTAATCTTGGCTGTAGTTTTTTCTCCTTCATCACTTTAAATATGTCCTGCCACTCCCTTCTGGCTTGCAGAGTTTCTGCTGAAAGATCAGCTGTTAACCTTATGGGGATTCCCTTATGTGTTATTTGTTGTTTTTCCCTTGCTGCTTTTAATATTTGTTCTTTGTATTTAATTTTTGATAGTTTGATTAATATGCATCTTGGCGTGTTTCTCCTTGGATTTATCCTGTATGGCACTCTCTGAGCTTCCTGGACTTGACTAACTGTTTCCTTTCCCTATATAGGGAAGTTTTCAACTATAATCTCTTCAAATATTTTCTCAGTCCCTTTCTTTTCTCTTCTTCTTCTGGGACGCCTATAATTCGATTGTTGGTGCATTTAATGATGTCCCAGAGGTCTCTGAGACTGTCCTCAATTCTTTTCATTCTTCTTTCTTTATTCTGCTCTGCGGTAGTTATGTCCAGTATTTTATCTTCCAGGTCACTTATCCATTCTTCTGCCTCAGTTATTTTGCTATTGATTCCTTCTAGAGAATTTTTAATTTCATTTATTGTGTTGTTCATCATTATTTGTTTGCTCTTTAGGTCTTCTAGGTCCTTGTTAAACATTTCTTGTATTTTCTCCATTCTATTTTCAAGACTTTGGATCATCTTTACTATCATTACTCTGAGTTCTTTTTCAGGTAGACTGCCTATTTCCTCTTCATCTGTTTGGTCTGCTGGGTTTTTACTTTGCTCCTTCATCTGCTGAGTATTTCTCTGTCTTCTCATTTTGCATAACTTACTGTGTTTGGGATCTCTTTTTCACAGGCTGCAGGTCCGTAGTTCCCATTGTTTTTGGCGTCTGCCCCCAGTGGGTAACGTTGGATCAGTTGCTTGTGTCGGCTTCCTGGTGGAGGGGACTGGTGCCTGTTTTCTGGTGGATGAGGCTGGATCTTGTCTTTCTGGTGGGCAGGTCCACGTCTGGTGGTGTGTTTTGGGGTGTCTGTGGCATTATTATGATTTTAGGTGGCCTCTCTGCTAATGGGTTCCTGTCTTGCTAGTTGTTTGGCATAGGGTGTCCAGCACTGTAGCTTGCTGGTCATTGAGTGGAGCTGGGTCTTGGCATTGAGATGGAGATCTCTGGGAGATTTTCGCCATTTGATATTACGTGGAGCTGGGAGGTCTCTTGTGGACCTGTGTCCTGAACTTGGCTCTCCCACCTCAGTGGCACAGCCCCGATGCCTGGCTGGAGTACCAACAGCCTGTCCTCCACACAGCTCAGAATAAAAGGGAGGAAAAAAAGAAAGAAAGAAAGAAGAAGATAAAATAAAATAAAATAATGTAGAATAAAATAAAATAAAATAATTAAAATAAAAAACAAAAAACAATTATTAAGAAAAAAAATTTTTTAATTAAAAAAAAAAAATGGACAGACAGAACCCTAGGACAAATGGTGAAAGCAAAGCTATTCAGACAAAGTCACACACAGAAGCATACACATACACACTCACAAAAAGAGAAAAAGGGAAAAAAATACATATATCATTGCTCCCAAAGTCCACCTCCTCAATTTGGGATGATTCGTTGTCTATTCAGGTATTCCACAGAGGCAGGGTACATCAAGTTGATTGTGGAGTTTTAATCCGCTGCTTCTGAGGCTGCTGGGAGAGATTTCCCTTTCTCTTCTTTGTTCGCACAGCTCCCGGGTTCAGCTTTGGATTTGGACCCGCCTCTGCGTGTAGGTCGCCTGAGGGCGTCTGCTCTTTGCTCAGACAGGACGGGGTTAAAGGAGCAGCTGATTCGGGGGCTCTGGCTCAGTCAGGCCGGGGGGAGGGAGGGGTACGGAATGTGGGGTGAGCCTGCGGCGGCAGAGGCCTGTGTGACGTTGCACCAGCCTGAGGTGCATCGAGTGTCCTCCCGGGGAAGTTGTCCCTGGATCACGGGAGCCTGGCCCTGGCGGGCTGCACAGGCTCCCAGGAGGGGAGGTGTGGATAGTGACCTGTGCTTGCACACAGGCTTCTTGGTGGCGGCAGCAGCAGCCTTAGCGTCTCATGCCCGTCTCTGGGGTCCGCGCTGATAGCCGCGGCTCACTCCCATCTCTGGAGTTCGTTTAGGCGGCGCTCTGAATCCCCTCTCCTTGCGCACCCCAAGACAATGGTCTCTTGCCTCTTCGGCAGGTCCAGACTTTTTCCCGGACTCCCCCCTCACCCCCCCGCTAGCTGTGGCGCACTAGCCCCTTCAGGCTGTGTTCAGGCAGCGAACCCCAGTCCTCTCCCTGCGATCCAACCGAAGCCCAAGCCTCAGCTCCCAGCCCCCGCCCGCCCCGGCGGCTGAGCAGACAAGCCTCTCGGGCTGGTGAGTGCTGGTCGGCACCGCTCCTCTGTGCGGGAATCTCTCCGCTTTGCCCTCTGCACCCCTGTTGCTGCGCTCTCCTCCGTGGCTCCGAAGCTTCCCCCCTCCACCACCCGCAGTCTCCGCCCGCGAAGGGGCTTCCTAGTGTGTGGAAACCTTTCCTCCTTCACGGCTCCCTCCCACTGGTGCAGGTCCCATCCCTATTCTTTTGTCTCTGTTTTTCATTTTTTCTTTTGCCCTACCCAGGTACCTGGGGAGTTTCTTGCCTTTTGGGAAGTCTGGGGTCTTCTGTCAGCGTTCAGTAGGTGTTCTGTAGGAGTTGTTCCACATGTAGATGTATTTCTGATGTATTTGTGGGGAGGAAGGTGATCTCTGCCTCTTACTCTTCCGCCATCTTGAAGCTCCTCTCCTGATATTTTTTTATGCTGGGTTTTCTCTCACCATACCTTGTTTTGTAATAGGGAGGGTAGCATGAAGAGTGGTATGTGAATTCTGATCTAACTGATGTCTCTTAAATATATGTGCAAATCATTAATTAGGTTCCCCAGTGACCTATCACATTACAGTTAGCACAAAGGCTTTTAAATACTTGTTAGTACAACATATTTAGTAAAGTCCAGATGAATGCAAGGGTAAGGACTATAAAACTCAAATAATACTTTAGGAATGGTTTAAAATGCAACAACCAAGATGCAAAGGATGAAAAAGAGCATTTTGTTTGGAAGCAGAGAAAGAGGAAGGAAAGGGATCAATAAAAACCTAATAGGGAAGGACTGCCTAGCTTAAAGGATCAGTAGTGATTTGTGGAGATTTGAAGGGATCCACAGTAAATAATAACCTAGGACAATATCAGCCTGCTGTGCCTTATGTAAAAGGAATTGTGATATATTTTTATTTGTGAGGGACTGTGCATCTTCCTTGCCTATAAGGAGCCTTTCTCTATACGTCACTTTGGGCTCTTATTCTCTCAGAATTGACACCTTCCAGAATAGCTCCTAATTGTGCTGATTATTCTCTAGGCTTGTCAACAAAGACTTGTTTCATTTCTTGTCTTTTTCTTGCTATTGTTAATGAAGAATATCTCCTTTACCTCTTCCCCAGACTTTTCCAATGTGGTCTCTGAAGATTCCCTTGTATATGAGTTTGGGTTGTTGGGAGTCAGATGCCTCCTAAGGGGACTAGATCAGACCCAGAGGAAAGACAATCAAACAGACCACAACTTCCAGACCACTTCCAGGAGTAACGTGGTGTTCAAAACCACGGCAGAAGAAAAGACGTGAACGTCAAGCCTGGAGAAGGTAGATGCTGTCAATAGCTCCACGGAGTTGGTGTTTAGCAGGGCTCCTCAGAAAGCAGAGCCTGGTGTAAGAATTTGAGTTCATGGGATTTACTGAGGGAATGTCCTTCAGGACAACCCTTTAAGAGAGTGATGGGAAAAAAGAATTGCATGGAGAAAGGACCAAACAAGCTTGCGATCTCAGATAAAATCATAAGGGACTCCGGAGCGTAAATCACAAGACAGAATCATCTCCACTTGAGGCGAGTGGGCTTGGGTTGTGTCCCTCCATCTCTCTCAGTCATGCCCACTGGCCGCCCCTATGTTTGGGGTCAGCACATTACCTCCACCTGTAAGCCAGCTTTCCACTGGCCAAGGTCAGTTTACCAAAGAGGAGAGGCAGCTGTAGGTCATGAGCAGCCCACATTCACAAGGCTGAAGGATGGGAGCAACAGCCGGCCTCAGGGATCTGGTACTTTCCCAGATGTAGTTCCACATGAGAAGCTGAAATTCCCTCCACTGAGGGCCTCAAAAGTCCCTCACTACACCCTCATCATTGCAACCCTTAGGTAAATGAAGCAACATATGGGACAGTGTTGGGCTCAGTACTAGGACTCGGAGCTCTTCCTCTGTCCCTCTATCCACCCCCAAAAGGATATTTACAGAGATTTTTCAAGTTGCCCCTGACAGTGTGCTGTTTATAGCAGAACTCCCTACTCAGTTCCATGTGAGTGATTATACTGGGGCCCAGATCAGTCATTATTCCTAAAGAATTCAAATAGTACCTGAGACAGGGTAGGAAAAGTCTTGCTAGATAAGAGCAGAAAGTGATTCTGAGATTGGGTCGCCTAGGGTTGGTGATATCTAGGCATCAGAAGGATGCAGAAGAGTGCATCATGGGGCCGTACCCCACTCACAAGATGGGTGATAACCAGAAGCCACTGAAAGAGAAAGACAACTGTTTAAAACACTCTATTAGGGAGGAGTATATCTCAAGTCTAGCTCAAGTTCATGGCACCAGAGTTCCTGCCAAACGTCCAGGCTGGAGAAGAGCCAGCATACTGAAGTCATCGCCTGTAGCACCAGCCTGAGCTTATCTGGTCTCCTCTTCTGCTGGGACTGCTCACAGAATGAGGGGAGGGGCACAGGTCATGACCCCATGGAAATAAGCCCTGCACTGGCCAGCCCAAGGGAGGGCTTATCACCTCTGTTTGTGGTTACTGCCTTTTGAAGAGAGGAGTGGGAAGGAGTAGAATGGCAGTAATAGTTACTTTGACACATCAAGCAACCTGCCTCCTCCATCAACTTTTCCATTGCAAATTATCATAATTAATTTGAATGATCATCTTGGAATCTCTGGTTACCATTAGGGGAGCCAAAAATTACTCCATGGCAACGGAACGTGATATTTGGTGAAAACTTTTAATCACTATCAATGTCTGTAATGAGAAAAGGCTTGAAATCCAGCAAAGCCATAATGCACATATTAGTTTTGCGTCTGAACATGCTGATAGCTTCAGAAAAAAAAAAAAAAAAATACACCAGTCTCCAGAAATACAGCTAATGGGCTCCATCAGAGCCAGAAAGCTATATTTAATAGTGCTAACACTCTCTTGCCAGCAGCTCCCAAATATCAAGCTACTCCCACTACTCCTTGGATGTTTTCTGATTGTGACATGCCTGTGGGCTTAGGGTGGAGCTCTATTATTTAAGCATAATTGATCTCTTGGTACAGACTATCATCTTTCTTCCTAACTTGTGCTTACGGCCCAGAAGGGAAGGCTATGGTCATTTGGGGGTGGGATCCTTCTCTGACAAAGATGTGTCTGTTTTCTCTAATAATCACATTTGTGAATCTTGTCTCCATCTTTGGGGAACTAGAATGGCTGGAGGTCACCATCACTCTGGAAGTAATGCACAGGCCACATTGTGGCAACTGTTCTAACATCTCATGGGTTAGGGGCTTGCTCTTTTTTTTTAAAAAAGAAAAGATCCATTGTTTTTCAAGTTTTTAAATATTTCAAAAAGTTATACACCACAAAGTTTAGTTTATTATTGTTGTGCAGTACGGTGAGTTTTAATAAATGTTTAGAGCCATGGAACCACCATCACAATCAGGATACAGAAATACCTAAAAGTGGTATTACTGAATCATATGGTAAATTCATGTTTTACTTTATAAAAAGCTATCAAACAGTTTTCCACTGTGGTGCTCTCATTTTGCATTCCCACCAAAAATATAGGAGGGTTTCAGCTGCTCTGTATTCTCAACAATACTTGTGTTTTTTTTCAGATTTTCTTTTCTGTTTCTCTATTTCCTTTTCACCTTTTGAATATTTGTGCAGTGGTATCTCACTGTGGGCTTGATTTGCAATTCCTAATAAATAATGATGAAGAGTATCTTTTCATGGGTAATTATTTGCCATATTTCTGTTTTCTTTGTTGAAGTGTCTGTTAAAACGTTTTCCTGTTATTTTCATTGGGTTCTATGTTTTCGTATTATGGAGTTCTGAGTTTGTTATGTAATAAGTCCTGTTTCAGATAACTAAGTTGCAAGTGTTCTCTCCCTACTTGTAATTTGTCTTTTCA
Organism: Eubalaena glacialis; assembly: GCF_028564815.1. Taxonomy (NCBI): domain Eukaryota; kingdom Metazoa; phylum Chordata; class Mammalia; order Artiodactyla; family Balaenidae; genus Eubalaena; species Eubalaena glacialis. The sequence continues at coordinate 62,136,204 of NC_083722.1, read as the reverse complement.
TTCCCTTAACATTGTCTTTAACAGAGCAAACATTTTATATTTTGATGATGTACAACTTATGATTGGACAGTCCAATTTATCATTTTTTACTAGATTATGTTTTTTTAAAATATTTATTTATTTGTTTATTTATTTGTCTGTGCCAGGTCTTAGTTGCAGCATGCAGGATCTTTGTTGCTGTGTGTGGGATCTTCGTTTCGGCATGTGGGATTAGCTGGAAAACCCATTTTATTTTTTAACATCTTTATTGGAGTATAATTTCTTTACAATGGTGTGTTAGTTTCTGCTTTATAACAAAGTGAATCAGCTATACATATACATACATCCCCATATCTCCTCCCTCTTGCGTCTCCCTCCCATCCTCCCTATCCCACCCCTCTACGTGGTCACAAAGCACCGAGCTGACCTCCCTGTGCTACGGCATGCAGGATCTTTAGTTGCAGCATGTGGGATCTTTTTTTAGTTGCAGCATACGGGATCTTTTAGTTGTGGCATGCGGGATCCAGTTCCCCGACCAGGGATCGAACCCGGGCCCCCTGCATTGGGAGCATGGAGTCTTAACCACTGGACCACCAGGAAAGTCCCTAGATTGTGTCTTCTGGCATCAGATCTAAGAACTTCTTACCTAACCAAAGGTCATGAAGATTTCTTCTGGAAGTTCTATACTTTTATGATTTACATTTAGTCTGTGAAGAGAGAGATTAACACACTGAAGTTGCCGCACATTGGGCCTATTTTAAATGGTGAGGTTATGTACATCATTAAAAATAATGACACGTTGTGTGGCATGCCACACTATTTTAGAGGATAATGCCACAACAACAAAAATGTAAAGATTAGAGATGTTAATAGGAAGTTCCTTTAATGTTGAACACACACACGTGCGCACCACTTTATCTGTCCGAAGTACTTCTTCCAAGCATAAATCTAGTTGCAATGCTAATGTCACCTTGGATTTTCTCTCCATCATGCTGCCCAAGGTCACATCAGATGACAGACTACAATCTGATCTAACCAAGCTCAACATATATGTCCCTTTACATGACAAGTTAAAATAAAGCAGGATTTTGAAACAGTTTATAGAGATTAAGGAAGGATTTGTTCCATACCTGGTTCACTTTGTCAATATGTCATCTCTTCTTTGAGTTATTTTAACCCTTTCCATTGCAAGTCCCAGGTAGAAATGAATTGTCCATGATCAATATTAGAGAATATGTAAATAATTCAGATTAAGTTGCAGGATAAAAATTCAATTCCATTAAATTGCACAAACATTCACTGAGCCTCTGTTATTTCCCAGGTTTTAAGCTAGGCTAAGGGGGAGATAATCACGAGTAAAGTTCTACCCCTGCTGCCCTGACGAAGCTGGTAAACTGGGAGAAGAGAGAGATATTTTATGGTAAAGATAAATTAGCTCTTCACCAAATTTATTTCCTTTTCTCCCTGGGCACAGAACAAGATTTCATTTCTCAATCTCATTTTCAGTTAGACGTGGCTGTATGCCTGAACGTGGCCACTGGGAAAGGGTAGAAGCCATATATGTACTATCAGATCTCACCCATGAAAATCTCCTACAAGAACCTCCAGCTTTTCGCTCTACTCCAAGTGATCTCGGAATCCAGGTGTTAAATATGGCAAAGGCTCTATCAGTCCAGCCCCTGAATGACTGATTCTAAGATCCCCTGCCTTGGCACTCCCTCATGCCAATGAACTTTACATGGGCAAGAAATCAACTTCTACTGTATTAAGCCATCAAGATCTTAAGGTTTGTCTCTGAGAGCAAGTAATGTTTCCCTTAAATGTTATAAACTTTCATAAAACAGCTTTAATATTGAGCAATGGATTGACTCTAATGAAAGTTCAAGGTGCTATTTGGCGAACAGATATTTACAAATTTAGTGTGGTGGCAGCTGAATTTTCAATTTCCTAGGTTTTCTCCAAAATACATTGATGGGGAAGTTAAGAGTCAGAGAAATTCTGCAACCTCCAAGTTAGGCGTCAGGCAGTTCAAAAGCTCCTGAATGCACATGAACCAGCACAAGAAGCCATAAAGTTAGATTACGAGTAGAAAGGAATAACAGGTAGGGCAGCGGGCCCTAGTCATGGAAGGTTCCACACATTTATCTCCTGAAAGAGAGGACCAAACCCTGCCTCAGAACTGTTGTGAACTGGGCTGTGAATGAACAAGGCATGAGCATTTGGGGAGAGAGAAGACATAGAAAGTTTCCAGGAGGCCCAGAGGTGATAGTTCTCAGCAATGACCACCTTCTAAAAGAGAGAAAACTCTGGAAGGCAGTGGGAGTACTCCTTGGCAGTAGCAGCTGGTAAAAGGAATCTACAAAATCAGGACAGGTGGTGGAAGCTCCCTCAAACTTGGTTAGGATCTAAAGCAGGTGCCATACATAAAAGAAAAGAAAAAAAGAGGCCATTTTGGTTAAGAAACCACTTAGGTAAGATGCTCTAATGTAATAGCTAGGCAAGGAAAAGTCAACACATTTAATAATTCTATATAAGTTTTTTTAAGGTATAACATGCATCTAAAGATACCGTAAGAGAAACCACCTGAAAAATAGCAGGAAAACTTCTCTGTAGAAAACTCTCATTATAAAGTATAGAAAAATTGTAACCCAACATTTCAACATGAAAAACAACAATAACAACAATCAACTTTATGAACAATTTCAGCTCTAAGGGGGAGACCACAAAGCAGAAGTATAAAAACTTTGGAAAGTAATGACCAGATAAAAAGAGGTGATGGCCAGTCAAAAGTAGGAGGTGAAATGGAAGTTGATAATAACTTAGGAAAGAAATGGAAACAAAAGAAATAGGATTTAAGAATGACAACTACAATAAAAAGAAAACAAGGGACAAAATAAAGTTACCCCCCAAAGAAGCATATTAAAAGACAAGAAGAATAGAAACAGGAACAGAGAAGGAACCGAAGAAAGAGGATAATGGTTAAGAGACAGAAGAGTGATATATAAAGTAGGCAACACACAGACTTGAGATTCCTGAAGGAAAAAAATCAAGAGTACAGAGCAAATATTTAAAATTTAAATTAAGATACTTTCCTAAAATAAAGGGAAACTCTTATCTACATATTGTAAGAATACACTATATTCTAAAGAAAACTGATGCCCCAAAAGTCAAAACAAAAGTAATTCAAATGTACTAAACATGAAAGATAAAGAAAGAATCCTTTGGTCACAGAGGTACAAAGATCACATCATTCTTAGAGAAATAAAATTGAGTTAACCATCACATATAAAAGAGACACTAGAGCAAAACCTCCAGCTAAAGGAAAGAGTGAGCCAAGAATTTTATATTCTGCCAAGTAGTAATCGCTACAGGCAATTTGGCTTTGCAAAGTCTCAGGAAATATTGTACCTATGTGCTATTTTGAGGAATGTGCTAGATGATTAGAAAATCTTCGACAGGATGACTGATGGTGAACATTGAATGCATTTATCTATATAGAGATTTAAGAATAAACCAAAGGATTACAAAATAAAATGCAAATGGACATTTCTAAATTACAGAAAACAAGAAAGAAAATAGATGATATTGAGAATGATTTAATGGACTATTAAAGAAAATAAATTTTTAGATGGAGTTACAGAATAAGCCACAATTCTATGTGCTATATACAAGAGACACCTAAACCAAACGATTCAGATAGGATAAAAATGAAAATGTAGACAAGGTATAAGGGCAATTGCAAACCAAAAAAGAAAGCAGGGGGCATGACTTTAATATTAAACAAGGTAAATTTGGGGCAGAAACACATTAAATTTATCAAAGAGAGGGATTACATTGCTACAAGGTAACATACTGTGGAAGTCGAATAATACCCTCCCCCACCCCCCCAAAGATGCCCATGCCCTAATCCTAGGAACCTGTGAATATGTTACCTTATATTTCAAAGACTCTGCAGATAAGGATCTTGAGATGGGAAGATTATCCTGGATTCTCTGGGTGTGCCCGATGTAATCACGAGGGTCCTTATAGAAGTGAGGCAGTTGGTACATATTCAGAGAGAAAAGATGTAAGGATGGAGCAACAGGTCAGAGGGGAGATGCTTTGAACATGGAGAAAGGGTCCATGAGCCAAAGAATGTAGGTGGCTTCTAGAAGCTGGGAAAGGTAAGGACATGGAGCTTCCTGAGGAAACTAACCCTACTGGCACTTTGATTTTAGCACCATTAGGTTTATTTCAGACTGTTGACCTCCAGATCTGTAAGAAGTAAATTTGTGGTTTTTAAGTCACTAAGTCTGTGTTACTATGTTACAGCAGCAAAAGGAAACAAAAATGATAGCAATATATAATAAAGAGCCTACAAGAAGGGCAACTAGCAATCATGAACATTTCATTTATTCAAAAATATATTTACATTTTTAAAATATGTCAACTGTAAAGGAGGGGTAGGTTTCTGGCAGATTTTGGCTTGACTTACATATCTACTGTTGACTTACATAGTTGCTTACTCTGTGCAACGTACAATAATAAATACCATTTATCACTAAAAACAGTACCAAAAGGTATGCATTATCATCATCTAGAGTAGAATAAAGTAGAATACTGCTGTTCATAAAGGGAAAGTAATTTTCCCCCAAAACAAGCTAGAAATAAGTAGAGCTAGATTTTAAACCTTTCTCTGCCTGGCACCAAAACTCATGCTCTCTTCAGTATTGAGTATTTTAAGTATTTGTATTTTGCCTTCTATCCTGATGCTCATATCCTGGATAAGGCCAATGGGGTTGGGCAGGAAGGAAAATTAGGATTCATTGAGCAGCAAGGAATGTCTTAGGTTTTTTCATACACATGTAATTGTATTCATTTCTCTAATTCCAGAAGCAGCCTCAACAATAACAAAAGAACTCTGGATTAAGAGGCATAACATCAACGCAAGTGACCTAAACCCAAATCTTTAACTCACAGCTCCCAAAACCCCACTGAAGTAAATTCAATCTATGGTATATTACTATAGAACTAGTGAAGGGTGTTAGCCACTCACCTGAAACTTAAATGAACTTCAGCAAGAAAAGCAGAAGGTAATATCCCTACCAGCTGCCATTCACCCGCTGTGGAGGAGAATAGTACATAGAGAGGGCAGGAAGGGACGCCAAGGAGGCCTTGCTAACACTCCAGGCTCAGCATACCAGGTACCACAGGGCAAGTGGCTGAGGGGCAAATCTCAGAGTTCTTGGAGCCTCTAGCCTGGGTACCAAGATTCACCTGGCCCAAAAAATCAAGAGTATTCACAGTTTATGCTCGCAGCCTGCCTCAGGCAGATCTATTGTACATGTGCCGGGAAGAGGCTATGCTTTGCATTTGGCTTCTTCCAAGTAACAGAGGGCATTTGGAAAGGCAGTGACAGATCTAGGGAGCTTGGTGATGTCAAAGCAGACCAGATGTAACAGTTAGACAGTTGAGCTGCCTCCCTCCAAACGCAGCTATGATCCTGGATCTCTAAATTGGCAACAAAAAATTATAATGAATTTAAACTTCTCCTAACTATATGATTTCCCCCAATAACAAGCTAGAAATTCACGGAGCTAGAATTTAAACCTAGCTCTGCCTGGTTCTTAAGCCCATGCTCTTTCCAATATTCTTCATTTTAAACATTCCTATTTCTTCTTCTATTCTGATACTCACAGCCAAGGACTCTACGAGAAAGAAAGAAAAGAGAAGGGGCGAAAAGAGAAGGGGAGGGAAAGGAAGAGAAACAGAGATACTTTCACAGTCTGAAAGAAACTGTATCGGATCCCGGTGCATGAGACAATCATTGTCACTTCCCCTCACGTAGATGAAAAGAACAGGCAGAGAAAAATCATCAGTTACGTGTAAAGACTCAACCTATCAAAAAAGGAAAAGTGTGAACAATGAAAGTTTTCTCGCAAGGAGGCACCCTTGATTCCGCTGTTGAAAGGAAAGTCCTTGACTTGGGGTATAGCCAGGGATGTAATTTATTAATTCACATAAAAGGAAATAGATGGTGGGGGGAGGAGGGGAAGCAGATGTGAGTTTGAATTCAGACCCCATTATTACCTGACTAGTCTTGGACTAAGGATTTAACTTAATTGAACCTCAGTTTTCTCAAATTAAAATGAGAATAACAACACTTGGCATTACTTTTTGGTTCTGGCTAACGTAAGCAGAAATGGACAGTTGTTAGAAGGGTATTAATAATTTACAAAATGAACAAAGGAGCACAGGAAACAAGACAGTGTAGACAAGTTAGCAGGAATACTACAGTCTCATCGAGAACTTCCACAAAGCAAGTAAATTCTAACAATTTTCAGTAATTTTAAAGCGCAGCTGAAGATTGATCTACCCAGGGTTAATTATGAATGGTCTGATTTGGTTCACATTCCTACCATGGCTAGGGCATCTTAATTCACTGTCTAACTGGACAGTAGAAAGTGGGGAAAAGGTAATTTGCTAAAAGGAAGTCAGGAACTACTGCCCAAAAAAGGTGGAATGGATGTTTGGTGGGCCAGATAACAAGTGTCTAGCATATATCCTCATAAGGTGGTTATGAGGAGTTAAGAAGAGATTTTTGGCAAAGCACCCAATAAATGAAAGCTAAAATCAGACAGGAGAGGACCAGGATTTTGTGGTCCTGTGAGTTAGAGGACTTAGCCACCTTGATTCTTTAAAATAGCAACATGACCTGTGAGCTTTTGTTTTCAATTAAGCCACTTCTGTGGGACCAGAGTCAGTTTAGCCATTTTCCTTAAACTGGTCTGAAAAGAATCAACACAATCTGCTTTAGAAACCTTCCCCCTTTTCCTCTAACATGTATTTAGCAAGAAAAACTTTCCCTCTAGCCCTTCCCCTTCCATGGTTTTGTTTTAATGTCCCCTGAAAATTAAAAAAAAAAAAAAATTGATTGGCAGACGACAATTCTAATTGTGGTTGTATCCTTGGAAACCACAGAAAATTGGCTACTTTAGGCTAATTTGTTATTGTGATTTTCATGACAACAGCCAAGGGTTTATTTTAACTACTGTTTTTACTCTAATTCAATTAGGAAATAAAAAATGTTTAAAGCCAAACAGCCCTTAGACTCTCTAAGGCTGTTTCTGTTTCTTTATGTGCCTCAGTGGTGAGTATAATAGAAGCCAGGAGATGAAGCCAATTCAGATGCCACTTGCCTTCCTGGGTTTAGCTGAAAGAAGGACCTCTAGATTATTTGGTGAGAACAAGGTGATTTACAGCCAATAATGTGTTCAAACCCTGTGTGGGAGGTTCATGGCCATGGATCCAGATCTACCCTGGCCAGTCACCTTTCTTTGCAGGGTGTGTATAACTAAAAGGAAACCATTTCCTCTTGAGGTGTAAGTTTGGAGTCACTATCAAATTTTTCCAGGCAAGAAATATGTAATTGTTGCCAAATACCAGCTGAAACCCACCCTTCTCAGTCTAAGACTGCAGCATGACCTGGGCTGGAGGGGTAGACTCCATACCTTCTCAGGGCTCATACTAATTCATCAGCACAAGGAAGAGGGATTATAACCCTCAAATCTCATTAATTATTGTTCACATTTCCACCTAGCCAGAGGGAAAACTGGGAAAAAAAGAAAAGGAATGTAGTTATCCTTTTACTGTGAATATACATCATTATTACTTCCCAGACAGTATCTCAAGATAAGTCGAAGGCAGGGTCCTTCCATCTATAAGTTCCAGAAAACACAGACATTCCCTTCACCACCCCCTAGCACAGGAAGTGCAGACACATATCCTAAACCTGGTCTGTCTGAAGCTCTCACCTGTGAACCTGAAGCTCTAGGGTAGGATGTAAAAGCACAGGGTCAGTTAGAGATGAGTCACCTAGACTGCCAATATGCAGTTGAAAGTCAAATAGCAAAGCAGCAATTACCCCTTCCAGCAGATCTCAGCAGTGTGCATAGGCCGTGGCCATCACTCCTGTGGTGTTTTCAGCCGTGGTGACGTGGCTCCAGGGGCAAATGGCCTGGCGTGGCTTGCTAAGCAGCCTGAAAAGATTATTTGATCCTGTAAAGAGAAGGAATAAAGGGTAGGGAAGGTGAGAAAAAAGAACAGCTGATTTTTGTCATAAGCATTTTGTACTATTTGGATATTAAAATGTTTATACATAAAATTAACATTTTTGTCATCAAAAAGGCTTTGGGAGACAGAAATGCAGGAGTAAGTTTATTTTATGCAAACCTTCCACTCACTTCTAAATGCATCCTACAAAATCCTAAAGAAGGGACTGGAAGAAACTCCCTTCATCAAGTACTCAAGAAACTGGAGGAGAGAAAACCAGCATTGCTATGGAATATTCTTGGAGCTGTTGGTAAGAGACGCTGAGTTTGAAATTGACTGCTTGGCTTTCAGTAAGACTGGAGGATGCTAGGACGGGATGACCATTTAGCAAGGCGTAACTGCCTGAGGAAAAAAGTGTGCACGGCTAAAATAAAGAGCAGTAAAGTGATGATGACAGTGGTCTGAACCACAGAAATATATGGCTATTGCTAATTGAGAATGGTGTTCTGTACAGCAGGCAAGGATGGGCAGCCAGCTGACGTTCTGCTTGAGATTTATAACCTCCAGAATTCTATGTCTAACAGAGGCAATACCTGAGCCATCATGATAGGTGCCCTTTACGCTTGAGTTACTTGCCAGACTCAGACCTCTTTGGACTAAGAGAAAGCTGGATATCCTTGAGGGAGGGCTCTTCGATAACACAATAGGTTCCTACCATGAATCTTCCTCCTCACCTTCCCCAAAGGGCCCTATAGCCATTAGCTAGGTTACATGGGTATTGAATAAAGAGCTTTAACCAGACATGGATGCTGTGGGAAGTTCAATTTAAATCAAAGCTTATCCTTAGGGACCTAGAATGTCATTGTGATTCATAGGAAATAAGGAGGACTTTACAGAGGTCAAGTATTAAATAGATTGTGACTTGAGTCTACCTCATAGTAGCCCCAGCTACTATTACTAGAGTCTACCTCATAGTAGCCCCAGCTACTACTACTAGAGGTCTTCCTCTATATCATGTGTATTTCCTTGGTTCCCAAGTATATTTTAGACTAGATAACTTCGGCCACTGGCATAATCACAGTTGTAATCTGATCCACGGAGGAAGGTTTGTTCTGGTAGGAAGGTGAATGAAAGGTTCTAGAACTCCCTTTCTGTACCAAAACACTGAACCCAAACTATAATGACATCCCTGGGGAAATCTCAGAAGCCTGTGCCACTGATCAAGATTTGAGAGGTTTAGAATGTTGATTCTTCTCATCATGCCATGTGACTCACCAATTTGGCTAGTACAGCAGATGGATGATTCCTTAAGGGTGACACATAATAGTCATATGTTTAATTAGGTTAAACTCCTTTTACAGCTGGTTTGCTAGATATGGTCTGCTTACTGGAAGAAATATTCTACAGCAGCCAGTATGCTGCTATTAATCTAATCAATTATTCATTCTTATCCCCAAAAGAAGAGACAACAGGATCCATTGCGTTTATCTAGCAGAAAGAGCTATGCAACTTTACCCTTCAGACTTAAAATCATTTCAATATTCTGTATATGTTTTACAATTTCATTTTCAGGGACCATGATCTTTGTACCATCCCAGAATATATCATTCTGGTTCATCATGTTAGTGAGACTAGGAAGATAAAAGTAGCAACTACAGCAAATGCCTTGGAAACACTTGCACAATAGTTCCGAGAAGATAAACTCCTTACAGACACAGAATGCTTTTAATTCCTGGCGATCCAGTGATCTGGAGCATGCCAGCATATACGTTCTTAGAAGAAACAGTCCTGGATCTTGCATTCCCTGTTATCGCTAAGAAGGAGGAAAAGTAGTCCTTGGGGATTTTACAGGCAACATATACCATATTTGGTTGTGCTTTTCCAATCTATTTACCAGGTTATTAAAAACATTTTCAGCTTTGAGTGAGTTCAAGAGCAAGAGGAAGCTTCCAGCTGGTCCAAGTTGCAGTGCAAGCAGCCCTGCCACTTGGCTCACAACTCAGCTGAATCCAGGCCGCTTGAAATCTGTGCTAGATGGGGGTACAGTCTGGAGTCTGTGACAACCCTGATGGGAAAAGCACATTTCTTAGGATTTATGGATAAAAATCCTCTATGTTCTTTACAAAGTAATTATTATTTTGAAAAATACTCTTGCCTCACGTTATACTTTGGTTGATGCCTATCCATGTGCCCATGCAAACTGAGGTAGACATCCTGGACTGTATGTTACCTAAAAACTTTGAGCCATGAAGTCAGATGCACACACCAGCACACCTTTGTCAAATGGAAAAGGTGTGTGCGGGACTGGACCCAAGCAGTTCCCGAAGCGTGAGAAAGTCGCATGCACAGATGGCTCACACACACAGCATGCCTTCTCTTGACACACAACCACCCCTCCATCAACCCACACTTCTGATCTCATGGGGAGACTCTTATGACTAGAGCAACTATAATTTATCATAAAACAGGGACACATTTGAGCGAAAAAGTAGGCCAGGACAACAAGCCTAAAATGGGACTGTTCTAGTCAAATAATTTTGCATTATCACCCTACCTTAGTGGTTTTCAATCTTGCCCCCCAAGAACATCTGGCAATGTCTAGTGATATTTTTGGTTGTCACAACTTGAGGGAAGGTGTGCTGTGGGCATCTAGTGAGTAAAACTCAGGGATGCTGCTAGACATCCTGAAATGCACAGAAACGTCTCACCCACAGGAAAGAATTATCCAACCTAGAATACCAATAATGCTGAGATTGAGAAACTCATCTATAACTACTTGACTTAAGAGGGAAAAGTTAATTTATGGAAAGTTCCACATGACAGGCTAGTAACACGTGAAAGTGGACAGCTATAGCATTATATCCACACTCAGAGGTAGACTGTGTGTGAAAGAGTTTAGGAAAGAGAAATATTCCTAGGAGGCAGAAATGTAAGGGTTACAAGGTAAGGAGGTATGCTGAAGTAATGACCCACATAGATCTGTGAACACAGGGTCCATTCCTTGGAAAGCAAGCTTGGAAGACTGCTGGTAAGGCGATTTAGGAAATACAGGTTAATGTACCACTTGTAAATGGGCCTCAAGACCTCATGGCTGAAGAGGCCCTTAATTAACAAGAACATCTGCTCTGAGTCTTTCAATTGACCAAGTTCTGTCAACTGGCCCCAGGTTCCCAGTGAGGTTCTAAAAATGTGGCCATAGTGACAGCTTAAAAAAAAAAAAAGTCATCTTTTCCCAGCGCTTATCTGTGCACCACTTTTGGTTGAGTATCTGATTCACTCTTTTTTTTTTTTTAACATCTTTATCGGAGTATAACTGCTTTACAATGATGTGTTAGCTTCTGCTTTATAACAAAGTGAATCAGCTATACATATACATACATCCCCATATCTCCTCCCTCTTGCGTCTCCCTCCCACCCTCCCTACCCCACCCCTCTAGGTGGTCACAAAGCACCGAGCTGATCTCCCTGTGCTATGCGGCTGCTTCCCACTAGCTATCTATCGGTTTTACATTTGGTAGTGTATACATATCCATGCCACTCTCTCACTCTTAATTCATCCACAGCAGTGACCACTAGGAGTCCCAAACATGGTACCATACTCTGACATCAGCCAGTCTCCTGGTGGCAAGGATGACATTGGATCCCTTCAATCACAGAAGAGCCGGTAATTTGTCCTCATTCTCAGTAACACTTGCATTGGACTCCAGTTTCTTTACCTGCTAAACATGCTTCTGCCAGCATCATTCAAAAGCCTTATAACATTAACACAGTATTATACACAATGATGCTTCCAATCCAAAACATAACAAAATAAACAGAAAAACACCTGATGCCCATTGGATTGAATTTAATTGCATGCACCCCATTTTCCAGAAAAAGCGTGCCTCAGAGAATATGGCCTACTGAAAAGTCAGTTGCAGCACCAGCTGGGAAATGATCCCTTGCAATTTCAGGGCAGTGCTCTAGAGGGAATGGTATATATTCTGAACTAAAGATAAACATACGGTGATTTTTTTTTTCACAAAGCCAGAATAAACAGGTCCATGAATCAGAGATTTCAAAAAGAAATGTCAATTCAAAATGTTACATCTAGTATTATTTTATCTCTGTATTTTTATTTTCCCCAAGCCAAATTAATCTCTTGTTCAAATAATATTATATTTGGTTCTTTCTTATTGTACTCACCATATTTAATAATGTATCCTATACTGTTCTATAAATGATTTTCTGTAGGCACTATAGCTTACTTCTCTTTGTTTTCATAGTACTTAGTGGAGAGTGGAGGCACTTAGTAAATATTTATTTAATAAATGCATGAATTTAAAAAAAACAGCTGAGTCAGTAAATGATAAAGCCAAATAAGATATTCCCATTTTTTTCAAATGACCTCATAGGAGATTTGCCTTCATTTGTGAATGTTCTTACCCAAGCCAGAAGCATTATTAAGTCAAGGATAAGTCACTTGTGTTCATTGATTTTTACTGTCCACTTTTAGAGAAACAAATGAAAAATAGAAATGCACCGTGAAGGCTTTTATCACGTGACCTTTTCACTGTGATTTGGTTGCATAAAAATCTAAATTATTTTAGTACAATCAGAATGCCAATGATTGTACAACTACATGACCTAGTGCAATTAGAGTATAATTTACCACACCTGGAGTTATACTGTTTCCCTATCTATCCATCTATCTATCTATCACCTTTCTGTCTATCTGTCCGTTTTAGGTAGCAACCAGCACGGGGGTGAGCAGGCAATAATCACATAATATCACTTCCAAACACATTCTTCTGTGACACTTAAGGCACTCTTTCCTTCCATCATGGCCTCTCTGCCTTCAAAGAATCCCTATGTCACTGCAACTTGACATGATGGCCAAATCAAAATAGGGGAAGTGGACTCTACCTAACCTTTGGCTGAGCAGAATTCCAAATTTTAAAAAAAGAGACTCAAAACTTGGATATTCCCCTGCTCCAAAATTATTTTCAATGAGACAGTCTGAACACATTTGAAGTAGGATCCAATTTTACTGGATACATCTGAAAGAATAGAAGCTCCTCGGTAAACACAGTGAAGGATGAAAGAGGAATCAAATACATGGGTGCCAAAAAAGTCGAGAGACGATATTCAGCACCCTGGTGAGTCACTTAACTGTTGATGCACAGTAAACCATCCCTAAACTTAGTAGCTTAAAAATATAACCTTTTTTTTAGCTCACACTTCTGCAGGTCAGCAATTTGGGTTGGGTCTATCTGCACGGGTCCTCTGGTCTTTGTTGGGCTCAGTCGTGCCTCTGCAATCCCCTGCCAGAATGACTGCTTACTAGCTGCCCTAGGATGCCTTCAGCAGGACGCCTTGGGAGTCCTTCAGAAGACTACCTCAGACTTGTTCACATGGCAAATGGAACAAGAGAGCTATTGCCAAGTACGCAAAGCCTCTTGAGACCTAGGTCACAGCATCATTTTTCTGCGTTCTGTTGGTCAAAGCAAGTCACATAGTCAGTTCGGGCTGAAGAAGAAGAAAAATACATTTCAGGCTTTGATGGGAGGAGCTGCAAAGTCATGAGATAAACTGCACATTTTTGCAATCTACTGCCCCAGAATTCAGAGAGAAAGCTGACTTACAGAGCACCATGGTCCATTGACAACCAGCAACAGAAAGAGTCTCATCTTAGTGAATTAATGGGTAGGATCTAGAGTTTAAAGTAAGAAGACTCCAGTGAGACCAGATGATTGACCTTGGACAAGTTATTTAACCTCCCAGAGCTTCTATATCCTCATAGTTAAATGGGATTAATGATACTGTTTAACTCCCATGATCACTAGGAATGTAAAGTGAGTTAACTTATGAGAAAGTACTTGAAATCTGTTAAACATCAGGTCGAATATTAGCATAAGCAGGGAAGTATGGGAGTTTAAAGCACTGACCTTGGAGCTAGACTGGCTAGGTTGGAATGCTGTGTCTATTGCTGATTGGCTTCTTACCATTAGACAAATACTTATACTCTCTGGGACTTATTTTCCTCATCCAGAAGTGATAAGTATTATAATTTTTACTGTTAGAATTGTCAGTGAGGAACGCTGCTAGAATTTCAGGACAAAGAATGCTAAGACCTGGTGTAATACTTGACATATCTCTCTTATAAACCAAGGACATTATGCTGACTTTAGGCAGGTCACTTAGACTTTCCGTTTTCTCACGTTAAATAGGGAAGTTTCAACTTTGCTACTTGCAGATATATAGTGAGAAGTAATTAACACATGGTAGTTACAGATGTTGAGTGATCAAAATATACTCCTTTAGATACATCCAGGTCTGAGGAAGATTGTTCACAGGAAGGTAGCCTACTCCAGGAGAACTAGTTTGCCACCAATTTAAGAGGCTCACAAGTTCTGAAAGCCCTCAGTGACGACGGTAGAGCTTTAGTCTGGATGGACCCTCACCATTTTAGTAAAGGCAGTAAATGAAAATGGGAGAGGCCAGGCTTTAAAGTCTCATGGAGCTAGATTCAAACCCTAAATCTTACCTAGCTTTATGTGACTTCTGCAAGATGCTAAAAAACTCCAAGATCTTTAATTTCCTCATTTGAAAAATGAGTTCTGGGACCCTGGGTGTTTATTCAGGATTTCTACCCCTTCCCATCTTTCCTGATACTAGTATCCTAGCTTCTGCAGTAGGTCCTATGCCTGACTACTTGAGTGGCTTTCAACTGGCAGTTTGAACTCCTTGATAAAAAATATGCCACAAAGATCTACTGAATATCAACTTCTCAGCCAGATGACATAGCTCATGTGGCCTTTCTGACACATTTTTTTTTATGGTTCATAAGAGAGAAGGCAGTTGCTTATTGCTGATGTGACTGGAGCCCCATAGAAATATTAATTACTGAACTCCATTAGGTTTCCACCCAACCTGAGCTGCTTTCCTGTGAGTTAGTCTCAAGGGCCATTTTCTGTTAACTTATGACTTAATCAAACGTTCCTTCTCCAGCCCTTATCCTCTCCAATCCCATTGAAAACCTACTTCTCATGGTTCCTACAACATAGGCCTATGACTCAACTTCCCTAACAAGTCTGAAAGTCACGAGAGACTTCGGACAGACCTAAGGTCCTGCAGCAGCCTGTAATATACCTGATCGTGTTTCTTTACATTGCTGTTTGAGTCAGCTGACCTAGACTTGAGGGAGAAGTGGGCTGGTGACGAATTTCCCTCTAAAACTTCCATACTCTTCTAGTATGTCACCTACAGCATAAAATCGTCTTGCTTCAGAGTTCTGCTTTTGTTATTTTCTCCCTGTGGCCAGAGGTACAAAAAAATAGATTCAGAATCAGATTTAGCCATATTTGGAAAAGCTAGATAAGTATGATGACTTTACACAATTATTCACCTTTATTCACAGGGCTTTGATTCTGATTAAGGTAAAGTTTTATGAATAATTAAGACACAACTGAAGTTCCAGTGGGGTAGATTATGGGGCAAACTCTGTAAGTTCAGTGTTAAGAGGAAGCAATAAATCCAGTCCTGCCTAATTGTCATTATCTCTTTAGAAGAACTTTCGTGTCCAATTTCCTTTGCCCAGGCTTTTGATTCCATGCTCCTAACTGTCCACATTTTGCTTTTCTCAATAATTATATTAAATTAGATAAATTAGAGTCTAACCAAAACTAATTTTGCATAATATCCCAGTCCATTTGTGAGTCTCTAAAAACCTCTAAGCTATTTCTCCAGGCAGTAGGGTAGCTAATTATTTACCCTCCCAGCGGCCTCCAAAGCACTTCTGATCCTATGTTTAGAACACAGAATGATCCCATTCAATTAGGGGAAAAAAATATGCATAGCCTTCCTAAGATAACATGAACATTCCACCTATCCAAGGGGACTAAGTAATTTACTCTCTGCAGATTCCTCTGAATCCTGAAATAATGCACAGTGATGCACAGACATGTGGTCATTATGCCCCAGATTTCCTCATTTAGGAAATCAATTCTTAGACACTGGGGATATGTAAATTCAATTAGTCCTGAACTGCAGAATGATAATCATGCACTGAAATCTATATTAGCATATCCGCGTGGCGCAGGCTGCTCCTCCCCCAGGGGTCTCTACCACCTGTTGAATTAATTTGGTCTGCTCCCTTGACATCCATCAGGTTCTGCATATGACAGGGGCAGACAAACTTAACCTATTGTCAGAGGAAACTGCAAAGTTACGAGATAGTCACATCTCAGCAGAATCCTACAGAGAAGAGGCAAAAACTGGAACAAATGCTTAGCCAATCAGTCACCAGACACCCCCGAAAAATGCACCTTGGCAAACAAGGACCACTGAAACCTAATTAAGAAGTTTCTCATCTGGCCAACTGGGGAGCTGCACGGTGACACAAGAACAGTGCTTAACTGGCATGGCGCTTGCTAGGCAAGTGCTTGGGAATTACATTCTTTCTCATTGTTCTTTTTAAATATTTCTGAACCACAGGGAAATACTGTTGTCATGATTCTAGAGAAGCAGAAATAAATTTCATTCTCAATCTGATTTTAATCGACACATAGAGGAAAACATCTTGTATTATAGACATCACTCTCTCACTGACTCAAAATCTTCCAAAGACCTGGGACGCCTGTTATGTATGGAGAGATAGATAGATAGATAGATAGATAGATAGATAGATAGATAGATAGACCAACCGACCACATAACATTTCCTGGCCCAAAGAATTGTCATATAATATACTTCCCAGCATCTTCCTTGACCCATTTTGGTGAAAAAATTTAGTTACCTAATACCCACTTCCAAATGCAGTATCTCTTTGCTTCCCCAACAAAACAAGTTCCCCTCTCATCACCCTCTTCCCTGCTATAAGGAGCCTACCTTTGACCAATGATGAACCCCACACAAACAGCTACTTCTGAATTCAAAGTGCTGAATGATAATAAGAACAGGAGGGCCACGTATCCCAAATGCATGGAGAATCTCCATGAACTCACATTTGTTATTTAATACTGAACTCAGCCACACCCTCCTCCAGAAATCTGCTATAACAGTCTGTGGAGGCTTCCATCCATAGTATTTTACTGTTGTCCAGGGCTACTCACTAAACTGTAAGCTTCTTGAAGTAAGTTAAAAGTTTCTTATTGATCTTTGTATCTCACAAGTGTAGCACATATAAATGGACATTATTTCTGGAATAAATTAATTAAGGAAGCTGAATTTTCACTTGGTAAAAATAGTAAAATATATTGTCCATGATCTTACTCATCCTAGCCTGTTTCTATATAAATGTCTTCTAGAGCAGCGGTCCCCAACCTTTTTGGCACCAGGGACCGGTTTCGTGGAAGACAAATTTTCCATGGATGGGGGCGGGAAAGGGAATGGTGGAACGGTTCAGGCGGTAGTGCGAGCTATGGTTCAGGTGGTAAGGCAAGCGATGGGGGCGGGGATGGTTCAGGCGGTAATGCAAGCGATGGGGGGTAATGGCGAGCGGCAGATGAAGCTTCACTTGCTGCCCGCCGCTCACCTCCTGCTGTGCGGCCGGGTTTCTAACAGGCCACGGACCCGTACCAGTCTACCACCTGGGGGTTGGGGACCCCTGTTCTAGAGGTATAAACAAACATAACTTTAATATCATCAATATTTGAGATATTGGAAGAGAATATGAAAACTTCATTTAGATTGATTTCAGAGAAGAGATAAATTTTCTGGCCTCTTCTAACCTGTCCCTGGGTTCTTCTATCTTATAATCATGCTAATCTCTCCATTCCAGTACTAAACGATTATTTTGCTGTTTTTACTCCAATACCCCTGGCACTGATTTCCTTTTCTCCTTTCTTCCAATGCAGCTGTAGTTCTCCCAGCTGTAGCCTCCATGTCCAACATATGTTTCTGTCCACCGTGCCATTTTTATTTTCCACCAAGTCCTCTGGCCTGTGCAACCAGGTTTTCATACATTCCTTCAGATACCTTCATTTCTGAAGAATTCATTCATTAAACAGTTGCTGGAAACTACTGTGTAATGGACATAGTGCTTTTTCAAATATATGAATGAGTTTATTTTTATTTTAAATGTTTGTGTACATTGTCTTTTCCCTAAGCAAGAGGCAGACTGTAAGAGGTAGAGAAAAAAAGATAGAGTTAAAAAATAATTTTTGTTATCTAAAACAGACATAAGAGTTGATTGCAAAAGAGTAGATCAGAGCTAGGTTTTACTTCAAGAAGGAAGGAATTTCTAAGTTTCTCTCCCTCTTGTAAACATATCTAGAGAGCATCTCGGTGGATAAGATCATAGAGTTTTACTCTGTGCCTGGGGTAGGGAGGAGGGTGTGTGGTGGAGGAAACCTGGCCTTTCTAGCTTGAAAAATTATTTGGCGGATGGAGTGGGGTGCAGGAGGAAGGGACTGGATCATAGACTTAGATATAAATCATACATCTTCTACAGAGAAACAGGAGACTATTTTCTCAGTCCTGGAGTAGGCAAAGATCTCTAAGATAGAATTCATACAGCACTAACTAAAACAGAAAAAATGAGAAGTTGATAAAGTAGTCATGCAGAAAGGGCCCTTGTTAGGTCTCCGAGCCTCCCTTGGCTTCCATGTGGTTTGGGAGCCCAAGAAGTTCCTGTGTGACCCTCGATAGAGCAGACAGTAGCGTGGCAGCAAGTCAGCGGTCCCCTCTATTGCAACGGTGAGATTACCAGATGACAGAGGTGAGCCTGGAGCAAGATCAGCCAAGATATGGCGAAGATCACAGGACTTTGCAACACCTGACACTGCTGTGCTGATGAGTTTATTGAAGAAACTACTAATCCCTGACTGAGCTGAGTTACAGCAGACAAAGGCTTCAGCAACAAATACCAAGAGAACATCCAGGGATGGGACCAGCCCTGCTTTAAAAGCCACAAATCCAGTGAGCAGCTTATACTAGGCTCTTCAAGGCAAAAGTCAGGAGGAAAAGGCAACATCATGTGGCTTTAATGTCACTTGGGCCATGCATCCCACATCTGTGCAAAGAACATACTAAAGAAATACACAGAAAAGGTGTGGAACTCATAAAATACAAAAAAAAAAAAAAAAAAGAAGAAGAAGAAGAAGAAAAAATCCTGAGACATCTAACCAGAGTCTAAGATACCCACAGAGATAAATTTAACTTGTGGGATTAGAGTGAGATTACTGAGTGAATGAAATGTTGTTTTTTTCCCTTTGCCTCCTCAAGCAGGTTAATGTTTAAAAAAGCAAGAACTCTAGGATCAGATTGCTTGGGTTCAAGCCACTGATCTATAGCTCACCAGTAGCATTACCTGAGTAAGTTACATCACTTTTCCAAACCACAGTTTCCTCATCTAATCCAGAGGGGTTATATTAATATTTATACCATAGAGTTATGCAGTAACACAGTTCCTGGTATATACTATGTGCTCAATGAATGTTCATCATTAAATATTCCACTACAGTATAATAAGCTCACCATGGAGGGGAATGAAAATCAGATTGGATGGTTTGGAAGGTGTCCCAAAGAAGGTGGCATAAACCAAATACTGAAAACTGTGTGGAAATTGATGAGAAGAAAGGGCTGTATGGGAAACTGTATGAAAGAGTTCACACAGGCTGGAGGAATGTGCACCTAAGGACAGCTGGGAGATGGGGTCAGATCATAGAAAGCTTTGCGTACTAGAAGATTCTGACTGTAGAGTGTGTAAGATGATTTGGAAGGATAACTGGCCAGTATGTAGAGCAATGTTTTCAAAATGGTAAATCTGAACCTGGATCAATGTAGCAGATCCTGATTGACATATTTTTTTAAATAAAATAAAATAAATTGAATGGAATAGACTATATGAGACTGGGTCATATACTATAAGCTTAAGTATCATTCTGTGAAATTTTGTTTCAGCATGTAAATTAAAAGTATGTGTGTGTACTAGTTAGTGGTTCATTAAAATGTAAAATGTATCTATTAATGTAGGTCAATCACAGTGACTGGAAAAGAGAATGGATTGGAGAGAGACAGTGTTTACCATATTGGAATCTGAAAAAGTGGTTGTATCTTGGGTTTTCTTTTTTAAATTAAGTAAGAGGAAACATTTTACTTTGATTTCTTTTGCAGTCCAGCACCAGCTTTAAAGTGCTGGAATTTGCAGTTCTATTCTACATCAATCAATATTCCCTAAGCAATGAAACTTCAGCTCACATGCTTTTCCCCTTTGATGCTTCCAAAAGCATTGTCCTCCACACCTAAAATATTTAGACAATATGACCTAGGAAGGCTGAACCTTGGATCCTAGACCTGTTCCATCCTGCTAGCTATGTGAACTTGGGCACCATAGTCAGCCTTTCTGGACTTCAGGGAGGAGACTGAACAGTGTGATCTGTTAGGTCACTTCCAACTCTGAACAGGTGATTCTACTAGGCCAGTTTGTTCATGAAGGCAAAATATATTTTTGTGAGAATTCAGATTAGAACTCTGGGTATTTGTGTTGCTAACCCATGACATCCATCTGGCTAGGCAGCCACTACTGTGCAGCATGCAAACAAGTATAAATGTTTCGATAATGTTTCCCAACAAGGGTTCCCAGTGCAGTGACTGACTCCTCTAATCTCTGCTTGCAATACTATTTGCATGTAATGTATGTTATTATGTCTCTGACACCCCATCAGATGGATTCTCTCTTTCTAGAGAATGGGATAATTCATTGTTCTTTGAATATTCACAGTATATAACACAATGGTATATTTATAGCAGAAGCATACATAATTATCAATTAAATAAAACAGTGGAATTTACTTCTAAACATCCAGATAACAGGGGAGCTGGATTTTAAAGACTCTGGAAAGGATTTGAGAATAACCAAGGCATCTAAGATTTAAGGGAGTCAAGATGCCAGGTTGATAAGAACCTAAAATTCTTTTCAGCATTTCCCCTAGAAATTCCCTTCAGTGATTTCTACCTTGTGACAGAATATGATTCTAAAACATCCAAAAGAGAGTTGCAGCTAAATGAGACAGTGTGTACATTTTTCAGTGGTCTCAAAACACTGAGAACATTATTTAAAAATAGTAGGGTTCAAGGCCTGGTAAAGAGGAACAGTCTTTTCTGTATACCCAGAATTTTAGTCAGAGTATTGGTCTATGCCACCAGAGTAAAGCAAGCTGAAAAGAGACCAGCACTTACCAAGAATGAAACCCTAGATTAGTTCTTATTAAAACCTCTCAGCAGACTAGTAATGAAAACGGAGGGAAGGGGATGGGGCACAACCTTTGAAAGAATGACATAGCCTGAGGACATGACATAAACTGATTAGAACCAAATGGTCCAAGATGGTGGGCAAGTTGAATTCCACCAGACCTTGAGCCTCAGTATACGCTCACTGTAACACATGAGCAACCTAAATGACACACCCACAGGCGCCATGACAGTTCCAAGGCCGACCATAAGGATCAAAAAGTGGGCAGTGGCCCAATTCCTGGAAATCCCTGTCTCTTCCTGAAATAGCTGGAATACTCCTCCCACTCATTAGTCTATGAAATTACCCACCACTATAAAAACTGACAACCCCATACCTTGGTGCTTTTCTTGCCTTCTGAGATGGCCCACACTCTGTCTGTGGAGTGTGTTTCTCTCTAAATAAATCCACTTCTTACCTATCATTTTGCCTCTCACTGAATTCTTTCTGCGATGAGACAGCAAGAACCTGAGCTTCATTAAGTCCTGAAACCAGGTGTGTGATCTCAGTTTGAAGACCGTGGGTTGTGGCCAGGTTCAAGTACTGGCCAAGTGGGTTCAAGTCCCAATCTGAGTTTTGGCCGGGTTTGAGTCCCAGCCACGTGGGTTTGAGTCCCAATTAGGGTTTTGGCTGGGTTCAAGCCCTGGCACGTGGGTTCAAGTCCCAATCCGAGGTGCACGGTTTCAGCAGTGCAAGGGAAGGGACTTCATTAATGTGTTAAAAGGTAAAAGGCATCTACCAAAAAACAAAAAACAACAACAAAAAAACTCCAACATATAGCAAACACACTTAATGGTAAAATATCTAGAGATTTCCTTCTGATCCAGAATGAGATAAAAATGCCCTCTCTACTCCTATTCAGTATTGTACTGAAGGTTCTAGCCAGTACTAAAGACAAAACATATATACCTATATATGTATATATATATATATATTATAATTACATACATATATACATGTGTTTGTGAATGAATTGAAAAGGAAGAAATAAAACTGTCACATTCACACAACATGGTTATATACATAGCACATGTTTAAATATATACAGATAAATTTGGAAATATGGAAGTGCATTTAGCAAGGTCATTGTTTCCAAAGTCAACATAAAATGTATATTTTTATCTACCAGTAATAGACAATTAGAAAATGAAAATCTTAAGTGAAGTAAGCCAGAGAAAGACAAATATCATATGATATCACTTATATGTGGAATCTAAAAAAAAAGGGCTTCCCTGGTGGTGCAGTGGTTAAGAGTCTGCCTGCCAATGCAGGGGACACAGGTTCGAGCCTTGATCCAGGAGAATCCCACACACTGTGGAGCAACTAAGCCCAAGCGCCACAACTACTGAGCCTGAGCTCTAGACCTCATGAGCCACAATTACTGAAGCCCGCATGCCTAGATCCCATGCTCTGCAAAAGAGGAGGCCAATGCAATGAGAAGCCCGCGTGCCATAGCAAAGAGTGGTCCCCGCTTGCTGCAACTAGAGAAAGCCCACGCACAGCAATGAAGACCCAACGCAGCCAAGGATAAATTAATTAATTAATTAATTAAAAAAATATATACAAATGAACTTATTTAAAAAACAGAAATAGACCCACAGACATAGAAAACTTATGGTTACCAAAGGGGAAAGGGTTGGGGAAAGAGATAAATCAGGAGGGATATATATGTATATGTGTGTGTGTGTGTGTCTGTGTGTGTGTGTGTGTGTGTGCACGTGAGCATGTATGTATAACTGAATCACTGTGTTGTGCACCTGAAACTAACACTACATTGTAAATCAACTATACTTCAATTGAAAGCAGTAAATATTAAAAAAGGAAAATCTTAAAATACTATTTTCAATGACATTAAAAACATCAAATACCTAGGACTCAATCTGCAAAAATGCATGCAATATCTCTACATAGAAAATTAAAACACTTTTATGATAAATCAAAATCTTTAAAAACAAAAAAGGAGAGCTATGCCATGTTCTTGAATAAGAAGGTAAAATATTTAAAGATGTAAAAACTCACCAAATTAACCTATAAATTCAATGTAATCCCAATCAATATTCCAGCATATGTATGTGTTTGCATAAATTTACACGCTGATTCTAAAATGTATATGGAAATGCAAAGGACCAAGAGCAGCCAAGACAATCTTGGAGTGGAGGAACAAATGTAGAACACTCACACTACCAAGCATCATGTCTTACTATAAAGTTCTGTTAGGGAAGCAAAATTTACCAACTCAAAATATGTCTTTTTGGCATATTAATATATTTCAAGCTGGTTATTTTCTAAGAAAGAGGAGACATGGGGAAAACTCTGAAAAGCAAGTAGGAATTATTCTTTTGTAAGAAACATTAACATTTATAAGGGAAATCTCCATTTGTAAGGGGGTCTCCCCCCAAGTACCAGTAAGAAGAGGAGGACCAAATCTCTAGAAACTCTCATAAATGGGGAAGGCACTGACTTAAATCTGCAAAACCACCTTACCCTTGTTTACTGTGCTTTCCCCATCACCTCCCAGAACTGACTCTCCCCACCCTCAACATCCTCTTTTGTCTTTAGCTGAGGATATTTAAGGTGAGGGCTTCTGTCCATTTTGGTTACACGGTTTTCCTGGGTCTCTCCTATGCATACATGATATTAAACTTTGATTTTTTCCTGGTAATCTGTGTCATGTCAGTTTAATTCTTAGACCAGCCAGAAGAATCTAGAAGGGTAGAGGAAAATTTCTTCCTCCCCAACAGTTCCAACAATTAAGACTGAATACTAACACAACATCGTAAATCAACTATACTTCAATTAAAATAAAAAAAGATTAAATGGCTTTGGCATATATATGGTTAAGCAACAAGCTGAAAAGAACAAAATAGAGTGCAGACTTGGGCCATATACATATGGTCGCTTGATTTATGTGCAAGTGATTCTGCAACGCAGTGAGAGAAATACACGTCAAAAAAGGATGCAAATCCAGGTAATAATAACACCTAAGGATCATAACCAAAAAAAGGCAAAAACTACAATTAAAAACACGGAGGAAAGTCTTAAGCAGACATTTCACAAATAAAAGAGTATCTAAGTGTTCATGTAAAAGTGCTCACCCTCTTTAGCCATGTCGAAGAACAATTGCACCAACGGGAGTGAAACAGGCAAGGAAGGTTTTATGCAAGACTATTGTAATAGAGGTCAAGACAATCGTAATAAGGGGAGAGAGACTGGACTCAACTCTGCGGAAACAAAAGGCAGCAGAGTTTCTAAGCAGTGGAGCGAGCAATGGAAAAGTGCTGGAGGACGTGAGAAGGGAGGTTGGTCAATGTGATTAGGCCATATGCTTTTGTTTGGTTTTTTTATTATTAATTTTTATTGGAGTATAGTTGATTTACAATGTCATGTTAGTTTCTCCTGTACAGCAAAGTGAATCAGTTGTAAATATACATATATCCACTCTGTTTTTTAGATTCTTTTCCCATATAGGTCATTACAGAGTATTGAGAAGGGTTCCCTGTGCTATATAGTAGGTCCTTATTAGTTATCTATTTTATGTCATTCCCAATCTCCCAATTTATCCCTCCCCACCCCTTTCCCCCTTGGCAACCGTAAGTTTGTTTTCTACATCTGTGACTCTACTTCTGTTTTGTAAATAGATCCATTTGTACCATTTTTTTTAGATTCCACATATAAGCGATATCATATGATATTTGTCTTTGTCTGACTTACTTCACTCAGTATGATAATCTCTAGGTCCATCCATGTTGCTGCAAATGGCATTATTTTATTCTTTTTTATGGTTGAATAATACTCTATGTCATATATGTACCACATCTTCTTTATCCATTCCTCCATCGATGGACATTTAGGTTGCTTCCATGTCCTGGCTATTGCAAATAGTGCTGCAGTAAACACTGGGGTGCATGTATCTCTTCGAATTATGGTTTTCTCCGGATATATGTGTTTGTTAATTGATGCTTATCTAGTTAGGCTCCTACCTTCCCATGGATACCAGGAAACAGGGACCCTGTCTTCTTGATTACATTTCAAAGGGATGCCTCCCAGGTCTTTGAGAAAGACAGTCCTGGCTGTAAAACTGGAAGAGACTGGGAGAAAGTTTACATCTCAAAGGACCTAAAACAGAGGTAAAGGGCTTATGGTGAAGAAGAAACCTCAGTAAAGTTTAGCCGAGCTGAGGGGAACTTGAAGGCCACCTTGATCATTCTCAAATTGATCACTAATCTTTGGCTTATTACTGTTTTGGGTTTTTAAAATTTGTTTGTCTGTTTTTACCTTAAAACTGCTGATGAAGTTCTGGAGTTGGTGGTAGAAATCTAAGTGCCCAACACAGTGCCTGGTTTTGTAGGCATATGGGTTGAATGAAATGAACAAATGATTGGATTATAACTGGGTTACTGGTAAGTTTGTGCACACAAGTTATTAGCAGAATTTGAACCAGAGTGAATAAAGTATCATAAATAAGTGTGATGGTTAACCTCCTAAATGTTCACCAAATGTGAGATGATGTACTCCTCCACATAAAGTTTAATCAAAGAGTGGAAAACTGGAGGAAGGTAGTGATCTAGTTGGGACTGCCCCCTCGGGCCATGAGAATGCACCTTCATTTGGATTATAAATACTAATTGGGGTGGTGGAAAGGCACACACAAAAAAAGACAACCAGGAATTGGCAGCTTGCCTTTAAAAGACAAATAATAATCCTCGTCCCTTCTCACCATCCCAAACCACACCATTACTTCTAAGGTATAGATGGGGTCATGGCCAGGAATGTTAAAATATAATATTATTTTAAAACTCACATTAATCTTGAAAAGAGATTGTTTTATCCACATGTTAGTAAGGAAACCATTAGCCAAAATGTTGTTATTACTTAATAAGCTCATGTAACAAAGTTAAAGATGTGGAATTCCTCTTACTGCCATTAATTAAGAACTTAGGTCTAATGAAGAACTACCTAAAATCTGATTTTAAAAAATGAGTACAACACAGAAATAGTTATTACATAAGAAAGAGATAAACTGTCCTTTAACATATGAAAATTTGTGCAACTTATAATTAAAAGGAATGCAAATCAAAACTAAACTGGGATATCATTTTTCACCTACCAAATTGGCAAAAATTCAAAAGATTGACAAACACAACTCTGTTGATGAGAATCTTGGGAAAGGCATATTCATACATTACTGATGCAGCAAGAAATGGAAAAAAACCTCATGGGGGGGGAAACTGACAATGTTTGCCAAAATTGCATATTCATTATTTACTCTTTGACACAGTTATTCCACTTCTGGAAATTTACCTTAAAGTTTCACCTCCACAATAAGAAATAATACAGGCATACCTCGTTTTGTTGCACTTTGCTTTATTGTACCTTGCAGATATTGCCTTTTTTACAAATGAAGATTTGTGGCAACCCTTTGTCCAGCAAGTCTATCTGTGCTATTTTCCAACAGCATTTTCCTACTTGTCGTCTCGCTTTTTCATTATTATTATATTTGTTACGGTGATCTGTGATCAGTGATTTTTGATGATACTATTATACTTGTTTGGGGGCTACCTGAACCATGCCCATGTAAAACAGTGAACTTAATCCATAAACTGTATGTGTTCTGACTGCTCTACTGACCAGCCATTCCCCCCATCTCTCTCCTTCTCCTCTAGCCTTTCAAAATATGACTGCTTATTGACAACGTATCTGGTCACCCAAGAGTTCTGATGGAGATGTACAAAGAGATTAATGTTGTTTTCATGCCTGCTAATACAACATCCCTTCTGCAGCCCATGGATCAAGGAGTCATTTTGACTTTCAAGAGTTATTATTGAAGAATATATTTCGTGAAGCTATAGCTGTCATAGATAGTGATTACTCTGACGGATCTGGGCAAAGTCAACTGAAAACCTTCTGGAAAGGATTCATCATTCTAGATGCCATTAAGAACATTTGTGATTCAAGGGCAGAGGTCAAAATATCAACATTAACACAAGTTTAGAAGAAGTTGATTCCAACCCTCAGAGATGACTTTGAGGGGTTTTAAGATGTGAGTGGGGGAAGTAGCTGCAGATGTGGTGGAAATAGCAAGAGAACTAGAATTAGACGTGGAACCTGAAGATGGGACTGAATTGTTGCAATCTCATGATAAAACTTGAACAGATGAGGAGTTGCTTCTTATGGATGAGCTAAGAAAGTCATTTCTTGAGATGGAATTTCTCATGGTGAAGATGCTGTGAAGCTTGTTGAAATGACAACAAAGGATTTAGAATATTACGTAAACTTAGTTGATAAAGCGGTGCCAGGGTTTGAGAAAGTTGACTCCAATTTGAAAGAAGTTCTACTATGAGTAAAATGTTATCAAACAGCATTGCATGCTCTAGAGAAACTATTCATGAAAGGAAGAGTCAATCAATGCAGCAAACTTCACTGTTGTCCTATTTTAAGAATAAGACAGCCACCCCAAGCTTTGGCAACCACTGCCCTGATCAGTCAGCAGCCATCAACAACCGGGCAAGACCCTCCACCAGCAAAAAGCTTACGACTCACTGAAGGATCAGAGGATGGTTAGCATTTTTTAGCAATAAGGTATTTTTTAAATGAAGATAAGATCATTGTTTTTTTAGACATAATGTTATTTCACACTTAACAGACTAAAGTACAGTGTGAAAAACTTATATGTACTGGGAAACCAAAAAATCTGTGTGACTTGCTTTACTGAGATATTAAATACAAACAAAAACAAAGGAACCTAGTATATATCACGCTGATCAAATAACTACAGGGGGAAAGGAATTAAATGAATAACTTTTGAACACAGTACCCTGCCTGTGGTATTGATGCAGTATTTCTGAAACTGCTTGGGATGTATTATAGGAAAGAGCAAATAAGTAAATATATAATTTTTGTTGGAAACCTGGTTTTCTTTGCAAAAAAGGGAGTTACAAATCCATAATGGGAGAAAGTCATGAAAAACTTGTGGTGCTGGAATTGAATTGGAGGTAATAGTATAAACACAATATTATTTTCAAAATATATTTTCCTAGCTCTATATGCTGAAAAAGCCTAGAAGAGTGATTGGGAAACATTTTTTTTCTGTAAAGGGACACATAATGAATTCTTTAGGCTTCAAGGACAATATATGATCTCTGTTTCATACTCTTCTTTTTTTAAAAAAAATATTTGTCTGTATGTTTGCTTGTTTTTGTTTGGTTTTGCTCTGCTTTTGCAACCGTTTAAAAATGTTAGAATAATTCTTAGCTCACAGGCTGTACAAAAGTAGGTCATAGGCAGAATGCTGAATCCTGGGCCTAGAAACAATAATACTACTGTAGCAATGAGCATACCTAGCACTCAGATATTGGTTCCAAAAAATGATTCCCATGTAAAGAGATCCAGGGCCCCGTGGAGGAGCAAGTGGCTCCAGGTTTAGAAGCAGGGAAGTGCAAAGTAATCTTGAGACAGCTTGTGCTAGAAAGCAAGGAAAAATAGCCAGGACTAATGAGACAAGAGACAGTGCTCCACTGGCAAATTCAGTACAATTTAAGCATGTGGATGAATTATAACACACTGGGGAGAAAAAAATCAAAAGAATCTATGAGCAGCACCAAAGAAGATATGATAGAATTATAAAATCATCATTTTCAGCTAGAACATGATGACTAATTCAGGCAGCGATCATCAACAGAAAACAAAACAAGTGGGTAAATGTTGTGGAGGAATAAGATAGTCATACAGTCTCAAACTGAACACGCAGATTACTCAGTTACAAAGGATACAAACTATTATGGAGTGAGCTGGAGAAAACAGTCTTAAGTGATCATCACCAGTAATCCAAGAACCTGAAATCCCATTGCCTCCTAATGGGATGCAGTGAGACATACACAACATCCTCTATGCAATATTCCTACAACAAACGTTTAACCTGAATCTAATCCTGTGGGAACAAAGAGACAAGTCCTGACTGTGCGACATTCTATAAAATAACTGGCCTAAACATCTTAAACAACTTATTGTCACAACAGCAACAATACGAAATATCCAGAGAATGGTCCTAGATTAAATGAGACTAGACTAAGAAACATGCCAACCAACTGCATTGCCTGGATCTGATATAAACAGCAATAATAATCTCTATAAAGAACATTTTAGAAAAAAATGAGGAAATTTGTAGAAATTTAAATATGGGCTATATACTAGGTAATATATAATATTGGTAATTTTATTTTGAATTTCATGGGTATGTCTTTGGCATTATGGCTTTATAGGAAAGTGGCCTAGTTCTTAGGAGATACATGGTGAAGTACTTAGGGGTGACATGTCATAATGTGTTCAACTTACATTCAAACAGTTCTGCAAGATGTATAAATATCAATATATATTTAGAGAGAAAGCAAAAGCGGTAAAGTGTTTACCATTAGTGACTCTAGATAAAGGAAATCTGGGGGTTCTTCATGCTTTTCTTTCAACTTTACTGTAGGTTTGAAAATTTCTAAATAAAAAATTGGCAGCAAAAGGAAGTATGGCCTTTACTCAACTTACAAAATAATGTAAATTATGTGTTCTAGGGTATTTACAGCACAGTTTTTAGTAACAAATAAAATTTAAAGAAACCTATTATACCTCAACAGGGAAGTAGTTGAATACATTAGGTCATATCCATGTGATAAGATATGTAACCATTAAAATATGAAGTAGATCAATCACACATATATGAAATATATTTATGTTTATATATATATAAGGGGGGAAAAGGAAATGTGCCAAAGAGTGTGAATAGATGTTCATTCCTGTTACAATAGACAATATCTAGAGAGATATACAAGAACACATTAACAGCGATTTCCCCTGAGGAATGAGATAGGAGTCAGGGAAAGGATTTTTAATTTTCACATTACTCACTTCATTACTATTTTAATTTGTTTACCATGAGCATGTTATCACTTTTATAACAAAAATAAGCTATCCCCTCTCCCCTAAAAATAACAAGATCTTATTACACTGTATAAAATCTTTAAAATAGTAAACCAAAACCATATCTATTACTTACTAAGAGTTTTACTCTGTTGATGAATTAGGCAGTCTTTGGTCTTTGGGCAAACTGTGAGTTCAGCCCACTGCTACAGCTACGGTTGGCATGCGCTGATATAAGTGGACACACACGATTTAGTGCTCATACCTAATGCCTGGCTAGGTTAAACGGCATGAACACATCTCATGTCTAGATTCTGGATGTTCCTAAAAATCAGTAGGGAAGTTATCAGCTTCAGCCTCCCCAGTTATTGCAAGGCCCTTATAAACTGTAAACCAGAGCACACAAGTGCACCATTCTCATTTCCTTGGAGCCTTAGTATGACCCTGTAGTCAAAGCAGTTATTATGGTCTCCATTGTTTGGAAATTGGGAACATGAGTTCAGAGAGATTAAAGGACTCATCCAAGATTGTGTTTGTTATGATGATATCAACTTCCTCCACAATATTCTTGGCTCCCACTAATAGCTGGTAATATCTGCAAACAAGAGTATCAGAGATATTTTCATCATGGAGGCCAGAGTCCAGGAAATATGGAAGAGGTTTGACCCCCATCTTGATTTAAAGGGGATTATGTGTCCCCTTTCAAGGTGGCTTTTTGGTTTGTTTAGGCACTCACAATCACATCCTCAGATGAAGCAACCAAATTTCAACATTTTCCGGGAGCCTATGGGACATCTCAGGAGCTTATAGGGCTACTAACCTCCATTACCAGTTTCAAGACTTTATCTCTATGCAATTTACATGAGAAGTTAAGTGCCACAAGAATTATAAACATCAAAGATTTAATACACCTTTTGTTCATTTGTGGATAAAGTCCAGTGGGTCGGGAAAGTTTAGGGAAACAAAGCGAGGTAGTGGAGATCATTCATACCAAGAGCATAGTTCAATAGCATTAGTTAAGCCAAAGGCAGCTAGGCATACCTGAGAAAGAACTGCTAGGGCTATAATCAATATGTTACCTCTGACATTTGCAAACACCCTTTAGAACAAAACACTATTTTAAAAGCTTTTAATGTCATTTTATGAAGTTGGCTTGCCCTTTAAATGTCTTTTCATTGCTCCTGAGAATTAAATCAGTTTCAGGGAGGATCCCTTTTTGATGATTTGAACAGCAGTTGGGGGTAAGAAACTTAAGAAAAGAAGGCTCTTAACCTGTTTGTAATAGCCTACTGTCATTGTGATGCCAATCTTTCAGCTCTCCTGTTTTCCTTCTCTTAATGATTTGTGAAAGGCAGTGACAGCTTCTTTCTCTGATGGAAGTCCCTGCTTGAGAACCAAATGGGACTGCAGATAGATACTGATGAGGGTCTTTTGAGCATGGCTTTGAGAGAGCCATGGCCCTGACACTTTCGGGCAGTCAGGAGATATCCATTATCTGGGTGCAAAGTGGTACACCCTGAAATAGTCTGCAAAGGTGAGGATCCCTCTGGTGAACATGGGCAGGTACAAAGCTCTGCAGGAGAGTCAGGCGGACTGAACAGAAGCCATAAATTAGTGGAACAAAGGGCTGGGCATGGCAGCTGTGGCCTGTGACTGAGATAAACATCGGCACAAACGGGCTTGGAGGTAGGTCCCATGTCAGTGCATACATGATGCTGTGCCTTGATGGTCCTGGAAGGCTCTCCATCTCAGAAGAACCCAAAGCAGAGATGGTGCATATCCAGTCTCCTGAGGATGAAGCCAACAAGGGCAAGACAAAGTAGCTGAACTGCTTTAACAAACTGAAACAGGGTACTCGGTATACATATGCTGTATAATATGAATATAAATACTTCAAAGTAAGACCCACAGCTCCCCCTTTCAAACATACAACTAACACTAGGCCCTTCAGAATAGAATTTCTGGGAAGTCACCAGATGAATAGGAAGCAGGATCTCTGTGCAGGAAAATTGAGACAGAAGCCAGATCTAAGCCAACCATCAGGATGGGATTTAATAACTTGAAGTTCCCCTGCACCCCCCACCCCCAAACACTAGGCTCTGCCCTGAGAATCTTAGATCAGGGTCTTCAGCAAATAATAAAGGATGAACCCTTGGGGCTTGAGCCGTTCTAGTTA
This sequence comes from Eubalaena glacialis, assembly GCF_028564815.1. Lineage (NCBI taxonomy): Eukaryota > Metazoa > Chordata > Mammalia > Artiodactyla > Balaenidae > Eubalaena > Eubalaena glacialis. Next base: position 62,103,901 of record NC_083722.1, on the reverse strand, counting down.
GGTATATTATGGCAATAGCTTCTCTCAGAAGGCACAACTATGTAGAAGTATAGAAAATAAGCATAAGAGAAACGAATCAGCTACTGCTAGAATGGACGGATCTCTACTCAGGAAAAATGTCTGGTGGCCTTCAACTGGGAGAGCCTGCATTGGAGTAACTGTCTGTGTGTGCATGTGCCTTTCCTAGGTTAACACTGTTGAAGACTAAACCTTAATTGGAATCTAGCTTGGCATTCAGGATAACCCGTAACAATTACTGGACCAAAACGCACATCTTAATGTCATACCCTATAAGGATCATACCCGTATAACTCTTTATCAGTAACCTTGTCAATTAACTTAGTTGCACTTGCCTCCCTCTGTTTGCTTAGATTTTGAACCAGAGAATTTTAAAAGTCATTGGTTCTATCTTCATTTTATACATAAGGAAATTAAAGCCAGCTCAGAGACAGAATGATTTGCCTAAATCTCCATAGTCAATTAGACTAGAAGAAGGTGAAGTATTTCTGATTTCATAATTCTCTTCCAGTACCACAATGTTATTTTATCACAACCCAAGGTCCTTGAATTTCAAGTGCCAACGAGGCCAGATATATTGAGTGTTTCTCCTGTAAATAAAGGCTTCATTTAAAAGAAGTGGCAAGAATAGGAAGCAAGCTCTCCATTACCATCAGGCCAATGATACGAGAGATCTTGTTTTGTTATCCCTATAATTTCCCCTCTTTGAGTTCCCTTTGATTCCCTGTGTTTTCTTTCAAAATATGGCCACCTTTCCATGTGAAGTCTGCCTCAACCGCACTCAGAGCTCTGAGTATAATGATGAAACAGAAGGGCACAAGGTACAGAACAAGAAGTGAGCTCAAGTCTAGATTCTGAGGCTCTATGTCTGTGGCATCATCTAAAACAAGAGAATATTATTCAAGATGATGGACCCAGCATATACATGTGTACCCATTACACGATCTATTTAAGTGGGAAAAATGTACATACAATCATGCTGGTAACAAGAAGGGGGCCATCAATGGACCAGAAAATTTGAGGAAGTTATAGAAGATAAAAAACAAATAAAAGATATTGACAGGACAAATGAAACAGAAAATCACAACTTAAAGCATCATCACAGCATTACGAGTAAGAGATATCTTTCAAAATGGAGCTTCAGAGAAGCTTCAAACACTATCAACTTATGCCAAGAAGGGCTCATGCCCTGGGCTAATCATCATGGTAATTTCTTAGCTGCTTGGTCAGAAAAGCAATACTCTTCCTGTACCCCCTCCTCTCCATGTTTAAAGAGCACCTGTAGCAAGCAGTAGTTTACAATGCTGGGGTGTCTACTTCCTAAAGAAAGTAGACAATCTGCATGGCTCCTGGAGCCTGTGCGAAAAGCAGGGAAAGACAGAGACAACCCTGGGCTTACACTTCAAACAATGAAGAGAAAAATAAATAAATGAATAAATCAATAAATAGCTCCTCCCAGAGTCAAATGCACCATTGTGCCCCCCACTCCTGGGCAAAATCCTCATTATTAGGTTACTGCAGTACCCCAGCAAATTGTCTGTTCTCTGTCTAGGCACCCTCCAAGGAAACTGCTTGTCAAAACACCCCCTGGCATAACAGAACTCAAAGTCAGTGCTCTCATCCAGGGAAGAGGGCTATTGGAGAGGGAGATTTACACAGCTCCAGAGAAAAGCCCAGTCTCCTGGGTATACTAATCACTGTCTTTGTTTAGGCGCCCACAAAATCGAATGTGACACAAGAACATGGATACAGGTAGGTATATGGGAGGTGATTCCAGGAAGCAGGTGTGGACAGCTGGAGGGAGACAAGGATGAGGAAATTCAATAAAGAATGTATAATTTGAGGGTTGCTACTGTAGGAAACTAGGAATCCATCCTGCCAGGACCCTCCTAGAAACCATGCAGAATGTGTCCCAGAATTGTCCCCCTGAAGAACAAGAGGCTGAAGCATTTATCAACTGATCCCCCCACTGAGATAGTGGGTGAGGAAATGTCCCTGGAGACAGTTCCCAACCACATTTCCATGCTGTCCAGCAGGTTTCAAAACCCCCAAGGCAGAACTCTGGAGAGAAGTGGCAGGCCATTGGCAGTGGGAGGGACCTGTCCCCCAGGGCAGCAGCTAAAATCCAAAGGGGGCCAAAGGACATGGTATGGGGCACAAAACAATATTTGTTCATTTATGAAACTGAACCAGAAGCTCAGGATTCTGAGATATTTAGGGAAATTTTACAGCACAAAAAAGAAAGCCCAAAATGGAAAAAAGAATATTTGACCACAGAGAAATTAGAGCTGACCAAGGAAGAGAACTTTGAAATTATTCTAATAAGTATCTTCAGACAGAACAAAAGCTGTTTCTTCCAAAAACAAAAATAGGCATCTAATCTGGGAAAAGGAAGCAAAGAAAAAAATAATTTTAGAAAAGTAAACATGTTACTGAAAAAAAAAAAAGTTCAGTAATTGTCCTGAGTAATAGAATAGATAGGTCTAAATACCAAGATGAAGCTAGAAGAAAGTTTCCTTGAACTGAAAAAAAAAAAAAAAATGCAGTTTCAAATGGATTCAAATGGCTACCAAAATCAGTGGAGGGAAAAATCTGCACACTGAAACAACTCAGGGAATTTCAGATGTCCAAGAACAAAGAGGAATTATAAAAGCTTCCAGAGTTGGAGAAAAAAAAATCAAACTAATATCAAATTTCTCATCAGCAATAATGGATGCCAAAAGACAACACAACTTTTTTTTTTCAAATTTCTAATTTTTAAACCCTGACATATATACCCAACCAAACCATTAAACAAGTATTGAACAAAATGCTTTTCAGACGTTCCAGATCTCATAAAACGTAAGAATCAGATAATTCATCTTTAAAAAAAAAATCTCCTCAAAGAGGTACTCCAGGAATAAAAATGTAAAACGAAGAGGATAACATGAGATACAGAAGTAGCAGCAGTGCGTGGTACCTAGAAAACAAAGAAAACTCAAAAAAAACAAAAAGCAGAAAAAAACCCAGAATCTACTAGGTCTTGACACTTTAGGAATTTTTGTGGTGTACAGCACGTTGATTTGACTTACACACATCATTAAATTATCATCACAGTAAGTTTAGTGAACATCCATCAACTCATATAGACACAAAATTAAAGAAATAGAAAAAAAAATCTTTCCATTCGATGAGAAATCTTAGGATTTACCCTCAACAACTTTCACGTATAACATACAGCAGTGTAAACTACACTTATGTTGTACATTATATCCCTAGTACTTATTTATCTTTTAACTGGAATCATACCATGATAAGTAGTAATGATAAGTCTAGTTACTATCTGTTACCATACTAAGAGATTACATAATTATTGACTGTATTCCCCACACTGTACATTTCATACCCTTGACTCATTTATTTTGTAACTAAAAGTTTGTACCTCCTAATCTCCCTCACTTATTTCTTTCCTCCTACACCCTCCCCTCTGGCAACCACACGTTTATTCTCTGTATACATGACTCTGTTTATGTTTAGTTATGTTTGTTCATTTGTTTTGTTTAGATTCCACATATAAGTGAAGGTGTACAGTATTTGCCTTTCTCTTGTCTGACTTATTTCACTTAGCATGATACCTTCTAGGTCCATCCGTGTTTTCACAAATGGCAAGATTTCATCCTTTTTCTTTTTTTCACATCTTGATTGGAGTATAATTGCGTTACAACGGTGTGTTAGTTTCTGCTTTATAACAAAGTGAATCAGCTATACGTATACATATATCCCCATATCCCCTCCCTCTTGCATCTCCCTCCCACCCTCCCTATCACATGCCTCTAGGTGGTCACACAGCACTGAGCTGATCTCCCTGTGTGATGCAACTGCTTCCCACTAGCTAGCTATTTTACATTTGGTAGTGTATATATGTCCATGCTACTCTCTCACTTCGTCCCAGCTTACCCTTCCCCCTCCCCGTGTCCTCAAGTCCATTCTCTGTCTGCGTCTTTATTTCTGTCCTTCCCCTAGGTTCGTCAGAACCACTTTATTTTTTAGATTCCATATATATGTATTAGCATATGGTATTTATTTTTCTCTTTCTGACTTACTTCACTCTGTATGACAGTCTCTAGGTCTATCCACCTCACCACAAGGATTTCATTCTTTCTGATGGCTGAGTAATACTCCACTGGGTATATATACCAAATCTTCTTTATCCATTCATCTATTGATGGGCACTTAGATTGCTTCCATATCTTGGCCATTGTAAATAATGCTGCAGTGAACATAGTGGTGCATATATCATTTCTAATTAGCGTTTCATTTTCTTTGAATAAATACCCGGAGTGAAATTGCTGGATTATATGATTGTTACATTTTTAATTTTTTGAGGAATTTCCATACTGTTTTCCATAGTGTCTGCACCAATTTACATTCCCACCAACAATGCACGAGGGTTCCCTTTATTCCACATCCTCTCCAACACTTGCTATTTGTTGTCTTTTTGATGATGGCCATTCTAACAGGCATGAGACGATCGCTCTGTGGCCTTGATTTGCATTTCCCTGATGAGTAGTGATGCTGAGCATCTTTTCATGTGCCTATTGGTTATCTGTACGTCTTCTCTGTAAAAATGTCTATTCAGGTGCTCTGCCCATTTTTTAATCAGGTTGTTTGGGTTGTTTTTTTTGATGTTGAATTGTATGAGTTCTTTGTATATATTGGATATTAACTGCTTATCAGATATGTCATTTGCAAATATCTTCTGCCATTCAGGAGGTGGCCTTTTCATTTTGTTGATAGTTTTCTTCACTCTGCAAAAGCATTTCAGTTTGATGTAGTCCTATATGTTTATTTTTGCTTTTCTTTTCCCTTGCCTGAGGAGATATATCCAAAAAAATATTGCTAAGACTAATTAATGTCAAAGAGTGTACTGCCAATGTTTTCTCCTAGAAGTTTTATGGTTTCAGGTCTTACATTTAAGTCTTTAATCCATTTAATCCCCTATTTGGGGGGAATTTTAATTGTGAAAATTAACCTATAGACAAAAGCAGAAAGTAATATAACAGGTATTGGAGAACAATGTAAGTGCTACGAACCTTAACAGTATAAAAGTTAAATAACCAACAACAACAGCAAAAGTTAGTAGGTGAAGGGAAGAGAAGAAATGGAAGCAATTATAAGTGTACTAACTTATTCTCCCTTCAAAAGTATTCTCTAAAGCTGATACATCAAGAAGTGTGAATGTGAATATTTATCATTTACAGTTATAAAGGGAATTACTAGAAGAACTAAAATAATAATATAAATGACAAAATTTAGGTATGGCTCAAGAAGATGAGGTACAAATGTTCCAAAACTCTCGATTTTGTTGTACAGAGTAGACTGGTGCTGTCTAAACTTGATATCTCAAGAAACAGAAGTGGAAAAAGCATTTAAAATTCTAATGGGAACCACCAAATAAACTAAAAAGGAAAATGGTTAAAAGATATGTACCATTAGAGTGTGGGGGTGGGGAAGGAGCAATGAGAGATTAATTCTATTATACTTGATTTTCAACAGTTTTCAAAAAATTAAATTTTCCAAATGCAGACATTGTTTTTAAGAGTACCGCTACAGAGACTCACAGCCCAGTAGCTTTCCATCTGCAAATGAAGTTTGCCCACCCCAGCCCTGTAGTCCCTGTGATTAATAACTGCCTAACCAGTGCCTAGGATTTCAGAGAATAAATAACCTTGTCATTTCCAGGCCCCAAGCTGCGGCTTCATTCTATATAGCCATGTTAATTCCACTTGTAATCCCCATGAAGTGCAGGGATTTCTGTTGTTTCTTATCTTTAAGCCTCTTTTATCTCAGCTGAACTCAAAAGGATGGCCTTTTAAAAGAGCTGATGGGGTAGGGAGAAAAAAACAGTAAGAAATGACTAGGGTGTTGGGAGATGAAAAAGAATAATGATGATTAGGCTAAAATAATTAGATATTTATTCTTCCCTGCATAATTCAAAGTGATCAACATTTCTCTTGTGATAATGAGAATTTCATATATCTCTCAATTACTTTAAGAAAGGCTTGTTTTCACTGAAAGTACACCAGATCATAAAATATTCAGTAATGTACCAAATCAAAAATATATGAATTCAGCTTCTTACTTCAGGGAGGAGACCCTGTTTTTAACCTTCTGTATCTCTTGGGAGAAGAGGAAGACACAGAATGCAGACAATATTGAAATGAATTGGCGAGTCTCTGGCTGAAACAGAACCCCGTTGGTTCTACTAGTTGGTTTTGAGTGTGCTCAGATGTCTCCCAAATCTAGTTCCCCACTGGCACTAAAGTAGAAAAGAATTTGATGAATGTCGTGGTCAAATATTTATTTCCTCCATTAATAAAAAACATCTGGCTCCTGAATTATCTGAGCTTCTACTCCTTGAGGCTACCAGAATTTAAGAATAAATGTATTTTTTCTGTGAGGCTACCAGATTTAGGAATAAATGTATCTTTAAAGGAAAGGAGAGGTGTTGAATATATAGCTGGCAACTATTCCCCACTTTGTTCTTGGAAAAATGGGAACTAAATGCATGAAGGCTTTTCAGTGTCACCCTGTCCTTAATCTAGTACTTTCCATGCCTTGTTCCCTCCCCACACCAATCTCCCACCCCCACCCCTTGTGGGCAAGAAGGGCGTTGGCCTGAAAAGCTCAGTGACTTGAAAAGTGACGTCAGCAAAATAGCAACCAGGAAGCTCCAAGCTCTAGTGCCTGGAATAGTCACATCCATACACACAGAAAGTAGAGTAGTGTTTACCAGGGTCTGAGGGGAAGGGAAGGTTGGGGAATTATTATTTACTGGGTACAGAATTTCAGTTTGGGATGATTAAAAAGTTCTGGAGATGGGTAGTAGTGATGGTTGTACAACAGTGTGAATGACTATAAATGTCTTAAAATTTTATGTGTCAATTATACCTCAATAAAACTAAAAAAAAAAAAAAAGACTTATCCTAAGTAAAAAACAAACAAACCAACCACACAGAACAATGTGAATATACTTAATACCACAAAACTGTAAACTTAAAAGCGGTTAAAATGAAAATTTTGTGTTATGTGTAGTTTATCACAAGGACAAAAACAAAGCTTGGTGACTTGAAGCTGGTTCATGCAGGCAAACTATTCTACTTGCCTCACTAGAACTCGAATATATCACAGTGCAGTTTTATAATGTATGTGCATCCAGAAAGGGTTAATTGTTTAGTAGGGCAGGACAAGTACAATATATCAGCAATTTTGTCAAGTTAAATTATTTTTCATTTAAGAGTTTGAAAATTAAAGGTGTACAATTCAGATGCCTGGAAAATTCACAAATGTGTGTGTGTGCGTGTGTGTGTGTGTGTGTACAAAGAAAGAGAGTGAAAAACAGAGACAGAAACAGGACAGATTCAAGGCAGAAAATTACTGTCATAATCAGAAGCCCTAGAAAGAGTGGTGGAATTAGGCAGATTACATTTTAATTCCTAGCCCCTCCCTGCCTAGTTGTATGCTCTTGGGCAAGTCTTACACCTTTCTGAACATTATGTTTCCTCATCTGTAAAATAAGAACTCATAATATGTATTATATGAGTTATTATAAAGATGAAATACATGTAAAGTAGTTAATACAAGTGCCAAGATCTTCATATGCAATGAAATGTAATCACTGCTGTCACTGCCATTTTGTGGCAACTGTCATTGCCATTTTCTTCTTGTATATCTGGCAATCGAATCACAAAGCACAGCCTCTTAGACAAAGCCAAAGTGTTGGTCAGCTCCTCTCAAAGAACTTAGATCCTGAAAATCAAGTCTCTGTCAACTCTGAAGCAGAGTTCCTATGAGCTGACTTCCCAGGAGTCAGCTTACCAACAAAGGGGGTGAAGATTCAGAGCAAGTTGTCAGATGGGAAGATGAAAGGCTTAGATGGAAAAGCAAGAGTGGGTACCACTCAGGGTGGCAGGCTTCCTTTCTTAGCATCAGCTGCTGTGTGGCTGACTCTTTTGCTGGCTCCTACACATCCTGTGACTGGTCTAAGAAAGGGGAAATGAGGGCCTGGAGAGTTGAAAATAACGTATGTTCCTCTACCATACTGAAGAGAAGGGGAGGAGAGGAGAATGGAATTAGTAAGAGTAGCCCCTGGTCTCCAAATCTGGAAATTAGATTCAAGGGATAACACTGCCTGTAGTTCTGCTGTTCAACACAGTAGCCACTAGCCAATGCGGCTATGTACAATTGCGTTTAAATTTCTTAATGTTAAATTAAATTTGAAAATTCATTCCTCAGTTATACTAGCCCATTTCAAATATCCAGTGGCTACGTGCAGCTAGTGGCTACTATGTTGGACAGCACAGCGAAAGAAAAGTAACATTTTCGTCATTGCATAAAATTTTATTGGTCTCTGCTGACCTATAGGAAAGAGACAAAAAGAAACTCTATTAAATATATCTAGCCAGAAAAATTTTCTTGACTTCTTCTGCAAGGATCTTCATTCTCATGTGATCTGGGAACTATGAGAAGCCTACAAAGGATTCAATTAGAATTCTTGGCAAATGAGATTCTCCTGACTTGTTGAAAACTCTGCAACCCTTAGTCAAGACACCACGAAGGAGGGCTCTGGTCTGCCAGATAAATGACCCGGGAGCCATTGGCAAAGGACATCCTTCACTGAACTCTTTAACCTGCAAGGGAATCTCCAGAGGTCACTTTGACCATCTCCCCTTTTCCTGGATGACACTTCCATTATGCTTGGCAGGTGGGACTCTCTCCTGGGTTTCAGTACTCTTGGTGGAAGGAACACAGAGCTCCTCGGTGTCAGTTCCAATGTTGACTTTCCTCCTCTGGACATTCTTCCAAAGTGATATCAAAATATCAACATTAAAGACTCAGTCATAATTTTCCTGCAGGCTGGAAGAAGGATTCAGCATCTTAGCAGCTAATCTATCAGCAAGGTGGCCACTTCAAAGACCACAGGGCCAGTGAGTAAAAGATGTGGGGCTGGATCAGAAGAATGGGTTTTAATCAGACAGATCCAGGAGTTGAATTATTCTACAGAAAAAAGTGGTTTGCGCTCTTTAAAAAAAAATCAATGTCATGGGAAAATTGGGACAACTGTTTTATATTAAAGAAATAAAAAAAGACATAACTGAATGTAATATTTATACCTTGATTGGATGCTGCTTCAAAGACTAAAGAAACATAGTTATAAAAGACATTTTAGAACAATTGAGAAATGTTCATTATGGACTGGATATTAAGTGAGGATGTGGCATTAATGTTAATATTCTCAGAAGTGATAATGTCCTTAGGGTTATGAAGGAAAGAGTCCTTGTTTTTAGAAAATGCATGCCAAATGAAATATTTAGGGAGAGGTCTCATGGTGTCTGCAATTTTTAAATGCTTAGATGCTTAGATTTTAAAAAGGTATAAATATAGAGAATTAGAGAAAATATGGCAAAATACTAGTTAATTGTTGAACCTAGATGGTATTAAAAAGTCACTGTTTTATTTTGCAACTTTTCTCCATGTTAGAAAAGATTCAGCATAAAAGTTTGGGTTGTGGAAGAATAAGAATGACTTTCAGAACAAAGGTCTAAGAAAGAAAATGTCCCAAGAGGATCAAAAATCTAGAAGGATGGAGTGCATAGAGTAATAAATGCCATAACCTGTGCCCAGAAATAAGCCAAATCCAATTTCATTATTCTACTGAATATTTGTTGGGTATTACCATGTACCAAACTAGGCATTCCACACACATTATTTAATGCAATCTTCACAATGTTCCCCCCAAAAATCATTATCCGTATTTTGCTATTAGAAAAAAACTGAGGCTGGTAGAATTCGAATCACTCGGTCAAACTTATATAACCATTAAGAGGCCAAGGTAGGATGCAAACCAAAATCTGTCCAGTACTCAATCTCATACTAATTGCTTCTTGTTAATTTAGCATCAACAGTAACTCTTCTCCATTAGATTCAGTAGTGAAAGAGAAGAAATTAAGTGTTAATTATATAAGAGATAGAGACAGATAATGAGAGAGCAGTAGGGAGTGGGGGAGAGAATTGATTCTGGCTACCAGGGCTTCAGTAACTATTTTAGATTCTGGTCCTCGGGGTTTTATGGGGAAAGTGATAGGTTCTCAAAGCATACTGGAGCTCTAGTATCCTTTATCAAGCACCCAGGTGCCCCATGGATTGAGACTGTCCATGGTATCTTGGAAGTCTAAAATGGGGGTTGCCAAAATCCGCTCTCCCTCATTACCCTGGAAATGAGTCAGGTTATTGCCTCTACACCAGGCACAGTTCCATTTTACTAACAGCTGCCCATTCTCTTGAGATCTTTTCCTCTGACAAGCTAGCAACACCTTAAGATATATCACTGAATGCTGTGCCTTCCGTTAGTTCTTTTTTTTGTTAATTGGAGTATAGTTGCTTCACAATATTGTGTTAGTTTATACCGTACAGCAAAGTGAATCAGCCATATGTATACATATATCCCCTCTTTCTTGGATTTCCTTCTCATTTAGGTCACCACAGAGCACTGAGTAGTTCCCTGTGCTATAGAGTAGGTTCTCATTAGTTACCTGTTTTATACATAGTATCGATAGTGTATATATGTCAATCCCAATCTCCCAATTCATCCCACCCTCCCCTTCCCGCTTACTATACACACGTTTGTTCTCTACATCTGTGTCTCTATTTCTGCTTTGTAAATAAGATCGTCTATACCAATTTTTTCAGATTCCATATATATGCGTTAATATACGATATTTGTTTTTCTCTTTCTGACTTACTTCACTCTGTATGACAGTCTCTCGGTCTATCCATGTCTCTACAAATGACCTAATTTAGTTCCTTTTTATGGCTGAGTAATATTCCATCATATATATGTACCACATATTCTTTATCCATTCCTCTGTTGATGGACATTTAGGTTGCTTCCATGTCCTGGCTATTGTAAATAGTGCTGCAATGAACATTGGGGTGTGTGTGTCTTTTTGAATTATGGCTTTCTCTGGGTATATGCCCAGTAGTGGGATTGCTGGGTCATATGGTAGTTCTTTAGTTTTTTTAAGGAATCTTCATACTGTTCTCCATAGTGGCTGTATCAATTTACATTCCCACCAATAATGTAACAGGGTTCCATTTCCTCCACACCATCTCCAGCATTTATTGTTTGTAGATTTTTTGATGATGGCCATTCTGACTGGTGTGAGGTGATACCTCATTCTAGTTTTGATTTGCATTTCTCTAATGATTAGTGATGTTGAGCATCTTTTCATGTGCCTCTTGGCCAATTGTATGTCTTCTTTGGAGAAATGTCTATTTAGGTCTTCTGCCCATTTTTGGATTGGGTTCTTTGTTTTTTTGATATTGAGCTGCATGAGCTACATGAGCTGTATGTATATTTTAGAGGTTAACCCTTTGTCAGTTGCTTCATTTGCAAATATTTTCTCCCATTCTGAGGGTTGTCTCTTTGTCTTGTTTATGGTTTCCTTTGCTGTGCAAAAGCTTTTAAGTATAATTAGGTCCCATTTGTTTATTTTTGTTTTTATTCTCATTACTCTAGCAGGTGTGTCATAAAAGATCTTGTTGTGATTTATGTCAGAGAGTGTTCTGCCTATGTTTTCCTCTAAGAGTTTTACAGTGTCTGGCCTTACATTACATGTCATGGCCTCTCCATAGATGGAGAGATATACCATATTCTTGGACTGGAAGAATCAATATTGTGAAAATGACTATACTACCCAAAGCAATCCACAGATTCAATGCAATCCTTATCAAATTAACAATGGCAGTTTTCACAGAACTAGAACAAAATTTTACAATTTGTATGGAAACACAAAAGACCTCGAAGAGCAAAAGCAATCTTGAGAAAGAAAAACGGAGCTGGAGGAATCAGGCTTCCAGACTTAAGACTATATTACAAAGCTACAGTAATCAAGACAGTATGGTACTGGCACAAAAACATATATATAGATCAATGGAACAGGATAGAAAGCCCAGAGATAAACCAACGCATATATGGTCACCTTATCTTTGATAAAGAAGGCAAGAATATACAATGGAGAAAAGATAGCCTCTTCAATAAGTGATGCTGGGAAAACTGGACAGCTACGTGTAAAAGAATGAAATTAGAACACTCCCTAACACCATACACAAAAAGAAACTCAAAATGGATTAAAGACCTAAATGTAAGGCCAGACACTAAAAAACTCTTACAGCAAAACACAGGCAGAACACTCTATGACATAAATCACAGCAAGATCCTTTTTGACCCATCTCCTAGAGAAATGGAAATAAAAACAAAAATAAACAAATGGGACCTAATGAACCTTACAAGCTTTTGCACAGCAAAGGAAAACATAAACAAGACGAAAAGGCAACCCTCAGAATGGGAGAAAATATTTGCAAATGAAGCAAGTGACAAAGGATTAATCTCCAAAATTTAAAAGCAGCTCATGCAGCTCAATATCAAAAAAGCAAAGAACCCAATCCAAAAATGGGCAGAAGACCTAAATAGACATTTCTCCAAAGAAGATATACAGATTGCCAACAAACACATGAAAGGATGCTCAACATCACTAATCATTAGAGAAATGCAAATCAAAACTACAATGAGGTATCACCTCACACTGATCAGAATGGCCATCATCAAAAAAATCTACAAACAATAAATGCTGGAGCGGGTGTGGAGAAAAGGGAACCCTCTTGCACTGTTGGTGGGAATGTAAATTGATACAGCCACTATGGAGAACAGTATGGAGCTTCCTTAAAAAACTAAAAATAGAACTACTATACGACCCAGCAATCCCAATACTGGGCATATACCCTGAGAAAACGAGAATTCAAAAACAGTCATGTACCACAGTGTTCATTGCAGCTCTATTTACAATAGCCAGGACACGGAAGCAACCTAACTGTCCATTGACAGATGAATGGATAAGGAAGATGTGGCACGTATATGCAATGGAATATTACTCAGCCATAAAAAGAAACGAAACTGAGTTATTTGTAGTGAGGTGGATGGACCTAGAGACTGTCATACAGAGTGAAGTAAATCAGAAAGAGAAAAACAAATACCTTATGCTAACACCTATATATGGAATCTAAAAAAAAAAAAAAAAGGTTCTGAAGAACCTAGGGGCAGGAAAGGAATAAAGACACAGATGTAGAGAATGGACCTGGGGACATGGGGAGGGGGAAGGGTAAGCTGGGACGAAGTGAGGGAGTGGCATGGACATATATACACTACCAAACGTAAAACAGATAGCTAGTGGGAAGCAGCCGCATAGCACAGGGAGATCAGCTCTGGGCTTTGTGACCACCTAGAGGGGTGGGATAGGGAGGATGGGAGGGAGGGAGATGCAAGAGGGAAGAGATATGGGGATATATGTATATGTATAACTGATTCACTTTGTTATAAAGCAGAAGCTAACACACCATTGTAAAGCAATTATACTCCAATAAATATGTTAAAAAAAAAAAAAAGACAGTATGGTACTGGCACAAAAACAGAAATGTAGATCAATGGAACAGGATAGAAAGCCCAGAGATAAACCCACACACCTATCGTCACCTAATCTATGACAAAGGAGGCCAGAATATACAATGGAGCAAAGATAGCCTCTTCAATAAGTGGTGCTGGGAAAACTGGACAGCTACATGTAAAAGAATGAAATTAGAACACTCCCTAACACCATACACAAAAATAAACTCAAAATGGATTAAAGGCCTTCCATTTGTTCTTAAGATAAACTTTTTAATGGGATCGTTTGACCAAGAATCTCCTAAATTCTAAACATTCTCATTGAACCTCCACCATCAATACCTTTTATGCATTGCCTATTTTCTATAACTATAATAAGGCACAATCTTATAATCTTATCAGCACATATGTCAACTTTTAAGCACAGGAAGTGAAGGAGATGATGGTTGAGGTCATTCACATACCAACAACTCCCAATATGCTTGGAATGTAAACATTTTGAGACTTCTGAGGTTGTCTCATCAATAGAAAAGCCCACCTTAAGTGATCCTTGGATTTCCATTAATAAATAGCTTCCAGTGGACACAGCCTTGTACTAGGTATGTGGTAAACACTGAGATGACACACACGATGTAGAGTATGGTTTCTTGGAGGCAGACCACCCCCTTCTTCATCCAAGTTGTTAACTTTACGTGAGCTTCCATGGCTGCACTCGTTAGTGAACTGTCACCTGCAGGTCTGTATGTTCCCGCATTTGAGTGTGAGTTTTCATAGGACAAGGACTGAGACTTTTTGGTTTCTATGCCACCATATCTAGTAAAGTGCCAAGCACACATTCCCATTTGGCTAAATGAATAAATGGGTTTGTGGAGATGAGTTTTTTGGAAAAGTTGGGCTATAGTATGACATGTGAAAAACAAACAGACTATAGGTAGTAAGCTTCCAAATCCTCATTCTTAGGGTTGGCATTTTGATGACCCCTGTTGTACACCAAGTTACCAACATCTTTTGCCTGGATTGCTGCCATAGCCAAGGATGGTGCAATGGCTTCTGCCATCCCACTGGCACACATATATTCTCCACAGAGCAGCTGTAAGATGAAAATCATATAGTAGGACATATGATAAGCTTAAAAACATTTCATGCCTTCTCATTGGACTTGAATAAGATCCTAACTCCTTGTGATGATGTCCTCTAAAACGTGTCCATATCCTAAGTTAATACCAAACCTAATTTCTTACCACTCTCTTCCACATTTCCCTCCTCGACCTACTCTGGCTTCCTTAGCACTGACAGAAACACTCTCTCTCCCCTCCATAGTTTCATGTGGCTTGTTCCTCGTCTGTCAAGTCTCTCATTAAATGTCACCATCTCAAGAGAGGCCATACATTACCACCCTAAGGAACAGGACTCACTTATTTTCTATTGCTGTGCCTTGACCCTTTTCTTCATGGCACCACTAAAAAGGTTTAATTATTTATTTTGTCCTTTCTATACTTGTTCATTTTCTGTCTTCATCACCACAGGGCTGGCTTTACGAGAACAAGCACCATGGCTGTACTCGGCCCATGACACACAAAGTACAGCTCATGGTTCACATTCAGTGAATAATTATGGCCACTGAAGATCGCTGACGAGATCTAACAGGCACTGCATGCCATATTTGTATATGTCAGGGGCTTGAACAAAGCAGATGGAAGAAAGGAGGACTTTATCAAGCAGGATATTTGGGAATATTTACTCATCTGTAGAAGATGGAGGCCTTCTTCCTCCCACCCCACCTCAAATCCCCCAGGAAAGACTGGTGTTTTCATGCCCGAAATAAGTAAAGGGGTTCAGGCAATGTCATGCCTAGAGGCACAGCTCCCCTCTCTAGCAGCTTCTCTTCTCTCTCCTAGGAACTCCATGTTCCTAGACCCTATTATTCTAGCTGTTTGCCAAACTTTGAGGTTCATGACAGCAGGGATTGCTCCATTTCTGTAATGTCAAGGCCTAACTCAAGGTCTGATCCAGAGTAGGTGGTTAGAATATGTTTGTCGAACTGATCAAAATATAAAGCCACTGTTTCCAAAGATTCCTATTCCAGAGGATGATGACACAGAAGTCAGGAGGGATCCAGGAGCCAATAAGGTCAAAACAATTAGAGAGTAAGGATAGAACTGTGACACATAGCAAATCTTGAACTTCAGATCAACAAATGAAAGTTCAGATTTCTTTTAATAACTCCTTTAACCTGCATAGAATATTTTCATACTCAAAGAGGCAAATAATGATTGAGACAATCTTATTTTCTGACTCTAAGGGGGCCTTATTAAGCTCTACAAATAAAGTCTATTCTAGGTTGTGCTAGGAAAAAAAAAAAAACGATCCCCCTGTGGCAAGAAAACGGAGCCCTATGGACCTTAGTAATGTCGGGATCAAACAGTGCATTGAATAGGAGCCTGATTGGAAGGCCTAAAAAAGAAGATCTCGTTGAGTGTAATCCTTGTATATGACGGAAGTTGGATTTTCTCAGCCCAGTTGTGTTCCCCGGGTATCTGACAAGTCCAAACTGCCAGCTTAAAGGCGTTCAATAAATTTCAAGTTGTTTTTATGTCAGAGGGTTGAATTTATACAAGTGGTATTGACTTGAAATTGGACAGCTGGAATTTGTATTTTCAGTCATTGGAAATTTCAGTGCAGATTTGACAAGTATTGATGATTCTTTATTGACATGAAGCATTTGTACAAATCATGGGATCCTATAAAGTACCATTCTTTTTGCTTTTTGCTTTGATGCTTCTGCTACTGAAAAAGCCCATTTTTCTAATAATTTAAAATAATCTTCAGAATAGAAGATAGAATACATTGGTAAGGAATTCAAGATTCTGTGTAGCTTAGAATAAGCTAAACTTACAATGAGGCTGTTATTAATGGTAATGTCCACAGTAGCTGTTTTCTGGGCACTCACAAATTGTACAATTTGTTTTGTGTTTCTAAGTTCAATTTACTGGTGGTGCAGTGTCAGTAGCGTGGTAAGAGCTGTGATTACAAACAACGTTGATATATTCTGACTACGGCACAGGTCAGTGCTTCTTCTAGAAAGCCAGACAGAAGCCAGAGCTTCTAGAGCCAGATAGAAGTCTCCCTTCCATAACGTCTACACATTAAGCAAGGCTTGTTTGCTCCTGTTGAATAGGCTCTTAGATATAAATGCTTCCTTTGGGGAGTTCTTTCCCACCTCTTCCTGAAACACGACTCTCAGAGGAAGGCTGAGATTAATAGTGTATCAGGTTATGCTTAATCTTCTCTCAATATTTCATTTTGCTTTAATCCTATAACATTTGCATTTCTGAAATTAGGGTATCTGATGCATTGAGGTGGGACCCAGAGGCCTCTTTTGGGTTAGATTTATTATCTACTAAATGACTTTCTTGGCAGATCTCTTTGTCTCTGTGTCTGCCGGCTAATCTCAATGCTCTATCTTGAGCAGATTCTATTATATGAAAATTTATTATTACTTTTTTCGATCTTCTATGTAGCTCTCAGACACTTTATTATTTTTTTTGTTTGTTTGGTTTTTGTTTTTTGAATTTTATTTGTTTATTTTTATACAGCAGGTTCTTATTACTTATCTATTTTATACATATTAGTGTGTATATGTCAATCCCAATCCCCCAATTCATCCCACCACCACCCCCACCTGCCCCCACTTTTACCCCTTGGTGTCCATACGTTTGTTCTCTACATCTGTGTCTCTATTTCTGCCTTGCAAACCAGTTCATCTGTGACATTTTTCTAGATTCCACATGTATGTGTTAATATACGATATTTGTTTTTCTCTTTCTGACTTACTTCACTCTGTATGACAGTCTCTAGGTCCATCCACATGACCCAATTTCATTCCTTTTTATGGCTGAGTAATATTCCATTGTATATATGTGCCACATCTTCTTTATCCATTCGTCAGACACTTTATTATTAATAGTAAACCCTAACAAGCACACTGCAACATGGTTAGCAGAGATGAGTAAAGTGCCCACTTGTGAATGAATATGTATAAGATGTTTTTGACCCATCAGGTATCCCCAGATCCATGGTGTCAGAAAGAGCTCTCAGTATTATCTCCAAACTTTTTTTCAGGTCCAACAAGTCAAATTCCTGGAATAGGGGACATTGATAGGAGGTATGTTTCTTGGGCAACCTCATGCTTGGGCAAAGAATAATGGAAACACAAACCAGGGAAAGAGGTTTAAGTCTTAGGTGAAGGAAAAGCATTGAAAGCTATGTTTAAAATATGTGAACAGAGACAGAGTTAAGAAAGAGTTACAAGTGACAGGAACTAGAAGAAATAGAAAGGGCCAAGGGCATAAACAGAGAAGTGCTACTAAGGAAGCCAGAGAAGCACCTAATCAGCTTTCTGATTATCTGTTGCTCAACTAGCATAACTGTTCCTTTGGACCTACCGGGTGACTATTTCCAGATGCTAACCTTATATCTACCAGGTACCAGACCTGCACAAGTAATTCAGGCCTGACTACTAGAAGACTGCTAAGCCCCTCTGCTAGGTCAGGATAAGGTCAAGACATGGATAGGTTGAGTTAGAAAGTTGTGAAGGGGAAGCAGACATGTGAGATGTGAGTGTATGTGTGTGTGTGTGTGTGTGTGGTGTATTTATATGTCCATCCTCAGACAGTTCCAAGAGAAAATAAGTCATGAAATCTGTTTCTCACTAAATGGCGACTTTATCCAGCAGGAACACCCTAAAACATGTTTGTCTCCTATATATATATATATCTGCCTAACTCCTAGATTAAGAATTATTTTTAATAACTATAATCAGAAACTGTAACTGCATTTTGCCTCTGATGAAGCAAAATGATGATAGATAAGAGTTAATTTTTTAAATGCAAGCAAAAAATATAAGCACACTTGAAAAAAAAAAGACCTTTCAAATATTTAAAATGGAAATATTCACTGGTTTTATTCCTGAGAACAATTAAAGACTCTCACTTGGGGAATACAAACCTAACTTGAAGTTAAATTCTATTGAGCAGTTACATGAAAACAAAATATGGCTTGGATCTCAAATGGAATATACATTTTCAAGGGCTGTCACTGTTGGAGCAGATTGTCATAGGTATCAATTAATTGTCCTTTTTGTGTGTGTGCTTCACAATAAGGAAGTCAACATCTGTTTGTCCTTTCAGTCAAGCAAATACACTTGTGGAAGACTAACAGAAGATTAAGGTACAGAGATGGAAAAAAGATATGTGCTATGCATTACAAAAAGGGAGAGATCAAACACAAAGGAAGAGACAGGCCCCAAGAGGGAAACCAGAAAGGAAAAAAGAGGATTCATAGCCCCAAACTGTTGAGAAAAATTCCTAATCAGGGTCATTTACTAAAGATTTGTGGCTGCTGATTGCAGTGACATTCAAATGACAGCAAACGGAGAGACTTGTGGTCAGTACACCTTAAGTGGTTCAGCCCTTACGGACATGTACTCTTCCTGCATTTTAAGGCTTTGGATGGAGTGACAACATCAGAGGTCTTTTGTGGTCCTTTATGGTAACACTTATTTTAGGCAAGTAACAGTTAGAAAATTGGATTGGTAGAAATCCAAAGAACAAACTGTAGGCTTTCCTCTGTTCCCTGCTGCTTCAAGTATGAAGTCTTCAAGGGCAAGAAGAAGGAGCAAGTGAATTGTTAAGAACAAAGTGCTTTTCTCTCATCGATGGAGATTAATATGCAGCTCAGACTTCAGGGTCACTCTGGGTTAGAGTCCAGTTTCTCAAAAATGAAATATTCACCTCCTCCTGGGAAACACAAGAAGAAGGTAGGCAGCCAGGCAGCTACTGGAGACAGCCACCATGTGCAGCAAAATTGCATGCACACCCCACCCATCCCCCACCTCCGAAACGGCCAAAGTTAACCTCATTCCACCCATAAGTCATACTGAAGAGCCAAACGACTTCAGGGAAGAAAAACACATTAAGAAATCACATAGTCAATCTCCTGGCTTCTGGCCTGCACACAATCTCATTTCAAAAAGCCACGATCCCGATTTCTAAGATACCTATCAAAGATCTTCATGCAGGGAAGCATCTTAAAAGAAACACCTATGGCCTAATAAAATGTACAAAGCACTGGGATTCAGAAGTCTTGGGGGTCTATGAAATGGGGTACTCTCACTTCACCTCTCTGCACCTCAGTTCCCTCATGTGTGAAGGAGAAATAATAATGCCTCTGCATGAGGGGGTCATACATGTTAAAGGAACTTATTTACCCTTTGTGAGCTATGCTTTGCCAATGCTACTTAAAGATGAGGGCTCCTGTTTTTCTCCCACCATACTTCACCTTTGCTATATAAATCCACAGAAATCAAAGAATTAATTTTTTAATCATTTAAAAAGTTATTGCCCCCCATAAACTTTCTGTCCGTGGTCCTACTCTGACTTCGTGACTGTCTGCCATATGAGGGGGAAAAGCATCAAACATGATTCTATGTTTGGCATGTGAATCCTGAATTTGCCAGTGACAAACAACTCACCAAGTTGCCAAATCCACCTCTATTAAGAAGTCTCCATAGGAGCCTGGGCAATTATTTGGTTGTCATTATTTTCTCCTTTAGTTTATAATTCTCATCTCAGAGCATGCTCTGAGAGCAGACCAAAAACGGTTTAACCATGAAAATCACTCTGAAAACCAAAGCCAAATTCAAAGTTAGTTTAGTCACAGTAAAATCATATGAGAACGTCTGTCCTAAAGCATCTATCATGTCCCTAATTCTGTGCTGGGCTCCATGAGAAACACCACAGGTAGAAGGCACACAACCCTGTCTTCTCAACATGTCTTACAGCTCTGAGCTTCTTCATTAAGTGTCAGGCTAATGGTCTTCATCTTTCACCGAGAGGCTGAACATGAAACAAGCAGTTCTAAGTACAAACCTCTGTATTACATGTTCAAAGACAACGCCTCTCGCCATTACTCAATGACTCTTTATGCAGAGACCCACAAGAAAGTGATATTTCTAAGTCCAAACCTGAGAAAGCATGCATCTTCCATGAAGTCGAGACAATTGTTCTTTGTTAGAAAGAAGTAACTCATCCAGTTGTGAACTGTCCCCTTTCTCTGTGCCTCTGGGAAACCCAGAGCACAGCCTATGCTCATGTTACTTTCTACAGGTTTATTATTCCTCTGCTTTTCCCTCCCTGTCTTTATGAACCTTTGGCCATCGTCCTTACTATATACCACAAGGAGATGCTTATATTTTTAAAACATGTTTTGAAAGATAATATAGATCTTCATATAGGTGTAATCAAGAATGAGTGCCCAAGAGGTAAAAGCCAAAATGCTAGCTGGCATTCCAGAGCCTTCGTGACTGGTCCCTGCTACCCTGCATGTTCCCTAAATTATTGCCACGTTGACCTACTTGCAGTTTTCCTAAGTACCAGGCTGTTTATCCCAACATACTTTTGCCCTCATTTTTCTCTCTCCTCTCTTACACTCTCATCCTAAACACTGTGCCAAATTACTACTCATCCTTCAAGTTGTGGCTCAGATCAAGCTTTCTCTATGAATACTCAATGACTGACCTAGACAGAATTGGGATTTGGTTTTTTGTTTTTAAATCCTCTGCAATCTTATTGCATTTTAAAATTCTGTTATGATGTTTTTAATGGTTCATATATCTGTTCACAGGTCATTTTTTCTCCCCTAGACTAGAAGGTCCTACAAGACATGAACCATGTCTTTGCATCTTTTATCCCAAAGGTTAGCACAGAGCCAGACACAGAGGAGGGTCACAATTAAAACATACAGTAGATAATTCAGAAAGATACATGCACCTTTATGTTCATAGCAGTACTGTTCACAATAGCCAAGACAGAAACAACCTAAATGTCCATCAACAGATGAATGGATAAAGAAGATGCGGTACATATATACAATGGAATATTACTCAGCCATAAGAAAGAATGAAATAATGCCATTTGCAGCAACATGGATGGACCTAGAGATGATCATACTAAGTGAAGTAAGCTGGACAGAGAAAGACAAATACCATATGATATCACCTACATGTGGAATCTAAAATATAAGACAAACGAACTTATTTACAAAACAGAAACAGACTCACAGACATAGAGAACAGACTTGGGCTTGCCAAGGGGGGTGGGGAGGGATGGATTGGGAGTTTGGGATTAGCAGATGCAAAATCATATATAGAATGGATAAAAAACAGGGTCCTACTTTATAGCACAGGGAACAATATTCAATATCCTGTGATAAACCATTATGGAAAAGAATATGGAAAAGAATGTATATATAGGTATAACTGAATCACTTTGCTGTACAGCAGAAATTAACACAACATTGTAAATCAACTATACTTCAATAAAATAAGTTTAAAAAAAAAGTATCACCATCATCATCATTGCTTCAAAACTGTGTTACAGCTCCCTGAATTTCAAAAGATGTGCAATTTCAACATGGAACAAAGGCATCTACTACTCTGTCATTTATGACATTTTTTACTCTTGGCAAACTTCATGTATCTGGCAGTAATGCGGAAAAGTTATTATTTCTTGCATACTCACAGCTAAAAATCTCATATTACTTAATTGAGAAGCTTCAGGTAGGTTTAGTGCCAGATGGGAATATGCCCAGAAACCATATTTGAAAAGGCTTTGGAAAAAAACAGATGCAGCCTGTGGAGGAGATTCAACAGGGTGTTTGGAAGCTAAATGAATAAACAAGATCAGGACCTTCACATCAGGGCAGAATCTTTGGTCAGACTCCCTTGGATGTTCATCTGCGCTTTGGCCACCTTAGTATTCATGGAGCACCTGCTATATAACAGACACTGAACACATAAGGGAACAAAAGGGCCAGATGTCCTTGCCCTTATACAGCTTACTCCTCCCTGCACCTGAACCACTTCGTGCATTATTTCATGTAAGGGACTTGCTTTCAGAATTTAGGCAGAATATCTAGAAAAGTCATTCAATCTGAATCATAATGCACCAATAAACAACACAGATAATAAATAGTAAACACAATGAGTAAGATAATTTTATAGCAGGCTAAACAGCTATAACTGTTACAAGAAAATGTTGCTGAGGAGGACAGGGAGGAGGAGAATTAGGGAGCCATGCTCTGGTAGCACAATTGAAGAGGGTGTTCAGGATTGCTCTCAGCGGAAAGCAATCGAGTGTGCCTGGTGCACCAGGAAAATGGCAAGGAAGCCAGTGTGAGTCAGAGAGACTAACAGGAGAGAAGGTCAGGGAAGGGTCAGGAGGTGAGAGAAAGAAGGAGGCCTTTGCAGGGTCTCCGGCTTTAACTCTGAGTGAAACTGGGAAACACTGGAAAATTTGAGTAGAGAAGGAACATAATTTAATTAATACTTAAAAAGTTCTCACTGTTTGCTGCATTGAGAGTAGACTACAGACGGGGGCAAGAGGAGGACCTAGGAGATCCGTTACTGTGATCATCCAGGGAGGAAACAGACAGCAAGGTGTTAGTGGGAGAGGTAAAGACTGGTCCAATTCTAGATATATTCTGGAGATTTTGAAATTAGTGCCAACAGGATTGGATGCAGAGCATGAGAGAAAGTGGCTTCAAGGATTTGGGACCTGAGCAGATGGAAGGATTGGAATCATAATAAACTGTGAGGAGGAGAGCTGGGGAATAGAATGAAGATCAGACATATCAAGTTGAGGGCAGGTGGAGGGCAGAAGGTGAGGAGAGAGAAGGCTGGTTGTCTTATATATTGTTTGGGGGTTGTCAGCATTTGAACAGTGTTGAAATTTATTGGACTTGATGAGATCACATAGGAAATGTCAATAGGTAGAGAAGAAAAGATGTCCAAGGCTTTAGCTCTGGGGCAACCTGAACATAAGAGGAAGAATCACAATGAAGACTTAGAAAGGGCTGCCACTAAGATGCGTGAATAAAAAAAGCAGGAGAGGGGGATGGGGTGGGGGAATGGTGTCTTGGAAACCAAGTGAAAAACATACATCATCAAGGAGAGGGAGCTCGTCTCTGCCCTAACACAAGGAAGAGTTTGTGTGAGCACACAGATAGAAGGCAGCTGCCTATAATCCAAGAGAAGAGACCTCAGAATGAAACCTACATTGCTAGCACCTTGATCTTGGACTTCCCAGACTCTAGAACTGCTGCTGTATATCAGAAACTTGGGAGTGGGGTGGTGATTTTACAATTTGGAAAAAATCATGAGGTGTTTCCCCTGCACGAGCTCCTCGCCTGCACACTGCCCTGGTTCCTTGCAAATCATTTGCCTGAACGGTGAGACAGGATGGCTAGAACTGGCTGGAGTTAGCTATTTCCCATTATCCAGGTCAGTTAGGCTCTGGTTAACTGGTTTCCCTTGAGGGCAAGCCTTATTAAGAAGGACTGAGTGAGAAGCAAGAAGAACTATAATCCTGCAGCCTGTGAAAAAAAATCACATTCACAGAAAGAGAGACAAGATGAAAAGGCAGAGGGCTATGTACCAGATGAAGGAACAAGATAAAACCCCAGAGAAACAACTAAATGAAGTGGAGATAGGCAACATTCCAGAAAAAGAATTCAGAATAGAGATAGTGAAGATGATCCAGGACCTTGGAAAAAGAATGGAGGCAAAGATCAAGAAGATGCAAGAAATGTTTAACAAAGACCTAGAAAACTTAAAGAACAAACAAACAGAGATGAACAATACAATAACTGAAATGAAAACTACACTAAAAGGAATCAATAGCAGAATAACTGAGGCAGAAGAACGGATAAGTGACCTGGAAGACAGAATGGTGGAATTCACTGCTGTGGAACAGAATAAAGAAAAAAGAATGAAAAGAAATGAAGACAGCCTAAGAGACCTCTGGGACAACATTAAACGCAACAACATTCGCATTGTAGGGGTCCCAGAAGGAGAAGAGAGAGAGAAAGGACCAGAGAAAATATTTGAAGAGACTATATTCGAAAACTTCCCTAACATGGGAAAGGAAATAGCCACCCAAGTCCAGGAAGCGCAGAGAGTCCCATACAGGATAAATCCAAGGAGAAACATGCCAAGACACATAGTAACCAAATTGGCAAAAATTAAAGACAAAGAAAAATTATTGAAAGCAGCAAGGGAAAAACAACAAATAACATACAAGGGAACTCCCATAAGGTTAACAGCTGATTTCTCAGCAGAAACTCTACAAGCCAGAAGGGAGTGGCATGATATACTTAAAGTGATGAAAGGGAAGAACCTACAACCAAGATTACTCTACCCGGCAAGGATCTCATTCAGATTCGATGGAAAAATCAAAAACTTTACAAACAAGCAAAAGCTAAGAGAATTCAGCACCACCAAACCAGCTCAACAACAAATGCTAAAGGAACTTCTCTAGGTGGGAAACACAAGAGAAGAAAAGGACCTACAAAAACAAACCCAAAACAATTAAGAAAATGGTCATAGGAACATACATATTGATAATTAACTTAAACGTGAATGGATTAAATGCTCCCACCAAAAGACATAGACTGGCTGAAAGGATACAAAAATAAGACCCATATATATGCTGTCTACAAGAGACCCATTTCAGACCTAGGGGCACATTCAGACTGAAAGTGAGGGGATAGAAAAAGATATTCCATGCAAATGGAAATCAAAAGAAAGCTGGAGTAGCTATACTCATATCAGATTAAATAGACTTTAAAATAAAGAATGTTACAAGAGACAAGGAAGGACACTACATAATGATCAAGGGATCAATCCAAGAAGAAGATATAACAATTATACATATATATGCACCCAACATAGGAGCACCTCAATAAATAAGGCAACTGCTAACAGCTATAAAAGGGAAATTGACAGTAACACAATAATAGTGGGGGACTTTAACACCTCACTTACACCGATGGACAGATCATCCAAAATGAAAATAAATAAGGAAACAGAAGCTTTAAATGACACAATAGACCAGATAGATTTAATTAATATTTATAGGACATTCCATCCAAAAACAGCAGATCAAACTTTCTTCTCACGTGTGCACGGAACATTCTCCTGGATAGATCACATCTTGGGTCACAAATCAAGCCTCAGTAAATTTAAGAAAATTTAAATCATATCAAGCATCTTCTCTGACCACAATGCTATGAGATTAGAAATCAATTACAGGGAAAATAACATGAAAAACACAAACACATGGAGGCTAAACAATACATTACTAAATAACCAAGAGATCACTGAAGAAATCAAAGAGGAAATCAAAAAATACCTAGAGACAAATGACAATGAAAACATGATGATCCAAAACCTATGGGTTGCAGCAAAAGCAGTTCTAAGAGGGAAGTTTATAGCTATACAAGCTTACCTCAAGAAACAAGAAAAATCTCAAATAAACAATGTAACCTTACACCTAAAGGAACTAGAGAAAGAAGAACAAACGAAACCCAACGTTAGTAGAAGGAAAGAAATCATAAAGATCAGAGCAGAAATAAATGAAATAGAAACAAAGAAAGCAATAGCAAAGATTAATAAAACTAAAAGCTGGTTCATTGAGAAGATAAACAAAATTGATAAACCATTAGCCAGACTCACCAAGAAAAAGAGAGAGAGGACTCAAATCAATAAAATTAGAAATGAAAAGGGAGAAGTTACAACAGACACCGCAGAAATACAAAGCATCACAAGAGACTACTACAAGCAACTCTATGCCAATAAAATGGACAACCTGGAAGAAATGGACAAATTCTTAGAAAGGTATAACCTTCTGAGACTGAACCAGGAAGAAATAGAAAATATGAACAGACCAATCACAAGTAATGAAATTGAAACTGTGATTAAAAATCTTCCAACAAACAAAAGTCCAGGACCAGATGGCTTCACAGGTGAATTCTATCACACATTTAGAGAAGAGCTAACACCCATTCTCCTCAAACTCTTCCAAAAAATTGCGGAGGAAGGAACACTTCCAAACTCATTCCATGAGGCCACCATCACCCTGATACCAAAACCAGACAAAGATACTACAAAAAAAGAAAATTAGAGACCAATATCACTGATGAATATAGATGCAGAAATCCTCAACAAAATACTAGCAAACAGAATCCATCAACACATTAAAAGGATCATACACCATGATCAAGTAGGGTTTATCCCAGGGATGCAAGGATTCTTCAATATACGCAAATCAATCAATGTGATACACCTTATTAACAAACTGAAGAATAAAAACCATATGATCATCTCAATAGATGCAGAAAAAGCTTTTGACAAAATTTAACACCCATTTATGATAAAAACTCTCCAGAAACTGGGCATAGAGGGAACCTACCTCAATATAATAAAGGCCATATATGACAATCCCACAGCAAACATCATTCTCAATGGTGAAAAACTGAAAGCATTTCCTCTAAGATCAGGAACAAGACAAGGATGTCCACTCTCGCCACTATTATTCAACATAGTTTTGGAAGTCCTAGCCATGGCAATCACAGAAGAAAAAGAAATAAAAGGAATATAAATTGGAAAAGAAAAAGTAAAAGTGTCACTGTTTGCAGATGACATGATACTATACACAGAGAATCCTAAAGATGCCACCAGAAAACTACTAGAGCTAATCAATGAATTTGGTAAAGTTGCAGGATACAAAATTAATGCACAGAAATCTCTTGCATTCCTATACACTAATGATGAAAAATCTGAAAGAGAAATTAAGGAAACACTCCCATTTACCACTGCAACAAAAAGAATAAAATACCTAGGAATAAACCTACCTAGGGAGACAAAAGACCTGTATGCAGAAAACTACGACACTGATGAAAGAAATTAAAGATGATACCAACAGATGGAGAGATATACCATGTTCTTGGATTGGAAGAATCAATATTGTGAAAGTGACTATACTACCCAAAGCAATCTACAGATTCAATGCAATCCCTATCAAATTACCAGTGGCACTTTTTACGGGACTAGAACAAATAATCTTAAAATTTGTATGGAGACACAAAAGACCCCAAATAGCCAAAGCAGTCTTGAGGGAAAAAAACGGAGCTGGAGGAATCAGACTCCCTGACTTCAGATTATATACTATAAAGCTACAGTAATCAAGACAATATGGCACTGGCACAAAAACAGAAACATAGATCAATGGAACAAGATAGAAAGCCCAGAGATATACCCACACACCTATGGTCAACTAATCTATGACAAAGGAGGCAAGGATATACCATGGAGAAAAGACAGTCTCTTCAATAAGTGGTGCTGGGAAAACTGGACAGCTACATGTAAAAGAATGAAATTAGAACACTCCCTAACACCATACACAAAAATAAACTCAAAATGGATTAGAGACCTAAATGTAAGATGGGACACTATAAAACTCTTAGAGGAAAACATAGGAAGAACACTCTTTGACATAAATCACAGCAAGATCTTTTTTGATCCACTGCCTAGAGTAATGGAAATAAAAACAAAAATAAACAAATGGGACCTAATGAAACTTCAAAGCTTTTGCACAGCAAAGGAAACTGTAAACAAGACAAAAAGGCAACCCTCAGAATGGGAGAAAATATTTGCAAACGAATCAATGGACAAAGGATTAATCTCCAAAATATATAAACAGCTCATGCAGCTCAATATGGCAAAAACAAACAACCCAATCCAAAAATGGGCAGAAGACCTAAATAGACATTTCTCCAAAGAAGACATACAGATGGCCAAGAAGCACATCAAAACCTGCTCAACATCACTAATCATTAGAGAAACGCAAATCAAAACTACAATGAGGTATCACCTCACACCAGTTAGAATGGGCATCATCAGAAAATCTACAAACAACAAATGCTGGAGAGGGTGTGGAGAAAAGGGAACCCTCTTGCACTGTTGGTGGGAATGTAAATTGATACAGCCACAATGGAGAACAGCATGGAGGTTCCTTAAAAAAGTAAAAATAGAATTACCATATGACCCAGCAATCCCACTACTGGGCATAGACCCTGAGAAAACCATAATTCAAAAAGACACATGCACCCCAATGTTCATTGCAGCACTATTTACAATAGCCAGGTCATGGAATCAACCTAAATGCCCATCAACACACGAATGGATAAAGAAGATGTGGTACATATATACAATGGAATATTACTCAGCCATAAAAAGGAACGAAATTGGGTCATTTGTTGAGATGTGGATGGATCTAGAGACTGTCATACAAAGTGAAGTAAGTCAGAAAAACAAATATTGTATATTAACGCATATATGTGGAACCTAGAAAAATGGTACAGATGAACCGGTTTGCAGGGCAGAAATTGAGACACAGATGTAGAGAACAAACGTATGGACACCAAGCGGGGAAAGCGGCGGGAGGTGGGGGTGGCGGTGTGATGAATTGGGAGATTGGATTGACATGTATACACTGATGTGTATAAAACTGATGACTAATAAGAACCTGCTGTATAAAACAATAAACAAAATAAAATATAAAAATTTAAAAAAAAAAGGAGAGGGAGTGATTCACTTTAGTAAATCAGTGATGGCTGAGAATTAAGCCTGGGGTTTAGGGATGTGGAAATGGTCATTAGTGATACTAATAAGAGCACTTTCTGAGGAGTATGTGAATACATGTGTGGGGGGAGGAGTGAGGGGGCGTGTTAAGATGTGATTGAAGTGCATTAAAAGCCAATGGGAAGAGAGGAATTATACGCAGTGAGTGAACAACTATTTGGGGGAAGTTTTGCTAAAAAGGAGCAAAGAATTGAGGTGGTAGCTGATGGAACATGCCAATTGGGCCCCCAGGAAAAACAAATACAAGATAGAATTAAAAGTGAAACTATGAAATATAAAGGAGGAATACAGCAGATGTAAAGAGAACTTTCAGCCTATGCGCAAGTCTGTGATCTATGAAAGGAGATCGGGGAAGAAAGGATTGGGTAGTAAGAGTTTCAGACGACGGTGCAGCTCTTAGAAAGTCAAAGCCAGCCCATCACGGAGCTCTGGTGAAATGACTGCCTATCCAGGAACCCTGCACTGCACAGAAATAGCCAGGCCTTAGGAGCCCACCATGCTGAGTCACTGCCTGGGGTGTGCATGGGAAGAGCAGAGCTTTGCCTCAAAAGCTGAGGAAGATCCCAAAGGTGATGCACCTGAAGGTTGTAAACTAAACGAACTCCTCAGCAAGTTCTTTCTTGAAGGAAGTTCCAAGAAGTACACCTTCATGGCCGCCACTTCAGTTAAGTAAAAGGGATTTTTTGAGAAGAAAAAGTAACAAAATTCTCCTGGGATTTCACCCTTCAAGTTCCCACAGTCTTAAAAGCTCTGAGCTTCAGCATACGCTTCATCAGCCCAACATGGCTGCCTCTTTCTTCCTGGGCTCTATTTCTCCACACAACAAATTGAAAACTGTCCAGTAAAAAAGCTGGAGTGAGTGAGAGCCCCATCTCATTTGCTTCCTTTCTCTCAGTGATTGTAGTCCCTCAAGTCCTGCCTGGGTTCGTTACAATCAAATGCCTTCAAATCATACCTTTCATTCATGTTGTCCATCTTCCTGAATTGTTTTCAATGGGAGTCTTAGCTCGATAAAAGCCCCAGTCATTGTCAGAGCCAGAAGGGAGGTCAATCAGCATGGCTGTGAGTTTGAGTCTTTCTCAGTCACTTTCTGTTGCATGAATGCAGTTGTGAAGTGACCAGAGAGTTGAGTTTGACCAAGGCTGTGGTTTTCCCAAGTGAGTTGAGTATAACAAAGTCAGAGACAGGCAAGTGAGGTGAAGATCTATGCAAGAGAGAGACTAAAATTATCGACCATGCAATTGACCTGCTCTTATGGAAGAATGATATTTTATATTAGTTTTTTCCTCAGCGTTTTTATAGCTTTTGTAATTAGGGAATAGTTAGAGCCGTGAGTGCTCAGCATGTGGTAAACATTACTCCTGTAGGAGAATCATCTGGAGCATTTATGTAAAAAAGCAGATTCCTTGACCACACTCAATCTCACTTAAACAGAATTTTCTGAGGGGTTAAGCTTAGGCATTTGTATCAAGTTCCCCACATGATTCTTATGTGATCCTTCACCTTCCTCTACGTATTAGTGAGGTATTGTGTTTCTCTGATGATGATCCAACTTTGGTGATTTGATGCTGGATATCAAGGAGGGCAGGGACTTCCCTGGTGGCGCAGTGGTTAAGAATCCACCTGTCAATGCAGGGGACACAGGTTCGATCCCTGATCCGGGAAGATCCCACATGCCGCGGAACAACTAAGCCCATGCGCCACAACTACTGAGCCTGTGCTCTAGATCCCTCGAGCCACAACTACTGAGCCCACATGCCACAACTACTGAAGCCCACGCACCTAGAGCCCGTGCTCCGCAACAAGAGAAGCCACCAAAATGAGAAGCCCATGCACGGCAACAAAGAGTAGCCCCCACTTGCTGCAACTAGAGAAAGCCCGCACGCAGCAATGAAGACCCAATGCAGCCAAAAAATAAAAATAAATAAATAATAAATAAATAAATTAAGTTTATTTAAAAAAAAAAAAAAGGAGGGCATATATGGGCAGTATCCTTTGCTTTAAGATGCCCAAGCTCCAGATCCATTTGAGGACTATAGTCTAGCATTGATGGACGTGGGCTGTATCTCACAAAAGCTTTCCCCTCTCCCATCCCCTTCCTCCACCACAAGCCATTCTAGAACCTAAAGAAAAACCACTAAATCTTCCCACATCTTATCTCTTGCTAAAAAAATTTTTAACTTTTCTCTTTAATGAATATGAGTTGTTATAGAGACATGTTTGACCTAAATTTGGGAGAGAACAGAAAAATATATATAAATTAACAAAGAAAAGGGGCCTGGTTTATTCCTTTGCGCTGGATTTGATATGACACATTGTCTACCCATATGGTGTTCTTACTAGCACAAGACAAGAAAACGTTCCCAAATTCTGTAATTCAGACTTTATAAGTAACATCAAGGAGTCATACTAGGTAGGCTTGAATAAAAAAGTGAATGTGACCTAAAGCTCATAGAAATTGTTTTGCTCACTACATTTGAACCATTTTGTGTATTTTTTTGTTTGCTGTACTTGCTTTCAGAGTTTAGGCAGGTTTTCTAGAAAGAGTTATGCATTCTAATTTATTCATACACCAAATAATTTCTATGATACATGTAGGTTCAAAGTATCCTGGGTGCTCAGAATGAATATAATGAGTATATAATATATCCTGAGGTAGAAATGATATTAATATGATCAAGATACACTCCACAAAGAGGTGAGGATGAAGGTGAATCATGAAAGATGATTAGAAGTTTACCAGTCATAGAATATAAAATAGGACACACCAAGTCGAGGAAAATCATGCACGCAGGACCATCAGGGCAAGACCCCTGGCCTGCTCAGCAAACAGCCTGTAGCATAGTCGAGACCCAGCAAAGAGTAAAGAAAGAGCAAGGATGGAAAGGCATTGGGGACCATGCCAAAAGATGCCTTTTACATCACACTAGGTAGTTTGAATTTTAACTTGTCATCAAAGGGGAGGGAAGAATTTAATCAGAGCTATAAAAAGATAAGAATTAACTTTTACAGAATCAATCTGACCATCATTTGGAGAATGAATTAGAGGATAAACACTGAGGCGGGATGCTAGTTAGGAGGTTGATGGGGAATATGAAAGCTTAAGTGCTCGTTAACAGCAGACCTAATACTCAATTTCACGGGGTGCTGAGGCTCCGGTGGAGATGTGGAGATAGGCAGTAGCTCTTTTGAAGTAATAGGTACTACAATGTGTCTTCATCCTTAGATCTCACACAGAGAAACATACTTGGGTCCAGCAGTTGTACAAAAAAAAAGAAAAAAATTCCTGGACTTACTTAGGATGCAAACATAACCCAAGCTTTACTGGGTCTCACCAGATTGGATCATTAGTATAGATGGGCTCACAGCAACATTAATAGTCCCAATGTTACTGGTTTCTTCCTCTATTACTTACACAGGACCTCATTCCCCTCTCCTTTCTCCAAGTCTCAGCCAGTTATGTCTGAGACTCTTTGGGGCGCCTCACAGGGAAGGTTGATGATTCTAAACATTTCCGGCATCACCACTGCTCAGCCAGCCATCCTTCCATGGCCTGCTGGGCAGTGCTGCCCCTTAGCTAGAAACTCCCTCTATTACACTGGAGCTACCCTAGAGCCAGGGTCTTCGATGAAGAAGAGGAGAATACCTTCCCCACTCTATGTTTATGTTACATGGCTACCTTAGTTTGGGTTCCTAGAAGCAGAGCCTGAGACAGGAGTTTAGTTGCACACGATTTATTGATGGTGTACTCTCAGGAGGATGGGGGTGAGGTAAGCAGGATAAGATGTGAACCAAGGATGTAGTTTCAGGTAAAGTCTAACTTCAGGCCTTGGGGAGTTCTGGAGCTCAAGTTACACCACAGAGTTGGCTTCCCCTCCAGGAAAGGGGGCAGTCTTTTATATTCTCATTTCATCCAATCCTTGGCCAAAGTCTGCTGTGGTGGGAGGTGTGGGTATGCACATAACTCCTGAAGCAAGGCAGCCTTGGCGTGGCTAAGCTCTTCTAGAGAAGAGGACTGCTATGAACCATTAGCAGCCCACACTCACAGTAGGTGGGGATTGGGATCTGAGTGGGGCACCAACAGCATCCTCACTGTGGGTTTCGGTGCCATTCTTCTTGTAGCCAGGTTACAAGGTTTAATGAAAGAACTTATATTTCCTATATACATTTACACCACTGCTGCTTTCTGCAAAGAGCTATGGGGCCAAGAAACACTTGAGAATGGCATACACAGTGACATGGCCAGGATCGATTGCCCTTCCTTCCTAGCAAGGGTGAGCTTCATGTGTATCACATGGTAGAAAGGGAAAGAGGCTTGAGGTCAAAGAAACTTTGGTTTCTACAAACATGCAGTGCAGATTTGGCTTATAATATGTGTGATAGATTGCAATGATGATCCTAATTTTTTACTCCTTTCCTGTGTCCTTGTTCGGTTCCACGTGACTTTGCAGCTCTTCTCACTAAAGAGAAAAAGTCTACTTTCCTATCCCAGCCTTTGAATTTGGACTAGTCTGTGTCTCGCATTGGCCAAGAAAATGAGGCAGAAGTTGCCAGCATCCCAGTTCTAGACCTACAACTCAAGAGGCTCTGTGTGTTTCTGCCTGCCCTCTTGAGCTCTACCATCATGAAGAACAAACATACCCAGGCTAGTCCAATGGAGGATGAAGGACACATGGAGGAGAGCCAAGTCATCCCAGCTGTCCCAACTGGGGTCATTATAGATTAGCCAACAGTCAGCCAACTAATTTTCAGACTCATGAGTGAGACCAGCCAAGATCAGCAATCACTTAACTGTCCTCCAGCTGATTCTAGACACAACAATCACTTATTCTGGTATACTACTGTGGTTTGTGCTTATTTCACAACATCACTGTATTAAGAGCTGTTACAGTAAGAGTGCAATAAACATTCACTGCATATGGAGCAGTATGTTATGTCATCAAAGGGGCAGAGAGCTGCACCATCATGAAAGAGCTGGACCGAAGAAGAGAGGAGAGATTTTTATTTCCCTTTGCCACCCCCAAGACTATGTCCAACCAAAGCCTCACCAGAAAAGCAGGGAAATACTGAGTGATATTTCTGGAGAGAGTTACACTAATAGACTTCCCCCAAATGTCCCCTGCTCTAGCAATCCATGATACCTGAGAATTGGCCTAAGCCCAACTAGGAGGATGCAGCGCTGGGGCACAGCAAACATGCAGGATGGCAGCCATCGGCATGCACCGGGCACGATGCTGTCTTGAGATCTGCAGATATTTCAAGCCAGCCCTGCCTCTTCTCTCTCTCCACCGCTCCGGAGCTGGCAACCAAAGACAGTTAAGGGGAAAGGCACTTAAGAGCTGAGCCTCTGAAGCATACTTTATGTCTGTCTCAGTCTCCCTAGTATCATGGGCCCATTTTTAATTTTGTCTGGCAGTCACTACAGGAAACAGGGAAGGTAAATCAAAGAGTTACTTTTTATGAGGTCTTTGAGACTCCAGCAATCAGTAATTCCTGCAGTCTTTTATTTATTCTCTTGCTGTAGGCAATTTAGTATTTTCTCCTGGATTCTTTCCTCCTGTCGCTTTGGCACCACCTGCTCTCCTGCTCTCAGCTCCGTTATTTCCAAGTAGAATATGGTATTGGTTAAAATAAAGACACTACACACCCCACCTCCGACAGTTCATTCAAGCCGTATTAGCAACATGGCACTCCTTTTCTGGCTGTGCCTATTAGGGTTCGAACTGAGGATGTTTGAAAAGAAAATTTCCTCAGTAAGAGATAAGTTTCTACCTGATAACCCACCCTACATGGCAGACTCTTGTGAGCATCCAGCCATACTCTTCGTTTTTGTTTTTGTTTTCTGGAACTAGGATTGGAAATATGAGTTTTCCAATTTATTTATTTTTTTTGTCCCAAATGATGCTGCCTCCATATGAAAGCACCGAGTCAGAGCATGGAAGCAGTAAGTGAATGACTAGTCCTGGCAAAACACAGATCAATGTGAAAAGCTCTGTGATTTTAAATCCATAGGAAGAAGAAATGCATGCTAATCTTTTATCCCGACTCTACCCCTGCATCTGTCTCCTGCTTCTGTTACTTGTTCTTAATCTAACTGATGGGGACTCAGGACCAGAATGAGAGCCACCAGAACACTTCTGTAATCCAGGTCCTTGGCAAACATCACACACACACACACACCCCCCCCAGCACAGGCATAAAGGCTGAAATACTCATAGGAAAGGGTACTTCCCCTGCCATATCCATAGAATGGACAGGAGAGAGCAGGAAGGCAAAGACCCAAAGTAGGGGCCCTGCTTGGGAGGGAAGAGGAGAGCTCAGAGCATGAGGCATCCTTTTCCTAGGTGACCACATCCTGGGAACAGACATCTGTCCAAGCCGCTTCCTTTGCTTCCTGGACCCACTGTACTCTTCCAGCACATCCCTCCCATCTGCAGCAGGGATCGCAACCTCTTGTGTACATGTGACCCTTTTTGAGACTCTTTTGAAAGGCATAGACGTGATCTGAAGACACTGCTATATGTACACACAGCCAAAATTCTGTCTACTACTTCAGTTTTCCCATGAATCACTGGCACAAGAAAGCATCCTCTGACCCAAGATCAACACACAGTTGTCGTTCTACGAATGGCATGGAGGTCATCGCCTCCTTCCCTCAATGCCCACCGAACTCAACTCATCCTCTTTAGGTTTCTACTCTCTTGGCTTTGGTTCCCAGATCTGCCCCTAACCAGCCTGGATTTTCCACTACTCAATTACAACAAATTCACGTGTTTCATGGGAGTGAAACCATGTACAAGCCCCTGTGCCCTTGTCTTTTGAAATAAAATGCTGACTCAAGAGTTAATGATTGGGAAATGTGAAGATGTAGAAACAGAATAGCTGTTGGGCTGGGGAACTGGTAACAATTAGACTATAATTCTGCCACATAGCATAATCACCAAACCCTCAGTTCCCTGAAAGATATAAAGGCCTGACACACACTCTTGAGTTGTTTTTACAGGAAGCAGATCCTCTCCAGATGAAAACTGGACCACAAGAACATAGACCCTAGACTGGTTGAAACCAGAAGTTTGATGAACCTTGAAACTTCGCCTTGATGCCAACCAATCCGAGAATTGTCCACGAGCTAATCACCCCCTCCACGGTGGGTCACACAGTCTTGAGGGCATTAGCCTGCTGTGGCCCCCTTTGCCTAACAAAGCCATAAAAGCTACTCTTTTCTACTTCACCCAAAACTCTGTCTCCGTGTTTCTATTCAGCACCGGTGAACAGAGGCTGAGTTTCGGCAAGAGGAGTGTAAATGTTACCCCTAGATCCTATGGAAAAGGGCTTTCTCCAGCACTTGGGATCTGCGCGGCATAAGACTTCCTTCAGGGTACCAAATGATGCTGATTTTACAAACTGAAATTCATTTCAAAAATAAGAAGAGTCTCTAGAGACAGCCTGCCTCTGTCTAAAATCTTGCTGTACCAGTCTCTAGCTGTGAAATACACTTGCTGTGGCTCAGATTCCTCATATTTAAGGGGGAATCTAGATATACTGTATATATAAATGTATATAAATAATATATATAAATATATAAATAATATATATAAACATATATTATAAATATATATATAAGTAATAGCTCTCACCTTGTGTTTTTGTGATTAAATCAAATTACTTTTTTTAAAAAAAACTGAAGTATTGTTGATTTACAATGTTGTGTTAGTTTCAGGTGTACAGCACAGTGATTCAGTTATACATATATACATGTATCTATTATTTTTTCAAATTCTTTTCCCTTATAGGTTATGACAAAATATTGAGTAGAGTTCCCTGTGTTATACAGTAGGTCCTTGATTATCTATTTTATATATATTAGTGTGCATATGTTTATCCCTCCCCCACCTTTCCCCTTTGGTAACCACAGGTTTGTTTTCTATGTCTGTGATTCTATTTCTATTTTGTAAATAAGCTCATTTATATCATTTTTTTAGGTTCCACATACAAGTGATATCATATGGTATTTGTCTTTCTCTGTCTGACTTACTTCACTTAGTATGATCATCTCTAGGTCCATCCATGTTGCTGCAAATGGCATTATTTAAATGAAATGACTCTTGGAAAAGAGCTTAACATAGGGTCCAGCAACAAATGAATACTAAATGAACTTTATTATTTTATTATTGTTGCTGTTGCTATCATGGAAAGGCTTTAAAAATTAAATTATATTTCATAATAAAACAAATAATTAAAATAAATATTTATATCTATACTTGGATATAGGAACACTATACATACAATCTTTCATGTGAATAGTGACTGTATATGCACAATTCCTCCAACCTTTGGAAGAAATTGAACTGAAATGACTCAGGACCCTTCCATGTCTGTGGAACTTCAATTCTTCTGTTCATAACAGAAATTTGTCTCAAGTTTTTTTTTCTGTGCTCCCATTCTAAGGTCTTGGAATCAATGTTCTGTTGGCTTTTGAAAGATAATTTGGAAGCTTTCCTTTTTTCTCTCTGCTTGGGAACAATTTAAATAGTATTGAAGTTTCTGTTCCTTGAAGGTTGAAAGAATTCACCCAGGAAACCATCTGTGCCTGGCACTGTTCTGAGGGAGAAAGAAGTCTTTAAAACTTTCTGAACATCTTGTATGTTGGCCCATGCAGAGTCTTCTGTATCTTCCAGGTTTAATTTTAGTAAGTTGTATTTTCCTAGAAAATTATCCATTTCATCTAGCTATTCAAATTTATTTGAAGAGAGTTTTCTAAAATATTCCTATGGAGTTTTCATGATCTCTGTACTGATGGTCGTTTCTCATTTCTAAGTCTGTGTATGTACACTTCTTTCTTTATTTACTTGATTAGGCAAGATTGGGGTTACCTATTTTGTTTCACTTGGTTTTCCAAATAAGCTCTAGGGTTTACTTACTAATTCTGTTGTTGTCCTGTTTTCTAAGAAAAACATTTCTGTGTTAATTTGATTATTTCCTTACTCATGCTTTTCTCAAAGTTACTTGATCTTCTTTTTGCTAACTTCTTGATATAGACGCTGTGCATTTATTTTCGTTTATTCTTGCTTCCTAATGTAAGCCCCTATTTTACATGGCTTTTAATGCATAGTATCATGACTATTACACCTATTGTTATATTTTTATTATTATGGTTACATGTACTAAAATACCCACTTTTATTACCTTTGAAGTGAAAATCTTTTGAAGGAATTTAAAATTTTTTGAAGTAATAGTTTCATTTATTTTTGTTTCTAAACTAATTTCAAGTTGTATTGCCTTGCGGCCAAAGAGAAGAGTTTGAACTATTCCCAATTATGGTGTTTATTGGATATATGTTAACTATACTTCTATTAGATCAACCTTACTAATTATGTTATTCAGATCCTCTATAGCTTTTCTACTTTTGTTTCTCTGTATTTCATTAGTACTGGTCTAAGAGCTGAACTCTCCTCCCACCATGGTGTTTTTGTCAGTTTCCTCTCTATTTCCTAGAGACTGTAACTTCAGATTTTCCAAGTTTAGTAACTCAGTGCATGAAGATTTATGAGGTTATATTCTGAAAATGCCTATCTTTACCTCATTTGATATTTTTTTTTCCTGAATTCTACACAGAGTTGGAACCAGGTTTAGAAGGATCTGAGGCTTTTGCTATTTATTGAACCCTTTTTAGGAAAAGTTTTAAAATACTCAATTTTTGTTCTTTTAACTTAAGTAATAATTTTGTTTATTTTTTCATTGAAGTATAGTTGATCTACAATGTTGTGTTAATTTCTGCTGTACAGCAAAGAGATTCAGTTATACATGTATATACATTCTTTAATGTACTCAATTTTGAATACAAGTTTAGTTACAGAGCCTTGGAAGAGGCCTGTGAAGTGAGGGGCCCTGAAACTTCAGCTTATGCTTATGTATATATTCTGAACCTCATTTTTCTGTCTTCAAATTTCTTTCCCCCATTCTTCCTTCTTTACGCATTCATTTACCAGATACTTAATGGCGTGCCTACCTTGAGCAGAGCACTTTGTTAGGTGTTAAGTGTACTGAGACCTTTTTGTAGAAGTCCTTTCCTCTACTTAACAGTTAAATGTTAGTGTTTTTCAGGATTCTGTCCTACACCTGTTTCTATCCTTGCTCCACAGTTTTTAAAGAAATTTCATCTAATTCTAAAACTATCTATAGACTCTATACTGATGACTTCCAAATCTTTGTCTCCAGTCCAAATCTGTATACTCTCTCTGCTAATGATTCTCAAACTTCTATATTCCATCCAAATTCTCCCAATGAGTTTGACACCCATATATTCTACTCTTCTCTGGACATATCTACTGGGCTCTCACAGACAGGTCATATTCAACATATCCAAAGCCTGCTGCAATCCACTCCTCTTTATTTTAAACACCATCATCATCACACAGTTGCCAAACCATAAACTTTGGCATCATTCCAAACTACCCCTGTGCCATGATTGCCCCCATACAGTCACCAAGTCAGGTGCAAAATGTACCCTCCTCTTCAGTCAACCACCATGGTTACTGACCCAGGCTCTTGGTCTCTCTCTAATCAATAGAAAGTGATAAGAGGCCAGACAAGAATGTCAGGCAAGGCTTTACTGGGGCTTGTGCTACAGCCCAAAGAAGTGAAACAAGAAATAGGTGCCCTTGATCACTCCCCAAGAGGAGCTTCTTGGGTCCTTAAAAGGGGTAACAGGGGACTTCCCTGGTGGGCCAGTGGTAAAGAATCCGCCTTCCAATGCAGGGGGCACGGGTTCGATCCCGGGTCGGGGAGCTAGGTTCCCACATGCCGTGGGGCAGCTAAGCCCGAGCGCCACAGCTACTGAGCTCGTAGGCCTCAACTAGAGAGCCCACGTGCCACAAACTACAGAGCCCATGTGTTCTGGAGCCTACACACCACAACTAGAGAAGAGAAAAAACCCGCACGCCACAACTAGAGAGAAGCCCACGTGCCACAAGGAAAGATCCCGCCTGCCACAACTAAGACCCAATGCATATTCCCATATGCATTGGGTCTTAGTTGCGGCACGTGGGGGCAAGACGGGAATAAAGATGCAGACCTACTAGAGAATGGACTTGAGGATATGGGGAGGGGGAAGGGTAAGCTGGGACAAAGTGAGAGAGTGGCATGGACATATATACACTACCAAACGTAAAATAGATAGCTAGTGGGAAGCAGCCGCATAGCACAGAGAGATCAGCTCGGTGCTTTGTGACCACCTAGAGGGGTGGGATAGGGAGGGTGGGAGGGAGGGAGACGCAAGAGGGAAGAGATATGGGGACACATGTATATGTATAGCTGATTCACTTTGTTATAAAGCAGAAACTGACACACCATTGTAAAGCAATTATACTCTAATAAAGATGTTTAAAAAAAAAAAGACACAATGCAGCCAAAAAAACCACTAAAAATAAATAAATGAATAAAATTTTTTTTAAAAAAGGGGGGTAACAACTGGGGCCAGTCTCTGGATGGGGCAGGAGGTATAGCTTAAGTGGTCTGCCCACCCCCTTGGTGCTGTTGTGGGCAGGAATCATGTGCAGGACCCTGCCTTTGCTCCCAGCACCCCAAAAGTGGCAGTCGGTCTGTGACCTCTTTGTATCTTATTGTTCATTATTGCCCTAACTGCGCCTGCGTGTAGCTATTTTTATTCCCTTAGAGTTTCTTATATTCTCTTGCTTGAGGAGACCTTCGTCCAGGTGCAAGCACTCTGGTAGAGGGTCCCAGGTCCCAGCCTGTCTCACCATACCTCTTCTGGGAGTACATATCAGCCTCCTATGTGGGGACTCCTTCCCTCCGCTCTTCCACATCTGCCCTCATTCTGTTTTCCATCCACTGGGCAAGAAAAGCTTCAATTGACGCAAATCTGATCATTTCTCGCTCCTACCGAAAGCATTCAGGGACCTCCACTTGCTCTTAAGAAGTAACCTGAATTCCTCAGTGTGACAGAAAAGACCATCCTTAATCTGGTTGCTTACTCAGTCTGTCTCTCTCTGAACTCTTGTCCCTCCCAACGCCAGGCTGCTTTCAGCATCTCAAATCCACCTATGTCTCTGCCTCCAGATCTTTTTGGATGCCACCTCCTTTGCCTGGAACACTTGCCCCTCCTTCCGCTTTTCTACTCACATTATATTAATATGATTTGCTTTGCTACTATCATCCTGTTATTCTCTGTTCTCACGTGTCCTCACTTTTTCTTTGGTTTGTGCCTTTTGCCAGAGGCTTTTGCTGTTTTAATTATTTTGTTTAGCGATTAGGAAGGTATGCTTCTCCAAATGGTAACCTTTAAGCAACAGTGCATTAACAATAGGCTCTTGGGAATTAAAACAGGCTCCCTGATTTGTAGCATTTGTCAATTTAATAGTATAAATATTAACATTGTGGCCAATTTTAAGCTACCAGTATAATGTCACTGAACTCAAAGTGTGAAGAGATACACACAATTGGCCCTGAAAAGCCAGTGCAAGCTTCAGCACCTCACTACCTTTAAGGTTTATAAAATGTAATTGAATATAATTCTCTAATAACTGTATAAAAAATCAACTTGTATCTATTGAATTCACCCATGCAAAAAGAAGAATTTAACGCACAATTTCTTTCCTAACTGCTTCTCCTAGCTTCCGGAGTTTTATTATTTAATTTGGGAATATAGATTATTATTATGTAATTATGTTTACATTATGCATTATCTCTTCCAAGTATTATTATTTTTGACATTGGCATACAGATTGAATACTCTGAAACCATTATTTTTAGACTTAACTCTGTGCTTGACTGATTTGAATTAGTTTTGCCATAAAGGAGACAGAAGATCATTTATACGTACTCACTCTCCCCCTAATTTATCATCCAGCTGCCGTATGATGCTGGGAATGCTGTTTCTCTTTCTCATGACTTTGTCCTATCGTGATGGAAAAACAAGCAACAGGTTACATCACTATGTCAATTCACAGCCCAATCATTTCTCCCATTGTATATTTTGATTAAAAGAAAGAAACACTAGGATACGTTAGCAGTATAGAAACATCCCTGGTCATGGGTAGAGGATGATGATCCTCATTTTGCAAGAATCAACATATAACTTGTTCTTAGATCGAGATTTTGTTTCAAAGCACTCAACTTGG
Organism: Eubalaena glacialis; assembly: GCF_028564815.1. Classification (NCBI taxonomy): domain Eukaryota; kingdom Metazoa; phylum Chordata; class Mammalia; order Artiodactyla; family Balaenidae; genus Eubalaena; species Eubalaena glacialis. Next base: position 62,061,729 of record NC_083722.1, on the reverse strand, counting down.
TCTGTGTAATTGCTGAGTCGTTTATTATGTTAAATCAGACTTTCATATTGGAAACATTCAAAATGTAGACTGAATACTTTTTGCTTTCTTGGCATTGTCTGGTAACTTGGCTATGTCTGGCAACATCCTGTTTAAAAAATGATTTCTATACCTACATGTTTCCAGAACAATCAGTGAGCTACAGTTAGCCCATACTTAAATTTTCCTTTCACCTTGTTGATATGAGCTTTGATTCTCTTTTTCTCTTATTTCTGATACTGATAGTATATATTATAGACAATTTACCACTTAAGATATAATTATTCTTGCCCATTATTATTGACTAAGTATTTATGAAATGTACTTGACGATTTGTAAGATACTAAATTTCTTGAAGGTAATGGCAGTGTAGTTTAGTCAAAAGAGAAGAAAATGTTTTAAGTCAGACAGAACTGGGTAAATGCATGCCTATGTTCCGTTTTAGCTGTGTGGCTTTGGGCAAAGTGATTTATCGCTCTGATCCACAAAGAGATTAAAAGGAGATTTTTAACATAACTCGCTGAGTAGTTATAAGTATTATATAAAATAATATATGTAAAACACCTATCCCAGTGCCTAGAACTCTTATCAGTAAATATGAGCTTATTTTTCCCTTCCGCACTTGAATTCCCCTTCAGCATAACTCAGTTGATTAATGACAGTTATGGGATCTATTTTATAAAACTTTGGAATGTCCTTTTGGAGCTATGTTTCCGGGGGCAGAATTTGACAAATATTCCTAAATTCACATAGTATGAACTGGGTTACCCTAAGAGAAAGCTCTCCTTTACACTGTCTGCCCTGGCATAAGTCCACTGGGTGAAGGAGTTCATTGATTAATAATGCTTACTTGCATTTGCAGATCTAACTGCACAGCCAGCAAATTATTTAATTCCATTAAGAATTACACATCCCTTTATTAGTAGTGAGAAATCTGAGGCTCAGAGAGGTTAAGAACTTTCTTTAGGATCACACAACTCAGAAGGGTCAGAGCTCAGTTAGAAACCAAGGTCTCTTTGCTCCTACTCCTGGAATCTGCTCCCATGACCTACAGTATTCATGCATTAGTTGTTACCTAAATATATGGCAATTTCAAACATGGTAATTAGCTTAGTTTTGCATGCAGTCTATTCTTAGAATGTTCTGCCACTTCTTCAGCGTCAGCATCTTTTACTGCCATGCTAGGTTGAGTTCACCCAGTCAAGGAATTGATTGGTTAGACTCTGCTAGACTCACTCATCTATGCTGAACCACTAAGACACAGCCAGATAGTTGTTTTTTCCTGAAGAAGAAAAACTTCCTTGCAATTTCTTTGTGCTTACATTGTCAGTAATTGCAGTGCAGGTGTTGTTATATAACTAAAAGAGCAAAAAAGCATGAGATCCCTAGAAACTCAAAGTTAGGAGCTTCAAGAAACTAATAGCACCAACTTTTCAGCCCTACCCTGGCCAGACTCACTACATGGGCATGGCAGCCGACTGAATTATCAAAAACAAAAACAGATCACTGGTTAAATTACTCTGTTTTTTACAAGGAAACAATTACATCTAATTACAAGCAAGGCTGAGGTGTTGTTTTCCTAGTGAAACTAAGGGGGCAAGTGTAAGTTCAGGAACTCATTATCCAGCTTCAGGTAATGCTTCTAAATATACCACTAATATACTTCCTGCTGGTATTTTACTACTGTATTGATTTGGAACCAGTAAGGTCTTCATGAGGGTTTGCTAAAATAAAACTCCACACTGGGGGCTGCTTCCTATGTGTGACTTTTGGAATTCTGCTGAGATATATAAAACAGAAATAAGGGGGAAGTAATTGAAGCACTGTCAGTGTGTATTCTCTGCATTTGTGGCAAAGAAAGGGCACTCTTTCTATCTGTGAGTAAGCTAGGTCTTTTGAGATATTTTAAGTAATGATACAGTCAAATTTCCTAGTCCAAGTTTATTCCATAATTTCATTTTTCCAGCTAAATATTTGGTTAGGATGTTTTACTGGGGAGCTACCAAGGGAAACAAAACACTTAGACACCAGGGCATGAGATTAATGCATATTTGATAACATGCATAAAAACTGAGGATCAGATTTAACTGGTTCTGAATACTATTTACAGGAATGACATAAAGATTAAGCTCTTTTTTATCTGGCAAGGAGACAGAGGCACAAACAGAACTGTAACTCTTGGATCCATGAAGAATTTTTTTTTTTAAATTTATTTATTTATTTTTGGCTGTGTTGGGTCTTCGTTTCTGTGCGAGGGCTTTCTCTAGTTGTGGCAAGCGGGGGCCACTCTTCATCGCGATGCGCGGGCCTCTCACTATCGCGGCCTCTCTTGTTGCGGAGCACAGGCTCCAGATGCGCAGGCTCAGTAGTTGTGGCTCACGGGCATAGTTGCTCCGCGGCATGTGGGATCTTCCCAGACTAGGGCTCGAACCCGTGTCCCCTGCATTGGCAGGCAGATTCTCAACCACTGCGCCACCAGGGAAGCCCCAGAATTTTTAAAAATATAGACTTTTTAATCCAATTCTACTTGAAATGATATTCTTTATCATTGAGACCAGATGTGAAAAGGGGAAATAATCCAAGGTTAAAGGAGAAAGGAACTTGCATATATGGGAATATCCCTAAAGGAGAAGTGCTTATAATAGACCCTGTAAGATAAGAAACTTTTGGAAAGGTCTGGATAAGTGGAATTCTGGCAGGCAGAGAATGGGGGCATAAGACGGAGCAGCATAAGAAAACAAAAACACACGGAAACTTTCATGGTTACAGAGGGAAAGAAGAAACCATCCCACGAAAAATAGAATTGTGGGGAATGAGATTGGACCAAACATATTTGTACCTAATATATATAGAGAGATGGAGCCAGATCAAATTAGATGCTGGGAAACAAGTGTCAATGCTTGAACAGTGAGGATCATGAAATAAACTTTGCTTTAAAAAAATGAACTTGGCTGTGGAGGGCAGGTCCAGAATGGACCTAAGGGGAAGGCTGGAGGGAACGGTACTTGAGGACCTCTGTCATGCTCTGAAGAAGCCAAGTCAGGGCAAGTGTCCAGGTATGACTTAAGGGAAAGGAGATCTCTTGTGGAGACAGACTGTGAACTGCAGCAGGAAGAAGCAGTGTCTGGAGGTGATGTCAAGACTTGTGCCTGTGCAGGACAAGAGTTTATCTCCGCTCAATGGAGGTGTCCAGACAGAGAAGCAGAGAGGAGCAAAAAAGACCCTCAAAACTGCTGAGATCCTGATGAGCTTTCAATTGCTGAGAAGGCTATTATGGGATTGTAGGTCCTGAACTTTTAAACTGGGGTTCAGACTCACTAACGTGAGAGGGAGGGTGGATGAGACCTGAACTGAAGTCTCAGAGGAGATGAGGGCAGTGAGACAACGCAATCTAGCCTGAAAAGTTGGCTCCACATCAAGAGGTTTTGAGTTGAAACTGACCTATCTGAAAGAATAAGGGCCAGTGGGGTGTCGGGGGGGAGGGTGAATACTGCTTTACTATGAGAGAATCTTTAGGCTAGGTGAATGCAATTCAAGATAGCTGTGATTTTAGTACTTTGGAGTCCAGTAAAATTGGAAAAGATGAATTCTCTACCTAAGCCTAAGGTTGCTTACAGGAGGTGAAAACAAGAATAGCATTGAGTCTCAGAGAAGCCAAACATCCAGAGCCCTCCCATGTATATCCTGTATGCAGGTATAGTCTAAGAAAAGGAAAATATAACCCCACTGCAGAAAACAGGTAATTACTACAGCCTGGGAGCAGGAGAACATTCAAGTGCCTTCCCAACCCATCTTTTTTGTTTTGAATTTTGCCAAAATAGTGGCCAAGACGCAGCATTGAGCTGAAGGCAAGAGGAGTGGGCAGAGCACAGCCCCATTCCAGACTCAAAGATGGTAGTTCAATGGGATCTCTACCTCTGGTTACCAGCTCTTGAAGCTAAGCTAGTAGAATTAAATGGAAATTCAACCATTATTTTCAGAGTTTTTCATTTCCAAAGATTTTTTACAGTTTGTATTGCTCAAAATGGGAAGGAATCCCTAGACACCTAAACTTCAAAGACATACTACCTGCAGAAGGGGTATCCTTCTAATTCCCCTCCCAGATGTGGCCATAGAAAACAAAAGATGAGGAAGATGTCCAAGAGAACAGAAGTGGGAACAAGGAAAGGAAGACCAGGGATCTCATTCCATAACCAAGGCAATGAGCCCTGGCTATTCCAGCCAGTGTGACGTGTTTGCTGCTTACCACTACCAAATGATCTTGTTCTCCATCCTCTTTTTTTTCAAAATGGGAGATTTTGTTGCAACTACTATGTTTTCTTTAGGGAGACATATTAGGTGGACAAAGCAAAGTAAACTTTTGTTGTAAGTTGCCAGACCTAAAGCATTCCAAACAGTGTTGTCTATGAGACAACCAAGTCCAGAGACAGGAGTTAAGTCTACATTCAGCTATGAAAAGAGATGTTCATGCCATCATACTATAACCAACTACTCTTCTTTGTTACAGTCACCTACAGATTCCCATGCCAAATACTTCATTCCTTGATAATTTTAGCTCTTAGCTCCATCACAGCTCATGTCATAATTCTTGGTGAGCCATTTATTTCTCAGAGATAAATTCAGTTCCTTGACCTCCTGTCTCCCAATGAACTTATTCTTTTTCTTAATAAATTTATTTATTTATCTATTTTTGGCTGTGTTGGGTCTTCGTTGCTGTGCGCGGGCTTTCTCTAGTCGTGGCGAGCAGGGGCTACTCTTGGTTGCGGTGCACGGGCTTCTCATTGCGGTGGTTTCTCTTGTTGTGAAGCATGGGTTCTAGGCATGCGGGCTTCAGTAGTTGTGGCACGTGGGCTCTAGAGTACAGACTCAGTAGCTGTGGCACATGGGCTTAGTTGCTCCGCGGCTTGTGGGATCTTCCCGGACCAGGGCTCGAACCCATGTCCCCTGCACTGGCAGGCGGATTCTTAACCACTGTGCCACCAGGGAAGCCCCCAGTGAACTTATTCTTCATCCTACCTCTGCACGTACCCACTCTGGTCATACCCTAGACCTTTTCAGTATTTAGATTACACCTTGAACTAGTTATGCAAACACTCTCTTAGCACCATAATCCTAAAGTGTAAATAATAAAAACTGTCTTGTATATTTTTTGAGAATTAAATAGGATGATGACATGAAGATCTTAGCACAGTGCCTCGCATATTCAAGATGCTTAATCAAAGTAATTTCTGTTATATTTAAATGATATAATGCATAAAAGTCATACAGCTTACCAGAAGACTATTTGTTGACCACCAATTACATACGAACTGGATGTAGGTATGGGAATTCAGTGATAACCTAGTATGACACTGTGTCTTCCCTCAAGAAATCTACATTCTAACAGAAGAAATAGAACATAACCATGCAAATAAATACATAAACAAGATAATTTCAGGCTTCAGGGCAACAGGAGTGTGATGAGGGCAGGAAGGTGACTCTCTAGTTTGGACGGTTGAGGAAGAACTTTCAGATGAAGCAATTTAGAAAAAGACTGAATGTCAGCCATTGTAAAATGGAGGAGGAGCTTTCCATGCAAAAGGAACAGGGAATACAAAGACCTCTGGTCAAGAATGAGCTCAACGTGTTAGAAATTCAGAAGAAAAGCCAGTGTGGCTAAAAGGTTGCATAAAAAGGAAAAGGTCAAAGGACATGATGTTCAAGAAGCCAGAATCCAGATCAAGTAGGGCTTTGTCATGTTAAAGACGTTTAGTCCTTTCCTAATAATGATGAGAAATGTAAGAGATCTCTTTAGCAGCCAGATAATGAATTTAAGTGTGGCAGAGATGAAGGCAGCACAGTTTTGGCAGGCTATAGTAATTAGTACTGGTGAGAGATGATGGTGTTTTGAATTAAGACGGAACGCGCTGGACATGGTGAGAAGGGTAGAACCAGGGATATATTTTGAAGGTAAAGTTGACATAATTCTCTGATAGATCAAATGTGGGGTGTGAGGGGAAGAAAAGGGGTCTAGTTTGACCCCTAGATTTTTTACCTGAGTGAGGAAATATTTAGATGTACAAGTCTAGAGTTCAGAGTGTGAGTGGGAGAGGTTAGGACTAGATACAACTAATAAACAGTAACAGATTTTGAATGAATAACTCTTCTGAGTACAGGGAAAATAAAAAATAGGACTTGAATGTTTATATCAGGCAACTTTAGGCAGGACAAAACTCCAGATCCTACTGTAGAAAAAAATAAAGAGGTCATCACCACCCCCTTTCCAAGCCCTCACTCTCCACCCCTTCTCACTAGTTTAAAAAACACATTCTGGGAAATAAACGTTTCCTTGAAGACTTTAAACTGATAATTTCAATTTTGAAATGATATTTAAGACAATTATTATTGTCAAGAGAATCAAAAAATGGAAACTCAAGGTTGAAAACAAATCTGTGTGTTTAACCAGAGAGAGGTGTCAGGGAGGACGTAATACGAATAAAAAAGCAGCAAGAGGGAAGAGATATGGGGATATATGTATATGTATAGCTGATTCACTTTGTTATAAAGCAGAAACTAACACACCATTGTAAAGTAATTATACTCCAATAAAGATGTTAAAAAAAAAAAAGCAGCCAAAGAGATGTATTTCTAAATTGCTGTGAAAATAGAAGCTAAAGATTCTCCTTGATGCATATTCAGTGTTTGCACCAAACAGAGAATAAGGGAAGAATGTCAATGTAGATGCTGAAAACTGACTGAGAAGAGGGCTGCTATCTAGATCAGTGAGTCCAGATCATCTTAAAAAATAAGTGTTAACCTGGTTCCTGTCCTCCCAGACTTTTCAGACAATCTGACTGACAAGTGCAAATGATAGGCTACTTTAGGAAGACCAGGAATCTAAAGCCAGAAAATCAATCCTCTTTTACCAGCCACACCTTCTTTCTACTTCAGAGTACGTCCAGGATCCTGTGGAAGATAGCAAAAGTTTGGGTGATGTATATAGTTAGGATTTCAAGGAGTTTGGAATTCAAATCAAGGCACTCCAGGCTACTAGCCTACTGTAACTGAAATCAATAAACCCTTTTCATAACACTCTTCACTGAAATCAACTCTCAGATCAACCCTTGCTTCAACGTGGTCCCTGGAGAATGGCTGCTGTGGAGAACACATGGCTATATAAGCTTTAAAGCTTACAACTCCAGGTTTAAATTTCACTGTGTGACCTTGAGCAACTTCCTTAAACTCCTGAGCCTTGATTAAGTCAACAGTAAAATAAGAACTATTTTATCTCCCTTTCAGAATCGTTCATGACTGTGAAAGCTATAAAGAAAGTGTCTGAGAGGGTTCAAGGCACAGAGCAAATGCTCAAAGGGTATCATTTATTTCTCCATTACCCTTCTCTCTATTTCTACAGCATAATGTGTATGCCTCTGCTTATTTCCTTCCATCCTACATCCTACATAATTAGTCATTTGCTATCTTTCTCCTCCACTATAGGATAACCTCCTAGAGGAAAGAGACCCTGCTTTGTTCATTTCTACCTCACTCCAGCATTTCCAGAGCAGGAAATTTTCCATCACTGGCACCAACTAAATGTTTGTAAAATGAATCAATGAATGAAAGAATGTAAAGAGAGAAGAGGTCATGTTCTTATTCTTCAGAACAGACCCAGGCATCTCATCCCAAGTTCACTCTGGTTCACAAGGAGGGCTCACACCAGACTTGAATTAAGTCATCTCAAGAAGCAGCAATCCCGAGCCTGGGCATGCACACAGCACACTGTGATCAAACTACCAGTGATAAAGGCCTGTGGAACCTCACCTTTATCCCCACTCAGTGTGTCTTTACATACCAGGCCGTGTCTTCTAGGTGGAAGGAAGAGAACGGTTGGATGGGGGTATGTGAGCATATATATCAGCTTTTCTCCCAGGTATTGCTGTACGTTATATGTTTAAATTGCTTGACTTGCATAGAAACAGCTCTTTCTGTCCTGGGATTCTGACAATATTTCTCTTGATCCCTACAGTCATCTTTCCTTTCAGATGCTATAGTCAAGCTTCAATTACTCTTTTATTTTTAATTAAAGTCCCCATCACCTATCGACTTTGCAAACTCTTTTGAAAGTGACTGATGAGACGAAAAGTTCATTACTTTCGAATCAATTCCCAATCTGGTTCTGCTTCCTCTCAGTCAGTGGGGCCGGAATCCTGTGAGCCCCCTCCTGCAGCACTGCACAAAATGCACACGCTGAATATGCAAACAATTCACATGGTCCAAGAGCAGCTGCTAATCGTTGTTTCCCCAAAGAGTGAGGCCATATTCCTTGTATCCCAGCAAAGTCTTCTGCTTCTCATTGACCACACTCTCCTCCCTAACGCAGGAAGCATATTAAAGTGACAAAGATGGAAAAAGCAGTCAGGGGATGCACTCACAACTTGCCCCTCATCTGTCAAGGGAGGATGTTGGACCTGGTAAGCTCTGAGACCTGGCACAATTCTATAAAGCTAAAGCTAAAGCTTGAGGAAACCTTAGAAATTTCCATGTTTAACACCTGCTTTTTAGGGACATGAAACAGAGGGCAAAAGATATTTCTGATTAGTCATCCAGCCATGAAGCCTACTATCTAAATAACAAAAAAACTGTTGAGCATCTACTTTGTGGCAGGAATTTATATCCCTGTTTATAGGTGAGGAAACTGAGGTTTAAGAATGCATAAATGATGTTTTATGGCTCCAAATGGTCAGGGTTAGGGACAAGATCTCTATTCATTATACATTTATTATATTCTCTTATATTCTAATTAACTGGTAATCATATTTTTTCCTTAACACAACGAAGCACCATTTTCTCATTTTAATTAGGAAGTCAGCAAATAAGGTCATACCTCAATGCTTTTTTCTGGTGTGTGATTCATTTATTTCCCCCCAGTTTATTTATTTATATTTATTATTTATTTATTTTTAAATATTTTACCTTTGAGTATTTCATTTTTTTTTAACATTTTTATTGGAGTATAACTGCTTTACAATAGTGTCTTAGTTTCTGCTGTATAACAAAGTGAATCAGCTATACATATACATATATCCCCATATCTCCTCCCTCTTGCATCCTCCTTATCCCACCTTATCCCATCCTCCCCATCCTCCCCATCCTCCTTATCCCACCCTTCTAGATGGTCACAAAGCACCGAGCTGATCTCCCTGTGCTATGTGGCTGCTTCACACTAGCTATCTACTTTATATTTGGTAGTGTATATATAGCCATGCCACTCTCTAACTTCGTCCCAGCTTACACTTCCCCCTCCCTGTGTCCTCAACTCCATTCTCTACGTCTGTGTCTTTATTCCTGTCTTGCCCCTAGGTTCTTCAGAACCTTTTTTTTTTTTTTTTTAGATTCCATATATAGGTGTTAGCATACGGTATTTCTTTTTCTCTTTCTGACTTACTTCACTTTGTATGACAGACTCTAGGTCCATCCACCTCTCTACAAATAACTCCATTTTGTTTCTTTTTATGGCTGAGTAATATCCCATTGTATATATGTGCCACATCTTCTTTATCCATTCATCTGTCAATGGACACTTACGTTGCTTCCATGTCCTGGCTATCGTAAACAGAACTGTAATGAACATTGTGGTACATGACTCTTTTTAAATTATGGTTTTCTCAGGGTATATGCCCAGTAGTGGGATTGCTGGGTTGTATGGTAGTTCTACTTTTAGTTTTTTAAGGAACCTCCATACTGTTCTCCACAGTGGCTGTATCAATTTACATTCCCACCAAGAGTGCAAGAGGGTTCCCTTTTCTCCACACCCTCTCCAGCATTTATTGTTTGTAAATTTTTTGATGATGGCCCTTCCGACTGGTGTGAGGTGACACCTCATTGTAGTTTTGATTTGCCTTTCTCTAATGATTAGTGATGCTGAGCATCCTTTCATGGGTTTGTTGGCAGTCTGCATATCTTCTTTGGAGAAATGTCTGGTTAGGTCTTCTGCCCATTATTGGATTGGGTTGCTTGTTTATTTCATATTGAGCTGCATGAGCTGCTTGTAAATTTTGAGGATTAATCCTTTGTCAGTTGCTTCACTTGCAAATATCTTCTCTCATTCTGAGGGTTGTCTTTTCATCTTGTTTATGCTTTCCTTTGCTGTGCAAAAGCTTTTAAGTTCCATTAGGTCCCATTTATTTTTGTTTTTATTTCCATTTCTCTAGGAGGTGGGTCAAAAAGGATCTTGCTGTGATTTATGTCATAGAGTGCTCTGCCTATGTTTCCTCTAAGAGTTTTATAGTGTCTGGCCTTACATTTAGGTCTTTAATCCATTTTGAGTTTACTTTTGTGTATGGTGTTAGGGAGTGTTCTAATTTCATTCCTTTACATTTAGCTGTCCAGTTTTCCCAGCACCACTTATTGAAGAGGCTGTCTTTTCTCCACTGCATATTCTTGCCTCCATTATCAAAAATAAGGTGACCATATGTGTGTGGATTTATCTCTGGGCTGTCCATCCTGTTCAATTGATCTATATTTCTGGTTTTGTGCAAGTACCATACTGTCTTGATTACTGTAGCTTTGTAATATAGTCTGAAGTCAGGGAGCCTGATTCCTCCAGCTGTTTTTCTTTCTCAAGATTCCTTTGGCTATTTGGGGTCTTTTGTGTTTCCATACAAATTGGACCTGTAAATTGTGAAATATTTTGTTCTACTTCTGTGAAAAATGCCATTGGCAGTTTGATAGGGGATTGCATTGAATCTGTAGATTGCTTTGGGTAGTATAATCATTTTCACAATGTTGATTCTTCCAATCTAAGAACATGGTATATCTCTCCATCTGTTTGTATCATCTTTAATTTCTTTCATCAGTGTCTCATAGTTTTCTGCATAAAGGTCTTTTGTCTCCTTAGGTAGGTTTATTCCTAGGTATTCTACTCTTTTTGTTGCAATGGTAAATGAGAGTGTTTCCTTAATTTCTCTTTCAGATTTTTCATCATTAGTATATAGGAATGCAAGAGATTTCTGTGCATTAATTTTGTATTCTGCTACATAAACAAATTCATTGATTAGCTCTACTAGTTTTCCGGTAGCATCTTTAGGATTCTCTGTGTATAGTATCATGTTATCTGAAACAGTGACAGCTTTACCTCTTCTCCAATTTGGATTCCATTTATTTCTTTTTCTTCTCTAATTGCTGTTGGCTAAAACTTCCAAAACTATGTTGAATAATAGTGGTGAGAGTGGACAACCTTGTCTTGTTCCTGATCTTAGAGGAAATGCTTTCAGTTTTTCACCATTGAGAACTATGTTGGCTGTGGGTTTGTCATACATGGCCTTTATTATGTTGAGGTAAGTTCCCTCTATGCTTACTTTCTGAAGGGTTTTTACCAAAAATGGGTGTTGAAGGTTTTTCTGCAACTGTTGAGATGATCATATGGTTTTTCTCCTTGAATTTGTTAATATGGTGTATCACATTGATGGATTTGTGTATACTGAAGAATCCTTGCAATCCTGGGATAAACCCCAGCTGATCATGGTGTATAATACTTTTAATGTGCAGTTGGATTCTGTTTGCTAGTATTTTGTTGAGGATTTTTGCATCTATGTTCATCAGTGATATTGGCCTATACTTTTCTTTCTTTGTGACATCTTTGTCTGGTTTCGGTATCAGGGTGATGATAGCTTTGTAGATTGAATTTGGGAGTGTAGCTCCCTCTGCAATTTTTTGGAAGCGTTTGAGAAGGATCGGTGTTAGCTCTTCTCTAAATTTTTGGTAGAATTCAACTGTGAAGCCATCTGCTTCTGGGCTTTTGTTTGTTGGAAGATTTTTAAACACAGTCTAAATTTCAGTGCTTGTGATTCGTCTGTTTATATTTTCTATTTCTTCCTGTTTCAGTCTCAGAAGGTTGTGCTCTTCTAAGAATTCGTCCATTTCTTCCAGGTTGTCCATTTTACTGGCACATAGTTGCTTGTAGTAATCTCACATGATCCTTTGTATTTCTGCAGTGTCAGTTGTTACTTCTCCTTTTTCATTTCTAATTCTATTGATTTGAGTCTTCTCCCTTTTTTTCTTGATGAGTCTGGCTAATGGTTTATCAATTTTGTTTATCTTCTCAAAGAAATAGCTTTTAGTTTTATTGATCTATGCTATTGTGTCCTTCATTTCTTTTTCATTTATTTCTGATCTGTTCTTTATCATTTCTTTCCTTCTGCTAACTTTGTGGGTTTTTTGTTCTTCTTTCTCTAATTGCTTTAGGTGTAAGGTTAGTTGTTTATTCGAGATGTTTCTTGTTTCTTTAGGTAGGACTGTGTTGCTATAAACCTCCCTCTTAGAACTGCTTTTGCTGCACCCCTTGGGTTTTGGGTCATCATGTTTTCATTTTCCTTTGTTTCTAGGTATTTTTTGATTTCCTCTTTGATTTCTCCAGTGATCTCTTGGTTGTTTAGTAGTGTACTGTTTAGCCTCCATGTGTTTGTATTTTTTACAGATTTTTTCCTGTAATTGATATCTAGGCTCATAGCATAGTGGTCAGAAAAGATACTTGATATGATTTCAATTTTCTTAAATTCACCAAGGCTTGATTTGTGACCCAAGATATGATCTCTCCTGGACAATGTTCCATGAGCACTTGAGAAGAAAGTGTATTCTGTTGTTTTTGGATGGAATGTCCTATAAATATCAATTCAATTAAGTCCATCTTGTTTAATATATCATTTAAAGGTTGTGTTTCCTTGTTTATTTTCATTTTGGATGACCTGTCCATTGGTAAAAATTGGGTGCTAAGGTCCGCTACTATGATTGTGTTACTGTTGATTTCCCCTTTTATGGTTCTTAGCATTTGCCTTATGTATTGAGGTGCTGCTATGTGGGGTGCGTAAATATGTACACTTGCTATATCTTCTTCTTGGATCGATCCCTTGATCATTATGTAGTGTCCTTTGTCTCTTGTAACAGTCTTTATTTTAAAGTCTATTTTGTCTGATATGAGAATTGCTACTCCAGCTTTCTTTTATTTCCATTTGCATGGAATATCTTTTTCAATCCCCTCACTTTCAGTCTGTATGTGTCTCTAGGTCTGAAGTGGGTCTCTTGAAGACAGGATATATACGGGTGTTGTTTTTGTATCCATTCAGCCAGTCTATGTCCTTTGGTTGGAGCATTTAATCCATTTATATTTAAGGGAATTATCGATATGTATGTTCCTATTACCATCTTCTTAATTTTTTTGAGTTTGTTATTGTAGGTCTTTTCCTCCTCTTGTGTTTCCCGCCTAGAGAAGTTCCTTTAGCATTTGTTGTAAATCTGGTCTGGTGGTGTTGAATTCTCTTAGCTTTTGCTTGTCTGTAAAGGTTTCAATTTCTCCGTCGAATCTGAATGAGATCACTGCTGGGTAGAGTAATCTTGGTTGTAGGTTTTTCCCTTTCATCACTTTAAATATGTCCTGCCACTCCCTTCTGGCTTGTAGAATTTCTGCTGAACGATCAGCTGTTAACCTTATGGGGATTCCCTTGTATGGTATTTGTTGTTTTTCCCTTGCTGCTTTTAATATTTTTTCTTTGTATTTAATTTTTGATAGTTTGATTAATATGTGTCTTCGCATGCATCTCCTTGGATTTATCCTGTATGGGACTCTCTGTGCTTCCTGGACTTGATTGACTATTTCCTTTCCCATATTAGGGAAATTTTCAACTAAAATCTATTCAAATATTTTCTCAGTCCCTTTCTTTTTCTCTTCTTCTTCTGGAACCCCTATAATTCGAATGTTGCTGCATTTAATGTTGTCCCAGAGGTCTGTGAGACTGTCCTCAATTCTTTTCATTCTTTTTTCTTTATTCTGCTCTGCAGTAGTTATTTCCACTATTTTATCTTCCAGGTCACTTATCCGTTCTTCTGCCTCAGTTCTTCTGCTATTGATTGCTTGTAGAGAATTTTTAATTTCATTTATTGTGTTTCTCATCATTGTTTGTTTGCTCATTGGTTCTTCTAGGTCTTTGTTACATGTTTCTTGTATTTCCTCCATTCTATTTCCAAGATTTTGGATCATCTTTACTATCAATACTCTGAATTCTTTTTCAGGTAAACTGCCTATTTGCTCTTCATTTGTTTGGTCTGGTTGGTTTTTACCTTGCTCCTTCATCAGCTGTGTGTTTCTCTGTCTTCTCATTTTGCTTAACTGACTGTGTTTGGAATATCCTTTTTGCAGGCTCCAGGTTTGTAGTTCCCTTTGTTTTTGGTGTCTGCCCCAAGTGGCTAAGGTTGGTTCAGTGTGTTGTGTAGGCTTTCTGATGGAGGGGACTGGTTCCTGTGTTCTGGTGGATGAGACTGGATCTTTTCTTTCTGGTGGGCAGGACTGTGTCCGGTGGTGTGTTTTCGGGTGTCTGTGACCTATTATGATTTTAGGCAGCCACTCTGCTAATGGGTGGGGTTCTGTTCCTGTCTTGCTAGTTGTTTTGTATAGGCTGTCCAGCACTGTAGCTTGCTGGTTGTTGAGTGGAGCTGGGTCTTATCGTTGAGATGGAGATCTCTGGGAGATCTTTTGCTGTTTGATGTTATGTGGAGGTGGGAGGTCTCTGGTGGACGAATGTCCTGAACTCGGCTCTCCCACCTCAGAGGCAATGGCCTGACACCCATCCAGAGCACGAAGACCCTGTCAGCCACACAGCTCAGAATAAAAGGTAGAAAGAAAGCAAAAAGAAAGAATAAAATAAAATAAAGTTATTAAAATAAAAAATTAATAAAAATAAAAAATTTTAAAAGTAATAATAATTTTAAAAAAGGAAAAAAAAGAAAGATAGAAAGAAAGAAGAGAGCAACCAAACTGAAAAACAAATAAATCCACCAGTGATAACAAGCACTAAAAACTATACTAAAATAACATGAAAGATGGTGTACGAGTAAGAGGTGGAGATCACCTTCCTCCCCACAAGTACATCAGAAATATAGCTACATGTGGAACAACTCCTACATAACACCTACTGAACGCTGGCAGAAGACCTCAGACCTCCAAAAGGCAAGAAACTCCCCACGTACCTGGGTAGGGCAAAAGTAAAAAGAAAAAACAGAGACAAAGAATAGGGACAGGACCTGCACCAGTGGGAGGGAGCTGTGAAGGAAGAAAGGTTTCCACACACTAAGAAGCCCTTTTCCAGCCGGAGACTACGGGTGGCAGAGGGGGAATCGTCGGAGCCACGGAGGAGAGTGCAGTGACAGAGGTGCGGAGGGCAAAGCAGAGAGATTCCCACACAGAGGATCACTGCCAACCAGCACTCCCCAGCCTGAGAGGCTTGTCTGCTCAACCGCTGGGGCGGGTGGGAGCTGGGAGCAGAGGCTTGGGCTTCAGAAGTCAGATCCCAGAGAGAGGACTGGGGTTGGCTGTGTGAACACAGCCTGAAAGGGGCTAGTGCACCACAGCTAGCTGGGAGGGAGTGTGGGAAAATGTCTGGAGCTGCCGAAGAGGCAAAAGACTTTTTCTTGCCTCTTTGTTTCCTGGTGCACGAGGACAGGGGTTTAAGAGCACCACTTAAAGGAGCTCCAGAGATGGGCACGAGCCGCGGCTATCTGCGCAGACCCCAGACACAGGCATGAGATGCTAAGGCTGCTGCTGCAGCCACCAAGAAGCCTGTGTGCAAGGACTGGTCACTATCCACAACTCCCCTCCTGGGAGCCTGTGCAGCCCACCACTGCCAGGGTCCCATGATCCAGGGACAACTTCCCCGGGAGAACACATGGCGCGCCTCAGGCTGGTGCAAAGTCACGTTGCCTCTGCCGCCGCAGGCTCGCCCCTCACTCCATACCCCTCCCTCCCCCATGGCCTGAGTGAGCCAGAGCCCCCTAATCAGCTGATCCTTTAACACCGTCCTGTCTGAGTGAAGAACAGATGCCCTCAGGTGACCTACACGCAGAGGCGGGTAAAATCCAAAGCTGAACCCCAGGAGTTGTGCGAACAAAGAAGAGAAAGGGAAATCTCTCCCAGCAGCCTCAGGAGCAGCGGATTAAATCTCAACAATGAACTTGATGTACCCTGCATCTGCAGAATACTTGAAGAAACAATGAATCAACCCAAATTGAGGAGGTGGACTTTTGGAGCAATGATATATATATTTTTTCCCCTTTTTCTCTTTTTGTGAGTGTGTATGTGTATGATTCACTGTATTTCTGTCTGTATAGCTTTGCTTTTACCATTTGTCCTAGGGTTGTGTCTTTCTGTTTTTGTTGCTGTTGTTGTTATTTTTCTATAGTTTTTAGCACGTGTTATCATTGGTGGATTTGTTTTTTGGTTTGGTTGCTCTCTTCTTTCTTCCTTTCTTTCTTTTTTTTTATATTACTTTTAAAGAAATTTTTAAAATAAAACAAGTTGCAGAATGAAACTATTAAAAAAAAAGAAATTTTTTAAATAATTTTTTTATCTTTTATTTTAATTATTTTATTTTATTTTACTTTATTGTATATTATATTATTTTATTTTATCTTCTTATTTCTTTACTTCTTCCTTTTCTCCCTTTTATTCTGAGCCGTGTGGATGACAGGCTCTTGGTGCTCAAGCCAGGCGTCAGGGCTGTGCTTCTGAGGTGGGAGAGCCAAGTTCAGGACACTGATCCACAAGACACCTCTCAGCTCCACGTAATATCAAATGGCAAAAATCTCCCAGAGGTCTCCATCTCAACGCCAAGACGCAGTTCCACTCAACGACCAGCAAGCTACAGTGCTGGACACCCTATGCCAAACAACTAGCAAGACCGGAACACAACCCCACCCATTAGCAGAGAGGCTGCCTAAAATCATAATAAGGCCACAGATATCCCAAAACACACCACCAAACGTGGACCTGCCCACCAGAAAGACAAGATCCAGCCTCATCCACCAGAACACAGGCACTAGTCCCCTCCACCAGGAAGCCTACACAACACACTGAACCAACCTTAGCCACTGGGGACAGACACCAAAAACCATGGGAACTGCGAACCTGCAGCCTGCAAAAGGATACCCAAAACACAGTAAGTTAAGCAAAATGAGAAGACAGAGAAACACACAGCAGATGAAGGAGCAAGGCAAAAACCCACCAGACCTAACAAATGAAGAGGAAATAGGCAGTCTACCTGAAAAAGAATTCAGAATAATGATAGTAAAGATGATCCAAAATCTTGGAAATAGAACGGAGAAAATACAAGAAACGTTTAACAAGGACCTAGAAGAACTAAAGGGCAAACAAACAGTGATGAACAACACAATAAATGAAATTAAAAATTCTCTACAAGGGATCAATAGCAGAATAACTAAGGCAGAAGAACAGACAAGTGACCTGGAAGATAAAATAGTGGAAATAACTACTGCAGAGCAGATTAAAGAAAAAAGAATGAAAAGAATTGAGGACAGTCTCACAGACCTCTGGGACAACATTAAACGCACCACATTCGAATTATAGGAGTCCCAGAAGAAGAAGAGAAAAAGAAAGGGACTGAGAAAATATTTGAAGAGATTATAGTTGAAAACTTCCCCAATATGGGAAAGGAAATAGTTAATAAAGTCCAGGAAGCACAGAGAAACCCATACAGGATAAATCCAAGCAGAAACACAGCAAGACATATATTGATAAAACTATCAAAAATTAAATACAAAGAAAAAATATTAAAAGCAGCAAGGGAAAAACAACAAATAACATACAAGGGAATCCCCATAAGGTTAACAGCTGATCGTTCAGCAGAAACTCTACAAGCCAGAAGGGAGTGGCAGGACATATTTAAAGTGATGAAAGGGAAAAACTTACAACCAAGATTACCCTATCCAGCAGTGATCTCATTCAGATTCAACGGAGAATTTGAAATCTTTACAGACAAGGAAAAGCTAAGAGAATTCAGCACCACCAAACCAGCTCTACAACAAATGGTAAGGGAACTCCTCTAGGCAGGAAACAGAAGAGAAGGAAAAGACCTACAATAACAAACCCAAAACAATTAAGAAATTGTAATAAGAACATACATATCGATAATTACCTTAAATGTAAATGGATTAAATGCTCTAACTAAAAGACATAGATTGGCTGAATGGATACAAAAACAAGACCCGTATATATCCTGTCTACAAGACACCCACTTCAGACCTAGAGACACATACAGACTGAAAGTGAGGGGATGGAAAAAGATATTCCATGCAAACGGAAATCAAAAGAAAGCTGGAGTAACAATTCTCATATCAGACAAAATAGACTTTAAGACAAAGACTGTTACAAGAGACAAAGAAGGACAGTACATAATGATCAAGGGATCAATCCAAGAAGAAGATATAACAATTGTACACATTTATGCACCCAACATAGGAGCACCTCAATACATAAGGCAAATGCTAACAGCCATAAAAGGGGAAATCGACAGTAACACAATCATAGTAGGGGACTTTAACACCCCACTTTCACCAATGGACATATCATCCAAAATGAAAATAAATAAGGAAACACAAGCTTTAAATGATACATTAAACAAGATGAACTTAACTGATATTTATAGGACATTCCATCCAAAAACAACAGAATACACATTCTTCTCAAGTGTTCATGGAACATTCTCCAGGAGAGATCATATCTTGGGTCACAAAACAAGCTTTGGTAAATTTAAGAAAATTAAAGTCATATCAAGTATCCTTTCCAACCACAACGCCATGAGACTAGATATCAATTACAGAAAAAATCTGTAAAAAATACAAACATATGGAGGCTAAACAATACACTACTTAATAACCAAGAGATCACTGAGGAAATCAAAAAACACCTAGAAACAAATGGCAATGAAAACACGACGACTCAAAACCTATGGGATGCAGCAAAAGCAGTTCTAAGAGGAAAGTTTATAGCAATACAATCCTACCTTAAAAAATAAGAAACATCTCAAATAAACAACCTAACCTTACAACTAAAGCAATTAGAGAAAGAAGAACAAAAAACCCCCAAATTTAGCAGAAGGAAAGAAATCATAAAGATCAGATCAGAAATAAATGAAAAAGAAATGAAGGAAACAATAGCAAAGATCAATAAAACTAAAAGCTGGTTCTTTGAGAAGATAAACAAAATTGATAAACCATTAGCCAGACTCATCAAGGAAAAAGGGAGAAGACTCAAATCAATAGAATTAGAAACGAAAAAGGAGAAGTAACAACTGACACTGCAGAAATACAAAGGATCATGAGAGATTACTACAAGCAACTATATGCCAATAAAATGGACAACCTGGAAGAAATGGACAAATTCTTAGAAAGGCACAACCTTTTGAGACTGAACCAGGAAGAAATAAAAAATATGAACAGACCAATCAGAAGCACTGAAATTGAAACTGTGATTAAAAATCTTCCAACAAACAAAAGCTCAGGACCAGATGGCTTCACAGGCGAATTCTATCAAACATTTAGAGAAGAGGTAACACCTATCCTTCTCAAACACTTCCAATATATAGCAGAGGGAGGAACACTCCCAAACTCGTTCTATGAGGCCACCATCACCCTGATATGAAAACCAGACTAAGATGTCACAAAGAAAAACAACTACAGGCCAATATCACTGATGAACACAGATGGAAAAATCCTCAACAAAATACTAGCAAACAGAATCCAACTGCACATTAAAAGGATCATACACCATGATCAAGTAGGGTTTATCCCAGGAATGCAAGGATTCTTCAATATATACAAATCCATCAATGTGATACACCATATTAACAAACTGAAGGAGAAAAACCATATGATCATCTCAATAGATGCAGAGAAAGCTTTCGACAAAATTCAACACCAATTTATGATAAAAGCCCTGCAGAAAGTAGGCATAGAGGGAACTTACCTCAACATAATAAAGGCCATATATGACAAACCCACAGCCAACATCTTCCTCAATGGTGAAAAACTGAAACCATTTCCACTAAGATCAGGAACAAGATAAGGATGCCCAGTCTCACCACTATTATTCAACATAGTTTTGGAAATTTTAGCCATAGCACTGAGAGAAGAAAAGGAAATAAAAGGAATACAAATTGGAAAAGAAGAAGTAAAGCTGTCACTGTTTGCAGATAACATGATAATATACATAGAGAATCCTAAAGATGCTACCAGAAAACTACTAGAGCTAATCAATGAATTTGGTAAATTAGCAGGATACAAAATTAATGCACAGAAATCTCTTGCATTCCTATACACTAATGATGAAAAATCTGAAAGTGAAATTAAGAAAACACTCCCATTTACCACTGCAACAAAAAGAATAAAATATATAGGGATAAACCTACCTACGGAGACAAAAGACCTGTATGCAGAAAATTATAAGACACTAATGAAACAAAGATGATACAAATAGATGGAGAGATATACCATGTTCTTGGATTGGAAGTATCAACATTGTGAAAATGACTCTACTACCCAAAGCAATCTTCATATTCAATGCAATCCCTATCAAACTACCACTGGCATTTTTCACAGAAGTAGAACAAAAAATTTCACAATTTGTATGGAACCACAAAAGACCTCGAATAGCCAAAGCAATCTTGAGAAAGAAAAACGGAGCTGGAGGAATCAAGCTCCCTGACTTCAGATTATACTACAAAGCTACAGTAATCAATACAGTATTGTACTGGCACAAAAACAGAAATATAGATCAATTGAACAGGATAGAACGCCCAGAGATAAACCCAGGCACATATGGTCACCTTATCTTTGATAAAGGAGGCAAGAATATACAGTGGAGATAAGACAGCCCCTTCAATAAATGGTGCTGGGAAAACTAGACAGCTACATGTAAAAGAATGAAATTAGAACACTCCCTTACATGATACACAAAAATAAACTCAAAATGGATTAAAGTGTCAACATAATAAAGGCCATATATGACAAACCCACAGCCAACATCTTCCTCAATGGTGAAAAACTGAAACCATTTCCACTAAGATCAGGAACAAGATAAGGTTGCCCAGTCTAAATGTAAGGCAGACACTATCAAACTCTTAGAGGAAACATAGGCAGAACACTCTATGACATAAATCACAGCAAGATCCTTTTTGACCCAGCTCCTAGAGAAATGGAAATAAAAACAAAAATAAACGAATGGGACCTAATGAAACTTAAAAGCTTTTGCACAGCAAAGGAAAGCATAAACAAGACGAAAAGACAACCCTCAGAATGGGAGAAGATATTTGCAAATGAAGCAACTGACAAAGGATTAATCTCCAAAATTTACAAGCAGCTCATGCAGCTCAATATGAAAAAAACAAGCAACCCAATCCAATAATGGGCAGAAGACCTAAACAGACATTTCTCCAAAGAAAGTATGCAGATTGCCAACAAACACATGAAAGAATGCTCAACATCATTAATCATTAGAGAAATGCAAATCAAAACTATAATGAGATATCATCTCACAGCTGCCAGAATGGCCATCATCAAAAAATCTACAAACAATAAATGCTGGAGTGGGTATGGAGAAAAGGGAACCCTCCTGCACTGTTGGTGGGAATGTGACTTGATACAGCCACTACAGAGAACAGTATGGAGGTTCCTTAAAAAACTAAAAGTAGAACTACCATATGACCCAGCAATCCCACTACTGGGCATATACCCTGAGAAAACCATAATTCAAAAAGAGTCATGTACCACAATGTTCATTGCAGCTCTATTTACAATAGCCAGGACATGGAAGCAACCTAAGTGTCCATTAACAGATGAATGGATAAAGAAGATTGGCCCATATAAAGAATGGAATATTACTCAGCCATAAAAAGAAATGAAATTGAGTTACTTGTAGTGAGGTGGATGGACCTAGAGTCTGTCATACAGAGTGAAGTAAGTCAGAAAGAGAAATCAAATACCATATGCTAACACATACTTATGGAAACTAAAAAAAAAAAAAAAAAAAAAAAGGTCATGAAGAACCTAGGGGCAAGACTGGAATAAAGCCACAGACCTACCAGAGAATGGACTTGAGGATATGGGGAGGGGGAAGGGTAAGCTGGGACAAAGAGAGTGGCATGGACATATATACACTACCAAACGTATAATAGATAGCTAGTGGGAAGCAGCCACATAGCACAGGGAGATCAGCTCAGTGCTTTGTGACCACCTAGAGGGGTGGGATAGGGAGTGTGGAGGGAGGGAGATGCAAGAGGGAAGAGATATGGGGTATATGTATATTTATAGCTGATTCACTTTGTTATAAAACAGAAACTAACACACCATTGTAAAGCAATTATACTCCAATAAAGATGTTAAAAAAATAAATAAAAACTATACTAAAAAATAAAAGAATAAAATGGACAGACCAAACCCTGGGACAAATGGTAAAAGCGAAGCCATACAGACAAAATCACACAAAGAAGTATACACATACCCACTGACAAAAAGAGAAAAAGGAAAAAAAAAAATCTTTTGGGAAGTCTGAGGTCTTCTGCCAGTGCTCAGTAGGTGTTCTGTAGGAGTTGTTCCACATGTAGATGTATTTCTGATATATTTCTGGGGAGGAAGGTGATCTCCACATTTTACCTCTCTGCCGTCTTGAAGGTCTCTTACTTTACAGGATCAGTCTTCACTACCAGCCAAGCCTTGAGAGATCCAGTCCTAAATCATCATCTTACCAGCTTGAACCATTCCTCATACAAGCTGTATTAGTTTGGCTCTCTTATTTTTTTCCTTTGTGCTCACAGCCTCACTTGCTCATAGGGTGCCTCATGCAGAGGCCTTGCACCTGGCACTTTAGGTCAGAGTTCCTAGTACCAAAGGGCCACACTGGACATCTCACCTCTCCAGTTTATATTTATTTAAAGCTTCATTAACCAGAAACCCTCATGAGCGAAGACCAGATGGACCAAACCAATGAACAAATTCAGAAGAGGGAGGAAGGTACTATGTGACCTGCTCTTCTTCCATGTGGTTGGTGGTCTTGACTCTGACTGTATCTGGGGGTTTTACTCCTCCCTGGATGCCCCAAATACAGAATGGGATGATGCTATGTCTGCAGTTCAGGGGAAGGTAGTGTAGATGCATGAGGATGAAAACAAGTGTATGTTCTGAATGACTCTAGCCTTGGTTCTTCCCAGATTTGTGCTCATTTGCTATGGCTAGAGGTATTCCTTGATCTGAGAATCACAGCCAGACTAGGGGATTGGAAAATGTCAGTGAAATGCTATCCCTGAGCTGCGTAGTTTAAGGAACATGTCAGGTATTGTGTTAAAAGATTAATGTGGATTTACATTTTTAATGTGCTTGTATCCATTACCTAAAATACTTTAATTTTGTATGGTACTGATAGTCTATAAAGAACTTTCTTATGTATCCATTCTTTTTTTTATCTTTACATTAGCCTTCCAAGATAAACAGTTTATAGGTCAATTTATATATAGGTTAGTAACAAATTTATAGATATAAAATCTGAAAGTCAGGGACTTCCCTGGTGGCGCAGTGGTTAGGAATCTGCCTGCCAATGCAGGGGACATGGGTTCGAGCCCTGGTCCGGAAAGATCCCACATGCCGCGGAGCAACTAAGCCTGTGTGCCACAACTACTGAGCCTGTGTGCCACAACTACTGAAGCCCGTGTGCCTAGAGACTGTGCTCCACAGCAAGAGAAGCCACCGCAATGAGAAGCCCATGCACTGCAGTGAAGAGTAGCCCCCATTCACCACAACTAGAGAAAGCCTGTGCACAGCAACGAAGCCCCAAGGCAGCCATAAATGAATAAATAAATTTATAAAAAAAAAAATCTGAAAGTCAGAAAGATTAAGGAACTTACACAAAGTCACACAGCTAATAGGTAAAAGCTAGAACTAAAAGACCCAGGATTCTCCTTTTTAGTTTGGTGCTCATTTCATGATGTTATATTTTCACATACACAAACACACACACACACACACACACACACACACACACACACACATCAGAGAAACAGCATATGTCCATAACTACAACATATACAACAAATTATTGTGAATCTTTGCACATTCATTTTATTTGAATGTCACAAGGAATAAGTACTATTTTTGCCAAAGGTGAAGTGGAAATTGAAAGTTGGACATCAGCTCAAACTGTAGCTTTATTTTAGCCATAGAGGGGCTTACTTTATGAAGGATTTCTCCTCCTGTACTTTCAGAGGGCAAGACAATACAATACATTGTTCAAGGTTTACATCTGTATGTGTGCTTAAGTGCCTTTAAATTCTGCAATAAATGTTTACACCCTAACTAATTCCACTAGGACTTGACATTTCTCTTTTTCCAAATTTGAAACTCATGCCAAGAGACTATGCATTCTTTCCCAAATATTTTTATTTTTGTCTTTTAAGAACGGCATATCAACCACCCTATACAGCAGAGAACAGAGGTCAAAGTGTTTCAGTGTGATCCTACTTGACATCCCCAAGAACTCACGTGTATATTTGGATTTAAAATGTGCTCCATAATACATTTTTATATTCTCTTTTCTCCAATAACCTGATTGCAAACTTAAATATTTAACTAAACCTAAAGAAAAAAAGACTTCAAAGTGCATAAAATCTCAACTTTTGATACATAAACTTTTACTCTCCTGCTTATGTGTCCCCTGTTTTTATCATTTCCCTTCTAATACCTCTATCTCCCCATCTCTGGATTCTAGAATACTAATTTCATCAGGTCCATGGAGTAATACTGTTATTCTCTCCCTACTCTGTGTATTATGTCTAAAGATCATCCATCAACAGTATCTTCCCCCTAAATGATGCTGAATACCACAGGCATGTGAAAATGGCAGAAAGAGCTGGATATTCTTCTGCAGTCTAAAAGGTACCCTTATCAGGTTGATTCCTCATGGACATCAGCAAGAGCAACAGCTCCTGGGAATATTAGGCTTGGATAGCCGAAGGTCTGGGGAGGAAGCTAGCAACTGATAAAAAGGGAAAACATTACAAATACTATGCTAGGAATTCTCACATACAAATCTCATTTGATATCCATATTAACCAAATTTAATAATGGGCAAATAATGGTTCATAAAAACTGAATAGTTTGCTCATTACAGAGCTATTGAAAGGTAGAATCAGAATTTAAGTCCACTATACTCAATAATGACAACTGCTAACTGCAATTTCTGCCAGTAGCTCTTATAGCTTCCCTAGCTGCCCTCACATCTTTGATCATCAGCTAGGATTCTCAGGATCTTGATAGCTCAATGCTTTTCATGGTGGCTATTTCAGTACCATGATTGGGGACAGCTCCCATTACCCAGACAAAGGATAAAGGGATCCTTCAAGGGACTTATTTTAAAACTACCAGAGAGAGTTAAATTAGTGAAATCAAAACACTTTTATACTATGTTCCCAGACGTCTCTGCAACGCTGTCTTTATGTACCTGACACAGGACCTAAAAATCCAAATTTGTGGTTTCTTTTGCAGTACAAATAAGCATTGACTTTTTATTATCACCCACCAATACACCAGATATTGATTCTCTAGAAAGACACTTACCTATCCAAAAGCCTTGTCAAAGGACTTCACCTTTCTTCACATGTCTATCCATCTATCTAATCTGTGTCTCAGAAATCTACCACGGGTTATCCAAGTTTCAACAAATTTCAGAAGTGACAGAGTGAGACAATGAAAAAGCCTCTATGAGAAATAGCATTTCCTTTCCTTCCAGATACTGAAGGAATTTAGTTTCCAGTATCAATTTTATCCTGCAGCTTTCATTAAGGCCCTTGTAGCCTATTGATCCATGCAGTATGAAGATTTGTCTTGGGGGCAAAAGAATCATGAGCTAAATAAACAATAGTAAGCAGGGTGTCAGGAGAATCAAAGAAAGACTCGAGCTTGATCCAATCGATGTGTTAAAGACAGAAACAGGAGCTTCAGGAGGGGAAGGATCATCTTGCCAACTTCCCCAGTGCCCTTATTTTTGTGTGAACATTCCCGTCTGCTTGCCCTTCTGTCTTCATGTGTCACTGACAGAGATGAGACACGGCTGGTCCTGAGAGTAGCATGGTTGGCCAGTAGCTTGAAGTCTTCCCCTGGGAAGTTCTTGGGGAAGCTTTCACAAACAGTCCTGATGATCAGGAACTGACGTCCCTCACTCAAGGTTTTCTGGGACTGTCACTGCATGTTCACTGTACCACTAACACACCACGACCACCAGTGTTGTCTAAGGGAAAAGCAAAACTCTTAAGGAATTCTGTTCTCAATCTTAAAGGGATAGAGTAATCTTATGTGTGCTTGTTCGTGTTGCCTTACTGAATCAGGGTGACAGTAGGCATGCTATAGGTCCAGCAAAGGATCACCAGAAGGCCTGGCTCATAAATCAAAAGATGTTTGAGTGATAACATCCAAGAGAGCCTCTTCCCAGATCACTGTGTCAAGGCCCTAAGAGATGTAGCCTTAAGGAGCGTCTACCCTTGAATAAGCACTTAGCCTTATGACATTATGCACATATGGGCCATAAGCACTTATATCAGAGTTGATACTGAGAAAATTTGCCCTTTGGGAAAGCATTACAGAAATCCCCTGAGGATGCAAAGGCCTCTGGTTTAGGGGGAAAAAAAATCTAGAACTGTACCTGAAGAACTGTTCATGTAATGAAGAAAAAGAGGAGAAGGAGGGTGGGGAGGGGGGAAAGCGAAGAGGAGGAGTAGGGAGCTGGACCTATTTGTTGAGCATCTGCTAAAGACCAAGCATGACTATAAATGGTTTTCCTGCATTAACTTATTTAACCCTCATAACAACCCTCTGAGTGAGCTATAATTACAATTTCCATTTTTCAGATAAAACACTGAGACTTAGAGAGATTAAGTAATGGACTCAATGTCACCCAATTGAACTCAGCCTTTTAACTCTAAAGCCGTTGCTCTTAACCGCTATAAGTAAAGAGAAAAAGAAGAAAGAAGAGGAAGAGATGAAGGAGGAGGCAAACTTATACATTTCGAGTGCTTAATATATTTCAAAAGATTTTCATCTACATCAGAGCACCGTCAAAAGAATTCTGATACAAAATACTCATTTTGTGACCCTTTATGAAAAATGTTTATCAACCACCAAAATAATGTGTATAAGAATGATACCTAAACGTGTAGAATCCTTAAAAAGAAAGGTAGTGTGATCTCTGTTGAACAGCCCTCACCTAAACCTTTCCTGTTTCCACTTCCCAACATGTTAGGCAAGCTAAGTAAAAGCTCATAATTTCAGACAGAAATGCAAATATGGGGTATTTACACATTTTTTTAAAAAGCAAATCCCTTCTACACTCCCATACGAAACTGGAGCAGCTGAAATCACACTTTTGCTTGTGAAGCAGCAACTTGCAAAATTCTTATCTATGTTTGTCTCCATGTAGAGCCCAGGAAACCTGTCCCTACTCATGAATTCCTCTGGGATTGGAAGCCATGTGGGTGTCATGGGAATTCCAAACAAACTTTAGGATCAGACCAACAGGATTAACTTCCTAGCTCTGCTACTTCCTGGTTGTGCAAACTTCACCTCTTTGAGTCTGTTTCTCCCTCTACATATAAATTTCACCCACTTCTGAGCTCAAATTTAAATCTTCCATAGAGCTTAATTTTTGGCAGCTTCTGTATAGCCATAATTAATGATGAACAAGTTTGAAGCAGCAAATGCTGAGCATATGGGTATTCCAGAGACATATCAACATCATTATCAGGAAAAATGAGATGTCACTCAGGGTGTGCATAGCAGTTTTCAGATCCGACCCAAATGAAAATTAATATCCCTCCCTTTGGTACATTATGGACCAATATTATCTGCTCTAATAGCAACATGATAGGTGACTTGGTATATAGTAAAAAATATAAATTGGGACATAGCTGTATGCCCTTTCTATATTTCTGAGATTGGACAATCCCATGTGCCTGGATTGGTGCCGGGAGCAAGGACATGGACTAAAGAAATTTTACAAATTTGCCCAAGTTTTCACTTTCTTCAAATAATTTTTAATTTCCAGCAATATATATTTTTTGTAAAATACACCCTTGGGCAATCCAGCAATGTGTTTTAAATAAAGATTCACTAAGAGGTTTGTAACATGCTGAGTAACCGGCCAGATGGGGGTTTCTACATGCAAGCTTCTATGTCCTCACATGAGGACACAGCCTGTAAAGTTTGTTCTGCATCTTCTTTCAAAATGCACCTGCCCTGAACACTCAGTTCCTAATGGAAAGGAAATTACCTTTGTTCATAACTTCCTGCTCACCAAGCATCCCACAAATGCTCTATCATTTTCCCCTCATTATACCTGGGTTTATAGATGCAGAGCCTGAGGTTCACTGAGATAAATAACTGGCCCAAGATCATAAGAGAAAGGAAAAAACTTCTGTTTGTGAGATGATAGGCCTTCAAGAATAGAATGAGTCCCTCATGGGAAGACTCAAGACACCCATGACATGAAGTGGTAGGATAGAAGCGTCATTTGGGATTAAGAATTCTTACTTGGAGATCCTCAAAGGAGCACAAGGTTCTACTTCTCTTTCTAGCAAAGTATCTGTGTCCGCCCGACATATCAGAATTTCTGATTCTCTTGGTGGTTGGAGGAGAGAGATGGGTTGGTCCAACAGGAGTTACCAGCAGGGAAAAAGATGAAGTGAAAGCTCTCTGGACCCCACAGCAAGGAGAGTTGGAAGGGATCCTGTACCTTGTGGCCCCTTTGAAATCAGCTGTCAATCCAGAGAGAAAACAACAAATACTGTTTCTGTTTCTTACAAAAGTAACCATGGGGATAGGACCTGGAGAAGGAGACTGAGTCTCTGGACTTTGGGTTAGGCTTTTGTCTATCTGTCTGTCTGTCCCATCACACAGTGGGCAATATACTATAACAATATATAAATGCTAGATAATCAAATGAACGAAATATGAAGGAAAAAATTAATGCATGCATGAATGAGTGAAAACTCTCCCAAAGCTATAACCAGCTATAACCAGCAAGTCAGATAATCCATAGACTTCTAGCTAAAACCAGGGAAGGTCTATAATGACAGTAATGAAACTTAAACTTCAGAAATCTTCACTAGCACAGGGCTCTTCCAAGGCCCTGGGAGGAGCTATAGTAATGTGTTCACAAGATATTAAACTTTTGCAAAATTTGCAAAAGTAAGACGTTTAAACCACAATTGCTAGATAAAGAAGATGTAGTACATATATACAATGGAATATTACTCAGCCATAAAAAAAGAATGAAATAATGCCATTTGCAGCAATATGGATAGACCTAGAGATTGTCATACTAAGTGAGGTAAGTCAGACAGAGAGAGACAAATATCATATGATATTGCTTATATGTGGAATCTAAAAACATGGTATTGATACAAATGAATTTATTTACAAAACAGAAATAGAGTCACAGATGTAGAAAACAAATTTATGGTTACCAGGGGGGAATAGGAGGGGGGAAGGATAAATTGGGAGATTGAGATTGACATACACACACTACTATATATAAAATAGATAACTAATAAGAACCTACTGTATAGCCCAGGGAACTCTACTCAACACTCTGTAGTGACCTGTACGGGAAAATAACCTAAAAAAGAGTGGACATATGTATATGTATAACTGATTCACTTTGCCGTACACCTGAAACTAACACAACATTGTAAATCAACTATACTCCAATAAAAAATTTTTAAATAAAAATATAAATAAATAAATATTTTTTTAAAAAACCACAATTGCTTAAAACTTCAGTCTCTGCTCTCTCAGGCAGAGTAACATTAGGGTGACCATCTTTATTTTTAAATCCAGTAAGGAAAGGCATATATTTTGTTTGGGTACAGTAGGACACATTTATGTGGCTCTCAGTCCCTTTTATGTAAAATTATTGCTGTAAGAAGATGGGAAGAACTTTCAGGAATACTCTTGCTGTGCTGAACATCATGACATGGGACTCGAGGTGGAAATGTGATACAAACACATCCCAAAGCTCTGGGCATCAGACGTATGCAGGCAATGAAGAAAAAAAATGTTTTAAAATGTGTGGAGTCAGAAGCTAGTCTGTGGAAACTTCTTCCAATTAACAGACATGTAAATTTGTAACCAGAAGATTTTGTTCTAATCAATCCCAAGTCAAATTGTTCTCCTGCCTTGAATATACTTGATAATGCATCTTAAACAGTTACAAATGCCTTCTTTATTGCATTCTTTATGCAATATTGAATATAGCAAACCAAATCCCTGGGTTTGTAAGTACAAACCTGAAGCAGTACAACAGACAGTGGATATAGCACTGTGTCAAGTTGCATGTCATATGTGTCCCAACGAATCAAATCAGATCTTAGCATATCTGATATATAAGACAAAGTCTGGTGATCCCAGGCCAAGAGGTACACAAGAAGGTCTCTGATTCCACAAACTCACCTGAAGAAACAAGTGTTCCAACGACAAACCACCTACACATTATCTGTAAGTCAAGATTTATAATGAGTTATTTGATTATGTAAGTATGGATCTCGGTACAATGTGGCAACAATTTTAATGTATTTATTTGTAACTATTTATGCCTTAATTTCAGAATATTTTTGTATATTTTATAGAATTATCTACACACATATTTAAATATATATATCTTAAAGATATGTATAAATAAATATATAATAGCAGTTAAAATTATTAACTGATAAAAATTGGCAGGTAGTCAATAAAATTTATATTTTCTGGGCTTTATGTGATGCGGTGTATTTCAGCACTTTAACGTTATTGTTTGTATGATTTTTATACCTAATTTTGTATTTTAAAGGTTATTCGTTTTGAGAGACCTACAAACATGTGCACTCATACACACTACTTATATAAGCGTTCAGCCCTACAAAACCTAAACCCACCTCTGGGCTCAGAAGGGCGAGTTTTTTGTTTTTCTTGGCCGCACCATGTGGTTTGTGGGATCTTAGCTCCGTAATCAGGGATGGAACCCGTGCCCCCTGTAGTGGAAGCGCGGTGTCCTAACCACTGGACCGCCAAGGAGTTCTCAGCGGTGAGCTTTTTATCAACAGTTCAAACTGAATTGTTTTTAATTTGCCTTTTTTTTTTTTGCTCCTCCTGCCTTCAGCAGGATTCAGAGCCTGTTTACAGCAAAAAGCACGGAGCATGCTGGGAACACTGGGGCTGGCCAGTGATGGAGCAGGCAGTGGGGAGGGGGTATGTGGTCCTCCTGATCCTTTCCTCCCCCTCCACCTGCTCCAGGGAATCCATGACTGAAAACACTCCAGATCCATGGAGCAAACATTCCACCGCAACTGCATTCCTGACTGGTCAGCTCTCCTCTTCCTGCTCTGTTCCATCCTCCCCAACAGATTTCTGTGCAGGCTTTTCCACACGTGCTGGTTCATGTCCTAGTAACAGATGATCCCTGGTAAAGGTCACTGGCCCAGGGTAGCATTTATTAGCAGCAGTTTTCCTTCACAGCTGGCAGAAGTCCTCCTGAACCCGGGGGAGGAAAACAGTTGCCAGAATGATTCAAGGGGACTTCGGGTGGGTATGTACAAAGTCATGCTCATGCACGTGCAAGCACAGCCATAAGTGTGACATGCCTTTTTCACCAGCCAGCCTCATAAAAATTCTCATAGCAAAGGAAAGAGTGAAAAGATAAAATCTCTCCTTAAACATTCCTCTCAAGTAGGTATATGCCCATGTCTCATTTTTCCTGCATGCTTCCATGTTCCCCAGCAACTATGCACAGTTGAAGTTACTGACAGAGCCCCAAGGGCAGACTCAACCTGCTGGATGAGGTCAACGGTAGAACTGGTTTGGTTTTGATACTCAATGTGTGGAAACTGCTAGTTAAATCAGACAAAAATTGCATTACATGGTGGTTGGGTTGGTAGAGGCATAACAGCAACAGCATTCTTCTCTATAAGATCATTCAAGCTGGGCATACAGCCTCTTGCCAGCTCTTTGCTACTGGGTCACTTAAACCTGCTCTCTCTGGAGAAATACAGTTTATCGTTGATGAATACACCACCTGAGGATACAATGCTAGACAGAAGTATAAAGGGAAACAAAGCACAGTGCCCATCTTCAGAGTTTTAATCAGTGTTGGAAAAAAGACAGATAATGAGTAATTCCAAGACAGCAAGTTTCCAAATTGTGTGACATGGGAACTATAGAAGGAAGTAACCACATAGGGTCATCAGTGGTACTTCAGTGAGGAGGAAGCACAGGAAGTCTTCTTAATGATGTGTGAAATTCACCAGACAGACAAGGGAGGAGGATGACAACACAGTAGGAGAAAAGGCACAGGATAAAAAGGTTCAGTGTATTCCAAGGTATGTAAGGAATCTGGCATGGCTAAGTTGCACGGTGATACCAGGAGATGCTGCTGAGGGGCTAGGCTGAGGTTCCCTCCTTCAGCACCCAGTGAGGACATTACTTAAGGCATTTCCCATGTGCTCAACTCTTGAGTTTGACAACCAACAGCTACAGTTCTCATTTTAAAAATATGAGAAAGTTAGTGCCCCCAACTTGCTGGGATTTTATTCCAGAAATTATTTTGTCTGGTTCAACTGATGATCCCTTTCAGCTCCACCTGGCAATATTTCCTTACTGAAACACCTCAAAGTATTGACTCAAGCTTCAATTAAATGAGGAAATTGTAAGCACAGGCAAGGCAATTAGAGGGCAGCCCGTGTGATGTAAGGTGGGTAGGACTACTTCTCTAGACTGAGCTTTGAATTCAGGGTCAGTTAATTAACTCCATAGAGTTTCAGCTTCCTTCTTCATCCAAATGTAATCTCCTCCCTACTAGTCAACAGAAACACAAGAAAATAAGATTTTTCAGAGGCGTGAAAGACATAGGGCACCTAGCACTAGGCGTGTTGGCAAACCTTGTGAGACCACAATTACCATTTCAGGCCTCAGCCACCACTGTCCTAGGTTGAACTAGGTAATTATTCCAGTATTGGAGTCACTCTGTGCTTCCCATAGCTGAGATTGCCAGCAAACCCAGGTGGGTATGTGGAGAGCATGTGTATAAAGGAGAAATATTTTTGACAGATATATCTGAACCCAGGGATCCTAATGAGTGTTATCTCCAAGGAAATAATTGCCATGAGAGTTTACTAAAAAATTACACTTATTCCAATGATGTTTGCATTGTCAAATGTGCTAACTTTGTCTTTTATTTTGTTGTTGACATGTGCTTCCATCTAGAGCCTGAGAATTCTATTGAATACCATCAGAAATGAAAATCTCCCATTCTCATCCTCCAAGTCTTAAGTCTTCAGGTGTTCTGAGTCCAAGTCTTAACTGAGGGAGCGGTTTTGCCCCCCAGAAGATGTTTGGCACTATCTGGAGACATTTCTCGTTGTTACAACTTGTGAGGCTGTACTACAGGCATCTAGCAAGGCAAATGATACTGCTAAACATCCTAGAACACACAGGACAAGCAAAGAACTGATGAGTGAAGCAGCATGGGGATGAAAAGACAGGCATGTAAATACATGAGATGTGAAGGAGGCAAACCTGGCACAGTTCATCACCATGAATGTGGATGACAATGGAGAAATACAGAACTACAGTCAGGCCTCTGACCTGAGTGATGAAGAGAACATTACATAATTCACCAAGAAAAGTAATTCAAGCAGAGATGCAGATGTGACCCGCAGGTAGGGGGTGGAGAAGAAAGACAGCTGTTGATCCCCATTCTTATCTCATGACCTTTGGGTCTTAGCTCCAGAACAACACTTTCTAGCTGCTTGGTTCTCCCATGAACCTCTCAAACCAAGCTTATCAGTCATGGTCTGCTAACTGCTAAAGCAAATAACCTCCAAATCTTAATAGCTTAAGATTAGGAGGTTTTTATCCCCTCACTCATGTCACAGTCCAATGCAGGGCTGTTGGGGGAGAGAGGTCTCTGCTCTGTAGTCATTCAAGGACACAGATTCCTTCCATGTGGTGGCTTTACTATCCCCTGGGCTCAGTCTTCTGCTCTATTCATTGCATCTAGTGAACTGATGAGGAGAAAGTGCATGGAAAATTGTACCTGGGGGATCGGGTCTGGAAATGGCACATTTCACTTCTAACAGAATTCCACTAACCTAAATTCAGTACCATAGTTCTTCCCAATGCAAGAGAGAATGAGAGAAATGGTCTTGCTGTGTGCAAGTAGAAAAAGAAAGAGATCTGAGGAATACATAGGATCCCATGCCACACTGAGCATTACCAAAACAAAGCCCATTCTTATACTCCCTGCTTGGTAAACGACCTCTGAGCCAGGAACCCTGAGATGGCTGTCCCTCCTCCAGCTCTGCCACTACATGCACAAGTCCTGTAGATTCTTTCTACTGGACATCTGTTGAATCTGTCTCTTCCCCTCCACCCATTTCAAAAAACCCCTTGGGTAGTCCATGCCCTACTTGGAACATTTCAGAAACTTCTCAACTTGTCTTCTGCTTACAGTCTTACCTCCATCTTCAGTATAGTTTTCACATAGCACAAAGTGAAGTTTCAAATAACCAAAGCAATCATGAGACAGAACAAAGCTGGAGGCATCACACTGCTTGATTTCAAACTATACTACGAAGCTATAGTGACCTAACAGTATGATACTGGCATGAAAATAGACACATAGACCAATAAAACAGAATGGAAAGCCCAGAAATAAATACTCAACTCTACAATTCAATTAATATTTGACAAGGGAGCCAAATAGTCAATGGGGAAAGAATAGTCTCTCCAATAAATGGTGATGGGAAAACATGATAGCCACATGCAGAAGAATGAAACTGGAACCGTATCTTCTCCCACTCACAAAAATTAACTCACAGTGGATTAAAGACTTAAACATAAGACCTGAAACTGTAAAACTCCTAGAAGAAAAAATAGGGAAACCTTAACATTGGTCATGGCAAAGATTTCTTGGGTATGACACCCAAAGCACAAGCAACAGAAGCAAAAATTAATAAGTAGGAGTACATCAAACCAAAAAACTCCTGAAGAGCAAAAGAAACCATCAACAAAATTAAATGGCAACCCACAGAGATTCTCCCCTATCAGTTGGAGCCCATCCTGCTAGGTACCAGGTAGACCAGAAGTACAGGAGAGTCACCGATCCTGCAAGCAGGTTTCAGGGATATAAGTACTCTGGTTTCCTCAACCTACAGATGGGGAAACTCTGCAGCATGTTCTACACTGTCTCCCCGTATACTCCACTGGAGTTGAGATCATCACCCACAGCAGGAACCTTTATTGCTTTCTTCCCTCTCCTATCTCACTTCCCCACTCCTTTTTTCAGAATCACCTCACAAATAAGCTACTTGCAATAAAATCCTTATCTTAGAGACTGCTCCCAAAAGGACTCAATCTAAGACGTTCGAAAAGCCTAAAGTCAGCAAACTTTTTCTTAAAAGGCCAGATAAGAAATATTTTAGGCTTAAGGGTCATATGGTTTCTGTCACAACTACTCAACTCCGTTGTTGCATCATTAAAGCAGTTGTCGGCAATACTTGAATGAATGAACGTTCATGTGTTCTAATAAAACTTCATTTACAAAAAGTAAGTGGTAGGTAATATTTTGCCCATGGGCCAAAGTAGCCCACTCCTGTGATAAGTTAATAGGATAACTCTAGCTAACTTACACAAAAGGGAATTAATTGGAAAGATACTGCACAACTCTTAATCAATGGGAAACTTAGAAAACTGGGATTTGAAAGGTGCAAGAACTAAAGCTTTAGGAAGCAGAAAATGATGGATGGTCTCTTCAGGGCATGCCCCCAGAATTAATCTGTTCCAACTTATTTTTCTACCACTGAATCTTTTTACTCAAGACTCAGAGAGCTAGGGTGAAGAGACCAATCAACATGGCTTGGGCCATAGGTCTTCTTCTTGTCTGGAGGAGTGCAGTGCAACAACCCTGGACTGATAATCCCACCAGATCACATGCAGTGGAGGAAGAAATATTTCCCCTACGGAAATCAGAGTGATACTGCCAAAGAAGATAAATTGGATAATGAAGGGCCACCAAAAATACGCCCACCACATTTACTGGCCTGCCATTTTGTTCATCTCTCATATTTTGCTGGTTCCATCTTAATAGCTGTATTTTCCAACTGGCCATGTGGTCATTAATTTTTTCTTCCTCAAGTTTGACCTCCTTCTTTAATTTCCTTAACATTTTTCAGAATCACTAGTAATTAATCGTTTATCTATTAAGTAATATAACGAATTTACTACACTGGAAAAGTCACCTTTTTATTTTATAGTCATGGCAAATATTAAGAAGGCAAATACACCAATAATTTGTCCCCCTAAATTCATCCTTTGCCTTGTATCTGTGTCATTCTCTAGTGTAAGATCTTAGAGGACCACTCTGTGCTCCCCTATCTTACACCATATTTTAATGGACCACAACAATATTTTCCGATTCTACTAATGAATCAGCGTGGGAATCTATAGGTTCTCCAGAAGATTAGAGCATTGAATATAGCTGAGCTGTCAAACTGTTGATACCAACCTCCTGTTCTAGCCAAAACAGTTTCCTCTAATTATGTTATCAATAACAATATGGAGTCACAATTCTGTACAAACCAGTCTTAGGATCTAAGCCCTCCATATGGCAATGGTCCATAAATCTGTGACATTTTATAACATGTCTACTGTAACTTAGGATAAGTGTCACTAGGCTATTGGAAAAGTAAATGAATGACCTTTAAATATGATCATTAACTAGCTCTTTCCTTGTCCAAGCATGACTTCCTGCCTTCCTACACAAACTCCAGACGTGAGACTTATCTGAACCTGACCACCTTAATTAGCATAGGCCAAATCTGGCTTTGACCATCTCACGTTCAGAGTTAGAGAAGTTGTCTATCACGTGTTCACTGTCATGGGGCTTTGCTTCTGCAATCCATTCAGCATGCAATTTTCATTTTGTTCTTGAAGAAACTTAGACAGGGTGGTTATAGATGGCAAGAGATGTATTGAAAAAAGCTGTTTTCTATTGGGTTAAATAAAATACACTACTAAAATTAATTTTGCCTGTTTCTTTTTAGTTTTTAATGTGGCTACTAGAAAATGTTTAATGACATATGTGGTTCAGGTTCTATTTCTGTGAGACAGTACTTCTCTGGGCTATTGAGAGAATAATTATTTTAGATCACCTGTGAACTGTGGGCACATTTGCAAAGTACATAAAGGCTTCTGTTTATATAGAATGGCTACCAGTTGTATACCACTCAGAGATTTGGCTGCTGTTCTTCCCCAGGGTGTTTAGCCACGTGGTGGATAAACTAATTTAAAAAGAAGTCTGTGAACTCAACTGGAAACATTTCAGGACCCTTCCGATGTTAGTAAAGGAAATAAGTCTGAGATCATAGTCAGTTGCATTATTAATTATATTCATTACAGCAATTACACAATCACAATGCCATCTGTTAAGTAGTGACAATGTGGGACACACTGCAGGAAAAAAAAAAAACCAGCAAAAAGAAAATCTTTCTACTGTATTAGTCATAGGACTGATCTTTTTTATTTGTTTTTTTCCCAATGCTTATAAGGCTTGTTTTGGTAAAAAGTATAAGCAGAGCTGAACTTTTTTTTGGCTAACCTATGGATTTAAGCGTTCTGACATACAAAAATAACAAACACCAAACCCTAAGAATTTCAGAGTGAGGACTGTGAGCTTACTGGGAGAAGCCAGTAGATGAAGAAAGGAAGGAGGGAAGAAAGGAAAGAAACATGCAAACAAGTGTCTTCACACATGACACTTGAACTAGACCTCTAAGGTAGCTTTAATCTTGGAAAATCTTTGTTTTTAAGGAAACCAGCCTCAAAACAATACTTTCAAGAATGTTTCACTCAAATTTGTGAACGAAAAGATACACTGTAGGAAAGAAAGTGGAAAAGTTGAATATGCAATAACAAGGAGAGAAAACGGGAGATGGAGAAGACGGAGAGAAGATAGAGAAAATGGATATCTGTGTATCTTCTCCACGTGGGGCACACTCCACTACCACAATGAGGTTACACTAACTACTGGCTTACTGACACCTCTTCCAGGCCAGGCATGTCTCCAATCCTCAACCCCACCATGTAAACATTATCCCATTTCCCACTTGAGGAAACAGATTCAAATAAATTGGGGTTAAATACATTAGCCAAAATCAGTAAATGGCAGAATGAGAATTTAAATCCAAGCCTACTCACTACAAAGTCCATTATTTCCCCACTTCTCCTAAAAGATATGCTCATATCTTCATGCTACTTCCACAAGTGTATGCCATACAGGAAAATATAAACAAGATTTATGGTTTGATTGGGATCTGACAACAAGGTGGCCCCTTTGAAGTCAACCACCCATCTAGACTCTGAGGTCTAGTGCTGTCCAATATGGTAGCCATGATCCACATGGAAAATCACCCCATATTTCAAAGACCTACCTCAAAAATAAGAATGTAAAATATCATAAATAATTTTATATTAATTACCTGTCAACATGGTAACGTTTGGATACATAGAGGTAAAATGAAATATAATATTAACGCTAATTTTACCTGTTTTGCTTTACTTTTTTAATGGAGATATTAGAAAATTTTACATCACATACATGGTCCATTTCATATTTCTACTTGACAGTGCTGCTCTGGGCTATCAAGAGAATGCTTGCAATTGGCA
Source organism: Eubalaena glacialis (assembly GCF_028564815.1). Taxonomy (NCBI): domain Eukaryota; kingdom Metazoa; phylum Chordata; class Mammalia; order Artiodactyla; family Balaenidae; genus Eubalaena; species Eubalaena glacialis. The sequence continues at coordinate 62,023,158 of NC_083722.1, read as the reverse complement.
GACAAACACCTGACACTGTGTTGCTGGCACATGCCGTAAGACAGTAAAAGCGTTCTCCAGAAAAAGTGAATTTGTCCACCTCATGGTAGGTAGGGTCACAGCAGTCCCCTTCTCTGGAAAATTCTCCCTGGCTGATAGGAGCCACCTGGCAAGTGAAGCTACAACTCTCCCTCACCTCCCTACCCACATAGGAGCAGCCAATGACCTGTGCTGGATTTAGTGGTCAAAAGCCCAATCTGTTTGCCATGAGGGAACACAAGTTTCTGGTGCTGTTTATGACCCAGAGCCCCCCCTTGGAGTGAGCCAAGTTAGACTCTACGTTCCTGGCTCCTTACCTTGCCTTACCCAGCTCCCTTCTTCCTTATGACTTTGGGAGCTTTCCCAGTTGTTTGGTTGATTTTGAGGGGGGGTGCTTTTGGGTTTGTTTTTTTTTGCTTTGTTTATTTGTGAAGATACTCTCAGTAAACCAGAGACTCCTAAATCCTTGTGTCAGGCTCTGCTTCTAGAGAGTCCAACCTGAGACCCTAAATAGGTTCTGATATCAATTCCAACACTGGAGGGGGGTTCCAACATGCAATTCTCGGGACACAAGCTGGATGTCCTATAATTCAACTCAATTCTGACACTACCTACCTGGAGAGAGCATTAGATTCCACAGGTTGAGGGTTCAGTCCCACTAGACTCCCCCCACCCCCAACTTCAGACACCAACCAGTCAGGAGAGTAGGTTGTTACCCGTGCTTCTGATACACTGGCTATAAATCAGAAGTTCCCAAGGCCCTCTCCTAAGGTTGGATTAATTTGCTAGAGCAGCTCACAGAACTCAGAGAAACATTTTACTTGCTACATTGCTAGTTTATTATAAAGGGATATAACTCAGGAAAAGTCAGTTTTGGAAAAGATGTATAGGGCAGTAGGGAGGGTATGTGGCAGGGGTGCAGAGCTTCCCTGCCCTCTCCAGGTGCACCACTCTCTCAGTACCTCAACACGTTCACCAGACCAGAAGCTCTCTGAACATTGTTCTTTTGGTTTTTTTTTTTTTTTTTAATTGGAGTATAATTGCTTTACAATGGTGTGTTAGTTTCTACTTTATAACAAAGTGAATCAGTTATACATATACATATGTTCCCATATCTCTTCCCCCTTGCGTCTCCCTCCCTCCCACCTTCCCTATCCCACCCCTCTAGGTGGTCACAAAGCACCGAGCTGATCTCCCTGTGCTATGCGGCTGCTTCCCACTAGCTATCTATTTTACATTTGGTAGTGTATATATGTCCATGCCACTCTCTCACCCTGTCACATCTTACCCCTCCCCCTCCCCATATCCTCAAGTCCATTCTCTAGTAGGTCTGTGTCTTTATTCCCGTCTTGCCACTAGGTTCTTCATGACTTTTTTTTTTTTTTCCTTAGATTCCATATATACGTGTTAGCATACTGTATGTGTTTTTCTCTTTCTGACTTACTTCACTCTTTACTCAGCCATAAAAAGAAATGAAATGGAGGTATTTGTAATGAGGTGGATGGAGTTAGAGTTCTTTTGGTTTTTAATGGAGGCTTCCTTACACAGGCACAATTGATTACATCACTGGCCATTGCCAATTGAACTCAACTTGCAGCACCACTCCCCTCCCCAGAGGTGAAGTGGGGGGAACTGAAAGTTCCATCCCTCTCATCACTTGGTTGGTTCTTTTCACAACCAGTGCTACATCCTTTGGTTACCTAAAGGTTTTCCCAAAATCACCTAATTAACATAACAAAAGAAACCTTTATTGATCTTATCACAGGAAATTCCGAGGGTTTGGGGAGCTGTGAGCCAGGAACTTAGTAAGAAGACCAAATATATAACAGAAATATATAAATCACAATATCACAGGCACAGATTTTTAACAATCTCTTTCTACAGGTCAAATGTTATGCATGTATTAGTACCAATAAAAATGTGGCAAGAAACAACTAGCAAGACAGGAACACAAACCCACCCATTAGCAGAGAGGCTGCCGAAAATCAAAATAATGTCAGAGACACCCCAAAACACACTATTGGACATGGTCTTGCCCACCAGAAAGACAAGATCCAGCCTCATCCACAAGAACACAGGCACCAGTCCCCTCCACCAGGAAGCCAACACAACCCACTGAACCAAACTTAGCCACTGGGGGCAGACACCAAACACAGTGGGAACTACGAACCTGCAGCCTGCAAAAAGGAGACTCCAAACACAGTAAGTTAAGCAAAATGAGAAGACAGAGAAACACACAGCAGATGAAGGAGCAAGGTAAAAACCCACCAGACCAAACAAATGAAGAGGAAATAGACAGTTTACCTGAAAAAAGAATTCAGAGTAATGACAGTAAAGATGATCCAAAATCTTGGAAATAGAATGCAGAAAATAAAAGAAACATTTTAACAAGGACCTACACGAAATAAAGAGCACAAACGATGAACAACACAGTAAATGAAATTAAAAATTCTCTAGAAGGAATCAATAGCAGAACAACTGAGGCAGAAGAACGGATAAGTGACTTGAAAGATAAAATAGTGGAAATAACTACCGCAAAGCAGAATAAAGAAAAAAGAATGAAAAGAATTGAGGACAGTCTTAGAGATCTCTGGGACAACATTAAACACACCAGTATTCGAATTATAGGGGTCCCAGAAGAAGAGAAAAAGAAAGGGACTGAGAAAATACTTGAAGAGATTATAGTTGAAAACTTCCCTAATATGGGAAAGGAAATAGTCAATCAAGTCCAGGAAGTGCAGAGAATCCCATATAGGATAAATCTAAGAAGAAACACACCAAGAAATATATTAATCAAACCATCAAAAATTAAATACAAATAAAAAATATTAAAAGCAGCCAGAAGGGAGTGGCAGGACATATTTAAAGTGATGAAAGGGAAAAACCTACAACCAAGATTACTCTACCCAGCAAGGATCTCATTCAGATTCAGTGGAGAAATTAAAACCTTTACAGACAAGCAAAAGCTAAAAGAATTCAGCAGCACCAAACGAGCTTTACAACAAATGCTAAAGGAACTTATTTAGGCAGGAAACACAAGAGAAGGAAAAGACCTACAATAACAAACCCAAAACAATTAAGAAAATGGTAATAGAAACATACATATCGATAATTACCTTAAATGTAAATGGAGTAAATGCTCCAACCAAAAGACATAGATTGGCTGAATGGATACAAAAACAAGACCTGTATATATGTTGTCTACAAGAGACCCACTTCAGACCTAGAGACACATACAGACTGAAAGTGAGGGGACGGGAAAAGATATTCCATGCAAATGGAAATGAAAAAAACCTGGGGTAGCAATTCTCATATCAGATAAAATAGACATGAAAAAAGACTATTACAAGAGACAAAGAAGGACACTACATAATGATCAAGGGATCAATCCAAGAAGAAGATATATCAATTGTACATATTTATGCACCCAACATAGGAGCACCTCAATACATAAGGCAAATGCTAACACCATAAAAGGGGAAATTGACAGTAACACAATCATAGTGGCGGATTTTAACACCCCATTTTCACCAAAGGACAGATCATCCAAAATGAAAACAAATAAGGAAACACAAGCTTTAAATGATATATTAAACAAGAGGGACTTAATTGATATTTATAGGACATTCCATCCAAAAATAACAGAATAAACTTTCTAATCAAGTGCTCATGGAATATTCTCCAGAATACATCATATCTTGGGTCACACATCAAGCCTTGGTAAATTTAAGAAAATTGAAATCGTACCAAGTATCTTTTCTGACCATGAAGCTATGAGTCTAGATATCAATTACAGGAAAAAATCTGTAAAAAATACAAACTCGTGAAGGCTAAACAATACACTACTAAATAACCAAGAGATCACTGAAGAAATCAAAAAAAACCTAGAAACAAATGACAGTGAAAACGCGATTACCCAAAACCTATGGGATGCAGCAAAAGCAGTTCTAAGAGGGAAGTTTATAGCAATACAGTCCTACCTGAAGAAACAAGAAACATCTCAGATAAATAACCTAACCTTACACCTAAAGCAACTAGAGAAAGAAGAACAAAAAACCCCAAAGTTAGCAGAAGGAAAGAAATCATAAAGATCAGATCAGAAATAAATGAAAAAGAAAAGAAGGAAACAACAGCAAAGATCAATAAAATCAAAGGATGGTTCTTTGAGAAGATAAACAAAATTGATAAACCATTAGCCAGACTCATCAAGAAAAAAAGGGAAAAGGCTCGAATCAATACAATTAGAAATGAAAAAGGAGAAGTAAAACTGACACTGCAGAAATACAAAGGATCATGAGAGATTAATACAGGCAACCATATGCCAATAATGGATAACCTGGAAGAAATGGACAAATTCTTAGAAAAGCACAACCTTCTGAGACTGAACCAGGAAGAAATAGAAAATCTAAGCAGACCAATCACAAGCACTGAAATTGAGACTGTTATTAAAAATCTTCCAACAAACAAAAGTCCAGGACCAGATGGCTTCACAGGTGAATTCTATCAAACATTTAGAGAAAAGCTAACACCTAATCTTCTCAAAGTCTTCCAAAATATAGCAGAGGGAGGAACACTCCCAAACTCATTCTACGAGGCTACCATCACCCTGATGCCAAAACCAAAGATGTCACAAAGAAAGAAAACTACAGGCCAATATCACTGATGAACATAGATGCAAAAATCCTCAACAAAATACTAGCAAACAGAATCCAACAGCACATTAAAAAGATCATACACCATGATCAAATGGGGTATATCCCAGGAATGCAAGGATTCTTCAATATATGCAAATCAATGTGAGACACCATATTAATAAACTGAAGGATAAAAACCATATGATGATCTCAATAGATGCAGAAAAAGCTTTCAACAAATTCAACACCCATAAGCATAGCACAGGGAGATAGCTCGGTGCTTTGTGACCACCTAGATGGGTGGAAAGGGAGGATGTGAGGGAGACGCAAGAGGGAGGAGTTATGGAGATACATATATATGTATAGCTGATTCACTTTGTTATAAAGCAGAAACTAACACACAATTGCAAAGCAATTATACTCCAATAACGATGTTTAAAAAAAAAAAGTCAACACCCATTTATGATAAAAACCCTCCAGAAAGTAGGCATAGAAGAAACTTACCTCAACATAATAAAGGCCATATATGACAAACCCACAGCCAACATCCTTCTCAATGGTGAAAAACATAAACCATTTCCTCTAAGATCAGGAACAAGACAAGGTTGTCCACTCTCACCACTATTATTCAACATAGTTTTGGAAGTTTTAGCCACAGCAATCAGAGAACAAAAAGAAATAAAAGGAATCCAAATTGGAAAAGAAATAGTAAAGCTGTCACTGTTTGCAGATGACATGATACTACACATAGAGAATCCTAAAGATGCTACCAGAAAACTACTAGAGCTAATCAATGAATTTGGTAAAGTAGCAGGTTACAAAATTAATGCACAGAAATCTCTTGCATTCCTATATGCTAATGATGAAAAATCTGAAAGAGAAATGAAGGAAACACTCCCATTTACCATTGCAGCAAAAAGAATAAAATACCTAGGAATAAAACTACCTAAGAAGGGCTTCCCTGGTGGCGCAGTGGTTGAGAATCTGCCTGCCAATGCAGGGGACACGGGTTCGAGCCCTGGTCTGGGAAAATCCCACATGCTGCAGAGCAGCTGGGCCCGTAAGCCACAATTACTGAGCCTGAGCGTCTGGAGCCTGTGCTCCGCAACAAGAGAGGCCGCAATAGTGAGAGGCCCGCGCACCACGATGAAGAGTGGCCCCCGCTCGCCGCAACTAGAGAAAGCCCTCGCACAGAAATGAAGACCCAACACAGCCATAAATAAAAAATAAGAAAACAAAAACAAACTACGTAAGGAGACAGAAGATCCGTATGCAGAAAACTATAAGAAACTGATGAAATAAATTAAAGATGATACAAAGAGATGGAGAGATATACCACGTTCTTGGGTTGGAAGAACCAACATTATGAAAATGACTATACTACCCAAAGCATCTACAGATTTAATGCAATCCCTATCAAACTACCAATGGCATTTTTCACGGAACTAGAACAAAAATTTTCACAATGTGCAGGGAAACACAAAAGACCCCAAATAACCAAAGCAATCTTGAGAAAGAAAAACGGAGCTGGAGGAATCAGGCTTCCAGGCTTCAGGCTATACTACAAACCTACAGTAATCAAGACAGTATGGTACTGGCACAAAAACATAAATATAGATCAATGGAACAGGATAGAAAGCCCAGAGATAAACCCACACACATATGGTCAGCTTATCTTTGATAAAGGAGGCAAGAATATACAATGGAGAAAAGACAGCCTCTTCAATAAGTGGTGCTGGGAAAACTGGACAGCTACATGTAAAAGAATGAAATTAGAACACTCCCTAACACCATACACAAAAAGAAACTCAAAATGGATTAAAGACCTAAATGTAAGGCCAGACACTATCAAACTCTTAGAGGAAAACAAAGGCAGAACACTCTATGACATAAATCACAGCAAGATCCTTTTTGATCCACCTCCTAGAGAAATGGAAATAAAAACAAAAATAAACAAATGGGACCTAATGAAACTTAAAAGCTTTTGCACAGCAAAGGAAAACATAAACAAGACAAAAAGACAACCCTCAGAATGGGAGAAAATATTTGCAAATGAAGCAACTGACAAAGGATTAATCTCCAAAACTTACAAGCAGCTCATGCAGCTCAATATCAATAAAACAAGCAACCCAATCCAAAAATGGTCAGAAGACCTAAATAGAGATTTCTCCAAAGAAGATATACAGATTGCCAACAAACACATGAAAGAATGCTCAACATCACTAATCATTAGAGAAATGCAAATGAATACTACAATGAGGTATCACCTCACACCAGTCAGAATAGCCATCATCAAAAAATCTACAAACAGTAAATGCTAGGGAGGGTGTGGAGAAAAGGGAAACTTCTTGCACTCTTGGTGGGAATGTAAATTGATACAGCCACTATGGAGAACAGTATGGAGGTTCCTTAAAAAACTAAAAATAGAACTACCATACGACCCAGTAATCCCACTACTGGGTATATACCCTGAGAAAACCATAATTTAAAAACAGTCATGTACCACAATGTTCATTGCAGCTCTATTTACAATAGCCAGGATATGGAAGCAACTTAAGTGTCCATCGACAGATGAATGGATAAAGATGATGTGGCACATATATACAATGGAATATTACTCAGCCATAAAAAGAAATGAAATTGAGTTATTTGTAGTGAGGTGGATGGACATAGGGTCTGTCATACAGAGTGAAGTAAGTCAGAAAGAGAAAAACAAATACCGTATGCTAACACATATATATGGAATCTAAAAGAAAAAAAAAGGTTCTGATGAACCTAGGGGCAGGACAGGAATAAAGACAGACATAGAGAATGGACTTGAGGACACGGAGAGGGGGAAGTGGGATAAAGTGAGAGAGTGGCATGGACATATATACACTACCAAATGTAAAATAGATAGCTAGTGGGAAGCAGCCACATAGCACAAGGCGATCAGCTTGGTGCTTTGTGTCCACCTAGAGGGGAGGTATAGGGAGGGTGGGAGGGAGACCCAAGAGGGAGGAGATATGGGGATATATGTATATCTATAGCTAATTCACTTTGTTATAAAGCAGAAACAAACACACCATTGTAAAGCCATTATACCCCAATAAAGATGTTAAGAAAAAAATGCAGCAAGGATGGCAACTCTCTACTAGCAATTACAAACAGCTTCAAGGACAAAAGCTTATAAACCCTTTTCTCTATGCCCAACTCCAATACAAAAGATACACTTCATAATGACTGTTAGTTAGCCTCCATTCTAGTTTCAAGTGAAATAAGAAAATATTAAACTAAGAAAATTATAAATATCCTTCTGGGATTTATTTGTCATTGCCTACCTGATACTGTATTAGAGAAACACAATTTCATAAAGTTCAAAATAGGACTGAGTAAAGAGGAAAATTAAGGGAGCTAGTACATTTTTGCACACCAATTATGTCAGAAATGAAGCTAGATGCCTTAAAAACTCTCTCCTTTACCCTTGAGATTACTGCCACTATTTTACAGATGATAAACTGAGTTGCACCGAAGCTCTTTAACTTGTTCTAGCTCATCCATCTAATAAAGATACAGAGCCTGGTGTAAACACACATCCAACTCCATACGGTATGATTCTCTGATCTGCCAGTAATTTCCAAACTTTTCAGATTGTTCACCCTGTAAACAATTAATAAACGGAAGCCTCAATTAAATAGAGTTGGGAGACCAGAAGAGGGAGCTCTCATGCCCTAAAACCAGTGAGGAGCCCAACAGGAAGAAGAAAGACGTCCTCTTCTTTCCTAGCAAGCACTCAGCCAATGAGACACTGTCACAAATCAGCCGATGAAAAACCATAGATTCTGTTTACTATAGCCCTCCCAACTTCCTTTTCCCCTCTATAAAAGAGTTCTCCTTTTCATTTTTGCAGAGGAGTTGCAAAGTGGCTTGCCTTAGTTGCAGACCCTGAACTGCAATTCTTGGCTTATCCCAAGTAAACCTTTTTTTTGCTGGAGAAAAATTGGCAGTCTATTTGTCTCAGGTCAAAAACTCCCATAATAATTAGTCTCCACACTCAACATATGAAGTTCCAATTATTTTAGGCCATTTTAAGAATATGAATAGATTTTTTTATATCATAATATTGGTGACAGAGTAGGAATAGAAGCCATATCATCTTGCCACTTTACTTACTCTTTTTGCATGATTAGAATCCTCTTCAATCTAATCTTTACAATCTAATCTTTACCATCACATCAAAAAAATAATAAAATACTTTAGAATAAATCTATCTAAGGAGGTAAAAGACCTGTACTCAGAAAATTATAAGACATTGATGAAAGAAATTAAAGACAACAAAAGTAGACTGAAATGTATACCATGTTCATGGATTGGAAGAATTAGTATTATTAAAATGACCATACTACCCAATGCAAGCTACAGATTCAATAAAATCCCTATCAAAATATCAATAGCATTTTTCACAGAAGTAGAATAAATAATTCTAAAATGTGTATGGAAACACAAAAGACCCCAAATAGCAAAAACACTCTTGAGAAAGAAGAGTGAAGCTGGAGGTATCACACTCCCTGATTTCAAATTATACTACAAAGCTACAGTAATCAAAACAGCATGGTATTGGCACAAAACCAGACAGATCAATGGAACAAAATAGAGAGCCCAGAAATAAACCCACACATACAAGGGCAATTAATCTCAGACAAAGGAGGCAAGAATACACAATGGGGAAAAGATAGCCTCTTCAATAAATGGTGTTGAGAAAACTGAACAGCTACATGCAAAAGAATCAAACTGAACTACTCTCTTACACCATGCACAAAAATAAATTCAAAATGGATGAAAGATTTAAATGTAAGACCTGAAACCGTAAAACTTCTAGAAGAAAACATAGGCAGTATACTGACACTGGTCTTAGCAATGTTTTTTTTTATATGTCTCCTCAGGCAAGGGAAACAAAAGCAAAAATAAACAAATTGGACTACATCAAACTGAAAAGCTTTTGCACAGCAAGGGAAAGCATCAACAAAATGAAAAGGCCACCTACAGAATGAAAGAAAATACTTGCAAATGATATATCTGATAAGGGGTTAATACCCAAAATGTACAAAGAACTTATATAACTCAATATCAAAAAAACAAACAATGGATTTAAAAAATGGGAAGAGGTTCTGAATGGACATTTTTCCAAGGAAGACATACAGATGATCATCAGACACATGAAAAGATGGTCAACATTGCTAATCATCAGACAGACCTAAATCAAAACCACAATGAGGTATCACCTCACACTTATCAGAATGGCTATGATCAGAAAGACAACAAATAACAAATGTTGGCAAGGATGTGGCAAAAAGGGAACCCTCACACACTGTTGGTGGGAATGTAAATTGGTGAATCCACTATGGAAAATAGTATGCAGAGTTGTCAAAAAATTAAAAATAGAACTACCATATGATCTAGCAATCCCACTCCTGGGTATTTACCCAAAGAAAATGAAAACACTAATTAGAAAATATATATACACTGCTATGTTCATTGCAGCATTATTTACAATAGCCAAGATATGGACGCAAACTAAATGCCCATCAACAGATGAATGGATAAAGAAGAAATGGTATATGCATATAATACACTATTACTCAGTCATAAAAAAAGGAATGAAATATTTCCATTTATGACAACATAGTTGGATCTAGACGGTACTATGCTAAGTGAAATAAGTCAGACAGAGAAAAACAAACACTATATGATTACACTTATATGTGGAACCTAAAAAACAAAACAAATGAACAAACATAACAAAACAGAAACAGAGTTATAGATCCAGAGAACAAACAGGTGGTTGCTAGAGGGGAGGAGGATGGGGCAGAAAATGAATCAGTGAAGGAGATTAAGAAGTACAAATTTCCAGTTCCAAAATAAATGGGTCAGGGGTATGAAAGAAAAAATTTTTTGAAAAGAGAATCCTCTTTAATCTACACTTTTCTTTGCAGAAATCTTGCAAAGTCAGTTATCTATTTTGTGAGTGTTGGTTTGGTTTAAACTAAATAGCAGCTAAGAATCCACTTGGCACTGCAGGACACTGAGAGCAAATGAATGCACAGGGGCTTGTGCTCCCCTCAGGAGGCCCTGGGTATCTGACATACAGCCTGAATGAAGGCATCTTTCTCAATCTGTACATTAAATATATATTAGAAAGACTTTTGTTATTTCTTATGTACTCTAGATAGCAAGGGATTTTAGATAGAACTTCTATAACTTATTTTTTGCAGTTGGTTTTTGCGCTTGAATCTTCCCACTTTATAGACCACTCTTCTACCCCATAATGCTTCCCAGGAGTAATAGTATCCAGTACTCCACCACTTTCCTGAGTACATTGTGCAACTTCTCCAAGCCTCAATTTTCCCTTCCCTAAAATGCGATAATGGCAGCAGAAAGCAGCTGACAGATAACTGTCTCTTTGTAAATGTTAGTTCAGTCTGGAATCCTCTTCCCTCCAGGATTGCACACACATTTATTTTCCAAACTGCCATTCTGCCTTCTCTCCTTGTGACCATGCAAGTATTGAACTTTCTCCCAGAGCTTTTGTCTTACCAGTCAATGACTGGCTGATGCAGAGGAACAAAAAGCCAGCATCCTTGCCTCTTTGACGGTATTCATCATAGGTCAGGTTGGGCTACATTTCAGTCATACCGGCATCTTTGCCTACCTTCTTCATGGCCATATCCTGCTTCCCTCATTTCCTTACAAGTTTCATCTGAAATCACTACCTCAATAAATCAATTTTATAAGAATCCCCACGTCAGGTTATTTTTAGGGAACCTAAACTGAAACACTTTCCATCAATTTTTCTCTCTCATTAACTTTCCCCCTTCATTTGGTCCTCTATCGTTGATATTAAAACTAGTAAAACACACATTTTCTCTCTCCAGACACCAGTGGTAAATAGAAAAATAGATCATTCCTCTTTTGAAGCTTTCTCTCTTGAAACATTTCTACAATTTCTAGACACCTCTAAAATGTACCAGTTTTACAAAGCTAGTTAATCTCTACTTGACCAGCAAATCCAGATACAGAAAATTTAACTATCAATATAGTTGATATAACTAATGTAAGTTCCAAAATTGCTTTTCAAATCTGTACTCAACAACCTTATACTGGTCACCCACAAGGCTCCTTGCTCATGAGAGCACTAGAGGAAGGACAATCTGCCTGCTGTAGGACTCGGTCATCTTTGTTCCTCCCAGCATAGATAATCCCCAGACTCCAGGGTCTCAAGTCTCTGATAGACTCTTACCCGGTGGCTCTGCTTTGTGCCTCTCTGGGGTCCACAAAGGGTCTGATCTGTGTATGGTACACCTTGGCAAATGCGTTCTGTTTTCAGGTATGTATGGGAAACCAGGTAACCAGATTCCTCCATTGTATACACCCTCAATTACTCCGTAAATGAACAAGTTGAATGCATAGCATCGTACTCTTAGATGGGATAGATGTAGTGGGGGCAGGGAGCAGGAGACCCAAAGTCTCTCATTTTGCTGTGACTGTTGATCTACTCCACGAGACAACCTTCACTCTCCAATCCATTCCATTGATACTGAGCTCAATACCAAATGAGGCTTGCCTTTTGTTTCCTAAACTACAGTGTGGATCTGTTGGGATTAAAACCCCTATGGACTTCTGGAAACCTTCTCTGACCAAAAGACCTCTTTACTCCTCGGGAAGACTGAACAAAATTGGTCCCCATTGCTTTACAGATAAATGACCTGAAATCATCATTCTTCACGTGCTTGAGGAGCTGATGCATTGACCTGTGATCACACAGCTCCTTTGCATTCAGGCCATGGCCTACTTTCTTCTTGCAGAGCATAAACGTAAAACCTACTTTCTTTCACCTTTGTTTAATTAATAGGAACACTTCCCAGGGGATTAACTCCTTTAAAATTTTAATGGAGTTGCTAAGCTCTTGCGTTGCTTTGCCATGATATAGCTCTATAATTGTTATGTTGCTTTAGTTCTTGTAATCATTTGACTACAATGTGCATACATGCTAGAAGGTTAAATGGGCTGAAACATAACAAAAGAAGTGGCTAGTGAAGAATAGAGTTTATGGACCCAGCCTTTCTTCTAACCTGCCTAGATGATAAGTGCAGGATTGCGTATCTCCGAGATCCATCACTTTTCTGTCCAAGGTTGGAATGGGATTAGAGGAATAACCCCACATTTGGGATTATGGCTAAAGTGAAAGTATAGCTTTCTGCTCCCTGTAAGGAATGAAGTTCCAGACGCCAGGATTCTGCAGATGGTTCTGCAGATCTGGGAGCACAGTTAATTCTCCCCACTCCGTGCAGTTAAAATGAGCAGATTATACTTCATCACAACAGAAAATGAAATCAACAAGGCACTGCAACCTACGAACAAGGGATGAGGATGACTTGCCTGGATTTATCTGAAGATCTGACTCTTCCTTCTTAGATAAAAATTTTAGCAACATAATTGTGTGACTAGGGTGTTTTTACATTTTTAATGAGAATAGATGTGATTTGGGTTTCAGTTAAAAGGGGCTAAATTTTGCTTCAAAAAATTAAAAATTTAACACATGCTTGAATAAGATAGTGACATTTAGTTAGGATAGAAACGAGACCCTGGAGGAAGATGATGGGTATCTTCAATATCTAGAAGAATGTGTCTAGCGGGTAAAAATAATCCAGCGATTTAAAGTTGCACTGAGGTATATTTTTGTTCATTGTTTAGAGCCCTACAAAAGTGAAATGAATGGCTTGGGTAAGTAATAAATTCCTCATTAACAAAAGTAGTCATGCATAGGCTTGATGCCATCTTGCAAGAGATTTTTAATGTTGAGGAGGTTTGTGCTAGATCTTTCTCAGGTTGCCATTCTACAATTCCAAGCTCGGGCAACAAGCCTAAGGCTACTGTTGAGAGGGGGCAGATACACCACAGAATGACGGCAAATCTGAACAGATGATCTAATGACTGTGATTGGGCTATGTTCAACTATTGACTTTTTCGTCTGTAATGATCAAGGCAAATGAAGTTTCTCTTTGTATGATAAGTTTACATAGAGAATTATGTAGCAGTTAAAATAAAGAGTTTTTTAAAACTCATCCTTTAGCTTTTTATAGAGATCTAAATTTCAAGTTGCAACCCTGTTCAACAGTGAGCTGCTATTTTCACCTGCCTTTGGCAATATGTCAATATTGTTGGTACATTCCTTGGAAAATATTCAATATGGCAGCAAGTATTTGGTGGCTACTCCTTTCCATCTTCTGATAAAAATCAGTTACGGTATTAAAAACTTTCAAAAAATCTATGTTTGAATCTACTTTGTGTTTTTATTAAGAAATAACATAATTCCAAGTGCCTTCATGGCTTGGAGCAAAATTATGTGTCCTCGAATATGCAAAAAAACAGCTATATATGAAACCAACTCCCAGGCTCTCAGAGAACCAATGCCTACCCCTTCCTTTGTTCCCAGTATTGTCCTGAGGGGTCCCACCAGCATAACTGATCATTCAGTCTATTCTTTTCTCATTATTTCTTTGACTGACTTCATGGATTTCAAATGAGATTCTTCTTGGCCAGTTAAGATATCTCTATGGAGCAATGGGTGCCACCAACCTGGACTAATCTTGGAGCGCTAAGACTGTATAAGTAGCAGTAGAGTAGAAGTAGAAGACTAACTGGGTACCCACAACTCTCTAATGTAATATGAGAAGCTATACATGGCATTGATGATACAATCTTTGCCCTCAAGAAGTTTATGGAAGAGTTACTAGAGAGCAGGAGTTAGGTTCTAAAGTAAGAACACATGCTGCGAATTTTATGCCTTCAGAATTAATCCTGAAAATATACCACACAACCTTAAACATTAGAGGCACCTATCTTGGTAAAATGCTCAAACTTTGAGAAGTACATGGGAACTCAGAACAACTGCTAGGTTCTCAAATCCATGCCTCTCATCTCAGCACACAGTGGTACTAAATGGAGTGGTGGGAATCTCTCTTCTTCCTCTTTTTTTTATTTAAAAGTACATTTAGATGAATTCATGGTCAGTAAGTGTGTGTGTAATGTAACTTATAATATTTTCAATAATGTAATAAACTGGTTCAAACAGTGCATATGGAAATTTCATATGGAAAAGCAGAATAACAAAACAATCTTGATAAAGAAGAACAAGTTGTAGGACTCACACTTTCTGATTTCAAAACTTATCACAAAGCAGCAGTAATCAAGACAGTGTGGTACTGACATAAGAATAGACATAAAGATCAATTGAATAGAACTAAGAGTCCAGGGAAATGCAAGAGGGAGGAGATATGGGGATGTATGTATATGTATAGCTAATTCACTTTGTTATAAAGCAGAAACTAACTAACACACACACACAAAATATATAAATTAAATTAAATTTAAAAAAAAAAAGAACTAAGCGTCCAGAAATAGACCCTTACATTAATAATCAATTGATTTTCAACAAGGGTGCAAAGATAATTCAATGAGGAAAGAATAGTCTTTTTAACAAATGGTGCTACAACAACTAGATATCCTTATGCAAAAAAATTAAAGTCATTCCCCTACTTCACGACACGTGAAAATTAACTCAGAATTACAGACAAATGTAAGAACTAAGATTAGTTGAGAGTTTCTAGCTTTCTATTACAACAAAATGCTAAGCTTTACTTTGTACATTTTCTGTCTGGACCTGAAATCAACCATGTCTGGGGAGTTCTGGTTCCATTTAGTGGTATGTAATGCTTAGCTGCCACAATCTTCACCCTAGGGGTGTTCACTACTATTTTGCTGTCATTGATTCTAGAATTTTGTAAGTCTAGATAGATTAGTGGACAGACTAAAAAAATTGGTATAATTAAGACAAAACAATCAGGAGAACATCTGATAGTTCTGCTTCAAGGTTTATATCAGGGAATGTTTATTTAATTTACAGTTTACTTGTATATCTTTTCTCTTATGCCAAAATATATATCTTGATTTCTTAAAAGATCAACATAATTACTTACTACCATGAGAGCTGAGAGATCAATGGTCTGGTCCCTTCACCAAGTCAATCAGGCTGAGAAAGGATATAGTGATTCTGGCCCTATGATGTAGCCAGACATTGGAACCTGTTCGGACCTACATTTCTTGGGAATGTGCCTGTGACTATGATTTAAATGAGCTGCAACCTTCAAATCAATGTGTAACATAAAAGAAGTGTGACCAATCTCCATCAAAGGAACCCTCCATGGAGATGGGAATCGACATTGGAAACTGGCAACTATGCAAGCCTCCTGCTTGAGGACAAGCTATCCCACTCAGAACACATCTCTGAAAACCCAGGAAAGGTGATTAAAAGGGCTGTGCCCTTGGGATTTTATATAAGTCCTGGGTGTGGTTCTCTCTGGACCTAGCCCAATGCTGAGAGCAGGTGTTGGTCTGCATCCAAAAATCCTGCTGCTTTGTACTTCCCTCAACCAGTCCATAGTACTAGCACTGGCCAAGCAGTCCGTGTCTAAATGCCAAACCAGCAGGGTGAGCCAGTGCTGCACCAGCCCAAGGCACTAGTAAGAGCAGGGAACTATGTAAAGGATGACAGGGGCTTTGAAAGGGGATAAGTAGAACTTCCTTCTAACCTGTGCATTTAGATATTTGAGCCCTGGATTTGGGGACTACAAAGGAAAGTGCCCACATCCCAAACTCTAACCTTGAAAGAAAATGAGTTTCCTATTTTCTTATTTTCACAGCTTCCTTCCATTAGTTTGCATCACCCTTTCAAACAATGAGTTGGATTCACAGTAATAGACACAATGATTATGAAAGAAAAGAGATTGAAATCAAAAGGCTCAAGTTCTGATTATGCCACTGCCCAGTGAACTGTCATATGACCTTAAGTATGTCCCCATGAACCTTAAACACTATTGCCTCAACCTACATATGAGATATCCCACTTCAAGGGGTTGCCTTAGGGATTAATGAGGCAATGTGTGTGAAATACCTGTACATACTGAGTAATCAATAAATTTCCACTGAATTGTAGTCTTCCCTCTACATCAGTTTGTATCTTCCCATAGAAAGAAAAATTTCACTAGGAAAATTTTTTTTTTGGTCCATATATAGGGCAGATTATTCTTGAGGGCAAGTCAAACATTATGATATTCCTCTTCCTTCCTTCCTTCCCCATGAAGAAAATATCTGTATTTTCCCAGTGGCTAGGTTGAACTGACACGTGTATTATAGGGTCTTTCTCATACCTCTGGCATAAACCCTTGCATGATAAACATTTTGCATGTATATAATAATCAAGCAGTTTTAACGTTTTCATTTATCATTTAAATAGCTCTATCATTTCCCTTAGGAAACTGAGTATGCCCCAATGTCTACCATATCTGCTGTTCGAAACAAAGCCAAAGACCCAGTCAGTGGCTTTCAAATAGGCCCTATTTATAATGTAAACGATGCACACAGAATGCTGTAAAAAGTAATAATAATTTAGAACTTCTGCATCCTGTCATATATTGATGACAGCTACAAGGAAACTGCTAGCCCAAGTCTCTTGATAACTTTGTGTGAATATGTTGAACCAATCCATTAATCCTCGATAATCTTCCAATTAATTGTTTAGAAACATTACCCCGGTTCCTGTGTGTGGTTTTTCTTGCAGAGAGACCAGGTGCCTGTTTATTTCACAGGAGGAATGACCAAGTTAGATATCAATATTTTCCACGAGCAAGCTCTCTGAAATGGATTCTCTATCGATCTGTCCACTTGTTATTGTTAGCAATCTTCCTCTACATCATGAGGCCTCTGAATTTTTTTACCCCTAGTTGGTACTGTGAATCATTCCTCCTCTAGGCAACAAAAAATAAAATTAGCATCTGTGGATATATATATAGGGTTCTTTCCACAAGTGAAATACTAATTTTCCCCCAAAAGTGTACTTTTCTTATGCTTTAATAACGTAGAGATTTTTGAGGATTTATATGTGCTATTTAAACTAGTGTCACATTACAAAAACAGAAATAGACTCATAGACATAGAAAACAAACCTATGGTTACCAAAGGGGAAGGGAGGGGGAGGGATAAATTAGGAGGTTGGGATTAACATATACACATTACTATATGAAAAATAGATAACCAACAAGGACCTACTGTATAGCACAGGGAAATATACTCAATATTTTGTAGTAACCTGTAAGGGAAAAGAAACTGAAAAAAGAATATATATACACACACACACACACACACACACACACACACACACATACTGTACACCTCAAACTAACATGACATTATAAATCAACTATACTTCAATAAAATTAAATTAAATTAAAAAATTAAAATAAAAAAATAAACTAGGGTTATTTCATAGGAAAATTAAATGTAACTGCAAAATAATGGAAGGAGGAAGCATGTCTTTCCTCTCATTTTACATGTAATAAGACTGGGACTCAAATAAAACAGAGAGATCAAATGCTTTGAAGTCAGACCTGCATAGAACTCTGGCCCTGACGTCACTAGCACACTTGCTCTTTCTAAATCTCAGTTTGCTCACTTCGGAATGGGAATAACTCTAACTTCTACCGCCACTGGTGATTGTACAGATTACATGCCATGATTCACATAAAACTCCTGGAGGATGGTAAGGACTTAGTACATGTTGATCTGTGAGCCACAGAGCTGAAATTACTTCCCTACCTTCCCTCTTCCATGGAGCACACTGAATCACATGAAATGTCTGTCTGTTTTTGGAAATCAAAAATGGTCAAGTATCAGTCATTCTATATGGTGCATTGTAATTTGCTTTCTGCCTACTGACAAATAGACTGAGATTTTGAGGCAACAGTTGTATCTCCTTCACATTTACACACTCTGAGAGCCTGCTACACAGTAGGCACTCAATGAACGACTGTAAAATGTAAATAATGTAAAATGTGCATCATGTATCCCCTTCATTGGACTCCAAATTACTGACAATACCACCTCATCATAGTCCTTTTTGTTTTTGGTAAGTCCTACTGCCAGAGGAAAAAAAGGTTGCGTATGTTAGTTGTGAGATGATGCATGAATATGAAAGTGTATTTTGTCTGTAGGTTATTTCATGCTTAACTGAAGAGTGTGAGGGCTGCCTGAGTGGTGACGGTTTCTGCACAGACCCCGGAGACCGGCACACTACAAGCTCAAGAATACACCACTGTTCGCATAAGCTCCAGGAGCTCAGGGCTCGGGGCTGGGCTGTGTCAAGCAGACCGTGGAGTAGGAGAAGATGGAAGATCACTGTCAGACACTGCATGGAGTCAGTTACCATCTTGGCCGTCCCTGCTGCTCTTGCAAAGAAGAGGGAGTCTTGTCAAAGAACTTGAAGCCCAATTTCAGGTAGAAACCCAAAGCTGCCCCAGTGACAGCAAAAATCAGCTGAAGAAATGGAGTTGCATACTTTTGCCATTTCATGAACAGTCCATAGCCCTGAGTTCAAACAAGTGAGTCACTTACCCTTCATCATTTATAAAAGTCAGTATAACCTCTACTCTTCAGGGTTGTTGTGAGGATTAAATGAGATATGCTAAAAAACATGGGAATAATGGAGTTCATCATTGGAGTCCATTGGGTAAACAAGAGGCTGGTGCTTGGAAGAGAGATGCTTCCCCGCTACTGCAGAGCACGGGAGGGACAGAAACGCAGAGGCTGGACTGTCTCCCAAGCTACCCTTCCTTCCCACCACCAAATGTAACTCGATCACAAAGCCCACGTTTCTGAGACTTGGCAAAATGAGCTTAGGATCATTTGATCTTAAAATAGTCATAGAAAAATGCTAAAGCTCATTGATTCTGAAGATTCCTTTTTCTATAACTCTTGGGCCAGGCACAATCTTCCCTGCCCCCCCCTGCCCCGGTATCTCCAGCACTTTGTATGTCTCCTGTTACAGAACATATATCCAGGCTTCCACACATCTATTTACCGCTTATTGAAATCCAATTTGAAGCTACATTCTTTGGATGTCACATTTCATTTAAGTCTCACAACAATTCAATTAGACATCTTTATTCTCATTTTGAAAGGAGTCAGAGGTTCTGAGAGTTCTGAGAGATTTTTTAATAACATGCCCAAGTTCACACAGCTAACAAGCCACAGAGCCTAGGAAAGTCTGTCTCCACACTCGTGCCTCTGCCACTATGATAGGCTGAGACAACATTTTATTTACAGGCTGCTTTGGGGGATGGCTGTGTCTTATTCACTGGCCTCAGTGCCTAGGCGCTTAAATTCTTTCATTGAAGAATGAATAAATGAACAATCAACCATTCATTTCCCTAAGACTCTAAAGCACTTATAAGGTTCACAAGCAGCATTCATGCTTACATTTCCAGGATTGCAGCTAAAGGGGAGAACCATAAAAATATGTCCTATTAGGTACAGGATTGAGTAAGTACCTCTGGGGTCCTGGTCTCATCTTGGTTTTGCACCAAAAGATGAATGCAACTGTGGGATAAATGCTATTTGACTTGATGCTTTCCCTAAAAAATTCAAGTCAACTGAGTTTAGTACAATAGGAAGAATTAGATTCTATGCCCTTAGGCTATAGTCATGTTGCCTTGGGTAAGTGATTTTGCCCATAAGGGCCTCAGCATCCTTGGCTGAAAAGTACATTGACTAAAAACAGTGATCTCTGATCTCAGGAAGACATCTGGAACAGGTACCTATCTTACCTGCCAGAGTGCACAGTCACAAGGCAGTGCCATGCAGTGGTCAGGCACAGGGTTTGGAGCCTGGCTGTCTGGGTTTGAATCTCAGCTCCAGCCCTAACTAACCATATGATCTTGGCAGCTTCCTTCATCTTTCTCATCATGATCAATATTTTTCTCTAATTTCTCAAAGCTGTATTTTGAGATAGTCACAAAGACAACAATGTCATTAAACATTGCTGAGAATATCAGAAAGGATTAATAGAAATGTACATAAAAACCAATGGTGTAGGATGTTTGGTGGTGCGTGGAGAGATAAAGGAGGGAGGGGCATTTGGTGGTAATGGGGTGAGTAAGATCATTCTGACCTTTGTATTTAGGTTTGGAGGATATTTTCCATGTGGATTCAAGTTTTAGCTGCTCAAGCTTCTAAGAAGCATGAAAAATATGGCATTCTCTATGTGCCGTTTTGTATCTGGTTATTCATGAAATACCATAAGACTTTTAATCGAAGGTAACAATTGGTTGAGGAGACATTAGTAGTTCAACCGAGAATACTAAAAATAAAGATTATGGAGTTGGTGTACTTATTTAGGATAAAATCACTATGTGAAAGTTTTTAACCAAAATAGAATGTTCATGATTATTCATTCCTAACATGTAAATTTTATGAATAATTAAATGGAAAAAATATTCCTCCTGCCTTAAACTGAAAACAAAATAAAAGAAACAGGGCACAGTAGGTATTGATAGTCTACTAATTGAGTAGCATTACTGTAACAACAAGCTTGCTTTTCAGAAACTTGCGAGAAATTTGAATGCCACCCATGGTGAGAGAACATTTTCCTCTGTTACATCTTATATTGGTTTCCTGTTGCTGCTGTAACAAATTACCATAAACTTAAAACAACACAATTTATTATTTTACATTTCTGTAGGTCAGAAGACTGACACTGGTTTCAATGGGCTAAAATCAACATGTCAGCAGGGCTGCATGTTTCCTGGAGGGTCTAGGGAGTATCTCCTTGTCCTTTCCAGCTCTAGAGGCTGCCGCATTCTTTGGCTCATGGTCCCCTCCCATCTTCAAAGCCAGCAACGGTGGAGTGAGTCCTTCCCATATAGCATCACTCTGATCTTCTCTTCCAGCTCCTTCTTCCACCTTTAAGGACTTTTGAAGAGTCCATCCTGATAATCCAGTGTAATCTCCTCATCTCCAGAGCCTTAATTCAGTCACATCTTCAGAGCCCCTTTTGTCATATTAAGTAACATGTTCACAGGTTTTGGGGATTAGGACATAGGCATCTTTGGGGAGCCACTATTCTGTCTTCTACACATCTCTTTTGAATCTCTGTTTAGTGGTTATGGGCATGTACTCTGGAAGCAGATCGTGTAGGTCCAAATCCCAGCTCTTCCAATTACCAGCTATATGATCATAATCAAGTTACTCAACTTCTCTGGCCTCAGTTTCCTCATTTTTATCGTTTTGTAAAGATTTTTTTTTTTTGATGTGGACCATTTTTAAAATCTTTATTGAATTTGTTACAATATTGCTTCTGTTTTATGTTTTGGTTTTTTTGGCCACGAGGCATGTGGGATCCTAGATCCCCGACCAGGGAGAGAACCTGCACCCCCTGCATTGGAAGGCAAAGTCCCAACCCCTGGACTGCCAGGGAAGTCCCTCCTCATTTTTAAAAGAGCGTTAATAATTCATACATACTTTATCTAGTTTTTGAGAATATTAAAATTAATAAAGATGAATTGATCAAGAATGTTAAGTGCTACATAATCGTTAACTGTTAGGAAATATGTTATTAGGAAGTATGTTATTTAAGATAGGCTAACCTCAAATTTTGGTGGCTAACTACAATATGCTTATTTCTTGCCTTGAAAAGTTCAATTAGAGTCAGAACAGAAAGGTCAGGCTCTGCACGGTGCAGTTATTTTTATCTCTATCCTCCCCTAGGGCCTCTGAGCCTTCCCCATTCAGCCACAAGGAGACAAAGAGAAGAAATGGAAAATCTCAAAGCAGGTGCTCATAGGACAGGTCTGGAAATATTTACATCACATTCCATTCAGTCACTGCAAAGCAGGTTGGTAAATGTCTTCCAACTATGTCCCCAAAAAGAAAAAAATGGATTTGGTGAAAAGCTAGGCAGTCTCTGCCATGGGGAGCCAGAGAGTCGGCATGGAGAGTAAAGTTCCAGGGACTCCTGGCCCCTTTTGCAAGCATATGAGCCATTATCCCAAGGAACACCTTGTGAAAGAAGACATCTGGAGGAGAGAGGGTGACGGGTTGGAGATTTGTACAGCCCAGACTGTGTGCTGCTTTGGATAAGTTGGAAGCTGAGACTGTTGATATAAGGGCAAACTTTCCAATATAAACATAGCCACATGATTACTGAATGAAGCCAAGGCCACTGTGGAGATGACCAGCACACAATTAAGTGAACCCTGCATTAGGAGACATGTGGGCTCTAGATATGGATCTAATCATTATTGGCATAACGATTAAATGCAGTAATTGAAATCAAGAGGTGTTTAAGAGCAGGTAGAGGGAAAGTAAGACCAATGAAGAAGGAGAGGAAACCACAGTCACTGGGGAGGTAGCAGGAGAAGAGGAGAGTGAGGGTGTAACAAACAGCAAAGGAGAAGAAAACTGTCAGCAGTGCCAAATGCTACCAACAAATAAAATGACAAATCACTTTAAGAAACTGAATGCCATGTTCTTGGATTGGAAGAATCAATATTGTGAAAATGACTATACTACCCAAAGCAATCTACAGATTCAATCCCTATCAAATTACCAATGGCATTTTTCACAGAATTAGAACAAAAAGTTTTACAATTTGTGTGTAAATACAACGGACCCCAAATAGCCAAAGCAATCTTGAGAAAGAAAAACAGAGCTGGAGGAATCAGGTTCCCCGACTTCAGACTATACTACAAAGCTACCGTAATCAAGACGGTGTGGTACTGGCACAAAAACAGAAATATAGATCAGTGGAACAGGATAGAAAGCCCAGAGATAAACCAACACACCTATGGACACCTAACCTATGACAAAAGAAGCAAGAATATACAATGGAGAAAAGACAGCCTCTTCAATAAGTGGTGCTGGCAAAACTGGACAGCTACATGTAAAAGAATGAAATTAGAACACTACCTAACACCATACACAAAATAAGCTCAAAATGGATTAAAGACCTAAATGTAAGACTGGACACTATAAAACTCCTAGAGGAAAACATAGGAAAAACACTCTTTGACATAAATCACAGCAAGATCCTTTTTGACCCACCTCCTAGAGTAATGAAAATAAAAACAAAAATAAGCAAATGGGAACTAATTAAACTTAAAAGCTTTTATACAGCAAAGGAAACCATAAACAAGACGAAAAGACAACCCTCAGAATGGTAGAAAATATTTGCAAACAAAGCAAGGGACAAAGGATTAATCTCCAAAATATGCAAGCAGCTCATGCAGCTCATACAGCTCAATATCAAAAAAACAAACAACCCAATCAAAAAATGGGCAGAGGAGCAGACATAGAGAATGGACCTGAGGACACGGGGAGGGGGAGGGGTAAGCTGGGATGAAGTGAGAGAGTGGTATGGACTTATATATACTACCAAATGTAAAATAGATAGCTAGTGGGAAGCAACCACATAGCACACGGAGATCAGCTCAGTGCTTTGTGACCACCTAGAGGGGTGGGATAGGGAGGGTCGGAGGGAGACACAAGAGGGAGGAGATATGGGGATATATGTATATGTATAGCTGATTCACTTTGTTATAAAGCAGAAACTAACACACCATTGTAAAGCAGTTATACTCCAATAAAGATGTTAAAAAAAAAAAGGGCAGAAGACCTAGATAGACATTTATCTAAAGAAGACATACAGATGGCCAAGAGGCACAAGAAAAGATGCTGAACATCACTAATTATTAGAGAAATGCAAATCAAAACTACAATGAGATATCACCTCACACCAGTCAGAATGGCCATCATCAAAAAATCTACAAACAATAAATGCTGGAGAGAGTGTGGAGAAAAGGGAAACCTCCTGCACCGTTGGTGGGAATGTAAATTGATACAGCTACTGTGGAGAACAGTATGGAGGTTCCTTAAAAAACTAAAAATAGAACTACCATATGACCCAGCAATCCCACTACTGGGCATATACACTGAGAAAACCATAATTCAAAAAGTCACTGCCCAATGTTCATTGCAGCACTATTTACAATAGCCAGGACATGGAAACAACCTAGATGTCCAGCGACAGAGGAATGGATAAAGAAGATGTGGTAAATATATACAATGGAATATTACTCAGCCATAAAAAGGAATGAAATTGGGTCTTTTGTAGAGATGTGGATGGACCTAGAGACTGTCATACAGAGTGAAGTAAGTCAGAAAGAGAAAAACAAATATCGTATATTAACGCTTATATGTGGAATCTAGAAAAATGGTACAGATGAACCTATTTGCAGGGCAGAAATAGAGACGCAGACGTAGAGAACGGACATGTGGACATAGGGAGGGAAGAGGAGGGTGGGATGAATTGGGAGATTACGTTTGACATAAATACACTACCACGTGTAAAATAGATAGCTAGTGGGAACTTGCTGTATGGCACAATGAGCTCAGCTCGGTGCTCTGTGATGACCTAGATGGGTGGGATGGGGGGTGGGGGAGGGAGGTCCAAGAGGGAGGTCATATATGTATACATACAGCTGATTCACTTCATTGTACAGCAGAAACTAACACAACATTGTAAAGCAATTATACTCCAAAAAAAAAAAAAAGAAAGAAAGAAAAGAAAATGAAAGGTCATGGGCATCTCAACCAGGAACAATCTCTGTAGAGTGTGTCATGGAAGGATGTTGCCAAACACAGCTTCTGATGTGATAGGGAACAAGGAGGAAAGGAAAGCGAGGGAGAGTAGGGCATATAGACAACTCTTTCAAGAGGTTATATTGTGAAAGGGAGGAGAAAGCTTGGACAGTGGTAGGATATGGTGATTGAACAGTTTCTTTCTTTTATTGTCTTTCATTAATATGGGATAAGCTTGAGCATATTTGCAAACTGAGGGGAAAGAACTTGTGACAGAAGTGTTGAAAAACAGAAGACAGGGATGATAGACAGGCAGGAGGTAGGGGTGAGCAAAGAACCCCAAAGTCTCAGCATTGGCAGTCCTATTCTTATTGGAATATTGTAGAGGAATGTGGGGACAGGGGAGCCCACCCCGGCTGTATTTGGGGAACCAAAGAAGGCTCTTTGAAGGATGTGTAGAGTTGATTTTATGTCACTTGACATCACTGTCTGAAATTATGAAAATGAGCAAATTGCCAGATTCACACTCTGCCTTTTTTCAAAAAAATGCAACTTCTGTTTTCATTCGATGACCTGAAACTTCTCACTGTACATTAGAGAACAGAGCAGATCCCAATCCTAATTAGGAGGCTCTTTCATTTATTTATACCTATGTCGACCCAAAAGGATTTAAGGTGATTAATTCAAAAAAATAATCCAGCTACTTCCCTTCTTTCCTCAGATAAGGATTTCATCCTAGAGCAATTACAGCAGGCAAGGGGTGTGGAGCTATTGCACCCCGAATCCCATCACCAGAAGATGATATGGAGACCACAACCAAGGCTTTCCTGTGCCTGAAGCAGGAAACAGAAGAAACACTACTCTTTTTTTTTTTTCTTTTTTAGAGATAAGGAACATCAGTGTTCAATTATGTTGATGTGAGAGATTTAGTAGAAGGGTTTGTGTGTATTGAAATCTAGTTCCATAATATGGATGACAGTGTTTATAAGTCCCAATTAGTAATAAATCAATGATTTTTTTTAAACAGGAAAAACTAACTGCCTATGATATTATAATTATATGTAGGATGGCTAAAGAGGGCTGAAGGGGTCCAGAGGACCTTGCAAAGTTAACAACGTAATTATAAACTCCAGGCATCAGATTTCACATGGAAGCCACAAGTTCAAGTAAAGTCATAGTGCCTGGGGAGAAATGTCACGTGGCTTTGCCAATTTAAATTGTAAAACAGAACTGCAGGGTATGCAACCACCAGGTACCATGAGCTGTGTTTCCATATACCTTCTCCCCAGCCATCCACGCCTCCCTCCCAGGGTTCACTTTTCTCCATATTACTAATTACAGTTGAATATACTGTATACTGTTCTCAATGCTCTTTACTATCTGTCCCCACCTGTGAGCATGTACACTCCATGAGGGGAGGGATTTTTGCCTGGTTTGATCAGTATCATATCCCCAAGGTCTATAACAGTCTTTGGCACAGGTAAGCACTCAGTAAATACCTTTTAAGTGAAGGAATGACTGAATCAGTAGAATTGGCTCATATTTTAATCCACCACCGTCTGCCAATTCAGCCTCATCTTCCATTACTCCCTGTGCTCCAGCCACACCCAAATGCTTCCTATTCTCAAGTGGTCCCTGCTGTGTCTTTCATACACTTTCTCCACTGGTTTGGCATCTTTCTCCCCATTTCCCAACACACACACACACACACACACACACACACACACACACACACACACACACACACATCTTCATCTGCCCTGAAGACTCTTAATCTTCAAATGTTAAGTATCTTAGCTCAAACATTTTGGTCTCAACAAAGCCTTCCTTCAGCACCCAGATCACTCTTTTATTCAATATTGACTCATTCAACTGATATTATTGAGGCTTCTCCGCATGCATGTTACTTTGATGAGCGAGAAGCAAACAATGTGGACCCTGTGCTTGTGGAAGGAACAGCATCCCCGCCCTGGGCCTTTCCCATCTCTATAACAGCATCCGTCAACCTCCAACACAATTGTGTGCTTACATCTATCTTCTCAACTAGACTCTGCAGTCCTACAGGGCAACACCATTGCTTATTTGTTTCTTTTTCCCCAGCACCTAGCACAGTGCTTGCTGCTTGATAAATGTTTGAATGAATGAAACAATTTAATGACCAAAGGATATGAAACATGGTGCTTTCTACCCTTCATGTTGACAATTTGCTTCTTTTCACTCCTGGCACTAGAGATTTCTGTGCTGTTGCTGTGGATGTCATTTTTACTCATGGTCTTTTCCTCCCTCTTCCTCTACAGCTACTAGAATGGTTACCCCTCATTCATGATCTGCTTTGTTCCAGGCACTGTGCTAGACACTATACATGACATATTAAGTATCTCATTGAATACTCACAACAGCACTGCCAAGCAAATATGATCATCCCTATTTTAAAGATCTTCCTTTTCCTCTTCTCAGCCTCCTTCCTTTTGTGAATGTCCTCCCTTCCTTAATTTCACCAAGGGCACCTCAGCTTCACCCCCTTCCTTCCCCCACCATTGGAGGAAGGCTTTAAATTCTCAGTGTTTTACAGGGAGATTGAGATCCTTTTATCAGCTCTGCCCCTGCTGCTCTGTTGTTAGACTCTCCTTTGACCATAAATTGTCCCATACAGATCTTGGAAAGGTAACAAGTCTAGACTATATTGATTTCCTTGACAAGTGACAAATAGAACATCATGGTGAGTTATTTCAGTAAAACCAAAAAGAGTTACAACTTAGGACAGCTGTCACTGAGGCCAGTGCTACCTAGAGATTGATACCAGGTCCTCTCCCAGAGAAAAAGCTAACAGTCAACCTTCATCCCCAAGTCCCTGACTGCCAGCGTTTATGGGCACTCAAGTTATTGGACAGCATCTACAGTGGCCTCAGTACATCACAACTCACAAAGATATCCTGTATACAAACCAAGGGGATTTAGTAATTGAGGTGTGAGAAGAGCCTCACTATACCCCAGCCTCATCTGTAACAGTACATATAATGCATCCCCAGTCTGATTGTATGGGGGATAGTTCAGAGTACCTTCAGGTTTTGAGTTCAGATAGCCATTGTTAGAATCTCAACTCCTCCATTTGCTGGTTATGTGACCTTGAGAAAGCTATTTAATTTTTATTAGTATCTTCTACCTTACCGGTAAAATCAGAAAATCCTACCAGATTCCATAGACTTTGGGGAAAATTAGATGGAATAGCATAAATAGAGTCTAGCATTTCTTAATAGAAATTAATTCCCTTTCTTTCTTTTGTCCTATTCTCTGTTCCTTTCACTTTAGACCATGGAAATCTAGAACCTTGGAACTGTAAGGGAATGAGACACCATCAATGTCAAATATCTAACTACTGCAGAAAGAGCTCCATGAGAAAAGGACCCCTGGCTGCCAGGGCTCAATCCCCCATGAGGGCTAAAAGCTGACTACTGCACCAGGTAATTGATGTTGAATGAAGGAATGAATGAGTAAAGACATGAACAAACAAATGGAAACAAGACATTCAAGTTCTTTCATGTTTTCTTGGCTATGACCACATTATCCTTGGTAACCAAAATCCATCTATTTTAACATGAGCCTTTCTCTACTATAAGTAGGTGCTTGTCTCCCCCATTAGACAGAGGCCACTTTCATCACAGAATCCATTTTCTCTGGCACCTAGTAGAGTGCCTGGTACAGAGGACTGGATCGATAAGTATTTGGAGGAAAGATGAATGAATGAGATGTTTGAAGAGTTATAGAAATCCTTCTTCATATTAAACAAACATCTTACTGTAATGACCTACCCACCTGCTGCTACAGGTGTATATTTTGTATAGAGTTACTACGGTGGTTGTGATAGTTCTAATATGCATGGTCGTTCAGCACCATGGACAAAGCCCTATTCCAATAGAGGAGGGATGCGGTCTCCCCAGAACAGGGTGGACATTATCTGTGTGAGTCATAGGAGTTTAGAGGTTGACAGTCAGTGAAGAAACTGAAAAGTGGATACTAAGAGTGCCTAATGCTGCACAAGCCTCTGCATAGAGTAGGCACCTGATAAATGCTAATTGATGACTGAAGGAAAATGAGAGAAATCCCATTGCCTCTGATCTAAATTATACATTAAGACTGCCGGCTCTTTGAGACTGGTAATAAATGGATAAAAGAAAAACACTTTGGAGCATAAATTCTTAAAGTGCAGGGATTTTCTTCCTCTAAATCTTTCTCTAACTCTTTCTCTTTTTTTTAAGGGTTTTCTTCCTTTTTAGTGACAATCTTAATTTCACAGGGTCTGTTGGAGGGCTAGTCATAAAATATGGTCCATATAACTTGTCAACCATGTGTTATTGCTGCAAACACTGAGCTAGCCCCAGGGGTAGGTGGTCTGGGGAGGGACGAGGAACAGTCCCTGCCCTTGAAGAGCTCACAGTTTCATGGGATAGACAGATAGCAACATAGCATAATAAAAACTGTACTCATTTTCTAAGGCTGCCATAACAAATTACCATGAAGTAGGTGGTTTAAACAACAGAAATTAATCTCTCACAGTTCTGGAGGCCAGAAGTCTAAAAATCAAGATGTCACCAGGGCCACAGTCCCTACAGAGGCCCTAGGGGAGAATCTGTTCCAGGCTTATTCTAGCTTCTAATGATTGCTGGCTTCCTGCGCTTGTACCTACATCACTCCAATCTCTGCCTGCATCTTCACATTACCTTCTCCTCTGTATCTGACACTCTTCTGTGTGTTTCTTATAAGAATACTTGTCATTTGGATTTAGGGCATACCCAAAACATCCAGGATGATCTCCTTACTTCAGGATCCTTAACTCAATCACATCTGCAAAACCCTGTTTCCAAATAAGGCAACATTCACAGGTTTCCAGGCTTAGGATGTGGACACATTTTTTTGCGGGGCCACAATTCAAGCCACTGCAATAACCAACCATGCTAAACGTGATTGTCTCATGTGAAGAGCAGAAACTGAGTTTCCAAAAGTTTAGATAACTGGTCCACCGTCACTGAAATGGAAAATAGCAGAAATGGGACTTATACCCTGGTCTGACTCAAAGCACCTTGTCTCTTCTTCTGCACTATGACTCAGCCATGAGATTACAATGCATTATCACACGGGGTCCTGAACGATCCTGAGATCTAACTCAGATCAAGAAAGGCAAGATTGCAAAGAGCCTTGCTAAGACTGGTCTTGAAAGATGAGTGAGTAGTAAAAATGTTATCTATAAAAGATGATGATACATATACAAATAAGAATCAAATATTACACAGTGTAAAGTCTGCCATAATGAAGGTGAAGTGCTTTGGGTGAAGTCCTCTGAGGCTGATGTATTTCAGAAAGGAAGGGGACACCTGGGGTAAAGAGACTAAGGAGCTGAAAAGACTTCATGGGAGGGTCGCAGTTGAGAGGGAATTAAAAAGAGGAATAGGACTTGAATGTACCAAGAAGAAGGAGAAGGTATCATAGGGACTGAGAATGTTAAGACAAAAATATGGAAGAGAAGAGACAAATACAATTTGGTTATAATGAAGGGTACCCCAACGGGATTACTGAGAGAGAGATAGGCTGGGGTCTCAGTTGGGGCATCTGATGAAGCATCTTAAGGCTATACTGTACTTAGGAATTTAGACTTGACTCTAAATGGTGAAAACCACTGAAGACTTTTTAAGATACATAGTGAGAGATGCTGATGCAAAATGGAAGTCAAGGAAAGTGAGATGTGCCTCTTGTTCTTCCAGCTTCTCTGTTTGTGTCTTTATTATAAAAGTACAATTCTAATCAAGCCTTCTTTCACTTTTATTTTGGGGAAGAACTTGGTAAGAGAAAGATTGGCTCTGAGGTACCTTCCACTCCTAGGAGTTTAAAATAGTACAATATCAGCCATTTGCTCCCTAGTAGGAAAGTAATTTGATTGTTTCTGGTTGAAGGGCAGAAAGCTGAATATCAGCCCCTTTAAGCTGTGGAATGGGCGGTCCATTTCCATTGGCCATCTCTCAATCGGCAGACCTTTCCTATCTAGATGCTGCTGAGGTCCAATAGGGCTGGCATGTGGAATGAAATTAGAAACGACGTTTGAGTACAACTTCTCCAAAATTAAGAGGATGTAGTCTTCGAACTCACCAAAAAGAATCTGGAGCAGGGTGAAATAAGGTGAACAGGGAACCAGGAGGTCATTTACCTACACTAGAGGGACCAGACTAATCCCCACCACTACTCCCTCTCCAGGCCTGGATGAGACTACATGGCAGAGGAAAAGGGCTGCTCACCTCTGAGAGCATGGTTGGTGGTGTACCAGCAGCACATAAGGTCAAAGTCAATGGAGGAATTGAAAACAAGAATCTAACAAAGACCCCTTCCAGAACACATTCCCACGGTCTCATGAGCCAATCCACCTGCTTCTCCCATCACCTTTTCCTACTTAAATGTTCTGAGTAAGAGAAAGCTGACCTGCTGTTGCTTCAACATAAATTAACATCTGATAACAGAAAGCAGGGAATGGTCTCAAATGAATCTTAGGAGGCTTTACAATAAAGGAAAATATTAATTATGTCTAACATTTGTAGAGCATGTTATAAAGCACTTTCACATGTATAATTCCAGTTTACCTTTCCAGAATTAATGAAACAACACATAAAACATGTTTAGAATGGTGCCTGGAACATAGCAGGTGTTCAATAAATATCATTCTCCTTCTCATTTACCAGGGAACTACCTCTGCTGTCACCTTTCCAGCCTGCCTTTAGGCTGTCATTTCCCATTATTCTCTGTGGTGAAAACTGGGGCAATACTGTTCTCTTCCTTTCCTGCTAACAAACAGAATCCTACCAAATCTCTTTCAAATGAATCTGCAGAAGTGCAGAGTGACAGTTTTGTAAATCATTTATTATTTCTCTGCTCAACACAAACACAGCCTGGGTCTGTTAAACTAAAACAGTCAAATGCCAGCAGTCTATGTCAGCTGCCTAACAACCAAATTGCATCGGGACATACTCGGTCCAGAAAATTGCCACATAATAAGTTTATGCAGATGATCAGAAATATTAGTAAAATCATTCTGTCATGGCTTTGTCTGTGCTGTGCAGGTGGGAGGCTGGTCCTTTAAGACTAAGTCATGGGGAAACTGGTGATAAACATAATAATTCCTCTGTGGCTGGAGTTCTGCCAGCAGTGAGGTATTTCTTTCCCTTGCATCTCAGTGAATCTTTCCTCCACAAAAAAAGATCTTCGCACGCTAACTTACATATGTAGTTCTCCTGTAGGAAAACTGTTTAAGAATGGCTGCTTCCTCTTTTCTGTTGTTGCTGAGTTGGTAAATAGATCTAGCCCCTTTCCTTGTCTATCAACACTGTGTTCATCCTTCAATGTCACTTCCAAATCCCCTGCAGTCAGAATTAACCACTTGTCCTTCTGGGCTCCCACAGCTGGGTGCAGAAATGACTAATTAGCCCTTGATTCTTTCTGCCATGTGTAATACTTGTTTGTTTATTTGCTAAGCTTCTCTACAAGAATGAAAGCTAGACATCTTCTTTATATTTGTAGTCCCCCCAGGGCCTAGAGTGGTGTCTGGCACTTGGTAGGTGTTCAGCAAATGTTCGTAGAATTTAAATGAAAGTCAGGTAAAAAAGCCTAGAGCAGACACAATCACTTCCCGAAACCATCTGTAGACCCCATGTTGTTTGAGCCCTCCTGGTTCCAAAACATGGAAGCCTCACGTGGAGACCCTGTTTCTCGTCTGACAGTGTGAGCTCAACAGGCCTTCTGGTAAAGGAATCTTTCTCCATATTACACTGTTAATTAAGGGCACACATTACACTGGCCCCAAGACACTAGGAGGCCTTTCTAAGTTATAAATAAGAGATTGGACTGAACTCAAAAATGAGAATCAAGGTGATCAGTCTCTGTGAGCGAGGAGTCCCAGGGACCCTCCATTGGTATGTCAGTCAGGTCAGCCAGTCAGAGAGCATTACCAAGTCTCCTTGTTTCAAGTTTCCAGTCAAACACGAAGCTATCTTTGAGCAACACTGTGGTATGGTAGAGAAGACATGGGCCTTGTGTCTAGAAAGACCTGCTTCAAATCCCAAATCTACCAACTGACAAGTGGTATGAGCTTGTGCAAGTTAATAAAATAACTGGGCTTCAGTACCCTTACCTCTAAAATGGGGATAATAGATCTTTCTCATGTAAAAATATGGGCACCACCTTCTGTCTCTGGCTTAGGATGCATTAATAGTACACACTCTGGGCCCAAATACAGACACATGAGTTCCATCCACCCACCACTCTGCTGGTATCTGGTGGTCTTCTTAAGTACTATGAAATTATTACAACGTAGTAAAGAGACATTTTCACGGGTGGCAAAAAGTGAGGCCAAAATGCACAGGCAGGGCATCAACACCACTTGGGGTATAAATAGATGATTGCTGTTATAGATAGAACGGCAATCCTCTCAGATGATATATGATGCTAAGTCAGGGCTCTGAGTTACTGGTTGTGGGCTGTGCCCTCAGAGCTGTAAACTCCTTGGTCAGGTGGCTCTGTCAGCCAAGGGCCATCATCTAGACAAAGGGGCAACTGTAAGCCTTGAGCAGCCGACACTCATGGAAGCCAGGGATGGGTGTAGTGGGGAGCTGGGCAGAATACTGACCACCCAGATAAATTGTACCTGGCTGAGAAGTATTAAAGTATGACGAGTACTTGTACCCCTCGTGGTAACCATGACCCCAAAGCCACCTGCCCTAGGATCTGAAAGCCTCCAATTCCAACCTTAGATGATACTTGAGCCTGTCAACACATGAAATATTAAACATGACAGACACTGTTGGTGCTCCACCTATGTCCCTTTGGTAGTCACCTTTCCATTTCATACCTGTTAACCTAAAGCAAGCACCTGCCCCTCTGTCCCCAGGAGCTTTCTCCCAGCCCACGTACACTGGGCAAGCTAGGAGGGCCGGGGGTTAGTGCTCTGTGATAACAGATGGGATCTGGAAGATAAATACCAGTTTCCTCGCCCCTTGGGAGACATAACTCAGGATGTGTTCTGTCCCATCTCCCAGAGTTCCCCAGTAGAGCTGAGCTCAGGTGCCCATGAGGTAACTGTCAAAAAATGTACCATTTTTGGCTATCTTCCCTTTCATCCCTCCCCTTTGGGTGCTTCTTTTAATCACCTCTCAGATAAGCTACTTGCTCATAAATCCTGAACCCAATGTCTTCGGGGGAAACCCAACCCAAGACCGTATTTAACCACTAAGACTCAATATCTATATTCCCAGCATAGCCTAATTGTTACAAAATATGACTGTATTAACAGGATGCATGATAATTCTTTGTTACAACATTATTTGATTAACTACACATATTTTCCCACAGGGCTGGAAAATAGAGTTAACTGTATTTGCATATATACACACATGCACACACACCATCTCATTTTGAATGTTATATGGATAGAAGAAGCCTTTTGAAGTGTATGGCTCTCTCAGGTTATCCTGAGACCCTGATTGACAATCGTGTACCCAAGTCTTGACTCAAGGCTCCTCCACGGATGAGTGGCATCTGGCAACCAACCTTTCTCCTTCTCTTCCTCCTCTGCCCATCCTCTTCCTTCTCTTTCTCTTTTCCAAGTGCATGATCATTACAAAATACCAAGCCATTTTGAATTTCCATTCCTGCTACAATAGCAAATCTGAACTATAAAGTGAAATAAGTCCTCTAAAATGAAATAGACCTATTATTTCCAGTACTTAGCTGAGAGAGTGACAAATGGGGGACCAAAACACCCGGGCAGTTGGCGTTAATTAATACTAAATTTACTGAATTAAACAATGAATTTTAAAGAAATAATTCTAAGATGTCATTTCAATTAAGGCACTGTCACTGGGATAATGGATGCGGGTGGTGTCCAGGAAAGTCGATCATGGCACAGTTACAGGAAGAAACCATTAACTCCGAAGAAGCAAGTGGATGAAAAAGAAAGAAAAGAAACCCATGCTCCCAAGGCTTCTGGAAGATATTGCAGAGTTGCTAGGCTAATTAAACCTCTGTACCTTTTCAGTCAAGGAAGGTGTATCTCAATTAAGCTCAGTAACCTAGAACAGGTCACCTTAACAGTTCCCCCCATTTTACTAAGGCAAAGCAGAGGCAATCACTTCCCTGGATTTGAGCAGAAAGCAAAGCAGATTATTTAGGGTGAAAGGTTCTACTTGACACAAGCCTTGGCTTTTCTCCCCAAAATGATTCCCTCTCTTGGGCCCAGAGAAATGAACATCTTTATAATGTTTGGAAAACTAGAATATGAAGGGGAGAGGAATCACAGCCACAGAATGTAGAGCTAGAAGAATCTCTGTAATGGTCATCTAATTCAACTACAAAATCGTCCGAGCAAGAATGAGGATCCAGAAACTGGAAGCTCACCCAAGGCCACGTAGTCTAGACCTCAGACCTACAGCCTGTCCATTTCTTCCCCCACAATAACGTGGGTCTCTATTAGTGCTAACTATAAGGAAATATCCTGAAAAGACCCTCATTAAAAAATAAACTTAAAATTAGGAGAATAAATCTTCTGATACGTCACCAAGAACAGCACGCACTACAATCTCAGTCTTAGTCTCTCTATAACATGGACATAGTAACTACTAACTGAAGGCTGAATGCCCAAGAGCATCCTACCCTTCCTCTAGATTTTACTTATTTAATGTATGCCTGTCCCACTATGCTGAACTTTGAAGAGGTAGAGCTTCAGTATGTCTGGAAAACCAGACGTGTGTGTGTGAGCCGAGGCATTGGCTAGAGGCAGGGTGGTGGAGTGGGATGGGGGAGCAAGCAGCCAGGACATATCTTCAAAGCTCCTTCCCTCCCCAGGAGAACAACTCCTGTGTCCTCTGAGCCACGGAGAGAGGATGGAAGGGACATCAACAGTCTAACAGTGCTTCACCAACCCTCACCTGGCATCTGTTGCAGTTTTGAATATATTGCTTTGGTATCATAGCATTTCCTTAGAATTTTTCTTAAAATGAACAGCCCTTCTGGCCCTGGGCACCCCTGGGGAGTTCTGTTCACTTTTACAATCTGAAAAAAAGGACAATTTCATTTTTAATTATGAATATTCATGTGCTCAATGGAGACTGTGCATGTCATTATAATTCCCAAATTAGTTCAGAAAGAAACTGACATTTTATTCAAATTCCTTTATTCTTCACTGAAACAGAATAGGGTGACATTTTGCTCTGAAAGGAAATGGAAATTTTTCCTTGTCTTTGTCACCTAATGTCCCATTCCCAATAAAATCCCATTTGCAAAGCTTCTTCCCAGTGTTACTAGAAGAATCCAAGAGATCAGGAGGGTGAGAACACTCCGAAGTCTGTAAGGGAGGAACTGACCAGGACAAGGTTAAATCAACCTGGGGGTGACAAAATGAATCACACACAGTAGCTCATTTAGTCCTCACCACCAGCTTGCTACGATCCATTACTCTAGGGATGAAAAAGCCAGGGATCAGAAAAATTAAATGGTTTGCCTAAAGTCACGTGGCTTTTAAATAGAATAAGAATGTAAATGTTGCTCTCTGGACTGCAAATCCAGTTCTCCTTCCAACCCACCATAGCTTCTTATCCATCTGATAAGCCCCCTAGATTATTGTTTTGTTTGTAGAAGCCCCTCACTGCCCCTACTTCCTAGTGAGTGCTGCCTAGCAGGCCTGCTGACACGCCAGCCACAGAGCCACTCTTGTTTCACAGGTGAACAAAGGAAGCCATGAGGAAATTAAGTAATTTGAAAAATATCATACAAAGGCACCTGAAGTTGTAAAGGTTCTTGTTCTCTAATATTGTCACGTGAAAAAATATATATATATTCAAATTTAAGAAGAGAAACAAAAAATGAAAGAAATTATGTGTGGGACAATTTGTCAGCCACACAATGTAGGTCCTAAATTCCTTCTACAAAAACGGGCACCTTATTAGTTTTCTAGGCTGTGTAACAAATCACAAACTTAGCAGCTTAGAACCCATTGATTATCACACGGTTTCTACAAGGCAGATGTCTGGGCTCAGCTCAGCTGAGTCCTCTGCCCAGGCTCTCACAGGGCTGTAATCAAGGTACTGGCCAGTCTGGGGTCTCATTTGAAGCTCAGGATCTTCTTCCAAACTCACACGATTGTTGGCAGAATTTATTTCCTTGAGGCTGAACAACTCCAGGCCAACAGGGGAATCTCTCTAACATCAGGGAAGGTCTAAGCCATCTTTAAAAGGGCTCACCCAATTAGGTCAGGTCTACCCAGGTAATCTCTCTTTGATTAATTCAAAGTCAACCTAATTAGGGACCTGATTTATATCTGTAAAATCCCTTCACCTTTGCTGTAAAATGTAACCATGGGAGTGGCATCCATAATATTCACAGGTCCTGCCCACAGTGAATGGGAAGGGATTCTACACAGAACATACACAAACAGGTGGAATCTTGGGGATCATCTGAGAACTCTGCCTACCACAGAAGCAATACCACTTTCCAACTTGTAGTTCTCAGGTTCATGTTTGATATTCTACTGCTAATCCATACAGCAATGTGACAGCATCCCTGGATTCTGTGCAGGTCTTTTTTTTTTTAATTTGGCCATGCCGCGGCATGGGGGATCTTAGTTCCCTGACCAGGGATCGAACCTGTGTCCCCTGCATTGGGAGCTCAGAGTCTTAACCACTGGACCACCAGGGAAGTCACTGTGCAGGTCTTTTAAATGGAGGCCAGATCACTACTCAATTAGATAACAGAATAAGTACCTACTGTCATGCCTGGCAAATAACAGAAGTCTAGAAAGGCCAAAGCAAATAAAAGACAGTCCTTTGTCAGCAGACACTTCCAATGTACTTTGGAGAAAGCTGGAAATTACTACTTGTAAAAATTAGTAGTTAAAAATTTTTTTCAAAATTGATAGGTCACTTCCATACTCATAGGCTGAGTCACCAATGAAGAACACAGTGACTCAAAAGGAAGGGAACTCAGAATAAATAAGGGGGTTGAGTTCCAGGGTCTGCAAGATTAGATCCAAGAGTAATGTGGTCTTTGTAAAGTTTTGGTAAGATCCAGCTTTAGGAAGAACTGGAAAAACAAAATCCAAAGACCGAGCATGTGGCCCTAACTTACAACATAGCCTGTGTGACCTGACTTTCTCTTTTCCCCTCCATGGGTCACAGCCCCCACCTTTAAATAAGTGTGACCTGCCCAAGTTGAGAGGATGTCCAAGGTTGCTCCTTCTCAGAAAAGTGCCATGATTTCTCAGTCAGCATGGAAGGTGCAGCCCTTCAGCACCATTTGGATTCACTCAGGTGACAGATCTTACTTCTCAGACATCGTGGTCCCTCTAGCATGCGAGGAATCAAGGGAAGGTGTTCTACCCAAGGAAAGCACCTTTTTCTTGGTCGTCAGGAACATTTTTGGCAGACCAATGTCTTCCCTCTTCTTGGTGTTTTTTACAGGTCTCTTGTGCATTTCCCCTTCAAACAAAATAGTGATTATTCACGAGCCCAGGTGTAGTTATGTGCCTCCTCTCTCTTTAGTTTTCTATGTCCATAAGCAAGTCAGTCATTTAACCACCAAAGCCTGTTTCCTATTTAAATGGACATATATAACGATGCCAACTCAGAGACGTAGTGAGAGGATTAACTGACTTGATGCACAAGTCAGCTACGCAGCAAGGGTCCTAACACGTAGTGGGCACTTCTGTCCTACTCTCGGCACCCTCCATCCCCGTAAGAAGGCAGATCTCGAGGGCATTATTTATAAAAGGCTAGAGGCTGTCTGCCTGCTAAGCGAGCTTACGGAGAATTCAGGTCTGATAATCAAAATTAATAATGGTATTCAATCTGATTTTCCAAGCCAGAGGAGTGGAAGGCTGAGCTGTAATCAATCTTTAGAGGTCAATTCACAGGGGATTTACCAAGTAAAGGACTTGGCGCCCCCTTGTGCAGAAAAACTCCACACTTTTACCAGCCCTATGGCCACACCCGTACTTTCAGCAAGATGCCTGCAGCTCTGTTAGATGATTGAAAATAGACCCACTCTCTCTTCCGCCCCTAGGCAGCCAACTCTTTGTTAATATCAATTCTTTCTTTTAAAGACTGTGAATTGTTTGATTAGTTTCCAAATAGGATGGACTTGCCTTGCCCGTGGAACAAAAATAAAAAAGATTTACCTTAAGTCTCCTTCCCCCTCCTGAGTAAAACACTGCCGCCAAATTCCTGGGAGTCCTACCAGAGATTGTGTGTGTGTGTGTGTGTGTGTGTGTGTGTGCGCGTGCACACTGCATATATATGCACATATACATAAATATTTACAAATACATACTTATATTCTTCCACAAATGATGATATGCTATACACACAGCACCTTACTTATTTCTACACATTACTTTTTCACAATACATGTTGGTGATTATTCCATATCTGTACATTTCATTGCCTCATTTTTTTTAGTGACTGCATAGTATTCCACTGAATGAAGGAAACATTATTTATATAGTAAATTATTTATTTTCCTAATCTTTTGCTATTTCAAACAAGCTATTGCTTTCAACAAGCTATTGTTATTTCTGTAATTAATCATCTTTCTGTTGGTTTATATTATTGTGAATATATTGAGTTGGCCAAAAAATTTGTTTGGGTTTTTCCATAACATTTTATGGAAAAACCCAAATGAAATTTTTGGCCAACCCAATATTTTTTTGGATAAACTCCCAGGAGTGAAATTGTGCCCAGTGTTCTTCTAATTGCTTTACATGTATTTATTGTGAATCTAGTATGTGACAGGTCTTATCCTAGGTGCTGAGAATACAGCATTGAACATAGTAGATAAAATTATTCTTATGGTGTTTTTACATTTTGGTGATAATAATTCACTAAATAATGTACTCTTTACAATAGTTCTTTTGTAGAGAGCTGATATTCTCCCATTTTATAGAATGGGAAAACTTGCCCAAGATGCTACAGTTAGTAAGCAGTGGATTTGGGATTAAAACCAGGTAGTCTTATTCCAGAATTCACGCACCTTGGTACAAGCTACACTTTCAGAACACCTCTTAAATGTGCCCCATGTCACAATCCAACTCAACTTTACAAGAAGCCCTACTGGTTTTTAGAACAGATTTCACTGCAAAGAGCCCGTTGTGCCTCCAAACAGCCTATCCACAGGTACACCTTCTAAAGGCCTGTCTCAGGTCAGTTTTCCTCGAAGTAGCCCTGAGTCTGAGGCTCTTATGCATGTGATTTACTGAGAGGGGAGGAGGTGTGAGGGCAGCAAGTTAGGGCAGGGAAGAGGCTGCACAAAGAAGGGAACTCAACTGAACTCTAGCCTCCGCTGAGCACCTGGCGAGCTCGGGGTGTAAGTGGAATCACAGAGTTGTTCCACCTGGTGGCAAGGGGATGACAATTTGCAGCCCCATTAGCAGTCAGTTGTTGGCTGTGGGCTGCCTCCAGAGCGGAGCACAACCCCCCAAGCTATTCTGGTTAAGGAGAATGTCCAGAATAAGGATGCAGGTGTGAACAGTCAGCCACCACCGCAGTTGCGGGGGGTATGGACTGTCCCCATAAAGGGAATCTGGGCGGGGCACCAATGGTGTGCACCACAACGCATAGAGAGCATCTCCATCTGATTCTCCCGCAGGTACTTTGGAATCAACGAGTTCAAGACTGGATGCATCAGCACTTCCTGCTTCCGTATCCTCCACCACATTGAATAGCACCACCTCCCACAGAGTTGGCCAGTGCAGAAGCCCCCTGGTCCTTTCCCCAACTCATCCTTTTCAGCTAACTGGTTCATAGCTTCTAACTCACAATGTGTTACTTTCTTCTAAGGAGGGTGGCTTCTGGCAACCAGAGAGTTCTCCTCTTCCCAACTCCACAGTTTCCCTGACTCCACCATTGCCTTCTGAGATCTACCCTCCCCACGGCAACCTGAGGGATCTTCTAATGTGCAAATCTCATCCTGATACTCCTTGGTGTTTTAGACCTTCAGTGATTCCTCTTCTCCTATTTGTTAAAGCCTACGTTTCCCGCATGGCCATGAGGCAATTGGTCGTTGTTAATCTGTGGACTCTCTGTGCCACTCGCCATACACCTCATCCCCCCCCCACACACACACTGTTGTTCAACCCAACTGCTTGGGCTTCCCCAGACTCCAACCTCTTGGCTTACAAGAACTGTTCCATTTTTGTCAAGAGTCAGGCTGAGCTTCCTCTGCCCAAGGGTAAATTTGGTCTGTCCCTCAGTAAGGCTCTCAAACTTGATAGATACCTAGTATGTGGTATCTAGTCTCCAAATTTGCCCCCCAGTGAATTATGCTTCCCAGTATTCATGCTCCTGTATAGCACCACCCCTTGAATCTGAGCTGAACTGGAGACTTGCTTATAACCAACAAAACGCAGTAGAAGTGACACTGTTTGATTTCTGAGGCTTAGTCAGAAAAAGCTTCATAGCTTCCAACTTTTGCTCTTGGGAGGTTTGCTCCAAGGGAAGCCAGTCACCAGGAAGAAATCCATCTGTTGTGGATTTTATGCTGTGAGGAATCCCAAGCTAGCCATGTGGAGAACCCATGTGGTATTTGTGAGAACAGCCCCCAGCTAATCCAGCCATCACAGGAACCAGACTTGGGAATAAAAAAGCCTTCAGATGACCAGACGACCAGATGACCACAGTCTCAACCACCATCAGTGGGCAAAACCATGAGGGGTCCCAAGAGGGGTCCAACAGCCATAGAACCATGAGAGATAATAATACAACTATTGTTTTAAGACACTAAGTTTTACACTGATTATTACTCAGCCATTGATCCGTAGAATGTGCCTGAGTTGGTATATAGGCTACTGTACTTGGAGTGGTTCTCTTTGTTTCCCTGACTAGGCAGTCCAGGATAAGAAGCACATGTTGTTCATCTCTGAATCTCATAATGTAGTGTATTGACAGGCATATCGACTCAAGAAGTATTTGATAAAATGAATCAAGGAATGAAGAAAGGACGGAGATTCTGAGGATTATTACTCCCTCATGCCCTGTGCCCATCCTCAATGGGGTCACCATAATTACTTCTATAAAAGTCCAGTTTTACAAGCACTTACTGGGTGAATACAGTGTGATCTGTGAGGTCCTAAGTATGAGCTTTGGAGTCAGACAAACCTGGGTTTAGATCCCAGCTTTGTCATTTACAAGTTTTGTCACCTTAGGCAATCGATTTAAACTCTCTGAGCCTCATTTGTTCATCTACAAACTTCGGATATTTTATATTTATTATTAAGCAACACTGTGGAAATGGATTTCCAAACTTTGGATAATAAAATGCCTAACTTCTTGATATTGAGGTGAAGATTGAATGAGATGATATTTTAACCCTCACAGTAAATGACTCACTCAATGTTTTCATTAATGTGTGTTGACTGAATTGATAGCATATGTAAAATGCTTCATCCAGTCACTAGTAAAAGAAAAGATGAAATAACCAGTGCACTTCGTAGAGCCTCAACAAATACATTCTTTTCATGCTGTTCCCCTCCGTTGTAAGATCACAGATGGTTTGTACTAAGACTAAATATCCATGATACGGTTGGAAAATGGTGACAGCCAGATTTAGTTTTGAGTAGTGACTGTATGTC
This sequence comes from Eubalaena glacialis, assembly GCF_028564815.1. Classification (NCBI taxonomy): domain Eukaryota; kingdom Metazoa; phylum Chordata; class Mammalia; order Artiodactyla; family Balaenidae; genus Eubalaena; species Eubalaena glacialis. Next base: position 61,980,354 of record NC_083722.1, on the reverse strand, counting down.
CAGGACTGGCATTAGCATCAGTGAATCAGTGTTCATACCTGTACTCAACATCAAATTTCATATGGTGAACCAAACTTTTCTAAAAAATGAGTTTCTCTACAAAAATAAAGTCTCTCTCCAGCATTCTCCTGCTTCCTCATTCAGGGAAATGTTGGGAAGACTGTGTTCCAGCCACTACTCTGGCAAGTTTCGTCATTTGTTTCTGTTCTGTAATGAAGCATGTTGTTGAAATTGGGGCCATTTCTCCAAAAAGAGAAACCTTTTTAGCATGACATTTATGTGTAGTGGGATGTTTATCAGCAAAGAGCATTTCTTCCCAAAGCAGCAAATGATTCCAGGAGGTAAAATTATGGGGTGATCTCATACTCAGGCAGAACAGGAAGGGGAAATGTCAGCAGTTACATCCAGAGGATTGGGGTCTCTGTAGTGTGTGCTTCCCATGGTAAACTTAGCATGAAGAGCTGCTTCTAATAGCCACCTCCAGTGTATTTTACCTGGAGTAACACAAATACCCGATCATCATAAATAGGGAGAAAATAACAGGGACTTTGACTTCTGGAAAGAAATGTACTCATTACTATCAAAGAGAGGAACACTAGACTGATTGAACATACATAAATTGAATGAAGACCCATCTAGTGGCTAATATATCCTCTTCTCTCCATTAGTCTATGGCTGCACTGTAAAAAAAAATCCATTTCCACAGTGCTGCTTAATAATAAATATGAAATAAAGTGAAGGTGATTCTCCTTTCCTAGCAAACATAGAAAAATATGTCTTGTCTCCCACCATGGATGCTGTAGTTTGTCCATATAACTAGTTCTCCTCTCCCAATCCTGGAGCCAACACACACATTAAAAGTTGTATGTGACAGTATCAAACAATTACCCTCGGAAAGGCAAAATGAGATACGGGAATAGCGTGGGTCCAAAAGTCAGAGAGCCTTAGGAGCATCCCTTTTTTGCCTTAGGCAAGCTGTCCTCAGCCTTGAGGAAGATGTCTCCCTTCCCTGTCTCCCTTCCCTGGACCAGCTCTGTTTGGCGTGTCCTCCCCTGTTCTCCCCATATTCTCCCCATCACTTATGACCCATTCTTTAAGAATCATCTCAGCTATCATCTCTGCAAGAATTCCTCCTGACACATCCCAGATCTGTTTATAAATCCCACTGTGTGTCCTCAGCTCTCTGGCTTACTTCTGCCACATCGTGCTATAATTCTTCATTTGTCTCTCTCCTTGAAGAAACACTTCATTTCCACACAGTGAGATTGTGCTGCATTTACCTCTATAATCCCAGCAACTAACACTGGGCCTAGAATGCAGTTGGAGCTTTCTTAATGCTGAACGGAATTGCATGGATGGGAATAATACAACAGATCCAGAGGGCACCTTGGAGAAGATCTTGTACATGCCCCTCATTTTATAGATATAGTTATGAGATCCAAGGAGACTGAGTGGGTTGCCCAAAATCACGCAGTGTTAGTTGCAGAGTGGGGACTGGAATTCAGTTCTCTTAAATCCTAGTCCAGGACCCTCCTAAGTTAAATGGAATCAACAATATGTATTGAGTACCTGCTATGTGCAAGGTTCTGTGCCAAGACCATGGCTTGTGACCTCAAGGAATTTATATTTCAAGGACAAAAGGAACTACGGGATGCATGAAACATGGCTGAATGTAAACTGAGCTCTTACAGATGTATGAATAAAACCATTTGGGAGCGTGGGGATTATGTGAGATTGATTCCACGGGAACAGCAGCAGACACTTTTGGTCATTTGAGTCACTTCACCTTGGCCCTGCTCTGGTTTTAGTTTCAGCTGTGTTTAGCCATGCAATCTTGCTCTCATGCTCACAGCATCTCACCTTGAGCTAACACTCGGTTTTCTGCCCCAGTGCCAGAAGCCAATCAGCTTATACAAGCCCCATGGAAGGGAGTTAACAGACTTTGGGGTCATTGCTCAAAAAATGGAGGAGAGCAGTCAGTGGATAAATAGCCTGGCAGCCTATCCTTCGGGTGGGAAATACTGGGAAGCACTCTGTACACCTTTAGGAGTAGAGATCCTGGAGAAACTAAACCCTGTTGCCCACAACTGTGACCTTAAGAACACAAGCTTTTATGGGCTTTTCCTCCCTCCCTGTCTTTCTCTCTCTCTGTCTGCTCCCTCACGTCTGCTTGCTAAGGTCATTTCCCAAATAATCTGCCTGTAGAGGCTTTTCTCAGACTCTGCCTCTGGGGAAACCAAAATTAAGACAGGAAGTCAGAGGTACAGGGCTGCTTTATGACTTCCATGGGCTCTGGGCACTTTTGCCTTCATGGGTTCCTTCTGCATTAAAAATAAGATAATTAATACATATATCTAATATATAATATATATTTTAAATTACATTTTACCATTGCATTGGTATAAAAATGAAAATAAAATACAATCCAGGCTGTATTCCTTATCATATGCTCATTACTATTATATTCAGCTTTTCCTTCTGATTGTAAAAGCATTAAAATTAAAATATTATCAGGGGCCCTGGGCACTGTGCTCCCTATGCCTACTGGATGAATCCATCCTGCAGAGGTGAAGGAACAGCAGGAAGGCCTTGTGGATAAAGTGTCATTGGAGCTAATCCCTAAAGAATGGGCTTAATTTGAACAGACACAAACAGAAGTTCCTAACCTTTCAACACAGATTATTATTTTTTACTATTTATTTGTATTATATAAGTTAATCATGTTTACTGTAGGAAATGTGAATAATGCCGAAGTATTAAGGTAAAACTAACACTTTTAATTTACCAACAAGAATAAATTCAACACTTGAGTATATTTCCTGTGGATGTTGGTTTTGTGTTTTGTGGTTGGAGTTTTTTATTTGGGGGGTGTAAAACTGGTATATAACATTTTCTTAGTTTCAGGTTTACAACATAATAAGTCCATATTTGTATACACTACAAAGTGATCACTATAAAAAGTCCAGTTCTCATCTGTCACCGTACAACTGACCACCTTCACCCATTTCACCCACTCCCAACCCCCTTCCCCTCTGGTAACCACCAATCTGCTCTCTGTATCTATGAGTTTCATTTTGTTTTGTTTGTTCATGTGTTTTACTTTTTATCAATGGAGTCCGCATATAAGTGATACCATACAGTATTTGTCTTTCTCTGTCTGACTTATTTCACTTAGCATAATGCCTTCAAGGTCCATCCATGTTGTCACAAATGGCAAGATGTTCTTTTTTATAGCTAAGCAGTATTCCACTGTAGATATATACCACATCTTCTTTATCCATTTATCCATCAATAGACACTTAGGTTGCTTCCATACCTTGGCTATTGAAACAAAGCTGCAATGAACATCAGGTGCATATATCTTTCAAATTAGTGGTTTTGTTTTCTTTGGAAAAACACCCAGAAGTGGAATTGATGGATCAAACTGTAGTTCTATTTTTAATTTTTTGAGGAAACTCCATACTGTTTTCCACAGTGGCTGCATCAATTTATATGCATTCCCACTAACAGTGTATGAGGGTTCCCTTTTCTCCACATCCTTGCCAACACTTGTTATTTCTTGTCTTTTTTATTATACCCATTCTAACAGGTGTGAGGTGGTAGCTCATTGTGGTTTGATTTGCATTTCCCTGATAATTAGTGATGTTGAGCATCTTTCCCTGTGTCTGTTGGCCATCTCTATGTCTTCTTCGAAAAAAATGTCTATTTAGATCCTCTGCCCATTTTTTAATCAGATTGTTTGGGGTTTTTTTGCTATTGAATTGTTTGAGTTCTTTACATATTTTGGATATTAACTCCTTTCTGGATATGATTTGCAAATATTTTCTCCCATTTACTAGGCTGTCTTTTCATTTTGTTGATGGTTTCCTATGCTGTGAGGACACTTTTTAGTTTGATGTAGTCCCATTTGCTTATTTTTGCTTTTGTTCCCCTTGCTTTTGAAGTCAAATACAAAAATTCAATGTCGGGATTGACATCAAGGAGCTTACCACTCCTTTCTATTTCCTTCTAGGAGTTTTATGGTTTCAGGTCTTACATTTAAGTCTTTAATCCATTTTGAGTTAATTTTTGCCCATGATGTAGGACAGTGGCCTAGTTTCATTCTTTTGCATGTGGCTGTCCAGTTTTCCCAAAACCATTTATTGAAGAGACTGTACTTTGTGGTTTCTGGCAGGAGAGGGTGGCGGCTGGGGAGGGTTGCATCATTTACATTAGTAAAATATGTACGCACACAATTTTGCCTCAGTGCCTTGGAGATATTTATCTTTCTTTCTTTTTTATTTCCTGGCATGTGTTACTGAGTATGACAGTCTGCCTTTTGTCCGACATTGACTTCTTTAAGTAATTTGTCTTTTCCGCCTAGTAACTTTCAGAACTTTCTCCTTATGCATGACTATTGTCGTTTCATCACCGTGCATCTAGGGTAAACTTTCACACTGTCTCCTCCTTTCTCCACCTTCTCTTTCATAATTCCCAACTCTTTAGTCCTCTCTTCTGCATTCTGGGTGATTTCCTCTGGCAATTCTTCCAATTTATTTATTCACTCTTTAGTCATGTCTAGTCTATTCTTTAAACTGTCCTTTAACCTTTAAGGTTCCCTCTCACCCACAGCAGTATTTTTCATTTCTAAAAATAGCTACTTTTCCAAATTTATCTGTCCTCTTCTATTACCTCCATTTTTATGGTTTCTATTCTACTTTAACTTTGAATATTTTAAACTCACTTATAATGAAAGTGAAACGCACTTCAGAGATATAGCAGGTTTGGATCCAGACACCACAATAGAGTGAATATTGCAAAAAAAGCGAGTTACATGAATTTTTTGGTTTCCCAGTGCATATATAAGTTATCTTTACACTATACTGTAGTCTATTAAGTGTGCAATAGCATTATGCCTGAAAAAACAATGTACATACCTCAATTAAAAATACTTTACTGCTCCCTGAGAAAACCATAATTCAAAAAGAGTCATGTACCACAATGTTCATTGCAGCTCTGTTTACAATAGCCAGGACATAGAAGCAACCTAAGTGTCCACTGACAGATGAATGGATAAAGAAGATGTGGCACATATATACAATGCAATATTACTCCGCCATAAAAAGAAACGAAATTGAGTTATTTGTAGTGAGGTGGATGGACCTAGAGTCTGTCATACAGAGTGACGTAAGTCAGAAAGAGAAAAACAAATACCGTATGCTAACACATATATATGGAATCTTAAAAAAAAAAAATGGTTCTGAAGAACCTAGGGGCAGGACAGGAATTAAGACACAGATGTAGAGAATGAACTTGAGGACACAGGGAGGGCGGAAGGGTAAGCTGGGTTGAAGTGAGAGAGTGGCATGGACTTATATATACTACCAAATGTAAAATAGATAGCTAGTGGGAAGCAGCCACATAGCATGGGGGGATCAGCTCCGTGCTCTGTGACCATGACCACCTAGAGGGGTGGGATAGGGAGGGTGGGAGGGAGACGCAAGAGGGAGGAGATATGGGGATATATGTATATGTATAGCTGATTCACTTTGTTATAAAGCAGAAACTAACATACCATTGTAAAGCAATTATACTCCAATAAAGATGTTAAAAAAATACTTTACTGCTAAAAATGTTACTATCATCTGGCCTTCAGCAAGCCTAATCTTTTTTGCAACAGTAACATCAAAGATTACTGATCGCAGATCACCATAATAAATATAATCATAATGAACAAGTTCCAAATATTGTTAGAATCACTAAAACATGACACAGAGACACAAAGTGAGCAAATGCCGTAAATGGTGTTGATAGGCTTGCTCCACACAGGGTTGTCACAAACCTTCAATTTGTAAAAACTGCAATATCCTCGAAGCACAATAAAACAAGGTGTGCATGTACTTTTTCGGCTGACTTTATTACTTCTGCTTTCTCAGGAATCAATGCTTCCATATGTTGCACCTGCTGACCATCTCTCATGGTGGTGTTTCTTCAGTGTTTTACATTTTCTCCTCAGCTCAGCTTCAATTGGGATTTTCTTCAGGGGGAGCTTGGGGCATGCCCCGGTTGATGAAGGCCTCCCTCGTAGGATGTTTCCTGGGAGCCTCAGCTGGGGTCATAGGGTTCACCGGTTCTAGACCCTTTGATTAATTCTCAGCTCAGGTCTCCAGTGCACACATGCAGAGCTAGCCCAGGGCATGATCTTCCTGCAAAGTCTGATCCACCTTAGACCACAGGAGGCAATGAATTTCTGCCAGGGCTACACAGGTTGCCATTCTGACATAGAAGTTTGCATTTTTAAAAATGTTTTATCCTGTCTTTTATCCCTCTATTTTTATAACATGAGTATTTAAAGAAAAGTTCCTTTACCTGGAGCTTCTGGAACGTTAGGAGGTAGATAGGCCGAAATTGTTTGAAAATTTTGTATTTGTGCATTTTTTTTCTGAGGAGAGAATCTATAGCTTTTATCACATTCACAAAGGGACCTGAGACCTAACGAAGCTTAGAAACCATTCTTTTAAACAGTGTTGAATGTCTCCTAAATTAAGTTTAGCCCTTAGACATGTACCAAGAGCTACAGATATAAGTTTTAAGAAATTCATTCTACATCCTTTCTAGTATAGGTCAGAGCGGGGAGGGAAGTGCTCGGAGACTGGCGTGAGTGCTACCACCACATGCAGGCTCCAAGAGGCTTTCTTTCAGAGAATGTGTGTGTATATAAAAATATATATTTGTGGCTTCAAGGAGCTGGATAGCAAGGGAGTCAGTCCAACCAGTGTGAATGCCTTGACCAAGAAACAGCCAACCCGAGTCTGCCCTTTCTCTACAGCCGCATCAGGAGGGCACAGAAATATTGTAAAATAAATGGAATTAGCCGTGTGTGTGTGTGTGTGTGTATACACACACACACACATACATATATATACATATAGATATATATATGTATATATATGTATATACATGTGTGTGTGTGTATATATATACCAGCATATCAAATAACATCCACAAAATAATTTTAAGACAAAAAGACTAGAGATAAAGGAGGTCACTTTCTAATGATGAAAGGCCCAATTCACCAAGAAGACAAAGCTATTTCAAACTCAATGCACTGAAACAACGTTGCCTCAATATCTAAAAATCAAACTTTGACAGAACTACAAGAACAGTTAGGCCAATCAATCATCCTAAAAAGAGATTTTAACCGTTGAACACAGATAGGTGACATCCACGACTGTGCTTTTTCAGATAGTCTCTGACCATACTCCTATTCACAAATTGAGATTCAGTGAGGGAATTTTCAGAAAGTCACACAGCTGGGAGGTGGCCAAACTCAGATTCAAATCCAGGCTCCTCTGACCCCAAAAGCAAAGCAGTTTCCAGTAAAGCATGCTAACAAGAACTAGGAAAGAGATTACCAAATTGGAGTTATTTTTTAATATACATAATGCATTTGGTGGAGTATTTTTCCCTCCTCAGCAGCAGTTCATTGCTATTCCTCCCCACCTGTTAATGACCGGGGTTTGTATGGGGGCGGATTTGGCTTCCCGAGGCAGCCCACACAGGTTGTCACACTGTCAAGGATTCCTCCATTAACAAGCTGTCACTACGATGCCAACAGCCGCCATTTGGTTTGTTCAGGGAGCCGGAGCTCTGTGGTGGAGACTTGGCGCTATCGTTTAGAGGAATTTAAAAAAATAAGGCAAGAGGCAGATGTCTTCCAGTCTGTTCTTCCACAACAGACTCAGGGATAAGACGTGGGTTTTCACTGGAAGGAGGAGGGAGAAGGCCTTTTAAAATAAGTGTAAAGAAGGAAAAAAGCTAGGCAAGGGAGACTGGAGAACAAGAATGATGCACTTACAAATGCAGCCCTTCCACTGGACAAGTTTCTGAAAAAATGCCACAACTGTCCATACCCTCACCACCATGGGCTTCTCAAACTCTAATTTTAAAAATGGTTACAAAGCCACGGTTTAGGTTTTTAAAGTGAAAGGTGCCATTTGCCTGCAACCTTTTCAGAGTCACCCTGATGAAACAGAGGGAAACTCTGCCAGCTTGCTGAGGTGCTTTCTGAGGCATGTGTACTTTCTGTTAATTAGTAAGATTAACCTCTTGGCTGACAGGCCCTCCTAGCTCACCACTAACAAAGATGCCTGTGGAAGTACCAGCTCTTCAGAGTGCTTCAAATAAGGGAACGGGAAAGCCCAGCTTCTACATTTTTTTTTTAAATTACTTAGGAAACACTTTATTGCACAAAATTTACATTTGTTGTATATGATGAAAAAGCATGGCAAAAACAACCTTTTGTTAATCCATTTTTCTTTGAGATTTTTCTGTGAAAAGTAAAGATTTCCTAATACATTCTTTTTATATAGTTGTTTAACAGTTGTGTTGGTAGCAAGTGTCTTGGGACATAAGGTATAAAACTGAAAACGGATCAGAAAAGTGCAGGGGGAAGACTGCCAAAGAGTAACCTCCAGGAACTCGGCATTTTCCATGGCAAGGCAGATGCTGAGGGGTCATCACAACATGGTTTGATTATCTGAAGCCATTCACTAAGATATTCAACAAGACCTAACGCATCTGGGATATTGTCTCCTTCTGAAACGAATTTCAGCAGAATCACCTTTGGGATTTCTTTAGAACAGCCTTCGTCATACAGTGTTTTTGTGATACCTCCTCCAGGTATTGCAAAAGAGCAACTACATTTAGAGCTGGGGTCTCAATAAATATCTTTCTTTGCCCCTGTAGCCTCAGGTTCTATTCCCACCTTCCTACCTACAACATCAGCACCTGTACCACAAAAATAGGCTTGAATTCTCTCCAGCTAATAAGACTTCACAACCAGCTCGACAAAACCTTTATGTTTCCAAAAAGTATACCAAAGCTGCCTTTGTTGTAGAAGTGACGTTTCTGTAGTCAGATTTCAGGAAATTATAAAATACAGTCACCTCCCACTTCTACCCCCTTTTAAGTTCACATGACAAATAACATTATTGTTTAGGCCCAAGGAGTCAGTCAAAAGTATAGCATTAATTCATGATGAGGACATAAGTTGGCTTATGAAAAAAGAAAAAGCACTTATGCTGGCCTGAACCATCACTGCAGACATGGAAGATACTCTGTCAGCAGAGGAGGGACATGCACATTTGGAGGTTGTACAGACATTAATGAACTATGGGAAGGATGGAAGAAACTTGGAAATTAAGCATCTGTGATCCAGCAAGATTCACTACAGGCACCAGGCAGGAGACTGTATCAGAAAGAACCTGGATGGCAAACAAACACTTCAAGTTTCCCCCACATCCTAACTCTAGCTTCTGCCCAAACTCCCATCCCATGGGCTGTCTCCTTGGAAGCCACTATAGGTTTTTCTCCTCTAAGACTTTAAGCTCCAAATAAAAAGGAAAGTTTCAATCAGGCAGCAACACTTGTTCCCCTTTGGCTGTGGCTGCCAGGAATCTTGGAGGCAACATTATTCTGTTGTCTTCTATTACCAGCTATGCTCTAGAATGAGGGTTGAAAAACTAAGGTCCATGGGTCAAACCCAGTCTGTCACCTACTTTTGAAAATAAAGTTTAATGGAAACCCATCATCCCCACTTGTTATGAATTGTCTATGGTTGCTTTTATGCTACAACAGCACAGCTAGTAATGATGGAGACCACATGACCCACAAAGCCTAAAATATTGACTATGTAGCCCTTTATAGAAGAAAATCTCCAAGTTCAAAACGTCAACAATCCTGGATAGAACATTCAAAATACATTTTTAAAGGAAGGCTGAGACAGCAAGAAAAGTAGTCAAAAATGACCAGGAAGAATGAACTCTCAAAAATAAGTAAATACTTAAGCTAGTGTATGATCCAGGGCCATTTCTCTTCTCCCTGAAGATACTGGATCATCACACAGTGGGACTCACAATCAATGATACTCATACCAATGCTGGGACCATAACGAGTGAAAATCTCACCAGGCAAACCAGCAAAGAACCTACCTCGCAAAGAATGGCATTAAGGAAGTTTGCCTATCTTAGTCCATCTCTGGGTGAAGGGGAAACAAGTCTTCCCTGAGAATTCATAACCACAATCGAACCCTCAGGCAAATTTAGGGCTGTAATTCACACTGTCCATGTAGCATGAAAACACCCAAGGCAAGAATTTAATTTAAACTAGTTGGAATTGGTAGTATCCCCATGGCTTGGAAAAAGCCATCCTCCCTGGAGAAATGCACCTTACATATATACAAGCCTTAAGAAATTTCCCCTGATAATGTTTTGAGGAACATGAGCTCACAATCAAAAATTACTCAGCACATGAGAAAAACAAGCCATTTGGAGGGAGTCAGCAAAGAACAAAATCAGTTCTACAAATAACAGCAACAGCAGTAATAGCAACAATAGCTAACACTTGTATAGGTTACTCTGTGCTAGGAACTCCTCTAAGAACTTTACATATACTTAATCATTTCAATCCTCAAAACAGTCCATTGAATGGCAATTACTTTTACTCCCATTTTCCAGATGAGGAAAGTAAGGCACAATGTCTTCAGATTTTAGAATGGTTAGAATTAGAATCTAAAAAATATATAGGTAATACATTTAGAGAAATAAGTGATTGAGATTGTCTCGAAAATGACCAGGTATATTTGAAATAAAGATTCCCAGAGAATTTATAGAAATGGAAAATATAGTAAATGAAAATAAAAATTCAAAGTGTAGGCTAAATTACAGATTAGACACAGTTGAAGCAAGAATTATTGAACTGGAAGTAGTCCAGAATTAAGAGAATTACTCAACAGGAAGACAGATGCAAAAAATAAATTAATAATAATAATAATTTAAAATACTGTACAAAAACAAAAAGTATAAATTAGAGGTTAAGAGACATGGAAAATAAAGCAATGAGATCTAAGACACACATAATAGGGATTTTAAAAGGAAATAATGGGCTGGTAGATAGATAATATTTGAAGAGACAATGGCTCAAGATTTTCCAGAACTGATGAAAGGCACGAGTTCTCTCATCCTTAGTCTGAATAGGATAATTAAAAAGAAGCCCAGACTGAGATACAGTGTAATGAATCTGCCAAACACCAAGAAACAGAGAAAGCCTTTAAAGGTACCCAGAGAAAAACAGCTTACCACCAGTGTCATGGCACTTAGACTGATGGATGACTCCCAGCAGTAACAATGGAAACCACTTAAATTGCTGAAGTAAAATAGCTGTCAACCAGGAATTTTATAACCATTAAGGCAATGTTTAAAGAATGCGGGCAAGATAAAGGCAGTTACAGAAAAGAGAAAACTGGGTTAATTTCCAACATATCTTTACTAAAGAAACTTCTAAAGTACATACTTTAGAAAGAAGGAAAATGATTTCAAACAGAAGATTGAAGATTTAATAAAACACAGTGAGCAGAGAAAATGGTAAACATCTGGGTAAACCCAAGAATATTTAACTTATAAAACAATGCCCCATTTGTATGAGAAAATATAAACAAGGTACAAAAAGTTTTTAAGTAACAATATTACATACACTCTAGGAGAATATTTGGAAATAAAGTATTTTAAATCTCTTACATTTTGGGGGAAGAAAGCCAACTTATTGATTTTAGACTTTTTAAAATTAAATATGGAGTAAAAATTTCTAGAGCAACCAATTAAATAATATAAATAGAATGAAAAACTCCCAAAATAATTGCAGAAAACTAATGAAATAATGGAGTACAGAGGGAGCCTCACTCAATCCAAAAGAAAAATAAATTCTAACCTAAACAAATGGGAAGTGTAAAATAAAAGAATGGAAATAAATCAAAATATACCAGTAATCACTATGAATGGAAAGGTACTAACCCCACCAGTTTAAAGATAAAGATGGTCAGACTGGATAAAAATATATCTAAAATGTGAAGGCAAAGAAAAATGTAAGATAAATTTATAAAAACAATAAATGGAGCAAATACCAGCACATAAAATGTATTACACAAAATAAAATTTAAAGTAGAAAGTATTATTAGCAATAAAGGAGGTTACTTCATAATAATAAAAGACAATTCATATATAACAACTTGAAACTTTACACACCTAAAAAAACATAGGCTCAGAATATAAAACTCAAAAGCTGACAGACCTACCCAAAGAATTAGACAATTCCGTAACATGAGATTTTAACACATTTATCCCCATAACTGATAAGTAGAAGGGGAAAGGCAGTTAGATACAGGAGATCTAATGGACTTAGGTGAAATGCTATAGCCAAAAATTGAAGAATATACATTGTTTTCAAGAATGGCTTGGTTGGCAGCTGGATATTCGGAGTAAGTCTTACTTGTTTGACAATCAGATTGTAAGAGTAAGTCTACTTAAGAAGATGCTGAAAGTAATTCTGGCAGACAATTATGGTGGCCAGAATTAAGGTAGTGAAAATGGGGACAGGGAGAGTGAATTATTTTAAGAAAGATCAAGGAAGAATATTCATAGAACTTGGTAATTGATTAAACATTGAGTGTGAGAGTTGGAAGCAGGCAAGGAAGAGATCGACTCTACAGATTGAAAAATGTGCAGATATTTGTTCTATTCTCTGAGTTAGGGATAGTAGGAGAAGCAGATTCGGGGTGGCAGGGGTGAATTTCACATAGGATGTGATAATTTTGAGCTCCATGAGGTACAGCCAAGTTTCAGCAGGCAGTTGGTTTTACAATCAAGGAATCAGAAGAATATTTGGTTTGGCTATACTGTTTCAGGAATTGTTAGAATGTGGATATTAATGGAAATATTTGGAGAAGAGGATGTGACATTTGTAGATTTTTAAAAAACCACAGAAATGGAAGGAATAGATGGAATAGAAGGCTATATCAGTTATCTATTGCTACATAACAAATACTCCACTACTTAGTGGCTTTTATTTGCATAGTTTGCTGTTTGCCAATTCGGTCTGGTTCGTTCAGGTGTTTTGTTTTGTTTTGTTTTGTTTTCTCCTGTGCTGGTTTTACCTGTGGTCATATGGCTACAATGAATTGACTCAAATGAACTCATTGATCTAAAACATTCCCGCTTGCCTGGAAATTGGCAGACCAAGGTGTCTTGGTTCCCTTTTATATGATCTCTCCAGCAGGCTAGCTGCAGTTCCTTCACACTGTGGGCTCAGAGTTCCAGTCAGAGTCAGAAAAGGACAAGCACCAATGTGCAAGCAATTTTAAGACCCTGCTTGCTAATTTCTCTACATCCTATTTGCTAATTTCCTTAAAGCAACTCATGTGACCATGCCCAGATTCAATGGATACAGAAATAAACACAATGTCTTGACCGAGGATCAGCAAAGTCGCAATGCACAGGGGCACACACCCTGGAATGGAAGAGATGATCGAAGCCATCTTTGCAATCTACCAGAGATCCAGCAAACAACAGCTATGCTGGAGAGGTGTATGCAGAAAGCCTGAGAGTATGGTGATATATAATCCAAGGGAACTGAGTTTGGAGAACAATGGAATAGTTTCCCATGTCAAATGCTATAGAAGGATCAAGTAAGATAAGTCTGAAGAGAGGTCACAGGACTTACCAACAAAGGTTGCTAGTGTTCTTAGCAGGAAAGGCTCTTATTTCCATGTGTGCAACTAACTTTTATTTAAATAGGTAATGTGTCTCGTGATAGGTATCTTATTTCTTCCCCAGCTTTATTGAGGTATAATTGGTATACAAAAAAACTGCACATAATTGATGTGCACAATTTGGTAAGTTTGGACATGCATACACACTTATGTTGCCATCACCACAATCCCTGTAATAAATATATCCATCATCACCAAAGTTTCCTTGTCCTTTTTTCGCCCCTTCCTTCCTTCCCTCCCTCCCCTCTCCTTCCTTCCTCCCCTCCCTCCCTCCTTCTTTCCTTTCTTCCTCTCTCTCTCCCTTCCTTCCTTCTTTCTTTCTCTCTTTCTTTCTCCCTGACTCCCTGCCTTTCTTTTTCTTCCTTTCTTTCTGCTATAGTCAGAACACTTAGTAAGAGACCAAACAATGGAATATAATTCAGCCTTAAAAAAGGAGGAAATCCTACCATTTGTGACAGCATGGATGGGCCTGGAAGGCATTATACTCGGTGAAATAAGTCAGTCACAGGAAGGCAAGCACTGCATGATTCCTCTCATATGAGGCATCTAAAGTAGTCAAAGGTTTAGAAGTAGAGGATAGAATGGTGGCCACCAGGGGATGGGGGAGAAGGACAGAGGGAGCCAGAACAACTTTGAAACTCATAAGGACAGAGCTGCAGAGGGTTGAAAAGGCAATGGGAAATGCAGAGGATGCATCCAGGAATCCTGGAATTAAAGAAGGAGGAACAAAGACTGTCACCACAGGAGATTGTAGGATAACCGGGCAGCTGTGTTCCTTTGTACTATGAGACATACATAAAACCAAGCATGTTTCAGAGCTGGTAGGAGAGGCCAGGGAGAGGAAGAGCAGATGCAGATTGAGGAAAGAGAGAAAGAAAAATAACTCAGCAGAGGACTGACCACTAGACAGAAAAGAGGAACACCTCTTCTGGTAGAACAAGAAGAAAGGTGAAAACCCTCTTTCAGAAATACAAACGGGACTGACAGCAGAGAAGGACATGGCTGCATACTCACTGACCCACTGTCAAGTGCAGTGGCCCGGGATGTGACTTTCCCCCCAAATTCCAGCACAAGCAGAATCTAGTCCATGAAGCATGAGTTTAGAATCAAAGGAAAACTGGGTCCCAATTCCCACTTTAACACTCAGCAACTGAGCAGCCTTGGGAAAGTAATTTAACATTTTAGATCCTCTATTTTCCAACCCGTCCATGGAACTTGTGATACCAGACCCACACCATGTGCAAGGCTCACACGTGATAACACATGTGACGTCCTCTCCTCTCCTTGGCAAGCCCCATTCGCCCAATGAATTGGGTGGCATGAGGGATATTAGGACAGTTTTCTGAGTTCTAGTTTCTTCATCTAGAGAACTGCAGATTGGACAGATGGGCTTTCCAGGCTCCTTCAGGCTTTGAAGTTCTAAATACCCATAGGTCTCTGGAATGGCTCCAGCCTGGGAAATGCCAGGCCTCTGAAAGGAGGACAGGTTTATATGATGGTAGAGAGAAGCCCCAGAATGAACATCCTGGAAGCTCCTGGCAAACCTGAGCCATGCTGCTCATGCTTTGAAGGAAGAGGAAGGAATCACAGAGCTGGTGGAGAAAGGAGGCTGAGTGGTGACTTGATGGTGACCTTTCTGAGGGAAGCACTTTTCTAGAAGCTTGACAATTCCAATTTGGAACCGAAAACGTGGCAGGCTGCCAAAGTCCATTCCTTCATTCATTCCAAAAATATTTCTGAGTGCCTATTAGGTGCCACGCACTCTACTAGACATTGGGGATATAGCTGTGATCAAAACAGGCAGAAACCATTGCTTTGAGCAGCTAACACGCTGGTAAAATATATATCATAAGGTAATAAGTGCTATAAAGAAAAATAAAGCAGGGAAGAGGAGAAGGAGAGCAGGTGGATGGATGCAGGTGTTATTTTAAATAGGGTTGTCAGAGAGGGTTTCACAGAGAAGGCAATGCTTAAGGCACAGGCCTAAGAATGGCGAGGGCAACAGCCATGTGGACATTTGCGGATGAGCAAACCAAGCAGGAGAAGAGTCAGTGTCAAGGCAGGAATGTGCCCGGTATGTCCCAGCCCTGAGTCAGGAACAACACTTGTCATGGCTGCAATGTACATCCGCATATGACTTCCCTCTAGATATCTGCATGGAGCTCAGTTACAATCATAAGAAGATATTACAAATCAAACAGACTCAGGGTCCCATGACCCTCTCCCAAGCCATCCCCTTGCTGCACTCAGCCACGGTCATCTGCAGCCCACAAGGATGTCTGCACTGCTTCACTGAAATCATTCACATAGCCTCTAGATATGGTTCTCTCAACAGCCATTACTTCTTATGATATTTTATTAGTTTCCTTTTCTTTTTTACAGGATAAAAGTATTAGTTAGAAAATCTATTCTGTCCTGCTGGAAGCCCTTTCCCTATTGGCATTATCCAAAACAGACTTTAAGATTGAAGCTTGTTTCTTCAGAGGCTACATTCTACAACTCGGCACTGCTACCCAGTCGCCAGGATTATTTATTCCTGCATAGCAACGACCCCATAACTTGCAGTTTCTCTCTCTCATTCTTTCTTATGCCCCCTATTTTATTTTTGCTCCTAGGTGACAAATTCCAGGCAATTTTCTGGAGCCAACAAGAAGCTAATTTTTAGATAAGGATGTAAAAGTGTTAAAAAGCATTCATTATGAGAACAGGGGTGTCTATTTAAAATACTGATGCACAGGATGCAATTGAGAAGCTGTAAATCTGGAGTGATGAATTTGACGTCAATCTCACTGCATAGTCTGAATTGATCAGCCTAAGGTGGCTGATGCCTGCCTTCATCAGGTATTGACATTGCTTTCCGGTGGCTCTCCATAATTTTCAAAGCCGTTCCACATGACTTAATTGACTGCCACGTGGTTCCCTCTGTCACCATTGACCTCCTAATCGCTAAATTGTATGCACAGTCTGACCATGGCCTCCCTGCAGGATTTTGAGCTCTTGGCCACTCCTCCCTGACATTTTCGGTTGTGTCTTTAGCAATGTGATTCTATCCAGTTTCTCCCCATCAGTCTCCTTGCTGGGCCTTGTTGGTAGATGTCTCTGTCTGAATATACTCAAAGTTCGGGGTTCCCCAGGGTTCTGTTCCAGCGCTCTTTGCTGTGAGATCTCCGAATCCTCCCATCAAGTCCCCTGCTGTGCATTTGCTAACGGTCCCTATATATGGCCTCCAGCCTTGATCATTGGGTCCCCACTGATCTGGCTCTGGGTGTCTAGTTGTCGGTAAGACCCAGGGCTCTCACAGGTGCCTCTAACTCAAGTCAATCACCAAATGTTTGTATCCTTCTGTAGCTTTTGCACATGAAGTTTAGTACTGGCTTTCTTTCCTTCATCCCCACTCTGGTCCCAACTGGTTCACTTCACAAGCCGTTCCGTTTGCAGACTTTGCTCAGACAACATGTTCTCTATGATTCTTCCTAAGAGAGCATCACTTTCTCTTTCCTGATATTGCTGCAACTAATACAGACATCTACTACTGCATAAACACACTATGCTAGCATTTTTTTTCTTGCTCAAGGATCTCTGAAGTCATCAATGGTTTTGTTTATCTCCAGTGCCTGCCAAATGGCCAGATCCCATGGGCATAAGGAAGGCACTGACAGTTCCTGCCCACTAGAGCTTTCCTTGACAGTGGTGAGCCCAAGAGGATGAGGATGAGGATGAGGATGAGGATGGGGAGGGGACAAGGGGAGCAGGGCCTGGCTCTGCCCCTGCTCCTCGCCGGGCTGCTGCACTGGCCTGCATCCAAGTGCATAATGATCAAGTGCTCAAATGAAGGGTTGACCAGGAGTCCCAACCAGCTCAGCCCCCTGCTGCTCAGACTCCTGATTGGAGACCTTACCTCCCCATTGGCAGGAAGTAGTTACAAGGGCATGAGAGCAGCAGAGCAGGGTGATGGCAGAGGGTAAAGACATTCTTAGGATGTCTGAAGAAAAAGCATTCCATGAAGAGGAAAAGAGTGCAGAAGACCTGAGACTCCAGTGTGTCTGTCATGTTTAAGAACAGTGAGAGGAACCTCAAGGAAGTCAGAGTAACTGGGGTCAATAGAACAGGGGGAAGAAGGGGATGAGACTGGGAAGCAGGAGGGTGGCCAGATCATGGAGGGCCTTGCAGACCTCCACGAGGACTTTGGGTTTATTGTGAGTCATGCGGGGAGCCTTTGGATGGCTTTGTGCAGAGGAATGACATAACCAGACTTCAGCGTGTTTTATGGATCTCCCTGACCGTGTGTGGAGGATGGGGAGGCAGGGTGGAAGCAGGGAAGCCAGTTAGGAGACTATTAAAATAGTCCAAGTGAGAGATAGCTGTGGCTTGGACCAACGGGAAAGTCGGGAAGTGATGGAGCTATAAGAAGTGGTTTGATTCTGGTTGTGTTCTGAATATAAATAAGAGTCGAGAGAATACGCTGATGGATTAGAGACTAACACCAGCATGAGAAAGCTGCTGTGGGGATAAAATGAGATACGTGTGCGCATTGCCTCACCTACTGCCCTAGTCTCAGCCCACCTCTGCCCCACACTCCTACCGTTTCCTACAAGTAAAGTGAAATCCCTCGGAAATTTATACAAGCTGGCTGAGAGGAGGAAAGAGGAGGCAAAGGCAGTCCCTGCCTCAGGCAGCATGTGTTCACATACCTTCCCTGCTCTCAGATCCCTGCAGTGTCCTGGCGACAAGGACACTCAAAAGTCATCCCATGCCAGTCAGCTAGAGAAATTATAGGTGTCCTCCCCCTACCCAGGCCTTTGCATGGGCTGCTCCCCACCTCAGTTCCTCCTTTGTCTTGGTTCTTCATCTGGGCACCTGCTGTGGATCCTGTAAGATTCAGCTTGTTAGGAGTGCTTAATTCTCAGGAGCCCCCGGCCCTGCCCCTCTTCATTCTGAGTCAGAGATGGTCTCTGCAGCTCCCGCAGCACCCCAGAGCTCTCCACCACTTCAGACCTCACCACCCTGGATCGTAATTGTGGCAGGATTGAAAATCCATCCCCATTACTCTTCTGTGTACAAAGAAAACGTGGTTTCTTCATTCGGTCAATAACTGCCTTGTTCTTCCTCACAAGCCCCCCTCCCAATTGGTAAGCAGGAAAAGAAAACTAAATTTAGTTTAAGCTGTTGCTCTTGGGTCTGATCCTAAATTTGAAGAATCTGTTGAATTAAATGTTTTGTCTCTTGAGGTGAAAATGCTCAGAATCTCAGATTACTGAAGCCCCTCTCCCAGGCTCCATCCCATCTCCTCCTGCTGTATTCTTGGGCCAGTGGATGGGGCGAGTGGAGTGTCCTTGAACGGACCTGGTACCCTGTGAATCCTCCATGGTTTAGGCTACAGAGAGGCAGGGCTGGGCTGCCTCCTGAATGATGTCCCCCTAGGTGAGGCCAGTCCCACCCCAGGCAGCCCGCCAACACCTGCTGGGACACCTCTGGCTGCTGTGACCTGCCAACTGGCCTCTCTCAGCTTCTTCAAGACCTGCTGGTGATCTCCGGCTGACTGGCCCTTCCTCTCACTGACTCCTCTCACAGACCCTTCAGAGTCTCTGACATGTCTGGATCCATCCCTGCTATAGGGTCTCCTTGCCTCCTTCCACAGGACCACCCTACGGTAGAACCCTTTCTCCCAGCACATCCACCCTCCATCCCTGCATCCCATCCATGCCCCTGGGGAGCCAAAGTGCAGGGATGCCAACTCCAGCCCATTCACTCCTCCAGCCATTTGCCTCTTCTGACCACATCTCCATTTCCTGTCTTCTTCCCACATCTGCCAGGACTAGAAAGAGTGGGTTATTCTCCCTGTCTCTTCTTCATTTGTAAAGACTTCCAGTACACAAAATTTGATGACCATACCTACCTCTTGTTATATTAAATAGGAACTAAAATAATTTAGAATGTTTTCAAATTCTACAAAGATGTTCTTACAGCCTGTATCTGTCAGCCAAAATAATGCTGCATAACAAACAACCACAAAACCTCAGGGGTACCCTCAATAAGCATTTATTTAGCTCGTGGGTGTGAAGGTTGAGTGGTGTTAGCTGATTGAATCTGGGTTCCACTGAGATGGCTCAGCTGGGGTGATTCTGTCTCACTTGTTTCCTTCTCTCTCCTGAAACAAGCTGGCTAACCCAGGCACATGATTCTCAAAGTGAGGCAGAGTGCAGGAAGGAAGTCCAAATGTTCAAGCATGTTTAATGCGTATACTGGCTACAGGTCTGCTAATATCCCATTGGCCAAAGCAAATCATGTAGGGCAGAGAAGTATACTCCCCTTAAATGAGAGCTCTGCAAATTTTCATGGGTAGGGTTGTTAATGACAGGGGAGTGAAGAGCTGGGAACACAGAAATCCTGAATAATATTGACTATTTTAGAATGACCCTTGTAGGACCCTTATTTTCATACCCCTGCCCTAAGGTTCACAACTGTCTTGGACCAGCTTGAATGGTAATCTCTGTTACAGAATTATCTATTCATTCATATCCATCCATTAAGCTGTGACCTCTGCAAGATGAGGGGTTACGTTCTATTTATCTCCATAAGCCCGAAGTGCCTGCATATAGTATTTGCAGTGGATGCTACAGTAGCCTCCCTATCATAGGGTTCCTTCTCGCCTGTTTCATGGCAGTCATATGATTTGGGTGATAACGAGCATACTTCTAACTTTAGAAGTGGGCACGTCCCTCTAAAAGTTCACATGGGAATATACTAAGGCCAAAGCTAATCAGTGTATGATATTCCCTCTGGACATAGGGTTCAGGGGTGATTCTGTCAGAGTGAAGCTTAGAAATTCTGTTGCCTTGCTGTAGAAACTAACGTCCATCTCCTCCTGAATGTAAATGAGAAACTACATAGCCCTGGTCCACCAGGAGCCATATTGCTAACATGAGGGGAGCTAGTCTAGCACAAAGCAGATCTGAGAGGAACACAGATAAAAGATGGAGAGCTGAGTTGTGCCCTACCTCTGAAGTTTTCAGCTAAATGGTACCATACTCCCATACCCCCACCCCCTTGGGATTCTCTGTACCCTTCATTCTACTTCTACTTCTTTTTGTTTCTTTTTCCAAAGCACTTTTCACTTGAATTATTATATGTTTATTCATTGAGATGAATATATTTATTTGTTCATTGTCTATCTTCTCACACTGGAATGCAAGCTCCATACAGATTGAGACTGCTATATTCACTGCTCTATCCTCAGCATCTAGAACTGTGCCTGGAACATAAAATGTATCCAATAAAAATCTGTCAAAAAGATGAATGAATGAAATGTTAAGTCTAAGTTGAGTTTCCTGTTTATTACCACTAAAAGAATCCTGATATACTGTTCAATACACACTCGTTGAATGAATGTGTGGATGGCAGAGTCAGTGAGAGCACGAGACACAGAGCTGTCTTCAAATAGTCAAAGACTAGGCTATGGAAAAAGCATTAGATTCATTCTAATGTGGTTCCAGAAGTAAACGTTATATTAAGGCTCAATATAAGGAAAAGCTTGGTAATAAGTTCTTCCAGATAGGATGCATGGTCACAGTAGGTGACGAGCTTCCTGTCACTGGTGGTATAACAGGTGAAGAAGCCAAGCTACCAGTAGAAACCAGAGAGTATTCTTGCAACAATGACAAGCTAGATGCTGGATCATTTTCAACACTGAGAATTTATAGCTCTAACCCTCTCTCCTGGGCCTTCAGTCTTCATAATTCATCTTAAGTTCTGAAAAGGTTAGGATGCCTCTTCTTTAGGTATATGTCACTTGGAAAAATTTTCTCCTATCTAGTCCTGCTTTGTCACTTCACAGGCCTGTAACTTGGAGGTCAGCTCACCTCAGGGAGCCTCAGTTTACTTATTAGCAAAAGGAGGGGATTGGAGTGGATAAATTAAATATCCCAAGATTGTATTTGTGAGTGCTTATCTGCAGCTTGATGCTGTACCAAGGGCTTTAGATAATCTTCGTTTAATGTGATTTTCATAATAATGGAGAGCTTTACTCTAAAAGATACATACTACTATTACTCTATTTTTACAGATAAAGAAACAAAGACTCAAAAAGGCTAAGTAACTTGTCCCAGGGCACAGAAAAAGGAAATTCTGGAACTTGGAATCTGAACTATTAATCAGGGCTCCAACCTGTCAAACTAGAACTTATCTATTACTCATCATCTCTGTGGGCTCTTTCAGCTCTGATGGTCTGGGACTCCACACCTTCCCCCATTAGGCCACATACTTCGGATTCAAGACTTCATAATCAACCCAAGGCAGTGAGGAAGGCAACCCAACCTGTCCTGCTGGCCTCTCTGGGCTAAATATCTCCAAACACTGAGATAGCAAAAAAACTCCCCAAAGGTTTGTGTTTCTCAAATCTTCTCTACCCTACCCCAGCCCTTCAAGATTTCTGGATTATAATGAGGCAATATAAAGAGTACTGCTCTGAGTCAGAATTTTACAACTGAAGGGGAAGAACAAATGTGTGGGAGACAAAATTGTATACGGGTGTGAAGGGTACCATTGGCATTCCCATTTTATAGACAGGAAAACTGAACGCAGTGAGGTTATGTAACTCGTGCCAGGTCACCCATAGCTAGTAAGTCACAAACTCAAGACACTAAACTCAGTATAACTAAGTGCAACAAGCCCAAGCCCATTCTCTCTCTGTTTATCTGTGTGAGTGTGTGGGTGTGTTTTTCTCCATTTAAATATTGTCCTGGAAGAAGGGGAAAATAATGGTTCTATTCCACCTTATACATATTTTTAGAGAAATATAGCTTCTCCTAATTTGACAGTTGAGAGAATTATTAGAGCTGCCATTTGTCTACCTTCTCTCCAAATATCCTTCCATCCCAACCCCTAATGAATGGCTGAGAAATTATTGTGCAGAAATTATGTAAAGTTCTTTATTCTGATCTTTGACTACTGTATCAGTTAGCTATTGCTGCAATAATGCTGCCTAACAAAACTCAGGAGTTTAAGACGATGAGCATCTACTGTCAGGGATATAGGGCTCAGTTGGGGTGACTTGGCTTCAAAGTACAGCATCTTGGCATTGCCTGACTTAGACCAGGTTCAGACAGGTGGTTCTACTTCAAGCTGCAAGGCCCTACTCCATGTGTGACTCATTCTCCTTGGACCAGCTGAAAGGAACATGTCCTTCTCATGGCACTAGCACAGGCACAAGAGAGCAAACATCAAACCACCCAGATGTTTTTTAAGCCTCTATTCACATCAGGTCAGCTAGCATTCCATTGACCAAAGTAAATCATATGACTAAATTCTAAGTCAAGGAATGGCAAAGTATGCTCCACCCATTAAAGATGGTGGGGTGTATTGGTTTGCTAAGGGCTGCCATAACAAAATATCACAGACTGGGTGGCTTAAATAACATAAATTTATTTCCTCACAGTTCTGGAGGCTGAAAGTCTAACATCCAGGTGTTGGCTGGTTCAGTGTCTCCTGAGGCTTCTCTCCTTGGCTTACAGATGTCCACCTTCCCACTGCGTCCTTACCCTGCCATTCCTCTGTATGTGCATGCTACTGGTGTCTCTTCCTCTTCTTACAAGGATATCAGTCCTGTTGAATTCAGACCCCACCCTTATGACTTCATTTGACATTAATTATCCTCTTTAAAGGCCATCTACAAATACATCACACTGGGGGTTAGGGCTTCCAAATATGAATTTGGGGTGGGGGGACACAATTAAATCCATAACATAGGGTTAGTGAATTTTTTGAACAATGTCTGTTTTCATTTTAAGTTTTTCCATAACTTGGAGTCTGACTGACCACAGTTTCAAACTCTGACTCTACCACTTAACAGCTGTGTAACCTTAGGAAGATTACCTATATTTTCTCACTTAGAAAAGTGGAATAATTTTAGTAATCAACTCATATGTTTGTAAAAATTGAATGAAACAATTCATTAAAAAGCAAGTACAAAGTAGTTGCTCAATAAATACTGCCAGTGCTGTGGCTCTTTACAGTTAGGAAGCTTTCACTCTACTTAGGGAGGCTGTAAGGGCTGTGACATCAGCCACATGCCTTCCCTTTTGGGACCTGGATTCCCTCCTGCAAACTTTACTCTCCCAAATCCATCTTCCTTCAATCTGTTTCTACAATATGGTGACTCTTTAAAAAATCCACTTAACATTTCTCTGCCAATAAATTAGAGGCCAGAAAGAAAGGAGATGGTACACACTTGCTTTTCTAGACATTTTGCAGATGGCTAGCTGCCTTGAAGCCACGTCATGCTGCTGAAGCATCAGCTAAATGCTTGATTTTCATCTGCTACGTAAAAAGGCTATGAGCTCAGAGGAGGACAGTGCAAGAATTAAGTAGGGCCCTTTGAGAGTATCTCTTGGGCATTCTTTTTGGAGTCAATGATATATGTTAACTAAGTTCCAAAAGAACTTTTAGAACTTTGCAGACATTTCTCAGAATCTGGTTCGTTATTTCATAGGCTAAGTGCCATTGAGACCTCAGTGAAGTAGCTTCTTCTTGTGTCCTTTTAATGCCCTCTCAAAAGGGGCGATCACCTGTCTAACTTCCCCAGGATTAATTCTTTCAAAAATTATTCTTATTAGTGTTTCAAGTGGTTTTTAAATTCTCAAATCGTACCCAAAATATCTGTAGCGAGCAGTGGGGCTGGGGAGCACAGAGGAGAACAACAACATGCATTTTTTCCTCTATTCTGCATACAGCAACTTATTTAATGAAGACAATATCCCTGAACAGTAGTTAATCAGGGACCAGCCAGGGAATCAGTGTCAATTTAACCGAAGTCTTCCCTCACTGCCAGCCAACTTCCAAGCCTGGTTCACCCTGGTCATTTGGGGGCTGTTGATCCCAGGAAGGAAGTATAGAGACGACAGAAATAAGACCAGGTTGTCTATGGCCAGACTTCTTTTTTTTTTTTGCAAAATATTCTTTTATTGAGAGACTTACTGAATATTTGTTTTTGTTGTGTTTACATTTGTTTGTTTTTTTGTAATTTAATATTAATTGTATAGTGGAGTATAGTTGATTTACAATATTGTGTTTCTTTTTGGTGTACAGCAACTTGAATCACTTATACAGAGACGTCTATATATTCTTTTTCAGATTCTATTTCCTTTGAGGTTATTACAGTATGTTATGTCAAGTTCCCTGTACTACACAGTAGGTCCTTATTGATTATGCCTTTTCTCTACATAAATGTACGTTTGCTAATTTAAACCTCTTAATTTATGCCTCCTCCCACCCTCACCTTTCCCTTTGGCAGCCATAAGTTTGTTTTCTAAAGGACTTCTGAATTTTCTAAAGACACTTAGGCTGAGGAAAAGTTAAGATGCTAACCATCCTCCCCTCATGTCTATATCCTGATGGAGCCTGCCATACTGACTCTTTTTAATGCCTGAGCCTGAGATGAGCCAGAGACCTGCTGAGGAAGTCCCTAAGGGGACCAGAGGAAATAGACTGATGGGGTGGTTTCCCTCATTCACTCAAGTGTGCAGACTCAAGTTGAGGGGCCTGGACCACTCGGTCTAATATGTGTCTCTTGGAGTTTGTAAAACTCAGTGGACAGAAATATGACCCTTGTCCCCAAGGACAGGGCAGGAAGCATGATATGCAAATTGATATAGTGGCTTTTAAAGTTGAATGCATTGGTATAGGTGTGTATTCCCAGATTTTATCAGCACAAAGGTTGTGTTTGTGTTTTCCATGGGCCCGAGGTGGGTGGCATGCATAAAAAAGCCAGCACAGGCTCTCAACTTCCCTTCCAACTTCCTTTTCCCTCTATAAAAGATCTCCCTTCTTCATTTTTGCAGGGAATTTGTGAAAAACTGGCAGTCTATTTGTTTAAGGTCAAAAGCCCCTATAATAATTAATCTCCACACCCAATATATGAAGTTCCAATTACTTTAGAACAGTTTTAGAATATGAATAGATTTTTTATATCATAATATTGGTGAAAAAGTAGGAGTATCACCTTGCCATTTTGTTATTGTTTATTCTGTTTGCATGATGAGAATCCTCTTTAATTTAATCTGTACAATCGCATCCAAAAGAATAAAATACATAGGAATAAATCTAACTAAGGAGGCAAAAGACCTGTACTCAGAAAACTGTAAGACACTGGTGAAAGAAATGGAAGATGACACAAATAGATGGAAAGATATACTGTGTTCATGGATTGGAAGAATAAACACTGTTAAAATGATCATACTGCCCCAAGGCCATCTGCAGATTCAATGCAATCTCTATCAAAATACCAATAGCATCCTTCACAGAACTAGAATAAATAATTCTAAAATTTGTATGGAAACACAAAAGACCCCAAATAGCCAAAACAATCTTGAGAAAGAAGAACAAGCCCAGAGGAATTTCACTCCCTGATTTCAAATTATACTACAAAGCTACAGTAATCAAAACAGTATGGTACTGGCACAAAAACAGACACTTAGATCAATAGAACAGAACAGGGGACCCAGAAATAAACGCACACTTATATGGTCAATTAGTCTATGACAAAGGATGTAAGAATATACAATAGGGGAAAGACAGCCTCTTCAATAAGTGGTGCTGGTAAAACTACATACAAAATAATCAAACTGGACTACTTTCTCACAGGATATACAAAGATAAACTCAAAACGGATTAAAGATTTAAACATAAGACCTGAAACTATAAAACTCCTCGAAGACGTTGGTCTTAGCAATATTTTTTGGGATATGTCTCCTCAGGCAAGGGAAACAAAAATAAACAACAGGGACTACATCAAATGAAAAAGTTTTTGTGCAGCAAAGAAAACTATTGACAAAACAAAAAGGCAGCCCACTGAATGAGAGAAGATATTTGCAAGTGATATATACAATAAGGGGTTAATATCCAAAATATAAAAAGAACTCATACAACTCAACATCAAAAAAAACCAAACAAACAACCTGATTAAAAAATGGGCAGAGGACCTGAATAGACGTTTTTCCAAAGAAGACATACAGATGGCCAACAGACACAGGAAAAGATGATCAACATCACCATGTTGCCAGACACATGAGTCAAGTGCCTGTGACCCTCAGCCGTTAGCAAGGCCTCCTGTGTTTCCTGCTTCCATGACAAAAAAGCAGCATGGGAACAATAACAACTGTAGGCGCCTTTAAGTGGCTATACAGTCTTCTTTCTCCTGGGGCAGCAGCAGATGCAGTACCAAGCAGAAGAAAGAGCGTGGGCTTGAGCGTCCGACCTATCTGGCCTCAAATGCATATTCCACCATTGGGCAAGTTACTCTCTAAGCCACCGTTTTTCTAGAATGAGACTAGCAATGCCCACCACAGAAATATAGCAGACAAAGTGAGGTGCAGCTTGCAGAGCTAACAAGAACGGCATCTGGCAGAGTGGGCCTTCCAACCAAACATATTGTTAGCACTTCCCACCTTCAGCCAGGCCCACTTCTTTCTCCCTCTTTCTAGTACAAAGTTTTTGGTCACATGATGGATGGATTTAGATTGCTCACAGGGCTCTTTCTTTGCACAGGAGTATCCTTGGGCTCCATGTGGGTTAGAGTAAAGCTGTCTATTGCCTTAACCCCTGCTCTGACACACCCACTGGACAAAGCTCTTGCATGTTCCTAGAATCAAGGGACCTCCTCTCCTTGGAGCCAGCCTGACACTGGAGTCTAGAAGTCTTCTCAGATCCATTATCTCATTATGTATGGAAAATCGCCCTCTGACATAGACGGCACCATTCCCATTTTACAAACGAGGAAAGCCACACAGGAACTTGAAAGGCAAGGCCAAATGTATTCCATTTCCCTTAACACAATTCTATATTCTCACTGGTATTAAAAAAAAAACAAAACATGACCACCCTTGATTCTTGCTTTAAAAGATAGTAGGAAGACCTTCAAGATGGCGGAAGAATAAGATGTGGAGATCACCTTCCTTGCCACAAATACATCAGAAATACATCTACATGTGAAACAACTCATACAAAACACCTACTGTATGCTGGCAGAAGACTTCAGACTTCCCCAAAAGCAAGAAACACCCCCATGTACCTGCGTAGCGCAAAAGAAAAAAGAAAAAACAGAGACAAAAGAATAGGGACGGGACCTGCACCTCTGGGAGGGAGCTGTGAAGGAGGGAAAGTTTCAACACACTAGGAAGCCCCTTCACTGGTGGAGACGGGCGGTGGCAGGGGGGAAGCTTCGGAGCCACGGAGGAGAGCGCAGCAACAAGGGTGCATAGGGCAAAGTGGAGAGATTCCTGCACAGAGGATCGGTGCCAACCAGCACTCACCAGCCTGAGAGGCTTGTCTGCTCACCCACCGGGGTGGGTGGGGCCTGGGAGCTGAGGCTCGGGCTTTGGAGGTCAGATCCCAGGGAGGAGACTGGGGTTGGCTGCGTGAACACAGCCTGAAGGGGGCTAGTGTGCCGCAACTAGCTGGGAGGGAGTCCAGGAAAAAGTCTGGACCTGCCTAAGAGGCAAGAGACCACTGTTTTGGGGTGCACAAGGAGAGGGGATTCAAAGCACCACCTAAACGAGCTCCAGAGACGGGCGCAAGCTACAGCTATCAGCATGGACACCAGAGACAGGCATGAAACGCTAAGGCTGCTGCTGCAGCCACCAAGAAGCCTGTGTGCAAGCACAGGTCACTATCCACACCTCCCCTCCCGGGAGCATATTCAGCCCACCACTGCCAGGGTCCCGTGATCCAGGGACAACTTCCCGGGGAGAACACACGGTGCGGCTCAGGCTGTTGCAACATCATGACGGCCACTGCCGCTGCAGGCTCGCCCCACATTCCGTACCCCTTCCTCCCCGCGGCCTGAGTGAGCCAGAGGCCCTAATCAGCTGCTACTATAACCCCGTCCTGTCTGAGTGAAGAACAGACGCCCTCAGGCGACCTACACACAGAGGCGGGGCCAAATCCAAAGCTGAACCCCAGGAGCTGTGGGAACAAAGTAGAGAAAGGGAAATCTCTCCCAGCAGCCTCAGGAGCAGCAGATTAAATCTCCACAATCAAGTTGATGTACCTTGATGTACCTTGCATCTGTGGAATACCTGAATAAACAATGAATCATCCCAAAATTGAGGCAGTGGACTTTGGGAGCAATGATATTTATATATTTTTCCATTTTCTCTTTTGGTGAGTGTGTATGTGTATGCTTCTTTGTGTGATTTTGTCTGTATAGCTTTACTTTTATCATTTGTTCTAGGGTTCTGTCTGTCCATTTTTTTTTTTTCCTAAGTATAGTTTATAGCACTTATAATCATTGGTGGATTTGTTTTTTACTTCCGTTGCTCTCTTCTTTCTTTCTTTTTTTTTCTATTTTTTATTACTTTTAAATTTTTTTATTTTTACTAATTATTTTTTATTTTAATAACTTTATTTTATTTTTTCTTTCTTTTTTTCTCCCTTTTCTTCTGATCCATGTGGCTGACAAGGTCTTGGTGCCCCGGCTGGGTGTCAGGCCTGTGTCTCTGAGGTGGGAGAGCCAAGTTGAGGACAACGGTACAGCAGAGACCTCACAGCTCCATGTAATAACAAACGGCAAAACCTCTCCCAGAGATCTCCATCTCAAGGCTAAGACCCAGCTCCACTCAACGACCAGCAAGCTACAGTGCTGGACACCCTATGCCTAACAACTAACAAGACAGGAACACAACCCCACCCATTAGCAGAGAGGCTGCCTAAAATCATAATAAAGTCACAGACACCCCAAAACACACCACCAGACATGGTCCTGCCCACCAGAAAGACAAGATCCAGCCTCATCCACCACAACACAGGCACCAGTCCCCTCCACCAGGAAGCCTACACAACTCACTGAACCAACCTTAGCCACTGGGGACAGACACCAAACACAACAGGAACTATGAACCTGCAGCCTGTGAAAAGGAGACCCCAAACACAGTAAGCTAAGCAAAATGAGAAGACAGAGAAACACACAGCAGATGAAGGAGCAAGGTAAAAACCCACCAGACCAAACAAATGAAGAGGAAATAGGCAGTCTACCTGAAAATGAATTCAGACTAATGATAGCAAGGATGATCCAAAATCTTGGAAATAGAATGGAGAAAATACAAGAAACGTTTAACAAGGACCTAGAAGAATCAAAGAGCAAACCATGATGAACAACACAATAAATGAAATTTAAAATTCTCTAGAAGGAATCAATAGCAGAATAACTGAGGCAGAAGAACGGATAAGTGACCTGAAAGATAAAAGAGTGGAAATAACTACTTTTCTGCAGAGCAGAATAAAGAAAAAAGAAGGAAGAGAATTGAAGACAGTCTCAGAGAACTCTGGGACAACACTGAATGCACCAACATTCGAATTATAGGGATCCCAGAAGAAGAAGAGAAAAAGAAAGGGACTGAGAAAATATTTGAAGAGATTATAGTTGAAAACTTCCCTAATATGGGAATGGAAAACAAGTCCAGGAAGTGCAGAGAGTCCCATATAGGATAAATCCAAGGAGAAACACACCAAGACACATACTAATCAAACTATCAAAAATTAAATACAAAGAAAACATATTAAAAGCAGCAAGGGAAAAACAACAAATAACATACAGAGGAATCCCCATAAGGTTAACAGCTGATCTTTCAGCAGAAACTCTACAAGCCAGAAGGGAGTGACAGGACATATTTAAAGTGATGAAAGGGAAAAACCTACAACCAAGATTACTATACCCAGCAAGGATCTCATTAAGATTAGACACAGAAATTAAAATCTTTACAGACAGACAACTCAGCACCACCAAACCAGCTTTACAACAAATGCTAAAGGAACTTCTCTAGGCAGGAAACACAAGAGAAGGACCTACAATAACAAACCGAAAACAATTTTAAAAATGGTAATAGGAACATACATATTGATAACTGCCTTAAATGTAAATGGATTAAATGCTCCAACCAAAAGATACAGACTGGCTGAATGGATACAAAAACAAGACCTGTATAAATGCTGTCTGCAAGAGACCCACTTCAAACCTAGGGACACATACAGACTGAAAGTGAAGGAACAGAAAAAGATATTGCATGCAAATGGAAATCAAACGACAGCTGGAGTAGCATTTCTCATATCAGACAAAATAGACTTTAAAACAAACACTATTATGAGAGACAAAGAAGGACACTACATAATGATCAAGGGATCAATCCAAGAAGAAGATATAACAATTTTACATGTTCATGCACCCAACACAGGAGCACCTCAATATATAAGGCAACTGCTAACAGCCATAAAAGGGGAAATCGACAGTAACACAATCATAGTAGCAGACTTTAACACCCCACATTCACCAATGGACAGATGATCCAAATTGATAATAAATATGGACACACAAGCTTTAAATGACACATTAAACAAAATGGACTTATGATATTTATAGGACATTCCATCCAAAAACAACAGAACACATTTTCTTCTCAAGCTCTCATGGAACATTCTCCAGGATAGATCATATCTTGGGTCACAAATCAAGCCTTGGTAAATTTATGAAAATTGAAATCGTATCAAGTACGTTTTCCGACCACCACACTATGAGACGAGATATCAATTAAAGGAAACAATCCGTAAAAAATACAAACACATGGAGGCTAAACAATACACTACTAAATAACCAAGAGATCACTGAAGAAGTCAAAGAGGAAATCAAAAAATACCTAGAAACAAATGACAATGTAAACACGACGACACAAAACCTATGGGATGTAGCAAAAGCAGTTCTAACATGCAAGTTTACAGCAATATAATCCAACCTCAAGAAACAAGAAACATCTCAAATAAACAACATAATCTTATACTTAAAGCAATTAGACAAAGAAGAACAAAAAAAACCCCAAAGTTAGCAGAAGGAAAGAAATCATAAAGATCAGCAGATCAGAAAAAAATGAAAAAGAAATGAAGGAAACAACAGCAAAGATCAATAAAACTAAAAGCTGGTTCTTTGAGAAGATAAACAAAATTGATAAACCATTAGACAAACTCATCAAGAAAAAAGGGAGAAGACTCAAATCAATAGAATTAGAAATGAAAAGGAGAAGAAACAACTGACACTGCAGATATACAAAGGATCATGAGAGATTACTACAAGCAACTATATGCCAATAAAATGGACAACCTGGAAGAAATGGACAAATTCCTAGAAAAGCACAACCTTCCGAGACTGAACCAGGAAGAAACAGAAAATATAAACAGACCAATCACAAGCACTGAAATTGAGACTGTGATTTAAAATCTTCCAACAAACAAAAGCCCAGGACCAGATGGCTTCACAGGCGAATTCTATCAAACATTTAGAGAAGAGCTAACTCCCATCCTTCTTAAACTCTTCCAAAAAATTGCAGAGGAAGGAACACTTCCAAACTCATTCTACGAGGCCACCATCACCCTGATACCAAAACCAGACAAAGATGTCACAAAAAAAGAAAATTACAGACCAATATCACTGATGAACAGAGATGCAAAAGTCCTCAACAATATACTAGCGAAAAGAATCCAACAGCACATTAAAAGGATCATACATCATGATCAAGTAGTGTTTATCCCAGGAATGCAAGGATTCTTCAATATATGCAAATCAATCGATGTGATAAACCATATTAACAAATTGAGGGGAAAAAACCATATGATCATCTAAATAGATGCAGAAAAAGCTTTCAACAACATTTAAACCCATTTATGATAAAAAACCTTCCAGAAAGTAGGCATAGAGGGAACTTACCTCACATAATAAAGGCCATATATGACAAACCCACAGCCAACATCATTCTCAGTGGTGAAAAACTGAAACCATTTCCTCTAAGATCAGGAGCAAGACAAGGTTGTCCACTCTCACCACTATTATTCAACATAGTTTTGGAAGCTTTAGCCACAGCAATCAGAGAAGAAAAGAAATTAAGGGAATCTAAATCAGAAAAGAAGAAATAAAGCTGTCACTCTTTACAGATGACATGATACTATACACAGAGAATCCTAAAGATGCTACCAGAAAACTACTAGAGCTACGCAGTGAATTTGGTAAAGAAGCAGGAAAATTAATGCACAGAAATCTCTTGCATTCCTATACACTAATGATGAAAAATCTGAAAGGGAAATTAAGGAAACACTCTCATTCACCACTGCAACAAAAAGAATAAAATACCTAGGAATAAACCTACCTAAGGAGACAAAAGACCTGTATGCAGAAAAGTATAAGACACTGATGAAAGAAATTAAAGATGATACAAACAGATGGAGAGATATACCATGTTCTTGGATTGGAAGAATCAACACTGTGAAAATGACTAAACTACCCAAAGCAATCTACAGATTCAATGCAATCCCTATCAAACTACCAATGGCATTTTTCACAGAACTAGAACAAAAAATTTCACAATTTGTATGGAAACACAAAAGACCCCAATAGCCAAAGCAATCTCCTGAGAAAGAAAAACGGAGCTGGAGGAATCAGGCTCCCAGACTTCAGACTATACTACAAAGCTACAGTAATCAAGACTGTATGGTACTGACACAAAAACAGAAATATAGATCAATGGAACAGGATAGAAAGCCCAGAGATAAACCCATGCACATATGGTCACCTTATTTTTGATAAAGGAGGCAAGAATATACAATGGAGAAAAGACAGCCTCTTCCATAAGTGGTACTGGGAAAACTGGAGAGCTACACGTAAAAGAATGAAATTAGAACACTCCCTATCACCATACACAAAAATAAACTCAAAATGGATTAAAGACCTAAATGTAAGGCCAGACACTATCAAACTCTTAGAGGAAAACATAGGCAGCACACTCTATGACATAAATCACAGCAAGATCCTTTTTGACCCACCTCCTAGAGAAATGGAAATAAAAACAAAAATAAACAAATGGGACCTAATGGAACTTAAAAGCTTTTGTACAGCAAAGGAAAGCATAAACAAGACAAAAAGACAACCCTCAGAATGGGAGGAAGTATTTGCAAATGAAGCAACTGACAAAGGATTAATCTCCAAAATTTACAAGCAGCTCATGCAGCTCAATATTAAAAAAACAAACAACCCAATCCAAAAATGGGCGGAAGACCTAAATAGACATTTTCCAAAAAAGATATACAGATTGCCAACAAACACATGAAAGGATGCTCAACATCACTAATCATTAGAGAAATGCAAATCAAAATTACAATGAGGTGTCACCTCACACCAGTCAGAATGGTCATCATCAAAAAATTTACAAACAATAAATGCTGGAGGGGGTGTGGAGAAAAGGGAACCCTCTTGCACTGTTGGTGGGAATGTAAATTGATACAATCACTATGGAGAACAGTATGGAGGTTCCTTAAAAAACTAAAAATAGAACTACCATATGACCCAGCAATCCCACTACTGGGCATATACCCTGAGAAAACCATAATTCAAAAAGAGTCATGTACCACAATGTTCATTGCAGCTCTATTTACAATAGCCACGACATGGAAGCAACCTAAGTGTCCATTGACAGATGAATGGATAAAGAAGATGTGGCACATATATACAATGGAATATTACTCAGCCATAAAAAGAAACGAAATTGAGTTATTTGTAGTGAGGTGGTTGGACCTATAGTCTGTCATACAGAGTGAAGTAAGTCAGAAAGAGAAAATCAAATACCATATGCTAACACATATATATGGAATCTAATAAAAGAAAGAAAATGTTTTTGAAGAACCTAGGGGCAGGACAGGAATGAAGTCACAGACGTGGAGAATGGACTTGAGGACATGGGGAGGGGGAAGGGTAAGCTGGGAAGATGTGAGAGAGTGCCATGTACTTATATATACTACCAAATGTAAAATAGATAGCTAGTGGGAAGCAGCTGGATAGCACAGGGAGATCAGCTCGGTGCTTTGTGACCACCTAGAGGGGTGGGATAGGAAGCGTGGGAGGGAGACACAAGAGGGAGGAGATATGGGGATATATGTATATGTATAGCTAATTCACTTTGTTATAAAGCATAAACTAACACACCATTGTAAAGCAATTATACTCCAATAACGATGTTAAAAAAAAAAAAAAAGTAGGAAAAGATGGAGTATTTTGCCAGGAAATGAGATGGCTCTAAAATCAAAAATTGTCTAACAAGTTCCCTCCATAAATACCCCATAAAGTAGGTATTCTCAAAACATTAAGCAATAAATACCAAACTTCAGTGATAAAACACAGAAGATATAGCAGACATCGTTGCTTTTGAGTTGTATTAAGCTGAAATAAACTGGGCACGGGATTGGATTCCATTTCTGGAATAGGGTTACCTATAACTGCAGACACACAGATGGACAAACCGACAGGTCCCTGGCCACTGATGCCCTCTGCAGACATGAGCAGCCCCTCTTGTTCGGAAACAGAGATTGACCACATATCACTCCCCACCCATCTCTTCCCAGCTCCCCCTCCCATAGCCTCCCTGTGTGAGTCCCTCTCCGCATAGTGCCCCTCCCTGCATCTAAAGAGCACACCCTTCAGCTTCCCTCAGCATGAGGCTGTCTCGCAGCTGGACTGTCAGACAAAGCCACCCCACATTTGCTGCCCACGTGTCCCCTGAGCTGGAAAGGTCACATGACTATCTCATGATGTGTTTCAGCAGCCAAGGTGTGGCAAAAACTCACGGCTCCTCACCTTCGGTGTGGACTGCCTCCCTGCTTTGCCCAAATCTCCCTTCAAGCCCACGCATTCCCTGATAGCTGTGACCCCCCAAGCCTGAGCTCTCACAGTGAAGCTGGCACTGCCCGGCAGTGTCCTTCCTACTAACCTCCTGGAGAGCAGGAAGGCTTGCTCAGTCCTGGCCCTGCTGCCGGTCACAGTGCCCATTACACACAGGGCACTCATATGGCTGTTGAATGTGTAAGCAGAGCTTCCACAGCAGGGGGCACAGGCCTTAAAATGCAGGTGTCCCTTGGAGGGGGGGGCACCGTGATATAAGTTCACTCGAGAACCCTGAATCTCTGAAGTGTCGGGGGCTCCTAACAGAGAAGAAGGGACTCAGAAAGGAGGCACTTGGCGGACAACAAAGGCAGGCTTTGCCTGGAGAGGGTGGGGATTAGAATCCAGTTGGCTAGTGCTGAGAAAGGGAGAGGGTGACATCTTCTCTCAGTGGAGCATTTTCTTCCAACAGCAAAAAAGTAAGAACTCTGAAGTCAGATAGAATTTGATTTGCAGCCCAGCTTTTCTGCGGTGGTTTTTGAAGGACTCTAAAAATGCCAAAACACAGTAGCAAAGGAGCCTGTGGAAGTGAGTTCAGACCTGTTGGCATTTCTGATTGTTAACCAGTCACAGCGTGTTCTATTTCAAACCTGTGTGAGGCCAGTGGAGAAATGAACAGAAGCCAGAGCTGCACCAACTGCTTCCAGGTGATGCTTCAACAGTATGGAGGGAGGTGGTTTCTATTCATTGACTCAACTTAGAAAATTGTTCAGAAAATTTCCTGGCAGGTATTAGCAGGGTTTTGATGCAGGGATAACTCTGGGTAGAGATGTTTTAATGAGATTCAGAGTGAACATCATAAAGAAAGGCACCATCACAGCTAGGGAAGGATGCTGGCGTTCCAACACACCTGGTGGAGACGGAACCTGGCCAGCGGCATGCAACGCTGGCTTCCAGACATTTGGGAGTCTCACCGCAGATTTGGCAGTGCTAAAGCAGCTGTGTTAGAGTCTTGGCCTGGGTGTCACGGAAACAAAGTTTTAAATGAAGGTTTACCCAAGGTCTCCTATCTACTGTCTGAAGCAAGATCCTTCACCATTCTCTATTCATTTCCATTTCTGTATATCAAAGTGGGAGATGATCCTCTTTCTGAAAAAAGATGGATGCTTATAGAGCACCCACTACATGCCAGGCTCATAATAGGTGCTCTACATGAATTATTCCATTTCATCTTCACAACAGCCTGAAGTAGTTAGGTAGGATAAGGGAGTGTGTATCAGTCAGAGTTCAGTCAGATGAATAGATCCACTCTAGGTATTTTAGCAGAAAGGAGTTTGTATTAATTACAGAGATTCTTAAATACAGGGCAGGGGACTGATGGTCAGTGAGAACCACTGCTGACTTTGAAATCAGAAAATACTTGAATCACAGGAAGCCCCTGCCAATGATCTCACCTGAGTGCCACATGAAGTGGGGATTTCTAGAAGCTCACCTTCAAGTCACTGCAAACATCACGTTCACTGTACGTCTATGTGGCCACCCTGAACAGGCAGAGGGCAATGAATACCTCTCCTATTCTCTGCCTTCCAAGTCTGCATGGATGTCTTGCATTGGCAGGATCCAAACCAGAACCCTATTGACCAAAGGAGCCTGGAAAATGTAGTTTTCAGCCTTCCAGCCCCCACAAAACAAGGAAGAACTTAGAATCAACAGACAACATCCAGCACAGAGAGATGCTATTGTGCTCATCTTATTATTTAGGCAACTGAGTTTCAGGAAGTGGAATAACTTTGCCTAAGTTCCCTCTGCTGGTTTGTGGTGGGAATGGGGTATGAATAAGCCTGAGTCCCTCTGCCTCCAAAATCCAGAAGAATGAATGGAATTTTGATTGATGTGGAGACATAAATGTGTCCACCTGGATCCCAAGAGGACATTTCTGTGTTTGGGTTGCTCATCCACCAACCCTACCAGTATGGTGGAGATAAATAAGGCATGTACAGTGAGGTTTTCCCATGGAAGAGACTATTTGATGTTCACCCATAGTAACTAGGAAGAGTCTGAGGCAATAATATTAAAACCTGAAAAAACTTTCAAGTGTTATTAGGGGAATGTAAATTAAAACCACAAAGAGATAGCCTATCAAATCCACTCACCCAGCGACATCAAGGGTTAGCAAGGATATAGAGCCTTACCAACCCTCAGACACTGCTGGTGAACAAGTAAATTGGTACAACCACTTTGAAATGTACTTTGGCATTACCTCTTAAGGTTCAGTGTGTTCACAATCTATGGGCAAGGATTCCACTCATAAAAATATTTCCTAAACAAATTCTTGCATGTGTGCTCCATAATATGAAACACATATAGAAACGTTCATAGTAGCATCGCCCTCAGCAGACTAAAACCTAAAGCAAACCTAATGCCCATTAACAGGATGAATAAATAAATTGGATTATATTCAGACAAATGGAATATTATACAGCAATGGAAATGAATTACTGTTAGATTTAGCAAGGTGTATGAACTTCAAAGATTTGATGCAGAAAGAAAAAATCAAGTCACCAAAGCAGTATTATTCCATTCATATGAAGACAAAACTAAATAGCATACTGTCTAGATTACATACATATGTCATAAATTATAAAGAAAAGCAAGGCAAATATTCATTTAAATGGAGAATAATGGGGTATTTTGGAAGGAGACAAGAATGGAATGGGACCAGGGGGCTCAGGGAGGTTTCTTTGGTCCTGATAATGACCTGTTTCTAAGTGAAATAGTGGGTTCAGGGGTGTTTTATTATTATTATTCCTGACATTCATAGTATATGTTATATACACTCTTTTATGTGTATGATATATTTCACACACCAAGAAAGTTAACATCAGAGTGGAGACTTTCCGTCAGTCTCTACCTTTCTGCAAGTCCCATCAGGGGTAGTCACTGTACAGCCTGTCTATCCCATTCTGGCCTTTCAAATGCAGCATTATGCACATTCTGAGACAATATAAAGTTTACTGCACGCATATGAACTCATCTCCAGAATTCCTCCTGACCACCTCTCACCTGTCAGCTCCACTATGCAAGGTAATAAACCACAGTGGCTTACAGCTTGGATTTTGGAGCTTGATTTGAATTTTGAAACCTGATTTGAATTTCAGAACCTGGGATTGAATCCAAGCCCTGCCACTCACTATCCATGTGATCTTGGGAACATTATATAACCTGCATGTTTCCCAGCCAATAGGACAGTACTTATACCATGGTGTTGTTGTTATAAAGATGCAGTGAGTTAATGAGTGTAAAACACTGAGAAGAGTGACTAGCATACAGTGAATACCACTTAATTGTCAATTTTTACCATTACTTCTCATTTTTCTTCTTGCTAGATTTGTTGATCAACCCATCCTTCTTATTTGACCCCACATCCCAGTAACCACTACCTACTTGGTATCATTTTAAAAACAAGGGTCAGCAAACTATGGCCTGTGGGTCAAACAGAGCCAACTGCCTATTTTTATAAATAAAGTTTTATTGGAACACAGCCATGTCCATTCATTTATATATTATCTATGACCGCATTCATGCCACAACAGCGGAGTTGAAGAGTTGCAACAGAAACCATAGGACCTGCAAAGGCTATCTGGCCCTTTACAGAAAATATTTGCTGACCACTGCTTAAGAATTTGGTTGAACTCTGCTC
The DNA here is from genome assembly GCF_028564815.1 of Eubalaena glacialis. Classification (NCBI taxonomy): domain Eukaryota; kingdom Metazoa; phylum Chordata; class Mammalia; order Artiodactyla; family Balaenidae; genus Eubalaena; species Eubalaena glacialis. Next base: position 61,941,396 of record NC_083722.1, on the reverse strand, counting down.
TCCTGGCTTTGCTCTTGCCCCGCCTCCCCCCATAACCTCCTGACCACAGACTCATTTCCAGATATCTGTACTCCAACTTCAGGGACAGTGACTAGTGAAGCCAACATAATCTTATGTCCTTGGGACCACAAAGTCAAGTCCACCCTCTGTTGGTCATCTCCTATCATGGGCAGAGGACAGGACATATCAAGTACCCGAGCCATTCCTGATCAAGGCAAGGCATTTGACAACAGACTCTGACCCTAAGGTTTCACTACCTCATATTAGAAATTTCCAATAGAATAGCATGTGATTACTTCACTTTGAAATAGCACATATAAAAACATAATAAATACTCCAGTATTCTATATTTGTAAATCATACAAAGATAAGTATTAACTATAAGCATGACTTGGCCATTAAAAATGTTTTAAATCTTAACTATTACCTACTTTATCCTCCTAAGTAAGACAAAGCCATTAAGATAATAATTATGAAGCTATATGATTCTCACAATGGGTCTTAGGAGGAAACAAGTCAATGTGAAACAAGCATCGATTTTTTTATGTTATCCTTACTCCACTGACTTGGTCCCCATGACCTCACGTGCCCAAGACAACACACCTACCTTGCAGTTCTAAATGAGAAGTCCTCCAGTAAGGATGAAGGATGACACAAAGACAAAGACTAAAAAAAGAAACCAGAAAGGATGCAAAGACAAGGAATTTCAGCAAATCACCCATTCCCACCCAGGGAAGGAAAAAAATAAAAACAAACAGGAGTGCCCTCCTTTGTGTGCTATTTTGGTCACATGTGATTAATACCCTGTCACACTGTCAGGAGAACCCAGACTCCATCAAATCGACACACATGGCAGCTCTGTGCACCAAAAACAGGGCACATTTCTGTGCAAAATGTGCCAGGGGGATGCACTGTATGTGTATATATATAGAACACGTACCTGCCACTTGCATCCCTTGATCCTGAAATACTGCTGAAATTCTTCTCCTTACACTCTCAAAGTGTGTGTGTGTGTTTCCCAATTCATTCAGCAAGCAGCTGAGAAAGCTATTATACTGCCTACATAGCAACAGAAAAGGATCTGGTAAGTGTTTAATGAGGGGGAGGTGTGATGAAAGGGATAGGGCAGTTAAATTGGGTAAGTTAGGAGAGAATGAGATAAGATAATGAATGTTGTTGCCATGGAAACTAGGTCATCATCTATAATCTAATACTGCTCTATTTATAACACTCTATATTCTGAGAAATGGGCAAATCCTATGTTTTTCACTCATGAATATGATCTTTATAGAGATATCAACAGTCTAGTCAAGGTACTTCATTTCCCCACCCATTAGTGAAGCAATTCATAAATAGACAGAAAATATTCCCTTTAACATAGAAGAATGCAGAAACCCTTTGTGAGTCCTAAAAGAACTCTCTATAATTTACTTCTGTTCCTTATTAAATTGGCTGTCACATATCTCTTCACTTCCCATAAACATCCTCTCTTCCAAGCCTTGCTCTTTAATAAAATATACACACAAGAACACCTAAGAAATTGATACTTTTCTGTAAAGTTTGGCCTTATAACCAAAAGTGTCCCAACTTTCTATATCAAAAGAGTCCTTCCAATAATCATCTCTGGAATTTTCTGAGCTGACTGACTCCCCAGGGTGAATCTAGGACATGGGATTTAAGGTCACTTTAAAACATGTATTACAATAGTCAAATAGAAACAAAAATATAAATATCAAAAATATAAATCTAAATGAAAGATCAACATGGGAGAGAGGATGGTACAATACATATTTTTGGCCCTTCATGTTCTAGTTGTGTTAGTTGATTCAACAATTTGACAGAGCTTCCTGGTGGCCAAAGCAAAAGAGAAAGCATGAAGAAAAATGAATAAAATACAGTATCCTTCAAAATAAGCCAAACTTTTCTTAAAACTCAGTATTGAAAGAAATTTCTCACTTGGAGGTTCACATATGGACCACTGAGAGATACTGTGCATAGAAACCAAATTGCAAACGCGCTGATGGGTTTCATTAGGATCTTCAAGCATGAAGCAAAGTGCAAGCCTCTGAAAGCAGTCTGGAAGGGTAGGGAGAGAGAGGCAAGGGGAAGGGAAAAGGGAGGGAATAATATAGAGGGTCTACAGGGCATGTAGATTTGTTCTGCTTGATCCAAGAATTAAAATATTTTTCAGGAGAACTCCCACACACTCACTTCCAAATATTCCTTATTTCAACTAACCTTTAAGTAAGAATTGGAAAGCAGACATTTAAAAAAAATCCTCTAATCTGAATGCAAATCTGCTATTATTACTGTTGTTGTTGTTATTTTTACTGACTGACAATCTTTTATGAAAATGGAGTGAGATAAACACTCTGAACAAACTCCCAGATGATGGTGTTATTGCAAAGGGATTATTACAATGGAACAAACTCTGAAGATGGTTCTAGAAATTTCACAGTGCAACTGTGTCATCCTGGAGAGCTTGGATCTAATTATACTCTATCAAAGGCAGAGACCAATAATGCTCATCTGATCTTCATGGACTTCTCTATATTTCCTGGTCTCCTTTGCAGGTAAGCCAGGGCTACATGACTAAGTTCTATCCGATGGAATGTGGGGGAAAAATGACGTAAGTCCAAACTCTCCAACTTGCTTTCTTCCTTTGCCATGGCAACCCTGGAGGCCATATGTTCCAGATGGCATGGCTACACCTAGCTGTGACATGAGTGAAAAATAGACTTTAACCTTGCTAAGCCACCAAGGTTTCAGGGTCTACCTAGTGTGAGAGTAGCATCAATTACCCAGATGACTGGCCAACAAACTTCCTTCACTGCACTATGTCACTTTTAAGTCAAGTTTTATTAATTTTATTATGGATATTTTATATATATATATGTTTAAATATTCTTTATAAAAATATAGACTTAAAACTTCACAAGTTTTAATGACTGCACTATCTTTGGACATAATTCTCTATCTCTCTCTCACTCCACCAACCCATGCCTTCTTAAAATAGATAAAAATGTAATACCTATCAAACTACAAATGGCATTTTTCACAGAACTAGAACAAAAATTTCACAATTTGTATGGAAACACAAAAGACCCCGAATAGCCAAAGCAATCTTGCGAAAGAAAAACGGAGCTGGAGGAATCAGGCTCCCTGACTTCAGACTATACTACAAAGCTACAGTAATCAAGACTGTATGGTACTGACACAAAAACAGAAATATAGATCAATGGAACAGGATAGAAAGCCCAGAGATAAACCCACACACATATGGTCACCTTATCTTTGATAAAGGAGGCAAGAATATACAATGGAGAAAAGACAGCCTCTTCAATAAGTGGTGCTGGGAAAACTGGACAGCTACATGTAAAAGAATGAAATTAGAACTCTTCCTAACACCATACACAAAAATAAACTCAAAATGGATTAAAGACCTAAATGTAAGGCCAGACACTATAGAACTCTCAGAGGAAAACACAGGCAGAACACTCTATGACATAAATCACAGCAAGATCCTTTTTGACCCACCTCCTAGAGAAATGGAAATAAAAACAAAAATAAACAAATGGGACCTAATGGAACTTAAAAGCTTTTGCACAGCAAAGGAAACCCTAAACAAGACGAAAAGACAACCCTCAGAATGGGAGAAAATATTTGCAAATGAAGCAACGGACAAAGGATTAATCTCCAAAATATACAAGCAGCTCATGCAGCTCAATGTCAAAAAAACAAACAACCCAATCCAAAAATGGGCAGAAGACCTAAATAGACATTCCTCCAAAGAAGATATACAGATTGCCAACAAACACATGAAAGAATGCACAACATCACTAATCATTAGAGAAATGCAAATCAAAACTACAATGAGGTATCACCTCACACCGGTCAGAATGGCCAACATCAAAAAATCTACAAACAATAAATGCTGGAGGGGGTGTGGAGAAAAGGGAACCCTCTTGCACTGTTGGTGGGAATGTAAATTGATACAGCCACTGTGGAGAACAGTATGGAGGTTCCTTTAAAAACTAAAAATAGAACTATCATATGACCCAGCAATCCCACTACTGGGCATATACCCTGAGAAAACCATAATTCAAAAAGTCATGTACCACAATGTTCACTGCAGCACTATTTACAATAGTCAGGGCATGGAAGCAACCTAAGTGTCCATCGACAGATGAATGGATAAAGATGATGTGGCACATATATACAATGGAATATTAGCCATAAAAAGAACTGAAATTGAGTTATTTGTAGTGAGGTGGATGGACCTAGAGTCTGTCATACAGAGTGAAGTAAGTCAGAAAGAGAAAAACAAATACCGTATGCTAACACATATATATGGAATCTAAAAAAAAATGGTTCTGGACTTGAGGACATGGGGAGGGGGGAGGGTAAGCTGGGACGAAGTGAGAGAGTGGCATGGACATATATGCACTACCAAATGTAAAACAGATAGCTAGTGGGAAGCAGCCGCATAGCACAGGGAGATCAGCTCGGTGCTTTGTGACTACCTAGAGGGGTGGGAGGGAGGGAGACACAAGAGGGAGGGCATATGGGGATATATGTATGCATATAGCTGATTCACTTTGTTATACAGCAGAAACTAACACACAATTGTAAAGCAGTTGTACTCTAATAAAGATGTTTTAAAAATGTAATTAGAAAGAAAGAGATAAATGGTGGATGCCAAACATAAAGAGATAGAGGGACAGACAGATACAATGCTTAGATATGCTTCCATAAGTTTCTGGTGGACACGGTTTTATCATTTACTTCGACCAGTGATCCTGTAAAGGACACCCCTGTTACTTATAAATGTTGGCATTGAGGATTGAGAAGTAGACTGAGATAAGCAGTTAGAAAGTGGTAGGAAAGTGTTTTAACTGAAATCATTCTATTCCACAGACTACATCTGAATTGCCAGTCTCTCTACTGCCTTGAGTTAATTATCTTTCATTTACTCAGTCAACTTTTCCAAAAACCAATTGTTGCTTAACTAATAAGATTAGTGATAAGTCATTGTTGTTTCTTATCTGTTTCCAGACAACTTGTGTTTCCTTTTCTATAGACTGTCTGTTTTCTTTAAGGATATTGATCTATTTTTTGTTTTGCAAGAGCTTTTAAAATTTTTTTATACAATTTTTAAAGGTTACTTTCCATTTACAGTTATGACAAAATATTGGCTCTATTCCCCATGCTGTACAATACATCCCTGAGCTTATCTTACATCCAATAGTTTGGAACCCCCACCCCCGAATGGTAACCACTGGTTTGTTCCCTATGTCTGTGAGTCTGTGTTAAGAGCTTTTTACATATTAAAGATATTAACCTTCTACTTGTCATATTTGTTCAAAAATACTTACCCAGTTTTCTCTTAATTTAAATTGCTTTATCTTATTTCCTTTCAAATTTTCTTTTATAATTTCCATCATGGGTGTAAAGTTCTTGTTTACTCCAAACTAACATAAATATGTGCTTATATTTTCCATGAATGCTAATAGTTTAATTTTTTCACTTTCATACCATTTGTCCACTTAAGAGATGTGCTTATGAAAGGCTTTGGAGCCTCCTTAAGTTTGTTTCCTTGAGTGTTTTTATTTTCCACAAGTAGTTTTCCTGAAAATATTAACAAATATCTATGTTCTATCCTATTGAAGTGCTTTCTCTATACATTGTGTCAATTGTGGTATAACAGAGAGGCAAACAATCTTGACTTGTAAGGAGGATGGCTCTAGTGTTTGCATTTTAATTATGATGTGCACGTTTTGGTCAGAGATATTTTTATTACATTTTATTCTTCTCATCCTATTTCTCTATAATTTACCTTAAATCAGGAATAGTCATACATTTTTCCCTTACTTACAATGATTATCATATCTTTTTATCACTGAGCCATCATTAAATTCCTTGAATAAAGCCTACTTATTCATAGCACATAATTTCTTTAATATACTTGATTTCACACAGCCACCATGTGTTTAGGATTTTGTGTTTCCATTTCTAAGAGAGACTGGTCTGTGGTTCTCTATAGTTATAAGAAAAAAAGGAGAAACTTGTCTTTTTATGCTCAAATATTTTGAGCAGCATAAGAATTCTGTGTTCTAAAATTGTTTGCAAGAACTCATTCCTAAATTGATATGGGGTTACTTTTAGACATTTTTCATAATTTAATTCAGGTTCTATTTAGTTCTTTCCTATTTGTTCTATAATCAGTTGTTTTTTATAGTGTCCTCTAAGATTATTCTTTTATCCATATATTTATCTGTATTGGTATGTACTGACATAGAATTCTACTTTTTCTTCTATGTGTATATAAAAATATACAAAGAGCTATTTAACTCCATCTCCTTGACTATTCCTAATGAAGTACATGGCTACTTCTTTTTTATTTCCCTGATCACCTTTATGAGAGTCTTCTCTGTTTTACTGGTCTTGATTCTTTAAAGAAAAAGAAAGTAAGATGAGAAGTGAAAACAACAAAAACTCTAGTGCTAATTTATTTAGCTGTCATTTTTATTATTTTCATACATATTAATTTCTACTCATATTTTCATTCTCTTCTTCCTTGGATAGGACACAATTCAAAATACAACCATCACCTGAGGACACAGGGAGGGGGAAGGGTAAGGTGGGATGAAGTGAGACAGTGGCATGGACATATATACACTACCAAATGTAAAACAGATAGCTAGTGGGAAGCAGCTGCATGGCACAGGGAGATCAGCTCGGTGCTTTGTGACCACCTAGAGGGGTGGGATAGGGAGGGTGGGAGGGAGACGCAAGAGGGAGGGGATATGGGGATATATGTATATGTATAGCTGATTCACTTTGTTATACAGCAGAAACTAACACACCATTGTAAAGCAATTATACTCCAATAAAGATGTTAAAAAAAAATACAACCATTAAAAAAAGCCCGTCAATCCCATTATTGATTTCTCTTTATTCGGTTACCTACTTAGTATTTTTAAAATTGCCTCCTACTATTTCCTTGAGTTTTCAATTTTCTCCCTTTTTTATTTTGTTCAACTATGTGTGATTCATTACCTAAAGTTTGGGATTATTATTTTCATTTGGATTTATATCATTAGCAATTTAGACTGTTCCCTTTTACACATTTAATTTTTTCATATAATTTTACTTCTGATATCAACCCTGTTTCCTTTTGTTTAAAATTGCATGTAAGTATATATCCATCTCCTCATTTTTAAAGCTTTATTTTTTAATTTGTTTAGGAGTGTCTACTAGTAAACTCACATAGTTAATTTCAACTTATTCTAGTTTTTCACATTCACGTTTGACACATAGGTTTAATGCTCCTAAATATCTTTCTCTTCTAGTATCCTACAAGACAGTTTTAAAATGTGAGAAATGCCAATTAAAATCACAGTGGGAGTGCACATTCAAGTTTTTGTATACAAACATGCATGTATGTATATATACAGATGTGCATCTGTGCACACGTGTATACGTGTGTGTGTGCGTGTGGCATGTGTGCAGTCTAAAGCCAAAGAGGCTAAAAAGTGACAACAAGAAACCAACAAAGACCAGGAAAAAAAAAAACTGTATCTCCTGAGGCATGTTCATTAGCTTCCCAATTCTACAAAGAGTTGCAGTCCGGCATAGCAGCTATGGTCAAAAGCCATAAAATATGGTGAGCTATCATATTTCCTCTGAAGGCAGAGGCATATGTGCAGCAGCATATGTGCAGCACAGGGAGACAAGCTCAAGAGATTCAGAAAGACAGGTGAAAGCTAATTTAAATACAAGGATGAACTTGAGACTTAATGACAGGGTGACACTTCTAGGAACAGCAGAATTTTGCTTTACATCCTCGTACCTATAGGTCTCTAGTGGTAATACATGAGTAAACAATTGTGGCTTGCCTGAGTCTTTGAATAATCCAATTTGTAATAGTATTGTGATTTTTTCTATCAACTCCTTTCAGGATCCCAGAGTAATTTTGTCACATTTAGAGGCTCATGCTGGCTACCTCTCTTGACTGCCTGAACCCCACCTAAGCCTCCCCTCCAAGTACTGCCCTCAGCTGCTCCAGCTGAGCTACCTCATTCATCAGAGGTGGGGACCCAACAGGGCCCCCCCTCAACAGAAGGTCCTGGCCAACTGTCAGATCCTAGTGACTGGGCTGGATCTGATTTTAGAAAGAGTGGCAAGGATCAGGTCCTGCCAAAGAGAAGAGGTGAAATCTGGGCTTTCTGAAGCATGCTACAGAAACAGGCTGTTCTGGAATTCACTATTCCATGGAGGAATTCTCTCTCCTTCCTGCAGAGGAAGACCAGTTATCCATGAGAGTAGACAGACTAGGAGCCAGAACACACCTGCTCCCCCCTCATTTACTCAAAAACAGATCCAAAAGAACTATATGATTTTTTTTTCTCCAGCAAGGAATAGAAATATGTCTCTTTTAAAGGAAGAAATATTTTAAGACAGCCCTGGGATATTCACACAGGATTTTTGAAAGTGAGTTTAATCCACTGCCCTCTTTAGGAAGCATTTACATTTCTTAGGCATCCTCTCTTCCACTTTTTATGGTCTGAAAGTTGCACTCACCTGATCAATCAGCCTCTAGTCATAGGTAACACGAAAACAGTGCTTAAATACATTTCGGGTGTCAGTGGGCATCTTGGGAGGGAACATCATGAGTAAAGAGCCATCCTCACACACCTGTGGCCACTGAAGGGCAGCTGCCCAGGTAATCTACTGTGACCTTGTTGGCAGGTAGCCTGACAATCCAGGAGAGCACCCACATTGGCACTGGTCCATCTCACCTGCATCACACTATTGGCAGCCATAGGGTGTTATCATCCTGCTATGGCCCGGTTCCAAAAGCCCCTAAGTACTCTATCAAGAACTGCTTTACACACCAGTCTCTCTTTCTTAATTGTTTTATGGCATATTCAGTGTAGTCAATATGAAAACCAAGAAGTATCATAAAGACTGAATGAGGCACAGGTGTTCCATGCAGGTCTCATCAAAGCACAATAAAACCCACCTATTAAAGAGTTTAGATGCATTACTTTCTCCTTCAGCAGGTTTTGATGGCCCCCCTACACCCACATTCACAAAGTAGGAAGAATTGAGAAGTCAGATGTGTGTTCCCTAATGCTGCCTGGTGAACAGGAAAGGGGGATTGTGTTTTTCCAAGGAAGCGGCCAGAGAGACACTCTCTTTTATACTTTCCCTGATGAGGTCAGGAGCAGCATCCCAACACATCAAAAGCATGGACGGTGACACTGCCAAATGTTTCACACAAAGCCTGATTTGCTCCCTGTGTTTTTGTTCTCATCCCTCTTCTGAATTCACACACAGCCCATTCAGAGCTAGACAAAGCCCTCCTTGCTTCCCTGAACCTCAGCTCCTGGACACTCCTGATATTCAGCTTTATCCCAGCTTTGAAACACCGGGATCAGTTTCCAAGATCTTCCCATGATGCACAGACATTGCACAGTAAAGTTGGGCCTGCACGTGAGATGTGCAGGGCTGTTTCTCCCAACCATTCTGCCAGCTGAGGCTGGTTAGAGTGGCAGGCTAATGAGGGCCAGGGCTCCCATATTCCCACCTCTGAAGGATTTCAAGACAGACTACTGGTTCAAGTCTCGAAGGTTTGTAAGAAATTCTCACATGGGTATTTAGCACAGATGCTTTGGGACGAAAGCTTCCATACCAGATATAGGACTCGAATATTTCATCCTCCATGTTCCTCCAACAGAGATGCTACTGATGTAGACGTCAATAATAAACCCATCAATCCCTTCACAGAGCCCATTTCTCCATCTTGGCTAAGGGGACAAGATAGGGCAAACATAGGTAGGTCAAGTTAAAGGGTATAGAATTCAAGTAACTAGAATGGTTAATGGAAAGTTTTACCTTCTCCCTGGTCTTGGACGGTGAGATAGTTTTTCATGCAGAGAACAAGATAGTGAGGATTCTGAACGCTCTCCATCCTTAAAGCCCATCACTCAGAATTACCTGAGTAATTTCTAAAATGAAAGCCCTGTGAATGAAGTCCTGTGTCACTACAGTCACTAATATTCTTTGTTTCAGGCATGAATGATATCACTATATATATTTTGCTACTTCAAAAACTTGGTAGATTCTTCTTTGTTGTTACTATGATCGACAGCAGTATCAGTAATGAGTGAGTTCTGAAAGAAACATGAATGCAGGACAGTAGAAATGGGCAGCGATCTCTCGACATTGGTGCAACCCCAGGGCTCCAGGATGTGCCAAGGAGCAGATTGATTGCTTGCCTTTGAGAGGCATTCTTCCTGTTTGAGAAGGAGCTGTAGGATAATCATCACATAGCCTTTTGGAGCTTCAAACAGGATCTCTTTATATAGCTTAGCTGTGTTTTATTTACACAGCTTCTCAGTGAAGGTTAACAAGAAGGTATAAAATGACACTGTGCACAGCCCTATGCACCTCAGTATTCAGGAAACCAAAGAGCTGAATGTTATAAGAGGCACAGAAAGAAAATGAAGAGGTATTCACAACAGGCTGGATTCAAACTCCAACACTGACACTCCGCTCTTACCAGCCATTTTTTCAGGTCAGATTTGAATCAAAGGAAGTGGTGCACTTAAAAGTTCATTTAATAATACTGGGTGATCTGTGTTTCCAGAATGATCCAACAAAACGCCAGCACTCTGTCAAGCTACAGTGTTACCTCTCATCTCCCCCAGGTTGTCTCAAGAAAGAAGTCAGAAAATATAGGTTGAGTTTACTTGGAAGGAAATTTGCATCAAGATATTTAATCACACACACACACACAAACCCCCCAACTATTTGAGAAATCCATAAAGAGAATTTTAAATGTGAAAAGAAGAAATATGAAGTTTAGAAACCTGTTTGCCACTGTTTCAACATTCAGGATAGTATATTTAATTTATAGATGAAAGAACTGAGACCCAGAAAAGAGAGGTCTTATAGTGAGGCATACAGAATTAAGCCCTTGGAAATCCAGAACACAAACCAGAAATAAATAAATAAAGCTGATTAAACACTCCTTCACCAGCATGGCTAAAATGAAAAACAGAACAATTACCAAGTGAGGGTAACAACGCGGAAAAACTGGAACTCTCATAGCATACGCTGCTGGTGGGAATGTAAATTGGTGCAAACACTTTGGAAAACTTTTTCATGATATCTACAAAAGCTGTACACCTGCCGATTCTATGACCCAGCAATTCCACTCTTAGGAAAGTATGCAAAAGAAATGTATAAACACGTTCACTAAAAGACATGTACTATAATGTTCGCAACAACATCTTTCACTGAAGAGCCCAAAACTGGAAACACTCTGAATTCTATTAAACAGAGGTTAATAAATTGTAATATAGTTACACAATGCAATACTATGCAGTAATAATAAATAAACAACTACACACAGCAACATGGATGAAACTCTCTTATGTATTGCTGAGTAAAAGAAGTTTGAAATAAAAGATTATACACAGTGTAATTCCATTTATAGAAAGTTCACAATCAGATATAACTAATCTATGGTGTTAGAAGTTAAACAAGGGACAGTTTTGGAGAGGGGGGAGAGTGGACAAAGAATCACAAGAGAGGATTTTGGAGAGATTGAATTTCTTCAACTGAGTATTTATTACATGGGTGTGCTCAGTTTGTGCAAATTCACCAAGCAATACACCTAAAATTTGAAAACTTTTCTGTATATAGGTAACACTTCAAGAAGATGTTGATATTAAAAATTGGTTGTAGAGATAGTGATAGATACAGAAGATACAGATGGACAACAAGAATTCAATAATTGAAAAGAAAAATTTCCAGACATAAAGAATTGAATTTGCTGATGAAAAGGGCAGTGACCATCCCTCCCCTCAAATAAATAAAGAAATAGATAACAATGAACACCATGATCAAATCCTACCAAAATCATTGAAATTCAAGGTTAAAGAGTCACATTGGGGAATTCAGCTTCTGGTAGTGGTGGAGCAAGTAATTCAGAACAACCATTCCACTGATGACAACTAATGGAAAAGCTGGGCAAAATACTTTTTAAAAGTATGCTGGGATTGCTTCCATGTCCTGGCTATTGTAAATAGTGCTGCAGTGAACACTGTAGTACATGTCTCTTTTTGAATTATGGTTTCCTCAGGGTATATGCCCAGTAGTGGGATTGCTGGGTCATATGGTAGTTCTATTTTTAGTTTTTTAAGGAACCTCCATACTGTTCTCCATAGTGGCTGTATCAATTTACATTCCCACCAACAGTGCAAGAGGGTTCCCTTTTCTCCACACTCTCTCCAGCATTTATTGTTTGTAGATTTTTTGATGATGGCCATTCTGACTGGTGTGAGGTGATACACAGGGAGATCAGCTTGGTGCTTTGTGACCACCTAGAGAGGTGGGATAGGGAGGGTGGGAGGGAGACGCAAGAGGGAGGAGATATAGGGATATATGTATACATATAGCTGATTCACTTTGTTATACAGCAGAAACTAATACAACATTGTAAAGCAATTATACTCCAATAAAGATGTTAAATTAAAAAAAAAAAGTATGCTGGGAGGCAATGAAAAGTGAATAAGGTAGAAAAGGAATTCCTGTCACAAGATCTGGGAAAAGTCAAAGATACAAGGAGGTAAGCCCTCCATGAGAAACCACTTGGGTTGTGAGGATTTTGCAAATGCTGAGAAGGTAATGCAGAGTCTGGCAATGTTCTATTTCTTGACCTGGGTGAGGGATACATAAGTACTTGTCCTGTGTGTTGTGGATTTCTCTATTTGTGAGTTGCAGTTCAAAACACAATGGTTAAAAAGGAAATATCAAACCAGCAACCCAGTAGAAAAAAAACGTTGAACTCAGATTTATACAAAGTAGTACTATCAAAGCCCGAAAACAGTAGACAAATAGTTCAAATGTTCTGAGGGAAAAGTACTCCACAAGTATTCCTTCAAACAGAAAGTATAGAAGCAACAAACAGACATTCTCGAGTAGGCAATAACTTAGAAAATCAAGCACTTGTGGGCCTTTCTTATGAAAACTACTAGAGGATGAGATTATGCTAGCAAGGAAATCTATCAAAATATGCATAATAGAAAAGGAGAAACCATAAAACAAGGACTGGTAGTTAGTATTAAATTCATTTAAATATAAAACTTAATCTAGGCAACTGTGAGAATTATGAGATCACTGGTTCCTTTAATTTCACTGTCAATTTATCTCTGCAAATTAAAGAAGGATTATGTTTAATACTTTCAGAAAAAATAACGTGTGCTTTATGAACCCAATCTTTGTTCTCTGTCTCTATCTCTTATCTATCTAACCTTCTATCTATATGTATTTTAATAAAAGGATATCTGAAATTGAGTTTACCAAATATTAAAAACAGTAGTTTCTGGGTAGTGGGGTTTTAGGTAATCTGTTCTTCTTAGCATGCCCCATTTTACTGCATTTTTATTTAAAAATGAACATATATGTTTATGAAAAATAGTTATTATTCTTTCAAAAAATAAAAAATAAACTGGGAACAATATAAACAAAAAGTCTACACACAAAAGTCAGGTAAGAATGTTTCCCTTAGCAACACTGAAAGAGATATTTAAACATAGTCACCATTCAATGAACACATAATTTAGCAATCAACAAAATAACTGACAGCATGTAAATTATTCATATTTTAATTTTTCAACTGTTTACTTTTCTCAAATATTTATTTCTCCCTTTAAAGGAAACACACTCATTCAGGAGTCTAAACTAAGAAAGGAAGAAAATTTTGTATCAAACTGGGTTTAAATTACATATTGAAATTTTAGGTTCAACAGAAGAAAAAAAACTTCAAACAGAAAAACGTCAAACCTATCTTAATATTACAGTGCTATGTACTTTATTAAATTCAACTTCTTTAAAACCACTGGTTTTTACCCTAAAATTATTCCCCCCCCAGCCCCCCATATTTCCACTCCTGGAACATGCAGTCTTCTGAAGCAGGCCAAAACATTCTATCATTTGTGACGCTCTTTTCTCCATTGCTCCTGACTTTCAGTCAGGGGTTGCTATCATAATGCCACCTCCGAAATACCAAATAGCCTCCAATGCACACATTCCCATCATTTCCAGAATCAAGTTGGGATTATCTAGCATTCAGACCAGCTACATATCTAGTCTTTTTATCTCTACTCTCACCCATTCATTCATTCTCTACCTTACCCATGGAACCTACTATGAGCGGACACTGAGCCACATGAATGACCTACCACATGAATGAGTTTCCTGCCACCAGTTGGGTTAAAGTTCCACAAGGAGACGGGCAAGATTTGTCTCTGATACAGATGCTGGGAAGACACCAGCGCTAGGAGTGAGGCATTGTGTAGGCTGAGGAAGTTGGGAAGGCCCCCCCCTAGGTGTGACAGGTGGAAAAACCTGCCAGGTACAGAAAAGGGCAGAGTGTGGGACCTTTGGGGAAATGTCTAATTGTTCATCAATTCTGACGTGTTCAAGGAGAGAAATGCCACTGGCCAGACCAAGACATACACCAGATTGAGGGCGTAAAACAGACTCCAGCCTTGATGCAATTCAATCTGAACATCATGGCCAAATAATCTTTCCCCAAAGTGTAACTCTGATTTTTCTCATTCCCTTGCTTAAAATTTGTCAGCAGCTCTTGAATTAAGTGAAGCACTTTTGGAATAAAAGACAGCATTTTCTCATTTTGCAGCACACTGGTGGACACTGCTTCCCGGTCTAAGCATGTTATTCATAATGATAACATGAAGGAGGTGGGAGAAAATAGTAAGGAAAAATGTGAATTACCATCGTGGCTCCTTCATGTGCCATAATGTTAAACTGAAAGTCCTAATATGTGTGTATGTACATGTCCCTAAAAGTTGCCCTGATTGGAACAAAGATGCTTTTAAAATAATCATGTAACACTAGTATGTACGATTATATATATTATAATAACAGAAGTTTTATTTAGTCAAAACTAGTTTATGAAAGTTTAGGAGAGATTTAAATTTTCTCTTAAGGGAGCACAGGCCTTAATCATTTCTGAGTGAATAAGGAAATAAAGAAAGCAGAGTAGGAGGAGAGCTTCAAGATGGCAGAAGAGTAAGACGCGGAGATCACCTTCCTCCCCACAAATACGTCAGAAATACATCTACATGTGGAACAACTCCTACAAAACACCTACTGAACGCTGGCAGAAGACCTCAGACCTCCCAAAAGGCAAGAAACTCCCCACGGACCTGGGTAGGGCAAAAGAAAAAAGGAAAAACAGAGACAAAAGAATAGGGATGGGACCTGCACCAGTGGGAGGGAGCCGTGAAGGAGGAAAGGTTTCCACACACTAGGAAGTCCCTTCGCGGACGGAGACTGCGGGTGGCGGACGGGGGGGAGTTTCAGGGCCACGGAGGAGGGCGCAGCCACAGGGGTGCGGAGGGCAAAGCGGAGAGATTCCCGCACAGAGGATCGGTGCCGACCTGAACTCATCAGCCTGAGAGGCTTGTCTGCCCACCCGCCGGGGCAGGCGGGGGCTGGGAGCTGAGGCTCGGGCTTTGGTCGGATCGCAGGGAGAGGACTGGGGTTGGCGGCGTGAGCACAGCCTGAAGGGGGCTAGTGCGCCACAGCTAGCCAGGAGGGAGTCCGGGAAAAGGTCTGGAGCTGCTGAACAGGCAAGAGACTTTTTCTTGCCTCTTTGTTTCCTGGTGCGCGAGGAGAGGGGATTCAGAGCGCCGCCTAAATGAGCTCCAGAGACGGCGCGAGCCGCGGCTATCAGCGCGGACCCCAGAGACGGGCATGAGATGCTAAGGCTGCTGCTGCAGCCACCAAGAAGCCTGTGTGCAAGCATAGGTCACTAGCCACACTGCCCCTCCTGGGAGCCTGTGCAGACGGCACTGCCAGGGTCCCGTGATCCAGGGACAACTTCCCAGGGAGAACGCACGGCGCGCCTCAGGCTGGTGCAACGTCATGCCGGCCTCTGCCACCACAGGCTCACCCCGCATCCGTACCCTTCCCTCCCCACGGCCTGAGTGAGCCAGAGCCCCCGAAGCAGCTGCTCCTTTAACCCCGTCCTGGCTGAGCGAAGAACAGACGCCCTCAGGTGACCTACACGCAGAGGCGGGTCCAAATCCAAAGCTGAACCCCGGGAGCTGTGTGAACAAAGAAGAGAAAGGGAAATCTCTCCCAGCAGCCTCAGGAGCTACGTATTAAATCTCCACAATCAACTTGATGTACCCTGCATCTGTGGAATACCTGAATAGACAACGAATCATCCCAAATTGAGGAGGTGGACTTTGGGAGCAATGATATATGTATTTTTTTCCCTTTTTCTCTTTTTGTGAGTGTTTATGTGTATGCTTCTGTGTGTGATTTTGTCTGTATAGCTTTGCTTTTACCATTTGTCCTAGGGTTCTGTCTGTCCTTTTTTTTTTTTTTTACTTAAACTTTTTTTCTTAATAATTATTTTTTATTTTAATAACTTTCTTTTATTTTATTTTACTTTATTTTATTTTATTTTATGTTATCTTCTTCTTTCTTTCTTTCTTTTTTTCCTCCCTTTTATTCTGAGCCGTGTGGAGGACAGGCTCTTAGTGCTCCAGCCAGGTGTCAGAGCTGTGCCTCTGAGGTGGGAGAGCCAAGTTCAGGATACTGGTCCACAAGAGACCTCCCAGCTCCACCTAATATCAAACAGTGAAAATCTCCCAGAGATCTCCATCTCAACGCCAAGACCCAGCTCCACTCAACAACCAGCAAGCTACAGTGCTGGACACCCTATGTCAAACAACTAGCAAGACAGGAACACAACCCCATCCATTAGCACAGAGGCTGCCTAAAATCATAATAAGGCCACAGACACCCCAAAACACACCACCAGACGTGGACCTGCCCACCAGAAAGACAAGATCCAGCCTCATCCACCAGAACACAGGCACTAGTCCCCTCCACCAGGAAGCCTACACAACCTACTGAACCAACCTTAGCCACTGGGGATAGACACCAAAAACAACGGGAACGACAAACCTGCAGCCTGTGAAAAGGAGACCACAAACACAATAAGTTAAGCAAAATGAGAAGACAGAGAAACACACAGCAGATGAAGGGGCAAGGCAAAAACCCACCAGACCTAACAAATGAAGAGGAAATAGGCATTCCCTATTCTAAAAGAATTCAGAATAATGATAGTAAAGATGATCCAAAATCCTGGAAATAGAATGGAGAAAATACAAGAAACGTTTAACAAGGACTTAGAAGAACTAAAGAGCAAACAAACAGTGATGAACAACACAATAAATGAAATTAAAAATTCTCTACAAGAGATCAATAGCAGAATAACTGAGGCAGAAGAACGGATAAGTGACCTGGAAGATAAAATAGTGGAAATAACTACTGCAGAGCAGAATAAAGGAAAAAGAATGAAAAGAATGGAGGACACTCTCAGAGATCTCTGGGACAACATTAAATGCACCAACATTTGAATTATAGGGGTCCCAGAAGAAGAAGAGAAAAGGAAAGGAACTGAGAAAATATATGAAGAGATTTTAGTTGAAAACTTCCCTAATATGGGAAAGGACATAGTAAATCAAATCCAGGAAGCACAGAGAGTCCCATACAGGATAAATCCAAGGAGAAACATGCTAAGACACATATTAATCAAACTATCAAAAATTAAATACAAAGAACAAATATTAAAAGAAGCAAGGGAAAAACAACAAATAACACATAAGGGAATCCCCATAAGGTTAACAGGTGATCTTTCAGCAGAAACCCTGCAAGCCAGAAGGGGAGTGGCAGGACATACTTAAAGTGATGAAGGAGAAAAATCTACAACCAATATTACTCTACCCAGCAAGGATCTCATTCAGATTTGATGGAGAAATTAAAAACCTTACAGACAAGCAAAAGCTAAGAGAATTCAGCACCACCAAACCAGCTTTACAACAAATGCTAAAGGAACTTCTCTAGGCAGGAAACACAAGAGAAGGAAAAGACCTACGATAATAAACCCAAAACAATTAAGAAAATGGTAATAGGAACATACATATCGATAATTACCTTAAATGTAAATGGATTAAATGCTCCCACCAAAAGACATAGACTGGCTGAATGCATACAAAAACAAGACCCGTATATATGCTGTCTACAAAAGACCCACTTCAGACCTAGGGACACATACAGACTGAAAGTGAGGGGATGGAAAAAGATATTCCATGCAAATGGAAATCAAAAGAAAGCTGGAGTAGCAATTCTCATATCAGACAAAATAGACTTTAAAACAAAGACTATTACAAGAGACAAAGAAGGACACTACATAATGATCAAGGGATCAATCCAAGAAGAAGATATAACAATTGTAAATATTTATGCACCCAACATAGGAGCACGTCAATATATAAGGCAAATACTAACAGCCATAAAAGGGGAAATGGACAGTAATACAATCATAGTAGGGGACTTTAACACCCCACTTTCACCAATGGACAGATCATCCAAAATGAAAATAAATAGGGAAACAGAAGCTTTAAATGATACATTAAACAAGATAGACTTAAATGATATTTGTAGGATATTCCATCCAAAAACAACAGAACACACATTCTTCTCAAGTGCTCATGGAACATTCTCCAGGATAGATCATATCTTGGGTCACAAATCAAGCCTTGGTAAATTTCAGAAAATTGAACTCGTATCAAGTATCTTTCCCGACGACAACGCTATGAGACTAGATATCAATTACAGGAAAAAATCTGTAAGAAATACAAACACGTGGAGGCTAAACAACACACTACTTAATAACCAAGAGATCAATGAAGAAATCAAAGAGGAAATCAAAAACTATCTAGAAACAAATGACAATGAAAACACAACGACCCAAAACCTATGAGATGCAGCAAAAGCAGTTCTCAGAAGATTTATAGCAATACAATCCTACCTTAAGAAACAAGAAACATCTCAAGTAACCTAACCTTACACCTAAAGCAAATGGAGAAAGAAGAACAAAAAACCCCCAAAGTTAGCAGAAGGAAAGAAATCATTAAGATCAGGTCAGAAATAAATGAAAACGAAATGAAGGAAACGATAGCAAAGATTAATAAAACTAAAAGCTGGTTCTTTGAGAAGATAAACAAAATTGATAAAACATTAGCCAGACTTATCAAGAAAAAAAGGGAGAAGACTCAAATCAATAGAATTAGAAATGAAAAAGGAGAAGTAACAACTGACACTGCAGAAATACAAAGGATCATGAGAGATTACTGCAAGTAACTATATGCCAATAAAAGGACAACCTGGAAGAAATGGACAAATTCTTAGAAAGGCACAACCTTCCAAGACTGAACCAGGAAGAAATAGAAAATATGAACAGACCAATCAAAAGCACTGAAAATGAAACTGTGATTAAAAATCTTCCAACAAACAAAAGCCAAGGACCAGATAGCTTCACAGGCGAATTCTATCAAACATTTAGAGAAGAGCTAACACCTATCTTTCTCAAACTCTTCCAAAATATAGCACAGGGAGGAACACTCCCAAACTCATTGTACGAGGCCACCATCCCTTTGATACCAAAACCAAAGATGTCACAAAGAAAGAAAACTACAGGCCAATATCACTGATGAACATAGATGCAAAAATCCTCAACAAAATACTAGCATACAGAATCCAACAGCACATTAAAAGGATCATACACCATGATCAAGTGGGGTTTGTCCCAGGATTGCAAGGATTCTTCAATATACGCAAATCAATCAACGTGATACACCATATTAACAAATTTAAGGAGAAAAACCATATGATCATCTCAATAGATGCAGAGAAAGCTTTCAACAAAATTCAACACCCATTTATGATAAAAACCCTCCAGAAAGTAGGCATAGAGGGAAATTTCCTCAACATAATACAGGCCATATATGACAAACCCACAGCCAACATCGTCCTCAATGGTGAAAAACTGAAACCATTTCCACTAAGATCAGGAACAAGACAAGGTTGCCCACTCTCACCACTATTATTCAACATAGTTTTGGAAGTTTTAGCCACAGCAATCAGAGAAGAGAAAGAAATAAAAGGAATCCAAATCAGAAAAGAAGTAAAGCTGTCACTGTTTGCAGATGACATGATACTACACATAGAGAATCCTAAAGATGCTACCAGAAAACTATTAGAGCTAATCAATGAATTTAGTAAAGTAGCAGGATACACAATTAATGCACAGAAATCTTCTGCATTCCTATACACTAATGATGAAAAATCTGAAAGTGAAATTAAGAAAACACTCCCATTTACCATTGCAACGAAAAGAATAAAATATCTAGGAATAAACCTACCTAAGGAGACAAAAGACCTGTATGCATAAAATTATAAGATACTGATTAAAGAAATTAAAGATGATACAAATAGATGGAGAGATATACCATGTTCTTGGACTGGAAGAATCAACACTGTGAAAATGACTATACTACCCAAAGCAATCTACCGATTCAATGCAATCCCTATCAAACTACCACTGGCATTTTTCACTGAACTAGAACAAAAAATTTCACAATTTGTATGGAAACACAAAAAACCCCGAATAGCCAAAGCAATCTTGAGAAAGAAAAACGGAGCTGGAGGAATCAGGCTCCTGGACTTCAGACTATACTACAAAGCTACAGTAATCAAGACAGTATGGTACTGGCACAGAAACAGAAATATAGATCAATGGAACAGGATAGAAAGCCCAGAGATAAACCAACACACATATGGTCACCTTATCTTTGATAAAGGAGGCAAGAATATGGAGTGGAGAAAAGACAGCCTCTTCAGTAAGTGGTTCTGGGAAAACTGGACAGCTCCATGTAAAAGAATGAAATTAGAACACACCCTAACACCATACACAGAAATAAACTCAAAATGGATTAAAGACCTAAATGTAAGGCCAGACAGCATCAAATTCTTAGAGGAAAACACAGGCAGAACACTCCATGACATAAATCACAGCAAGATCCTTCTGACCCACCTCCTAGAGAAATGGAAATAAAAACAAAAATAAACAAATGGGACCTAATGAAACTTAAAAGCTTTTGCACAGCAAAGGAAACCATAAACAAGACGAAAAGACAACCTTCAGAATGGGAGAAAATATTTGCAAATGAAGCAACTGACAAAGGATTAATCTCCAAAATTTACAAGCAGCTCATGCAGCTCAATATTAAAAAAACAAACAACCCAATCCAAAAATGGGCAGAAGACCTAAATAGACATTTCTCCAAAGAAGATATTCAGATTGCCAACAGACACATGAAAGAATGCTCAACATCATTAATCATTAGAGAAATGCAAATCAAAACTACAATGAGATATCATCTCACACTGGTCAGAATGGCCATCATCAAAAAATCTACAAACAATAAATGCTGGAGAGGGTGTGGAGAAACGGGATCCCTCTTGCACTGTTCTTGGGAATGTAAATTGATACAGCCACTATGGAGAACAGTATGGGGGTTCCTTAAAAAACTAAAAATAGAACTACCATATGACTCAGCAATCCCACTACTGGGCATATACCCTGAGAAAACCATAATTCAAAAAGAGTCATGTACGAAAATGTTCACTGCAGCTCTATTTACAATAGCCAGGACATGGAAGCAACCGAAATATCCATCAACAGATGAATGGATAAAGAAGATGTGGCACATATATACAATGGAATATTACTCAGCCATAAAAAGGAACGAAACTGAGTTATTTGTAGTGACGTGGATGGACCTAGAGTCTGTCATACACAGTGAAGTAAGTCAGAAAGAGAAAAACAAATACTGTATGCTAACACATATACATGGAATCTATAAAAGAAAAAAAATGGTCATGAAGAACCTAGGGGCAAGATGGGAATAAAGATGCAGACCTACTAGAGAATGGACTTGAGGATATGGGGAGGGGTAGGGTAAACTGGGACAAAATGCAACAGTGGAATGGACATATATACACTACCAAACGTAAAATAGATAGCTAGTGGGAAGCAGCTGCATAGCATAGGGAGATCAGCTCAGTGCTTTGTGACCACCTAGAGGGGTGGGATAGGCAGGGTGGGAGGGAGGTAGATGCAAGAGAGCAGAGATATGGGGACATATGCATATGTATAAGTTATTCACTTTGTTATAAAGCAGAAACTAACACATCATTGTAAAGCAATTATACTCCAATAAAGATGTTAAAAAAAAAAAAAGCAGAGTAAGTTTAAAAACTGAAATATAGACCATATTTTAAGACATGATATTGCATTACTTCCAATTACTAAAAATGATCAAAAGAATGTGAATAAAGCTTTCTAGACTTATTTTAATGAACTAGTATTATATATTATCAAAATTCTGATTTAACTAAGAAAATTAAGGTCTTGGAAATACACAAGTGCTTAAGAACTCTTTTCTCTTTAATAAAGAATGTCATTGCAATTTTGTTTCTTCTATCAATTCTGGTTGATAGACCCATGCTGTTTTGGGGTATCGATGGTGTTTCAAGCATGGTGATTGCCCTTGGGAAAAAAAGAAAAGGCTTAAATGTGCCCCATCCCTTGGGAGCCCCAACCAGTCAAATCACATAAATTATCACACATTCTGATTTAATGGAATCAAAAGAACTAAGTTGTAGATCACTATCCAGTATTCTTTCCATTCCTCCATGTGCTGAAGATACAATGAGGAACAGAAGACAGTCACAGAGTCCTCAGGAAGACAGCCAAGAACCACTAGAGAAACTGATTAGATCTTTTTTAAAAATTTATTATTTATTTATTTATTTATTATTTTTGGCTGCATTGGGTCTTTGTTGTTGTGCACGGGCTTTCTCTAGTTGCAGAGAGTGGGGGATACTCTTTGTTGCAGTGCGCGGGCTTCTCACTGCAGTGGCTTCTCTTGTTGCAGAGTACAGGCTCTAGGCGTATGGGCTTCAGTAGTTGTGGCACGTGGGCTCAGTAGTTGTGGCTCGTGGGCTCTAGAGCACAGGCTCAGTAGTTGTGGAGACAGGCTTTAGTTGCTCCGTGGCATGTGGGATCTTCCCGGACCAGGGATGGAACCCATGTCTTCTGTATTGGCAGGCAGATTCTTAACCACTGGCCCACCAGAGAAGTCCCCAATTAGATCTTTAGTAAGATCTGCACAAGGCACTGTAGGATCCGAGCTGATGCAGCCTAAATCTGCCTGTGGATATTCTGAAAGGCATCTCAAAGAACATAAAGACTGGGTTGAACGCTGAAGGATGAGTGAGTTTCTCAAGGCAGGCAAGGGCAGGAAGGGCATTCAGGTCCCTGCTCAGGGAGTTGAAAGGCAAAACACTCAAAACCACAGGGTGCAGGAGGCCAGAAGCACCTTAAAACACAGGTCAGATCAAATTATAAAACCCAGGAGCATTCTTGGGTTTGCCTTTTGAAAAGTTCACTCTGGCAAGATTGAGGAGTCAGGACAGTAAGGGAGACCAGAGGCAGAGGAGCAGTTAGAAGGTGTCAAGGTAAGCCCAGGGAGCAATGAAGAGGGCCTGAACTCCTTAAAGATGGAATGTTTGAACCTGGCCTTTTTTATTGGAGCGGTCAGTTCAATTCTCCCTCGGTAGGGCTTGTTGATGCAAATGGCAAACTTCAGAAGTGATTAAAGTCAGATCACCTGACTCTGAACTTCAATTCTCTAATTCTAGGTGAGACCTTTCTCGGGCAATGAGCACTAGCTGGGGCAGACAGGGAAGGTTTTGTTAGTGTCTGTGTCGCTGGAAAACATCACAGAGGTTGCTGATCTGTTTTACGTCAATGATCTCTAAAATCTGATGAAAGCTACAGATGTTTTCACTCAAAAATACACAATTTTTTGGTGCAAGGTGTGTCCAAGACTGACTAAGACTCTGGCTTTTACATTTAACTAGAAGATTCGGTGGATACTATAGGGACTAGTACTTCAACTGCTTCTCAAGATTTAGGGCTTCCCCCTGTAAAGAATCACTGACTTAGGTGTACTTTAAAATGGCTAAATTTTTATTTGAAATACAGATGCCTGTTTTCAATTATTAATTAAACTTTGGTTATGTTGTTTCATTAATAAACCATATGTTCTAAAGTTCTCAAAATTAGAACTAACTAAATTATTATTATTCAGTGGGAATAATTATTATTCATTGTATAAGATTCAGCATGGCATGGGATTATACAGACAATGACTTCCTAATCACAAAGCCAGACTCCATGGCAATGAAGCCGTAATAAAAAGCTCCTTTACCAAGTCCAAGAGTAATTGGTCAGAATGTGACAGTTGCTGCTTCTCTCCTGGTTCAAAGATAAATTCTGACCCAACTTCTATCATTAGCCTCAACACTGAGGGTTTTCCAAGTCACCCAGGGAGTTGCAATGGCTGTTGTAAATAGTGCTGCAGTGAACACTGGTATGCATGTTTCCTTTCGAACCATGTTTTTCTCCAGATATATGCTCAAGAGTGGGATTGCAGGATCATATGTTAACTCTATTTTTAGTTCTTTAAGGAACCTCCATACTGTTCTCCATAGTGGCTGCATCAATTTACATTCCCACCAACAGTGTAGGAGGATTCCTTTTTCTCCACACCATCTCCAGCATTTATTGTTTGTAGATTTTTTGATGATGGCCATTTTGACCAGTGTGAGGTGATACCTCATTGTAGTTTTGATTTGCATTTCTCTAATGATTAGTGATGTTGAGCATCCTTTCATGTGTTTGTTGGCAATCTGTATATCTTCTTTGGAGAAATGTCTGTTTAGGTCTTCTGCCTATTTTTGGATTGGGTTGTTTGTTTGTTTGTTTTTTATATTGAGTTGTATGAGCTGTTTGTATATTTTGGAGATTAATCCCTTGTCAGTTGCATCTTTTGCAAATATTTTCTCTCATTCTATAGGTTGCCTTTTCATTTAGTTTATGGTTTCCTTTGCTGTGCAAAAGCTTTTAAGTTTCATTAGATCCCATTTGTTTATTTTTGTTTTTATTTCCATTACTCTAGGAGGCAGATCCAAAAAGATATTGCTGCGATTTATGTCAAAGAGTATTCTGCCTATGTTTTCCTCTAGGAGTTTTACAGTATCCGATCTTTAATCCATTTTGAGCTTATTTTTATGTGTGGTGTTAGAGAATGTTGTAATTTCATGCTTTCACAGTAGCTGTCCAGTTTTCCCAGCACCACTTATTGAAGAGACTGTCTTTTCTCCATTGTATGTTCCTGCCTCCTTTGCCTTAGATTAACTGACCATAGGTGTGTGGGTTTATTTCTGGGCTTTCTATCCTGCTCTATTGATCTATATTTCTGTTTTTGTGCCAGTACCATACTGTTTTGATTACTGTAGAAAAGCAAATGTTGGGTAAATAAATGTTTGCTGGACCACGCAGAGACAATGAGAAAGAGGGGTCTATGATCTCTAAGCCCTGCCAGTTTCCCTCACCACACCCAGTCCATACTCTTTGCAGGTATCTCTGGTGATAGGTCTATTCTGGAAACAGGCCCTTTATCTAAATTTTTTAGGCAGCTAAGGGGGAGGTAAAAAGAAATACTTCCCGAGTCTTCTGTTTCATAAAAATAATCAACCTAAATTAATCCTCCTGGCAAATAGACACATTTCAGGATGCCAAATAGTGCTTCCCCACATAGCGAGGCTACCAGCCCCTACGTGGTGTGGATGGAGTATTTGGGGTCATCAGTGCGAGATGCAGCTGATGGTGAAGAAACCTTTCAGGAAGGCTGAACCTCATGAAACTTGAGTGTTCAACGTCATCTTTAATCTAAACCATATATGTTCTTAGTAGCTTGGTGCAACATGAAATCATGACAAGAACAGAGACCAGTTTTCGGAGCCTGACTTGCCTTTGGCTGGCACGGCAGCCAAAGGCAAGTCATTCAGAAACTCTGAACCTAAGTTTCTTCCTCACATTAAATGTAGAAGTTAATCTGGGGAAAATGAACACCTCCTCAGTACTACATCTTCTCATTCATTTCATATCCCTTAGTAAAATTTCCTTCTGTCACATTTCTTGTTAACTGCATTCCTGGGTTTTACATAATTTTGTTGCTATGATGACAGAGATCTTTTTCCTAATTATATCTACAAGTATACAAAGAAGTTAATGATTTTTATATGTAGATTTTTGTCACTAGCCACTGTAGGAAACTCTTTTATTAGCCCTAATAATTTTGTAGTTGATTTTCTTGAATTCTTTAGGAAAATAATATCACGTGCAGTTAATAAGTATTTGTTGAATGAATGAGTAAACCAACTGAGTTGGCCCCATATTTTCAATATGGGCTCATTACCAGTTCTATTTAAACAAAATTTCTTCATTCTTAAGAGCACCTTTGATTTATATTTTTGTTATCTTATTAATGTCTCCAAGTAATTTCCATAAAAATGTATGAATGGCATTTTCTGTAAGTTATTACATGTTTGAGAATATAATTATTTTGCCTTTGTCTTAAAACTCAGTAAATAGCAATCCTGTATCTTTTGGTATCTAAAGTTCATAGGATGATTTACTAGACTATAAGTTCCATGAAGGCAAGGATCCATGGTGACTCACCACAATGGTTCAACATAGTTTTGGAAGTTTAAGCCACAGCAGTCAGAGAATAAAAAGAAACAAAAGGAATCCAAATCAGAAAAGAAGAAGTAAAGCTGTCACTGTTTGCAGATGACATGATACTATACATAGAGAATCCTAAAGATGCTACCAGAAAACTACTAGAGCTAATCAATTAATTTGGTAAAGTAGCAGGATACAAAATTAATGCACAGAAATCTCTTGCATTCCTATACACCAGTGATGAAAAATCTGAATGAGAAATTAAGGAAACACCCCCATTTACCATTGCAACAAAAAGAATACAATACCTAGGAATAAACTTACCTAAGGACACAAAAGACCTGTATGCAGAAAACTATAAGACAATGATGAAAGAAATTAAAGATGATACAAACAGATGGAGACATATACCACGTTCTCCGGTTGGAAGAACCAACATTGTAAAAATGACTATACTACCCAAGGCAATCTAGACAGTCAATGCAATCCCTATCAAACTACCAAGGGCATTTTTCACAGAACTAGAACAAAAAATTTCACAATTTGTATGGCAACACAAAAGACCCGGAATAGCCAAAGCAATCTTGAGAAAGAAAAACGGAGCTGGAGGGATCAGGCTCCCAGAGTTCAGACTATACTACAAAGCTACAGGAATCAAGACAGTATGGTACTGGCACAAAAAGAGAAATATAGATCAATGGAACAGGATAGAAAGCCCAGAGATAAACCCACGCACATATGGTCACCTTATCTTTGATAAAGGAGGCAAGAATATACAATGGAGGAAAGACAGCCTGTATAAGTGGTGGTGGGAAAACTGGACAGCTACATGTAAAAGAATGAAATTAGAACACTCCCTAACACCATACACAGAAATAAACTCAAAATGGATTAAAGACCTAAATGTAAGGCCAGACACTATCAAACTCTTAGAGGAAAACATAGGCAGAACACCCTATGACATAAATCACAGCAAGATCCTTTTTGGCCCACCTCCTAGAGAAATGGAAATAAAAACAACAATAAACAAATGGGATCTAATGAAACTTAAAAGCTTTTGCACAGCAAAGGAAACCATAAACAAGATGAAAGGACAACCCTCAGAATGGGAGAAAATATTTGCAAGTGAAGCAACTGACAAAGGATTAATCTCCAAAATTTACAAGCAGCTCATGCAGCTCAATGTCAAAAAAACAAACAACCCAATCCAAAAATAGACAGAAGACCTAAACAGACATTTCTCCAAAGAAGATATACAGATTGCCAACAAACACATGAAAGGATGCTCAACATCACTAATCATTAGAGAAATGCAAATCTAAACTACAATGAGGTATCACCTCACACCAGTCAGAATGGCCATCATCAAAAAATCTACAAACAATAAATGCTGGAGATGGTGTGGAGAAAAGGGAACCCTCTTGCACTGTTGGTGGGAATGTAAATTGATGCAGCCACTATGGAGAACAGTATGGAGGTTCCTTAAAGAACTAAATAAGAATAGAACTACCATATGACCCTGCAATCCCACTACTGGGCATATACCCTGAGAAAACCATAATTCAAAAAGAGTCATGTACCACAATGTTCATTGCAGCACTATTTACGATAGCCAGGACATGGAAGCAACCGAAGTGTCCATCGACAGATGAATGGATAAAGAATATGTGGCACATATATACAGTGGAATATTACTCAGCCATAAAAAGAAACGAAATTGAGTTTTTTGTAGTGAGGTGGATGGATCTAGAGTCTGTCATACAGAGTGAAGTAAGTCAGAGAGCGAAAAACAAATACTGTATGCTAACACATATATACGCAATCTTAAAAAAAAAAAAGGTTCTGAAGAACCTAGGGGCAAGACACTAATAAAGACACAGATGTAGAGAACGGAGTTGAGGACATGGGAAGGGGGAAGGGTAAGCTGGGATGAATTGAGAGAATGGCATGGTCATATATACACTACCAAATGTAGAATAGCTAGCTAGTGGGAAGCAGCTGCATAGCACAGGGAGATCAGCTCGGTACTTTGTGACCACCTAGATTGGTGGGATAGGGAGGATGGGAGGGAGATGCTAGAAGGAGGAGATATGGGGATATATGTATACGTGTAGCTGACTCAGTTTGTTATAAAGCAGAAACTAACATACCATTGTAAAGCAATTATACTCCAATAAAGATGTTTAAAAAAAAAAAACAAAAAACCAAAAAGAGTCATGTACCACAATGTTCATTGCAGCTCTATTTACAATATCCAGGACATGGAAGCAATCTATGTGTCCATCGACAGATGAATGGTTAATGAAGATGTGGCACATATATACAGTGGAATATTACTCAGCTGTAAAAAGGAATGAAATTGAGTTTTTTGTAGTGAGGTGGATGGAACTAGAGACTGTCACACAGAGTGAAGTAAGTCAGAAAGAGAAAAACAAATACCATATGCTAACACATAAATATGGAATCTAAAAAAAGAAAAATTGTTCTGAAGAACCTAGGGGCAGGACAGGAATAAAGGCGCAGACGTAGAGAATGGACTTGAGGACACGGGGAGGGGGAAGGGTAAGGTTGGACAAAGTGAAAGTGTAGCACTGACATATATACACTACCAAATGTAAAATAGATATCTAGTGGGAAGCAGCTGCAAAGCACAGGTTGATTTGCTGGGTGCTTTGTGAGCACCTAGAGGGGTGGGAAAGGGAGGGTGGGAGGGAGATGCAAGAGGGAAGGGATGTGGGGATATATGTAAACGTATAGCTGATTCACTTTGTTATACAGCAGAAACTAACACACCATTGTAAACCAATTATACTCCAATAAAGATTTTAAAAAAAAATTCTTATCACATTGCTGCTATGTCTGTTGAGGAGGTTGGTTTAGCGACGAGAATTGGAGGCACAATGTGGTTATTAGTGGCTACTGTCTTTGTTTCTGGTTCTGTTTAACCACTAAGAAAAATGCTGAGAACTTAAGAGCTTCTACTGAACAGCAAGTTTCAAAAAAAGATGTGTGAGTTCACTTGAGTTATTTTTAAATTTGAGCTCCACCTACACACACCTGCTGAAAGTGTGGACAGGATGGAGGACATGTGGTGATAGTCCTTGGGCTGGGAGACCTCAAAGGAACTTAAGAGAAGCTTGAAGTTTCTGGGATCCCCTTAAGGGAATTGCAGAAGTCAGTGGAAATGCTTTACCCAGGTGTCTTTCTTCTGTTTTGAGCACACAAGCAATCAGAAGGAAAGCTAATCTCCATTTTCAGTTGGAAGCAGAAATGTGTAGACCTTTCTACAGACTATCCCCACTTGAAAAGATCAGCAAGCCTTGCATATCATTAGTGAAGAGATTAATGCCTAAAGAGGTTAACTGCTTATTCCCAGTGGCGTTAACCATTTAGTGCAAGGGGTAGGAGTAGGACACATGTGTCCTAATTCCCAGCCAGTGTTCTCATCACCAACCCACACACACTTCTCCACATCACTCTGTGAGGAAAGATGTTTGTCCACAGTGGTCTTGGTACACGTGTGAGACTTCATTTGGTAAGACTGATAGGTAATTGCCAAATCATCTGCTAGGAACTTTGAGCCATCTTTGATGGTCAGCTAAGGATCTGCGTTGGGCCTGAAGAGAAGTTTCTCAAGGGTCCTTGCCCCACAGAAGCAGCTGCTGTGACATGCAGATCTCTGATATAAACCTATCCTGAGACACTGGCTGAGGCCTCTCTAATGGAGCATCCATCACTTGCAACTCATCACCAGCCCAGGAAACAAACGTCTGCCTTTAGATTTGGATGGTGCTCCTGCCTAAACTCTGGCTAAACAGCACACCAATTCTCTTTTTTCAGGTCTGACAAATGTGAGACTCCTAACCAAATGGGGCTTTAGGGGTAAAGCAAAGAGAAGGCAAGTGGGAAGAACAAATGCCAGATGATAACCCAGAAAGTCAGTTAATTAAAGGGATGTGCTCTGGGCCACACTGACCATTGACCTTCAACAACCAAGGGCAGAATTAAGCAAAGGTTAAGGCAGAAGGCAGACTAAATTAGAGCATGTTTAAAGCCACAAATCCTGGTTCTAAGCCACAGATGCCTTTGGCTCAACCCTCACCCAAGTCTCTCCCAATATAGTAACTATTTGACCCCATGTAAAAATGAGCCGTAAATGAAAACAGACCAGACACACAATTAAAAAAAAAAAGTGACAAAAAAACACAAGATAAAAAGCACACATAAGGAAAGAGAAGAAGAGCTCCTCCAAATGATTCTTCAGAGTCTCAAAGAATCCCATGAAACTTCCTTTTCAAAAAGAACATCAAAAAGAGAACCAAAGTTTTGAAATCTTCAAGAGATTTTAAAAAGGAGCAATAATGTGAGCTGACAAAGTGAAAGTAGAAATTCAAGAAGAAAATGAAAACATTACAGAGATTAAAGTCTTATTTGAAGCAGAAAACTATTGAATATGTATAATTAAAAACACAGCCAGTTCCCTGGTGGCGCAGTGGTTAAGAATCTGCCTGCCAATGCAGGGGACACAGGTTCGAGCCCTGTGTCCAGGAAGATCCCACATGCCACGGAGCAACTAAGCCCGTGTGCCACAACTACTGAGCCTGTGCTCTAGAGCCTGCATGCCACAACTACTGAGCCCACAAGCCACAACTCTTAAAGCCCGCGCACCTAGATCCCGTGCTCTGCAACAAGAGAATCCACTGCAATGAGAAGCCCGTGCACCGCAACGAAGAGTAGCCCCCACTCGCTGCAACTAGAGGAAGCCCACACACAGCAACAAAGACCCAACACAGCCAAAAATAAATAAATAAAATAAATAAATTTTTAAAAATACCATTAAATAAAATAAAAACCACAGCCAGGTCCCTGGCTTGACAAAGCTCAGGTAATCACTCAAACACTATGAAAAAGAACAGGTATTTAAAGAATTATTAAGGGGATGATAAAATAAAAAACAAAGAAGAATCAACATGTACATAATTGATATTCTGAGAAAAAAGAAAGGAACCAAATATATATATATATATACTTTATATACACTTGATGGTGAACTATTCATTAACAACTTATATCCTGATGAAGTTACTGAACATAAGGGATGAAGATAAAATAAATCAGAGATTCAGTCTTCCACTTCTGATGATAGCAGACTAGGTAATTCAGGCCAATTCTCCTACTGGAAGTGCAAGCATTGAAAGCAAACAGAAATGAAGAGGCAAGAAAACCTAAACCAAATTAAGAGAAATAATAAGAAATTGAATCAGCCTACAGGAGTTTAAGATAATGGAGTTCCCAAACACAAACTTTAAAATAACCATCCTAACACATTCGGAGAGAAAAACACAAGATTGAGGATTTGGAAGAGAACTAGGAACTATAAAATAAAACGAAATCAAAATTCTTTTTTTTGTCTGTGTGAGTTACTTCAACTCTGTCATTCTGTGTTACCACTTGGGATATTTATTTGTGTTTAAAATTTGAAACAGTGAAACACTGCAAACTGCAAGTTGGCATTTTTGTTTTACAAGAACATATTTAGTTTATACATGAACTACTACTGAAAATCAAAATTCTTAAACTAGAAAATACAATTAGCTAAATCAAGAACTTAATGTATAGGTTTAGACACTGGTGAAAAAGAATTATTGAACTGGAAGCAAGGTCAGAAGAAAATATCTAAAGTGAAACATGGGAGAGAAAAGGATGAAAAAGACAGAAAAAAGGGTCAGGAAAAAAATGAGAAAGACCGACGTACATGGGGAGACTGACATACTTGGAGTCCCAGAAAGAAAGGTTACAGACAATTGGACAGAAGTATTATGGCTGAGAATTTTTAAAAACTAGTAAAAAAAAGAAAAACAAAAAACCCATCAAGCTACAGGTTCAAGAAGGATTAAGCAGAGTAATAAAAAAAATAAAATAAAATAAGAACAATTAAATACCTCATGATGAAAGCTAAACAAAAGAGACTTTTAAAAAGTGTCATGGTTCCCTGCAGAGGCAATAAGACTCCCACCCAAAGTTTGGTTCAAACATCGAGACTGAAGATGCCACACACACCAAGCGGCTGTGGAAAGGTTTACTATTTACATACTTGTATCTCTGGGGAGAGCAGGGTGACTTCAGAGAGCAAGCAAAGGAGACTGGCCTGGGTTTTCATTGTGATTAGGAAGTAGGACCAGGGAGAGGGTTTCCTCGTGCAGGCAGGGACTCATGTGGTTTGATTTTCCTACCAGTAGCAAAGGAGGGAGCACCAGGGCTTTTTTATCAGCTAGTCCAGATGTGGGGCAGAAAGGGAAGAGGAAGCGGGAAGCTTAAAAGCTATCAGCACCTAAACATCCAAAAACGGAGTGAGACACCTCATTACAAAGAGTAACTATCAGACTTCTCACTAGAAACAATGGAATCAAACAGAAGACAATGAACCCAGACCTTCGAAGTGCTGAAAGCACAGAAGCACCAATCTAGAATCCAATACTCAGGAAAATACACTTGGAGAATGAAGGTGAAATAAGACAAATAAAAACCAAAGGGATTCATAAGCAGCACATCCAGACCACACTTAAGGAAGTAACAATGGATGTTCTTCAGGCAGAGAGAAAATGATCCCATATGTTTTCTTAGAGATGCAGAAAGGAATGAGGAGGAAAAATAAACTATGTATATCAAGCTAAATGAATACTTTCTGTACAAAATAACAATAATAATAATTACTATTATTACTATTGTGTTTTACATGGTTTAAAATGTATAGAGAATTAAAATATACAACCATTGCATATAAGTTGATAGGAGGTTAAATGGAGTTACATTTTTTAACATTGTCCAAGAAGAGGATAAAAGTTCCAAGTAACATCAGACTTTGATAAGTCAAAGGTGTATGTTGTAATCTCTAGAGTAACCACCAAAAGATATATATTTAAAAAGAAAAAAATTATATGGGCATCTAGGCAGAAAGTCATACATAGACTTACAGAGTGTGTAAATGTGTGTGTTGGGGAGGGAGGTGATGAGGTTCCTCTTGATCTCTGCTTTATCCAACATTTAATACCAGTAGACATTAGTGCAATATCCGTAAAGTTCTGAGTGAAAGAAGGCAAACTCAATAATTTTATCCCTAGCCAAGTAAACCTTCCAGTGCAAATGCAACTGAGAAATATTCTGAAATATACAAGAACTCAGGAAATCTAACACCTGCAAGCCCTTTGTGAAGGAAATTATTAGAATGATAAAATGAATATAAAAAGCAATAAACCAAAATAAAGAAAATATGAATGCAAGTCCAAGGTAAAAGAAATGCTGATGATGTGTTTAAATATAGAAGAAAAATTGACAACTGTGGGAATTACAGTGAGAGTAAAGGTTATAAATGTTATAAAACTTGACAACATCAAAATACTGAGGTAACCAATAAAACTAGAAGCGCTGGGGAATTGAAAAAAAATATGTTTGCTAATTTTTTTCACCATTGATAGCAAAGATTTCCAAAGATACAGTCCAAAGTTAAATTATGTGGTTCAAATATTGTTCCAAACTCATGAAGTTTTAAACAATAAGACTTTTTTAGGATTAATATATTTTGCAATAAAGACATTTTTAAGTATAGCTATGCAAATAGAACTTATATTGTATTTTTAAAGCGATTCTTCTAAACGTCTACCTTCATACCTAGTTTTCTCCATATATGGGTAGAGAGATGCGTGAAGTGATTTTCACCAGAATTTTATTGAATATTTCTTGGTTTTATTTTTTGTTTTATCTCTGTAAAGTGGGATTTGGAAGAATTTCGATCTTTCTGTAATCTTTTCTCTATTGCTCAGATGTTTTATAAAGAGCAAGTAGGATTTTTAAAAATAGTTAAAGTAGTTTTTATTTAAAAAGGTAAACAACAGAAAAAGAGAAATACTGCAACATATATGACAACCAGTCGTCAGTATAAAGCCATCTAAACATCAACAGGAAAAAGACAAACACCAGAGAATATGAGCAAATAACATGAAGAGTCAATTCACTAAGAAAAAAATACACATATCCATAAACAAACAAAATGCTTTGCTTCATTAACTATCAAAGCACAAAATTAAAGACAGAAATAAGAGATAAATATTTGTTTGCCAGTTTGGCAAAAATTACAAACATTATGAGTCTAATTTGGTGAAGGCAGGCAAATGGCCTCCTTTACATCATTGGTATATGACACCCAGTGCATTGTTCTTACATCCTCAGGCAGGTAGTCTGAAGGAGACAAAACGTGGTGTGCATTTTTAAATACAGCGAGTTTTAGGCAAAATCAGGACATTCAAGGTACATTATTTGGGGCAATAAAGATTCATGCATAGGAACTCCTTTCATATTCTGGCTCTCTTCCAAAATATTTAGTCTTGTCTTTTGTCTCATGTTCCTTAAATGAATATGTGCTACTTTACAGTGATTGCCAACACTACTTCATTATCTTGAATCAACCAAAGCAACCAGAATTTCCATATACTACCAGTGGGAGTGTAAAACGGTTCAATCACCTCAAAGAAATGTTTGGTATTTTCTAATAAAGTTAAATTACATCTACACTAGA
Source organism: Eubalaena glacialis (assembly GCF_028564815.1). Lineage (NCBI taxonomy): Eukaryota > Metazoa > Chordata > Mammalia > Artiodactyla > Balaenidae > Eubalaena > Eubalaena glacialis. The sequence continues at coordinate 61,906,270 of NC_083722.1, read as the reverse complement.
ACCCAGAAATTCCACTCACAGCTGTGTCCTGAGAAAAATGAGTGTATATATCCGTAAAATCTTGTGTAAGAATATTCATAGCAGCTTAATTTATAGAAAACAAAAACAAAACACCACCCAAATGCCCAACAGGAAAATGATTAAACTATGTCTTTTTTTTTTTTTAACATCTTTATTGGGCCATAATTGCTTTACAATGTTGTGTTAGTTTCTGCTGTATAACAAAGTGAATCAGCTATACGTATACATATATCCCCATATCCCTTCGCTCTTGCATTTCCTACCCACCCTCCCTATCCCACCCCTCTAGGTGGTCACAAAGCACCAAGCTGATCTCCCTGTGCTATGCGGCTGCTTCCCACTAGCTATCTATTTTACATTTGGTAGTGTATATATGTCCATGTCACTGTCTCACTTCGTCCCAGCTTACCCTTCCTCTCCCCGTGTCCACAAGTCCATTCTCTATGTCTGCATCTTTATACCTGTCCTACCCATAGGTTCTTCAGAACCAATTTTTTTTTTTTATTTTTTAGATTCCATATATATGTGTTAGCATACGGTATTTGTTTTTTTCTTTCTGACTTACTTCACTCTGTATGACAGACTCTAGGCCCATCCACCTCACTACAAATAACTCAGTTTCATTCCTTTTTATGGCTGAGTAATATTCCATTGTACCTATGTGCCACATCTTCTTTATCCATTCATCTGTCAATGGACACTTAGGTTGCTTTCATGTCCTGGCTATTGTAAATAGAGCTGCAATGAACATTGTGGTACATGACTCTTTCTGAATTATGGTTATCTCAGGGTATATGCCCAGTAGCAGGATTGCTGGGCCATATGATAGATCTATTTTTAGTTTTTTAAGGAACTTTGATACTGTTCTCCATAGTGGCTGTATCAATTTACATTCCCAACAACAGTGCAAGAGGGTTCCCTTTTCTCCACACCCTCTCGAGCATTTATTGTTTGTAGATTTTTTGACGATGGCCATTCTGACTGGTGTGAGGTGATACCTCATTGAAGTTTTGATTTGAATTTCTCTAATGATCAGTGATGTTGAGCATCCTTTCATGTGTTTGTTGGCAATCTGTATATATTCTTTGGAGGAACGTCTATTTAGGTCTTCCACCAATTTTTGGATTGGGTTGTTTGTTTTTTTGATATTGAGCTGCATGAGCTGCTTGGAAATTTTGGAGATTAATCCTTTGTCAGTTGCTTCATTTGCAAATATTTTCTCCCATTCTGAAGGTTGTCTTTTCATCTTGTTTATGGCTTCCTTTGCTGTGCAAAAGCTTTTAAGTTTCATTGGGTCCCATTTGTTTATTTTGTTTTCATTTCCATTTCTCTAGGAGGTGGGTCAAAAAGGATCTTGCTGTGATTGATGTCATAGAGTGTTCTGCCTATGTTTTCCTCTAAGAGTTTTACAGTGTCTGGCCTTACATTTAGGTCTTTAATCATTTTGAGTTTATTTTTCTCTGTGGTGTTAGGGAGTGTTCCAATTTCATTCTTTTACATGTAGCTGTCCAGTTTTCCCAGCACCACTTATTGAAGAGGCTGTCTTTTCTCCATTGTATATTCTTGCCTCCTTTAGCAAAAATAAGGTGACCATACGTGCATGGCTTTATCTCGGGGATTTCTATCCTGTTCCATTGATTTATATTTCTGTTTTTGTGCTAGTAACATACTGTCTTGATTACTGTAGCTTTGTAGTATAGTCTGAAGTCAGGGAGTCTCATTCCTCCAGCTCCATTTTTTCCCTCAAGACTGCTTTGGCTATTCGGGGTCTTTTGTGTCTCCATACAAATTTTAAGATTTTTTGTTCTAGTTCTGTAAAAAATGCCACTGGTAATTTGATAGGGATTGCATTGAATCTGTAGATTGCTTTGGGTAGTATAGTCATTTTCACAAAATTGATTCTTCCAATCCAAGAACATGGTACATCTCTCCATCTGTTTGTGTCATCTTTGATTTCTTTAATCAGTGTCTTATAGTTTTCTGCATATGTGTCTTTTGTCTCCTTAGGTAGGTTTATTCCTTGGTATTTTATTCTTTTTGTTGCAATGTTAAATGGGAGTGTTTCCTTAATTTCTCTTTCAGATTTTTCATCATTAGTGTATAGGAATGCAAGAGATTTCTGTGCATTAATTGTATATCCTGCTACTTTACCAAATTCATTGATTAGTCCTAGCAGTTTTCTGGTGGCATTTTTAGGATTATCTATATATAACATCATGTCATCTGCAAACAGTGCCTTTTTTACTTCTTCTTTTCCAATTTGTATTCCTTTTATTTCTTTTTCTTCTCTGATTGCTGTGGCTAAAACTTCCAAAACTATGTTGAATCATTGTGGTGAGAGTAGGTAACCTTGTCTTCTTCCTGATCTTAGAGGAAACGGTTTCAGTTTTTCACCATCGGGAACAATGTTGGCCGTGGGTTTGTCATATATGGCCTTTATTATGTTGAGGTAAGTTCCCTCTACTTTCTGGAGCATTTTTACCATAAATGGGTGTTGAATTTTGTTGAAAGCTTTTTCTGCATGTATAGAGATTCTCATATGGTTTTTATCCTTCAGTTTGTTAATATGGTGTATCACATTGATTGATTTGCGTATATTGAAGAATCCTGCCATTCGTGGGATAAACCCCACTTGATCATGATATATGATCCTTTTAATGTGCTGTTGGATTCTGTTTGCTAGTATTTTGTTGAGGATTTTTGCATGTATGTTCATCAGGGATATTGGCCTGTAGTTTTCTTTCTTTGTTACATCTTTGTCTGGTTTCGGTATCAGGGTAATGGTAGCCTCGTAGAATGAGTTTGGGAGTGTTCCTCCCTCTGCTATATTTTGGAAGACTGACAAGATTAGGTGTTAGCTCTTCTCTAAATGTTTGACAGAATTCCCCTGTGAAGCCATCTGGTCCTTGACTTTTGTTTGTTGGAAGAGTTTTAATCACAGTCCCAATTTCAGTGCTTGTGTTTGGTCTGCTTATATTTTCTATTTCTTCCTGGCTCAGTCTCGGAATGTTGTGCTTTTCTAAGAATTTGTCCATTTCTTCCAGGTTGTCCATTTTATTGGCATATGGTTACCTGTATTAATCTCTCATGATCCTTTGTATTTCTGCAGTGTCAGTTTTACTTCTCCTTTTTCATTTCTAATTCTGTTGCTTTGAGCCTTTTCCCTTCTTTTCCTGATGAGTCTGGCTAATGGTTTATCAATTTAGTTTATCTTCTCAAAGAACCATCTTTTGATTTTATTCATCTTTGCTGTTGTTTCCTTCATTTCTTTTTCATTTATTTCTCATCTGATCTTTATGATTTCTTTCCTTCTAACTTTGAGGGTTTTTTGTTCTTCTTTCTCTAGTTGCTTTAGGTGTAAGGTTAGGTTATTTATCTAAGATGTTTCCTGTTTTTGATGTAGGCTTGTATTGCTATAAACTTCCCTCTTAGAACTGCTTTTGCTGCATCCCATAGGTTTTGGGTCATCGCGTTTTCACTGTCATTTGTTTCTAGGTATTTTCTGATTTCCTCTTTGATTTCTTCAGTGATCTCTTGGTTATTTAGTAACATATTGTTTAGCCTCCATGTGTTTGCATTTTTTTACAGATTTTTTCCTCTAATTGATATCTAGTCTAATAGTTTTGTGGTTGGAAAAGATACTTGATAAGATTTCAATCTTCTTAAATTTACTAAGGCTTGATTTGTGGCACAAGATATGATCTATCCTGGAGAATGTTCCATGAGAGCTTGAGAAGAAAGTGTATTCTGCTGTTTTTGGATGGAATGTCCTATAAATATCAATTAAGTCCATCTTGTTTAATGTATCATTTAAAGCTTGTGTTTCCTTATTTATTTTCATTTTGGATGATCTGTCCATTGGTGAAAGTGGGGTGTTAAAGTCCCCTACTATCATTGTGTTACTGTCGATTTCCCCTTTTATGGCTGTTAGCATTTGCCTTATGTATTGAGGTGCTCCTATGTTGGGTGCATAAATATTTACAATTGTTATATCTTTTTCAGGGATTGATCCCTTGATCATTATGTAGTGTCCTTCTTTGTCTCTTGTAATAGTCTTTATTTTAAAGTCTATTTTGACTGACATGAGAACTGCTACTCCAGCTTTCTTTTCATTTCCATTTGCATGGAATATCTTTTTCCATTCCCTCACTTTCAGTCTGTATGTGTCCCTAGGTCTGAAGTGGGTCTCTTGTAGACAGCATATGTATGGGTCTTGTTTTTGTATCCATTCAGCCAGTCTATGTCTTTTGGTTGGAGCATGTAATCCATCTACATTTAAGGTAATTATCAATATGTATGTTACTATTACCATTTTCTTAGTTGGTTTGGGTTTGTTATTGTAGGTCTTTTCCTTCTCTTGTGTTTCTTGCCTATTGAAGTTCCTTTAGCATTTGTTGTAAAGCTGGCTTGGTGGTGCTGAATTCTCCTAGCTTTTGCTTGTCTCTAAAGGTTTTAATTTCTCCATCGAATCTGAATGAGATCCTTGCTGGATAGAATAATCTTGGTTGTAGGTTTTTCCCTTTCATCACTTTAAATATGTTCTGTCACTCCCTTCTGGCTTGTAGAGTTTCTGCTGAAAGATCACCTGTTAACCTTATGGGGGTTCCCTTGTATGGTATTTTTTGTTTTTCCCTTGCTGCTTTTAATATTTTTTCTTTGTGTTTAATTTTTGATAGTTTGATTAATATGTGTCGTGGCGTGTTTCTCCTTGGATTTATCCTGTATGGGATTCTCTGTGCTTCCTGGACTTGACTGACTATTTCCTTTCCCATATCAGGGAAGTTTTCAACTATAATCCTTCAAATATTTTCTCAGTCCCTTTCTTTTTCTCTTCTTCTTCTGGGAACCCTATAATTCGATTGTTGGTACATTTAATGATGTCCCAGAGGTCTCTGAGACTGTCCTCAATTCTTTTCATTCTTCTTTCTTTATTCTGCTCTGTGGTAGTTATATCCACTATTTTATCTTCCAGGTCACTTATCCGTTCTTCTGCCTCAATTATTTTGCTATTGATTCCTTCTAGAGAATTTTAAATTTCATTTATTGTGTTGTTCATCATTGTTTGTTTGCTCTTTAGTTCTTCTAGGTCCTTGTTAAACATTTCTTGTATTTTCTCCATTCTATTTCCAAGATTTTGGATCATCTTTACTATCATTACTCTGAGTTCTTTTTCAGGTAGACTGCGTATTTCCTCTTCATTTGTTTGGCCTGGTGGGTTTTTACTTTGCTCCTTCATCTGCTGAGTATTTCTCTGTCTTCTCATTTTGTGTAACTTACTGTGTTTGGGATCTCTTTTTCACAGGTTGCAGGTCTGTAGTTCCCACTGTTTTTGGCATCTGCCCCCAGTGGGTAAGGTTGGATCAGTTGCTTGTGTCGGCTTCCTGGTGGAGGGGACTGGTGCCTGTTTTCTGGTGGATGAGGCTGGATCTTGTCTTTCTGGTGGGCAGGACTGCATCCGGTGGTGTGTTTTGAGGTGTCTGTGACCTTATTATGATTTTAGGCAGCCTCTCTGCTAATGGGTGGGATTGTGTTCCTGTCTTACTAGTTGTTTGTCATCGGGTGTCCAGCACTGTAGCTTGCTGGTCATTGAGTGGAGCTTGGTCTTAGCATTGAGACGGAGCTCTCTGGGAGAGTTCTCGCTGATTGATATTACGTGGGGCCGGGAAGTCTCTGGTGGTCCAGTGTCTTGTACTTGGCTCTCCCATCTCAGAGGCTCAGGCCTGACACCCGGCCGGAGCACCAATACCCTGTCAGCCCCATAGCTGGAGGATGGGCAAGTTAGAAAATGAATCAGGTTTCTGGCCCTTGGATGGTGGCCGACTTGGGATTGGGGCTCCACAGCTCTGCCTCAGTGGTTGGCCTAGCCGCCCCCGGAGCTTCGGTGCATTGGTTCTCTTCTTTTGTGCTTAGTCTAGTTTCACTTGCCTGTAGGGGGCTGTGTGAAGAGGCCTTGCGCCCGACAGGTCGGATTGGCTTTCCCAGTGCAGAACTGCTGCGGGGACACACCTTGGCGCCTGTGTGGAGAAGTGCTGCGCACACCACCACAACCCAAGATGGTGGCTAAACTGTGTCTTAGTCATACAATGGAACACTATCCAACAATTTAAAGGAATGGGCTACTGATACAACGACACACATGAATCTCACAGACATTATCTGAGCAAAAGTCAGCACCCACTATATGCTTTCAAGTATATTAAGCTCTAGAATAATTACAGTATATCCATGGTGGCAATTAATGTCAGAATAGCGGTTATCTTTGAGGAGGAGGCTTTTGACTGGAATGGGGCATGAGAAAATTTTCAGGAGTGAGAGAAACATTCTCTATCTTGATCTGGGTGTTGGTTACACAGGTATATGCAAAAGTTAAAATTCTTCTAAGTATACACCTATGATTTCTGCACTTTACTTAAACAAATTATACTCAGGAAAGTACTATTGGCTTGGAAGAAAGGCCGTTTCCCTCAAAAAGGATCTGAACACCCATTGCTCGTTGCTCCCTACACCTCTCCACCAAGCCTTGCACTTTCTCTCCCAACACTTAGTGGATGCCTGGGAGGATCTGAAGAGTTGGGTGGATTCAATCCAAGGAGAGAAAGGGTGCCTGACCTCATTTCATTACTTTGGATGGAGCTGTATCTATGCTGTTTGGTAAAACAGCACAAATGTAAACGAGGTGTAAAGTGCTTTCACATCTCCTTTAGGGAACAGATGAGGCGTGAAATGCATTTCACAGGCACAAGGACTGGAGGGGGATGCTTAGCATGGTGCAATGTAGAACATTTGTTCCTCTTCCCTCAGGGATGCTGGATTATTTCTGAACATGGCTACTGTGGGGGCAGGCAGAGCAGGGGGCGGGGGCATGGGTACAGGAGGCAGGTGAAGCACTCTGCTCTCTCCTGTACTTAGGATCCTGCCTTCCTTCCTCCACCTGACCACCTCCTACACATCTGTTCAAGTCCAGCTCAGATCTCACCTTCCTGCTCACCACTCACTGACTGATTCAATGGCTCCTTCCTCGGGTCACCCACAAGCCTTGGCTCAGCACTCAGAATTGTTACTTATTTCCCTCTGCCTTGTGTTATAAGGACAAGGAATGTATATTGTTCTTGGATTCAGCAGTTGCTCAATTAACCCTTAAGAAATTAATGTGAACGGAGGCAGAGGAAACAGGGAGGCGAATAATGTATCTAGGGATGGCATTTGAGCGGTCAAACCTTCTCCAAACACACAAAAGAACTATAAAGCTCCAAAGGCAACTTAAAAGCTTAGATGTATATCACTTTATATCTCTCAAAGACATACATATGTACACCCTTCAGGGCAAGCTTACTTGTAAAGATAAATGTGGGATTTATGTTTGTGTGTGTGTGTTTTTTTTATCATGGTAGCAGTGTTTTGGCCCCTAGTGTGAGAAGAACTTTGAAATCTCAGATGGATAATTATTATATCTCTATCACCTATTCTAAAATATATGACTGATTTTATAGGCCTTTGCCCAATAACAAAAGCAGGTTTTTTTTTTTTAATTTGTCATTTTTTTTCTTTTTTTTTGGCAGCTCTGCACGGCTTGTGGGGATCTTAGTTCCCTGACCAGGGGTTGAACCCGCACCCTCTGCAGTGAAAGCACAGAGTCCTAACCACTGGACCACCAGGGAATTCCCTAAAAGTTTTTGAAGAGAACAGTTTAGACCTAAATTCCCAATGCCATTGACTGATAATAGTTGCATACGTCTCTGTGTCAGCCATAATTTATATATAGAATGTTGACTCTTAAGGTGACCCTAATAATATATTCTAAACTATAACACAATGAAACTATCATACTAGAGAAATTTTGCTTTGAAAATTCCAGGGAATTCAGGGCAATTGAGATGGTAGCATATTGTGAAATAAATATTTCACTAAGATTCAGAAGATCCACTAAGATGCAGAAGATCCACTAAGATTCAGAAGATCTGAAATCAAGCCTAGTCACAGACTTGACCTTGAAAAATTGCTTAACCTCTCCAGATCTCCGTTTCCTCCTGTGCAAAATGTGATCAAATCCAGAGTGCAGTTTGCACTCGCCCTATGACCCAATGATTGCTTCCCTAGGAATATATCTCAGACAGGTACCTGTTGGGGAGGGGATATTTTCCCTCTCTACCCCTCTTGAGTTCATGTGGCTGGTTTAACAATAAAATGACACAAGACAGGTTAACAGGAGAAAAAGAAACAAATTCTAATTCATGTGCATGGAGGTCCCATAGAAATGAGACCTAAGAGGTGGCCAAAGCAAGCAGCTTTTATACTTTTTAAGCAAAGAAACAATAAATTTGTGAGGAATTCACACGACAAAGAAGCTTTGGTTTGGGGTGGCCAATTAGTGAAGAATCCAAACAGAGTTGGGCTTGGGGAAGTAAATTAAAGAAGTAAGAAGGTTTGTTTCTTTAGGCTTCTCAGCCCTGATTTCTGTCTTGGGCAATAAGGGTGCCCTTCTACCTCCAGATGCAGGGAATGAACCTTTCACATGAGAGATTTATTTCCTGCTTCCAGGGAGACAGAAAGGAGAGTCAGAGTGTTCTTCTTGTATTTGCTGTTTCTTAAGTAACTTTAATTCAAAATAATCAATATGTCATTAAGGCACATTTTGGGGTGGTCTGCCCTGGATCCCAACATACCCAAATTCAGAAACACAAAGATACTCATCCCAACGTTGCTTATAAAAGCAAAGAGTTGGAAACAATTTGAATGCTTATCAATGTGGGCATGGATAAACAATGTTTGCATATAAAATAGACCCACATAACCTACTTAGATGAGTCTCAAAAACAGAAGGTTGAGTGAAAAATGAAAAATGCAGTTTGGAATTTATGGCACAATAAATAGCGTTTAGGTAAAGAAACATTGAAGATAGAGAGGAATGAGACACTTTAGAAATAAAAGAGACAAAAATAATTGAAAATATTGAATAAAATAAAAAGGCCCTACATATATAAAGTACTGATCATCTAGAGACATTAAATCTTGGTTTAGCAAAACACAGACAGAAAAAGATAGGCAACTATTTCTAGGTGGACACAGTTTTATTCTCCCTGTTTATCTCAAGTCAGAGTCAAAAACCCCAAGATTTTCAATGGCTTTAAATGTGGCCTCATGTTTTGACCAGATCATTCACTATATTTGGAAAAAGGTTAGGCCTCCGTGTGTTTAACTAACATATACTGCATTATGTTAAGTGGTAGATTGTCACACATTTTGCTCAGGATTGACAATCAAGGCATTTTTTGGCTAATGCAATGTTAATTGGGACCATGCTAACATTTAATTAATTTTAAGTACAATAGCTCATTTGTCAACAAAGGGGGGTAAAAATATTAATTGAAACATATGTGAATGGTTATTTGCTGGGTGTAGGAAACATCCCACAATTAAAGTTAATCACTGTGTGATTAATTGATTTTAATTTATTCAAGATGGGTTCCTATGGCATAAGGTAAGTCTGTCAATAAAAATTACAATTAAGCCTCGTTTTGAAAAGCAAAGTTACTAAGGCAAGCAGTGATGGGGCAGAGCAGCAGCAGGCTGCTTTCCTTATGATGCAGAAAGAAAGAAAGGCCAGGAGCCCCGGGAGGACAACAAAGGTACAGAGACTGGGCATTCCGGGAAGGGAGAAAGTCTTCAGCCAAATGTGGGAATATACTCGGCCTGGGAAATGCAAACTGATTCATCAGAGCTTTGGAGATGACAGGGTTGGGTAGGGAGCTGGGTGCAGTGGTGGATAGGGAAGGACTGAAGGGCCAGCAGCTCTATCCATCAAGTATAGAGATAAGCAAGGCTACGACACCCGATGGGAATGTCTAATCTGTGGGCCAGCCGGTGGTCCATGGAAGTAATGAGGGAGAGGGTCATGCCGTCAGCACTGGAGCTGGAGTAGAAACAAAAGGATAACTGAGCCCTGATAATGAAGGAGCCCTGGTACTACAGGATGGGCCAAGATGGCCTGAGGCTAAAGCTACTAGGATAGAGCAAACATCTAATTCTTAAATTACACCCCAGGATCCACAGAGCCCCATGCTGCAGCTGTGCTCCTGCAAGAGGTCTGGACGATGCAATGTCAATGCAATGAGTGCACTGACAACTTCACAACAGTCCCATTACTAGAGCTAGCCTGAAGGAGTGCTCTGTACCTGACCACATGAGCGCCCTACACAGTAGACTCCTACAGTAGAAGGGTTCTCACAGGTGCTCAGCCTGAAACATACTACGGCCACCAGAACCTGCACTGTCCACCTTGAAGTTTGCTTTTCTCTTGCCCCCGTAACATCCTTTGCCCAACAGTTGTCCCAACAAACATATCTCAGAGATACTCACTGAGCATGGGCTTGGAGATGGAAAAACTGCCTGTAAAAAAGACTCCGTTCAACTATAGGTAAGTTAAGACACATGGGGGCTTGCCAAAGAGAAAGGAAGAAGGATTGAGAAGACATCCATTTTAACCCAGTTCTGGAATATTTCTTGAAACATATCCATCTAATGGGGCATTGGAGTTGGCATCCAAAATAAAACCCCTTTTTTGAGAGAAGTCACCATTTTCAATCTGCCTTTCTTGACTGGAGTGATAGTGCTTATTTATAAAACAGCCAATATTAGTAATATGCAGGAAAATTGAATCATAAATCCTGTCTTCGCTCTTCTCTGTATGTTGGCTCAGTTCTTTCATATCACAGTCAGTCTTGCTCCATGTGCTGGGCCATCTGCTCAGACTCACATCCTTCAAACTTTGGGACCAAACACCATGGCCAGGAGGATGTTATGACTGCCTGACCCTGAGTCATTTACCCAACCCTCTGGCCAGAAACATGGGATATGGTCCCAAAGGAAGGTAGAAGAGGACAGGTTGTGTTAAAGTGGGACAAAAACAAACACGATAACCATGCATCTCTCCATCACTTCCCCCGTGTATTCATTCCATATGTTTATTTAGTACCTACTGAACTGGCACTGGAGCTTACACTAAATAGTGAGCAAAATCAATATAACCCCCATCCTCACTGAACGCACAGTTGAGAATTTGTAGCTAACTTTGGGAATAAGCTACCTAACATCTCTGAACTTCTGTGACCTCATCTGTAAAATGAAGATAATAATACTTACCTTTCATGGCTGTTGCAGGGAAAATTAGACATGGCTTCCAGCGTTCAGCATTAGCAGTTCAAGCTGTGGTGCTGTGCCCGGGGTGGCAGTTGTGGTGGCCCTATTACCTCCAATTCTGCAGTGAGATTTTGAGCATTGTTCCCGGCTGTACAGCTTCCAACCCTGTTCTTTAGCTTTGCTGGAGATTCTGTGCACAACCCAATATCCTTTAATAAATTACCCCCTGATCAAACCAGTTTTGATTGTTTGCTACTAATACTGATAAAGAAAGTGCTTAATAAATGGTAACTATAGTTACTAATCCCTCAGCCTCTTGTCCCTATATTAAGAAAAGTACAGCTGAGAGCCATGCAAAGTGGGACTCAAAAGAAGCAGCTCTAAGAATCAAATCTGACCCAAACCCTGGACACAGCAGAAGCTGAAGGCAGCCCCAAGTCTGATGGACAGGCAGAGTGAAGAGTCCTTGTCATCTTCCAGGGACCAGAGGAAGCAGGGATGCAGTTCTGCCTTCTGCGTGTAGAGGTAAAATAACGATTTCTCCAAAGGGGCTTTCATGCACTGCACTGATTAAAAGTAATAAGATGCTGCTGCTTCGACTTCAGATTTAATTTCAGACACTTAAATGTGTTGTGGCCTTTCAATTGAGTTCTGTGTGTTCAGTGGAGCAGGAAGGTAGAAAATCTTAGGTTGTCCTTGTCATTCAGGAGACATTAAGGGGACCACATCCATTTCACTGACTTTCAGAGGATGGGCATGAAACATGATTGGCCCATTGGCCCATGACCTTGACCTTGATGGAGCACAGATGGTTTCCAGCTAAGGAAAAATCTCTGAATTTTGTTAAACTAACCCTGAAATGATGTCACTACCAGAAAGTCCTTGAAGGGCAGCTGCGGTCCAGCTGAGAAGTCTGAGCAAGTCACTCTCTGAGCACTGCCTGAGACGAAATGCCCGTCTTCCCAGAAACACACTTGGCTGGCAGTCCAATGACTTGGGACATTACCTGGTCTTGTTTCTCCTGCTCCACCCTCACCCAGCCCATGATTCAAATCACCACTGGATCAGCCACTTACATCCTGTGATGCTTTGAAGTTCATCTCCCTCAACCTCAACTTCCTGTGACCATTTTCAGAATGCTCATGGTGACTCCATCTCCAGTATGGCAGGAATAAGACTCAGGGGAGGTTGGGATGAGAGCATGGAGACTCTTCCATGCACACCTGAGTTTACAGCTCATTTGGTATGGAGCCATGGAAGGTTTTAGAACAGAGGGGTAGAATGTTAAAACCAAATTTAAATTATGGTATTTAAATTGGAGTGAGGGTGACCAAGATGGCCTTAACATTCCCCTCAGCTTGACTAAACTTCAGACAGGCTTCTTCCTGACTATAGGCTCCTGACCTCCCTTTTCTCAGAGCATGACTTACTTTACTTTTTTATTCCTTAGTTTAGAAAATTGCTAATTCTTTCTCTGTCCTTTTGAGATGTAAATCTTCTCCCAGCCAATTATAACCCAAGAATCTTGAGTTTTCTCAAGGACTGTGGAGCCATCCCTTTGAAATATAACCATCAAGAGAGATGATTACAGTCATCTCCCAGTCTCTGTGTGAAGGTAGAAGCCTAACTTTGATAAACACCAATTAGCAGACAGAGATGGGCTAATCACATTGACCTACCTTCCCCATAAAGTCCTACAGCACTTTTCTACTAGCTCACCCCAGTGCTTAAAAACTCCCTGTCTTTTGTTTCATTGGCACTGGGTCAGTCTTTCTCCCCTACGGCAGTGAAGTTGACCTCTATAACAACTGTCTTGAATAAAGTCTTCTTTATCTGCTTAATTCCATCAAGTGCAATTTTTCTTTGACAGGGGTGGGCAAAAGAACAATTTAGAAGCTGTTATAATTTTCCAAGAGAACAGAGAGAGGCAAAGACAGTAGAGCTGGAAAGCACAATTTAGATGTGGGAGGAAGGAGTGAAAGATAATTTAGAAGTTAGAGCAATTCTCTCTGATACTTAATTTCTGGGCAGTAGTGATGCTATCCCATACCCATCACAGAGGCCAGGAAAGAAACTGGGCTGAGATGGAAAGACAAAATGAGGAGCTAATTTTTTAGCATGTTGAGTTGAAAGATCCTCTGGATAGATGTCCAACACATAGTGCTGGAGATGAGGCAGGGTCAAGGGCACAATATTAAGATATGTGTCTTTTTATCATTACAAACATAATACATACACACAGTAGAAAGTTGGGACGCAGATAATTACAAAGTAAAAAAGAAACAAAACACCCAGAGCCTCCAGAAAAATGACTGCCACTGTTTCCATCTAGAAATAGTCTGTGCCTCAGGTGCTCGGGGGCTGGAAAAGGAGAGGTCATTGTAACTAATGCGACATTTACCATGAGAGAGCGTTAGGCCGAAGCTGTGGGAGGACAAGGGATAGGCAACAACTCCAGGAGAAAGGGGATGGAGGCTAAGTCACCAATTAGGTGACATTTGAGCTGGAGTTTAAGTGTGAGTTTGACAGTTGTAAAACAATGGGTTTGAAGAAGAGTCAAAGGCAAGCCAACGCCTAGGAGAAGACATTTGCTCTAGAGTATCTGTCAAAGAATTCATATCCACAATTATAAAGAACTCCTACAAAGTGATAAGAAAAGGCAAATAATCTAAATTTTTACAATGGACAAAATACATAACAGGTACTTTACCAAAAAGGGTATTGAAACGAACAGTAAACATATTAAAAGGCGCCCAACTTTATCAGCTATCGAAGAAATGCAAATTAAATCCACAATCCCTTATCATCACACACCTACCACAATGACTAAAAGTAAAGATACCAGATGTTGGCAGGAATGTGGGGCAACTACAACTCTTGGACTTTTCTGGTGGGGGTATAGGTATAAATTGGTAAAGTAACTTTAGAAAACTATATAGTAGTATCCTCTAAAGCTGAATAAATGCTAATCTATAAAACAGCAATTCCACTCAAATCCAACAGAAAAAGGATGTATGTTCACAGAAAAGCATGTAAAAGAATGAGAATAGCTGCAAAATTCATAATGGCTTCAAATTGGGAAAGCCCAAATGTTCATCAATAGTCGAATGAATCAAATGTAATATGTTCGTTACACAGAGAGAGCAAAGGAGAGAGAGCACAAGGAAAATGAACAAACTACATGTAACAGCATCAGTGGATTTCACAAACACAAAATTGAGAAAAATAGCCAGGCATCAAAGAGTATGTATTGAATGATTCCATTTATGTAAAGTTAAAAAACAGTCAAAGTTAATCTGTTAGAAATCAGGATAGTGATATTCCTAAGGGCTGGAAATTACTGAAGGGAGACACTAGGGGCTTTGGGGCCGGCCATGTTCTGTTTCTTGATCTGGGTGCTGGTCACTCCATGTGGTCAGTCTATAAAAAGCCATCAGCAGGAAATATATGGTTTGTGCGTTTTTCTGTATACATGTTGCATTTCAGTAACACATGAAGCAAAACAGAAGTGTACGTGGGCTCCTTCTGCCTGAAATGCAAGTTGCTGGGGGAGAAGTGGCTCTCAGAACTGGCCCTTGTGTTTCATAACCACCTACACAGTCTGCTCTTAAAAGTCAAAGACTGGAAAGAAAGGTGACTGGAGAAGCAGAAATCTGAATTCCTCAAAGAGGAACAAAGAAGAGGAATCAGCGAGAAAGAATACAAAAGGAAAAAGATGGAAGCAATTAAAACAAAAGGGGGAAATGCTTATAAAGGCAGCACACTAGAAATTGACAGAGAGAAGCAGGACAAGGACTTGAAAATTCCAGCATTTTTGTTTTCTAACCTTTATATGAAACATAATGCAAGTAGAATATTTAGAACACATAACCCTGCAAAGAGCCGAATTGTTCTCACTGCTTTGACTCAGGTGGGGGTGGGGTTGGGACTGTATTCTGAGGCAAGTGGACTTTCTCATGAAATTCTTCTGTCAGGGAAGAAGGGAGGTCAGGTAAGGGTCTAGAATTCTTGGGACTGAAGAAAACCCTCTCGTTGCTGTCAACCCTTCCCTCCTCTCCTGCTGATCGCCCCACCCCTACAACTGCGACCTCTGCTAAATAGCGAAGCTGCCACACCCACGTGATGCCTCTTTCCCACCCCACCTCCTTGCCGCCTGTCAGCTTTTCAAACCTTGATGGGAAGGGCCAGAGGGCACTGGGCTCAGTGACTCGGGTCTCCACCCTGCAGCTTTGATGGTTTTTTAGTGGAATCCAGCATCATTTATCACTGTCATGTCTGCATGGCACTGAGTGATCACCATGGCGAGTGCAAATCCAGCTGTTCAGAGTCAGAAAGGCCTTCACAAATTTGCCTTTCTATTTCAGATTCCCAGGAAGGTGACAGTTCTTCTCAAGTTAAAAGATTCTAGGTCAGAGGCTGGGACACCTGAGGAATTCCTGTGTCTTTCCAAGCGCATGTGGCTTTGGAGTAGTTGGAACCAGCCTTAGAGTCACAGTGAGGAAAACAGCTTACTCTTACTCGGGCAAAGACTCTGCAGAGTCTCAGATGAAGGAATGAGCTTCCTTTGGGGACATGGGTATTTTATGCTCCTATTTGACTCAATAGGTTACAGAACAACTCACGTGTTAGCTTAAGACAGCCCAGCTTCTGGGTCATGAAATACAGAAAGGAGACTCTAGTCCAGTGATTCTCAAAACGTGGCCTCCGGTGACTTCCCTGGTGGTGCAGTGGTTGAGAATCTGCCTGCCAATGCAGGGGACATGGGTTTGAGCCCTGGTATGGGGAGATTCCACATACGGCGGAACAACTAAACCCGTGCGCCACAGCTGTTGAGCCTGCGCTCTAGAGCCTGCGAGCCACAACTACTGAGCCCACGTGCCACAACTACTGAAGCCCGCACGCCTAGAGCCCAAGCTCTGCAACTAGAGAAGCCACCGCAATGAGAAGCCCGTGCACCGCAACGAAGAGTAGCCCCCACTTGCCGCAACTAAAGAAAGCCCACGCGCGCAGCAACTAAGACCCAACAACGAAGACCCAATGCAGCCAAAAATAAATAAATAAATTTATTTTAAAAACAAAAAAAGTGGCCTCCGGACCAAGACCAAGAGCATCAGCAGGAACTAAAAAATCATTAGAAATGCACGTTCCTGGGCCCCACCCCAGATTTACAGAATCTGAGACTCTGGGGGTGGGGTCCAGGGATCTGTGTTTTAACAAGAACCAGGCGATTCTGTGCAAGCTGAGAAACACTGCTCTAAGGGTATATGATGACAGTCACTTACCTGCCCTCTATTCTAATTAGCTGGATCTTCAGAATTTCTTCTGAGGAATGGGGGCATTCACACCTTACCTGCCTGAAGGCTGAGGAATCCTAGATTAGAAGATTTCTTGAGGAACCTCCCTTTCAGCTTTAATATCTATGATTCCTCCCCTTCAAAGTATTCTAATGTTTTCCCTAGGGTAGAGCTGGCAGGCGTTGATTTGTTATTCATGCTAGGTGCCCAGTATACAGCCCCAGGGATTTGAGTCAGTGCTAGAGCAGCTGAGGTACAGCAAGGGGTAACAGGATGCTAGGACATCATAGGATCCTACAGGGACAGGTGAACCCCTCAGAGCCTCCTCACTTGTCCCCTAGTACTCACAAATTGGGCTCATGCCACTGCATCAGCTGTGGGACAGGGAGGGAGGAGAAAGAGTCTCCCACTTTGCTGATGGGTACCTTAGAGCAAGCCATGGAAGAAGCAGACTGCCAGGCTTTCTATGCCTCTGTTGTTCCAACCATCTTCTACTCTCCTGTCCCCTAGACCCGGAGCACCAAAGCCAGCCTGTTTAAAATAAATCTACCACTGTCTGTTCCAAAGAAATTTGTTCTCCAGAATTTGTCCCAGACTGAAAACTGAACACACCCAGGGTTTAAGAGCTTATGTTGGGAGAAATTGAACATTATCTCAGGATAATGTTTTCCTACTGCTACTTAAATTTCCAGAGGCATTTACAAAAAATCAAACATCAATAGGAAGCCAAGTCCTTTATTTATGAAGCCAGCTATAGACATTGATCCTGTGATAACGTTATTATTTTTCTTATTGCTCATGTCAGTGTGCGTTTCGTCATCACCGGGTTGGATGAGCAGAGGGGGGCATGGGAATAGGATGTTTATTGACTTGCAATTTCTTGTTGCTTTAAAAAGTCTGTGGTTCTGTCTTCAGGCCTTTAGAAAGCTAGTTATGCACAAACACATAGGAGCATATTAAATCTCTCAGTTAATTTGTGTTTCTAGTCATTGCTTCCTGGATTTTTTTTAAATGTGACACTTGGATTTTTTTTATAGGGTCAGCATTTTATTAGCACATCTAGAATTCAGTCACACATCTTGAAGTTAGATTAAATGACACTCAAGCCACTTAACACACACAGGTGAGGCCAGTGGACTCGTTAGGCCCCTCTGTCAACTAGGAAAATGGGGACAGTAACTTCATTTATAAGAAAAATGGATTTGGCCAAGAGCACTAGAGAATGCTGACTCATCCTGGACCCAGACACAGGAGCACGAGGCAGACCAGGGGAAATGTAACCATCATACACCCTGCAGCTACAGCTTGTCCAGTTCATCTGAGATGAGGAGAGAGGGAGTCAACTTTGGGTTGGTAGGATGTGAACTTGGGAAGTCAGGTGAGAATGGATGCTTGGATGGGGCGAGTGTATAGGGAACCTTGGGCATGACTCTCATGCCTGATCACACACTGAGTGAACAGAGGCAGGAAGGGGGTTAGTCCCAATGACCAAGAAGGTGCCTGTGAGGTCCTGGGACATTCTCCTTCCCACCTTGGACACACACACGTGGAGTCGGGGCTGCAGAGAATTGAGGTCTAGAGAAAAGGCGTCTGACTGATATTGTGGTTGGGGGTGAAGGAAGGAGAAATACCAGCTGGCCCAGTGAATTCGAGTGTGGTTTCCACAACAACACGCATATCCCTGATGTGACATTCAAGGCAGTGTCCTTCTCTGCCAATGTCAGTCCCTCCTCCTGCATTCTGGACTTCTTCCCTGGCCTTTTCAGGGTTATCAATTAAACCATTTCTCTTCTATGTAGAAGAAGTCAACCCTTTCCTCTCAATCACTTAAAAAGGCTCAAGTCTCCCCAGCCTTAAAAATATCTTCCTTCCACTCCACATTTCCTGCAGCTATAGCTCTCTCTCCACCTCCTCACACCCAAAGTTTTCCAGAAAGTTATCTCTCCTTGCAGTCTCCATATGCCCCCCTCCCACTTACTCCTCAATTCACTCCACTCCATCTTCCACCCCCATCACAGGCTTTAAAATGCCTCTGTGATCATCAGGTGACCTCTTTGCTGCTAAAGCCCAAAGACAATTTTTAATCCTCATCTTACCAGAAACCTCAGCAGTGGTGCAGACCAGTTCCCTCCTCTGGAATGACCTGGTCTCTCAGGACTCCACAACCCCCTGATTTTCCTCCCATCTCCCTGGCTTCTCCTCTATTTTCTTTGCAGGTTCCTGTTCCCTATCCAACTTGCTAGAGTTCCTACAGACTCTGAGAGTTGTCCTTGATCGCTCTCTCTCCCTCATCCCCCTCATAAAAACTATATCCTGTTAATCTGGGCCCTTCAGTATGTGTTTATTCTGTCCACTCTGTCTTCACTCCTCTCACCTGTTGAGATCTGCAGCAGCACCTCCAGAACAAAGAGATAAAGTTGCCTAAGGTCACACAGCTAATTAATGGCCACTTGAAATAGGGAGCAAGTATTCCAGTCCCTGGTGCACTGGTGTTTCTACATCACCCTAATATAGTCATAAGGTTATCCAGGAAAACCAAAAATTGATTATGGATATGATATCGTTTATCACCAAGATTTTATTGAGGAACAATAGGGGAGTGTGGGATCCCTCTAAGCAGAAGTGTCCTCCTTTGAGTTGGCACGATTAAAAAAACAGAGACAAAATTCCATGAATGTCCTCAGAAGACCTTCCTGAGGATCATTCTCCTGGGAACTTAACAACCTTTGAGCGTCCAACTCTTTCCATCTCATCTGGGTTTAACAGTGAGAGCCGATGACAACCAAGCAAGGAGGGAGACAAGCAAGACTCGAACTTCAAAGGTTTGGCTGCAACTGTCAGCAAGAAGTGAGAACAGCAGATGAGACAGCAACACTCCCTGAAATAATCGATCTGTAAGGACGGTCGCGTGAAGCGCAGAGCAGAGGTCCTGAGTGGCTCCTGGAGGCAAAATGAAGGCTCAGGAGGAGAAGTTACTGATAGAGGTCAGCCTGATATAAATCAGATTTGTTGGAACTGTCCAAGCTACTGACCAAGGGAATGGGCGGGAGGGACACCATTTTCCTACGTCAAGCGGACTCTTGCACTAGGGTGAGACAGACAAAACAAGATCTGGTTTTCATACCATGCCTCATGGCTAAGACTGTGCTAGGTGGCTTGACCTTCTTAACACTAAGACACCAGTGGACAGGTATCATTCCCTGCCTATAGCAGTGGGGATTTAGACTCACAAAAGTTATGACTTTGATCATACAGTAAACTAATGGAGGATCCAAGATTTCATTCATCCACTCAACACAATTTTATGGAACACCATTATGTTATACATACTGTAGTAAGCATGGTAGATAGAGATGGGAAAGGTAATCCCATATCACCAAGGAGATGATGAATAGAGAAGGCCCAATAGTATACAGTGAGATTAGATGGAAGTTAGTAAGTCCAGGAGGCTACTGAATACAGACAAGGGACATCTAACCTGCTACAAAGGAAAGAAGTGGTCAAAGAATGTATGACCAGAACCAAGTCTTGAAAAACCAGTAAATAGAACTTAACAAGGTGAAGAATGGGGGTGGAGGGGATGCTGTTGATGCTCCAAGATCTCCTTTACCAGGACAGGGCTCCCAGCTGCTGTGAGTGTCGACTGCTATGGTTCACACCTGCACCCTTCTCAGGACAGTTGGTCCTGGCCATGGGGAGGCACCTCACCTGGGAGGTTACACACCCCATATACAGGGATATCCCCTCTGCAATGACTGACTGTCATGGGGGTCCAGGGACCCTGCCTGAAACTGGGACAATCTCTGTGATGTAACTCATACTCAGAGCTCCCTGTAGGATCAGCTGAGATCACATTCTTGCTTAGCTCCTTGCCCTACCCTCCCCTTCTTCCTTCCCTTCCCTTCTCCCGAGACCACTCCCTTAAGAAATCATACGAATCCCTGTCTTCCCTTCTGCTTTTAGAAAACCCAACCTAAGTCAGGGGAGAAGAATGTTCTAGGCAGAGAGAGCAATGGTGCAAAGGCATGGATGTGAGAGAGCCCAATACAATGCAGAGCAGCTATAAGCTGGAGCAGAGGGGTGAGCGGTGGCGCAGCATGAAATAAACCAGATAGGTAGACAGGGGACAAAGTTCATCTCCTGACATCTAGCCCATCACATTCCACCTCTCCATACTACTAAGCCGACCTCTGATATCCTACATGGCTGCTTTCAATACAATATTTCAGTGCACATCTAGGCCATGAAGTGAGTTTATAGAGGAAGGAGTTACAAAGCAAGATTCCTGGATTTATTCAGTGTCATTTCACAAAGCAGGAACAAAGACAAGCCCCCTGGAATTTCCTGATTCTCAGACGACACCGCCTCTGTGGAACTGGCCACTGACTCCACTTGAGGGAGAGCAAATTGTCTCAGTGGGCTATTTTTGTCCTCCCTTGTCTCTCCAGAAACAGCGGCCTCCTCCCACTGCTTTCACTGGCTCCATCTGCTTTGCCTGCTTTCCTTTCTGGCCTCCATTCATGAGGTCTTGCCCTTGGGTCTCTGTTAGCACTCGGTTTTAATTCCAAAACTTTCCAAAGCCGATGAAGCTCTTTAATCACGAAGTGGGGCTGCCAAGGAAAGAATGCTAATTGGAAACTTTTATTTCTTGAGGTCCTTGAGAGATTAGAGATAAATACATTTCTTTCGTCTATCATGCCATTTGCATAGAATAGATTCAGGAGGGGCAGAAAATAAAATGTGGTCCCAGATATAAGAAATTAATCTAAGAAACATACAAATTCCTAAGCAAATGAAAGATCCGCTGGACTTCTGGGACTTCCCTGGTAGTCCAGTGGCTAAGACTCTGAGCTCCCAATGCAGAGGGCCCAGGTTCAATCTCTGGTCAGGGAATTAGATCCCACATGCCGCAACTAGGAGTTCGCATGCCACAATTAAAGATCCCACATGCCGCAACTAAAGATCCCGCAGTGGCAATGAAGACCCTGTGTGCTGCAATGAAGACCCAGCACAGCCAAATAAATAAATTAAAAAAAAAAAAAAATCTCTGGACTTTAAAAACTAAGGATAATGGCCCAATTGGAGGCAGCTAAACTTAGTTATTTTTTTCTTAGGAAGAACAGGACTGGGTAAAGGTAGAGATAAACAGGTCCCAAACACCTAGGTGGGGCTCACAATGAAGGCTGGGTCCCAAACAAGGCCCAGCTCCTGCATCACTGTTGAGGTTCAGAATATAATCTCATCTCACAGCCACACATGTAGTTTTCTATATTCCAAGCGCTTCATTAGTCCCTGGAACCAGAGACAAAAATAAGACACAGTTCGTGTCCTCAGAGCTTAGAAGGAGAAACAGATACATAGAAAAATATTCTCAACAGAGTTGCCTGAGCTGAAGGAGAGAGAAGAAGCACATTACTCCCCTTGGGGTGGAGGTGGAAGGCAGGGTAGGTTTTCCCTTCATGGACCATGCAGAGGAAAGACCCTCATTTCCTTCCTAAATGTGACATCCAGCAAAAGCCAGAACACCAATTCCATGCCAAGATTTCATGTCCTTCCTGCTTCTTTGGTTATACCAGCAGAACAATCCTGGCTAACTTAGGCCCTCAAAAATGTATTTAAAGACTTTGTGAAGGTTCACAATACAAGAAATGGCTGAAGGACTGAACTTGGACAAAAGCTGGGACCAGAGAAGCTCTGAGGATTTGGGCAACAGAAGTTAACACCAGCTGGTCAGAGTACCACTGCAGAATCAGTGGGCTCCAAAAGGTTTTTCCTATCCTTACCTCACTCTTAGCACATCTGACTGGATGAGCTAAGGGCATATGACCAACTATCCTACTCTTCTTTACTCCACAGAATGAGGAGAGTGGTTCTCCAAAAGGAAGCGAGATGCTCTTGCCAGAAGGATGGAGGGATCCAATATGGAACATATAAGCCACATGGGCCTGCCTGAGATGTTTAGCCAAAAACTGCATCAGAGGAGTTTTTATTAAGAAGTCAGAAATTCAGCCCTTTCCCTGGATACAATGACTCAGAAGTTCCTGGATGGGGCCCAGGAGTCAGTACTTTAATAAGCTCCTAAGTAGGCAACAGAAGGTCAGTGAAGTTGGACCATCTCCTGGATGAAGTGGGCTAGTAGTCCTCCACATCAGCCTCCATCAGGGATGGGCTAACATGTTTGGTTCAGAATCAAACTGCCATGAAAATGATGATTTATTTTTTTCTATCCTTTTTGGACTGCCCAAATTGAAATCCATTATGACTGTATTACAAGATGAGGAAAACAGCACCGAATTCCTCCCTGTACCTGCCTCATCCTGAATTTTCACCTGATTCAGGAATCACAATCATGGGGATATGGCTGAATCTCCACTGTTACCGGTAAAGATCCCTACAACTACCTGTCTGGATTTCTAGCCATAGCCCACAACACTGAAGGGCTCAGATTTCAGAGAAGACCGAGGAGTGATCTTGCATCCAAACCTACTGGGTCCCCCGCTATGTGTTCAGCATCTAGAACAGTGGCTTCCATATAAGGCTCTCTATATATTTATTGAGTTGGAGCAAGGGAAGAAGGGAGGAATTTTTTGAGCCACCCCCCAAATGTCAACCAGAGAATTAATCTATGAGTACCTTTTCCCCCGAGATGTAGAAAAAGCAGGTCAAGGGAACCAGTGACAACATCTGGCCAAAGCAACCCTGACTTCAGAAACAGTACCTTAACCTGTGAGTGTCAGAGAGACATTATTATTCTTTATTAAAAACAAACTAACAAACAAACAAGAAAACCCTTTGTGCCTGAAACTCCTTTTAAAAATGTGCCAGGGGCTTCCCTGGTGGCGCAGTGGTTGATAATCTGCCTGCCAATGCAGGGGACACGGGTTCGAGCCCTGGTCTGGGAAGATCCCACATGCCGTGGAGCGACTAGGCCCGTGAGCCACAACTACTGAGCCTGCGCGTCTGGAGCCTGTGCTCCGCCAACAAGAGAGGCCGCGATAGTGAGAGGCCCGCGCACCGCGATGAAGAGTGGCCGCCACTTGCCGCAACTAGAGAAAGCCCTCGCACAGAAACGAAGACCCAACACAAATAAATAAATAAAAATTTTAAAAAATATCTTTTAAAAAAAAAAAATGTGCCAGTCCTTCGAAAAACATTATGAAACCTATGAGTGCTAGATTATTTACTGTTTATTACTGCGTGGGGAGGGGTCAGGGGTTAAGGGAAAATTCTTCCCCTCTGCTCCTCCCTTCTGATTTTAAGCCACAATGCAAATTGGGGGGCGATTTCAAGGCTTAACAATACTATCCCACTGATCTTTGCAGGATTGCAAATAAAGAAGGCTGTATCCTCAGGAGGGCTATTAGAGCTAAGGTCTCTCAGCTCCTATTGTTAAAGAACATTCATTACCAGGTTCTCATATAAAATCCTGAGAAGGAAACAAATATGAGTCTGCAATGTTCTCAGTAGTTCTTATATTATTGCCCCTCAGGGCTAATTAGAGCTGCTTTTGTAATTCATCAGCTATAAATTCCTTGTGATGCTCTCACAGCCCTGGAAGATTGGCCACTCCAAGTCAGGGTTCTGTGCTGACACGGCACGTCCACCCAGTAACCCCGAAGTTGGTGGCAATCACTCCGATGGCCACCCTGTGGTTGGTGGCCCTCAGACACCCTGGGATGGCTTCCCAATTTGTTAATTGTTTTCCTGTTCTCTGCGGATCAGGTTAAAAGGTAACGTTGCAGACTGTGTTAGGCAGCACCTGACTTATTCTCAGCTAATTTATTAAATTGGTTTAGTACAGACTTTTTACCTGGTAAAAAGCTCTTTTTATCTACAGAGCTATGAATTCATTTCCTCATCCACCCTCTTGAATTTGATCAAGGAATGAAAATGGCTATAAAGCTTTAAGGCAAGACTTTGGAAGAACAGACAAAGGGAACCAAGCCAAGCTAATTTCAAAACTGGAAAACAAATATTTCAAAAGGTTCTTATCCATGGTGGGAAATGACAGGATAGGTAGTTACACAAAATCTAACATCTGATAATGTGGAAGGAAACATCGTACTCATTTACTGAACTTCTGTAAATTATCTGGCCCTTTATATTTTTTCCCCTTGTCATGTAATCCTCTCAATAGCCCAATGGATGTAGATATCTATTAACCTTATTTTATAAAAAAAAATTTTTTTTAAGTAGGGCTTAGGGAAGTTAAAGTACTTGCCTGAGATCACACAGCCAGTAAGATTTGAATCTTGGGCAGTTCAAGTCCAAGGTCGGAGCCCTTTCTACATCATCTATATTTTCAAATCCCTTTACTTTGACCTGCCAAGGAGCTAAACCAGGAGGTGATCTGGGGTGTTACAAAAGGATTCTTTACTTTCAAAAAAGACTCACGACAGGGTTCCTTGAAATAGCCAACTCCCCTATTGTGTTGAAAATATAATTCAAGCCACAAAAACTTCTATTTACAAGAAACATTTCTGTACCACATCTGCTATGTGAAGCAAAGCAGGGTTCTAATATAGTTACTTTCTTTTTTTAATAGAAGCACCAAAGATGTAGGACTGATGAGGTCAAGTATCATGAGACCATGTAAATTCAGTGATTAGTGTAGTGTCTGGGCCATAGTAAACACTCATAATTGTTATCTGCCATGGTCATCATTTCTTTTCAGATGTCTCAAAATACAGTCTGTGATAGATTGCAAAAATGGTCATAAATTCCTTCCCTCTCATCAAAAAATGAAACCTATTTCTTCTGCCTTTGAATCTCAATTGGCCATGTGATTTGCTTTGGCCAATTGGACATTAGCAAAGATGATGTAATCAGAGGCGTGAAAAGTGCTTGAGCATTCTGGCTTGTCCACCTGCTGAGCTTGGAACCCAGAGACCATCATGTGATTCAGTCCAAGATAGTCTGCTGGAGGTTGAAAGGTCATGTGTAAGAGAACCAAAGCACCCCAGGGAGCACCCCAGCCAACAGGCATCCAGACCCTGGCTGCCAGCCTGCCAATCACTAGACACGCAAGGGAGGCCATTGTAGATTATCAAGCAGACCTGACAGGTGATAGCAGATGCATGAGAGAGCCAGCCATGACCAGCTGAGCCAGCCCAGGCCAGAGGAGCTGGACAGTTCACAGAATTATGAACTAAATAACATGGCTTTTGTTTTAAGACACAAAATTATGGGATGATGTTTTTAACCAATACACAGTCCTAGGCATTTTCTGTTACATTCTGAAGCCTTGCAATAAGTAGAAACGAAAACCACAGAATGGCCAGAAGTAGAAGCTAGCAAACAGAGAGAACAAGGTGTCCAAAATATGAACTGAGTCACTGAGAAGTTAAAGGACTCAGAAAACCACAGTGAGCATTCAGCTCTTCTCTCTCAGTTCACTGATCTTTCCATGACACTGATCTCTTTCTCCGAATGTCTGAGGCTAACTGGACCAATTCCATGCTCCCATTGTAGTCTCCAGCCCTGGGGGAAGCAAGTCAGTTTGAGTTTTAAGTTAATAATAAATGAAGAATTTTTCCAGTGTGCTTCTTCATTTCTCCTTCCCTCTTCAGATCTTTTTGCAGGTGGCTCAAGCCAGCTAGCAAAGCAGGGGGAACAGTGGATAAAAGGACAGATAGAAGCTACAGTAATGTTGTATGACTAGAGGGTGTTTTTCACCTTCAAAGCACATTGACCATAAATTACAGGATGTATTTTCACAGTTCGCTCTACTTTTGAGTTCCTGAGCAGAGGCGATATGTTACTTAAAAAAAAAAATAGTGTAACAGAATGACAAGCGGGGAGGAGAAGGGAGTGGAACCCTCAGGAGGTGTCAGTTTTCTGGTCAGCAGTCAGGTTAAGGACTCTTCCTTCCACACTGTAGAAAGCCGAGTGGCTACTCTGATAAAGGGTAAGGAGGTGGCCTATCCCCTCCCTCCATCATAAAAAAACCACATAGTCCCCAAATACTCAATAACATTTTATTCAGGTTCAAGCTAGATAATTCAACACCTGCCTCCAAAAGCCACCTTTTAGGGATGGGGAGAAATGTAATCAATACCTCATATTCAGTAGGTACACACCATTGTAAGCTCTTCCAATATTTAAATACCTCTATATTGGCCAATAAACAGTACAATTGCCATATATGCAGGATTAATTAATAATGTAAATTCTAGCACATGTGGTTTATCTCAGAAACCACACATGGCTGCGATATCAAAATGCTTTTCTACTTTGGATACGGATCCACAGCAGTCCCCTATTACTTTTTTTTTTTTTTTTTTTTAATTTATTTATTTATTATTTTTATTTATGGCTGTGTTGGGTCTTCGTTTCTGTGCGAGGGCTTTCTCTAGTTGCAGCAAGTGGGGGCCACTCTTCGTCGGGGTGCGCGGGCCTCTCACTATCGCGGCCTCTCTTGTGGCGGAGCACAGGCTCCAGACACGCAGGCTCAGTAATTGTGGCTCACGGGCCCAGCTGCTCCGGGTCATGTGGGATCTTCCCAGACCAGGGCTCGAACCCGTGTCCCCTGCATTGGCAGGCAGATTCTCAACC
Organism: Eubalaena glacialis; assembly: GCF_028564815.1. Lineage (NCBI taxonomy): Eukaryota > Metazoa > Chordata > Mammalia > Artiodactyla > Balaenidae > Eubalaena > Eubalaena glacialis. Next base: position 61,879,265 of record NC_083722.1, on the reverse strand, counting down.
ACTGCGCCACCAGGGAAGCCCCCTATTACTTTTTTAATTAGTTGAGAATGTGCCTCCTGGTTCAAAAGCCTTTGGGTGGGAGATGGAGACCACTCAGCCAAGCTGGGGGTGATCTATTTATATGCACCTAGAAGAGACACCTAATCCTACTGGGCTCGGGTAGTGGCTGAAGAAGGTCCAGGGCCAATGGGAGTGGTCAGATGTCAGAGCAGGGCCCCCACGTGAGCTTGGGCAGCTCTGCTTTAGTTGACGACCCATCCACAGTGGGGAGCAGCCATCTCTGACACTGTGAACCAGTCTTGGAGGGAACTCTGCCAGACACCCCAGCAAGTAGCCATGTGAGTCCCCTGGGCCCCATCAAGTGACCTCTGGGCAGGGGAGCCTCACCCCACCCACCCCTCCCACCCAGACAGCCCGTCAACAATCCCAGCTCCTCTTTCATTTTCGTCCATGTCCCTCTTCCTTGTCCCTCCCCCTCTGCCTTTGTTCCACTTTGTGGAGAGCACCGCGGCCAGCTGCCTCCTTCCCCACAGTGCCCACCCTCCTGTGACTGGTGTGGGCAGGGCACACGGCCCTTTGGAGTTCCCTCCCCTCCATGAAAAGGCCAACCAAAGATCCAGGCCCAATTCTTGCAGCCAGGAAGAGCCAACTTGCTCCTCACCTGCCATCCTGGACTCCTGCCTCCTCCTCTCTGCCTGTCCCCTTGGACCCGTACCCCAGAGGCAGCGCCTGCATGGGGCCAGCACCCAGGTACCAAATGACTAACTGCGGGGAAGAGAAGACGGAAGGTGAGGAGTCAAGCCTGGAGACCATTAGAGAGCTCAGCGCTAAGATGGAGCAAAGGTATGGGCCCCACTCAGGTTCTGACAAGAAGCCCAGCCTCCCGATGGCTATCAATGTAATGGGAAAGATGTTGGAAAAGTTTGAAGCACTTGTCAAACCATGGCTCTGACCGAACACCATCTAGCTACCGAATGTTACATCAGCCAAAAGAGCAGACCAACAATTTCAAAAAGCCAACAAAAAACTAGGAAATTATTATATTGATGTGATGAAAGAAGCTTTTAGATTATATAAAGTTTAGTTTATATTATATGTGTGTGTATATGTATATATATACATCCTAAAAATAGTAACAATATAGTACATACAATATATTCTGTACTACATAATAGGTATGTATAATATGTAATATAAATATACAGATATAGTATATATTGATATGGTTTAGTTTATACATAGTATATAGAGTTTAGTTATAGAAATAAAAGGGACTATATTTTTTATTTTTATATTACATACCAGTTATTAAATGTTTTAAATAACTAGGTGCAATTAATCTATCTAATTGATAAGATAACATATAAGAGATAATAAGAGACATCACAGGTATGGAACCTTGAGTGTCATGGTGACTAATCCCCCAATATTCACTTCACTCCAAATAATTAGTCTAAACCGATCATGGTAATTCCATCCCCTTATCAGCTAGTAGCTAAGAAATCGGCATTTAACCCAACTCTAGCCAAAGAGGAATAAGGTAAGTCTCCTGGGGATTCAGAGATACGTTTTCTCAGTGTAAAGAGAAAGCCACAGAAAAGGCTGTCCTCCTTCTCTGGTGCTGTGGTGTCTAGATGACTTGGGGCTGCTGAAGCCACCAGGCCACCAGTCTAAGGACAAAGCCAGTGCATTGGGAAAGGCACGAGAAACACTGAGGAAGCCAGTGCCATCACGAATGCGTCACAAACACATCCCCATGAAATAAGCTTCCTTCTTCCTTGATCATTTAGGAGTTCCTATTCCTTGGTGCCAAAAGCATCTTATCAGATACAGGATTTCATTCATAGACTCACCCTTTCTCTCTGCACTGTATGCTCCTTTCTCTTCCCACTTCTCTTGGTTTTGGTCTCCAACATGGATGGACAGTCCCTACCTGTCCCCATTTATGTTGCTGCCTTAAAAGAGAGAGAAGCTCCACCTTGTGCCCTGAAGGAAGAGGGAAGGGGCCACTATTTGGGAATGAGACCTGAGCCCAACCAGAGAAGCTCATGCTGCGGGGGCGGATTACCACCCTGCTAGCACCCCTCCTCTACTTGATTATGCTAAAAATAACATCTGCTTCTCAGGCCTGAGTGACCTTGTAAAAATCTCTCTTATAGCCCTGGGACAGGGCAGGCAAGCAGTGGGGGGACACCATCTAGCCACCTTAAAAAAATGAAAGAAGATCTACCTCTTGATGGTGATTTCTTACAAATATGATGAAGCCAACCTGATCTCAAGAAGAAAACCAACACAATTTTTCAATTAGAAATTATCAAGACAGAATTAAAGACATTTAATACTGTCTGTTATCCAGTTCTATCTGGCATAAGGTTTCCCCTGAGTTACTCATTCAAGTAAGAGATCTTCACTCTCTCCATTTCTCCAGAGACTTAGAAAGAACAAACGCTAAACACCAGGTGTTCAGGGGGCAAGTGGAACCTTTAAATGGCAAATACAACAGATATTTCCATCCCCGGTCAGGTTAAAAGTACAGTCTGAATTTTAACTGGGGTTTGTTGTTACTGATACAACTTGAAGTTGAGACAATGCAAGATGATCTAATTTATTAAGATAACTACCCCAATTTCCCCTGGGAGAGTTTGTGAATGGGGATAATCAAATTGAGAACTTCAGTGGGGGTTAGAAAGTTGGAATTATTTAGACATAATATTTCTAAAGACGGCAACAGAGCTATGACCTCATCCAAGTGTCATGGCAATTATTGGTGCTTCTGAGATGGTGGCAGAAGCATTCTAGTTGAGTGGAGACAGATGCTCAGATGGCTTTCCAAATAATAATAAACAATAGGTTAATGGTAAATATTTGAGAAATCATGGGATGTTCTGTAATATATGCCCACAATAGGAAGTCCACCAGAGTAAAAGAAGGTACCTCTACCTACAGAAATATATAAAATTCTATCCAATTCAGTCTAAGTTACAAATATGGTTATAAAAGCTAAATACATAATATCAAACACGCTCACCTTCAAAATCCCCAACTGCTGAGTCATCTTATCCTTATCCATTTCACCAGAAATATGAAGAGGGGCACATCTCGAAGGTACCATTTGTGGGCTACTGTAATACACAGGCATCCTTCCTGCTTCAGCCCTCTCGCATCTGAAAGAATAAGACGGAAAAAACAATGTAGAATCACAGAGAAGGCAAGCACTTAACCTAGTTCTCAGACCCTGAAGTCTGTGGTAACAGGGTCATGGACCACTCTGCACACACCCTGTGGGTCATGCCCTGTGTCATTTCAATAAAGTGAGAATTGGATTTACCCAGCAAGAGATGTTCCCAGCTTATCATCTGTATATGGTTCCAGATACAGCAGCAGTGGTAGACAAAGCCCAGTTCCCCAAATCTATCCAGACACATTGTCTCCAAACCTCAAACTCAGGAAGATCTCTAGAAACGTTGACAGGATATGTGAATATTTTTCAACACCAAATTGGTATTTTTAAAAAAGCGTTTCATTGACACCAGGTTCCTGCCAGCAGCTTCCACTGATACATGTGAGTGAGGGGAGGAATGGTTTTGCTTATGCCCCAGACAGAGCTCTCACTCAGCAGCTCTGAGAGTTAAAAGCTCCTCACCCTGCTTGAGTAAAATTCTGAAAACTGTTAGAGCTAATGAAGGCACTACAATGGACAACTCTTCAAGAGAAGAAGGGTGAAATAAAGACAAAGAGATGGCAGGCCCTGGTGGTCAGAAACCTTGCAGCAGAAAAAACTATGTTGATAAAGCAACCAAGGGAAAAGATCACAATCAGAACATTCTTCCCCATGCCTGTAGAGCCCTCAGGGGACAAGTCATACAAAGCAGACACATGCAGGGATCAGACCTGATAAATGTAACCTGTGTGCCTTCCTTCCATTTAAAGCCTCACAAAGTCCTCCAACTCTCCCTACTGAGTTCTCTACAGTGGAAACTGCAAGATTCAAGACACAGATATTAAGTTTATGACAATAAAGACTCCAGGGATGATGGCCTATATCATTTAGAGTAACACCAACTACTATTACAAGTAAGTCTAAAAATAAAAAATAGAAGCACAATAGAAGTTTACTCCATGTTCACATAACAGTTCTTGGCAGAGAATGGATTATTCCACATGGTCATTCAGGGAGACAGTTGATCATGTATCTTCAACACATGGCTTCCAAGGTCACCCTGCAAGTCACCTCTATTCCAGTTGGAAAGGGTGCAGAGCATGGAGGAACTTGCACGGGAGGTTTCTGTGCCAAACCTGGCAGGGGTGCACAACACTGACTCCCACAGCCCATTGGCCAGAACCCAGTCACATGACCACGCTGAACTGCAGGGGAGGCTGGGAAATGTAGTCTAGCCCTAGGATTTTCATATAGTCAGTGGTCTTTGCCCCCAGGGACAATGATCAGCTCAGAATTTCCTAACATTCTCCTTTGAATTTTGGTGCACCCATAAGAGGAAAGAAAGTCCTAAACAGACACTTCAGAATCCAGTTTCATGTATCATTATGTCTATCTAGGGGCAGGAGACTATGAATACTCCAATCTTTCTGCCTTGATACTGAGCCCAGCTCAGTGTTTCTTAAAGTTTACTAGCAACTGGCTCAGGAGTTCAAGATTTTTGGTGCCCACAGACAAATCACACAGAAACACTGAAATATCTGTTCGTAAGAAATGTAAATGTGTTATAAAAATGTACATTCCAAAGCCTGACAATACTGAAAAACAAAAACCAAGCACAACAAATAGCACTGTTCATATATAATAATAATAATAATAATAATGATACTTATCTATTCAGGTAAATACCATAAATGTGCTGTAGGTTTTTCATGCTAGAAAGTGGAGACGTCAGGCTGAAATATTCTTTCCATGCAGAATTTTTCTTCTTTTTAATTTGCAACACACTCGAGTGGGAAGGGCTTAGATTTTACTAAACAGACTAGGCTACCTGAATTATTGGCTGGGTGACTTCAGCCTCCTCAGCTGTAAATATAGGAGTAAAGTTAAGACAAATAACGTGTTACAAAGCACCCAGCATCAGCTCCATTGTAGGTGCCTGATAGCCGATAGAATTAGTGGTGGACACAGGGAAGCAGAAATGGCCATGAAAAGAGCCCCTCTTTGGACTTTGACAAGGTTTGGAAGTGTGGGGTAAAATAATTCTACCTAAAGTTCAAGGAGCAGAGAGCAAATAAGGTGTGGCAATGAAAGGCTCTTTCCTGGCTGTTCCTACAACTGGACAATTCCTATTTGTCTTTGAAAGCAACTCATGTGTCACCTCCTCCAGAAAGCTTCTGATGACCCCATTAAGACCGAGCAGGTGATCTGAGCCATGGTCCCACAACCCACCTCCAAGCCATGTCTGTTGCTGTCATTATACTCATCCAGGGGGAGCCCATAATTATTTAATCTGTGGTGAGGTCATTTTAGGGCAGGATTTTGTCTTATTTATTATATCCTGGTCACCCAGCAAAACACGTGGCACTTAGTGAACCAAAAATGAGCAAGTGCGTAAATCTCAAGCCCAGCAGTGCCCCAGTGATGTTGAGGCCCTTGTCCAGGAGAAGATGTCTGTGCTAGGCAGAGCGCTGCATATCCAGTGGGGAGCCGTGTTCATGCTCACTCACGCTGGCTGTTTCCAAACCAATCATTAATGTCCCCATCAGAAAGCTTTTAACCAACACTTCTGACAGCTTTCCTCCAGTATCCTATGGAATAAGACTGGGGCTGAATTGAGGAAAGCAGGGAGAATAAAAAGGACGCAGTTCCTTTTTTTTTTGATGCTATAGAGAAAGACTCTGGTTCCGTGAAAAAATATATATGTATCTTGAATGGAGCTAATTTTTTTTCCTTTTCACTCAAAACTGAAATAGGGTTATTTTCTTAATAGCTTGTGGCAGCTTGTTTTCTATAGCAGCTCTTTAAATGAGCTCATACAGTAATAATTTACTTCAGAACAATTGAAACAGCTGGAAAAAATACTGGATGAGGAAAAAGAGAAAGCTACTGGCCAGGGAGCTGCTTGGATGTTTTTCCCTCTTTTTGAGATTATTTATCACTAAAACACAATATCTTTCTTCCAGACCTGGAAGATTCAAACGAGGACTAACAAATCACGCAGTTAACCAGCAATAACCTGAACAATTACTCCAAGCTAGAAGATGGATTTCTTATGGGAAATGTGATTTGAATCGCTGAGGTTTTTAAATTCACCTCAAAATGCTCCTGGGCCATGCTGTCAGCAACAGGAAAATTCCAGGCTGTTTGGTATTCTCTCCCAAGTGAGCTGGGCATCCTTATTACATGATCACTGTTGTTATTCAACATTTAACAGATATCCACAGGAGTTAGGCACTGTTCAGTTTCCATTAAACACAGCTCCTGTCTTCAACCCCTTTGCATCCTAGAATGGCAACAGAAAGAAACACAAGGAATGAAATGTATCTTAGAGTCATAATGGGATTCTGCCCAGGATCCTTGACATAATTTGCATGCTTGGGTGGGTGTGGTAACTTCCACAGGTAAAGAAATTTCTCTCCCACAAGACAGGTGACTCCAATACTCAAGCCACTTCACAGGTGAGTACCAGAGGCCAAGCAGGGAAGGTATTCTCATCCCCAGAGTGATTAAAGTTAGCAATAATGTAGTATCTTGCATCAGTATTTGTAAAAGACAACACTTTACTTTTTTTTTTAATTGAGGTAGCATTGATTTACAATATTATGTGTTTCATGTGTACAACCTTATATTTCTACTTCTGTATACACCACAGTATGCTCACCACCAAAAATTTAGTTTCTGTTCATCACCATACAGTTCATCCCCTTTATCCATTTCACCCTCCACCCTGCCCCCCCTCCCCTCTGGTAACCACTACTCTGTTCTTTCTATCTACGTGTGTGTTCTTGTTTGTTCATTTATTTTATTTGTTTGTTTTTTATATTCCACATATAAGTGAAATCATGTAGTATTTGTCCTTCTCCATCTGACTCAGTTCACTTAGCATAATACTCTCAAGGTCCATCCATGTTGTCTCAAATGACAAGATTTTATCTTTTTTATGGCTGAGTAGTATTCCATTATATATGTATACCACATCTTCCTTATCCATTCATTCAGTGATGGGCGCTTAAGTTGTTTGCATATCTTGGCTATTGAACATTTGATACTTTTTTCTTTTTGTCTTGGCAGATGAAATGACCAGTTAGCCTGAGCATTTTGTCAATAGAGGCAACTAAACAGGGTAATCTAATGAAAAGTTAAACAGTGGATTGTAGAAGGCCAAAGCTAGGCAGAGGAAGAAAGACTGGGTGACTTGCCAGGGGTCACACAGGTATTTAGTGACAAAGGCTGTCCAGGTGTAGAATACGTAAACAGCTACTCCCCCAAATTCAAACCTCCACCTCTCCACTGATAATGCCTACCAGCACACACACACTCAATAAAAAGGAAGTAATGTGAAGAATAGAAAAGGAGAGGAGTTGGGGAAAGAAGGTGGCAATTTGGAAGATTTCATCCACATGTTTGCATTTCTTCTCTGTGCAGGTTTCCTAAAACGGTAGGGCCATACTTGGTCTCTGAGGAGCTTGGGGGAAACGATTCTGGTCCATCCTCTGTTAGCCTCACCTCATTAAGAGCCAAGAGTGGCTCTGGGACAAGTGTCTCTGGGTCTTATCTCATTAAAAGTCCAGAATGATCCAGAACAGTTATCTAGGCTTTATCTCATTAGAAGCACAGAGTAATCCAGAACAGAGTGGCTCTGGAAGAAAAGGATTTTCAGAAATCTCTGAAAACACAGTTTGTCCCATTTGGATAGAGACAACTATTCTAGGAAAGTAGAAAAATAATGAATAGATACACAAGGACAAAGCTGGAGAGAGGAAGGCAGTGGGCTTCCATCATAAGGTTAGGCATATAATCCTCAATTTGCAGAGTAGCTCCAGTTCTAGGATTTGTCTTTCCTTTTGATATCATGATATTAGCTGAGGTCACTTTGGTTTTGAAAATCAAATAAAATTAGCTTGATCCCTTCTCACACGCTCTAGGAAATCCAGGCCCTGGTCGAGAATATACTGAATTCCTCCACGGCTTTTTGTTCTTGTAGTCACTGGAATCCACGTTGGAGGAGAGCTCCCCACCTGACTCGCGTGGCCCTCACCCAACTTCCGCTTCCCTCTGCCCGCTGCTGAGCCAGGGATGGAACGCTCCGACTTCTCCAGAACACCATTCCCAACACACTAAAGACAGGTGAGTATTACACTGCATCCAAGAACAGACTAGAAGACAACCCTCGTTGCTACCCAGCCCCATACCTACTCAGGACCTGGGCAATGCCTGCTGCGGGCCACACAGCCACCCACTTGCCACAGGACTGAAGCCCACTGGACTCTCACCGTGGTGCCCTTCTTCCAAATTTGTTTCACCTCTATCCATTTCAAGGCTGCTTCCAGTTCCCCAAATTCCTTTTCATTTTTAACACAAGGAATTAAGCTACATACTGTTTTTCCCCAGCATACCAAGAGGGCCCATTAGGACACTATCTTCAACAGTTCCTAAAATAATAAATTTTTCTCTCCACCAAACAACCCCCAATTCCCAACCACTACCCTAGTCCTAATTTTCATTACTTCATGCCCAAGCAGGATTCTTCCCCGCTTGCAGTCTCTCCTCCTTTTAATTTCATCTGACACTAGCAGACGCATCTTCTGTAAACCTGCTTCCTGTGCAGTCACCTGCTCCTCCCCCCTCAGACACCTTCAGTGGCTCCTCACTGCCACTCATGTTTGCACACACACTTTTGAAACTTGATTTTCTAAGGAAAAATCTCGAAAGGCATGAAAAACTGTTTCAATATATCACCACCTAAAGAGAATCGAAGCTGATCAAAAAGTAAAGCTACAATTAATGCACCATTAAACAGGGGCTGTTAAGGGCATGGAGGTCAAAAAATCCAGTTATGTTTCCCACGCATGATAATAATTAATAATATAATATCCATGGCACTTCACATGCTCGGAACACTTCACAGACAGAGGCTAATTAATTACACAGATAAAGATACTGCAGGTCTTTCTTTTGATATCAGTGGATTCATTAAATTCTCCATTTGGTTAACCGAGTAATTTTCTGTACTTCTGAATTCCGGAGTAGGATGGGAGGAAAAGAGAGAGCAGTAAAAATGTCAAATAAGAGTCAGCCTTTGTCCTTCTTCCACTTCCTGGTAATCTATACAAAAAAGGCTGTGTGTGGGTCCTCACTCCCTTCACTTAGGGAAGGGGATATGGGAGGGCTGCCCCAGCTTCAGCCAACCTCTGTCTTAGAGCCCATGGCTGCCACTGACACTAAGACCTTGAATGGACACACCTTGTCCACCAGGGTTACCCCTGCCCAGGACATGCAAGAGTGTGGAGGTTTTCTCATCAGGGTAATAACCCAAGGTCTTTCTGAGACCCCTCTACATGCCCTGGCTATCAAATAACTCCCAAGAAGATGCTAGGACTTACCTGACAGTGCCAGACCTCGTTCTATTCCTTGGCTCTCCTGGGTCGTCCTCCCTGCCCCCACACAGACTTTTGCTAGATCTTTGGTGTTCCTCTCTGAACTCCCTTGGGAACCTTGTCCCTGGACACACAACTTTGGACATCCAGCTCCACTCTGACCCATGAAACTGGGAGCTCTGGCCCTCTTTGGGAGCTGGACCCATAACAACCTACTTCATCTATTAGACTAAAACTGAAATACTGCACATTCCTAACGAAAACTGTTGGAAACAGTCCTCCACCAACATTGTCTAATTACAAATCAGTGTAACAAAGGTTATGTAATTTCTATGCAATGTAACAAAGGCACAAATGTTGTCACAGGTAGGATAATCACATGAACTTGATCAAATTATAGCACTAACTTCTACATAACCTAAAGGACAACACTGTATCGAAGAAAAGACTTGATTCTGCAGCCAACTGGTCCTGGATTCAAATCCTAGGTCTGCCAAGATGAAAGGAACAAACAAGATTGAATATGCCTGGCACATAGTAACTACTAAGTATGGGTATTTGTTTAATGCCATTAAGTCAGTTGTGCTTACTATTACAGTTAACAAGACTATGATCCTGGCCCCTGCACTCCTAGAGTAGTACAAACAAAAAACAGAGACTTTGGGCTGGAAGAATTAAGATTTTTTAAAAATTTTATTTCCATGGGAGACAGAAGAAAAGATTTTCACAAGGTCTTCTAAGCTCCAAAACTTCAAAATCAATCCTAATTGCTCCCATCAACTCTACTTTTCCCCAATATAGACCCACAGTCATCTGTTTGCTCCTTTGATGGTCTAACAATGACACAGTCAGACATCTGGGCCTCCCCTACCAAACCTCAATTTTGTTCCAGATTGGGAGAAATGAATATTCTTTACCATTACCCCTGCACTCTTTTATTTTTACCATCTTTATTGGAGTATAATTGCTTTACAATAATGTGTTAGTTTCTGCTTTATAACAAAGTGAATCAGCTATATATATACATATATCCCCATATCTCCTCCTTCTTGGGGCTCTCTCCAACCCTCCCTATCCCACCCTTCTAGGCGGGCACAAAGCACGGAGCTGATCTCCCTGTGCTATGTGGCTGCTTCCCACTAGCTATCTATTTTACATTTGGTAGTGTATATATGTCCATGCCACTCTCTCATTTCGTCCCAGCTTACACTTCCCCCTCCCCATGTCCTCAAGTCCATCCTCTATGTCTGCGTCTTTATTCCTGCCCTGCCCCTAGGTTCTTCAAAACCTTTTTTTTTTTTTTTTTTTTTTTTTTAGATTCCATATATATGTGTTAGCATGTGGTATTCGTTTTTCTCTTTCTGACTTACTTCACTCTGTATGACAGACTCTGGGTCCATCCACCTCACTACAAATAACTCAATTTCGTTTCTTTTTATGGCTGAGTAATATTCCATTGTACATATGTGCCACATCTTCTTTATCCATTCATCTGTCAATGGACACTTAGGTTGCTTCCATGTCCTGGCTATTGTAAATAGAGCTGCAATGAACATTGTGGTACATGACTCATTTTGAATTATGGTTTTCCCAGGGTATATGCCCAGTAGTGGGATTGCTGGGTCATATGGTAGTTCTATTTCTAGTTTTTTAAGGAACCTCCATACTGTTCTCCATAGTGGATGCATCAATTTACATTCCCACCAACAGTGCAAGAGGGTTCCCTTTTCTCCACACCCTCTCCAGCATTTATTGTTTGTAGATATTTTGATGATGGCCATTCTGACCAGTGTGAGGTGATACCTCGTAGTTTTGATTTGCATTTCTCTAATGATTAGTGATATTGAGCATCCTTTCATGTGTTTGTTGGCAATCCGTATATCTTCTTTGGAGAAATGTCTATTTAGGTCTTCTGCCCATTTTTGGATTGGGTTGTGTGTTTTTTTCATATTGAGCTGCATAAGCTGCTTGGAAATTTTGGAGATTAATCCTTTCTCAGTTGCTTCATTTGCAAATATTTTCTCCCATTTGAGGGTTGTTCTTTCATCTTGTTTATGGTTTCCTTTGCTGTGCAAAAGCTTTTAAGTTTCATTGGGTCCCATTTGTTTATTTTTGTTTTTATTTCCACTTCTCTAGGAGGTGGGTCAAAAAGGATCTTGCTGTGATTTATGTCATAGAGTGTTCTCCCTATGTTTTCCTCTAAGAGTTTGATAGTGTCTGGCTTTACATTTAGGTCTTTGATCCATTTTGAGTTTATTTTTGTTTATGGTGTTAGGGAGTGTTCTAATTTCATTCTTTTATATGTAGCTGTCCAGTTTTCCCAGTACCACTTATTGAAGAGGCTATCTTTTCTCCATTGTATATTCTTGCCTCCTTTATCAAAGATAAGGTGACCATATGTGCGTGGGTTTATCTCTGGGCTTTCTATCCTGTTCCATTGATCTAAATTTCTGTTTCTGTGACAGTACCATACAGTCTTGATTACTGTAGCTCTGTAGTATAGTCTGAAGTGCAGGAGCCTGATTCCAGCTCCGCTTTTCTTTCACAAGATTGCTTTGGCTATTCGGGGTCTTTTGTGTTTCCATACAAATCGTGAAATTTTTTGTTTTAGTTCTGTGAAAAATGCCATTGGTAGTTTGATAGGGATTGCATTGAATCTGTAGATTGCTTTGGGTAGTATAGTCATTTTCCCAGTGTTGATTCTTCCAATGCAAGAACATGGTATATCTCTCCATCTGTTTTTATCATCATTAATTTCCTTCATCAGTGTCTTATAGCTTACTGCATACAAGTCTCTTGTCTCCTTAGGTAGGTTTATTCCTAGGTATTTTATTCTTTTTGTTGCAATGGTAAATGGGAGTGTTTCCTTAATTTATTTTTTTTAAACATCTTTATTGGAGTATTAATGCTTTACAATGGTGTGTTAGTTTCTGCTTTGTAACAAAGTGAATCAGCTATACATATACATATATCCTCATATCTCTTCCCTCTTGTCAAATTTTCATCATTAGTGTATAGGAATGCAAGAGATTTCTGTGCATTAATTTTGTATCCTGACACTTTACCATATTAATTGATTAGCTCTAGTAGTTTTCTGGTACCATCTTTAGGATTCTCTGTGTATAGTATCATGTCATCTGCAAACAGTGACAGTTTTACTTCTTCTTTTCCGATTTGGATTCCTTTTATTTCTTTTTCTTCTCTGATTGCTGTGGCTAAAACTTCCAAAACTATGTTGAATAATAGTGGTGAGAGTGGACGACCTTTTTGTTCCTAATCTTAGTGGAAATGGTTTTAGGTTGTTCACCATTGAGAACGATGTTGGCTGTGGGTTTGTCATATATGGCCCTTATTATGTTGAGGTAAGTTCCCTCTATGCCTACTTTCCAGAGGGTTTTTATCATAAATGGGTGTTGAATTCTGTCAAAAGCTTTCTCTGCATCTACTGAGATGATCATATGGTTTTTCTCCTTCAATTTGTTAATATGGTTTATCACATCGATTGATTTGCGTATACTGAAGAACCCTTGTGTGCCTGGGATAAACCCCACTTGATCATGTTGTATGACCCTTTTAATGTGCAGTTGGATTCTGTTTGCTAGTATTTTGTTAAGGATTTTTGCATCTATGTTCATCAGTGATATTGGCCTGTAGTTTTCTTTCTTTGTGACATCTTTGTCTGGTTTTGGTATCAGGGTGATGAAGGCCTCATAGAATGAGTTTGGGAGTGTTCCTCCCTTGCTATATTTTGGAAGAGTTTGAGAAGGATAGGTGTTAGCTCTTCTCTAAATGCTTGATAGAATTCGCCTGTGAAACCATCTGGTCCTGGACTTTTGTTTTTTGGAAGATTTTTAATCACAGTCTCAATTTCAGTGCTTGTGGTTGGTCTGTTTATATTTTCTATTTCTTCCTGGTTCAGTCTCAGAAGGTTGTGCTTTTCTAAGAATTTCTCCATTTCTTCCAGGTTGTCCATTTTATTGGCATATAGTTGCTTGTACTAATCTCTCATGGACCTTTGTATTTCTGCAGTGTCAGTTGTTACTTCTTTTACATTTGTAATTTTATTGATTTGAGGCTTCTCCCTTTTTTTCTTGATGAGTCTGGCTAATGGTTTATCAATTAATTTACCTTCTCAAAGAACCAGCTTTTAGTTTTATTGATCTTAGCTATTGTTTCCTTCATTCCTTTTTCATTTATTTCTGATCTGATCTTTATGATTTCTTTCCTTCTGCTAACTTTGGGGGTTTTTTTGGTTCTTCTTTCTCTAATTGCTTTAGGTGTATGGTTAGGTTGTTTATTTGAGATGTTTCTTGTTTCTTGAGGTAGGATTATATTGCTATAAAGTTCCCTCTTAGAACTGCTTTTGCTGCATCCCATAGCTTTTGGGTCATCGTGTTTTCATTGTAATTTTTTCTAGGTATTTTTTGATTTCCTCTTTGATTTCTTCAGTGATCTCTTGGTTATTTAGGAGTGTATTGTTTAGCCTGCATGTGTTTGTATTTTTTGCAGATTTTTTTCCTGTAATTGCTATCTAGTCTCATAGCATTGTGGTCGGAAATGATACTTGATATGATTTCAATTTTCTTAAATTTACCAAGGCTTGATTTGTGATCCAAGATATGATCTATCCTGGAGAATGTTCCATGAGCACTTCAGAAGAAAGTGTATTCTGTTGTTTTGGGATGGAATGTCCTATAAATATCAATTAAGTCCATCTTGTTTAATGTATCATTTAAAGCTTGTGTTTCCTTATTTATTTCATTTTGGATGATCTGTCCATTGGTGAAAGTGGGGTGTTAAAGTCCCCTACTATGATTGTGTTACTGTCGATTTCCCCTTTTATGGCTGTTAGCATTTGCCTTATGTATTGAGATGCTCCTATGTTGGGTACATAAATATGTACAGTTGTTATATCTTCTTCTTGGATTGATCCCTTGATCATTATGTGGTGTCCTTCTTTGTCTCTTGTAATAGTCTTTATTTTAAAGTCTATTTTGTGTGATATGAGAATTGCTACTCCAGCTTTCTTTTGATTTCCATTTGCATGGAATATCTTTTTCCATCTCCTCACTTTCAGTCTGTATGTGTCCCTAGGTCTGAGGTGGGTCTCTTGTAGACAGCATATATATGGGTCTTGTTTTTGTATCCATTCAGCCAGTCTACGTCTTTTGGTGGGAGCATTTAATCCATCTACATTTAAGGTAGTTATTGATATGTATGTTCCTATTACCATTTTCTTAATTGTTTTGGGTTTGTTAATGTTGGTCTTTTCCTTCTCTTGTGTTTCCTGACTAGAGAAGTTCCTTTAGCATTTGTTGTAAAGCTGGTTTGGTGATGCTGAATTCTCTTAGCTTTTGCTTGTCTGTAAAGGTTTTAATTTCTCTGTCAAATCTGAATGAGATCCTTACTGGGTGGAGTAATCTTGGTTGTAGGTTTTTCCCGTTCATCCCTTTAAATATGTCCTGTCACTCCCTTCTGGCTTTCAGAGTTTCTGCTGAAAGATCACCTGTTAACCTTATGGGGATTCCCTTGTATGTTATTTGTTGTTCTTCCCTTGCTGCTTTTAATATTTTTTCTTTGTATTTAATTTTTGATAGTTTGATTAATATGTGTCTTGGCGTGTTTCTCCTTGGATTTATACTGTATGGGACTCTCTGTGCTTCCTGGACTTGATTGATTATTTCCTTTCCCATATTAGGGAAGTTTCAACTACAGTCTCTTCAAATATTTTCTCAGTCCCTTTCTTTTTCTCTTCTTCTTCTCGGACCCCTATAATTTGAATTTTGGTGCATTTAATGTTGTCCCAGAAGTCTCTGAGACTGTCCTCAATTCTTTTCATTCTTTTTTCTTTATTCTGCCCTGAAGTGGTTATCTCCACTATTTTAACTTCCAGGTCACTTATCTGTTCTTCTGCCTCAGTTATTCTGCTATGGATTCCTTCTAAAGAATTTTTTATTTCATCTATTGTGTTGTTCATCATTGTTTGTTTGCTCTTTGGTTCTTCTAGGTCCTTGTTAAACGTTTCTTTTATTTTCTCCATTCTATTTCCAAGATTTTGGATCATGTTTACTATCATTACTCTGAATTCTTTTTCAGGCAGACTGCCTATTTCCTCTTCATTTGTTTGGTCTGGTGGGTTTTTACCTTGCTCCTTCATCTGCTGTGTGTTTCTCTGTCTTTTCATTTTGCTTAACTTACTGTGTTTGGGGTCTCTTTTTTGCAGGCTGCAGGTTCATAGTTCCCATTGTTTTTGGTGTCTGCTCCCAGTGGCTAAGGTTGGTTCAGTGGGTTGTGTGGCTTCCTGGTGGAGGGCACTGGTGCCTGTGTTCTGGTGGATGAGGCTGGATCTTGTCTTTCTGCTGGGCAGGACCACATCTGGTATAGTGTTTTTACCCCTGTACTCTTGATGACAGGAGGCCATACCTAGATTCTTTGTTGGTTAATTAGCAGGAAAGAGACAGCACAAAGGAACTTCATTGTTTTTAAAGTAACAACTTCCCAAGAGCTACTGGGGTTGGAATCAAGGTCTGAACATTTTCTTCCCCTTCTGAATCCACTGAGTGTTTTAGATTAATACAATATTAGACCTGTAAACTTTGCCAAACACTACTTTCAACATCACAACAGTCTTATGAGACAAGGTTTTTAATTCTTGTTTTACAGCTGGGAAAACTCAGGCCCAGAAAGTTGAATGATGTAGCAAAGATTCAAATCAGATCTGAAGGGCTTAAGAGTCTGGTCCCTAACCACAAAATTACAGGGAAATAGTATCCTCTTCCTTTCTTCAGAGAGAATCAGGTACCATCAGAGAGAGTTTCCCTGACCTGGATAAGTTTAGGTCTGGGTGCTGTGTATTGACTACATTCTGATAAAGAAGGAATGAAGCAAGAGCCATGAGTAGCACCATGAATGAGCACAGGTACTGCTGAGGAAAAGGTTTTGTTTTCTTCCCCACCCCCACCCCCATTTCAGAGCTCTGAGAGAAATCAACTAGCATAACCAAAAGACCTGGTGGCACAGACAGTGCTATGTGTTCACCCTGTTTCTTTACTTCTTGGCAATGTGGATAGACTACATTTCCCAGCTTCACCTGCAGGTAGATGGGGTCATGTGACTGAGTTCTTTGTGGGCAGACCCCACCCATAAGACCTCCCTCACAATCCTCCAAGCTCCCTCTCTTTCTCTGTCTCTAAGCCAGATGCAGAGGATCCAGTGGAGGTCTCTGATGCCTCAACGGATGGAAGAATCCTGGGTTCCTGAATGACTGCATGGAACAGTGCATCACCGCCCACTACCTGCATCGGGCTATGGCATGAATGAGGATAAACCTACACTGTGATAAGCCAAGGAGATCTGGGGGTTATGTCACAGGACCCAGCACATCCTAATGTCGACCTTCACTCATTGTAATTCCACCACATGGGCAGGGGCTTTGGACTCTCCAGCCTTTCTTCTCACCCTTCAGTGAATCCTTGTTGTCTTTCCACTGCTCATTAGCACTGTACCTCAGCTTGCACTGAGAAAATGAAAGAAGATGAAATTTAAATCAGTCCATGTTTTTTCTTGTTAGCAGCTCTGGTCTTAAGAGGAGGCAAAACAAATTTTTTTTTTTAATGGAATCAGAGAGGAGGTTAAAATCATTGCTGAAGATGAGGTTTGACAATCATCTGTGGATTTCAGTTTTCTGCACTCTCTCCCCTTCATTAATCAACAACTGGCTGTGTTACTAGGCAGAGTCACTTCTGCCTGCACATTTGTCTCTGCTCCTTCTAGGCAGTTGTGCTCCAAGTGGGAGTCCACATACCCACAAAACCTCTCCAAGCAGAATGTTGGTAGCAACCAATCACGTGCAGACACCATCACGTCAGCCCTGCCTCAGCTTCAAAGCAAAGTGTCCTAGAATGCCATCAGTGACAGAAGTGCTGGCATCATCTGGTCCTCCTCAGTCATGTTGCATAGGATAAACCAGAGACCCAAAGAGGGCAGTTAATTTTGCCACAGTCACACAGCAAGTCTAAGACCAAGCCTCCTGCCTCCCAAGGAAAATGCTGGAAGTAGGTATTTCAAAACTAAGGGAGAGATGAGAAAATGATGCCCAATGTGTACTTTAAAAGGCAAGCAAATAATATACCAAAATATCAGAGAGGGTCTGGAAAAGGGTCAGGTATCCCTGCAAATAGTGTTCAGACATCCTTGAAAGGAAGGAAGGAAGAAAGAAAGAGCAAGGACTCTGATTCCCAGCATAACTACTCCTGAGAAGTCCTAGCCCCTGTGTCAGCTCTCCTGGTCTTTGGAAGATGCCCCACCAGGTGGTCCTTCTCATGTCCTGAATCTAGAGTATGAGAGCTGGGCCAGCTTACGTGTATGGATTTGACTGTCCTCATCATTATTGTCCACAAAAATACTGACATTAAGGCCACCCTAAACCAGAAAGGACACTCCAGAAGCAGTCTCTACAGGACACTCCCAGATGTTTACCTCCAAAATAGGGAGTTGGCAGGTTGGGATGGAGATGGAGAGAGAAGCATTGTATATAAAGAGTCTTGGGTCCTGGATACTCATGACTGAGAGATTCACCTGCTTTTATCCTTGGGTCCTCCTCAAGGATCAGCCCTGGCCATTGGCTTTAACCCAGGAGAAGTCACTCAAATTAAACTTACTCTAAAGACGTTCCTGATTAAGAATCAGATCTGAGGGTGTAAACAAATCCACTTTAACAGGCCAAATCAGAGTACTTCATAGACTTGTTTAGAGGCATTTCTCTCATAGGGTGCATGATCTAGAGGGAGCCATGTGATAACCAAATAGACACACAAAGAAATTATGATAACTGCTATGTCCTGGGTAGGCAAAGATCTGGTAGACCTGGTTTGGATTGGGAGGACTCAAGGAAGTGCTAGCTGCCTTTAGATTAGATGAAGCTGAAGACTTATCACATGAGGGAAGAAGAGAATGAATAGTTTCCAACAATTCGAAAAGGACTTTCAAGTTCCTATCAAGGAAATTGTCATATTGAGAGGGAGGAATTTTCTATATTTCTTGGGCTCTCAAGGGTTGGGAGTTAAGCTACAAGCTAAAGGGAAAGAGAATTCAGGATATAAAAAGTCCCTGCCACATGGGAAAGCCCAATGTTTCTGGTTTTGTGCTGAGCATGGAAAAAAGAAAGAGATGGAGAAGGAAACATGTGTCCTGGCTTCCCTCCAGGCTGAAATCCCAGAGAGTTTGCATACAATGGTAACCTTCCAGTTAGCACGAGGATTCATGAGATGGCTGGGGGCTAGCAAACCACTTTCTCGACCATAGCTTGAGGGAGGCTGCAGTGCTTTCAGAAAAGTCCTCCAATTCAGCTAGTCACAAAGTCCAAAATGGCTAAGGAATAATGGTACAACATGGATGGAGGGAATTCTCTAAATATTTGACCTGAGGTGGCAGCTTTGATTCCTTATGGTTGGTGTGTGGCAAGCAGGAGGCCCAGAAGACTTTGTGAGTCCTGAAGAGGGGATGTGGAGGTACCAAGAACACTGAATAAATGAGTTTGGGGTCCAAACAAAGGTTGTGGAGAACCAGGACACAAGTCATTTTCTTATATTCCTTTTCACATTTCAGGAAAACTGTTCAAGTAATTATGTTCAAATTGGCTACATGGGTGGTAAATATTTTGAGTGCTTGATTTCTCAGAAATATCTTTAATTGAAAGTTTGGCTGGGGGCATATTCAGAATTTGAGACATGTCATTTTCTTTTAAAAAAAGTATCTTCACTTTTGACGGTGAGAAATGTGATGTCAAGCTGATTGCATCTCAGGTAACCTGCTTCTTATTTACAGAAACTTTCAGAATATTCTTCTTATCCTTGGAGTTTTCTACTTTAATTCGGTTGCTTTTAAGTGTGAATTTTTTTTTCTCAGCATCCTGCTCAGCGTGGGTTAGGCCAAGACACGCTGGAGACCCTCCTTTCTTCACCTATGAGAAATGTCTCTCTATTTTCCATTGGTTTCTTTCATTCCACTCCGTTATCTCTGTCCTCTTCCTCCAACTTTAAATGGATGAATGTTTAACTCCTTATTACCCAGTTGTCTATATTTTATTATTTTCTAAATAGTGAAAACTGGATACAACCTATATTTCTAATAAGAGAGGACTGATTAAATACATCGTGACACATTTGTTGGTGACAAATGGAGTCATTTTTTAAATGTTGATCTATAAAAAGAAATCTAGATGGTCATGCAATTTAAACAACAACCACAACAAAATTAAACTATAAATGTACTGGAAGAAAGCATCAGGAAAAAGACAAGTGTAATCTCACACTAGGGGAGGGTTTTCTGAACATGATACCAAACCCAGAACCATTAAGGATACATTGATAAATTCGAATGCATGACGTTTTATATTTGTTTGGCTCTTTTTCGGTAACATTTAGCAAAGATAGTGTACATAGAGAAAAGTGCAAACAAGTGTACAACCTGATGAATTTTCACAAACTGAACAACCTGTGTAACCAGCACCCAGATCAAGAAAGAGAATGTTACCAATACCCAGAATCCCCCTCATGCCGCCTCCTGTCACTACCTCCCCAAGGGCCACCACTCTCCTGACTTTCAGTGCCTCGGAGCAGTAGTGCCTGTCTTTGAACTTGATACATGTGTAGGGTAATACAGCATGTGCTCTTGCTGGCTGGCTTCTTTTGCCCAGTGTTCTTGAAATTCATCCACATTGTGTGCAGAGTTGCAGTGTTCTCATCCTTGGTGCTGAGTACTTATCCACATGGGAATGTACTCCGATTTACGTCCATTCTACTGTGGACAGGATAACCTCTTCGACTTCTACTTACCATTGCGGGAGATTTCCTTGACTTATCTCCTAGCTTTGGTCTTTAGCCCTGGCTTTCCTATTTCTTATTGTCAGTCCTTTGATTCTTTTTTCTTCATTTTCATAAAATGAAACATATTTTTAGTTTCCAGGGATTTCTTTTTTGCTGTTTGTTCTTTCTTATACATAATATCTTGTTCTTTGTTTTCGAAAGAGAGTAAAACATGGACAATACCCACCTGCCTCTTTTTTTAAGGATAGTTCAGAACTTTCAAGTTCTTTTTCTATTTCCCAATTATTTCTGTCTCTTCCATAGAAGGTTGCTCTTTTTTGTTTATTTTTTTAAAATCTTAATCCTTCCCTTTGTGCTACTGGTTTTCCTTCAATATCTGGTTTTTGGTTGAGAATTCATATTCATGAGTAAAGAGCAAAATTTCCTCTGCAGTTGGGTAGGTTTTTTCCCTAACAAGCTTCTCCATAAGTGGGACAGCGGAAGGCAGGCTCTATGAGGAAGCAGGGGCTAGTGACCTGTTGATTCTCCTGTGGGTGCAGGCCTAGGGAGCTGTCTGTAGGCGGCATGCCCCACAACTGCCATGTAAGAGGGCCTGGGTTTCATATTGGAGTGATCTCTTGAGTGGAGCTGCTTTGTTCTTGATGCCCTTATTCCTCTCTTTCTAATGCTGATTTCTGATGAGGTAATTTCTGATCTGCTCAGTTTTTCTCTAGATCCCCAAAACCACAGGAAGATACCTTCCTAGAATGTTCACACATTTTCTTTAGAGACTAGCTCTTGGATTTTGTGCCATTGCCATATGCTCTATGTATGAGGGGAAGTGGGAGAAAGAGGATATTTCCAGGAGACTCACCTTTTAAAATTTCCTTTTTTTTTTTTTTTGATTACTAATCCTGGTGATCATCCCATGGCCAGCATTTTGTATTCATCGACCTCGACCTGGAAGATTTCTCTGCTCCCCCTGCTGTGATGAGGTTGTTCTCATGCTGGGTATTTTAAGCTGCAGTTTCTCCAGTTCTGTTGTCTTTATCAAACTGATCACATCTGTCTCTTCTCATCCAGGATATCCTTTAACTTTCTCTTTTGCTGTTGGCTTTTGTCCTTGTCTTCCAGCACTACTGTATTTAAATTATTGTTCTTTGAAATCTCCCTTCGTCCTTCTAGGGGACTTTTGGGAGAAATGAAGGCTGGACATATGAGTCTTCCATCTTAAATCTGAAACCAGATGTGAACGTTTATAGGAGAATGGATTGGAGAGAGGCAAGAATGGCTTCAGAAAGACATGATTGTGATAATGCAGGCATGATATGACATGTCCTTAGGTTCAAATGGGGGCAGTAGCAATGGAGGAGTGGAAAGATTTATTAAGAAGTATGGAAGTAGAGTCAACAGCACCTGGTGAAGGATTAGACATGGGAATTGAGAGTAAAGCTTCAAGATGATCTCTGAAGGCTGGTGCAACCAGTGGACAGAGGTGCCATTCACTGCATCAGCATTCAACAAGGAATGTAGTACTTGTTTCTGCTGTTGTTTTTTTTAATTATGAAGAGAAGACTTTCCAGTGCATCAAAAAATTCCTGATTGTAGCTTAAACATTCATAAGCTTAAAAGCTCAAAATGTTCAGGTCAAACCCAGAACAGTCTATGCATTTCCAGACTCAACCTTGCTGATAAGATACAACCAGGACTCCCTGGAGACTACAGCAGGCGGGCTCAGGAAATAGGCATCCATAACTTCCAGAAGGCCCTGACCTTGAACTGTTCCTTGGGCTATTAAGCTGCTTAGACTGTGTCTCCTGAACAAGTTTTATGGTAACTTGCATGAATTTGGAGAAATGGAGTGTCTTGGGTAGAAGTTTAATCTTTTTGTTTCCTCTGGTGTACTCCAATATAATTAACTCCATGTCAATAAATGCTATATTTTTATAGCATACAAAATCTGAACTGTTATATTTTGATGTTGTTTGCACCCCATATGGAGGCAGTCTTCAGGGAGGATGCTAATATCTGATTTCAAGTGGGAAGGAGAGAAATAAGAGTGTATCTCCAGAAGCAAGAAAAAGTAAAAACTGAACTCAGAGGAGGTAGTCTCCAAACCTAGAAGTCTTGGCCCCATCACCACATGCTCCCCCATCCCCTTCCTTGCATGCCTACCAATTCCTGCTGTGTGATCACAGCAGACTGAAGGATAATTTTAAGAAGAGTGATTCTTCAGTTGCAAATGTCCCACAAAAGAAATGCTAAACACTTTGGGGGTATTTTGTAGAAAATTTGTAGAAAAATACCAGAGCTTGTTCTATATCTTGGTTTCAATAACATAAAATCCTATAGCAGAATAAGCCAAAGTCAAAAGACTGGACACATTGTGTTTTATGTGTTTTAATCCAAATTTGGGGCATCTAGAGTGATGAAAGTACTTGTAAAATTCCAGCCACATCAGAGCATTCTTAGGTCACATCTTCTTGGTCAGATTCATGAGGAAAGAGAATTCTAAGAGACTGAGAGTTCCTCCAAGAAGTCATAGACACTTTTTTAAGGCTTTTGCCGGGGAGGGCGCGGGGGCAGAGAATAAAAGGGCATTGAGTGCTTGGTTTGGCATAAAGGTAAGAAGGAGGGTGGAAGTTTCACCAAAGGAGGAAGGGATGAACAAGTTCAGGGCTGAAGCCCTGGAAACTGACACCTATTAGCTTAAAAAGCACCTTCACTTAAATAATTTTATCCTTGTTTTCTGGGACAGGCAGGGGAGGTTATAGTAGCTCCATATTACTGGAAAATAAGCCAGAGACTTTAAAGGAACATGCCCAGGGTTTCACAGCTAGCAAGTCAGGGAAGACCCCAGGACTCCTGAATCCTAGTTTTGAACCCAGTGGTGCCTCTTAAAAGACTGTAATACTTCTCCATGGTTTTGTGCTGGCCACAAGCATCCAGGAAGGCCAAGAAGCAGCCTTATTGATGTTACGCTCTACTGAAGGGAAAACAAATGATCAGTTCAGTCTAATCAGTCTAATTTAAAGTTGACTTTGTGTAAACGGGGAGGCAGGGAGACAGTAATTTGGATTTCCAGCTAAGACGTTATGCTATATATAAAATTGCATTCTGATCACCTTGTGTTGATTATCTCAAAGCAATATCCACAAACTAATGAGACCCAATCTGACGTGAAATGCATAACCATTGATCTGGGCTTCAATTTGTTTGTTTATGCACTCAATGGAGGGTCCAAAACAGCTACTCAGGATTGCCCCATCACCATCTGCCATGCTGCTCTGTTTATGGTGTGTGTGAAAGAGAGTTGGGTGGTGATGAGGGTGCACAAGTAAGTACGTGTGTGTTTGGGTGTCTGTGTATGTCTGTGGGGGTGTTCCAGTGGACTACAAGGAAATCTGCTTGGAGTTTAGCACAGCCCTTCTCTAAAATGAAAAGAGGAGAAAAGAAACAAAACGAAGATGTGGCTTTGCTCAAGTTCCCCAGAAGCAGAGTCTGACATGGAGCTTCAGAGGCACATGATCTACGGGGGGGTGCTCTCAGGAGAAAGCGGGTAGGTTGGCTCAGGATGGGGCAGGGGAAGGAGCTAAGCAGGAAAGTGCTCTCAGCGGGAGATGAGCTTCAGCCTGCTCCTCTGGAAGCTCTGGAGCATGACTTGTGTCATAGAGCTGGTCCCACTTTGAAGCCCAAGAACTTGCTTTCTTTGCCCCCGTATCAGTCCATCATTGGCTACAGACTTTGGGCTGAAGGAGGAGAAGGCGGGGATCTAACATCCCAGGCCAGGCAGGTCTTGCTTGACTGAGGGTCACCTGTCCAGAGAAGGGTCAACTATAAGCCAGTGGCAGCAGACATTAAAAGCAGGTGGGAGATAGATGCTGGCCCAGTAAAGGTTCATAACACCAACAGTATCCACTAGATATTACATGTGTTTTTATTTTGTGAAAGGCAAACTCACCCAGAGTACAGTTTGTGCCTTCTGCATTTTCTGATCAGCACCTATTATCCCAGAGGTCAGAAACCACTTTGGTCATGAACGAACATCAAGCCTAAGGAAGGTCTATAGATACACCTGTGGCCTTGTGTGTCATAAAATAAGTCCAAGATGAAAATGTGAAATCTGAGTAAGGCCTGGAGTCTGGTTAGTTGTACTGTGCCAATGTCAATTCCCTGGGTTTTATAAAGCACTATAGTTTTGTAAGATTTACCTTTGGGAGAAGCTGGGTGATGGGTATGCAGGAACTGTGTACTATTTTTACAACTTCTTGTGAGTCTATAATTCCTTCAAAAAAAAAAAAAGGTTTTCTAAAAACACAAGATCTGGAGTCAGAATACGAGATTTGAGCCCTGGTTCCAGCAGCAATGAGCTGTGTGATCCACTTTGCTTTAGTCACTTTGAGGGGAGCTACTGTGCTTTATTCTTCTTTGTATTTTTTTAGGGCGTGCCCCCCCCAAAAAAACATGATGAAAGAAGAAATCACTCAGTGGTTCAATGAATAAATGACCAAATAAACAGTTAACCCTGGAGCAAATTACTTAAGCTTCCTGAGCCTCAGCTTCTGCATCTGTCCCCGGGGTGATTACAAGGGTCCAATGCACTCACACAAACAGTGCTCAGTGTGACCTAACCTTGTTCCTTATTCTGTTAGCAGGACTCAGGCCAGGCTGGTGGGCTCAGAATCACCTGGGGAGAAGCTTAGAAATGAAGGTTCTCTGGCCTAATTCAGGGTATGTGGAATGAGGCCCCAGAATCTATAGTTTAATCGGCCCACCCAAGTGACTGGGTCATGGAGCAAAGCTTGGGATCCATTTATGGCCAAGATCCCAGCATGTTATTCACCTGCTAAGTCAGAGGGAAGAAAAGAAAGTGAGGAAAGAGAAAGAGAGAGGAGGAGAGAATAAGGAGGTGATGGGAGATGGAACTGCATATGACAAGGGGAGCTGCCAGCATCCTCTCCAGCTTTCTCGGTGCAGGTTGCTGCCCAGGGTCAGGCCAGAGGATCCACAGAGAACTGGTGAAGCAATTTGCAGCCCAACTGCCCATGAACCCACTGATTTGAAAGTGTTTGTGGACCCTTTCTCTCTACCCCCAGAGTATCTTAAGAATTTACCAGATTTAAAATGACTCAGACTTTGATTCCAAAAGAATTTTTTAAAAAAGCAGGTAGAGTTGTTTCTATATATAAAAAGTCTGTCGTTATGGAAACGTGTCTCAAATAAAGCTCCTTTTAACACAATAAAAGTCCTCTCCTCAGCGTTTGCCAGCATCATTTCATAAGAAGAGAAGGAAGGGATACACCAGAAAGACATTCACGTAAAGCTGTGGGGAAAAAATTAAATTTGCAGTACCTTAATACCCAGACAAGCATGCCACGTTCACACTTCTAGAACTAGCCCAGCAAGTCTTCCCCTCATCCTACTAGTCTCCAAATCAGACTGCCCTCTTTTTTTCTCAAAAAAAAAAAATGTGAAGATTAGCGTTTGGAAATGGCATCTTCCTTTTTTAAAGAATTACAGGCAGGCACTTGGCAGATGCTTTTAACTAGCTGTCAGGTTATCTTCAGGGGTGTGTGTGAGTGTGAGTGTGTATGAGTGTGCACACACACACCCCATGCACATGAGCTCTCTGACCCACAGGAATGAGGAGGTGGTGGTTCCCTCCCTCTCTCCATCTGAGGAATGATTCCTTTGTGCCAGAACTAAGATCCACATTGGTTTCCTTCCTTTCGCTCCCTGCTGGTACCTTTGGAGATGCAGCAGAATCGCGCTGGGCTTAGAATCAAAAGATCTGAGTAGGCAAATCACTCAACTTTCCCATTTCTGGTTTTGGGAAAATACTGCTTGCCTTGATCTCACAAGGAGGTTGTGGGGATACCATGAAAGAACAAGAGTGATGGTGCACTGCAACCCCAAAGCTGGATGCAATTTATTGAGCTATTTGAGCTACTTATGAAATGTGAGCTATCTTTATTGCTCAACGTGGCTCAAATACTCTTACCCTATAGGGCCCTTATCCCCAGCACAATTTGGGGAACCCTCTCTGGGTGTCCCTAGGTATCACGATACCTAGGATAACACTTACGGAAAACATCACCTGCCAGGCACTATTTACCTCATTTGTCGCTTAAAACCCCTGAGGTAGGTATTATTGTCCCATCTTTCAGAGGAGAAACTGAGACTCCCAAGGTTATATAACCAAAAGGCAGCTGGGTGAGTAGTGACTCCACATTTGGGTGGTTCCACAGTCTGTGCTGTCCCCACCAGGCATCCAGGTCTGTGCTCTGTGTCACTACTTTATGGGGTACTTTCCTGAGGCTTTCTCTGCCTTCCCATGTCTCCTACTTGGTTTTGTTTTGTTTTGTTTTGTTTTTGACCTTTGAGGGCTGAATCAACATATTCACCCAGTTCAATTCATTCAATTTGAAATCAAGAAAAAGTACATCTTCAGGCTCCACAATGACCCATTTTTCATCACCATTTTTCCTCACTCCAGTCTGCCCATGATGTGATGCAGAATGTCCTTCCCAATGCAGTCAAAATTCTTATCAGGCCTGCACAAGTGTTTGTCTGTGTGTGTGTGTGTTTGCTATCAGACTGATTGCTGTGTTTGTCGATGTCATTGATCCTCTCTCTCATTTATCCAGTAATTGATGTAAGATTCCAAATAAGTCCCCTTTTGTTCCAGAAACACAATATAAGAGGTCTGAAAAAGCCAACATTCACATGGCGTTAAACTTAAAAATTTTTGTAATCAACACTAATTTGACATGATGGTGCACAACACTTTTTATCTCCAAAGCTCTTTGCAAAAATTAATTACCAATTAACCTAAAAATGTAGAGCACTATGTATTTATCATCTGTGCACTCTGAACTTGAAAATGTTTGTCTTAAAAAGTATGACTGGTAAAACTCTCTCATATGCTTTCAAGTAAGGACAAGGAGTTCCAAATAATGCACTGAGAAGGACAGATCACAAGTGAGATGAAACTGTCAGATTAATCTGAGAACTATTAGTAATCCCTAGAAAATGCTACACAAATATTCAGTAGAAGTTTACTGAAGGAATTTCTCCAAACTAATAATGCTATTCGGTCCAGAGCAGTGAGATATGACATGAGAGGCTGAGCAGCACTGCCCTTTCATTTGAATCCATGGAGCCTCTGAAAAGTGCTTTACGACACAGACATGTGAATCCTCAAATCAGAATGGGGGAGGGGGAGGGAAGGAGGGAGAGAAGGAGGAGAGAGGGAGAGAGGGAGAGAGGGAGAGAGGGAGGGGGAGGAGGGGAGAGAGCAGCAAAGGAAGTTGCCTACAGTTGGTTTGAGGTTGAAGGGACAATGCTTGGCATTGCTAAAAGCATATGACCTTTCTATAGAAGAACCATGAACTGCAAAGACTCACTAGGTCTTAACTTTCATTTTAAGATATGAAAAGTAAACTCTTTTTCAAGACTAATTGTTTTCTAAGTCAGTCAGTTCGCTACTGCCTCATCCAAAACAAGCCTCTCTCTAGCCCCACCTGGTGGTCCTTCTGCCTTCAAACCACAAGCTAGACTGAAAGCAAAAATTTTGCAAAAAATCCATTTACAGTCCTGGGTTTGGCGCACACAATGGACAGGGAAGATTTTTCTAGAGACTGATCAGAAAACATATCCATCTAGAATTAGGCCGCTCTCTCTCTCTCTCTCTCTCTCCCTCTCTTCCTCCTTCCCTCACCTCTTCCCTTTTGCCACAAAACATGGTTACAATTTATTTCAAAGCTGACAACAGAGCTAAAAGCCCAGATGACACCACTAGACTCCTCACCATGGGAAAGCAGTGCCAGCTGAGCAGGCACGAATTCATAGCACAGCAGGAACAGTCTGTCATACCCGGGCTGTGAAAAATCTTCCAAATTTCCGCAATGGAGGGAAGCAAACAAGCCCAAAAGAAGTATCATTTAGACTTTGAAAGAAGAAGGTACATGCCAGCTATGAGACCCAAGGTACCCAGGCAGCTTCTAGGCAGGGATGTGTAGTTTGTAGATTATTAGGAATTTTTAGGTAGACATATTGATGGATTAATATTTACATGGTCTGATCTGCAAGTGGGAGAAAGGGTGGAAAAATTCATGGAGGGTTAAGAGGTGCCCATCCCTTCCAGAAACATCAGTACCTTAGACTGTCTAACCCTGACCTCCGGAGTGTTCCAGATCTCCAGGGACAACACGAGGGTCTGACCACTGGCTCTAAAAAGCTTTGAGGCTTTGCCTTGAACTTCCACACCACTGCCCAACCTCTGCTCCCTGGAAAGCTGACTTCTCTGGTTGCACTATAGCTCCGGCAGCAATACAACTGTGGGAAGGGAGTTGGCGCAGCAGTGAGCTGACAAATATCATTTTTAATTAAATAGTATATTTAAAAATGTGTTTCGCACGTTAAAAGCACAGATGGTGAGGCGTCCATGCCTTAGGAGACAGCTGTGCTGAGGAGAGAACAGGTGGGGAGGATGGCTCATCCTCACACCAACTTCCTGGCACGCTTTCCTCTGAGCAGGGCCGTCACCTGATCTGCCTCCTGCCCTTAGGCTGGGGACCTTGCTGGCAAACTCTGTCCCACCTAGACCAAGCCAGAGTTCCCTGTTGTCCTGAACTAGGGTCATTTCCAACTAAGGACATTGTGTAAAACCATTTCACAACACTGAGGATGCATTTTTTTTTGGTCTTTTTTTTGTGTGTGTAGTGGTGGTTATTATTGCTATTGTTTAGGATCATTTTTGCTGTTGTGGATATTTTTTCTTTTGGTTTGGTTATTTTTATAAGAAGGAGACAAGTGAAAGAAAAATGGAAGCAGTGTGGTATATAATGACCCAGATAGCCCTGCAGATCCCCAGCATTTGGGGACCACTGGAGCCATGTTTCCCTCTCCATGTAATACATTCATATTGACTTAGCACAATGGTTCTCAAAGTTGAGGTCCCTGGACCCACAGCATCACCTGGGAACATACTGGAAATGCAAATTCACAGGCTCCACCCCAGATTTACTGAATCAGAAGAACTTCAGGAGTGGGGCCCAGCCCTCTGTGTTTTAACAAGCCTTCCCGGTGATTCTGATGCTCTTTCAAGTGTGAGAACCAATGCCTTGGGTATCCAATGCAGATTTGTTCACAGGGAGCTAGGACCCTGGTCTGGCCTATTCTATTTCTTATGGCAAAACTAACACATTACTTGCTAGCCCAGCTCCCTGGCTTCTTAGGAATTCCTGGAATTCTGGTTCATTGGTAGGTCTGGATTTTTGCATCTGCAGATGAAAGGCAAATCTGGAGTTGTGGTGAGGCTGCCAGGGCAATGCTATTTTCTGACTCTGTCCTCAATGCCTTCTTTCCAGCTTCTCCACCAGAAGATTCTGTGCTCAGAGAGAACAGTGAATCCGGCTTGGCCCCGGGCTCAGTGGGAGTTGACAATGTAGTGGTGAAGACAGCCTTGGAAACAGATCCTTGTACTGGAAACTGATCAGTGCTATAGAGCAGCCTGATCCAAGTGCCTGGGCACATAATACAGCCCAAGGGAATGCAAGGACACAATCATCCCTTAATCTCTCCAGCCCCAGCAGAGACCCAGCAGTGCAGGCAGGAGAAAAGGCACAGAAAATGAAGCATCTTCCCACAGGATACTGTCCCTCCTCCTTCCCTGTGAGATGACAGCTACAATGCCCAGGTGGTGTCTGCCTGCCTGGGTCCCTGGAAGCAATTAGGGAATGGAGTCAAGGAGGCCTCCCAAGCTGTCCAGCAGTGCGGCCTGGCTCTCTCTGAAGCTCCAGGGGGTGATGTAAGTGTGCACACATGTGTGCGTGGGTCATCTGCAAACCAAGGGAAAGCCTGTCCGTTTCTTTCAAACCCTTAATTACTAAGATGAAACAAGTGAAACTAAATTTCTAGAGTTCTATGACCAAAGCCATCTCAGTCTGAAGTTTTGCCCCACTCCCTTTGGGGGCATATTTCCAATTAAATGTTCAGTACTAGCAGGGTAGCGATGACCAGGATCCTTACCTCTTCTAACCTCAGCAGAGGGAGCCTTCTGCCACCATTCTGACCTCTGCCAAAGGCAAGGGGAGCTTTTTCCTGTCCATCCATGTTGACTCAGGCTGCCCTTCCTTCACCTACAAGAGTCTTCCACCCAGCATCCCATCCATGGTCCTCCTGGGAGCTTGGGGTCCATGAGTCTGGGGGACTGGCCCCCATCCCATCCTGGCTCCACCATTTGTAAGCAAGGTCTTCACCTCTCTGAACTTTCTCACATCTGCACTGAAACACGGAACACTGTATTCATGTTATCCTTGGGGTGGGGGGTGGGGGATGGTGAGGATAGGAGGAGATGTCTGTGCAGTGGAGCCTGGCCCCCGGGTGGGGTTTGGTAAATGGTGGTATTAGGAAAGCAACTCACGTGTTGGTCTGGAGCCATTTCCTTGATCAATTTCAACAGATTAAATGGGACCATGCGTTGTGTTCTCTGGCAATGCCAAGTCTCTGGGCTCGGCCTGACATTCACCCAGGGCAGGCAGCCTCATGACTACAAGAATCCCCACGTCAGGGCAGAAGAACTGGAACTGGGGGATGATAATCCAAAAAGCCAAAATGGCAATGAAAAGAGCTGAAGAAAAAAAATACATCTCTGATTGCAGCCTGGGGAAGGCAGTTGTTTCGTTGATTTTATTTCACTGCCAGTGGACAGGACCTCAGGGCTGCACCTCCTCTTGCCCTGGCTGAGCAGAACCTGGTGGATATGGCTCCCCAGCTTCACCCTGACCACCAAGCTCATTAACATGCCCATTACCCAAAATATCTAAGTGTGCAAGGCTTACAGGGGCCCAAAGTGGGCTGAATGAGCTGTGGCATTATCTTCTGGGCATGAAACGCTGTCCCAACCCTGCCCCCTCACAACAGCCAAACCAAATTGACTAGGTCTTCATAGTTACCGGAGTGGTGCCTCTGTGCCTGGCTGGAGGCTACAACCTAGTGCTTTTCCTTATTTCTGGAACCTTATTCCTGAGAGCCCAGGGGGTCAAGCTGTGTCAGGAAGAAACCCAAAGCTCCACAGTCACTCGGGGAACTCTACTGGGAAGTGTCATGGGGAAGGGGAGAAAGCAATGCACTAGGGACCCTCCTACACTGGACAGAAACTCAGTTCCATCAGTACCACTGTCATCACCATTTTACATATGACAGAACTGAGGCTCAGAAAGGTCAGGCTTTGCCAAAGCCTGCACAGCTGGCAGGGGACAGAGGCGGAACCCTGTGCCCTAAGTGTCTGTAGATCCCCCTACAGCATCCCCTTTCCTATTGCACTCAGCAGAGAGTCGGAAAGAAGGTCATGATCCTAAGCACCCCTCCTTTTAAAGGAAGGCAGCCGCAGGAATACTGGCCAGTGCCTGGGCAGATGGGGGTGTGCTGGGGAGACCAGGGTCCTGGGAAGAGCCAGTGTGCCCTGGACCTAAAACCCAGCCTGGCCTCATATATCCCTCATTTCCCCCAATCCTGGGCCTGCCAAAACGGTTTATCAGAGTTTTCATCAGTTTTGCTCACTCATAACTACCCTTCCTCAATACAGCTGTGCTTCAGCCCATGACCCTCCTCTCCCAAAATTCTTTGCAATGAGCAAGAATCCCCCACTATTTTTAATTCATCCACATCTCTACCTTTCTCTCTTTCTAATTCTCCCTTCTTTTCTCTTCTTCTCCTCACTTTTCTTCTCTCCTGTCCCTTTTCCTTCTCTGTGTCTTTGCCTCTCTAATTCTCTCTTTTTAATTCCCTCTCTTTAATCTCTCTCTCCCTCTCTCTCTGTCCCTCAATGGCTTTCTTTACTGTTCTCCCTGTCTCCATCATCTCCTCCCACTATCTCTCCTTCCCCTGCTTCTCGCTCTCTCTCTCTCTGACCACTCTCTTCCCCAGCTTCCTCTCTTACTCCCTCCCCTGGGCCTTCCGTAAGACCAGGAGCTAAAATGACAAGTCACAACAACCCACAGGGTATAAGATGACCTGGAGCACTTCATCCTTGCACACAAGCCCTCAGCATCAACCTGGACCTGGTGCCTTTCAGCTGCCTGATTAAAGCACCAAGGGAGGTTTGGTCTGGATATGGTTTTATAGTGTTTGCAGAAGGGGGTAGTTGCCTTTTGTCCCCACGCCAAAATGAAGCAAAGCTTTTTGGAAGGGGAAGTCAAAAATAAAAATCCCAGCCAGCCCCTCTTAGTATTGTTCTGCGTGCCAGTGACTTGATGCTGGTTCACTGGGAAGAGGGTAACTGCAAGGCCACCCACGGCACTGGCCTGGCCTCCTCCTGGCCAGGCTGCTCCTCAGCATGGTGGGGGCCACTTTGAACAGGAGACAACAAAACAATGGGGAAACTGGGCTCGGAGCCTTCGACCCAGACGCAGAGGCTAAAAATGACTTCTACCCATGTGAGTAGTGTTTTTCAGCATAAAGGGGACAGGAGGGAGCCACAGGCTTTGTAAAGGTGGCTTAGAAAGGAAGGGAGTGTGCCAGGGACACATTTTATCTATTTCTGCAGCCCACAGCCTTCAGGGCCACCCAGGAAAAAAAAAAGAGAGATAGATGTTATTGGCATTTGCAATTCCATCTCAAAGCTGAAGCAAGGTCTGGAGAAGTTGGGGTTATTTGGTCCCAACCTTTCTCTTTCCAGATGAGGCGACTGGGGTCCAGCCACCACAGGTTTATTGCCAAGGCTGCCCTACTGAAACAAGAGAACACTTCAGACCCTCACTCTACTTTCCACCACCTGCCACATCTGCTTTGTAGATAGATGAGCATCAGAAGGGGCCTGGAACTCAGCAGCTGTGGCCCAGATCCCTAAGGGCAGCATGTACACACACACTTTGAAGAATTCGGATTCTCTTTCAAAGCTTGGCAAGATGATGAGGGTGTCTGTCCTCAGTTCCACTGCATCATTTGTTCTCAGACTATGTTTTCTAATTCTCATTCCTCAGATGGGTAGCAGTTTGGGGGTTTTATTTTCCAATCTTTTATTAACTTCCATCTCCACCATTTCCTGGTATCTCAGACTGGTTTCTCTTGATGCAGAGCCTGAGACAAGGATTCTGCTGCATGTGCCATATTAAGGGAGTGCTGTCAGAAACAAGGGAGGGAGGGAAGCAGGATAAGGCAGAGAAAGGAGCCAAGCAAGGATGGGGGTCTCACGTAAAGTCTAGCTTTGATTTGACCACAGAGGCTCTGGAGACAAACTACAACACAAATTTGTGCACCCTTTAGGTCCAACTTTTGTGCTCCCATATGCATCCATCACTGGCTGCGGGCTTCCCCAGGATAAGACACGTGCATGCACCAGAGCCAGGCAGCTCCTATCAAAGGAAGACAATTCTCTGGAGAAGGAGTACAACTGTGAGCTTTCAGCAGCCTACACTCCCAGCAGTTAGGGGGTGGGCATCCCAGCGTGATAAATGGGATCTGGACAAGGCACCAACAGCATCTGCTACATTTGGCAAGACCAGAGTTAGAAACATCATATAGTTCTTGATGGATCCTACCTTCACCACTCCCTCTTTTGTACCCCTAATCTGAGCAGCATCAAAAGTGCAATGTGCTGTTCCTTTGTCTCTGCTGCAACAATGCCAGACTCACTAGGTCTCATCTTCATCTCCAGGGGTCACTGTCCTAGTGCAGATCCCACCATTTCCCACCTGGGCCAGTTCATCAGTTTCCCCATCAGTCTCCCCACCAGTCTCCCTGCTTCTAGTCTCGTCATTTCTAACCCATCCTCCTGCCAGCTACCAAAGAAAACTGAATCATTATTGCCTTATGCTCCCAGCTTAAAACTCTTCAAAGGCACCTTATTATCCTCAAGATAAAACCCAAGCTCCTTAACATGGCAAACAAGACTCCTTGTGACCTGGCCCAGATGACCACTCCAGCCACATCACATGCACCGCCATCCCCATTTCATTCTCCAATCATACTTTATTTATTTATATATGTATTCTCCAATCCAAAACATGCCTTACTGTTTTACAACTCTGTGCCTTTAAACAGTATTCTGGAATGCTCTTGTTCCCTTCTCTACCTGGCTATTGCTTACCCATTCTTCCAGAATAAGTTTAAATACTTCCTCCTGCCTTTTCTGACCTCACAAGCCACCACTTCACCTTGAGCATGCCTCTATATTACAATTCCCATGTTGTATAGACATTATTATTTTGTTAGTCAGTATCCCCCACTAGACCGTGAGTTTTCTGAAGGCTTGAACCATGTCTTACTTATATACACATCCCTTTCTAGTTCAATGCCCGGCCTATAGCAGGCAACCATACATCTTCCTTCAAGAAATTAACAAATGCCTGGGCACCTCTATTCAAGGACCTGAATATTTCATCTCTTTATATCATTACCAATCCTGCGAAGTTAGGGAATAAGTCTTCTGGGTAGTTAGCCTCTCTCTCAAAGACTCTCACGTTTGAGCGGTTTTCTAATTTCATGCTAATGGTATTATTCATAATCATTCCTGTCTCTGAGTCACTGCTTACATGTCCCAAGTCCTTGAAATATTACTTTTTTCTTCTATCCAAATCCTATGCGTTAGTGGGTCACAGTCTAACAGCTGTGCTGCCATGAGGGTACTCCCACTAAATATTAAATATGTGACTTTATTTTTCTTCTTTAGACAGTGAAGATTCAAGTTGTGCTACAATCTTGGCATAGAAAGTAAATATCTTTTTAATGCTGGGGGAATGTCCCTTCAAATAGTAGGTGCAAAGTGAGTAGTCTCAGTCTTTCTGCATAACGAAGTCATTTTCGCTCGGGAGGTGCGGGAAACGTGGTTGGTGAATCAGGGCATTCACCAACACCCACTTCTTCTCCCCTTCCTGAGTACATGGAAGATCACACTTTGCAGGCCCTTGCAGGTAGCTGGGCCATGTGACCAGTTCTAACCAATGAAAGAGAAGCAGAGGGGAAGCGCATCACTTCAGAGCTGAACAGGGGAAGATCTGTGTACAATTCCAGAGTCTCTCCTCTCCTCCTGCAGTGATCCTGGGGGAGGCCTCATATTGAGAGCAGCCTGATTCGCTGAGTCACCACTTGGACGACAGCTGCCCTAGAGAATCCCCCACACATGGCAAGAGCAATAAACTCCTCTTGCATTAAGTCACTGAGACATCAGGATTGTTTGTTTCTGCAGCATAGCCTATTCTGTCCTGATTAATATGGGAGGATTGGAAAATAAACCACCCCAGAACCACGTGGACAAGCATAGCTTTTAGTCATCAAGTGCTTGACCCCAACAGGGTCTTGATCGAGTGCTCCCAGACTGGCTGCATCCTAATGAATGCATCTGCCTATAAAATAGAGAAGCCCAACACTGAAAGTTACAGATTTGGGCATCCAAATGTTAGGCACCCTTGCCCAAGCCTGGAAAAGAAGAAATAAGATTTTTCTCACTTGAAGGCTCACTGTGAACTGTGCCAGGACCTGGACTAGCAAAACCTCATGGCAGGAGTGACCAGGCATCCATAGGAGTAGTCAGGATGAGCAGCATGGCCAGTCTGCATCAACCTCCTTGAGTCTGAGTGAGGCCAGCCAAGCCTCCTCAAAATAAACATAAACTTCTCATTTTATTTTCAGTCCTTGGAGGGCTAGAAAGACCAAGTCATTTTAGTCCATGGAGACCCCCCATTTCACTGTGCTCCTGCTGAACACTGCACATCTCTCAGGCCTTAGAAGATGCTGGAATGAACCAGACTCCAAAGTTCCCCAAAGTGCAGCTCAGGCTCTCAAGAACTGCAGGATAAGAGCTGGTCTCCAAGGGGTGTGTGAGCCCCAGATCATGCCCTGCCTCGCCACACTGCGGGAGAACTATAGCTCTGAGTTTGGTCAGAAGTAGACTAGCTCTGGAACCCATAATTCGTTCAACATGTTTTGACTGAATGCTTATTGTGATCTCAGCAGTATTCCAGGTGCTGAGGATTCAGCAGTGACCAAGACACAACCCCTGATATCATGGAGCTTATTTCTGGGCTTGGTGAGACATGAAATAAACAGAACAAATTCTCATATCAGGCTGTGCCAGAGTCACGAGGACCATAACGTGGTGGTGTAATAAAGATTAAATTGAGGTGGGGATAGCTGTTTTGGATTAAGTGGTCAGGAAAGGACTCTCAGAACAGGTGGTTTTGGAACTGAACCTGAATGATAATAGTAATAACTAATAATGATTGAGGGCTTTCTTTGTGCCAAGAGATGTTCAAAGTGTTCAAAGCACTTTCCATGTATGAATTATTTTAATCCTCTCAACAACTCCATAAAGTCAGTACTATTATCTCCATTTTACTGCTTGAAGACACTGGGGTAGCAAAGGGATTGATTACGTGCCTAGGGTCACACAGCTAGACAGAGGGGGAGGCAGCGCCCTAACCCAAGCAGTCTGGCTCTGGAGTCTGTGCGCTTAGCTACTGCACTATACTGCCTCTTAGCAAATGCTATAAAGAAATACGTCCTGGGAAGATATTGGCAAGCACCCTGGGACAGGGTACAGCAAGCACAAAGTTCCTATGTTTGGAAAGCAGACATCCCTCCCACAGCAATTTCTGTTTGGACCACTGAGTCATTTCCACTTCTGGCCAAACCCAAACCAACTGTTAAAATCAGGGTAATGTCTGAGGCCTATCACCATCATGCTTGAAAACCCCCAACCAAATATGACACAAAGAAGATATTGTCCTTGAACTTGAGATCAAGCCCAACATAACTGCTCTCTGAAATATTAAAGCCTTGCTATGGCTCCCGCAACCATCCAGGACCTTATAAAATCTAATTTCATCTTGGCAGGGCTCCTTCCAAGATAAACACAAGCCTACTCAAGGAAGTCTTAACTCAATAACATTCAAAATATGCCAGCAATTGATCAAGCCAGACCTGCAGGCTCTGTAGAGGCCAGATACGCACTGAGCCTGTCCACTCGATGGATATTTGTCAAGTAACCCTCAGCATGCTGAGCCTGTGCTGGGAACGAGGATTTGATGGTAATATTCAGGATCCTGACTTCAAAGATTACGGTTATAGCGACTTTGGGTGCCCTGCTTGGCATGGTGAGAATTTCCCCCTAATTACTAAAGAGGTGACAGAACTTTGGAAGTGGAAAATGAAGAAAAGGTTGGCATATGCTCGGAACCTCTGATCAGGAAAAACACTCAAGACTATTAAAGTGGTTCGGTAACATTTGAAGGTTTCATTTTCTTCTCTCCACTTTGGCAAAACAGAATCATTTCAAGGACGGACAGGATGTAAAATACAAAGTGAAAGAAAAACTACAATAAAGTTTATGCCCCATAATCCAGATGCAGGGCTGTAGGAGAGCTAAGAGCAAGGCTTCCTCCCCCACATGCTGAGGCCCTGCCAAGTGCTGAGGACTACAGGTGAAGAACCACTGTCACTGAGACAAGATAAAGACTCCACTACAGGGTCTGCCTCTGCTGGAGACACGGGTAGAGATTTCAGCTAATTTCACAGTCTCAAGGCAGGTGGGCTGTGCCCAAACAGCAGACCAAATGTGAAAGTAGGTAATATTAACGAGAGTTTGGCATCCTTAGACCAATGTTTTCAAACTTGAGTCTACCCCAGAATCACCTGTAAGGCTTGTTCAAACACAGATTGCTGGGCCCCAGCCCTAGAGTTTCTGATTCAGTAGTTCAGGGTAAGGCCTGAGAAGTTGCATCTCTAACTTCCCAGGTGATGCTGATGTTCTTGGTCCAGGGACCACACTTTGAGAACCACTGCTTAATGAAATGAGAGGAGGTGGTAGAGTAAAAGGAGATTCCCAGAGGTACGTCAATTACTCAAGCCAGATGGAAGCAGGTGGGAGCAAAGCTCCAGGAACTCTGTGTCTTGATGGCTTGTCCAGGAAGGTCTCAGATTGGGACCCACCAGCGAACGCACTTCTCTCCTGAGAGGAAAGAAGGGAACTAGCACATAGAACACGAACTGTGGGCAGGCACTGTGCCTGATGCATCAATAAGGCTCATTATAATCTCACAACAACCTTATAAGCTAAGCATCATGTTCCCAGTTCAGATGTGGAAACACCTGAGAGCTAGACAGATGAATCAGAATTCAAATCTCTCAAACACTAAATCAGAAGCTCTTTCCTACAATATATTTATCTTTGGGGTGCTTTCTTCTGTGACATTTCATGCAAATGCATCAATAAAATTCTAAGGAAAATTTCCAAGGCAGTTGCAATATTCAGTAAACAGGGTTCCATCAGGGAGGTGGACTTGGTTGGTCCAAAGATTTGTTCAAGGCATCAGTCCTTTAGGAGGTTCTGGGATCCCCTCAAAGGGTTGCCTTATGGTCCTGAGAGCCTATGGATGGGGATGCCCACAAATCTTCAGCTTATCCATGAGGACCCTGCATACAACAACCTTCACCGTCACCCCCATAACCACTATAGGGTGTACCATCCCTGAAAACTGATAAGAAAAAACCAGGAGCTGTTATTTCTGGAACACTAAACCAACACACACACACACACCCCTCACGTAATAAAACCATGGATTGGGCTTCAGTGTGTTTGAGACACAGCCCCCCTTCCTATACATTTATGGACCCTGGGGGATTTCTAGTCAAGTGACCCCTTGCCTGACCTCTGTGGGATGGTAAAGGATGTGGTCCCTCATTTGGGAATGAGGACTCATTTTTCCCCTTCAAGCTTGTTCAAGCCTGTTCTGCCTTATAAGTTTGCTTAAAGCAAAATACCACATGTGAAAGGAGATACACTGTTAAGTAAAATGACAGATACATCATAAATGCCTTATGGGGCAAGGAGAGATGGCTCCAGAGACAGTCGGATCCCACCGAGCACCCCGCTCTCCATGTCCCTGATACGCCATTTTCATGGGTCTGGTCCCACCTGTGGAGTTCGGCAAAGACAGGGGACCCTGAGGGAGGGGCTCCGATGGTGACAAGGCTCAGGGATTACCACCAGCCTCCTGTTTGGAACATTTCAGAGTTTTGCTAAACTGGGAGCTACCACTCTAACTGTGTGTTTTTGGGTAATCCAAGCACATGGTAAGTGTTTCTTGAATCATGATTGGCAGGACCCCACATAGCAGGTAAAGTCTGGGATTGGCTATTATCATAATGACCAAATGAGCTGGCATCGTAAGTGGACAAAGGAGGGAATGCAAAGATTTTGTGCTGTTTATGTGTGTGTGCTTGACTACTGAGATGAGCTGTGTGGACTACCTCATCCCACTCTTTCCCAAGGGTGCACCAAACATATTTTGACCCGTTGTTCCCCTCTGTTGAGCAAATATGCCATAACTTTTGGAAGGAAATTTGACAGAGAGAATCTAAAGCCTTAAAAATGTTTATAGCTTGGAATCTAGTAAATCCACTACTGGGAATCCAGCCTGAAGAAATAATTCTAATGCATGAAAAACTTTACGCACAAAGATATTCATCATAACAGTGAAATGACTGAAACAAAATAAATATCCAATGCTAAGTAAAAGCCTGATACTCTGAGTTTTGATCTTGGGAAAGCTGTTTATCTAAAACTTCCCCACTCAAGTGTGGAAATTAAAGTACATCTACGTTCTAAAATATATAGCCAATAAAAATGTTTTCAAAAGAATAATGACATGAACCGTGCTTATAATGTTATAATTAATAAACATTGAGTAGAAGGTCATTTCTACTAGTTATGAATATTGGATAAATGGTAAAAACTGGATATAAAGAAATATGTGGGAGGAGTCAAGACAGCAGTGTGGGAAGATGCCGAGTTAGCATCTCCCCACAACTAGGGCGCCTGCTGGCCGCTGATGGGGAACTCTGACCCCCAAGGAGATGGGAGGAACCCCGGAGTGAACCAGTAGGACGTAGCAGGACCGCGGGGGGAAGAGAAGTGGAGGCCAGACAAGATTGGAGCCCCTGAGGCCGGTAAGATCAGGAGAGGCAGGTGGAAGGGACTCTCCGGGAAGAGCAGGAGGGGAGCAGAGGGCGATCACCTGGCCCACTCAGGCCAGGGAGCTTGCTGACCTCCCAAGCCGGTTCCATCCAGGCCGCATGGGTCCTGGGGGCATAGGAAGGAGGGCAAGGGGAGAACAGGAGAGGCAGGTGGGAGGGGCCATCTGGGAGGAGCGTAAGAGGAGCAGAGGGCTATTGCCCCACCCACTCAGGCCCAGGGAACCTGCTGAGCTCCCAGGCAGATTCCCCTGCCCTCCAAGGACCCTCCCCACCCCCCCGTCCACATTGGTCCTGGGGGCATAGCAGGGAGGCTGGGGAGATCAGGAGAGGCAGGCGGGAGGGGCCCTCCCAGACCCCAGGCCAGAGGAGCAGGAGAGGAGAGGAGGGCGTTTGCCCCACCCACTCGAGGCCAGGAAGCCTGCTGGGCTCCCAGGTGAGGTCCCCTGCCCTCTGAGACCAGGAGTGGGGGGCACGCCTGGGGCCCTTCTGTTCCTTGAGCCTAAGCCCCACCCCCCACAGACCCCAGGGCCATTTCCAGACCTGTGGGTCCTAAGCATAGGCCCCGCCCACCACCCAAACCTCGCCCTGCTTAGGCCCTGCCCTCCACAGCCAAGGCCTTCCCCCCCAACCCCGCACTTTTTTTTTTCTTTTCTCTCCTCCTCCTTTTTACTATTGTTGTACTGACGCACCTTCCGCTTGTTGATTCATCTATATTTTTATTTTTACATTCTTTCTAACATATCTGTTAGTTTCCTAGTCCAA
Organism: Eubalaena glacialis; assembly: GCF_028564815.1. NCBI lineage: Eukaryota > Metazoa > Chordata > Mammalia > Artiodactyla > Balaenidae > Eubalaena > Eubalaena glacialis. The sequence continues at coordinate 61,838,184 of NC_083722.1, read as the reverse complement.
GTTTTACTTTGTATTTTCTTTTTTTTTTTTTTTTGCTGCCCCACACAGCTTGCAGGATCTTGATTGGAGAGCCCAGGGTCAGGCGGAAGCTCCTGCAGTGAGAGCTCCGAGTCCGAACCACTGGACTAACAGAGAACCTCAGACCCCAGGGAATATTCATCAGAGTGAAGTCTCACAGATTTCCTCACCTCAGCACCAAGACCCAGCTCTACCCAAGAGCCCACAAACTCCAGTGTCGGAAACCTCAGGCCAAACAACTAGTAAAACAGGAACACAATCCCACTCATAAAAAAAAAAAAAAATGAGATGGCAAAAAAATATGTCACAGATGAAGGAGCAAGGTAAAACCTACAAGACCAAATAAATGAAGAGGAAATAGGCAAACTACTTGAAAAAGAATTCAGAGTAATGATAGTAAAGATGATCCAGAATCTCGGAAATAGAATGGAAGCACCAATTGAGAAAATACAAGAAATGTTTAACACAGATCTAGAAGAACAAACAAACAGAGATGAACAACACAATAACTGAACCAAAAAATACACTAGAAGGAATCAATAACAGAATAACGGAGGCGGAAGAACGAATAAGTGAGCTGGAAGACAAAATGGTGGAAATAACTGCCAAGGAGCAGAATACAGCAAAAAGAATGAAAAGAATTGAAGACAATTTCAAAGACCTCTGGGACAACACTAAATGCACCAACATTTGAATTATACGGGTCCCAGAAGAAGAAGAGAAAAAGAAAGGGTCTGAGAAAATACTTGAAGAGATTATAGTGGAAAACTTCCCTAACATGGGAAAGGAAATAGTGACCCAACTTCAGGAAGCACAGAGAGTCCCATACAGGAGAAACCCTAGCAGAAACACACCAAGACACATATTAACCAAACTAACAAAAATTAAATTCAAAGAAAAAATATTAAAAGCAGCAGGGAAAAACAAAAAATAACATACAAAGGAAGCCCCATAAGGTTATCAGCTGATTTTTCAGTGGAAACTCCGCTGGCCAGAAGGGAGTGGCAGGATACACTTAAAGTGATGAAAGAGAAAAACCTACAACCAAGATTACTCTACCCAGCAAGGATCTCATTCAGATTCAATGGAGAAGTCAAAAGCTTTTCAGACAAACAAAAGGTAAGAGAATTCAGCACCACCAAACCAGCTTTACAACAAATGCTAAAGAAACTTCTCTAAGCAGGAAACACGAGAGAAGAAAAAAACCCACAAAAACAAACCCAAACAATTAAGAAAATGGTAATAGGAACATACGTATCGATAATAACCTTGAATGTAAATGGATTAAATGTCCCAACCAAAAGACACAGACTGGCTGAATGGATACAAAAACAAGAGCCATATATATGTCATCTACAAGAGACCCACTTCAGACCCAGGGACACATACAGACTGAAAGTGAAGGGATGGAAAAAGATATTCCATGCAAATGGAAATCAAAAGAAGCTGGAGTAGCAATACTTGTATCAGATAAAATACACTTTAAAATAAAGACTGTTACAAGAAATAAGGAAGGACACTACATAATGATCACGGGATCAATCCAAGAAGAAGATATAACAATTATAAATGTTTATGCACCCAACATAGGAGCACCTCAATACAAAAGGCAAATGCTAACAACCATGAAAGGGGAAACTGACAGTAACACAATAATAGTAGGGGACTTTAACACCCCACTTACACCAATGGACAGATCATCCAAACAGAAAATAAATATGGAAACACAGCTTTAAATGACACAATAGACAGATAGATTCAATTGATATTTATAGAACATTCCAACCAAAAGTGGCAGAATATACTTTCTTCTCAAGTGCACATAGAACATTCTCCAGGATAGATCACATCTTGGGTCACAAATCAAGCCTTGGAAAATTTAAGAAAACTGAAATCGTATCAAGCATCTTTTCTGACCAAAACGCTATGAGGCTGGAAATCAATGACAGGGAAAAGAACTGTAAAAACCACAAATACATGGAGGCTAAACAGGGTGCTACTAAATAACCAAGAGATCACTGAAGAAATCAAAGAAGAAATTAAAAAATACATAGAAACAAATGACAATGAAAACACAACGACACAAAACCTACGGGACGCAGCAAAAGCAGTTCTAAGAGAGAAGTTTAAATCAATTCATTCTCATCTCAAGAAACAAGAAAAATCTCAAATAAACAATCTAACCCTACATCTAAAGCAAATAGAGAGAGAAGAACAAAGAAAACCCGAAGTCAGTAGATGGAAAGAAATCATAAAGATCAGAGCAGAAATAAATGAAATAGAAACAAAGAAAACAATAGCAAAGATCAATAAAACTAAAAGCTAGTTCTGTGAGAAGATAAACAAAATTAACAAATCGTTAGCCAGACTCATCAAGAAAAAAAGAGAGAGGACGCAAATCAATAAAATTAGAAATAAAAATGGAGAAATCACAACTGACACTGAAGAAATACAAAGGATTATAAGAGACAACTACAAACAACTATATGCCAATAAAATGGACAACCACCAAGAAATGGACTAATTCTTGGAAAGGCACAATTTTCCAAAACTGAACCAGTAAGTATTAGAAAATATAAACAGACCTATCACAGGTAATGAAATTGAAAGTGTAATCAAAAATCTTGAATTCTATCAAACATTTAGAGAAGAGCTAACACCAATCCTTCTCAAACTCTTCCAAAATATTGCAGAGGGAGGAACACCCCCAAATTCATTCTATGAAGCCACCATCACCATGATACCAAAACCAGAAAAAGATATCACCAAAAAAGAAAATTATAGCCCAATACCACTGATGAACATAGATGCAAAAATCCTGAACATAATACTAGTAAACAGAATCCAACAACATACTAAAAGGATCATACACCATGATCAAGTGGGATTTATCCCAGGGATGCAAGGATTCTTCAGTACACACAAATCAATCAATGTGATACACCATATCAACAAACTGAAGGATAAAAACCATATGATCATCTCAACAGATGCAGAAAAAGCTTTTGACAAAATTTAACACTTATTTATGATAAAAACTCTGCAGAATATGGGCACAGAGGGAAGCTACCTCAACATAATAAAGGCCATATATGACAAACCCACAGCAAGCATCTAACTCAATGGTGAAAAACTGAAAGCACTTCCACGAGAATCAGGAACAAGACAAGGATGTCCACTCTCGCAACTCTTATTCAACATAGTTTTGGAAGTCCTAGCCACAGCAATCAGAGAAGAAAAAGAAATAAAAGGAATACAAATTGGAAAAGAAGAAGGAAAACTGTCACTATTTGCCGATGACATACCATACATAGAAATACTATGATACTATACATAGAAAATACTATGATACTATACGTAGAACATCTTAAAGATGCCACCAGCAAACTCTTAGAACTAATCAATAAATTTGGTAAGACTGCAGGATACAAAATTAATGCACAGAAATCTCTGGCATTCCTATACACCAACAATGAAAAATCAGAAAGAGAAATTAAGGAAAACTCCCATTTATCACTGCAACAAAAAGAATAAAATACCTAGGAATAAACCTACCTAAGGAGGTGAAAGACTTGTATTCAGAAAACTATAAAACACTGATGAAAGAAATCAAAGATGACATAAACAGATGGAGAAATATACCATGTTCTTGGATAGGAAGAATCAATATTGTGAAAATGACTATACTACCCAAAGCAGTCTACAGATTCATGCAATCCCTATCAAACTACCAATGGCATTCTTCACAGAATTAGAACAAAAAATCTTACAATTCATATGGAAACACAAAAGACCCCAAATAGCCAAAGCAATCTTGAGAAAGAACAACGGAGTTGGAGGAATCAGGCTCCCCAACTTCAAACTACACCACAAAGCTACAGTAATCAAGACAGTACGGTACTGGCACAAAAACAGAAATATAGATCAATGGTACAGAACAGAATGCCCAGAGATAAACCCACGCACATATGGGCACTTAATTTATGACAAAGGAGGCAAGAACATACAATGGAGAAAAGACAGTCTCTTCAATAAGTGGTGCTGGGAAAAATGGACAGCTACATGTAAAAGAATGGAATTAGAACACTCCCTAACACCATACACAAAAATAAATTGAAATGGATTAAAGACTTAAATGTAAGACCAGACACTACAAAACTTCTAGAGGAAAACATAGGAAAAACTCTCTTTGACATAAACCACATCAAGATCTTTTTAGACCCACCTCCTAGAGTAACATAAATAACAACAAAAATAAACAAATGGGACTTAATTAAACTTAAAAGCTTTTGCACAGGAAAGGGAACCATAAACAAGACAAGAAAGACAACCCTCAGAATGGGAGAATATATTTGCAAATGAAACAACAGACAAAGGATTAATCTCCAAAATATTAATCTCCAAACAGCTCATGGAGCTCAATACCAAGAAAACAAACAGTCCAATTAAAAAATGGGCAGAAGACCTAAATAGACATTTCACCAAGGAAGACATACAGATGGCCAAGAGACACATGAAAAGATGCTCAACATCACTAATTGTTAGACAAATGCAAATCAAAACTACAATGAGGTATCACCACACATCGGTCAGAATGGCCACTATCAAAAAAGCTAGAAACAATAAATGCTGGAAAGGGTGTGGTGAAAAGGGAACCCTCTTGCCCTGTTGGTGGGAATGTAAATTGATACAGCCACTATGGAGAACAGTATGGAGGTTCCTTAAAAAACTAAAAATAGAACTACCATATGACCCAGCAATCCCACTACTGGGCATATACCCTGAGAAAACCATAATTCAAAAAGAGACATGCACCACAATGTTCATTGCAGCACTATTTACAATAGCCAGGGCATGGAACCAACCTAAATGTCCATCGATAGATGAATGGATAAAGAAGATGTGGCACATATATACAATGGAATATTACTCAGCTATAAAAAGAAACGAAATTGAGTTATTTGTAGTGAGGTGGATGGACCTAGAGTCTGTCATACAGAGTGAAGTAAGTCAGAAAGAGAAAAACAAATACAGTATGCTAACGCCTATATATATGGAATCTAAAAAAAAAAAAAAATAAGGTATTGATGAACCTAGTTGCAGGGCAGGAATAAAGAGGTAGACATGGAGAATGGATTTGATCACATGGGGTGGGAGGGCGAAGCTGGGGCGACGTGAGAGTAGCATCGACGTATATACACTACAGAATGTAAAATAGTTGGCTGGTGGGAAGCAGCAGCATAGCACAGGTAGATCGGCTCGGTGCTTTGCGATGACCTAGAGGGGTGGGACAGGGAGGATGGGAGGGAAGCTCAAGAGGGAGGGGATATGAGGACATGTGTATGCATATGGCTGATTTGCTTTGTTGTGCAACAGAAACTAACACGGTATTGTGAAGCAATTATACTCCAATAAAAATGTACTGAAAAAAAATGTATTGGAAAAAAAAAAGAAATATGTGAACAGCTGTACATAAAGATGGCAGATTGAAAATATCTGATTTTCCTCCTTTCCCAAAGCGTCACTAAAGCTACAGTAAACGGGGTTTTCTTAAAGGCATAATTTCAAAAAGATGGAAAGAACAGGGGAGGAGACAGCAAGAAAATGTTGAAAATTGCAAAGTGAATGGAAGATGGACAAGGGGTAATTGATTTAGCAAACTGTTGAAATTTGAATTTTAAAATGGCAGCAGGGAATCCAAGGTCAATCTGAATAACACAGCAGAATCATCAAAAAGTTCAGGTACCATGATCATTAAGTATTTCAGGAAGTGAGGTGAAAGAGAAGCCAAATCGAAAAGGATGGGTGAAGAGTCAGGTAGTGCTCCAGGCCCCGTGCTCACCCCACACTGCAGGATGATTTCCCGCCTGGGAAAATCTGGAAGTCTCCTTCTGAGAAGGTTAGGTTAGGCAGAAAGCTCCCAGAAAGCTGGCACAGATGACTGTGGGCAACTCTACCCAAAGCAGTCGAGTTAGGTAAAGTTACGTGTACTGAATGCAGAGGCCAGCCCTCTTCCCTCTCTCAGCTCCAAGAACACTGACAGCCATGCCTTCATCCTCTGCCCAGCCCCAGAGGAAGGACCAGAAGATACTGACACCACAGGTTCCCCAGTCAGACCACCCTACAGTGATGATCACAGTCTCCAAGCCAACTCATTTGCTCAGAGTTTCCAAGTGTTTAGTCCCCACCTCTTATATATGAATACACAACCAAGAATCACCAGCCTTCTTGGAAAACCTCTAACACAAAATATAAAGACCAAAACAAAAAACAAACAAACAAGAAGGCAACTCAGAGAAAGTAAAATTTCTACAGAAAGAACAAATTTCCATAAAATACAGATTGTCAGTGACCTAGAGAAATAAGAGAAGAGATTGCATCTATGAAACAGGAACACGAAGCTAAAGAAAGAATACACTGCCATAGTGTTTTCCAGAAAATTGTATCTGTCTCTGCACTACTGGTACCTCACATTGCTCTCATCTGCCCCCAAGCTTACTGCAGGTACACCTGCCTGATAATCTAGGTCACATGAAAACCTTAGCTGCAAGGGAGTCTGAGAAATGTAGTTCTTAGCATTTCACTCTCTACAGCAAACTAAAAGGAGGGTGGAAAGGGTGCTGAGTAAGCCAGTCTACATTATCAGCTACAAATAGTGCATTCACTACAATGATAAAATCACATCTTTTGAACTAAAATCCACTTTTAATCATGATTTTCTATCCCCATTACCTGTATATAATCAGATCAAATAAAGTCCAAATTCCATCTCTTCCACAGGAAATAGAATTGGCCTTCAACAAAGTCATGAGTGACCTCTGAGTGAAGTTAAAATTCCCAAGCATTGTTCCCTGATTTCTACCTTCTAGAAAAAAATATCACCCATTTGTAAACCAGGGATATGATTTTCTGACTCTTTTTTCCATTGCCTCTTCCTTCACACTGAAGAGTCCCTAAAGTGCAAAAACATTCCTAGCTGAAGTTATTAATTCCTGCAAATACGGAGGACTTAACTGATAGGACTGTGAAACATAAGTGCCATATGGACGGAGTATCAGATGTTCGTTTCAACAAGTGACAAATGATCCTTGTGGCATCAGCAAAATCCAGAGGAAGTGAAGAGTTTGGGTGCTGGCAAAGAACAACCAGTGACTGGGGCTTCATGGTGGGCTTCAGCCCCATTCTTCTCCAGCCCTGCTCAGTCCCAGACGTCCTCACCCTGTCCTGCCTAAATCCTGAGTCCATCTGTATAAGGCTACAAGGTGCAAGACAGCCTCAGCCACACTATTCAGTGGAGATCTGGATTTAATTGTGCTGCCAAAGACCTAGGATCTGATGAGCCAGGAATGAGCCATGGACATCCAAGTCATCACAGAGCTGTATTTCCCCCTGAGTATGCCACCTTTTCCCTGAAGAGAGGCATAGATGTCTTATTCCACTTGGCCATTTCTGCTAGAGCCCCAGCTCTTTTGGTTTGGCTACAGCCCCAGTCCCTGCCCACCTCCAGCTGCTGTCTGGGGTTGCCCATAACTGGAGGGTTAGCAGTACCAACTGTAGTCCCTTGCCACATATTGAATATCACATCCTGTATCTCACTGGCAAATTGAACCACCCAGACCAAAGCTACTGCTTTGAAAACGCACTGAGATCCACTCCTTCAGCCAGATCAGATACTAAACCTTGCTTTCTCCTTCTTCCTCTTCTCCATGAAACCATGAAACAGAAGTCTCAGAAAAGGACCCCATTTTGAAGGACGCCACTTGACTATGACAGTAGAGGCCACTCAGCCTCTGGTCACATTGGCCCTGCAGGAGCCACACCTGGCAGGAATGGAGAAGTGGGGTCAGCACGTAACAGACCTTCACTAGTTCCTTTTCCTCATGTCAAATAGTAGTAATAATCTCTCATATTTATAAAGAGGTAGCTATGAGTCAGGAACTGTGCTACATGCTTCACAAAAATCAATTCACTTGATCCCCATAGCCACGCTTCATGGTTGATATAATTACCCTCATTTTACAGATGAAGAAATAGGATTGGATGGGGTCAAATGAGGCACTACAAGTCACACAGGAAGTCTGAAGCATCTTTGTGAAATAAAACAACACCTTGAATCCTATGCACGCATCTCTTGGATGACCAATACATAGATATTCCATAGTTTATTGACAGGATCTTCACCCTGAGGCCTGCAAAGCCACTGGATTAGAGGAGGATTAGGGCTAATGAAGAGGGGTCATTACTCCCCATGTTCATTTCCTGAGAAATACATGGTCCTCACACAGGAAATGGAAACCCCGGAGGCAAGCTGCAGGCAGACAGATGCTTTCATGTCTCTGTTTTCTCTTGGACCTAGACCTGATCGTTTAGTAGAGTTTGGATTAAATAAACTGGCCTCTTCACCACTGCTCTGCATGGGAACATTGCCTACCTCCCCATCCCATTGTGTTTTTCTGCAAACAACCATCTGCATTTCCTCTACCTGTGGAAAATTACTTCTTTTGAGAAGCCTGATCTTCCATCTCCCTTGGGCTGGAAAGAAGTAATCTTTTTTTTCCCTTTGTGCTCTTTTAACAGAGTGCTGTATTATAACCAAGTGTTTACAAAGAGGCAGTGTCATATTGTGGGAAAAGCTTTGAATCGGGAGCTGGATGACCTGGATTCTGGGACTGCCATTTGCTAGCTCTGCGATCTTCAACAAGGCCCTTGGTCTCACCTGTAAAATGCAGATAACACTTGCCTCACCTGCCTTGCACATGGGGCTAAATGAGATGTTTGTGAAAGTGCTTGGAAATTCTCAAGTTGATGCCCGGGTTGGTGGTTTGGGGGTTTTGTTTTTGTTTGGTTTCTGTTTTGTTTGGTTTTTTTGCTTCTCCCTACTTGTGTTAGGGGGTTTTGTATGCCACTCAGAGCCTGCAGAGTGCTGCTACAGGGCTCCACGGGGCTAGGTTCTCTGTGAATGTTTATTGAAATTAAAAGAATGCAACTGTGAATGGTGAGATCTCTCATCCTTGACACACAAGATGTAATCACCATACCTCTCTCCCTCCTTTCCTGCATGCCTGTGTTGTGTGATTGTGCGCGTGTACATGCGTGTATATGTGTGTGTGTGTGTTCCATTGTCAGCAGCATCCTTTTTTCTAAGCTGTGGCATCCCAGCCATGCAGAGGAGTACTGGGGCTGACTGACTAAAATTGACAATGACTGTGAAAGGGAGTCTTTTCTCCAGGTTCACAATGTCAGTGGGTTTCAGTTTTTGTTTGTTTTTTGTTTGTTTTGGTTTTTGGGGTTTTTTTTTTGCATCTGGGCCTGCTGTGCTCAGTCTTGAGCTTTCAAATGAGAGCAGACCTAGCTTGGTAGGCAGGCTCTGGAGGGCAGCACAAGCAAGAACCAAGGGAGATGAACACCCCAGCTAGGTGGGCAGCTCAAAGACAGGCTCCATGAGCTTCAGCACAGCCTGCACACAAGGCTTCTGTGCCCAAGAGGGCACAGGGCTCACAAACTAACCTAAGCCACTAATTTCTGACACTTCTCTGTTTGGAGGGATATGGAGAAATGGTTGGTACTGTGAAAAGCAGAAAGGTTTCCAATTCAGGACAGATAAACACAGCATAAAGAACAATACCTCCATGATGGTCAGATGTATAGGTGGTGAATCTATAGAATACAGTATGTGATTTTCTGTGTGGATGACTTCAGCACATCTAGGATGATTCTCCTTCATCCCACTGATACAAATTCACGGTGAGTCTGAAAAAAAAAATGGAAGTGACTGAGACACACCTAGATGATGTGAAAGTTCGTGTGTTCTTAGGGGAGTTAAGTTCTCTCATCTTCCATCCCATTTCATAAATGTTTAAGAAGCACCTTCCACATAGAAAGTAACTGCTGCACTCAACACTAGGGAAAGACTGGGATAAACCACAGCCCCGACACAAAGCTACCCACAGCCTAGTGAATGGCTATGTGCAAAAGGGTCCAGCCAGACCCTGAGCAGGTGCTCATTCCATGGTAGTTTCTTTTCTCTCTACATCCTTCTCTCCCTTATCACAGTCCCAAGCTGATGTTGGAAACATTGCTATTAAATCTTTAGTTCAGAAGTCCAAACTTTTCACCATTCAAACTGATTCTTAATCTCTTCCGTGAATCACATCTCTGATGGATTTTTGAATAACAAATATTTGGTATTTATAAATTATTCTTCAGCACATGTTAACTCAAATTACCACACTGAGTTGATAAAATTAAAGTTCAAAGAAGGAAACTTGATTTATCTGCTAGATGATTGTCTCATGGGTAAGTGTCTTTTAAACGTTGAAAACAGCTCAAAGTTATTTCCTTTCCTATCTACCCAGAATCTTGGGGTCCAGGTATCCCAGGTTGGAAGCCACCACCATCTTGGTAATATTCATTTATTCCTGTAAAAAGCATCCCTTTCTCCTAAGAGTTGCCTACATCTTGCTGTGATTCAGTTTATGATTCTTGCCTAAGAGCAAACGTTGATGGGGCAAGTGAGATCATCTGAGGTTAGGAGCAGGTGATAACTTCAGAGGTCTCATGCTGGAGGGAAAAACAAAGAGCTGGTAGTATAATCCTAGTACAGATGAATTTTTCAGATTTTAGTTTTGCCCATGGCTGGTTCTGAGAAGGACTTAGTGAAGAGTTTCAGGTATTGTTACTGAGATGGGTTGCTTATGCTTAGCTTAGAAGTAACCATAACCAAATATACCACTCTGAAGCATTGACCATTACAAAAAATTCTCCAAAAGCTTATATGTACACAACAGAAAATGTATTAATGCATGGGTCTGTGTTCTGAGGTTTAGCAGGAAGCATGTAATGTTAAGACTGAGGGTCTTCTCTCCTAAGACTTCATCACCCCGTCATGTTACCAAAGGCATGGCAAACATGGATAGACCCTAGATGAAGTTTCCTTGAAGGTTCATGGACTGGAGAACACAATTTGAAGTGAGGTGAAAAAAGAGGGATAGAGACCCCATGATGGTTTCACCTTCTTTTAAGATGATTTTATTTAGAAACTTATTTCCTTCAGGTCATAATCCGGTAAAGATTACCCTTCCCAATGAAAGGTCTAGAGTTGAATCCCCCAGGCAGGAAAGAAAGTTAGGGCTTGTTGCTAATCACGGAGTTGACTTCCCAACTTTTAATGCTTTTGCAGTGTCTTCTGCTTGGAACAGCAAGAAAGCCTCAGTTAGGCGCCCATATGTGCAAACTAGCCCCTGCTTCTTTCTGTTTATAGCCAGTAAGAAAAAATGGCAAAGCTGATCTTTTTACAAGGACAAGGTGACCAACTCTAGGTATCAGTACGGCCCAGTTATAACTAATGGGAAGCTAAGTGAGATTGAGAAAAGACAAGAGGAGACAGATTAACCCATAATGTACCATTAGGATTGATATTTGAAGTCCAAACTCTGAAGCCCATCCCTTTGCAGGGATGCTTATAATATTTTATGCTATTGAAAAACATGAATTAATTTGTAGTGTTTATTTTAGTCACATCATTTTAAAAGATACTTCTATTTTAGTTTCTATTACAAAATATAAGTAATCTAGATCTATCAAGCTTCTTTTCCTTTGCTCTCCTTCATGGAAACAAGAAGAAAGCTGAGAAAGAGGTATAGGGAGTGGGCTGGGGGCATAGTCAATATTTTTTAAGTGTGTTTTCATTGGAGGCATTTTCAATGAAACTATTTTCAATAACATTCTACTAACCTTTTTTCTAATTTATTTTCCTTTATAAAAAGTTTTCCATTATATTTAAGCCAAAATGTTTGTGAAGGTCCTTTTAAATTCAAAGAAAATGAAGTCAGGCATTTTTGGTGCAGAGAGTAATTCTAGGCCCAGTAGGGGAGCACTTATGACTGAACAAAAATTCTTTTCTCATACGAAATGTGAGCTCCCAGCCTGGGGTTCACACATTAATGATTGTGTGAGTCATTATTATATATGCCTCCAAAGCTGAGATTCTGTGCTAACCCGCTCTGTACAGCAGATGTCGAAATGTTAACTGTGGGACAGCAGGTATGGCTGGAGTTGTTCTTCTCAAGGTCTTCTCTACATCACTCTTCCAAGCCCTGTGATCCCGCCAACACCAAGTGACAAGGTTAACCAGAGGCATTGTTACCTGGCATCGATTCCCCTTCCGTTAACTAAGTCATGATTCTTCCCAAGAGTGCATCTTTCACCTCCTCCTATATTAGGGAGTCGTTGGTGGTAGCTTCTCAAATGTCAGATGGTTTATAACTTCTGGTTCTGTGTCTGATTTTTTTCAATGAGCACTATGAGTTTGAGCAATTGCGGGGTTTGGGAAAGAAATTTTATTTGGAGGAGTAGAGTCAGAAAAGCATAAACTTCCTGGATAGAGACCTAGTCTAAAATCCCAATTAAATCCTGGAAAAGGTGTTTGATGGTAAGTCCCTGAAAATTCCTCAACCTCAGTTTCCTCATTATGAAATAGAAGGAAATCTATTTTGATTTGACGTGTTGGGGGAAAGGAAAGCTATGAACAATCTGTGGGAAGGACTTGGCATAGTACCTGCATACAGTAAATACTTTGGGCTCCCTCCCTGATTCCATGCTTTTGGTGATGCAGTTTTGCTGTCCTTTCCACTGGATGTGAAATAGATTTCTTTGTTCCTTGAATTTGGACTCAGTCATCTGACTTGCTTTGGCCAATGAAATTGGGTCCCAGTAACAAAGTGCCAGTTTCAAACCGAGGCATTAAAAGGAAATATATGTTTCTATTACCTCTCTTGCACTTCTTTCCTCACCATGAGGTGAGCTTTTCCAGATACCTCAGCCTGTGTTGTATAATGAACAGATACAGAGCAGACCTGAGCCCAATCCTCAGTGAGAAACTAAGCCCAGTATGCCTGACAAGTAAAGCAGAGTTTCCCAGCCAAACTCAGACTAAACTAGTTGATGCTCTGCCAAACCACAAATGAGCAAGACTATATTATTAATATTATTAATTATTATTACTATTATTAGCCAGAGTTTGGAGGTGGTTTGTTACACACCAAGAGCTGACATACAATACTGGAAAAAAAAATGTTTTCTGGTTTAAAACGACTTTTGACTAGCAGTTCCCATACATACTTTCCTATCTATCATCTCACTGAATTACCAATGAAAATATAGCAACAGGTGAAAAACTGTACTATCCCCAAAACTTAGGCTGAAAGGCAATCCATGAATCTGGAAAGAACAGATATAATCCAGAGATAACTGCATCTAAAAATTAATAACAACAGAACTGAAAATAGAAAAGCAACCCCTCTCTACTGCCTGTGTATGCTCCCAACTCTTCTGTAATAAAAACAGAATATTAACCCTCTCCTCTACCCACTCTCCAAATGGTCTATAACTAAGCACCATTTTTTTCCTACATCTGGGATAAGATTACAACACCAAAAAATGACCTGAATAGTAGTTAAGGCAATATGTGTTTGAGTATATCTGGGGCAGTAGGAATTCCAGGAGAAAAGTGCCACAAGCAGGAGCAGAGGCAAAGAGACCCCTGGTAGCAGTGCATTCCGGGAACTGTAGATTTTCACGTACAACATTCAGAGTCCAGTAGTATGGGTGCAAGAAAAAGACACCACCCCAATAAAGAAAGTGAAAGGCTGCCAGAAATAAGAACTGGAACCATCCACTGCACAGATTTATTTGCCCGTTAACTGAATGTCTGTGATAAATTCAACCACAGCACAAGTGGACAGAGAATATAACCAAAGCCTGGCTGTTGAAAAGTGCTGAAATCTGGTCTGAAAGAAAATACAGCATAAAAATAGATCTTACGTTATGACGGCAATACCTAACAAAATTACATAAGCGTTTTCCCTTTGACCCACCAATTCCACATCTCAGAATCTACCCTGAAGACACGTTTGCACAAATACCAGACAATATGTGCTCAAGATTATTCAGAGGACTGGTTAGACAAACCAGGGTATCTCCACTCAGTGGACTACTCAGCTACCACACAAAAAGCATGAGGAAAGGCTGTATGTACCAATGTAGAGTGATCTCCAAGATACACTAGGTGACAAACACAAGGTTCGAAACAGTGTATAGATTATGATACCTTTTCTGTAAGAAACAACAGGAAATACACACACACACACGATTATTTTTGTCAAAAGAAATAATGGAAGGATAACCTACAACTAGTAGAGATGGTTACCTGTAGAAGTCACGGGTAACAGGAAGAGTAATAGAATGAAGGGAGGGGAATGGAAGCAAGGATTTTCTGAGTATTCACTCTTACATCCTTTAGACTCTTGAACCACAGAAATGTTTTGCACATTCCAAAATTAAAGTTTGATCCAAAAGGAAAAAAAGGAAACTCTAAAGTTGAAAATACAGAAAATAAACATTTCAACTGACATTTGAAATCAGTATTTGGATTATAAATCCTGAAGAATAATATAACAACAAAATGAAATGTGTGGGCCTTTGTTAAGATCCTGATTCAGGTAACCCAACTTCAAAAGAAGAGTTGAGACAATCAGGTAAACATGACTATGGAGTGGAAATGAGATAAGACTAAGAACTTGTTATTTTCCTTAAACGTTGTAATAGTGTGGTGGTAACATGGGGAAAGTTCTTATCAGTTAGAGATGCATAATGAATTATTTAAGGATGAATTGATATATCTGGGAATTGCTTTGAAAGCTGTCAGCAAGGAGAAAAACAGTGTTGGGTGTGAAGAAGGATGAATAGAGCAAACGAGACTGGCAAAACACTGATAACTGTTAGAACTAGGTAGTGGGTACATGCAGGTTCATTTATTAATCCAGGTACTTTCATGTATGTGTGAAAACATCTGTAATAAAAAGTCATATCAATTTGAGCTGTTAAAAACAAATGCAATAATTCTGTATGTACTGACATAGGAATATCTTCAAAATATATTATTAAGTGAAAAACTAAAAAGGTGCTGAACAATGTGAAAACATTATCTTATTTGAGTGAAATATGTGTGTGTGCCATAAGTATGCAAAAAAATATTTCTGGTGGATGCCATGAAACTGTTGATCGTGGTTATCACCAGCAAGGGGTTAGGTTGTGGAGGAAGAGACTTACTTTTTATTTTACACCATTCTTTGCTGCTTGATGTTTTAACCTGTGAATATATCACTTCAATAATATAGTTTTAACATTTATCTTTTAAAAAACAAAAAAAAAGAGAAAAAGCTGATTCTAGATAAATCTTGGTTTTCTGATTATAAATGAGAAAAATAAATATGAAATTATTTACAAATCTGTAAAACAAAGAAAAAAGAACACACAGAGGTTACACAATGTCCCCGGAAATAACCTATCAGACAGTCCAGAATAAAATTTCCTGACCAGGAAAGAGGATATATATGTGTGTGTGTGTGTGTGTATGTATGTATGTATATATATATGTGTATATATATATATACTTTTTATAAAAGTATTTTTTGGGGATGGTAAGTGGTCATCGGAGATTTTTATTTTCATGAGTACATTTTTAACCTCGCAAATAAGATAATGTTCACGCAATTCAAAGGAATAAAGACCAAAACAAGGTATTCAGCTCAAACTTTGGTCAGTAACCATTTACCCACGAGCCTTTCCAGACAATAAAATAGTAATTTGTAAAATAATGTCTTTCAGCATCGGGTTCCCATATACAAAACAAAAGGCATTTTCACAATCCTCCTGGACAGTCCCTTTTTCTCGTGTTAAACTTACTGTCAGCCTGCTTTGAGCTGCACGCTGTTGGAACAAAATTATTCACTACAACTCCAAAGGGCTCCCCACTCTACATAATGATACCATTTTACAACTGGCTTTTACTAGGATAAAACTACCTGGGAACAGCTGACTTGTCAGTCAGTACTGAGGGAAGGTCAGCCCTGCAATCAAAGGAAAGGCTCCTTGCAGTATAAGATCTGAAGTCTTTTATGAGACTTTTTAATTAATATCATAACATGTACTGAAAGAGGCTTAAGCTAAAGCAAAATAGGTTGTTTTTCAGTATGTTTTCATTTGTCGTTCTGTTGGTAGAGGGTAGAGCAGACCTTCTTGATGTTCCTGAGCATGTCAGAGTGAAATTAGTAGGAGCAATGCAATGACATAGGCACAGAACAGATGAGTTTTACAGTCTAAAGCTGATAAACTCACAATTAACTTAGGACACTGTAATGCCATTTTTTTTTTCTATGTGTATTTAGTGATGATGTTTGGCCATCAGGTCAACTATATAAAAATATTTTTTAATCGGTGAGGTGAGAAGGATTTTTTTTAAAGAATTGTCAGAAGTTTTACATACTATAGTAGACTGATTTGCTAAAATGGCAACCAATATCCCTTTTGTTGATGAGTTCCTCTTTGTGATGTGACTGCAGCACCTCCCATCAAGACGTGGAGTCTATTTCCCCACCCCTTCAATAGAAGCTGGTGGTCTCAGTCACTTGCTTTGGACAATAGAATATGTTAGAAGTCATGATATACCAGTACAAAACCTAAGTCTTAAGGGGCTTTGCATGCAGGCTTCTGTGCTCCCTCTTGGAATCCTACCCAGCTGCCATGCCTATAGCCTACTATAGGATGAGGGTCCACATTAGGACCAAGCCACTCCAAATGAGGCCAACCCCTAGCCAACCTAGCAGCTGACCATGGACGCATGAGTGAGACCATTCTAGACCAGGAGAACTTCCCAGCAGAACTCAGCCCAAACTGGCAAACTATAGAACTGTGAGCTAAATAAGTGATTATTATTTCAAGTCACTAATTTTTTTTTTAATTTTTTTTTTTAATGCTATTCTTGTCTGCTTACATTCTTTTTTTAATGTATGTATGTTATGTATGTATGTATGGCTGTGTTGGGTCTTCGTTTCTGTGTGAGGGCTTTCTCTAGTTGTGGCAAGCGGGGGCCACTCTTCATCGCGGTGCAGGGGCCACTCTTCATCGCGGTGCGCGGGCCTCTCACTATCGCGGCCTCTCGTTGCCGAGCACAGGCTCCAGACGCGCAGGCTCAGTAATTGTGGCTCACGGGCCGAGTTGCTCCGCGGCATGTGGGATCTTCCCAGACCAGGGCTCGAACCCGCGTCCCCTGCATTGGCAGGCAGATTCTCAATCACTGCGCCACCAGGGAAGCCCCAAGTCACTAATTTTTGATGTGGTTTTGTTCGGCAAAAATTGCTAAATGATGCATTCATATTCACTGTCATATATGTGGGATGGCAAAGAAAGTCAATCTCGGGGATAAGAGGGATCTGAAAATATATTCTCTTTAAAAAATATGTTTTAAAATAAAAATAATATTTAAAACATGAAACAATGAAAAGGGTAAAGCAAAATTACGAGGCCAAGAAAGATGTCACAATATGAAATGATTAGACTACTGACAGCAATTAATATAATTTGGCTAAATTCTTATTTGACTAAAAACAATGCAAAAAATAACAATATACTCATGAAGATTTAGAATATAAAGATAATTATGGAATTGCAAAAACTGAATTAAAAAGTAAGTTTGTATAAATAAATGGAAGAAGAAAACAGAATAAGTTCAAATTCTTATTTTAAAATATAAAGGGTAGTTAAAAGACACCAATTATAATATCAAATAGACATCTGTTAGAATATATTTGGAAAAACTTTTAAAGGATTAAAAATATGATTTTAAGGACTTTCCTGGTGACTCAGTAGTTAAGAATCCGCCTGCCAATGCAGGGGACACGGGTTCGAGCCCTGGTCTGGGAAGATCCCACATGCCGCATGGCAACTAGGCCCGTGTGCCACAAGTACTGAGCCTGCGCTCTAGAGCCCGCGAGCCACAACTACTGAGCCCATGTGCCACAACTACTGAAGCCCGCACACCCTAGAGCCCGTGCTCCGCAACAAGAGAAGCCACCGCAGTGAGAATCCCACGCACCACAATGAAGAGTAGCCCCCGCTCGCCACAACTAAAGAGAAAGCCCACGCGCAGCAGCGAAGACCCAACACATCCAATAATAAATTAAAAAATAAATAAATTTTAAAAAATGGTTTTAAAATAAACTGCAATCAAAATACACAAACCATTGAAGAAGAGCAAAGCAATGAATGCAAATCCATATAGCAAAAGAAAGAAACAACAACAAACAAAACCATGAATACCAACAACCAAATAAAAAGAAAACGACAGAAGTAGGAGGAAATATATCAGTTATTGCAATGAGCATAAAAGGGATAAAATTCCATATTAAACATGCTTGATACAAAAAGAATCCAATTAAGCAAGAAGCCTGAATTTGAAAAAAGTAGTCAGCAAATACAAATAAACAGAAAACTACAATTGGGATAATAAAATCAGATAAAGCAGAATTCAAGGCAAACATACTAAAAGGGATGTTTAATGATTCTATAATTATCATTTTATATTGATAAAGAATAAAATCCACAGCAATGTCATAAATTTCCATGAATCTTTATGCATCAATCAACATTGTTTCAATATATAAAATGAAAAGTAGCAGAAAAACAAGACAAAATTGTAAAAACACAGTTACAGTGCTACTAACAGATCAAATAGATACAAACAACCATAAAACAGAACTCAAGATCTTGTGGTTGTTTATCTTTTTTGACTCTCGAATCCCTACGCGAGTTTCATGAAAGGCTCTCTCCTTGCTCAGAAGCATGTGCATATTGCCTATATGTCAGGGGATTTATGAATCCCCTGAAGCCCTTTCATAAATTTCTTTGTGGCCCCCTATGGGTTAACAATACTAGATTAAAGTATTTGAGTTAAATAATTCATAAAGATTGGTTTAATAATTAGCAACCTTTAACTCTATGGAGAATAGTTTTCTAGTGCCCATGGCCTGTTCACAAAAATCCATCGTACATTAGACCACAAAGACAACCCAGAGTTCTAAAAGAGTATTTTGCAGCCACATCCTCTAATCAAAATGCAATAAAGCTAGAAATTAATAAGAACATGTTAACCGTAAAATAGAACCACTTGAAATCGTTAAAAAATCACCTTCCAAAAAGCTCTTTGGCTGAAGAGGAAAAGAAAGTGACCACTAAAAAAATGAACAAAAATAAGAATACCATGTACCATTTCTTAGAAGTGTGGATGTATTATTAAGTTCACTTATGAATTAGTTATTAAAAGCTAGCTCTTTCAATAAATTGTGTTGGGACAATAGGCTAATAAATCGCCATTGGGGATAAAAAGGAAGAACAAAGGCCATGAAGATCTAAGTCGGTTTTGAAATAGAAGAGGAAATACGGGAGCAGGGAGAGGGTTACTACACATGATGTTGAGATATAGGAAAAGGCCATTGTAATACGAACAATATGGACTGGAATACAAAGGGATAAACAGAACAAATGTGGAACAGAATAGAGACCTCAGGAATAAATCCCACTTTGTATGTGACTTTGACACATAGTAAAGGTGACTCTTCAAAACAATGGGAAAAGGATGGTTTGGTTAGTAAAGAGTAGTGAGAAAACTGATTCTCTAAGACATGAAGAAATAATGCAGGGAAGGAATTCCTGAAAGGCCAACATACAGATAAAGATACTCTCCCACTCACAAGAAAACAGAGAAATAGAAATTAAAATGACAATAAGATAGTTGATATCTGTTAAAATGCAAAAATTAGAAAGATGGTTAAGATGTCAAAAAACAGGTTCCTCGTGCAGTACTGGTGGGTATATATACTGGCGCTGCTCTTCTGGAAAGTCACTTAGCTGTCGTCAGTAAAATCTAGTGTGCACACACCCTGTTCCTTCATCCCAGAGAAATTTTCCATCAGTTTAGTAAAGTGGCAATTTAGAAGATGCTTTTAATGCATGTTTTTGGTATTGTAAACAACCTGAGTATCCAACAATTGAGAATGGGTATAGAAAATACTTACAACATAATGCTATTTATCCTTAAAGTAATATGAGTGAGATCACTTTCAGCACCGTGGACAGTCATTTAAAACATGGCACTGGGCAAAAGGTTTAAAAAAAAGAAATTTGAACACAATACTATTTGCATAAACTTTACACACACAAATACACACAAAACAACATTATATTTTCCAAATATAAATGAATTTAAGAATATGCATAAAGTACATGAGAATGGATATCTATAAAAAAAAGATGAATGAAACCATGGAACAAGAATAAAGAGGAAATTAAATAATTGGGTACATACCAGATAAGGGCCTTACATGGACTTATGATTACAATGTGCTATGATTAACTCAACTTTCTGTCCTGTATCTTCTTTTTAAATTATGATTTAAAACACCAGCCTGCTCACACTTTAGATTCAGTTTGTACTTGCAGAGCATCTACTAGTATGAAGCACTTTCACACTCTTTCTTTCATGTAATGCTCACAAGAAACATGGATGTTTGCTATGATTGTCTACATTTTGCAAAAAGGAAACAGTGCCTGAATTTAAGGAATCTTCCCAAGGTCACACAGTGAGTGAGTTGGAAAGAAGAGGTTGAGACCTGGGTCTATCTGCTATATTGCAATCCCTCCAGCACACTCCATGGTTTCTGTGTGGTGTTAGGGCTCTTGAAGCATCATTCAAACTCATGGATCATAAATCACGTTACTACACCTTATACACACTAGACTGGATATGGCATCCTGAGAGCAATGAACAAAGATATTGATCACAACGCAACAACATAAGAATGCATAAATCCTGCCATGAAGTCTCCTCTCTATGGGGTCCCAAAGGAATACATAAGAAGGTATAGGTGCTTTAAAAATGCAATTGAATATTACGGCTCAGCCTGCATGCTTTCTCCTTCCTCTCCCTCAGATAAATATGACCAGGCCCTGAGTCTATTAAACCAGAATCTTATCCTCTTTGGAGGCAGATGGGAGCAAGGAGAGTCACTGGAGCCTCAGGTAGTGACAGTCTATCACAAGGCATAGCAGGATTTTACATAGTAATTCTGTCTTTGAGCAGGAGTTTCAGCTGAGGCTCCAAAGCAGAGAGAAATAAGTGCTTATGACAGAGACCTAGGAATATCTATGCCCCCCTCTCCTGGACATACTACTAGACTACATTTTATAGTATCTCTTGTATGTAGGTGGGGCCCTATAACTAGATTTCAACAACGGAATGTAAGTGGAAGGAACCATCTCACCACCTAGCCGAGTCACTTAAAAGTAGGGCCATCATCCTTGCATCAGCACTTATTTCTATTAAAACAAACCACCTCAAACTTAGTGGTTTAAAACAACCACCATCTATTTAGAGCGCAATCCGGCAGGTTGGCAACTTAGGCCTCACCACGTGGGGCGGTACTTCCGGTCCCACCGCGGCTCCCTTCTGTGTTTGCAGTGAGATGCAGGTCAGCTGGCCTCTCTGCTTCTGGTATGTGGCTGGCAGTTGGCTGAAGTGACAGGGCAGCTGACTGCATATCTCTCATTACCCAGCAGACAGATCAGGATTGTTCATATGGGAGTGGCAGGATTCCAAGAAAAGAAGCAGAAGTGTGCAAAGTTTCCTGAGGCCCAGGATCAGAACGGGGACAATGTCATTTCTACCACACGCTATTGGCCAAACAAAGTCACAAAGGCAGCCCAGGCTGAGGGGGCAAGAATCTAGACTCCACGTTTTGATGGGAAAAGTTATAAAGCCAAATTGCCAACAGTATGGATACAGGGAAGGGTAGAGAACTACAGCCAATTTTGCCATCTACCAACTTCCCAGGCATTTTCTTATAATGCTGGTCAAACCTTGTAGAGAACGCCATAAAACTTCTTGTAGAGGCTCTACAAAGATTCTTAAACCACAGTCCACAGATCTTCAAGGGATTCATTTCAGGGAATCCATGAAGTGTTATGAGAAAAAAATTGCAGTTATGCGAATTAACTTTTAACTGATGTTACCATTTCCTTCAATTTATTAATGAGACAAAAACTACATAGTATTAGCAGTATGAGTGACACAGTCACCAACAGAAGTCACCAATATTTCCTATTACAGTTGTTAGAGATATCTCAAAACGTTGTGATCAAGACTACTTTAAAATTACATAAGTCGTTAGACCTGCCACCTCAGTCTCAGTATTTAATATGTAATAAAGAAGCACATTCTATTAATATTTTGATTATTGTATTCTATTCACTTAAAAACATTGAAAACTCTGAAAAAGTCTTCCTAAACTTCACCAGACTACCAAAGGAAGCCATCGCACAAAATAAGACTCTCCACATAGAAGACAGCAAAGACACTAGGAGAAGAAGCCTGGATACTGAACAACAGCACAGAGCAGAGCTCCCCCCACACACACACCAACCCACTTTGGTCAATAACATGAACAATAAATAAAACTCCTTTGTTTGAAGCCACTGAGATTCGGGTTTGTTATTGTAGCACTTAGCCTATGCTGGCTGAGGCAGTGCTTGACACATCTGTGTAGTTTGGACCACTAGTGACCAAAATCGTTCAGCCCATCTTTGACACCCAGCTTACAGAAAATAAGGTGGGTTAATTACAAGTAGAATCATTAGGATTCATACCCCTTCTTCTACCCCAAAACAAGTGGGGGTGCCCAAAAAACTCACTTTTAAAAATTGTCTGGTAGGAGGAACAAGTAGAAACTTCTTTCCTGGCTGATGGTGTATATAGAGCCCAAGAGACTTGTGATGAGATTAGAATATGAGAGAGTTGTTGGCATGGGTTCCCTAAAACCTGGGGAGGTATGAAGGCAAGGGACCACCTGGAGCATCACCTCAGAGCAGAATAGAAATGAACTTCACTTTGAGAATTGGTGGATCAAAGAAGCCAGGTTCACGTGTGGACCCTGTGAAGTTTAGCCTATGCTTAAGCTAGCTTGAGAGAACCCCATTTAAGAGGACTGGCCACTAGGACAAAGCATTTCCAGCGATGTGCCTTGGCTGGATGGATAGGGAGGAGCTGTAAGAAGTCAGCAGAGAGTGGGTCCATTGCCCAGGATATAGTGAGACACAGAGGTCCCCACCGGAGGTCTCTGAGAATACACCAAAGAACCACCAATTGGATGCCTGCCTTGACAGAGGGCTTCTGACAGCCATGTCAGGTTAAAAGACAACAACAAACAAAAAACATTGCCTCTGTCTTTTGTAAATCCCCCACTCCATATTCTCTGACTCTGAAGAAGCCAAATTCAGCAGAGTTAGTTGGGAAGGAGGTGGGACAAGGAGACAAAAAGAATGGACCACAACCTCCTCTCTCTCCTGCCTAGCCTCTAGCCACAAGTTAAGTCTGACTTTGGAGGAAAGAAGTTTTGAATTGGATAGTCTGAATTTTTGACATTAGATTGGATTGGACTTTTTCATCTTGCAAATGAAACAGTTCTAATACCTCAAAATGACTGGAAAATCAATGGAATATCCCTGTGACATCATCTAAGAAGTAGGGAAGGAAATTTTGACCAAAAAAAAAACTGTTTTTGGGGAAAAGAATGATTCCTATTTATACTCCATTAAGCTCAGTGGCAAGAGCAACCCAAACCAACTCACAAAATCCACTGGAAGATGGATTCCACATCCTTCAGCCCAAAGTTTCCTCCACACAGTTGATCTGGCTGGAAGGAACTACAAAGCAGCAGGGCTTCCTACAGACTTGGCAGCTATGCCCTGGCTGCGACCACACCAGTGGGAAGAAGGCAGTGCTTGTGCTATTCCCAGGATGTTCTGAAGCTCAGAAGATCAATGCATCCTTTTTCATCCCAACTCAACCCTTCTCAATAGAATCTCAGATATTTTCTCTACTGAAACCTATTGTATAATTACAAAAATTACAAAAAATCTCTTCCCCTGAAACATGTCTGACTCCAAATGTCTTGTTTCCCACAACATGTTTTACTTCTCAACCAATTTGCCCACTATGTTCTACTTCTACCAACAAAACATATCATACAAAATCATCGCAGATGTATGATCAAACACAAAAGATGTATTTTCCATAAATATTACTTAACCTAACAATTTTCCTGTTTTAATGTGATTAACTACTCTTTTAATCAGCATTACCCACATCAGCCACATTGATCTGCTGAGATTTGCCATGGGAAAAAAGGACCAGAGCAAGACATGAGTTTGCGTGTTGGTCTTTAAGCTACACGTAACAGACACTGTAAGTGTCCCATCCATAATCCTCAGACCTTGCCATTTTTGTGAGTGAGGCAGACTCCCAACTGCCAGTATCTGAATCTCTTTGCTTGAGGGCTTTTTCCAAAGCTCCTGGCAGGCCTTTGAGTCTTGGAAGTGCCAGGGAATTAACATTTCCCTGAGCAGCCTTCAACTGATGATTGATGGAGTTGGTGTATAAACATCCCAATTCCCTTGCCACAGAGTACGATATATCTGAGTCCTGTGTTCTATTCTTTTCCCAGAGTGTCCCTATAGGATAAAGCTCCAGTTGTCCATGGTGGTAAATGGTTTAACACACCATTTATTAGCTGACTTCCCTTCCCTGTCCCACTTCTTCACCCACTTCCTGAGTTCTTTCCACACCTTGCAAATAAGTTATCTATACTCAAAATCTTGTCTTGGGGTCTGCTTCCCCAAAACTAAGACAGCACAGTAGCTCTGCCTGTTGGTTAAATGTGGCCCCAAAGAATATCCTAGCCTCCAAACAGCCTGATTAGCTTCTCCTCTCCAGAAAGAAGGTAAATGGAGAGGCAAAAGTGTGAGGTCAGAGGGCAGAAAGCCTGCCACAGCTCACTCAATGCAGTGAGAGACCAGCCTGGGCTTCACTTTGCTTATTCTGCATGGAGATGTCTCTGAAACCACCTGTAATAGAGTTTTCTGCCTCTATTCCCAGGCATGGGAATCTTCATGGTTTGCTTTAATCAAAGTAGACACATCTGAGAAGAGGGGAGCTTCTGAAACCAGATGGGTTCGGTCAAGCATTGTGCTGCTCTTTACATCTTTCTGAAAGCATTCCTTTGAAAATGGTTGGTGTTGGTTAACAAGGTGATCATTATTCTAGAGGGAAATTTTCAGAGAGGGAGAACAGATGCAAGCACGTGACTCTCATCTGGACCACAAGGCCGTATGAAGCCAAAGGTAAGCAGGACATTCAGACTCAGAATTAACTGTGACAGATGGCTCCCAAGCGTCCCCTCTGGTGGGACCCAGACTTCTGTCCCACTTGCTCATGGAGAGTTTGCGGTCACCTCTCCTCCCCACAGAGGGAGGTCTTCTCTTCCAACAAACTCCTCGCCACATGCTTTCTTCACTGGTTTTTCCTTTTCTGAAATCATGATTCTGTAATCACGATTCTGTAATCACATGCTTCCTCTTGGGCTCCCATTCCCCTCTAGAGCCAACTAACCTTCCATTTCTGTGCCTCATCTCATCTCTGGAAAATGTGGCTTCATATTTCAGCTTCATCTTGCAGGGCTCCAAGAGTAGATACTCTTTATTGTATAGTTCTTGAAGAGTCTTGAATCCAATCATGACATCAACTAGAGTTGACAGGCTTCCAGATTTACAGGATTATATTAGGTCTTCAGTCATTTTAAGATGAGGTTTCATTTGGCAGCCTGCAATTAACTCTTAAAATGTTCATACCCATTGACAATAATATTATCGTAATAAATAACAGTAGTAAATATACATAGCAATTGCTACATTCCAGGTCTGTTCTAAGGGTTTTAGACATATTAACTCATTTAATTCTCACAATAACCCTAGGAGGTAAGTATTATTTTCTCTACTTTATAGGTGCAGAAACTGAGGCAACAGACCTGCAAAAAAAACAATTGCACAAGTTCACACAGTAAGTATGTGGCAGAACCAGGATTCAGGGCTGTCACGTACGGATGTGCAGGTTGTGCACTGCACTCCACCAGGAGGAAGCATTTGCATCAGCTCATATATTGGGTTAGCCAGACTCAGGGTTGCATACCAGCCCTGACTTTGTTGAAAATACAGCGTCTTACATAGATTTGCAATCATTATACTTTTCAGATATTTTATTTTTAAGTAGTCCACCTCTCACCTATTCTTCTCCTTACAGAAACAGGTTTTAAGGAGACATATTTTGTAAGATCGAATGAACTAGGCTGCAGAGGTAGACTGGGGAAAGAGAGAAGAACCTGGCTAAATATACGAGTCAAGAGGGTAAACTTGTAAAACAGTTTTGTTTCAAATTTTATTTCTAGTTTTGCAAAGTAGCATCATAACTAGGAAATTTTCCTCTGTGTTGCTGTAAAAAGTACGAGTCAACCCAGAAGGTCACCAGGGAACTGTCGGGGCTCGGCTCCCTGAAAAAGCACTTTACCCTTCCTAGAGAATGAGCCAGCACCCCATACTTTTCCTGGATTTGTAATCCCTCTGCCCTAATCAGCGCCTTCCCCAGAATAAGGAGCTTTCGGTGGGTGGCAAAAGAGAAGTGATGGACAAACTCCATTTCCAAACTGTCATTATGGTACATTTCCTTGTATCACATCCCAGAGCATCAAAATAAAATAATTGCACTAACGCTAGAGAGAATTTACAGGAATGTGTAGAAAGCTTTCCAGAGCACTCGTTCACTTGTTTATTTAACAAATAATTATTGAGCAACTTCTACATGACAGATATTGTTCTAGGCACTGGAGACACAGCATGAAAAAAAACAAAAACAAAAACAAAAAACCTTCCTCGGGAAGCTTACAGAGGGGTGAGAGGAAACAGACAAATCATAAATAAGCATATAATGTCAGACAGTGATGAGTATCATGAAGAAAAATAAAATAGGTTATAAGGGAGGCAGAGTAAGGAAGATAGGGAATGGGGCACTATTTTATTTTAAATGCTTAAAGATAATCTCTCCGAGGAGGTGGCATTTGAGTAGAGACAAAACGGAGTGGGAGATGAGTGTGCATAATTGTGAAAGAAAAGCATCCCTGGCAGAGCCAACTGAAGGTGAATGGAAGCTGCTGTTAGAAAACGAGACAACAGACCCAAAATGGAGTCGCTTAGGCTAAGCTCCACATCACCGAACCGAGATTTAACTAACTTACAGCATCAACTCTCCCAGAAATGGGATCTTAAAGAGTCAATCATGAGTCACCTGATTAGCACTAGTTGGATAATCTGCCTGAGGGACCCATGCCATTCCCCCCAGGAAGGTAACCTTGCAATAACCAACCCACTTTTTTGCCTAGTTTCACTTCTTTGTTCCTGCTCCCGTACAAAATGTCTTTCATTTTATACAGCTCCTTGGACTCCTTTCTATCTGCTAGACTGGATGTTGCCCAACTCAAATCGATTTTTGCTCAAATAAACTCTTAAAATTTTTAATATGCCTCAGTATCTCTGAACAGTTCTGGTGTCACAAGAGGGAACTAAAGGAGAGCAACGGTGGCCCCAGGAACCACGAGCAACTAGGTGCAGGTTCTGTTGAGTTCCTGAGCTTGCTGCCTTCTTGCTGCCCCTAGAGGTGGGGGGTCAGTTCCTCTCAGACCCTCGTTCCATGGCCTTTGCATTATGAGCTTTCAGACTTTATATGAGCTTTTTTTTTTTCGTGGACTGGGTCTGGAAAGCAGCTGAGTTGGACTGGATCCAACTTAGAAACCAGACCAGTTCCAGGGTCAGAATTGGTCCTACTTGGAAACCGGACCAGGTCTGGGGTTGGACTGGGGCCAACCTAAGCTGAACTGGGTCCAATGTGAGGTCTCAGGTGAGTAAAATTTATTTCAAGCCTGAAAAAACAGGTTAAACTTACCAAAGATAATCTTGAATTACAGTGGCTGCAGTGGAAAATTTTAACCTAGGTAAGCTTATCCACTTATGAAGTATCCTAGAGAAAAAGGGGTCTCAGCCAAGCACTCCCCATAAAGGATAGATCATTTTTCCTCCTCTACAGTTTCTGATGACCAGGATGGGACCCGCTGGGGCACCCCACTCACTCCAGAGCCTGCAGATGGGATCCTGAAAAAACTGGCTTGGAAGCCAGCAAAGGGTAAGAATGCTTACCAAAGTCAGCTCTCCAGATCTCTATCTGTGGTGTCTCTTCAAGAAAGGAAGGTAAAATCATATTGTCCCTTCTTTTCCAAATTTATACTGGCAGGCAAAAAACATTTGTAAGAATTGAATCTTTGACTTGTGACTCATGAATTTGATTTCAGGTATCCATTGGTTGGTGATCCTTTCTCTCCCAGGGATGGCTACTGCCTTCTTGTTTGTCTCGTTTTGTATCCTGAGACTTGGCTTGGCAACCATCAGGTTCAGGGGCCCTGAAAATTTGGCTGGACAGAAATGTGGGCTGCACTCCACTTGTGTCCAGGGTCCTACCAACTGCTGATAGCTCTCAGGGTATTTGTCTAAGTCTGTCTTTCTTTGGGTAAACTTGGGAGTGCCTCTGGATCTTGGGAGATTGGCAACCCCTAAAGGAAAGTAACTTTGCAGTAACCAACCCACTCTTCTGTCTAGTGAAACTTCCTCATTCCCATTCCCTCTGGCTATAAGTCTTTCACAACTTTTTTTAAATTTTAAAAATTTTTTTATTTTTATTTTTTAGATTCCATATATATGTGTTAGCATACGGTATTTGTTTTTCTCTTTCTGACTTATTTCACTCTGTACGACCGACTCTAGGTCCATCCACCTCACTACAAATAACTCAATTTCATTTCTTTTTAGAGCTGAGTAATATTCCATTGTATATATGTGTCACATCTTCTTTATCCACTCATGTGTCGATGGACTACCCAACGTAAAATAGATAACTAGTGGGAAGCAGCTGCATAGCACAGGGAGATCAGCTCGGTGCTTTGTGACAACCTAGAGGGGTGGGATAGGGAGGGTGGGAGGGAGACGCAAGAGGGAGGGGATATGGGGATATACGTATGCATATAGCTGATTCACTTTGTTATACAGCAGAAACTAACACAACATTGTAAAGCAATTATACTCCAATAAAGATGTTAAAGGAAAAAAGAAAAAAAAAAAACTTTCGTATATCACATTAAAAAAAAAAAAAAGTCTTTCACTTTCTACAGCTCCTTGGAGCTGCTTTCTATCTGTTAGACTGAATGCTGCCCAATTCAAATGGATTTTGCTCAAGTAAACTCTTAACATTTTTAATATGGCCCAGTTTATCTTTGAACAGTGCACATTCATGGGAAGCAGGTAGACAGGTGTGGATGAAGATGAGCGTGCTGAGGGGCGAGCAGGAGGCAGTGGGAGCAGGAGGGGTGCACATGACCTTGCAGCCAATGTAAGGGTCTGGCTTTCACTTTACTTTTTGCTTTCACTCAAAAGTCACTGGACGGTTAAGAGTGACACGATCTGGCCAAGGTTTTTAAAGGATCATGTTGACTGTTGTTGGAAAATAGGCTGTAAAGGGGCCAAAACTAATTAGGAGGCTATTGGAATAATAAAGCCAAAAGATGGTGACTTAATCAGGGTGGGAGTAGTGGAGATGGCAAATGGTCAGATTCTAAATAGATTTTGAAAGTAGACCTGACAGAATTGTTGATGGACCGGGTACATGGGCTGGGAGAAGAAAACTGGAATCAAGGCTGACTTCATGACTTTTGACCCAAGAAATGGATAGAATTTACTGAAAACCTGCAACAGAATTAAATCAAGAATGGGCATGAACTGAATTAAGAGTTTGATTTGGGATATATTAAGCTTTCAGATACATGTTACATATCCAGGTAGATCTGGCAAGTAGGCATTTGGACTTAAAAAGTTTGGAACTCATGGGAAAGGTTAATACTGGAGATATACATTTGGAAGTTATCACCCATATAGCTGGAATTTGAAGCGATGAGCATCTTATTTAAGCGTCCTGAATTTTACTAATTGATTGGTCTTATGCAATAGTAAACAGGATAAAAACAGAACAATAGAAATCTCTGTGTCTGGAGCTGATATAGTCAAAGTAGAAAAGCCTTTGTACCTTTAAGATTGCAACCAGTTTACTAGCTCTAAAGGAATTTCATGGGCACAAATGTGAGCATAAAATATAAGGATGACCAAAGAAGAAAATTTAGACCAAGATCATAATTCATAGAATATATCAAAAAGGACATGTGAAACACACACACACACACACACACACATATACACACACGTATGGGAGATGCAAGTTATATACATACATATATGTATATTAAACCATACACACAGACATGCACACAGAGTTGCAGTGGGCATTTGTGCTTATTCATAAAGAATAAAATCAAGTTCCATCTTATTTTTAATTCTCTATCTCTAGTCCTCCTTCTCTAATTCAAGACTTTCAAATCTCCTTTCTCTTCTTCTGTCCCTCCCTGCTCATCTCAAATCAAAATTCCAATTTATAAGATGACTCTTGCCACACCAAACACTTAGAATTGGGGGAGAGCAGTATTTTTTACAAGCTAACTTGGGATCTGTTATCATTTTTTAAAGATGACACTTGATTTCTCACCTGATGTGCTAAAGAATGGCAGAGAGGAGGCCTCTGGGGAGAGAATGAGATTTTCATAGTTTAAACGCTAAAAATAACAGCCCCATAACACTGAATCTCATTACCAAGCAGCGAGCACTCTTGCCTCTCCCTTCCACTGTGGCTTTCGCAGGATGCCTTTCAGAAGCCCACACATTCACTCCACCCCCATCACACGTAAACACAAACACACACCCATAGACATACACCACCAGCTACGCTGTTACCTCTGGTAAACTTGGAAAATACGTGTCAAAGCTAGAACCTTCTCTTGTCACGTTATCATAATTTACTGCCTGGGAAATGAGTCTGTGGTGGCAGACCGTTCTGCTCCTTATGTTGCGATATGGGCAGAGCCAGTGAGTATAATGAATGCAGCTGCACATCCAGAGTGCTGGGAGGATGGAAATCCAGACCCAGAGTGAATCAGAGAAAGAGAAAACCTGAGCTAGAGACACGACCCACCTCACTCAAGCTTTGTCAGCCACTGTTTACATCATGCTCGCCCATAACATTGATAATGACAATATTTCCAGAAATACTTCCATATTTCTAAGCTGCTCTTCTCTGGGGAAGTCTAAAAGTTCATAGGGGCCTTGTAAATAAGTTCCAAATCTTCAGCAGACAATGAAAGAAACGTGAAATCAGCATTTCATCAATCTCTGGATCAGACCTCCCTGTGCCTCGGCAAGGAGCGATTGGCAAGGCTTCCTAAAGGCGATAAGCCAGAGGGAGAGCTACACAGCCCACACGGGCATGCTCTTGTCCTGCTCTGCTCTTTGCCCTTAAATCTGGTATCCCCAGAATCTTGTTCTAGAGTGTTCCAGGGGGAAACACACCACACCATAAGACTTGCCTCTCTCCTCTTCCTACCTCCCCAAGCCCCTTCTTCACTGCCTTCAGGAGAACAGCATTTCCTATCCTGCCAAGGCCTCGAATTAGCAGAACACGAGATTAACGTATTCGATTCCACTGACGCTTGATGTACTAGGGTTTATAAAACAATTTCAACATCTGTGGGGCACTTTAGAGTTTTCAAATGTCTTCACACCCTTTACCACAGTGAATGCTTTCAACAGGTTCTGGGAGAAGCAAAATGGGTGTTACTCTCCCATTGTACAATTGAGTAGGGAAGGCTCAGAGTTAAGGCAACACAGAGGCCAAGGTCAACAGGAAAGACTGGCCCACAGCACATTAACTGGAAGCCCCCAAGTTGAGGTCCACCCAAATAAACTATATTAACTTGTCTTTTTTTATAGGAAAAAATTCCTGGAGTCATACGGAACTGACTTTGCCACTCAGGCAAACATTAATTCCTCCAAGCCAATTCACTAATCTCTAAAATTGATTTACTGTCCCTGCAAAGGCTATGATGATTAAGGGAGATGGAGAATTGCAAGCTCCAGGCACAGAGCCTGGCCTCTGTTCTAGGAGCGTTAGCTTCCTTCGTGCCTCTTCCCCACTCTTTGTGCACCAGCTTCAATACCCACAACTCTATTATCATTGCCACAATTGTTGCTCTGATGGTGATTACACTCACCTGTTCTTGGAGCTTACTATGCACTGAGCCAAGTGCATTCCAGGCACCCACATTTAATCCTCACCGCAACCCTATTGAGTAGCACTGTATTATCTGCCTTATTTGAAAGCCTAAAAAAAAAAAGAAAAACTGATGTTCAGAGTAGTCATGCAGAGTTGAGACTTCGTCTCTGGTCTGCTGACTCCACTGTCCCAATCTCAGCCACTCTGGTACACTGCTTGCACACTCGGCTAGCCTCAAAGACCTGCCCTGTCCCTCTCCATTCACATGCCCTGGTCCTCGTACGTCCTGAACCACCTTGTAACTAGACCAATAAACAGCTACTAGGTACTGTTCACAGGGCCCTCACCTAGGGTTGCCACATCTAGCAAATAAAAATTCAGAATGCTCCATTAAGTTTGAATTTCAGGAAAGAAAAACAAGCTATTTTAGGATAAGTATGTCCCAAATATTGCATGCTGTGCTGACTTGCACTGGACATATTTATCCTAAAAAATTATTTATTGTTCACCTGAGATTCATATTTAACTGGGTAGCCTGTATTTTATCTGGCAACCCTAGGCACTTCTCAAACCTCAGCAGCCTCTGTCTATTCTGTGTGTCCCATGTCTGTACACTCTCTTCCTCAAACCATGCTGCAGTAGTCTGTTACATCAGTGGATTTGGGGGAAACCACATCACCAGTTCTTACATCCTTAAGAAGTTCCCCTTTCTTGAATCTGAGCCAACCTATGACATTAGCAAGAATACAGTGCAAGTGATTCTCTGCCTGTTCTGAGCCTACGGTTTCAGAAGCCCTAGAGTTTCTGCTTTTGTTCTAAGCGCTCATGTCAGAATTCTCACTACTCTGCTGGAGGGACTACAGGGAGAGGCCTTGCGGAGAGAGAGAAAGAGACCCTGAAACTACATGAAGGGAAACCAAGGAAAGCAGCCAACAGCAAGAACCAAGGCCAAACGTATATCCTAGTCAAGCCATTCCAGCCAGGCCCCAGCCACTCAAATCATCCTTGACCAAGTGTCGGGCATGTGAGTGAAGAAGCCATCCTGCACATTCCAGCCCAGCAGACACAAGTGAAACAGAGACATTCAATCCCCACTGTGCCCTGTCCAAATTCTAGACCCTCCTAATCATGAGAAAGTGATGATGCTTTCTACTACTAAGTTTTTGAGGTGGTTTGTTATGCAGTGATAGGTAACTGAAACACATGCCAAACATTATTTTCCATAAATTTTAGAGGTTAACGTAAGCATCCAGTTTAACCCAGTTTAGTAACTGGATTAAACATGGATTCCTCCCAATCCAACCTTACAAATTCTGATTCTAGATCCAAGCTCCTTCTGTAGCAGTGGTTTAAAGGCTGCTGGAATCCAAGAGTCAGTTCCCGTATTTCCCAGTTACAGTTGGGAAGGAAAACATGGCAGGGATGTCGGTGTTGCTACATAACAGTAGCAGCCCAGCACCAGCCCACACCCAGGGACAGCAAGGCCGAGAGAAGACTGTCCAGCACCTGCCTGTTCTCAGCAGGGGCTCCCGTCAATCCTATTAGCTTTGTGCTTACATAATCACAAAACCCACCTACACACCTTTCAAAAGAAAAATTCCAGGAACCATGGGCCATAATATACATCTGAATTATTACCTGGATTGGTACACTGAGGGGAGGATTGATAAAAACACGGTGAGGAACAGACATAGAGAACAGACTTGTGGTTGCCAAGGGGGAGGGGGATGGGAGAGGGATGGATTGGGAGTTTGGGATTAGCAGATGCAAAACTACTAATATATAGAATGGATAAACAACAAGGTCCTACTGTCTAGCACAGGGAACTATATTCAATATCCTGTAATAAAACATAATGGAGGGCTTCCCTCATGGTGCTATGGTTGAGAATCCGCCTGCCAAGGCAGGGGACACGGGTTTGAGCCCTGGTCCGGGGAGATCCCACATGCCGCAGAGCAACTAACCCCGTGTGCCACAACTACTGAGCCTGCGCTCTAGAGTCCGCAAGCCACAACTACTGAGCCCATGTGCCACAACTACTGAAGCCCGTGCAACTAGAGCCCGTGCCCCGCAACAAGAGAAGCCACCGCGATAAGAAGCCTGCGCACGGCAACGAAGAGTAGCCCCCACTCACCACAAATAGGGAAAGCTCGTGTGCAGCAACGAAGACCTAACGCAGCCATAAATAAATAAATAAATATTAAAAAAACATAATGGAAAAGAATTTTATAAAATAAATAAATAAAGGCGGGGGGGTGGGTAGCTTTAAAACTTAAAAAAAAAAAAAAACACAGTGAAGAAAAACATGCTAGCAGCATCAGCAGAAAAACACCAGGGCTTCTAATACTGATTCACAATTTAAAAGATAATAATGCCATCATTTGACCACCCAAAATTGGTTAAATAGTACTCTCTGCATTACTCATGTTTGATGTCCAATATAATGATTAGGCTTGATTTTCGTGGAAAATCTCTGCATAGAAATTTAAGAAGAAGAATTCATAATTCCCCAGAATTAATGTTAAAGTCACTGAACCCTTAAAATATGTATATCATCTGAAAATGTATCAAGGGTTAAAACCTTTTGACAGAATTAGTTAATGTTGCTGGAACAGAAACCTCAGAGGAGAGACATTCAGGAGAGAAAGCACTGGCGTGAGGTCTTTGCACTAAACCATGATGCAGGCACTAGAGAGTAAGAAATTGGCTCAAGGAATGGCAGTTCTTTTTAAGGACTCAGAGAAATCCCTTCATTTTGACTTAATTGATTTCTCCAGAGTGGACCTTTCATGGAGGAAACTGCCCTGTGGCTGGATCCTTTCACTGAAGGTATATTCATTTAAGTACCTCTTATGTGCCAAGCACCGTCATAGGCTCTGCAGATTTCACCCAATAAGTAGCACAGGGTTCTGGTCCTCAACCAGCTTACTGGCTTATGTAAGACCCATAGGGGAAAGCAGACTCTTGAAGCAGAGTATTGATAAACACAGTAGATGGGTAAGTATAGCACAGGCTAAAGGAGGAAGGAAGACAGTCAGCAAAAGCATCCACATAGGCCTGAGACCTCAGACTTACTCAACTCCTGATTCAATTTAGGTGACTAACCTTTTCTGTGACCTTGAGAAAGCAACTGCGTTTGTGAGGAGACCACTGGCTTAGCTTCATCGAAATGCTGATTGTTTTCCATGGCATTGAGTTCATGGTGTTGGACAGAGCTGGATTTGAATCACTAGCTTTGGACATCTTACCACCTTCTGAGACTCAGGTTCCTCATCTGTAAAATGGGGATAATAACATTTCCTTCACAAGGTTTTTGTCAAGTACAAATGAGAGCGGGATAATGTAGATCAGGTTCCTTGGAAGCAGAACTCAAGACTAGGATTCTTGTACAAGTGATTTATTAAGAAAATGCCCCCGGGGAGACCAGCAAGGGAGAGGAGGATGCCTGGTGAGGACGCCGTCTCAGGGAGGACCTGTGGAGAGTGGCCTGAGCCTGACTCCACAGGGGAGCTCTGGAGGGTGGGCTACATCTGAGGTTGTCCCCACTGGAGGCAAGAGGGCAGAACTTTCATATCCCTGCATCCACCTGTCACCAGCTAAGAGCCTCCACGGGGGGTAGAGGGGAAACCTACGCTCACAGGCACAGTGAACTCTGCACATGTGAGCAAAGCAACTCCCACAGCAGAGCACCAGCTGCCAAAGAACAGACGCCAAGGCCGGCTGTTTGCAAGCAAATGTCCATTGAAACTGGGAGGGCAGGCACAGACAGGGCAAAAGAGACCCAGGGGAGTCTGGATGGAATACCAGTAGCATCCACTTCAGTCCACACTTCCAGGAACATAATTGTTACTCAATAAATGGCCTTTGCCCTTTTCCTCAGAATGGGGAGGGGGGACATCTCTGCCTTTCACACATTGCAGTCAAGACAAGTCCTTAGGCTTTCTCTTATTTGCAGCTCAGAATCACGTTTTATGGCAATAAACTGAGATTCCCAGGTGTGCAGGGAAATCCACCCAGGTCCAAGGAGGAAGAGGGAGTGTGAGTCACTAACACACCGATTAACCCCTCTGCTGCAGCAGCTCCTCATTAATCCAGGAGACGCTCTTTCACCCCCATTTCACCTGCAGGACAGGAAGTAGCTGATGTGGGGACAGGGTAGGCTGGGTACTCACTCTTCCCATCATTTCAGCTTTGGTATCCAGGCTTCCTTCTTGCTACCCGAACTTCCCTCCCCCATATCTCATGTGTCTAACTAATAGCTCATGTCAATGACAGCTCTGTTCCCTCTGGTCCCGTTAAATTCACTGGTCACTGTCTCTGAACAGCACTTTTAGTCTGCACTAGAGATGTCAGTCTTGCCCTCCCCGTAACCTCAGCCTACCTTCTGAGAGAGCCACCTCCCACCGCCCTGCTAAGTGAACAGTGGGCCACAAGACCCTGACCCCTGGCTACATCTGATGGCACGGAAGAGGACCCCAGATACCAGCTGAGCCACTCAGGTTCTTTCTTCCAGGGGGCTGGAATGGAACACACAGGCTACAGGCAGTCTCCTTCAAGTGCTCCTGGACAGTGCTATCCAGCCAGGTCTGAAATGGTCTTTTATGGCCTGATGAACTCCAGACCCAAGAAAAGAGAGAAAACTGAATTAGATGCCCAGAGAGCATAGCACCCTGTAGAGAAACATGCCGTGAGCTACCATGTTGCCACCTCCTGCCTTTAGATTCTGGAAAATTTCTCCCCTGCTCTCCTCTGTTTTAAAGGAGCTTGTTTGAATGAGTTTCTCCTTCCTGCAAATAATACTCTTTGATTAAAACAATCTCCAAGAGAAAGCTTCCTGAAGTCCTTGGGGGATTCCACAAACTTACTGGAGAGAACCTCTGGTTGGACCAAGACTGGTCATGCTCTGAGCCTTATACCAGGCAGAGGCTCAATAAATAATTGTCAGCTGAATGAATGAAAAGTTGCCCCCAAAGGGTTTCTCTGGCTGCCTGAGAGTCCTCATTTACCTGTCTGACATCCACAAGCAGTACAAGGAAGGGCATCACATGGGCCCAAGCACAGCTTGGATTCTCTGCCTCAAACTTGTTCCAGTAATCATTGAACACCTGTTTTCTTTGGCAGCCCAGGTTGCCCTGAGCCATTCCAGTGGATATTAGAGTTCTTCCCTATTCCCCATCTCCAGTGAGTGATGGCTTTTGAAACAAGGAAAATGTTCAGTGTTCTCTTGAGTCCCATCAGCAGTCAGAGCTGTAGGGATTGGAGCACAGAATCAAGCACAAACAGCCCACGGTGGAGATTTAGATCCTGGTTACCAGGAATAGGCTTCACAAGTAGTTTTGGAAATGAGGTCAAACCCATTTATCTCCAGATGGTCCCAGACCAAAAAAAATTTTAAATGCAAAGGGTAATGGAAAATTTTCAGGCATCATATGGTCATTTATCACATCTAACCAGCACCTTGATTCCTGAAATGCTGGGTATATCTATCTTGGAATTTAGCCATGTAGTTGTCCCACATTTGTAGACTTTACTATACAAAGTAAAAACTTTTTATTCAAGGATTCATAAGCCAATCAATATTCATACCTCCAATCCAAAATAATCACTCCTTCCCCATTGCTGTCAAACAATTCATTTGTGTATTTTAGCATTATTTTTTCTTCCTTGTATTATTCATTTAACAATATTTATTAAACATCTACTATTGTCAAGCTCTTTTCTGGACACGAGGGTAGTGTAGAAAGCATAACAAAGTTCCCTATTTTCATGGAACACATATTCTAATGGACATAAGGGGAGACAGACAAACAAACACACAAAAAAAGTAAATATAGATGAGTAAGGAGAAAAATAATTCAGAACTATGGAGATACAGAGCTCCCTGAGTGAAAGAGAATTGCTATCCTGTATGGGATACTCAAGGAAGACCTCACTGAGATGGTGACATGTGAGCAGAGATCTGAAGGAAGTGTGGACACAACACTGCACATGTGTGGGGAAAGAACATTCTGGGCAGAGGAAACTGTAAGGGCAAAGGCCCTGAGGAAAGAGATGCTTGTTATGTTTTACAAAAAAGTAAGGAGGACAGTGTCTCTACTGTGGAGTGAATGAAGGTAAGAGGATGGGACATGAGGTCAGAGAGGTGTGTGTGATTACTTTCTACTAGACCATGAATTCTAAAATCTAAAAAGCAAGCCTCTACCTTACTCACCTTTATTCTCTCCCTAGCTCTTACTACAGCTCCTGGCCCATAAGAGTATTTTAATAAATATTTGTTGTAGTTACAGATTAATGCATAGTTTACTAATACTTTATGACATTTCTAGTGTGTTCCTTTAATTATTATAAAGAAACCTAATCTAGCTTTCATTTCCATTAACATTGAACTAGTTTTAATTCCTGTGTCAATAGATGTAATTCTATTAAATAAATGAGGGATGGAGGGGTGGATGGATGGATGGATGGATGAACACTTAGGTATATAGATGTCAGATTTGAGCAAAACCCTAGAACCTAGCTATGATCATACACCTGTACTTATGTCCATGATCCCATGAGCTTCTCAATTCATCTTTAACTTGTTTGCAATTTTATCCATCAAGTGATGCAGCATGAGGAGTTCTAATCCCCAGCCCACATAGGTGAGATTGTGGTTCACTAAAGAACGGCTTTCTCAAGCTCAAGAATGCTGTGCTGTAGTCACTTGAATATAAACCCAGTTCTGAGCATCTTTATCTCCCTGGCCTTGACAGGTTACCATGTACCATGTGACTTTGACTTGTCTCCTGATTGTATCCCTGCCTTTTTCTCACCTTCCTGTATGGTTAGCTCCAGCATAACACTAGCAGGTAGGGCTCAACTGCTGCAATTGTGCGTAGAACCAATGAATGCACCACAGGCCATTGAGATCCACCAGGTTCTTAGCCAAGGTTTCTTCCCTTGTTTCTTGTGCCTGGGTGTTAGCCAAGTCTGAGGTCTTCCTTAACTAACAGGGGACCAAAGTAAATGCAGAATGAACAAATGAATGAGGAAGCCTCAGGTCTCAACCAGACCTTGCAAGGAGAAAATAGAGACCACCCATTAAGTTGAAGTTAAACAAGTTTTAAGTTAGTTTTAAAATTTTTCCTCCAGAATTTCAAGAAGTAAACAATTGGCTTTTAGCACATAAATAAAGTTGTTTCCTTCTATGAGGCTGGTAAACACATTTACCCATGAAGTTGGTATGACAGATCTAAGAACATTAGTTGATACATTACACTAGAATGTACAACTACAATTCATTCTCCTTTAAAGACACTCTGCAAATTTGATCTATCTCACATACAATATAAATTCTGATTTTTATCTTTCACCAAGTATTCATTCACACCATGCTGTGTTTCATGAAGGTCCCTATAAACTATGGCTGTCGTTCAAATACAAGACTTACGATAAATTGCTCTCGACTTTGAATGCTAAGGAAAGTTTGTGTCTTGTGCAAAACTGGTCTACCTCTTTTTATCTGACAATAAGAACTAGATAAACTGGATTTCCTTTTTTTTTTTTTTTTTTTGGTCTTAACTTCTAAGAAGTTCAAAATTGGAGCATTAAACTCTGTTTCATTGCCCCTCAACCCAGTTTCCTGGTATAATTACTACATGATTTCTGATTTTCATTTAGCTTTATTTCAGCTTTGCCATTGTTATAAGCTTTACACTAATGTTCAGGGAAGTTTGAGGGATGCCTCCATGAAAAATAGGAAAAATATGTATTTCTGGTAAATGAAGAGGTATGTGACTTACTACATTAAAACATGGGATTTTGAATCGTATAGGCCTAAATTCAAATATCAGCTTCAACAGTCATTAAAAGTGTGAGCCTGATTCCGCAAATTGCTTAAATTCTCTGAACTTCAGTTTCTTCATCTGATAAATAAGAACAATGATTTTTAAATATTGTGAGGATTAAATAAGATAATGCATAGAGAATGCTTAGAACCCAATCTAGTACTTTTTAAGAGTTCAATGAACAATATCTCTATGTCAACAAATAAAAGCCATTGAGAGGCAACTTTGATTTACACAATATATGCAAAAGTGTTTCTTGAATACACTTCTTGAGTAGCTAAAAGTTTAGATTGTGGAACTAATTTACGTGGGTTTAAATCCCAGCTCCATAATTTACTGTCTGTAACATCAGGCAAGTTTCTTTACCTTTTTATGCCCCAGTTTGCTAATATTAAGTGAGAATGAAATCAATATTTACCTCAAAAGGTTATTTTTAAGAAGGCAATATAGTATAGGTGCTTTTAAAAAGTGTCCAACATACAATAAGCCCTCAATAAATGCTACTACTACTAGAAGAAGGGGGGGGGGAGGAGAGGAAGAAATTATAATAGTAGTAGTTGACTCCTAGATTCAAACTAAATTTTCAGAAACTTCTACCCCATTTTGGTCCCAAGAAAAACTGAAAATAACGGAGAAAACT
The DNA here is from genome assembly GCF_028564815.1 of Eubalaena glacialis. Classification (NCBI taxonomy): domain Eukaryota; kingdom Metazoa; phylum Chordata; class Mammalia; order Artiodactyla; family Balaenidae; genus Eubalaena; species Eubalaena glacialis. The sequence continues at coordinate 61,797,728 of NC_083722.1, read as the reverse complement.
GAATTGGTCTAGAAACACAGAGAAATTTGTCCTGGGTTTGTTTTCACTTACACATTGGGTGCTTTGTTGATAGTAACATTAAAGACAAACATTTTATGAGGGGGAAAATGTGCAACATAAACCCAGAAATGTATACATTGTAACTTATCTATAATAGAAAGGAATTTGGGGGGAAGATGTATCTCCCTTTGTATCCTTACTGAGTCAAGAACCATATGAATTGATATAGCTCAAACCCAATCATTGTTGATTCCCTGTGTATTTCTTTCATTTTACTCTTTGCAGCATGTTTTCATATTGAGCCACCATCTCTTTTGATCCTCTGAGTGAGCCAAAAAAGAGAGGACAGGTACAATTATTAGCAATAATAAAGCAATTAAGTGAATTGACTCTCTTGGGGCCTAGTAAGGGCTCTGCCAGACTTCCACACTGGAGAAGTTTTTCATGTGTAAGAAGATCATTCTACGGTGACCGTTGGAACATCTAAGGAGAAGATTCCAGGATGTTTCAGCTCCTCCAGAAAGATGCCTCACCCTGCACGTCTCAGAAGAGGAGGTCTTTGGGAGAACAGGGTGCTTCTTTTTGTTCCTCGTGTGTCTTGTTTTAGCACACAGCCCTGTCATCTGCAAGCTGTCCACTAAGCACCCACCAGCAGCAATAAAGGAGGTACCTCTAAATCCCTGGGACTTAAATGGAAAATTGAAGCACATGATCACAGGATTAGGAACAGATGAATCTAGGGATGCTGAAAAACACTTTAAAAGAAGTTGCCAAATCGTTTTGCTCTTTGCCAAAATCTCTTTTCTCTTTATTTAAACCCTTCTGGATTATAAGAGAAATGTAAGTAAAACCATAATTTTCTCTACTCAAATGAACAGCTTCTGTGGGCTAAGAAAAAAAAAGAAAAGCCTCAGAAAGGTACCTGTGACTGTTCCAGCCCTTGGGAGGAGGAGGAGACCTCTTGAGTCATTCAGACTCAGGCTGCTTGGAAACTGACCATACGTGTAGGTTGGGATCTGGGCTGGTTATTAAGCTATTGTCTCTCAGCACCACCCACCCTTCTGTTCTCTGTTTTATGATTCTGAGGCTGTACTCCACAGATAAAATTTCTCCTTTGCCATCTGGCTTCCTGTTAGAATCTGCCAATAAAGGGTGTTAAAGGGAAACTGCAAGACTAGAGGAAGGAGAAGGGATTTGCTCCTTGCTGTCTGCCTCCTCTTACTGTCAATGTCACCTCAGCAATGGTGCTCCACCCTAGCAGCAGCAGCAGCAGTTGGTTCCAGGCCTTTTTTTCCCGTACACCCAAGCCAGACTCACTGGGTTTCCTTCAGGGATACCAGCACCAGCCAGGTGGCACCTCTTGCTTCAAGGTCTGGGTCTCAGCTTTCTGGAGGCCTTCAATCTAAGTTTCTAGGTTCTAATAACCCCAACATCTTCCCTTTGTTCTTCTTGCTCTAAGGGTGGTAGATGTTTCCTGCAGTTACTACATCTTTCTGCAGTTACAATCCTCCAAGTGCCTGTTCAGCAGTTCAATCCCCTATATTAAATTATCGCTGTTAAAATACTGATATGGTTCCTGTTTTCCTGATGAGAGAGACATTGCATTGGGCAATGAACGCACCTATAGATCAAGTCAGTGAAACCTACGAAAGTACATTCCATGATACATTACTTCATAGGGGGCATTAATTAGTAGGTAGTCCATGAATAAAGGGTAAATAACTTTGAGAAATGATGGACTGAACAAAGACAGTTTTACTTACTGCAGGATTTTGCAGAGCTTCTAATGATCTAATGTTTGTAAATCTCAAAGACAAAGTAACAAATTGCAGCCAGCCCTCTGGATCACATTTGATTCATCTCTTCATTTATCAGCTATATATACATCTAATTGGATATTCACATTCCCTCTGAACTGTTCCTCCCTCTTCCTTCCTCCCCACTGTCATCATCCTAGTCTTAGCCCTCCCTCATCACCCTTATCTGCCAGCCTCCAACCTGACCATTTGCCTTTCTCCTCAGCCCACAAGTGAGTCCTCCATAGTGGAGGTCAGAAAACTGCAGCCCACAGACCAAGCCAACCAGTTTCCTGTTTCTTCATGGCTAAGAAGCCAAGAATTTTTAAAAAATTGTTTATATGGTTACATTTTAAATGGTTATATAAGTACTACATAATAGCCTCAAGATTGCCTCTTGGCCTTTAAAGCTTCAAATATTTACTATCTGGCCCTTTAAGAGAAAGTTTTCAGACCCCCGCTTGACCCTCCTGTTGGATGCATTTGTCCTAAATCCCCTATATTTTTTTGTGATATCTCCTCACCAGTTGCTCCTACTTGTTTAACCTAGATGTTTAGAAGACTATGAACAAGGAAAATCATCTCATGAAACACTCCTCACTCACCAAGTAGGGAAGTGAGGCCCCTCTTTTAGGTTTTGAGAAAGAGGAAAACTGCTGTCACCTGCTGACTCTGGAGCAGAATCAGGAAACAGTGAAAGTATATAAAGCCCCTTTCTGGGGATACAACAATGTGCACTAGATAGTGATCAAACAGGAAGAATGACTAATTTTGTCAGAGCAGAATCACCAGGCAGGAAGGGGAAGGTACAGATAGAGATGAGCTGGTCTGTGTTTAACCACTGGCTTTGGAGGGAGACGTGGAGTGGGAGGTGAAATGCTGATTTCTACAGTGTAAATACTCCCACCGTCCTGGTTTCACGTTATCAACGTGACATCACTGGATGCAGAGCTGGGAGAGACACAATCGGCTTTCACTTTAGCATGCTGGGGACAGGACAGGAGCCAAAGCAGGAAAAGCGGGGCTCCATTTCTCAGGGCTTCTGTACCCTGACCACGGAGAGGAAAAAGGTGATTCAGAATCAAGTCCACAGCTGATCCTTGGTGCAAGTCTGAAGTTTAAGAAAGTGGGTCATCTGCTCCCTTTGTGATGCCATTTCTTCATGGGAGCTGGGGAGGTCCACCTTGTGTCTATGCGGAAACTCCTTCAATTTCTTCCACAGTAAGAAATGCTCTTGAGAAATAAATCAAGGAAATATTTGGGTTGTTTCCAGTTTGGGACTATGATGAATCAAGTGGCTATGAACATTCTTGTACAAGTCTTTTTTGTAGATATATGTTCTTATTTCTAAATACTTAAGGATGGCATTACTTGGTCATAGGATAGATGGATTTTTACCTTTAAAAGGAACTGCCAAGACTTTTCCAAAGTGGTTGCACCAGTTTTCTACTCCAATCAGCAATATATCAGAGTTCCAGTATTTTCACATCTTCAACACTTGGCACTGCAAGTCTTTAATTCTAGCCATTCTAGTGGATGTGAGCTGGTATCTTCTTGTGGTTTTAATTTGCATTCCTCAAATGACTAATAATGTTGAGCAGTTTTTCACATGCTCATTAGCTATATATCTTATTTTCTGATCAAGTCTTTTGCCCACTTTTTTGGGATCTTTGTCTTTTCCTTATTGATTTGTATATTTTTTTAGATTTTTTTTGATATGGACCATTTTTAAAGTCTTTATTGAATTTGTTACAATATTGTACATGTTTCATGTTTCGGTTTTTTTGCCGTGAGGCCTGTGGGATCTTAGCTCCCCGACCAGGGATCAAACTTTCACCCCCTGCATTGGAAGGCAAAGTCTCAACCACTGGACCGCCAGGGAAGTCCCGATTTTGTATATTTTTAAATGTAACTACCTAAACATTCAAAAATAGAAACTATATATACAGCAAACATTTTCTTTTCATTTTTTTATCTTCATTTTTTTCAGCTTTATTAAGATACTATTGACATATATATAACATTGTATAAGTTTAAGGTATCCAGTGTAATGATTTGATATATGTACATATTGTGAAATTATTACCAAAATAAGGTTAATTAACACATTCATCATCTCACAGTTACAATCTGTGTGTGGTGAGAACTTTTAAGATCTACACTGTTAGCAACTGTCAAATACACAATATAGTAGAGTTAACTATAGTCACCATGCTATACATTATATCCCCAGAACTTTTAACTGGAAGTTTGTACCCTTTGACCACCTTCATACATTTCCCCCACCCCCACCACTGACAACCATCAATCTGATCTCTGTTTCAGGGGGTTTTTAGCTTCCACATACAAGTGAGATCAGAGAGTATCTGTTATGTCTGTGTCTGACTTAATTCACTTAGATCTTGTCACAAATACCAGGATTTCCTTCTTTTTTACGTCTGAATAATGTTCCATTGTGTGTGTGTATATATATATATATTTTTTTTCTTTATCCATTTACCCAACAATGGACATTTAGGTTGTTTCCATATCTTGGCTATTGTGAATAATGCTGCAATGAACATGGAAGTACAGATATCTCTTTAAAATACTGATTTTATTTTTTTCAGATATATACCCAGAAGTGGAATTGCTGGATCATATGGTAATTCTATTTTTAATTTTTTGAGGAATCTCCATACTGTTTTCTATAAGGGCTGTACCAATTTACATTCTGAATTCTGATTATTCTGAATTCTTTGTCAGGCATTTCATAGAAATCTATTTCTTTAGGGTCAGTTATTGGAGCCATCTTAGTTTCCTTTGATGGTGTTGTGTTTGCCTGATTCTTTGTGATCCCTGATTCCTTGCATTGATATCTGAGCATCTGAGTGAGTACTCTCCTCTTCCAGTCTTTTCATCAGGGACAGTCCTTCACCAGTAGCTCAGCTTGGGGTACTGGTCAGGTGAGCTGGTATCGTCCATGGGTAGGCAGGGCTTGCTATCAGTCTTCCTAGTTAGGTGAAGCCACTGCCCATGCTCTGGGGTTAGGTGGGGGTGCTGCTGGCTGGGCTCCACAGTTGGGTGAGGCCACTAGCTGGGCTCTGCAATCAGCTCTGCAAGGTCGCAGCTGGGTTTCCTAGCAGGATGGTGCCACTGGTTGGACTATGCAATTGGGCAGGGCAAGGGGCTGAGCTCCACAACTGCTTCTGATCAGATGAGGGTCTCAGGCTGTGCTCCCCAACTGGATGGTACTGCTGTCTGGACTCCATGTTCAGGCAGAGCTGCAGGCAGGGCTTCACAGTCAGATGGGGCCACAGGCTGTGCCTCGAAGTTGGTTGAGGGCCACAGGCTGGGTGTCGTGATCAGACAGGCCGATATCTGTGCTCTGCTTTTGGGCAAGGCCTGGCTGGGCTCACTGGCTGGCAGGGGCCTCTAGCTGTAGCCTGCAGTTAGGTGCGGCTAGAAACTGTACTACATGGTCGGGCAGTCCCTGTCTAGGTTCCTTGCCCGGGAGAGGCCTCAGACAGCGTTCAGCAATTGGCAGGGCCATAGGCTGGGATATGCTGCAGGGCAGGGCTGTAAGCTGGGCTCCATGGCTCTGATGCAGGGTGGTACCATAGGCTGCATTCAGAGGCTGCATTGTTCAGGCTCTCTGGTTATGTGGGGCCAGAGGCTATGCTCAACAGTTGGGCAGGGATGCAGGCTTGGCTCCATGCCCAAGTCGGGTTATAGGATGGGCTCTGAGGAGTCCCAAACCAAAGCCAGGATTCTGGAAGGCTGCCTGGCCTGACTCAGCATCCTCACAGACCCCAGGTTCATCGTCCAGCAGTACATCCCCAGTGGTCCAGGAAAGAAATCACACCCCCTCCCCCATTCTCAGCATCTCCAAGATCCTTCCTAAATCTGACGCTAAAATGAAAGATAGTGCTTCTGGCCAGCTCTCACTAGTCTTTACCTCATGTCCACACTTTCTCTTTACCTGCTTCCTTGGACTCTATTTCTCAGGCCATCCCTCCTTCCCTGGTCACCTTCGCCCAGAACAGGAGTGCTGGTTATCTTTTGTCCCATGACCCACTGCCTTGGGCCAGCTATGGGGTCACTCTACAAGAAAAATGAAGTCCTAAATAGACCAACGATTAAATTAAATTAAAGCTATTTTTCAAGCAATGAGAACTGTAGTAAGATGCCCACCCAAAGAAACCAACAAGTGATGCACTCAGTACATAACTTGTATTATCATTAAAGGTCAAAAATCAGTCATCAGTGAGGACTGAAACAATTATGTGGAGCTAAATCTCTACCAGCCAATAAGGACCAGGAAAACGTGGCTGGCATGCCATCAGGGAGTCATTTGGCCTCAAGAGCTCATTGCCCTGGCAAATGAGAGTTAGACTCTAATTATCCCATTGGCAGATTTCAGAAATTTTTAAAATATACTCTCTATAACTGTCACAGTGTCAAAACAATTATTTGCTTGCTTGAGCAGGTGTCAGGCATTGTAAAGTATATATGTCCTTGTAAAATTAAATGGGAAACTTTCAGAAATTGGAGGTGTAAGCTGAGGTGCTAATAATAGCATATGCAGTTACCTAAAGTCAGGAGGGGAAGAGAGAAGAATGATGATTTTTCCTTTTCCTCTTTTGTTTCCCGGAGGCAGTGAATTCTAAGGACACAGGAGATAGAGGTAGAATGTGCCACCTGAACTTCAGAGATGGCTTCCAAGCCCTCTGCCTGTCATCCTTGCCCTTGAACCATCATTGGTCCTTAAACATGCATCAATTTTCTCTGCACAGTCTGTGGACTTCACCTGTATTGTCTCCTATGATCCTCCACAACAGCCCTGCAAGTTCAACGAGGCAGCATCTTTGACCCATTTTACAGATGCAAAAACCAACTAATGAGTGGTGTTCCAAGTCTCCTGACTCCAAGAGACCCACTCTTTCTTACATGACCTCCTATGGAACTGCCTTTCTTCCTGGTCCGGTAACCTAGAATAACCCTCCTGTTGCTGTTTCATGGACTCTGAGACCCTTGGACAGATAGTTAGGAAATAAAACAGGCAGCCAACAACACAATGCCTTTTGAGCTAGTCACAACTAATAGACATTGAATGAACATTGAGTGGTTGATTGGCTGAAATAATAGCACCAGGAAGCCTCCCCCTGCAAACAAGTAGTACCCAATTCAATCAGTGTTGATTAGCCTACTATGGACAAGACATATGTAAAAGCGGGTGTGTTACCCATGAAATAAGGCAAGATTTCTTCCCTTGAGAAGTTCCCACTTGAGTCAAAGATAGATATGTTTTTACTTTCTGAATATAACGGCAGCTCTCATGAAGGTAAAATATGTTCAGAAATCAAAGGGGAGGAAGAAATATTCACAACTTAGGGTCAAGGGACTCTTCCTCTTTTCAATGATTATTGGGCATCTCCCAAGCTTTGCATGTTTCATGCACATTTTCGACAATCTTCACACTCTACAGGAATGAGAGCCACCCACCTGTGTCACCCCACCCCCAAAGTCATCTCTAGGTTCTGAAGGGAAGCCGCATGGATTCGTTGTGGATGAGTGGGTGCTGCTGGTGCCCTACCAGAGCCCCTTTACAGGTTGGCATCACCCCCCAGATATTATGAGTATTGACCGTCATGAGCTCCAACTGGCCCCTTCCTTCAGCGAATTGCCCTCAGCTGACGTGAGCCTCCTGGCCTCAGGAGCCATGTCCCCACCACCAGGGATGACCCACAGCAATAATGGATAGGGGTCAGTCAACCTCCTGGCCTCGGGGTGGGGACCACTCCATGGTGAAGTTTACACTCCAGGGTTCCCTGTGGTTCAGGCCAAGGCTGAGTGTCCTGAGACTATCTCCTTGCTTGCCCTTTCCCTCTTCTCCCCTGCCCCCCTGCCTCCCTCCAGGTTTCTCCTAATAGCAGCCCCTTCATAAAACCCAGGTACCCAAATCCCTGTCTCAGGCTCTGCTTCTTAGAGCTACAACAATCACCTACCCTTTCAGAGCCCTGTTTCCTCACCTGTGAAATTCCGATCATGTGTCACAAGTGGTCATGAAAACTAGCTGAGATGATGTCATTCAAGTTCCTTGTACAATTCCTGGGCTCAATTAATCATGGCATTTTTTTTCCCTTTTACTTGCATTTCAAGAGGATTTCTGGTCTCTGAGATATCGAACACAGAGACCCCAGGCAGCAGCATCAGGTGGCCACAGGGCCTGAAGGACCACAAGTAGCCACGCATTTGTCAACCAGGAGCCAGTCAACCTGCATGGACTGAAGGGCAAGTCAGGACTTGTGCCAACCAAGTGCATTTTGTACTCCATTTACCACGACAGGTGGGGGTAGGCGCTGGTCAAGGACCTGGGGGGAGGCCAAGTGGCAGGGGCAGCAGTGTCATTGGAAAAGTTTTCAATTCAGGACATTTGTAGGTTAGTGTTGCTATTCAGCTTTTAAGCAGAGGGGCAAAGAGATCGCCCACGGGATAAAACAGCTTCCTCTGAAATACTGCCTCCTGACTCCACTGTTTCATCTCCGATGGCTCCTGTCTCCCCCTGCCCTCTCTTTTCAGGCTGCCATCCTACAATCACCGCAGGGCGAGCCCAAGCTGATGAGGGCACCTGGCTTTTGTGGCAGCTCTTCAAAGCTGGAGGTCAGGTGTGTTTCTAGGATTTAATTAAGCTGGAAATGAAATCCAGCCCTGGAGTGGCTCATCGTCTTTATTATCACATTTCTCACTGCTTGTCAGGCCACAGTGGCTCCAGGTCTTGAAAAGCAAGACGCGGGATGCTTCCCAGGCAGGGCTCAGTTAATCTGTTTCACACAGCATTTCAGGTACCTTCCTCCATTTCAGCAGAATGGGAAAAAAGACAGCATTCAGGGGTCTTTCTGGAGAAAAGAATCACCTTACAACGAACAAAGGAAAATGTATTTTGAAATAAAACACCATTTCAAACATATTTTCTTATTACAATATGTGTCCATGATAAAAAATGTATAACAAAAACATAAAGAATAAAAAAAAATCATTTGTAACCTTACCAATGAGAAATACCACTGTTAAATATATGTTCTCCTTCCTGTTAAGTACAGGTGTGTGTTCCAGGGCTTAAAGTGTGCGTAGGGAAAGACAGAGAAAGAAAGAGTCCCCTCTTCTGGATAGAACAGTCCTGATGCTATAAGGGTTGTGATTCACTCTATAATCCTTTTTTTTTTTTAAGTTTATGTATATATTCACTAACATTATTTCACATAGGACACTAATTCACTAAGATCAACGAGGTTCCCCACCCCCATTTTCAAGCAACCTGGAACCAGGAAAAATCATCAGGACTTCAAAGAATTTCCATGCTTGGTAATACTGCAGACTATCATATTGCAGTCATGTTTTCTGTGCCTAATAACATATTCTATAGTCTCTCAGATTAATCAAATGAGATGAGGGGATTTAGACACTGCTGTGCTCTGAGCAGGGGGCTTAACAAGCTCCCAAAGTAATATCATTTGACATTCGGAGCTAGCAGACTGCAACTGCAGAGGGCATTCATTTTTTAGCCTGATTTGTGTTTGGCAGGTGGCAGTCCCCTTCATGTCCCCTTAGTGTGGCGAGGCTTGGAAGCGACAGGGCACTGACCTTCCCCGCTCTGGAGATGTGATTGCTTTCATACTGATCGCACAGAAACACTTAGCAAACCTCATACTGTTAACTCCATCCCACGCAGGCAACGCTGGCATTTTATGACTGTCATGTGTTAGCCAGCTGAAAACTCACTAAGATGGGGAAGCTGTGCCGAATTAATAACTTCAAAGGTAGTCATTTAATCAGTTTTCATGCAACTTGGCCAAAGGCAAAAGTTACAAAATCATAGACTGTGGAAGATAGAAGGGGCTATTGAGAACTTCTCATCCAGCACCTTCATTTTACAAGTAAAGGAAATGGAGGACCAGAGAGGGAGAAGGGATTTTTTTTTTTTCCTGGTCATAGAGCTAGGAGGGAGTAGCGGTTTTCAACCTGCTTGTTAGCAGCGCCGGATCTTAAATGGAATCCCGCACGATCACTACAATATGCATGAAACATTTAAGAAACAGCACCGTGATTGAAGCAGGGCTAGCCTCCAAAGCTTCACTGCTCCTGGTCCAGCTCAGCTATGAGACATCTGGGGGAAGCCCTGAGTGTCCAGAAAGCACAAATCCAAACCATCTTCCTATGGCATGCAGGCTCCAGTAACATTTCTTGTATCTCCAAATATTCATTATACAAACAATCCATATTAGACTGATAAATAATTCAAATTAGAAACTGAAATCTCACAGTCTTCTCATTTGCAAAAGGAAGACATTAATGGGCCCTGTGACAGCTAGTAAAATATCCATTATAAGTTGAGCAGACAATGCAAATGAGTAGGCACTGTGACAGCCTCTCCCAGCATCAGTTTTAGCCCTGACCCACTGTAGAAGGCTTTGTGCTTGATGGGACTAACCCCAGCCCCAGCTCCACGAGTGGTTCAGAATTGGCCCAAGACACTTAGCTCTGCCACCAAAGCGGCAAACGTCAAGAGTAGACTCAGATCCACTGAGTAAGAACAAACATTGACCTTGGCTTGGGCAAATCAAATAAGGTTTACTAATTGAAGGATACAGAAGGAAGGCAGGGTAGTAAAAACATATACAGCAGAGAGGTCGACAATATTCTCCAAAGGAGTTACAAACTTCTAAACCATAGACCCACAGTTACAGATGGTAAATTGGAGAGAGTAAAGTCACATCAATAAGGTCACATGAAGGCGGGAACTGCTCTGCAGTTTAGCTAGTCTGAGTAGGTCTTGGGGCTCCCCTGTTTGGGTCAGTTGTACAGCATCACTTTTGAGTTTATATAATATACAATATAACTTAAAGGACATGGTCCAGTGCAATATACTTGGACACAAATATAACCCTATTTAACATTCTTAGCCTTCCTGGGCTAACATAGCCTGGTCTAGTGATCCTCTGAACTTAGGCCTGCCAAACAAAAGGGGAGCTCAGTTATCCTTTCCTTTCAAGTCAGGCCAAGACACCCTTAAACCAGCTATGAGGTTCTTCTTGTAGTGTAATTATAACTCATGGCTACAGAGATTGGTTCAAAGATAGACATGTGCCCTAATTGGTCCCATCAGAAGAATGTTCAGGATTTTTGTTCGACAGCTTAGGTAGAGATATTCTTCCCCAGGGACATTAACAAACAGGCAAGTAGTTGTCTTTCATATCATCTGCCTTCCTAGAGCTGAAAGGGGACCCCACCTTAGGATAAAGTTGACACCATGGACAGGATAACAGGAAAACAGGAAGAAACTGGTTCCTTCTGGGTATCATTGAGCTGCTTGATCACCTAAAGTCAACACTTCTGGGATTTCTATTCCAAAAGCCAATACACTCCCTTTGTTGAAACCAGACTGACTTGTGTTCTTTGATACTTGCAATGGAGGGCACTCTTACTGATATGCAAACATATGGTGGTTTCCTAAGTTCATGAAAGCCTGAGGACACATTTAAACGCTTCCAGTCTCATGAGGAAAATTCACTTTAAGATTTATGCAGTATTAGGCCAGCAAATCCAATCCTTCAGCCAACAGTTTAGGTCAACAAACATACTTGGAAACCTACTCTGTTCCATAACCTGTGTTAGGCCGTGCATCCAACAGAACACCGGCTCTCCAGGCAGTAACATCTAACAAAATACTGACAGTAGCAATTAGGTTAGAAGAGCCTGCAAGTTATTTTTCAATACTCCAAAAGGCCCAAGAGGAAAATAATCACATCTTTAACCAGAATAAGACTGGACTGGCTAACTGTGTACAGGACTCTGGTTATTTTTGAATGTGGAAACACTGGTTATTTCAAGGTCATAAGTTCTGACTGGAAGTTAGAAATGGAAAAACAAATTTGAAGCTAATGAATTGTGTTTTCTTTTTATGGCAGGAAATCTAATGTAGAGAGATTCTGTAGATTCTGTAAAAAAGAAGAAAGAAGAGAAGGAAGAAGAGGGAGGGAGGGAGGAAGGAAGGAAGGGAAAAAAGGAAGGAAATATTTAAAGCAGTGCAATGGGGGGAGGGGGTGGATCAATCTGTAAGTCAATCACTTTCACACTTGCTAAGGTGTCTGAAACTTCATTCTTCTGAATGACATCATTTCCACCTCTGCTGACTTGCAAGAAAAGCCACCTTTGAAAACACCCAGAAACAAGATGCTAATAAAGATGAATAAAGAACTTCATTTTCCCTCTACTTCACAACACAAGAACAGCATGACATACTGAGCTCTCAAAGAGGTATGTATTAGTTTCCTAGAGCTGCCATAACAAATTACACACACTGATGGCTTAAAACAACAGAAGTTTATTCTCTCACACTTTAGGAGGCCAGAAGTCTGACTCACAGTGTCAGCAGGGCCTCACTCCCACTCCATGCTCCAGTGGGGAGTCCTTCTTCCCCCCCACCCCCAACTCCAGCCAGTGTCTGGTGGCTCCCAGAGTTCCCTGGCCTGTGGCAGCATAACTCCAACCTCTGCCTGTCTCCACCAGGCCTTCTCTGTGTATCTCTGTGTGTCAATCTCCCTCTCTTTCCTCTTACGAAGATACTTATCAGGACTTAGTCACTCTAAATCCAGGATGATTTCATCTGGAAACTTTAACTTCATTCCATCTTCAAAGAACCTGTTTCCAAAGAAGGTCGCATTTAGACAGGACTTGAATGCATCTTTTTGAAGGACGGTATTCAAGGTACTGAGTCGGTGAATGCATCCTCCTGATTTTTTTGGACACTCATATTTCTGACTGTCTGAGGAAACCACCATCTAAACTATCACCAGACCCTGGAAAGCAGTATAACTGCAACTGAACTCATTCTTATTCCTCCCAAATGTGTTTCTCTTTCTGGATCTCTTACTATTAATGTCCTGCATCGAATCGGTTGCTGTCCTCTGTTTTCCATCTGAAATCTCTCTTGTGTCCATTTCCTTCCCATTCCACAACACTGTTTCAAGGATCTGTATTCCTTCCCAGGCCTCATGGTTGCCTTCTTGACCTTGGCTTCATCACCCCCTACCTCTAATCCATCCTCCCCACCACTAAATGATTGACTTTCCTAAAATAACAATCTGTACAAAAGCCAACAATGACTTTCCCCTTTTATCTCGTCAGACCTCACACTTTCTTCAAGGATTATTTCAGTCGCTCAGATGCCACCCACTCCAAGAAACTTTCTGTCATCTCCCCAAGGAGACGTTTTCTCTTCTCTGAATTCCCATAGTTCCTCTTCCCCACCTCATAGTATTTTAATAATTGGTAGTTTTGGACAGTGATCTACAGTTATTTCCACCAAGGGCTCGTCTTTGCTTCCCTAGAACTGGTCACATATTGAGTCATTTATTGGTCACTTTCTGAGCTTTTCTCTTCATCCCTGCTGCTCTTGAAAACTAATGCTCACTTATAAGTTGGGCCGCAGCATGATCCTACCTTCCACCCTGCCGTAGTTGACTGGACAGGACAAGGTGTGGGACAATCAGATTCTCTTCCGTAGACCTGAAAGTTGAAGTCACAGTTCCTTCAGGAACTACTTACTTGAACAGAAGAGGAATTTATTTCCATTAACGTTCACACTCATGTGGTCGGTGGACCTCTCTGTTATTGGTCCACCACAAAACAAGTGTAGAAATCGAGAGCGTGCATTTAGAAACTTTTACAGAAATTTGACAGAGTAATTTTACGTCTGTTTGACTCCAATGATTAAAATATAAGAATTGTATTTTGTATTTATTTTTATTTTCTAATAAGTTATTCTCAATAACTTTTGTAATGTAAGTTGACTCACAAAAGTTACAAAAATAGTACAGAGAGTTCCCATGTACCCTTTGCCCAGCTTCCCCCAATGGCATTATCTTACCCCTCATACATTGTCCAAACCAGGAAATTGACTCTAATATCTCATTTTCACTGTATTTTGCAAAAATATCCATATGTGGCAAGTTAGAATTTTTAAAAACTGGTTATTCATCACAGATAATTTGGAAAAAGCTCGTTTACATAATCTTATTACAAATGTAGTTGAAGGTAGCAACAGAAATTGAAAAAAAGAGTAGAAATGCTACAGGTTTGGGACCAGCTGACTTGATCAAGCCCCTGCCCAGCCCCCAGAGTAGGTGTGGGCAAATTCCATACCTAGAAATGGGGTTAAAAATGATTAACTGAAAAAAGGAAATGATAATTATTCTGTATCACTGAACTATAAGGATCAGATGGTAAAACGTTTTCAAAGGCACTTTGAAAAATACTTATAAACACAAGCCAGTGTTCTTTCCATACCAATAAAATATTTATGTCCAACTTACAAATGCACCATATATTGGTACACAGACTGTGTTCCAATATAGCACAATTATAAGAACTCCTTATTTTGTAAGTGCTTGACAATTTTCAAGACCCTTCCACATGCATATAAACCTGTAATTCTAAATATAAACCTGTTTAATCTTCATAAGGGTGGTTTTCCCAATTTTATCCATGAAGCTCAGGAATGTCAAGTTGCCTGCACTGAGTCAATCGGCCAGAAGGACAGTCAAGATAGGAACCCAGGTTGCCTTTCTCTGAACACAGCTCCCTTTCACTTCCCTACATCAATGTGCATTTTGCAAAAATGTAACATTATCTCAACTCTGCAGTAATCCAACAACCCAAGGGAAGAAAAAGATAATTTGTGCAGATTTTACAACTGACATTGCTAACTTAAAGACCCACTTAAAAAAAAAATACTCAGTGTTTTATGATAGTTGGCCTTTGTCACATATGTTTTCCTCTTAGTTATATGTAATTCTGTCCTTTTCTTCCTCTTTTCCCCAAAGTGGCACCATAGAGGTTGCTATGCAATTGTCCCTGACAAAGTCTCAGCGCCTGTCAATAAAATGAAATATTCTCCCATTCTCTGTTCCCTTTTAGTATTGAGGAGGGTGTCAATCAAAGAACATCAGTAAATGCTAGCTTTTGAGAGAAGGCAGAGAGGCCCTGACAGGCAGGGAATAAAAGATGACTATTTTTAAACTAACAAGTCCTTTCTTAAAGTAAGGCAAGTTGAGTAAGAGACAAGCTTCACTGCTCTGCTTTTCTGGGAGGTGAAGAGGCTCCTCCAGGTCAAGCCACCATCCTGATTTGAGAAGGATGTCTTGTTTGTCCAAAGAGTAATTTTCAATGGCATGCTACTGCTCTTTGTAAATCTAAGAGAAAAACACCTCAAGAAATAGGTAACTGAAAATCACATTTTTCCCCAAAGGCTCATGGATTTAGAAGATTCTCAAAAGCTTGGCCATCATATTTAACTAAATGAGACATTCAGAGAATGGAGAATTGATATTCAGGGTGAGTGTGATTAAATGGTATCAAATTTATCAACCTATGTTTATACTCAAATACAATTTAAGTCACTGTGTATATACCCTATCAATGGCTGCCACATTTGTGCAGAGCATTAAGCTACACAAAGACAAATACACAGAGATTAAGATAAAGGGACATTTGCACCCCTACAAATGTACAATTTGACACAGAATTAATATCTGCCCACAGACCTGTAATACGAGCATCTAGTCAAGCCAGAGAACATCTGTCTTACATGTAAGATTGAAATCATCAATCAAACCACTATTCTACCCACCACCTCCCTGAAAGGAACTTTCAAATTATCTCACCCCAAAGTGACCTAGTTCTCAGAACACACAGCTTGGTTAACTTAGAATGTACCAAGTCACTCTTGAGGCCACACCTGAATCCTTTTTCTGAATAGACTCATTAACCTTTGCTCAAACATAAGTATATGTTCCTAGCAGGTGGCAGCATCCTTCAGTCCCTGGTAATATCGAGATAATTCTAGCACAAACACAGAAATGTCAGTGTTGCTAAACTTTTTAATTACACAGCCATGTCATCTTCACGTGACATGGGAAATGGCACATGGCAAAGTTCTACTTCAAATTCCTGCACGGAGAGCAAATGCATGTGAGGAAGGGAATACAGTGGACTCAACACAAAGACCCATGATGTTCAAGTGGGAAGATAACTCTGACTTGGTGAGGCCATGAGAATGGAGGTGGTTGGGAAGAGCCAACCCAGGAACAAGTGTTGAATTCTCCGCCAGAGTGGCATCGGGGAGCATCGGATTTCCCACACCTATGCCAAGCCAAGAAGTGTGAGACCAACCCCTGAGGAGTGAGAAGCATGAGACACAATTTTATAGTCTTTCTCTTAAAGAAAAAGTAAGAGACTTGCTGGCTTACATATTTTTCGGAGTAAGAAACAATGCATTCTGGATAATATTTATGTTTTGTTATTAGTTTTTAATCTTCCTGGCATTAAGTGCCCCCCAAAGTGTTTAATCCCTCAACCCGTACTTCCCTTCTAGCCACTCTCCAGCCTCAGACACAGACAGAATTTCAAACAGCATCTTAGGACCCAGGTTTCCAGGGCACCTTAACACAGGTACTTAAATCGGGAACCCTCAGGCTGCCTGGTTTCATTTCCAGTCTCAGCACATCACTTGCATATCAGGGAATGGTACCCATGCCTGTTCCCTTTATGGAAATGGAACCACTGTGGTGCATCAGAAGGAGGGTGAGCTTTGAGGTCATT
This sequence comes from Eubalaena glacialis, assembly GCF_028564815.1. Taxonomy (NCBI): domain Eukaryota; kingdom Metazoa; phylum Chordata; class Mammalia; order Artiodactyla; family Balaenidae; genus Eubalaena; species Eubalaena glacialis. The sequence goes on along the minus strand of NC_083722.1, from coordinate 61,781,292 downwards.
GATCCGAGTCCGGGCTCTAACCCTTCTCTCTGAGCTCCAGATGTCTCCTCTTTAAGATACGGCTAGTAGTGCCCACACATTACAGTTGTTAAAAGAACTAAGTAAAATGTCTAGCCCAATATTTGCCACATAATAGGTGTTTAATAAATGCTAGCCTGCAGCCTTCCATTTGCATATGAGGCAGAAGATTATTCATCTTTGTATCACCAACAGCACAGAACTTAATATATTGGCTCTTTTATTTTTTTTTAACATCTTTATTGGAGTATAATTGCTTTACAATGGTGTGTTATTTGCTGCTTTATAACAAAGTGAATCAGCTATACATATACATATATCCCCATATCTCTTCCCTCTTGCATCTCCCTCCCACCCTCCCTATCCCACCCCCCTAGGTGGTCACAAAGTACCGAGCTGATCTCCCTGTGCTATGAAGCTGCTTCCCACATTTGGTAGTATATATAAGTCCATGCCACTCTCTCACTTCATCCCAGCTTACCCTTCCCCCTCCCCATGTCCTCAAGTCCATTCTCTATGTCTGCGTATTTATTCCTGTCCTGCCCCTAGGTTCTTCATAACCTTTTTTTTTTTTTAGGATTCCATATATATGTGTTAGCATACGGTATTTGTTTTTCTCTTTCTAACTTACTTCACTCTGTATGACAGACTCTAGGTCCATCCACCTCACTACAAATAACTGAATTTCGTTCCTTTTTATGGCTGAGTAATATTCCATTGTATATATGTGCCACATCTTCTTTATCCATTCATCTATCGATGGACACTTAGGTTGCTTCCATGACCTGGTTATTGTAAATAGAGCTGCAGTGAACACTGTGGTACATGACTCTTTTTGAATTATGGTTTTCTCAAGATATATGCCCAGTAGTGGGATTGCTGGGTCATATGGTAGTTCTATTTTTAGTTTTTTAAGAAACCTCCATACTGTTCTCCATAGTGGCTGTATCAATTTACATTCCCACCAACAGTGCAAGAGGGTTCCCTTTCCTCCACACCCTCTCCAGCATTTATTGTTTGTAGATTTTTTGATGATGGCCATTCTGACTGGTGTGAGGTGACACCTCATTGTAGTTTTGATTTGCATTTCTCTAATGATTAGTGATGTTGAGCATTCTTTCATGTGTTTGTTGGCAATCTGTACATCTTCTTTGGAGAAATGTCTATTTAGGTCTTCTGCCTATTTTTGGATTGTGTTGTTTGTTTTTTTGATATTGAGCTGCATGAGCTGCTTGTAAATTTTGGAGATTAATCCTTTGTCAGTTGCTTCATTTGCAAATATTTTCTCCCATTCTGAGGGTTGTCTTTTCGTCTTGTTTATGGTTTCCTTTGCTGTGCAAAATCTTTTTCATATTTATTGCTATCACTACTCAACCCATCCCCCAACCATTTCTGCCTTCAATGTGACTGACCATAACCCACAAAATGTACTACAGTGTTGCTAAGCAGCTAAGTGACTCTGAAAGTTAATAATAAAAGGAATACATAGATAACCTTGTCCTTGACCTTCAAAGGTGGCAATAGGAATGGTATGATGTCATGTGAGTAAACATATCAAATCTCATGGAATGCTTACACTTTCCAGGTTACCCAGAAACAGAGACTGCTCTCCATATAGTGACCTAGCCATTCTCTGCAATGCTCACTGATTCTATATTACGACTGGTGGTTTTTAAAAAGGCCAGTCTATTATCCACAGTTATTCTCTTACCCATCATCTACAGCTGTGTCTGTGTATAAGCAGGTGGGAGCATGGAGATGGTGTGAAAGCCATGGGGGACAGAGCTACGCACAAACACCAGGCCACATAGGATGTCACAGCACTGCCTCATTGTCTCTCACGTGACCGCATAATCTGTGAGACGTCACTGTCTTAAAGAAACTCAGAAAAACATCCCTAGCTGTCTGACAGAGATACCCAGACTTTGAGGATGAGAGAAAGGAGCCAGAATTAAAAACATAAAACTAAAGGTGACGATTACAGAAGGTTTCCCATTCCTCCCCCCAGGTTTACCATGGCTGAGAAGTGTGTGGGTGAATTTGTATATCTAACAAATTGCAGAAGGACTTCACTTTGCCCCTGACCTGTGCTTCTGAAAGAGCAGTGTATCCACCATATTTTAAAATTGGATCAGAATTCCAAGATAAATACTTCTCCTACTGAAAATCTTACAAAAGCAAAAATGAGAATTAAGTTAAAAGTTCCATTTCTGGTAAAACCAGGACACCTATAATCTAGAGACTCCAAAATTTGTGTAAGAGCCCTCAAAAGCAGCTGAAATGACGCAGAGGCGGCACAAGAAGAAGTAACAAGAGGAAGAATGGGGTGAAAAAGCCCAGCAGAGGTAGATTTCAGAGAGTTCCAGTAAAAAAATATGCTTCCTGAAGACGAGGACTCCTCCTGAAGTAAACTATAACTCTTGTTTGTCACAAAGAGTGCAGAAACTGGGGTAAACAGGCTGGAGGAAAAAGCCCTCCAGGACTCAATTTGATTTGGAAAGACAGAGGAAATGAGGCTATACTCAGAAAAGAAAAAAAAAAAAAAAAAAGCACAGATGAGCTATATTTTCAGGAAGCAGTCTGTCTCTGTGGCAGCAAAACAAAGAAAACCCTTGGATTGTGAAGTCTGGAAGGCTAGTCTGGGCGTCCGTTAACCCTCTCCCACCATCACCAAGGAGCAGCCATAAGGAGCTCATCCAGGAAAATAAACTGATTAAAATGTGAATAATAAAGAGATATAGATAAGATATCAATACATACTTACTATAAGAAAAACAGGAGAGAGTAGCAAAACTTACCAATAGACAAAAACCTTTACCAGAAAAATGATGCCAGGGAGCAGATCAAAACTGTGACCACGCTTTTACCAGAATTTGTATGCAATATTAATGAAATAAATACCTCATTGAATAAGGACCACAATGCAGAAATGCAGAAATTCAAGGAAAGGATGGTGAAGTTTTTCTTAAGGACATTGCTAAGTAGAGACACATTTAACACTACAAAAGAAGCACTTTCTTCAATCCATTGGGTAACATCAGGTAATAGAGAAAAGAAGAGGAAGTTTTAGGAAACAGATGATACTAATTTATATTTAGCTCATGTTTGGGAACTAATATATGCCTAGAAAAGTAGGCGGCCATGGAAAATTACAATTATGGAAGTAAACACTAAAACAAAAATTCAAACCTTTATAAATTACAGAACTACAGGGACTTTCCTGGAGGTCCAGTGGTTAAGACTCTGCGTTTCCACTGCAGGGGGCCCAGGTTCAATCCCTGGTCAGGGAACTAAAATCCCGCAAGCTGCGTGGGATGGCAAAAAAAAGTTTAAAAAACATTACAGAACTACAAACCAACAAACAAAAAGAAAGCCAAAAGCAAACCACATAGTGGAAGACTTTAAAAAAATAAAAGAGAGGAAAAAAGTCATAAAATAATTTAACATAATGCAAATCAAATGTATCTGTTACATCAAAAAATATAAATGTGTTTCACTCGAAATTGAGTTATTTGTAGTGAGGTGGATGGACCTAGAGTCTGTCATACAGAGTGAAGTAAGTCAGAAAGAGGAAAACAAATACTGTATGCTAACACATTTATATGGAATCTAAGAAAAAAAATGGTCATGAAGAACCTAGGGGCAAGACGGGATAAAGACGCAGACCTACTAGAGAATGGACTTGAGGATATGGGGAGGGGGAAGGGTAAGCTGGGATAAAGTAAGAGAGTGGCATGGACATATATACACTACCAAATGTAAAATAGCTAGCTAGTGGGAAGCAGTCGCATAGCACAGGGAGATCAGCTCGGTGCTTTGTGACCACCTAGAGGGGTGGGATAGGGAGGGTGGGAGGGAGGGAGATGCAAGAGGGAAGAGATATGGGGATATATGTATATGTATAACTGATTCACTTTGTTATAAAGCAGAAACTAACACACCATTGTAAAGCAATTATACTCCAATAAAGATGTTAAAATAAATAAATGTGTTTCACTTATGTATTAAAAGAAAGAGATGTTCAGAGTGGCTCACAAAATAAAATCAAAGTCTGTGCCAAAATCAAAGAGACACATCTTTTTTTTTTTTTTGATGAGATTTCTCCCAAGAGGAGGATTTTTTTTTTTTTTTTTTTGGAGTATAGTTGATATACAACGTTGTGTTAGTTTCAGGTGTATAGCAAAGTAATTCAGCTATACATATACATATATCTATTGTTTTTCAGATTCTTTTCCCACATAGGCTATTACAGAGTACTGAGTAGAGTTCCCTGTACTATACAGTAGGTCCTTGTTGATTACCTATTTTATATAGAGTAGTGCATATATGTTAATCCCAATCTCCTACTTTATCCCTCTCCCCAACCTTTCCCCTTTGGTAACCTTAAGTCTGTTTTCTAAGTCTGTGAGTCTGTTGATGTTTTGTAAAGTTCATTTGTATCATTTTTTTAGATTCCACATATAAGTGATAACATATGACATTTGTCTTTCTCTAACTTATTAATACTTCACTTAGTATGATCATCTCTAGGTCCATCCATGTTGCTGAAAACTGGCATTATTTCATTATTTTTTATGGCTGAGTATATCCTACTGTGTATATGTACCACATCTTCTTTATCCATTCATCTGTCGATGGACATTTAGGTTGCTTCCATGTCTTGGCTATTGTAAATAGTGCTGCAATAAACATACGGGTGCATGTATCTTTTCGAACTATGGTTTTCTCCGGATATGCCCAGCAGTGGGATTGCTGGATCATATGGTAGCCTTATTTTTAGTTTTTTGAGGAACCTCCATGCTGTTCTCCACAGTGGCTGTACCAATTTACATTCCCACCAACAGTATACGAGGGTTCCCTTTTCCCCACACACTCTCCAGCATTTATTATTTGTAGACTTTGATGATGGCCATTCTGACTGGTGTGAAGTGATACCTTATTATAGTTTTGATTTGCATCTCTCTAATAATTAGCAATGTTGAGCATCTTTTCATGTGCTTTTTGGCCATCTGTATGTCTTCTTTGGAGAAATGTCTATTTAGATCTGCCCCTTTTTTGACTGGGTTGTTTGTTTTTTAGACACATCTTTAAAAAGTGATTCAGAGAAACAGAAAAGAGGGCTAAGTAGTTATATCATGCAACACCAAGCAATACACAAAGCAGGAATCACAATACTAACACTAGACAAGGTAGAAGTATGGCTCCAAAGCTAAGCATTAACTGAAACAAAGAAGGGCACTTGGTAATATTTGCTGTTCAAATTGAAGATTTTCAAGTTACGAACACCTATGCACCAAATAATTTAGCAGCAATATTTATGAATCAGAAATCTCAGTAACTATGAGGAGAAATAAAGAGATGCCCTAGTAACAGGAAGCTAAGTCGTTTCTGTCAGCTCTTGACAGTTAAGTAGACCAAAAAAGTATAACAAGAGGCAAAGATATAGAAAATCTAAATAACAAAGCTGATGAAGTACAGGCATACCTTGGAGATATTGTGGGTTCAGTTCCAGACTACTGCAATAAAATGAATATTGCAATAAAGCAAGTCACAAGCATTTTTTGATTGCCCAGTGCATATAAAAGTTATATTTACACTATTCTGTAGTCTATTAAATGTGCAATAGCATTATGTCTAAAAAAAGTACATACCTTAATTTAAAAATACTTTCTTTCTTAAAAATGCTAACCATCATCTGAGTCTTCAGCGAATTGTGATCTTTTTGCTGGTGGAGGGTCTTGCCTCAAAGTCGATGGCTGCTGACTGATCAGAGTGGTGGTTGCTAGAGGTCAGGGAGGCTGTGGCAGTTTCTTAAAATGAGACAACAATGAAGTTTGCCGCATCGATTGACTCTGCCTTTCATGAACGATTTCTCTGCCGTGCTGTTTGATAGCATTTGACCCACAATAGAACTTCTTTCAAAATTGGAGTCAATCCTCTCAAACCCTGCTGCTGCCTTATCAACTAAGTTTATGTAATATTCTAAATCCTTTGTTGTCATTTCAACAATCTTCACAGCATCTTCACCAGGAGCAGACTCCATCTCAAGGAACCACTTTCTTTGCTCATCCATAAGAAGCGACCTCTCTTCTGTTCAAGTTTTATCATGAGATGCAGCAATTCAGTCCCATCTTCAGGCTCCACCTTTAATTCTAGTTCTCTTGCTATTTCCACCACATATGCAGTGACTTTTTCCACGGAAGTCTTGAACCCCTCAAGGTCATCCATGAGGGTTGGAATCAACTTCTTCTAAACTCCTGTTAATGTTGATATTTTGACCTCTTCTCACAAATGTTCTTCATGGCAGCTAGAATGGTGAAGTCTTTCCAAAAGGTTTTCAATTTTCTTTGCCCAGATCCATCAGAGGAATCACTATCTATGACAGCTATAGCCTCATGAAATGTATTTCTTAAATAATAAGCTTTGAAATTCAAAATGACTCCTTGATCCATGGGCTGCAGAATGGATATTATGTTAGCAGGCATGAAAACATTAATCTCGTTGTATATCTCCATCAGCACTCTTGGGTGACCAGATGCATTGTCAAGGAGCAGTAATATTTTGAAAGGAATATTTTTTTTCTGAGCAGTAGGTCTCAACAGTGGGCTTAAACTATTCAGTAAATCATGTTGCAAACAGATGTGCTCTCGTCCAGGCTTTGTTGTTCCATTTAGAGAGCACAGGCAGGGTAGATTAAGTACAATTTTTAAGGGCTCTAGGATTTTTGGAATAGTCAATGAGCATTGGCTTCAACTTCACATCACCAGCTGCATTAGTCCCTATCAAGAGAATCAGCCTGTCCTTGGAAGCTTTGAAGCCAGGCATTGACTTCTCCTCTCTAGCTATGAAAGTCCTAGATGGCATCTTCTTCTAGTAGAAGGCTGTTTTGTCTACACTAAAATTTTGTTGTTTAGTACAGCCATCTTCATGAATTATCTTAGCTAGACCTTCTGAGTAATTTGCTGCAGCTTCCACATCAGCTGCTTCACCTCGTACTTTTATGTTATGGACATGGCATCTTTCCTTAAACCTCATGAACCAACCTCTGTCAGCTTCAAACTTTTCTTCTGTGGCCTCCTCACCTTTCTCAGCCTTCACTGAACTAAGGAGAGTTAGGACCTGGCTCTGGATTAGGCTTTGGCCTAAGGGAATGCTGTGGCTAGTTTGATCTTCTATCTAAACCCCTAAAACTTCCTCCATATCAGCAATAAGGCTGTTTTGCTTTATTATTCATGTGTTCACTGGAGTAGCATTTTTAATTTCTTTCAAGAACTTTTCCTTTGCATTCACAGCCTGGCTGTTTGGTGCAAGACGCCTAGCTTTTTGTTTGTCTGGGCTTTCAACATGCCTTCCTCACTAAGCTTAATCATTTCTAGCTTTCGATTTAAACTGAGAGACATATGACTCTTCCTTTCACTTGAACACTTAGAGGCCACTGTAGGGTTATTAACCGGCCTAATGTCAACATTTTTGTCTCAGGGAATAGGGAGGCCTGAGGAGAGGGAGAGCGATGGGGAATGGCGGGTCAGTGGAGCAGTCAGAACACACACAACATTTACTGATTAAGTTCATCACCTTATATGGGAATGGTTCATGGCATCCCAAAACAATGGCAATAGTAACGTCAAAGATCACTGATCACAGATTACCATGAAAAAACAAAATAATAATGAAAAATCTGAAATATTGTGAGAATTACCAAAATATGACACAGAGACAAGAAGTGAGCAAATGCTATTGGAAAAATGGCACCAATAGACTCACTTGACACAGGGTTGCCACAACCTTCAATTTGGGGGGAAAAATGCAGCATCTATGAAGTGCAATAAAGCAAAGTGCAATAAAATGAGGTCTGCCTATAGTCCTGATTGATATATATCAAATTCATTACCCTAAAATAACAAATGCATTTTATATCAGTTCCCACTGAATAGTCATGAAGTTTGACCGTGTATTAGGCCACAAATAAAACTTCAATAGATTCCAAAATGTAAAAATAGGACAGGGAGGTTTTCCAATCATGATGGACTAAAACTAGAATCTAATTACAAAAGGAGAAAACAAAAGGGTCCTTCTACTCCGAAAAGTTAAAATTTTTTCTCTTAAACAACTCTTGAATCAAAGAGAATTAAACTGAAATTACAGAATTTCTAGAAAGCATGGATGACAAAAAATATAGAACTTATAAAAGTCAGCTAAAACAGTTTTCAGAGAATAACTAATAAACAATCACCTACTCAACTAAGAGTAAAATAATTATACATTCCATTTTTATATGACAGTAAAATAAACCAAAGGAAAGAAACTAATAAATAACAGAAATTAATGAATTAAAAACTAGGAAAATAATTGAACCAATAAAGTAAAATATGATTTTTGCAGGGTGTAGGGAGGAATAGTTAAAATATATATAATTCTCTATCTTATGTTTTTGTTTGTTTGTTTGGCCACACAGCGTGGCTTGTGAGATCTTAGTTCTCTTGGGCAGGGATTGAATCCGGGCCCTCAGCAGTGAAAGTGCAGAGTCCTAACCACTGGACTGCCAGGGAATTCCCTCTATCTTATGCTTTTTAAAAAGGAGGCCAAATACAAAAAGGAAAAAAATGACAAGATGCACAGAAAACTAAAGAATCATAGAGAGTGCTTTGCCAAATTCCATACAAATAAACTTGAAAATCTAGATAAGATAAATAATTTTCTAGGGAAATAGAATTTACAAAAACTGATCCCAGGAAAAAAAAATAGAAAATTTAAACACATTGATTTCCATAGAAGAAACAGAAAAGTTACCAAAGAGTTACCTTTTAACAAAGCACCAGTCCCTAACAGTTTCACAGTGGAAATATACTAAAACTTTGAACAGTAGAAATCCAACATTAAATGTTTCAGAACATAGAAAAGAAAGGAAAACATATAAATTATGAAGTAAATATAACATTGGTACAGAAACCTCAAAAATTACACAAAACGGAAACGAAAACAGTATCTGACAAAACTGCCAAATCATATCAGTGGGAGAAAGATAGACTACTCAATAGTCAACTTAGTAGCCTTTTGGAAGGAAAAACTGAAATTGGAGCTATAACCCACATCATACCAGTTAAATTCCAAATGGAGCAGACATCTAAATTTAAAAAGGAAAACAGAAAAGTGCTAAAATAAAACAAAGGAGAATTCCCTTATAATCTCAGTGAGTGAAAAATCTTCCTAATTATGTTCAAAATCCGAAAACCATAAAATAAGATTAATAAATTTGTCTATAAAGTTATTTTTAAACCTTCTGAATGGCAAGATACATCATATGACTGCAAAAACAACTGAAAACCCGGGAAATATATATATGCAACATATTTCATGGATACGAATTCTTGGCATAATAAGAAGCTCCTAGATATAATCGTGAAAAAGATCACAACCCAGTAGAAAAATGGGCAAATAACATGAACAGGCAGTTCACAAAAATGGAAATACAAATAGTTCTAAGCGTCCAAACATGAACTCATTTCTATTAGCAAAAACCCAGAATTTTAATAGCATATGCTTATTAATGAGTTTATATGGGAACAACCTCTCTTGTCTATCACTGGTGGGAATGTAACCCCTTTGTTGAACAATGACACAGTGTATTTCAAAAATAAAGACAGGGATTTCCCTGGTGGTGCAGTGGTTAAGAATCCACCTGTCAATGCACGGGACACGGGTTCAATCCCTGGTCCGGGAAGATTCCCACATGCCGCAGAGCAACTAAGCCTGTGCACCACAACTACTGAGCCTGAGCTCTAGAGCCTGCGAGCCACGCAACTACTGAGCCCACATGCCACAACTACTGAGCCCACACGCCGCAACTACTGAGACCGTGTGCTGCAACTACTGAAGCCCGTGCACCTAGAGCCTGTGCTCCACAACAAGAGAAGCCACTGAAATGAGAAGCCCTCGCACCGCAATGAAGAGTAGATCCCGCTCACCGCAACTAGAGAAAGCCCGCACGCAGCAACAAAAACCCAATGCAGCCAAATAAATAAATAAATAAATAAATAAATAAAAAATAAAAATACATATACACTTTACCCCTCATATTCCTCTTCTCAAAAACTGTCTCACAGACATACCTGAACAATGTTTGAATTGGCATATGTGTAAAGTTGGTAATCAAGGTTTGGGAACAACAAATGCCCTTCAATGGCAATTAGTTAAGTAGATTATGACTCATTCTAACAATGGAAAATCCTGTAGTAGTGAAAACACACAAAAAAAGAGAAAGCTCTCTATGTACTAATATGGAAACATCACCCAGATACGTTGTTAAATGAGAAAATAAGATAAAGAACATTGTAAGTAGGACAAGTCTACATGTAAAAAAAGGCAAGGCATGTTTTTATTTGCTTAAATATGTACAAGGAAATTCTGGAAGAGAACAGAAGAAACTAATAGTTTCTTTGAGGAAAAAGGTGAGGAACTGGGAAAATGGAAAGAGAAATTAAGGAGGAATTTTTACTCTTTACCTTCTTTATTGTTTTTAATAAACAAAAATATTTTAAATAAATAAAAATAAACTTGGGTCATAAAAAAATAAAACTAATTAACAAAACTGGACTGTATACTTGAAGTCCCAGATCCCTCTAACAATTTCCCAAACATTTTGTAAATCAATGTTACCTTACTTTCTTCCTTTAATGCATCACATCAAGACCAATATTTGTTCTAACAAAGAGCAATTTTCCCAGCAACTGACTGAAGTAAATTATATTTGAGACTTTTATATAGACATTCACACATATGCACCATTTTGCCAAAGGTAATTTTTTTCAAAAATTATAAAAAGCTGAGATTTGGAACTTTAACCTTAATGCATCTTCACTGAAAACTCTTCATTTTTAAAAATGTTCATCACTAACAAACTTATTTATATTTTTAAACTCCATTTTAGTTATTTTCTAACAAAATATTCTTTGCAAGAGAAATCTTTTATGATACTGTACTGGACACTCGCTGAATTAGGATGAGGGAACTATGGAAATCATTGGATTTGGAATCAGAAAATATGAGCTTGAATTTCAAAGCCTTAATGTAAATTCCTTAACTTCCCTTTAGGAGCCAACCTAAGTGAACTCAGATATTGAAGCTTTCCTAGTGTCTTCATTGCTCCTCCCTCTGGCCAAACCTCACCCTCTTATACACACTGTTGCCTTCAAGACCTGGAGAACTAAAGGTCTGCTGTCTGTTCGCTTGTTTACCTTAAAGCAAGATTTCTCAGCCTTGTCACTACTGACAATTTGAGGCTGATAATTCTTTGCTGTAGGGAGCTGTCCTGTGCATTGTAGGATGTTTAGCAGCATCCTTGGCACCTACTCACTACATGCCAGTAGCACCCTCTCCAGTTGTGACAATTAAAAGTATCTCTAGATATTGTCAGATTTCCCCCAGAGGACATCTCAACCAGTTTAAAACCACTGCCTTAAAAGTAGAAGAACTCTCTGTGGTTGTGGGACAGTCTGAACATCTCATGGGCAGTCTAGTGGGTAATGAGGGATCTCACAGAACTTGAGGATGAAAGCGTTCCATAGAGATACCTGCGGTATTTAATCACTCAGTTGGGTATAGTCAGGACTGAGAGCCCCCAGCTCCCACCAAGGACATCCCTTTCAATCATGAGAACACCTAACCCCTCTATATTTAGGTCCCCTGCCTCAAGAGAGGCGTTTTTATTTAGGAAATGCAACACTGTTCTTATGCTCAATGTTTTCAGCCAGAGCCTTTCTCTGTTATCATCTAATTATTCCTACTCTGTAATATTTGCATAATTTCCACAGCACTCCTGATCCAGCATTTATAAACTGTTGTAATAACAGAGTGAGATTCTAATGAGTGAAGTTCTCTTCCCAAACCCCTCACTAACATAAATGAAAAACCAGAATCAAGTTCTAGCTCTGCCACCTACTTGCTAAAGGACCTTGGACAAGTTATTTAATGTCTCTGAACCTCAATTTCCTCAACTGTTAAATGCATGTAGTGAACAAAAGAGATTCTTCAGAGGAGTCAAGATGGCGGTGTAGAAAGACTCAGAGTTCACATCTCCCCACAACTAGGGCACCTGATGGACGCTGGTGGGGGACCCTGATGCCCAAGGAGATGGGAAGAACCCCCAAGTGAACCAGTAGGATGTGGGGGGACTGAGGGGGAAAGGAGAAGTGGAGGCCGGACAGGACCAGTGCCCCTGAGGGGTGGCTGAGAGGGGGGAGGGGTTTCCACGCCTGGAGGGACCCTTGGGGGCTCAGATCAGCCAGGATCAGGCTCAGCGTTTCCGCTGCCCAATCCGCTGGGGAAGTCGGCCCAGCTCCCAGGCTGGGTCCTACGCCCTCAGAAGTCCCCTCCGGGCTGAGTTAGTCCTGGGGACATAGGAGGGAGGCTGAGGAGATCAGGAGAGGCAGGTGGGAGGGGATGGGAGGAGCAGGAGAGGAGCGGAGGGCGTTTGCTCCACCCACTGGGGCCCGGGGAGCCTGCTAAGCTCCCAGGCTGATCCCCTGCCCTCCAAAGCCCACTCCAGGCTGCGTGGGTCCCCGGGACATAGGAGCGAGGCCAGGGAGATCAGGAGAGGCAGGCGGGAGGGGCCCTCCAGGACGGGAAAAGCAGGAGAGGAGGGTGTTTGCCCCACCCACTCGAGCCCAGGAAGCCTGCTGGGCTCCCAGGTGGGGTCCCCTGCCCTCTGAGACCAGAGGCAGGAGGCGCACCTGGGCCTCTTCTTTTCTGTTGAGACTAAGCCCCACTCCCACAAAGCCCCTCCCCCCACCTGTTCCAGCCCTGTGGGTACTAAGCATAGGCCCCACCCACTGCCCAAACCTCACCCCTGCATAGGCCCCGCCCTCCACAGCCAAAGCCTTATCCACCTTTTTTTTTTTTTCTTCTCCTCTTTTTTACTATTGTGGTGCTGTTTTACCTTCCAGTTGTTGTTTCATCTGTATTTTTATTTTTATATTTTTTCTAACACAGCTGTTAGTTTTCTAGTCTAATTTTATTTTTTATTTTGTTATATTGTTCTCCGTTGTTTTTTTCTTTTTTTTTCTTTTTCTTCTTTTTTGCTGCCCTGCACGGCTTGAAGGATCTTGGTTCATGAGCCAGGGGCCGGGCTGAAGCTCCTGCGGTGGGAGCTCCAAGTACAAACCACTGGACTAACAGAGAACCTCAGACCCCAAGGAATATTCATCAGAGTGAGATCTCCCAGAGGTCTTCACCTCAGCACCAAGACCCAGCTCTACCCAACAGCCTACAAACTGCAGTGTTGGAAGCCTCAGGCCAAACAACCGGTAAGACAGGAACACAATCCCACTCATAAAAAAAAAGAAAACAAATGAAACTGCAAAAAAATATGTCACAGATGAAGGAGCAAGGTAAAAACCTGCAAGACCAAATGAATGAAGACAAAGTAGGCAATCTACTGAAAAAAGAATTCAGAGTAATGATAGTAAAGATGATCAAGAATCTCGGAAATATAATGGAGGCATGGATTGAGAAAATACAAGAAATGTTTAACAAAGATCTAGAAGAACTAAAGAACAAACAAACAGAGATGAACAACACAATAACTGAAATGTAAAATACACTAGAAGTAATCAATAACAGAATAACGGAGGCTTAAGAACGAATAAGTGAGCTAAGAGACAAAATGGTGGAAATATCTGCCAAGGAGCAGAATACATAAAAAAGAATGAAAAGAATTGAAGACAATCTCAGAGATCTCTGGGACAACACTAAATGCACCAACATTCGAATTACAGGGGTCCCAGAAGAAGAAGAGAAAAAGAAGGGGTCTGAGAAAATATTTGAAGAGATGATAGTGGAAAATTTCCCTAACATGGGAAAGGAAATACTTACCCAAGTCCAGGAAGCACAGAGAGTTCCATATAAGATAAACCCTAGGAGAAACACACCAAGACACATATAAATCAAACAAACAAAAATTAAATTCAAAGAAAAAAATATTAAAAGCAGCAAGGAAAAAAACAATAAATAACATAATAAGGAATCCCCATAACGTTATCAGCTGATTTTTCAGCAGAAACTCTGCAGGCCAGAAGGTAGTGGCAGGATATACTTAAAGTGATGGAAGAGGAAAATCTATAACTAAAATTACTCTACCCAGCAAGGATCTCATTCAGATTTGACAGAGAAATCAAAAGCTTTTTACACAAGCAAAAGCTAAGACAATTCAGCACCACCAAACCAGCTTTACAACAAATGCTAAAGAAACTTCTCTAGGTGGGAAACACAAGAGAAGAAAAAGACCCACAAAAACAAAACCAAAACAATTAAGAAAATGGTAATAGGAACATACGTATCGATAATAACCTTGCATGTAAATGGATTAAATGCCCCAACCAAAAGACACAGACTGGCTGAATGGATACAAAAACAAGACCCATATATATGCTGTCTACAAGAGACCCACTTCAGACCCAGGGACACATACAGACTGAAAGTGAAGGGATGGAAAAAGATATTCCATGCAAATGGAAATCAAAAGAAAGCTGGGGTAGCAATACTTGTATCAGATAAAATACACTTTAAAATAAAGACTGTTACAAGAGATAAGGAAGGACACTACATAATGATCACGGGATCAATCCAAGAAGAAGATATAACAATTATAAATGTTTATGCACCCAACATAGGAGCACCTCAATACATAAGGCAAATGCTAACAACCATGAGAGGGGAAACTGAGAGTAACACAATAATAGTAGGGGACTTTAACACCCCACTTACACCAATGGACAGATCACCCAAACAGAAAATAAATATGGAAACACAGCTTTAAATGACACAATAGACAGATAGATTCAATTGATATTTATAGAACATTCCAACCACACGTGGCAGAATACACTTTCTTCTCAAGTGCACACAGAACATTCTCCAGGATAGATCACATCTTGGGTCACAAATCAAGCCTTGGAAAATTTAAGAAAACTGAAATCGTATCAAGCATCTTTTCTGACCAAAACGCTATGAGGTTGGAAATCAATTACAGGGAAAAGAACTGTAAAAACCACAAATACATGGAGGCTAAACAGGGTTCTAATAAATAACCAGAGATCACTGAAGAAATCAAAGAAGAAATTA
This sequence comes from Eubalaena glacialis, assembly GCF_028564815.1. Classification (NCBI taxonomy): domain Eukaryota; kingdom Metazoa; phylum Chordata; class Mammalia; order Artiodactyla; family Balaenidae; genus Eubalaena; species Eubalaena glacialis. Next base: position 61,766,157 of record NC_083722.1, on the reverse strand, counting down.
AAAAATACATAGAAACAAATGACAATGAAAACACAACAACACAAAACCGATGGGATGCAGCAAAAGCAGTTCTAAGAGAGAAGTTTAAATCAATTCAATCTCATCTCAAGAAACAAGAAAAATCTCAAATAAACAATCTAACCCTACATCTAAAGCAACTAGAGAGAGAAGAACAAAGAAAACCCGAAGTCAGTAGATGGAAAGAAATCATAAAGGTCAGAGCAGAAATAAATGAAATAGACAGGAAGAAAACAACAGCAAAGATCAATAAAACTAAAAGCTAGTTCTGTGAGAAGATAAACAAAATTACCAAACCCTTAGCCAGACTCATCAAGAAAAAAAGAGAGAGGACGCAAATCAATAAAATTAGAAATGAAAATGGAGAAATCACAACTGACACTGAAGAAATACAAAGGATTATAAGAGATGACTACAAACAACTATATGCCAATAAAATGGACAACCACCAAGAAATGGACTAATTCTTGGAAAGGCACAATTTTCCAAGACTGAACCAGGAAGTATTAGAAAATATAAACAGACCTATCACAAGTAATGAAATTGAAACTGTAATTAAAAATCTTCCAACAAACGGAAGTCCAGGACCAGATGGCTTCACAGGTGAATTCTATCAAACATTTAGAGAAGAGCTAACACCTATCCTTCTCAAACTCTTCCAAAAAGTTGCAGAGGGAGGAACACTCCCAAATTCATTCTATGAAGCCATCATCACCATGATACCAAAACCAGAAAAAGATATCACCAAAAAAAGAAAATTATAGATCAATATCACTGATGAACATAGATGCAAAAATCCTGAACAAAATACTAGCAAACAGAATCCAACAACATACTAAAAGGATCATACACCATGATCAAGTGCGATTTATCCCAGGGATGCAAGGATTCTTCAATACACGCAAATCAATCAATGTGATACACCCTATTAACAGACTGAAGGATAAAAACCATATGATCATCTCAATAGATGTAGAAAAAGCTTCTGACAAAATTCAACACCCATTTATGATAAAAACTCTCCAGAAAATGGGCACAGAGGGAACCTACCTCAACATAATAAAGGCCATATATGACAAACCCACAGCAAGCATCATACTCAATGGTGAAAAACTGAAAGCATTTCCACGAGGATCAGGAACAAGACAAGGATGTCCACTCTCGCCACTCTTATTCAGCACAGTTTTGGAAGTCCTAACCATGGCAATCAGAGAAGAAAAAGAAATAAAAGGAATACAAATTGGAAAAGAAGAAGTAAAACTGTCACTGCTTACAGATGACATGTTACTATACATAGAAAATCCTAAAGATGCCACCAGAAAACTACTAGAGCTAATCAATGAATTTGTTAAGGTTGCAGGATACAAAATTAATGCACAGAAATCTCTGGCATTCCTATACACTAACAATGAAAAATTAGAAAGAGAAATTAAGGAAACAATCCCATTTACCATCGCAAGAAAAAGAATAAAATACTGAGGAATAAACCTACCTAAGGAGGCGAAAGACTTGTACTCAGAAAACTATAAAACACTGATGAAAGAAATCAAAGATGACAAACAGGTGGAGAAATATACCATGTTCTTGGATTGGAAGAATAAATATTGTCAAAATGACTATACTACCCAAAGCAATCTACAGATTCAAGGCAATCCCTATCTAACTACCAATGGCATTCTTCACAGAATTAGAACAAAAAATTTTACAATTCATAGCGAAACACAAAAGACCCCAAATAGGCAAAGCAATCTTGAGAAAGAAAAACGTAGCTGGAGGAATCAGGCTCCCCAACTTCAAACTGTACTACAAAGCTGCAGTAATCAAGACAGTCTGGTACTGGCACAAAAACAAAAATATAGATCAATGGTACAGGATAGAAAGCCTAGAGATAAACCCACGCACATATGGTCACCTAACTTACGGCAAAGGAGGCAAGAACATACAATGGAGAAAAGACAGCCTCTTCAATAAGTGGTGCTGGGAAAACTGGACAGCTACATGTAAAAGAATGAAATTAGAACATTCCCTAACACCATACACAAAAATAAACTCCAAATGGATTAAAGACTTAAATGTAAGACCAGACACTATAAAACTCTTAGAGGAAAACATAGGAAAAACACTCTTTGACATAAACCACAGCAAGATCTTTTTGACCCACCTCCTAGAGTAATGGAAATAAAAACAAAAATAAAGAAATGGAACTTAATTAAACTTAAAAGCCCTTGCACAGCAAAGGAAGCCATAAACAAGACAAAAAGACAGCCCTCAGAATGGGAGAAAATATTTGCAAATGAAACAACTGACAAAGGATTAATCTCCAAAATATACAAGCAGCTCACACAGCTCAATATCAAAAACACAAACAACCCAATCAACAAATGGGTGGAAGACCTAAATAGACATTTCTCCAAAGAAGACACACAGATGGCCAACAAACACATGAAAAGATGCTCAACATCACTAATTATTAGAGAAATGCAAATCAAAACTACAATGAGGTATCACCTCATGCCAGTCAGAATGGCCATTATCAAAAAAGCTAGAAACAATAAATGCTGGAGAGAGTGTGGTGAAAATGGAACCCTCCTACACTATTGGTGGGAATGTAAATTGATACAACCACTATCGAAAACAGTATGGAGTTTCCTTAAAAAACTAAAAATAGAACTACCATATGACCCAGCAATCCCACTACTGGGCATATACCCTGAGAAAACCATAATTCAAAAAGAGACATGTACCACAATGTTCATTGCAGCACTATTTACAATAGCCAGGACATGGAAGCAACCTAAGTGTCCATCGACAGATGAATGGATAAAAAAGATGTGGCACATATATACAATGGAATATTACTCAGCCATAAAAAGAAACGAAACTGAGTTATTTGTAGTCAGGTGGATGGACCTAGAGTCTGTCGTACAGAGTGAAGTAATTCAGAAAGAGAAAAACAAATACCATATGCTAACACATATATATGGAACCTAAAAAAAAATGGTACTGATGAACCTAGTGGCAGTAAAGGAATAAAGACGTAGACATAGAGAATGGACTTGAGGACATGGAGGGGGGAGGGAGAAGCTGGGGCGAAGTGAGAGTAGCATGGACATATATACACTACCAAATGTAAAATAGCTAGCTAGTGGGAAGCAGCAGCATAGCACAGGGAGATCAGCTTGGTGCTTTGCGATGACCTAGAGACATGGGATAGGGAGGGTGGGAGGGAGGCTCAAGAGGGAGGGGATATGGGGATATACGTATGCATATGACTGATTCACTTTGTTGTACAACAGAAACTAACACAGTATTGTGAAGCAATTATACTCCAATAAAGATCTATTAAAAAATATATATACGCATAACAACAAAAAAAAGAGATTCTTCTCTCGTGAATGTGAAAAAAAGAAAAATGCATGTAGCAACACCTGCTCCCAGGGGTAAGAAGTAAATGATACATTCCATGCAAACACCCAGAAAGTACCTGTCCATATATTATCAATAAATGTAGCTGCAACTGCTCTTGCAGCTTATTCCTTTTTTCTTTATCTTAACACCATCTGAAAATTGGGCCAATAGTTCAGCTTTCCCCACTCCACGGAACTGCTGTTTGAACAACTGAATTATTTAAATTGGGTAATGGGCATTTTATTTTCATTATATTATTTGTTTAACTGTACATGTATATGTTGTTCACATCAAATCACGAGAGAGTGGTGATATATTTAGCCTCACAAAAAATCAAGCTAAACTTCTGCTTAGTTTGAAGAGCAGAATGCCAAAATTTGAAAGATGTCCCCATGAGAACAGAGAATGTAGCAGATTTAGTGAGGAGTTTGGATGCAAAATAACCAAACTTAAGTAGCTTGCAGCCTTAGTTCACACTTCTCCCCGACCCCGCACATTTTAAATGAGCAAATCAAAGACCCAAACAAAATTACCCCCATGGAAAGATGAGTAATCATTACAAATGTAGCAGCATGGGCCAATGCTTAATATTCCGGTAAAAACTGGAAGAGCTATAAGAGCAAAAAGCAGGTATAATAAAATTCAGAAAAAGAATTACTCCGGAAAGCAAGGGGAAAATCTTTCAGACACATTGCTCTTTATTTTCAAGTAAAGAGAACAAAAATTCCTCAGATAAAAAAATTTGAAGAATAGATAAGAGATAAAAGAAAATATAAACCAACAGAAAGAGATGGAGGGTAAGCTGTCAGCTCTCAGAAAAGAAATAATGGCTTAGCACCTGATAGAAGGAAAAATGCGGGATCCTTCGAGTAAGACAGTATGAGTTTCAATGTCACCACTACCATCTTCTAGTTCTCTGAACCCTGAGCAAGTGAAACCCCTGGCTGAACCTGTTTTCTCACCTATAATATCAAGATGAAATCTACTTCACTGGGTTATTATAAGAACAAGAGAATAACCTCACCTAGTAACAGGCTCACAGGACACAATAAATGTCTCTCCCTTTATTCATCTGTTCATCTCTATCTGTCCCTTCCTTTGTCCCTCTCCATCTGTCTGTCAGACTCTCTCTTTTCTTACTAATAAAAACTACACCTAACTCTTGTTTATCTGTGATAATAGGAAGCAGGTACAGAGAAAAATATGAAATCTATAAATTATTCAAAAGACTCTCTAAATCATTAATTTCAATCAACTTTCCCAGTCAGAATTTTTCCACAGTTCATAACAATCTATGCTGATGTACTAAATTTGGATATTCTATAAAGCCAATAAGAGAAAGAAGCAAAGAATACAGATGATAGATGATAGCTAGCTACCTAGATGATAGATGATTGATAGATAGATAGATAGATAGGGCTGATAGATATACATACACACAAATATGAATCCATACATTTGGCTAATGGGGAAAATCTCCCTTATTCTAAAATAACTGAGTAAGCATGATCCATTTCTACCAACTCAGTCAAAGATAATATAATAATAATGTAACATACTAATAATGTAATGGGGTAAGTAAAGCAATAAAAAGATAGAAAACATCCTGATACATTACTCTGGAGAATAGACCATTGACTTCATTGCTTGGGTCATTCTCTCCTTGTTATGCTCTAGACCAGTGCTATCCAATAGAATGTTCTGCAATAAAGGAAATTTTCTATATCTGTGTTGTCCATTATAGTAGCCAAGTAGCCACATGTGGTTATTGAGCACTGGAAATGTTACTAGTATAACCAAGGAATTGGAATTGGATTTTTAATTTTACTAAATTTGGATTAATTTAGATGCAAATGTAAATAGCCACATGTGGCTAGTGGCTACCATATTGACCAGGGCAGATCTGGGCTAATTAAGTCATATAATGCAGTAAGTGGAAATAATTTCATTTAGAGTCATTTTCTCCATCTTGACAATTCTCTTCTCATTAATGGTGATTTGCCCCCTCTCCTAATAGGGACCAGCTCATAGCAGTGGCAGATCTCAGCTTCCATTACTCTCTCTGCTCCTGCCCATACTACCATAGAGGGACAAGTAACATTGAAATGGCCAAAGATGGAGGTGTCATTGATGAGCCAGCCTAGACTATTGATTGGATAATTTGCTGAATGGATTTAAATATCTCTCTATGCTTTGCACTAAATTAGAAAAGATATTCTCAAGAACATACTCTCCACAGCCTGAACAAGGTGTTTCCTAAGGCTGTTTCTTATAATGTTCCTCACCGTAAACTCATGACTCACCCAGAGTGCAAATCTTTGGGGGACCATTATTAGTCAGCCCAGGTTCACAGCTCTCTTGGGTCTGGAAGGAGATGTTTGCATTTCAAAAGAAGGAATTAACTGCACATCCTTTATGCAATCATCCTTAATGTTGTTTTTTTTTCTCAACTGTAATTTTAATAACTACTGGACAGCTGTAAATTCCAGGATGTGCCCCTAGAGAGAACTTGAACACAGACATCTATGCTGCCATTTAAGTGTAGAACTGTTACCCTGAAAAGGTAGCCAAACTGGAAATAAGAACAATAACCTCTTGGAAAACTTGAGGACTTTACAGAGGATTCATGCCTGAAGGGAACATCCAACCTTTTCTAGGAGGTAAACAGCACTGATTAACTCCCCTAATCTGAGTTAACGCTACCTTACACAGCTCCTGACCTGACCTCCAAGATGTTATGACAATCCTTCCCAATGGCAGGATGTGCCATCTGCTGGGCACAATGTATATATGGCCCTCAGTTGTCAAACACCCTTTCCTGTGTGAATTTTTATCATGGAATTTAAAGCAAATGTTCCTTAAAGGAAAAGATCATCCTTTCTGCTTATTCATATCACCTAGCAGTCACCTCTTACGCAGTGAGGGCTCATTAGATAGCTTTCAATTATGTAAAGAGAACACACCATAATTGGGATAAACAGAACTTTAAGCATATGCTATGTTACCCTTGAATGATTTGAAAGAAACTTTTAAAGTATGTTTGAAAACAGTAATGCTTAATTCACATGAGCCTTTCATGTTATTGCCATCATTAATGAAAATGATAATCAGAACTGTAGCTTCTCTCCCAGGAAATATTTCTTCTAGTGTTTTCTCTTACCCCAAATAAAATGCAATGTCCATCCCTTCCTATATACTTCATTTCTTCTTCAATTAATTATGATTTACAGAAATCTTGCCCCAAATTCATCTTATATTTTCTTTCCCTACACTCTAATCTCTAGCTAATGATTTTTCGAATTCCATTTCATTGCTGAATGTCAGGTCAGGTTAAATCAGTTCTGTTCAGAGGGGTTTTATGTGCTTTTAATTGGTATATAGGGTGGCTACAGGAAGTTAACATCAAACCTTGGAATAAGTGTAACATCTGAGATTTATATTAATGGGGGAGACTTGTCTTGGGTTTTCCAATTTCAGAGCAGTGAACTGCAGGGCTTTGTGGGGATCCAATTAAGGTGACTAGAGTATATGTTTGTGTGACACTTGTTTAAACAGTTGAATTACAACTGAATCTTAAAAAGGACTGAGATCTATAAGGGGTCCAGGAAAAAAAGAACAAGAATGTCATAGTAGTAGTTATCTAGCTGATAAGAAAGTTCTGGTCACTAAACATAGTCTACTCTCAGGTGTGGCCTGAAGAAAACACCCACATAGTCATCCAAACCATTCCTTCTGTGTCTACTCACTAATAAACCTTCAATACAAAGTCTATATATCTATTATCTTAGTACAAAAAAATTTCTTTGAGTACCATTATATGGTCAAAGGAAATGAAATCTTAGTTTGTAAATTAATAAATAGTCTCCTCTAAACATGACTGAGTTCCCTGAGCCTGGTCAAATCTGGGGCACTGACAAGTTTAGTTTCTGGGACTGCCCACCATAGTTCTGACATTGCAAACCCTCTAAGAAGTCAGCCAGTCTCCTCAACTCATTTCTTTACTCTCAAAGTTGTATGTCTGAAAACACCTTGACAAGCCCCGTTCTTTTCACTATACTTGCAAACATACTTTTTTCTCTCTAAGAGGCTAGAGTAACAACGGAAGATGGACATTTGCCAACTGCCAATAAATGTGAAGTTGAAATTTTTCATTTCTTGACTTTATGGGTAACTGTTCTACCCCCTGTGTTTGGCTTTGAAGTAAAACACCTTCCGAATCAAATGCATTTTACCCTCCAGAGACCTGATGGAAAGGGAATATATCTAAGAGGCTGAATTCTAGACACACCATTTGCATTCACTTGCCATATGAGATTAGTCAAATCCTTAACCTCTCTTACCCTCAATGTCCTTATCTGTAAAAATAATACTTTTATCTCAAAATTACTATAAGTATCCAAGGAGACAATATATAAGTATCTGGCACTTTATGGGTACTCAGAAGTATTCATTTCCTTTTCCCCAAGTAATTTTTTCTGGCTAATAGCTTCAGCATTCAGTAGCACTTGCAGGTCTTGTAATATCTTACTGAAAGGAGTCATTCCAATTACTATTCTAGCAGCTTTTTCTGAAATTATAAGCCCTAAGTTTATCATTCTGCATCCAATATTAGTTGTATCCTTATTATCAGCTGTAACTCTGAATGCATGGGTTTTATTGTTATTTACAATGAAAAATTTTCCTACAATTCTTTCTAGAGCACTTTGGATTTATTACACAAATAGTCTATGTTTAGACACCTAATGAAAGGCCAGGCACAAAGCTAATCCTCTTTCTCTCCAATAATTACCATAATAAACTTGTTAATATCGAGAAAGGTTGCAGTTTGTTGAATATATATACACTTAAGTCCAAGAGGAAGCAAAGGCTTTGACCATCCACCTATATTTATTAGAATAGTTCCCCTACTGGTTGTCTCCACCTGAAATCTGTTCTCTAGCTCTGACGCCAGATTGTCTATGCCCAAGCTTTGGAATCTAACTCTAGCTTTTGACTTACAGCCTGTGTCCTTAAACAAGAAAGACTGTAGAGCGTAAAATACATAATAATGGAGGCATGCAGATAAGCACAAGCCCAAGATCTGGGTGGGGGGTTGGGGGGTGAGATGGATCAGAATGGAAAGAAATTACTTTCTGGGCAAACAAGTACATTTCTTGCAATAATTTTAGATTACATCTAGCCCTGATGTCAGCTATGTTATTTCTGACTAAGACACCAAGATTTGTGAGGAAAACCACTAAATATTTTACAACGCAATAAAAATGTTAGCAGGCCAAAGGATTCTTTAAACTATTTGGAAAGCAGAAGAGTCAGATGCAAAGGTTTTATTTCACTGTGATTTGGTTAAATCAGTCTTGCTCCAATATCCGAAAGACATGTAAATAGAAACATTAATCACAAATGATGCACAACCTTAAAGAGAAAAAAAGATAACCCAGAGGTCAACCTGCCACTGGGAGACTCAGTGAAACTTGTCCTGACTCCCAATTCCATTGCCTGTAATAGTCATAAGTCCTCTCCACAACATCTGCCCGATTGAAAGTTCATTTCCTCCTGCTTCTGTTGCCTCTGAATCCCTAGGTGTCTTTAAATCCACAGCAATCTCATTTCCTTTACCAGTTTCCAAAAGAAAACCATCACTCAAAATCAAGTATTTCATGATTTGGGGAGGCTTCCTGAAGACTTGGGGTGACACAGGAAGATGGATTACCTCACAGTGCACACATCTTCCCAGAATCTGCTGGTTTCACTCTCAACACCTTTAGAGCAACCAACGAAACAATCTCGTCCGTTAACCACACAAAATATTTTTAGAATATTCCCTGGCCCCTCGAGACAGAAGAGGAGGCAGGTAACTAGTGCCACCCTAAGCTCTTATAAAAATGCTTTCTCTCAAAGATATCTCTCACTTTCTCAGGAGACTTCCAGCAAATTTTATTTTCTCCAGCTCACCACACTATGACAGACAAAATGGTGTCTTAGGCAGAGATGGAAACCAATATTTGTGAGTGTTTATTATGTGCAATTGCTTTATGTTTACCCCCTTATTTCCCTCACAAAGACAACACTGTGTGGTCTACATCATACAAAATAGAAAACTTAAGTTCAATGAGGTTTGATTATGTCCATGTTTCAAATGCAATGGAACTAAGTCTAACTTAACTCAGATTGACAGCAAAACCTAAGCTTACCCCCAGTCTACAATATTCTCCACACTTGCCCTCTTAGCAAAAACCAGTCACTCAACCAGTTCAAGGTTAATGCTTCAAGCTGTGCAATACACCAAGGAACTGCAAAGGAACAGGAGAAATCCAAACTCCACTCAGCCTCCTTTTCTCTCATTATAGTGAAATCCCAAATCCCAAGTGTTCCTCTGAGCAACATTGCTATTGTCCTGTGAAAGGTTTGCAGCTTACTCAAGCAAAGAATGTTAAGAAAAGCCTTTACTCTACTGATTTGCAGCTAACAAAAAGCAAGGGAGTGCTTTTGTACCTTTTGCTTGAAGACAAAGAAAAAAAAATGAAGAAGAACTTAATCCATGTAGATGCCATTTTAAATCTCTACTTTATTTCCTCCATTTTAGAAAACCTAAACCAACTAGCTGACCAGACCATTTTTATTTCACATTTATGCTGACATTTCCCAATTGCAAAAGTCATAGGGGAGATATTTACAAATACAACAGTGAGGGAAGAAAAAAAAAACCTTTCATGTTCAGCCTAACCTACTTCCCACAGCATCTTTAAATATTTCTTTCTTTGGAGGAGCAGACGGTGGTTGCAACCCTGCACAAAGTCTGAGAACGAAAATGCCTGCTCCCTTTTGAAAATGTCTAATCTCAAGATCCCACAGCCATCTTCTGTGGAATTTCCATGTGTGTGTGCATGTCCTCCCACTGAATTCCTGTGTGTGTGTGTGTGTGCAGATATGTTGGGGTGGGGTGGGGGGCGAGGAAAGACATAGGGGATAAGGGTAAGCATTTTCTTAGAAATGTGCCTGGGATGTGCAAAAGACAAGAAATAGCCTCAACCAACAGCCAGCCTGAATTACTTAAGCACTGTCTTTAGAAGGTGATGCGGCATGATTTGTACAATAAAAGTATGGGAAAAGTGTAAACATCCATTACCAGGGAAAGCAATAAATTACAGTACAATCATGTGATGCGTCTTATGCAATCAGTACAAATAAATTAGAGTTTTATATACAGGCATGGAACTATGTAAATTAAAAAGTAGCTATAGAATAATATGGATAGTATAATCTCATATGTTAAAATGTACATATTAAATGTTTATAAGTCTTATTGTAATAATCACGTATTACATCACGTTATATACAAATAGGTCATATGATTTATGCCCAGGAAAGGAGGTGGTAACAGCACTTGCCTCTGGATGTGACTATAGATGTCTTTTGCTTTCTTCCTTTGGCTTGCCGGTATTTTCAATTCATGCTATAATGAATATGCATTGCTCCTTTCAAAATACATTTTAAAGTTATTTTTAAATGAAAAGATATGCACATGTGAAGAATCCTTTTGCATTCCAGCAGCATCCGAACCCAATTGAGAGCACCTTCCTTCAAGAAGTATTTCTGACAAACCTGAGTGTCTGCAGACTGGGATTCCCTCACTAGACAGAAACCCTCCTCAGGCTTCTCAGAGCATCAAGCCAATTAGAGCTGGTGTCACCTTGACACTCCTGGCTTTTGCTCCTGCATGGTCAATGGCAAGCATGAGCTTCCATGGGCAGGGACAGCAGCCGATTGGAACTCCGATGACATGGGGGCACCTGTCTCAGTTTTGTAACTGAGAATGAAGCCCAACTTCCTAGACAAGAAGTACATGTTCTTTTCACATTGTTTCAGGGACCTACTGATGAATAACATACCACTGCAAATTTAGTGGCTTAAAACAATGGTCATTTTATTATGCTCGCAAATGCTGTGTGTCAGGAATTTGAGCAGAACGTAGCAGGGATGGCTTGTCTCTGCTCCACGGTGTCCAGAGTCTCAGTTGAGAAGACTTAAGCAGCTGGGGGCCGACATATTGGAGGCCCCTTCACTCCATGTTTGGTGCCTGGGACATCATGACTTAAAGGCTAGGCTCCACATGTTCACCAACGTGTGGCCATACCCCCATGTGGCCTCTCCATGTGACTTGGGCTTCTCACTGCATGCACAGGGGAGTGAGTGGCACAAGAATGACCATTCTAAGAGAACCAGGGAAAAACTGCATGGCCTGTTGTGAGTTACCCTTGGGGTTCACATAGTGTCACTTCTACTGCTCCAGATAATCATAAGTTAAAATAGCCAAGATATGGAAGCAACCTAAATGTCCATCGACACAGGAATGGATAAAGAAAATGTGGTACATATACACAATGGAATATTACTCAGCCATAAAAAAGAACGAAATAATGCCACTTGCAGCACCATGGATGGACCTAGAGACGATCATACTAAGTGAAGTAAGTCAGACAGAGAAAGAAAAATATCATATATCACTTATATGTGGAATCTAAAAAGATGATACAAATGAACTTATTTACAAAAGAGGAATAGACTCACAGACTTAGAAAACAAACGTATGGTTACCAAAGCGGGAAGGGGGGGTAGGGATAATTTAGAGGTTTGGGATTAACATATATACACTACTATATATAAAATAGATAAACAAGGATCTACTGTATAGCACAGGGAACTATATTCAATAATTTGTAATAAACTATAATGGAAAAGAATCTGAAAAAGAATATATATATGTATATATACATAACTGAATCACTTTCCTGTACACCTGAAATTAACACATTGTAAATCAACTATACTTCAATAAAAAGTTGTTTGTTTGAAAAAAAAAAAGAAGATAATCATAAGACTGCCTGATTCAAGAGGTAAGGACATAGACTCTCCTGATGGGAAGAGTATCAACAAATTTGTCACCATTTTTCAAACACCATCACACACATTTATCAAGTTTTTGCTCTGTGAGAGCCACTGGAGCTGGAGCTATAAAGGAGAAATACAGAAAGAGCTCTATATTGGAGATCAGAAGGGCTTTCTGCCCTGTTTTTCCAATAACTCACTGTCTCGGTAATAAATTCCATTTCTCCCTCAGCAAGATAGAAATAGTCATGTTAGGTTGAACCATATAAAATTGCCAATACTCAACCATTTCTGACCTAAAACAATTGCTATTGGTTCGACCTAATGCTACATAGAAATGTAAGGCTAAAAAGTGATAAAATATAAAATATTCTTAGGGGGGAAAAGTATTTAATGCTCCTTATTTTTTAATGCTCCTTGTTTCTTTAGCTTTCTTGAATAGGCTTTTGTAATATTACTGCTAAATTTAAAGAAAAATTGATATTTAATTAAAAAGTAAGCCAATAGGGAATAACAAAGGTCTAGTCTATGGCCAGAGTGTATGTCCTGTGACCATGGTTCTCCTCTAGTACTTCCTTCTAAACATCTTTTCTAAAACCTTCTTGGGGTTTCACTTACAGCACAATAACAATGCTTACTTTTTATTAACCAAATTCTGGATCCTTGCTTATTTTACATTATATTTGAATAATGTGCCAAATGCTACCATATACTAGCGTGTGGTACATTCAGTATTCGATGGGTTACTTCCTCTCGTTACTCACAAAACCATACTGGTGGTCGTCAAACACCAACTGCACTTATAATCAACCACATTTTCTACTATTATAGATTCATGACCACAGAAACAAGCTGGTCTAAGGGTATAATGACATATAGTAGAGACTGATACACAAGAAAATATTTTTGGCCAAAACTAGAAGAGCAAGAGAGGTGAAACAAGAGGCAAATTACTAAAAGGTAATTTTGCCACAAAACGTAACTGCAAAATAATAAGACTCAGTCTCTTGAATGGCCCTACAAATGGGTCTAGCGACAAATTGCAAGATTTGGAATTTCCAAACACGTTTCGAGCAATGGAGTAATATGCAACCTCTTAAAGGCAATTTTTCAAAAGGCACAAGCCGGTACTCTTAACATTGGGGGTGTTCATTCTCCTGTACAGCTCTAGGTCAGCCATATTACTTCACTGGTAAGGTAGGTAGTATCCATGTGCAAAATAGTAAAAGCCTAAATAAAGCCAAGTTACACCACAATTAATACAGTGCATATACCAGGGGCAGCCGTGAGGAACAAGAAAGAACCCTGTCCTTGGATTTGAAGACCCAGAATTGAACTTACTAATAAGGTGACCAACTCACCCCATTTTGCCCACGACTCACTCCATTTTAAAATTGAAAGTCCCATGTCCCAGGAACTCCCTCGGTCCCAAGAAAATAGGGACTGTTCATCAATCTACTTACTAGACAACCTTGGGTGAACCATTTTTTCTTTATAAAATTCAATTTCTCTGACTGTAAAATGATTTAAAAAAATAAAATAAAGCCTAATTTGTCCTCTTGCTGTGAAAACAATGAAATTAATGTTTCAAAGCACACTTTTTTTAAAAAAATTATTATTTATTTATTTTTTGGCTGTGTTGGGTCTTCATTTCTGTGCGAGGGCTTCCTCTAGCTGCGGCAAGCGGGGGCCACTCTTCATCGCGGTGCGCGGGCCCCTCACTATCATGGCCTCTCTTGTTGCGGAGCACAGGCTCCAGACGCGCAGGCTCAGTAGTTGTGGCTCACGGGCCTAGTTGCTCCGCGGCATGTGGGATCTTCCCAGACCAGGGCTCGAACCCGTGTCCCCTGCATTGGCAGGCAGATTCTCAACCACTGTGCCACCAGGGAAGCCCTGAAAGCACACTTTTAAATGTCTACAAGCCCTTTGTTATCTGACCCAAGGGCACCTGGACAGCTGCCTGCCCTCCAATGCCCTTGTGGTCTTGGCCACTAGCCTTTGTTATAAAAATTCTTTAAGTAATTCCATAAGGAAGAGACACTACCCTGCCCTCCTTATCCAGAATGGTCCTGAATGCTGCCCAAGGTCAGAGGAACCCTAAGACCCACCACCCAGGGAAGGTGACCTAGTACAGGACTTGGAGGAGCCCCACATTTACAACACATTTCCAGTGCGGACCAGCTTTGCATTTCTCTTGCCAAGTGAGAGTCTCATTAACCACCCTTCATGTGTAGAACTGAATCCCCCTCTCCTCCCACCCCAAACAAAAAGCAATTACAGGAGGGGCAGAGGGGAAAAGTATAAAACTCTGTGTTCAGCAAATTTTGAAAATATTTTCCTTCTAAGAGCTATCAGATGCGTTTCCTTTGCCTAATGCAAATTAGTAATTGGAGAAAAAAGAAAATGCTTTCAGACTATTACACTAATAAAGAAGACGTTAAGCCACTCCAGTCAGAAAGCTGAGCAGTAATAACAATGGAATTTTTCCAGCCTATAGTTTAATTAAAAGTTGCCAAAATTAGCATCCGTGCCCCTCTCCTTCCTCACTCCACACACTCCACCCACTCCCCCATCTTCTCTCCCCATGCCTCCCTCACACCTGGAAACAATAACGATATGCAGCTCCAAATGAACTGAGAAAATGAAAATTACCTTCCTAGAGGAAGGAAAGTGCATTTGACATCCACCTTGCTCCAGGACTTGAGAGACTCTGATATAATTACCTCAGAGAGGCTGCGGGCAGATGGCAAGCTCGGCAGCACTGTGTCCTCAGTCAGCAGGACACTGCCGAGATGCTCTTCATGACATTTTGTTCAAGATGTTTCCAGCACACAAAGCTCAGAGCTGGCAACCAGCAAAAGGGCCCACGGAGCGTTCATTAGCCTGAAACCATGGCCAACTCACACCTGTGCTCTGCGGGTCCGTACCTCCATCCCTCGGCCCAGCCCTCTGGGCAGAGACCAGGGATGGGATCAAGGGTGAGGCGGCTTCTGGAGCAGCCGGCTTCTCACCCATATGCTCATATGGGCAGGAGGGGGGCGCAGCAGAAGAGCTAGTGAAGGGCATGCTATGCCCAATGCTGGCCCTCCTGGGACATCATTCTCCAACACTTTTCATCTGTGGGAGTCACAGGAGAAAGTCAACGCAGGCTGCTAACTCTCAGACAGAAGTTTGGGATGATTGTGAAAGACAGTAAGGGAGGGCTGAATAAGAGAGGCACAGCAGAATTATGGCCCCACCAAGTGTGGAATGTCTCTCCCACTTGAATGCCCATCTCATCAACATCCTGCTTTCCAGGAATGTCTCTGTCAGTGTCCATAGTAGTCAGGGTAACACACTAGCTGCTGTAACAAACAACCCCGCAATGGAGGGTTATTTCTCTCTCCTGACATATTCCCATGTGGTTCCTAGGTTCCTCTCTCCCAAGAGGATCCAGGGTTCTTTTACCTCACACACATGGTCTCTGAGAACACTGATCTAGGGAAAAACAAGAGCATGGCTGATTGCACAGAAGGACTTACAGCCAGGCCTGGAAGTGGCCTTTGGATGTGACAATACTAGGAAAATACTAGGAAGTCTTTGGCCATTTTTTTTTTCCAGCCACGCTGTGTGGCTTGTGGGATCTTAGTTCCCTGACCAGGAATTGAACTCGGGCCACGGCAGTGAAAGTGCCGAGTCCTAACCACTGGAACACCAGGGAAATCCCAGTCTTTGGCCTTGATAAGAGTAAATGAGGTCAGGGCACTCGAAGCCAGACAGCAGTGTACTAAGTCTTAGTGATGACTACTTTAACAAGACAACTAAGAGTCCATTAATTTGTTCCCTACTAATGAGGAATTTCTAGTAATTGAGACAAAACTGAGCTTACCTTTGTCAGCACATCTACTAAATGCAAATTAGAGTATAGATCATACAGAACAGAAGGATGCTGGAATAGCTAAGAGATGGTGCTATTTTTAGCCGACTTCAGGATTCCTCAAACGGGATGATCCTCTAAGCACAGGTCCAAGTCACAGTGGATGACGTTGGTATGTGAGAAGAGTTAAGTTAAAGAAAGGGCCTGGGCTCAGGGGTGAGCCCAAGGGCAGCCAGTCCCTGAAGGGAGAGCTGCAGTCACCGTGGAGAGGAGGTGGGCTGACAGCTGTAATGGCCCGCATTCATGGGCCATGTGTTCATCTTGTTTAATGCCCACAGTCCAGAGGTGTCCTTCTCCCACTGCTGGAGGGAGCTGACGGGAGTGGAGACATCAGAGCCCAAGGGCGGCAGTGGACTGGGGCAAAGGGCAGATCAGCTCTGATTTCAAGTAACTCAGAAGCTTAAGTATCAGAAATTAATAATTCTGCTTAAAATCTCTTCTAGCTATAAATTATATGATGCAATCAATCCTTCAATATCTTTACTCATTCAACCAATATTCATTAAGTACAAACCAACCATGTACCAAGCACTGTGCCAGGTGCTGGAGTGAACATTCACTTGGTTTCTTCGAGGAGTTCACAGCATGCGACCTTATTATAGTCTACACTGCCTTATTTCATTAAACTAAAGGGAGAGTGAAACAAGAAAATATATACTACCTCTACTTGCAATAGGAGAATAAAGCAGAGAGGCAAAGCAAATTTCTCAAGGTCACACAGATGGGAAATGGCAGAGGCAAAATTCAACTTGAAAGTAGAATTGAACTTCCTGAAGTCTATTTCATTTTGGATTGTACCATATCAGACATACCTCCCCACAACATGTTTACCCAAGGCTGACTTTGCTGTGTTTTGGTTTCTGGAGTTCTTTATTACATCCCCTGAAGGGATCCATACTTACTCCAATACACGGGGCCGTGACTGGAAACCTACACTCCCTTTGCCAGAATGTCAAGAAAGCTAACAAGAGCGTGTCTTTCAAGGCTTTGATCACAGAGAAGACAAACTCAAGCAGAAGTTCGTATTGTTAGAGTGATTATAGTGATTATAATTAATACTAGACAACATAGTGATAAGAACGTGATGTATTTAGAATGCCTAATTAGAGCCATTTTATCATTATTTTCTTCCTAAGCCTAATGATCATGATCATCATTATTAATAATGATCATAACCACAGGAAGACAATGACAGCAACGATGACAAATGGCTCAGAACCAATTTGGTGTTCTCTGGGAAGCATGCTCCTCCAAGTCTCTGGCTGGTCAGAATGACTTTGTTAGTTGTGAAGTGACTGATATAATGCAATTATTATATTTAATAATAGATGACAAGTGGCGTTACACTGCAGAAGGAAAAAAGGGAGCTCGGGCCACCAGCACATCACGGGGATGGTGCCGCTCCTCCTCCAGCACGGCTGATATGCAAATGTATCCACAACCATAACCACCAGCACCCCCTCCCATCAGGCACCGTGGTCAGCCATCCAGAAGCTCTGCGGTAGGAGAGCCAGGGTCTGAGGGCTTTGCTCTCCCACTGGGTCTGGTTCCTGGGACCACTAACGTGTTAGTCTACTTGCATCCAGACTTGTAGCAAGACCCAGTTTGACGGTTAATTTTTAGTTTTGATGGTCAAGTGTGAAGTTGATTGGTCCAAGGGATGCCCAGATAGCTGGCAAAACACCACATATATGTGTGTGTGTATCTATATATATATCTATACCTATGTATATAGAGATATATATATTTATATAGATAGATAGATACACACACATACAATATTGGTTCTGTTTCTCTGGAGGATTCTGACTATGATACCTAACGTATCTCAGACACCCAATGGAAGAGATACTTAAGGTTCCGGTTGACATGTGTCCAACATATTAGGGCCAGGACAATGCTAGTTAAGGCCTGAACCCCCCAATGGAAGTTCCCAGGGTACCACAAGAGAGGAGGGTTGTGCTTCTTTTACTGGAAGATGCTACAGAATGTTCCATCTGAGCAGCGCCAAGACCATGGGGCTCTAGCTGAAGAACTCCCTAGCACTCATCACTTTTGAAATGTGGGCATCCCCTCGGTTCCCTCCTTACTCTACAGCTGCCCCACTTGTGCTGCTGGAAGCCCTCTCTTCTCCTCTGCTGAACAGCCACGTACTCTGCAGCTCCCACCAAAGAGGCAGAACCGGTGTGAACATCAAAATAATCACCAGCCTCTAGCTCCCCAACAACGTGGTCACCCAATGAAGCAGGCTACAGAGAAGGGCAGTAGAACCATTTGTGAGAGGATGGGGGAGCAGAGGGTGAAGAGAGAGAAAGCAGCAGCCAAGTCCAGCAAGAGCGGGAGCGTCAACAAACACACAAAGAGCCCGTCGTCCTTAGTCCTAGACGTCCTGAACACAAACCAGTGACCTTACAAATACTAGAGGTACCTCGACATTAAACAAGACGTATTCATGGACTCAGAGAAGTGTCATTGAAATTCTTTCATGCATTCAACAAATATGCATCGACAATGTAAGGCACTGTGCTAGACTTGAGGATAAAGCTGTAGAGAAGACACACAGCCCGGTCCCCAGGAAACTCACAGCCTAGAGAAGACAATCAATAAACAAGTTCTTAATTGTGATACGTGCTCTGAGGGAAGAGACTGACACGCAACCCTGCAGAACAGCAAGCAACCTGGGTATTGGGAGTTTAACTAGTCCAGGTCCACTGTACATCACAGGTAGATATTTGAACCTCAAGACTCTGAGTCTTGAGTGTGTTGTTTCCAAATAGCAAGTTTCATAAGCATATTTTCTGAAGCAAATACCACATAATGTTGAACATGCAAAACCAGCAATGATATCAACCACTGTTGGCACCAAACTGACCATAAAGTTTTGGACTTCGCGATGAACTTGCCAGTTCATCAGTACTTTCCCACAGGAAGCTGCCATATTTCCCATTCACCCAAGAATCTTCTGATGCTTATGAAGAAGCCAAAAATTGTGTCACATGCAACAGTTTCAAGCAATTTCAAACCCACCCTCCAGAGTAACCCCAGAGCTTTCTGGACAATGCAGGATGGACACACAGGTAAGCACCCACAATGGGCAGTAGATAGTCATAAACAATTCCAGGATTCAGGAGATGAGCAAAGCATTGCTCTAGTTTGCCATCAATTTGCCCTTCATCCCATACACAATTCACCTTACATGAGCACCCAAGATGTCCTCCTCTCCCTAATCTCCCTCCTCCTTCCTGTTTCCATTTCTACCCTCTGACCCTCTATTCTCACCCCAGGGTTCACCTTAATAGGCCACAGGGAAGTGCCTACTGCCATTTGTAAGAGGAATTTTAAAGCTTGCAACCCTCAAAGTGGAGCATCTACAAGATCTTTCTCAGGATAACACTGGCCCCTTCTTTAGTATAACTTGTATGTACAACTGTGAGTCTTGGCCTCCTTGCCTTGACTTCCAAGAGTGCAGAGAGAAAGAAAAGAAGGGGAGGACAAGGAGAGAAAACTACCCTGCCACACCTGGTTTTGCAGGGCTCCCACAGATCTTTTCTAACTGAAATTAATGACTAATGGGCCTTTCCACATCTGAGACTGTGCGCCTTCCCATTCCCCAAAGGCTGGGGTAGCTAGACCCCACACACTCTTTAGTTTGGTATCTAAACAGGCCATGCTCTGAGCTTAGGCTGTACCATTCAGGAAAGTGTGAACCAGCCACATACTGTCCTTATTCTCCTGCGCATCAAGGTTCAAATCCCAATTACAGTCAAAAAGAAAAATAAACTTCATGGGAACTTGGAGGTCATTGTAAAATCCAAGCTCTAGTCCGAAAGAAATAGCCTGTCAAGTTCTTCAGAGGGAAAGAAGGAAGGTGTAATAGAAAAACTATAGGAAGCCACTGTCTGCCCAACTTTTTATCCATTTTCTACCTCTGGGTCTGTGATCACTGATGGCCCTTCTGCTTGGAATCTTCCCATATCTTCCCTCATCAAATATTAGCAATAGTTTTAGGCTTCATTAAAAGGTTGCTTCCTACAAGAAGCCTTCCCTTATTTATTTCCCTCATAAACAATAATATTGTAACAGTAACGTATATTGAGAGTTTACTATAATGCCAGTATTGCACGTATTTTTGCTCATTTAATTTTCAAAACCATATTATCAATATTATCCCTATCATTATCCTTATTCACTGTTATTGTTGTCCTTATCATTAATCTTATTTTTCAGATGAAGCTCAGGTAGGTAATTTTCCTAAGAGCACCCAGTCAGAAAATATAGATGTACATAGTAGAACCACAACCCTTTGTATTAGTTATGATGTAACACGCCCCACTTCCCATCCCCACCCCAACAGGAAGCCTGTAATATAGTAAATGCTCAACTAATGCTGTTTTTAATTGAACTGAAATAAAGTTAAGTAATAAGAAGTAGGATACTTAAGAATAAAAGATGAATGAAACCATAATATAAGCTTAGTCATTTCCTTGAAAGTGTGGTCATGGGTGAGTCACATTGTTTTAGTAGTTCCAATGAAAAGATGAAGAAGCCTGTTTGAACAGATGGTAATCTGGGGATCAGAGACTAGGCCTTGCTAGCCATCCAGCCTTTGGAGACATCCTCAAGCAGTTAAGAGCCGAGATTGGCATCTAACCAGCTGCAGAAATGTGTATGTGACACCAGTGTTGTTAATCCCCAATTGCCCTGCCCTCCCACCAGAAAGGCTAATGCACATAGCATTGCTCCAACTGACTTATTTAAGAATAAACTTCTGTATTCGTTTTCTATTGCTATGTAACAAATTACCACAAACTCAATGGCTTTGAACAACACCCATTTTATGATCTCATTGTTTCTGTGAGTTAGGAGTCCATGCATGGCTTAGCTGGGTTCTCTGGTCAAGGTCTCACAAGGTTGAAGTCAAGATGTGGGCCAAGGCTGTGGTTTCATCTAGGAGCTCAACAAGGGAAGAATCTGCTTCCAGACTCCCTTGTGTTGGTGACAGAAGCCATCTCCTTGTGGGTTTCATGGCAGCTTCAAAGTCAGAAATGGAGAGTCTCTGTCTCTTGGAGTCTCTGATTTCAAAGAAGCCCTAAGCCCTCTTCTGAAGGGCTCATCCAATTAGGTCAGGCCCACACAAGACAATCTCCCCAATCATTAACTCAGTCAAAATCCTTTTACCTTCGCCATATAACATGATCATGAGTGTGATTCTGTTAGAAGCAAGCCACAAGTTCTGCCCATACTCACAAGGAAGGAATTAAATGGGACACAAAGGTAGGGGGAGAAGATGATAGAGGCCATCTTGGAATTTTGCCCATCACAGCTTTCCTCCATCTTTCCCTAGAGTAGATTCTGTTGCCTCAAATAAAAGAATTCAAGCTCAGGTCTGGGACAGGCTAACATAACCTTGTCTCCCCAATTTCTGAGTTAAGGTGTCTTCTAAATTATTGATTCTATCACCCAGATACTAAGTCTCCCCTATCTTAACCAACAAGACACAAAAATGTTTATTTGGAGTCCTTATTTCCTTCTCCTCTTTTCTTTTTAGATGTTCCCATTAGTTCTCAATAATGATTTGGGTCATACTCCAGATTTCCTTCCCCTCTCTCCCATTGTTTCTAACACAATAACAGTAACGACAATGACAGCACTGTGATGACAGTGTCAGGCAGTTCTGACAGAAGGGAATCATTTGCCCCCACCCCCTTTAAAGACTTCCACAATTTCACATCTGTCAGGGGCTGATGGGAAAACAAACCTAATTAAGTTTAATGTCAAGTTGTATCACCTCCTATTTGTGAACTCTTTCTATTTCTTTGTCTCAGAATCTGTGGAACGTGATGGACAGCAGCAAACCTCTCATTAGCACATTTCCCATTGCCAGTTCAGGTACGTGAATGTTCCCTCACCAGAACTTGAGATTCCAGTCAGATTCTCAATTCCATCTGGCTAGTCATCCTAATTATTATGCAAATGCAAGCTTTACCTGAAGGCAAGAGCTTTCTTCTCAATATTTAAATTCCATCTCATCTTCCCTGATCTCTAAACAACAGCCCATCTTTGAACTTTCCTTGGAGAACATTTTAGGGATGAAATGTCCCCCAAGATTGTTTGATTCCCTCTTTAAAACAGATTGGAATGATTTGGAGAGAGGTGCATGGAAGTGGCAGGGAGGACTACTGGCCCACCTCTGCTTCCGGAAGAGGATTTTTGAGTGCTTTGGCTCAAGTGTGATACAGGGCGCCCTGCTGCTAGGGCAAGGCCCTCAAGGAAGAAATCAACTGGCAGAGAAAAGACAACGTCGACATGCCAGGCAAGCCTGTTTTGAAGAGGACATGGGAACCAACAAAAGGAACAACTGCCAAGGCAAACAGTCCATATCAGACAACTAAAAGGAACTAGGTGGCTGGCTGCAAACTAGGAATCCAGGTCAGGAGGTGGGTGGGCTCAGAGACTGGGCTGGGAACTGGAGGCAGGGATACAGGTGCTGGTCTCCCCAGTCACTGAGTCTGGAGTGCACAATGCACTGCCATACCAGGGTCCCAGTTAGCAGACTGACACGGCAATTTAGTGCCCAAGAGATGCCAGTCATGCTCTCCACCAATCATGTCCTCCTCTGCCAAGTCCCTCTTCTCCGAGAGCCTATACCGTCTGCAGGTATGTCATCAACCTGGACACCTTTGATTGCAGCCATGTGGACACCCGGCCAAAGCCAAACCAATCAGACTTTCCCACAGGAAAGGTGGAATTAGGTTTCAGAGTCTAGTGGGTCTCCCTCGACCTATCTCTCTCTCCCTCTTCCTTCCTCCCCTCTCTCCTGTCTCTTTCTCAGGGTTTGAAAAGTGTGTACAAAATCAGACCAAGGAGTCTACTTTCCAGGCTGTGACTTTCGTCCTCTAAGAAGAAAGCTGCAGAGTGAGAGAGTAGCAAACACAAGGAGAAAACCATGAAAGATGGGGAGGATGACTTACAATGATTGCTCCCTAACTCCCCACTTTATGACCTATTTTATATTTGGAACCCAGAGCCAGAGACCTTCATGAGGTAAGTAGGCAGCACACTCTAGAGGACAGCGTGGCACTCCACATGGCTCTCCACCTTCCTCCTTTGACTTACAACCTGGCCCCAAAGGACCAAGACCCAGGCCCTCATGGAGCTTCAGCAGCTGCTTCAACAGTCCTCAGTCAAAATGTAAAATAGATAGCTAGTGGGAAGCAGCCGCATAGCACAGGGAGATCAGCTCCGTTGCTTTGTGACCACCTAGAGGGGTGGGATAGGGAGGGTGGGAGGGAGACGCAAGAGTGAGGGGATATGGGGATATATGTATATGTATGTATATGTATAGCTGATTCACTTTGTTATACAGCAGAAACTAACACACCATTGTAAAGCAATTATACTCCAATAAAGATGTCAAAAAAAAAAAAGTCCTCCGTCACAGGTTCCTTCCCTTCGCCACCATCTTTAGCTCCTGAAGACATTGAGACTTTTTTTTTTTAAGTGACACAAAGACTGAAAGATAGTTTCCTTATCATTTTCTAATTTATCTCCAGTACAAAGGTCAGCATTTTAAACTTTTCTTCAGAAGAAAGAAGTCGTTTTCAATGCTTGGGACAATTGTGCACCTTTTTGTCAAACAAAATGATGTCAAACCATCATTTTCCCCTACCCTATCTCAAAAGGGTATGAACACAGGTAAAAGCAGGGGGAGAAGGATGAGCAAGGTAAAGAGAAGGGGTGGAAGGAAGAGAAACAGCTTACTTACCGAGCTCACTGTGCCAGTGCTTGACGTGCATTACGGTTTTAATCCCGTCAGCAGCCCCGCGAGGTGGCCACTGCACGGCCGAGCAGGGACTGGAGAGCAGACAAGCACAGCCCTGGAAGCAGAGGGCCTAGATGTGAATCCCAGCTCTGCCATTTATTTAACAACCTTTTACTTCTGTTTCCTCAGCTGTAAAAGGAGGATAACCACAGGTGAGGCTTACAGGAGTTCATCTGTAATAGGGGCGGGGCAGCGTGTGGACGTTAGCACGTGGGCCATGGGGGGGGTGGGGGGGGTGGGGGGGGTGGGGGGGGCGGGCTCACAGGCGTTAGCACGTGGCCGATAGCGCGCAGCTCTTAGCACGTGGTCCTTAGCGCAGGGCCAGCCGTGAGCGGGGGTGGGGCAGGGCAGCCATTAGCGCCTGGCGGTAGCGTGTGGCTATTAGCAGGGGGGCCGACGCCCAAACATTAGCATGGGGCGTTAGCGCGCGGAACGGTTAGCGGTCCCATTCAACCAAGGGTCAGTGTCGTGGTGGCCCCGGTGGGGGCGGTCACCCTGGGTCGCAGTCCGCGGGACCTGGCCCCCGTTTGGGCGGCCTGAGGAGCCTGAGGGCCGGCTGGGTGCTGGGCGCCTGGCTCCCTCAGCGATGACGGCTAGGCGGGGTCTGGGGACCTGGCCCTGCGGGCGCCGCCAGCTGAGATCTGCCTCCTCAGCCGGGCTGGGCACTGGCGGGAGGACCCGGGCAGGGTGACCGGCCCGCGCAGGGACCCCTCCCCTTAACGAGGCCTGGACCTCGGAGGGCGAAAGTTGAACCTCGGGACCTTGAACAAGTAAAATGAGGTGTAATGCTGTCGCTTTGCTTCTGGGATTTAAGTGTTCAGAATAGAGAATAACATTTGCTTTGGTGGAGGTTTATAGGAACATGTGACCAGCTGCAAGAACAAAGGATCTGACACCAACAAGTTTGCAACAACTAACCATGCCCCTCCCTCCCCTCTCCTATAAGAGAGCTTTGCTGAAAGCCTTCGAAAATTGAGAATTCGGGCTTTTTAAGGCATGAGCCATCCGTCTCCTTGCAGAGCCCTGCAATAAACCTTTCTCTGCTCCAAACTCCGACATTTCAGTATTGTTTGGGCTCACTCTGCATCGGGCACACAGACTTGTATTGGGTAACAAAGACATCAATAATCTTTGAACAGTGCCTCTAGTAGAGCGGGCGCCCAGTAAAACCTTGGCTATTACTACTGTGAAGAAAACCAAGGCGCAGAAGAGTTCTTTGCCCAGGGTCACATGGCTAGCAAGTGATGGAGTCAGAAGTCCAGTCTATAACCATCCTGTTCTATAACTTCTGTGTAGTTGTACTCTCAGTGCTCCAATCTGTATCTTAGGAAACTGGGAGGCTGTCAAACTGGTCAAAAAGAAAAAGGGGGGCTTCCCTGGTGGCGCAGTGGTTGAGAGTCTGCCTGCCAATGCAGGGGATATGGGTTTGAGCCCTGGTCTGGGAAGATCCCACATGCCGCGGAGCGGCTGGGCCCGTGAGCCACAATTACTGAGCCTGCGTGTCTGGAGCCTGTGCTCCGCAACAAGAGAGGCCGCGATAGTGAGAGGCCCGCGCACCGCGATGAAGAGCGGCCCCCGCTTGCCACAACTAGAGAAAGACCTTGCACAGAAACGAAGACCCAACACAGCCATAAATAAATAAATAAAAAATAAAATTTAAAAAAAAAAAGAAAGAAAGAAAAAGGGATAGAGAACTGAAGTGAATATAGCCACTTGGATTCCCACTGCAAGGTCCTGCTTCCTTTTTCTCTAGGAAGTCACCCCCACAGCAAAGAGAATGGGAAACAGAAACCCAAAGTCCACTTTCAACAAACTAAAATAGACTGTTGGAACTCTGAACTGTGCTAAAAGACAAAGGGCTATGAAATCCAGTGAAATCCAGCAGGTACAGATCTCAGGCAAACTGTCAGATCACAGTTGTCCAAGCAAGATGGTACATACTAGGGAGAGAAATAATCTCTCATTTGGAGCAACAAGAGGGCATCAGTGAGCTGTCAGAGGAGGTTTTCTACGATCCTATTTAGCACAAAGTGTCGCAGGGGAAAGGAGCTCAATGAGGAATCACACAGACTTTGCAGGAAGCTGACTGTGAATGATGTAAATAGGAGATAGATTCTCAATTGCAAACAACCATGCATTGGTCCTTTTGTCAGGGGACAACCAAAAGCTAAAATGATTCATTCACTCCCAGGTGCATCCAACCCTGTATCTTAAGGCTCTTCCTCACCCACACCTAATGGAAAAACCTAAAGGAAAAAGGAAAAGAATCCATGAAGAATGTGTTTCATTCAAAGATGATCTAATAAAAAAGAATCAACGCAAGTTTGTATAAAAAGACCATATGAAAATGAAAGACAGAGATAGAGAAACAAACAGGAAATGAGAACACTGACCAGAAAACAATACAAAAATTGTTGACAAAGGACAGGAAAAAACATGACTAATATCACTAAGCATTTAAAAGATATTTTTTAAACTTAAAGTAGAAGAAAACAAAAGGCGAAATCTTCATGACTTTGGATTTGGCAAGGATTTCTTGAATATGACACCAAAAGCATAGGCAACAAAGGAAAAGTACATAAACTGGGACTACCTCATAATTTAAAACTTCTGTGCATCAAAGAACACAACAGTCAAAAGACAACCCATGGAATAAGAGAAAATATTTGCAAATCATATATCTGATAATGTGTTAACATCCAGAACACATAAAGAGCTTCTACAACTCAACAACAACAATCAAAAAAAAAAAAAAACGCCAACCAAAAATTTTAAAAATGGGTAAAGGACTTGAACAGACATTTCTCCAAAGAAGATATACAAACAGCCAATAAGCACATGAAAGATGCTCAACATCACTGGTCATAAGGTAAAAGCAACTCAAAACCACAATGAGATAGTATTTTGCACCCATTAGGATAGCTGCTATCAAAAAACAAACAGAAAATAACAAGGGTTGGCAAGGGTGTGGAAAAATTAGAACACTCTGCACTGCTGATAGGATGTAAAATTGTGAAGTAGCTGTGGAAACAAGATGATGGTTCCTCAAAAAATTAAAAATAGAATTACCATATGATCCAGCAATTCCAATGCTGGGTATATACTCAAAAGAAATGAAAACAGGGTCTCAAAGAGATATTTATACACTCGTGTTCATAGCAGAATTAATCACAAGAGCCAAAAGATAGAAGCAACCCAGTGTCCACCAAAGGATGATGAATGGATAAACAAAATGTGGTAGATACAATCAATAGAATATTATTCATCCTTAAAAAGGAAGGAGATTCACATATACTACAATATGGATGACCCTTGAGGACATTATGCTAAGTGAAATAAGCCCAGTCACAAAAGGACAAAATACTGTATGATTCCACTTATATGAGGTACCTAGAGTAGTCAAATTCAGAGACAGAAAAAAGAAGGGTGGTTGCCAGAGGCTGTGGGGAAGGAAGGATGGGGAGTTAAGTGAATACAGAGATTCAGTTTTGCAAGATAAAAAGAGTTCTGAAGGTTGGTTGCACAATAACATGAATGTACTTAATACTACTGAACTGTGCACTTTAAAATGATTAAAACGGGAAATTTTGTGTTACATGTATTTTATCACCACTAAAAATAATAAATAGCATATACATGTTAAACACAACAAGAATGTAGAAATGATATTACTAACAACAATTGGGAGGAGATGGGGAAGACAAAAGTGGAAGGTGGTATAAGGATTCTGACTTTGTCATTTTTTTCTAGGCTGAAGTCAAAATACATCATTTAAATCTGATAAAGCAAT
This sequence comes from Eubalaena glacialis, assembly GCF_028564815.1. Taxonomy (NCBI): domain Eukaryota; kingdom Metazoa; phylum Chordata; class Mammalia; order Artiodactyla; family Balaenidae; genus Eubalaena; species Eubalaena glacialis. The sequence continues at coordinate 61,738,317 of NC_083722.1, read as the reverse complement.
GGAGTAAGATAAATATATTGAAAGGAATAAGAGTAAACCCTAGAAATTTGACCCCCGAAAAAAAGAACTGACAAAGATTGGCTACAGCCAGGGGAAAGATGGAGAGAGAAGAGGTAGAAGCAAAACTGACTACAGCAAAGTCAATAGAGTTTAAATGAAGAGAAGAGTGAAATTACCAACGTAAACACCAGAAGAAATTAAAACAGAGCACAAACTTTTCAAATCACCAGAAAGTACACACACATACCACCCCACCTCCACACACACAAAGGAAGCTCATCATATAATGATAGATTATAAAAAGGAAAAAATAGAAGATATAACATCAAATATGACAGAACTAACATCCAACTCATTTGTTTTAATAATAAATGTAAAGTATGTAAACATCGAGTAAGAGACCAAATTCTTATATTGGGTCATGAAGAAAAAACCAACTATATGTATACAAGAGACATATCTAAGACAGCCTAACTCAGAAAGGTTGAAAATAAGAGGCTGCACAAAGGTTTGCAAAAAGCAAATGCGAATCGAAAGAAAATAGAAGCTCTGAATCTCACTCTTAGGGTTGAATTCAGGGCAAAAAGCACTAAACAGACCATAGGATAAATCATCAAAAACAAGGAAAAATATGGGACTTCCCTGGTGGTCCAGTGGTTAAGAATCGGTCTTGCAATGCAGGGGATGCCAGTTCGATCCCTGGTCAGGGAACTAAGATCCCACATGCCACGGGGCAACTAAGCCCATGCACTGCAACTAGAGAGCCCACATGCCGCAACTACAGAGCCCGCATGCTGCAACTACAGAGCCCACACGTTCTGAAGCCCACGTGCCACAAGTAATGAGCCCCTGCACCACAACTAGAGAGAAGCCCACGTGCTGCAACTGAGACCCGACACAGCCAATAAATAAACAAATATTTTTTAAAAAAGGAAAAATAAACAGAAGCACATTAACAGGAGACTTTAATCCACTTCTCTCAACCCATGACTTAATGTGAAAAAGAATATAAGTAAGATATGAAAAACCTAAATACACAAATTAATCACATAGGACTGACTGATACATTCTAAAAGATAAAAATACTATTTTTGCAGGGGTTTGGTTGTCTCAAACCAAAAGCTTTGAGAACAACTATCTTTGCAGACTTAGAACAGACTAAGGAGTTAGGTCTGGAAGACAGCTGGCAGCAGACATCTGAATCCCACTTCTGGGTCTCTAGGCAAAGAGCGATGGAGTTAAAGAATCACCAGCAGGGCCATGTGCCCTCCACCCTTTAGCCTGCTGCTATTCTGCTGGCAATAGTAGCCTCTCAACCCCATGGACACTACCAGTTCCCCTGTAGCCCGGGCCACTGCGAGGCACTGTCCAACTCTACAGGGTCACTACAGCCCTTCCCAGAATGGTTCATCCCGCTGCCGACCACCACACTCTAGTGCCGATGTGGATTCAGGGCAGAGCCAGACAGATGCTAGAGGCCGGATTCTACACTCAGTTTGTTGTTTGGGGTATTTTGCGGGGAGGTGGGCAGAAAGTATGGGGGACAGACCACAGATTTTGGATTCAGACTACAAGTGTCTGACCTATAACTCAGCCACTTATAAGCTTTGTAAGCTTGAGCAAATCATCTAACCTCTCTGGACCTCAGTTTCCTAAGTCTCCAAGCAAAGATTGATGCCATAGATGGGGGTGTTTCACAGGGCTGCTGTCAGGGTTGGAGATAATGAGTATAAGGTACTAGTACATAACTGACAAGTAGCTCCTGGTCAGTAAATGGTGGCTGCTTAGTCACCGCTATTATCCTCAAAGCCTGCCCTGGGAGCTCTCTTGCTGGATAGAGGAAGTGAACCTCACTTCCTCCCAGGTGATAACGATGCCAATTGGGCATCAGAGAAAATGCAGACTAACGGAATGGCAAGTCTGCTCTGCTCCCCCATAGTTTATTTCACAGCCCAAACAAGGCGCGCTATTAACATAGGCTTCATACACACACACACATGCACAAACTCACCACTCCCTGGGGTGCTTTGCTGTAGGATCACTGAGGCCTTCCTTTGCTCACTTAATGTATGTAGCCAGGGCCTGTCATGGACAGTGTGGCTTCATCTTTACGGGCGGCTCTCTCTTGGGAGTGTCTCATCAATAAATCCCTCCTCCTCCATCTCTTTTGCTTTTTATCAGTCCAGCTCCACAAGGTATCATTATCTCCACCTGCCCTTGAAAATGTTTATTTCAAGATGTCTCTCTGATGGCTAGTCATGCAGCTTGGATGATGACCTTGCAAATAAAGATGAGCAGAAAATTTTACCCAACCAACTAGAGGTTATTCAAATGCTTTCTATCTGTGAAAGTCAATTATCTTTTCTGACAGTTTCTTGGTCTGTTTGCAAAGGAATACAAATATAGGTGGAAATTATGTTGTATTTGGAACATGGATAATAAGAATAATTAATATTTATTGATCACTTACTATAAATGAATTGCTTTGCATAATTTATCCCAGCAACTCCTCCCAATAACCCTGTAGAGTATAGGAAATCTCATCCCAGCATGTCCAGTTAGGAAAACTGAGGCTCAGAAAGGATAAATAATATGCCCAGTGAATACTCAGGCAGTGAGTGGCAGAGTATGTGTTCTGTGGTCCCATGGTCTGGGTCAGTTCCTCAATTCCAGGCTGTGAACACAGTGGTCATTAGTCTGAGCCTGTGTCACTACCTGCTAAACCAAGGCTTGGATGCTGTTATGTACCGCATGCATGTGTCCCCCCAAAATTCACATTGAAATCTTAATCCCCAATGGAATAGTATTAGGAGATGAGGCCTTTGGGAGGTAATTAGGCTCAGAAGAAGTCACAAGAGTGGAGTCCCCAAGATGAGAAAGACACTAGAGCTCCATCTCTCTTGGCCATGTGAGGACATGGCAAGAAGGCAGCCATCTACAAGCCAGGAAGTGAGCCCTTACCAGGACCCGTCCATGCTGGCACCCTAATCTCAGATTTCCCAGCCTCTAGAACTGTGAGAAATACATTTTTGCTGTTTAAACCACCCAGTCTATGGTATTGTGTTACAGCAGCCCGAGCTAAGACAGAAATCTACTGAAAAGTCCGCCTGAAGATTCTCAACAAGTCCAGGAACAGATTATAAACTGTGCTCCTGGTCACAGGCAAGGTTTGCGACAGGTTGTGAATAAACTCCAGGACAAGCTCCTTCTAACTTGGGAGGGTTATTCCAAAACAGAGGAAGAACAAACAAGGCAATTTCCAAGAAAAGACAATGTCATCTGCAAAATGTCAGGGGATTGGTACAAATGCCAAAGTGAATTTAAGATGAAGGTTTCCTGCTCCCAACTCCCTCTTCAGAGGCCATCTCTACCTCTCACTTGCACCTCGATAAAGTTGCGTTTCACACGCTGATCTTTCCAACCTCATTTCCACCATATCATCTTCTCTTTAAAAATGCTGTTAAGGGAGTCCTTTGCTAATACCCCTATTCCTACATTCAGTTTAATGCAGCTACATAAGGAAGCATAAAGCTTGATCCCACCCGTGCTCACAGCTTGGGGGAAGGCAGGCAGCCCGCTGCATGGCCATCTGCTATATCTGGTGCCTCGAATTCCAATCTGGCCTGGCAGCTGGGGCCCTGGCCCCTCCCTCTGACCCTCCGGTCCTCAGGCTGAGGGCTCTTCCTGCTCCAGCATGCTATGCTGTAGTGTCTTTTCAAAAGCCATGGTTGTAGAACAGCACCGATTTTTCCCTTTTCTTCTCCACAAGACTCTCTGGGGATTTCCTCCACTGAAGCACAGCTCTGAGGGCTTCCCTCTTCCTCCCGTCTCCAAGCTACTCTCTGGATCCCATTGGCCAGTCCCTGCTCGTCAGACATCAGAGCCCCTGATCTGCAGGGAATGGGAACAGTAGCTGATGAAGAAACACAATATCAAGACATTTCAATGCTCACACAGAGTGGGAGGGGAGAATTTCAACAAGATCCATATTAAGGATTGCCTAGGAAAGGCCAAATCCATCCATGGGTTCTGAAGACAAGCCTATGAGGTTTCTCCTCTTGGCCTCTGCAGCAAAAGCTTTCTGTGGAACAGAGGCTGGAGGCTCCAATGTCAGAAGACCAATGTGCTTTTACTCCTACATGCCCATCATTTAGGAAGGATGTCATTACTACCTAGAGCAAAGAATTCTGAGACTTCACAAGGGCTCATAGGCTGAGATGAGAATTAGCTCACAAGGTCAGAGATATTTCTAGAGTAAATGGGTCAAAAAGAGCTCTGCTTCCTGACTGTAACCCTAGAATCAATGTAAAGAGAAAAAAGAGTGGGAACTAAAATGACTGGTGCTTTGTTCCTTCTTCAAATGCATTTTGCCATCTTCAAAATCTCCATCAATTTACAGACTCATGGATCCAACCCCCATTGCTACAAATAAGAGAACTGATTCCCAAGGAATCACATTACCTCCTCAGGACCATATGGGCTCAACCAATTTCTCAGGTGAGGCTGGAAGCAGGCCTCCTGTTCCCCAATCCCAAGCTCCTTCCTTTGCATCACGAGAATGCTTTCAACATGAATATCAAACTTAGAAGGAAGTGGATCACAAACTGCAACCTGCTGAAGTAGAAATTAATCATTTGGAAAGAGGGGCTGTGCAGGGTCCCTAAGCAAAGCTTTGCCTCTCTACCCCAGGCCCATATGCCACTTCCCTTTGCCAGGGCAGCTCCTGGACTGCTGGGTGTCCTTCTACTCAGGACATTGAGCAAACTAGGTCAAACGTGGTATTTAGCAACCTTTCATAAGTGCTGAAGGTCATCTCAATGCTCAGCATTTTTACATCTTTTCAAATAAATAATGAAAGTGGAGACTTCTCAATATGGCATAGCTGGGCTGATTCCCTGGGAGCTGCATTCACATGGCACCACATATTGCCAGCACATGTTTCTCCTTGTAGAGTGGATGCCAAATTAAGATTACATTAGGGAATAAATTTTCATAAAGAATTAAGGACATCATACAGTAACTTGCTAGAAAAATGTACTAGGGAGGAATCTGGGCAAAGGGAAGTTCTGTTTACAACAGCAACACACAAAAGGGAAGTTTAAGGAGTATGATTAAGGAGATAGGGTCTATAAAACTACTAAAGAAATCCTCAAAATGTCACCAGATGATCACCATGAAGACTGAACTATACCTTACTGATGGATATGCACATGAAATATTGCACAAATGCCAATTCTTCCAAGGTCATTTAATATATATTTAACAGAATCCCAAGCAAAATTCTGATGCTACTTGTTGTAGGCAAACTTATGGCCCTCCCCAATATGTCTATATCCTAATCCCAGTACCTTTGAATATGTTACCTTACAGGGTAGACTTTACAAATGTGATTAAGGGTGAAGACTTTGCAATGGAGGGAAATTATCCTGGATTATCCAGAGCCCAACCTAATCGCATAGATCCTTTAAATTGAAGAATATTTTCTGGCTCTGCTCAGAATGAAAAACAGTCAGAGAGATGCAGCATTGTTGCCTTTAAGGGTAGAAGAAGGGGCCCATGAACCAAGGAATGTGGGTGGCCTCTAGAAGCTAGAAAGAGCAAGAAAACTAATTCTCCCCTAGAGCCTCCAGAAAGGAATGCAGCCCTACCAACACCTTGATTTTAACCAAGCAAAACTTCTAATCTGCAGAACCATAAGGTAATCAATCTGTGTTGTTTTAAGCCATAAAGTTTGTGGTATTATTTTCTAACAGCAGCAAAAGGAAACCAATATACTAGTTTTAAACCTGACCAAATTATGAAATAGTGACATATTATAAAATTACCCTAAGAAGAAAAAAATAGGGACCAAATTGGGGGGGGATATTTTAAATATTCTTGATGTGAAAATCATTAGAGGAGACCATCCTGTTAGGTATTAAAATACATCTGGAACTATAAAAAAAAAGTGGAACCACATAAATCCTTCAGAAATAGACTCTATCACATTAAACATTTTTACATTCTTGTAGGAAACATCACTAAACAATGGGGAAAAAGAGATTGGTATAAGAAATAGTTTGGGATATCTGATCAGCAAATTTAAAATAAAATTACTTTATATCCTCAGCTTATACCATAAATCAAAATAAATTTTAGATCACTAAAAGAGTGAATACTTTTAAATCTTATATAAGATGTGGCAAAGAAAAATTAAATATGTTTAAATATATACAGGAATTAAAATTTTCTAAGCTTTAATTGATGGGAAAAATTCAGATTTAATGGTATAAAATATTTATTTTGTGACTTCTAAAATAACATAATGAAAACTAAGAGAAAAATAAGGGATTAAAATTCTTTTTAAAGAAAGATAAAGGGTAAATATCTAAATTACATTAAATGCACAATTATACACAAATAAGATGCTCAATAGATGAAAGAACAAAAAATATGATCTGATCATCTATGCAGGAGGAATTGAAATTAGTAAACAAACATGCATAAATGCTCCACCTTGCTGTGATCAAAGAAAAACAAATTAAAATATTCACTAAGTACCATTTTACACCTATTATATTATCGAAAATAATGATAATACTCAAGGCTAATCAGGTTCTGATGAAGTTAGTACATCTATACACTGTTGATTGCAATTTAAATAGATTCTGTTTGTAAAGTAATTTAACTATACATATCAAAAGCCATAAAATATTAATTTTCTTGGACCTAGTAATTCCATCAGTAAGAATTTATCCTAAGGAAAATACCCAAAGGAGAGATAAATGTCTTTGTATGAAGATATTCATTTACAATACTAAAAAGCTAAAGACAACAGACAAGGAATAGTTAAAGTGAGCTTTTACTTGATGGAATATTGGACAGTCATTGAAATGACAACTATGAAGTCTACATAACAACATGGAAAATGTTAATACAAAGTGTTAAATTTAACGCTGAAAAATATTATGTTGAACCATATGAAATTATTATTTTTGTAGGGAAAAAATGGTCAAATATTAAAAATTCCACATGGTTCAACCTAATAGCTCTGCCATGGATACAGGTAGATAAAAATATCTTCCTTTGGACTAGACCTATGAGGAAACACAAAGAGAAAAATGGCTGAAGGGTGGTAGTATCAAGCGTTAACTTTCCAGCCTTGTTATTTTTCATGTTCTTCTGATATTATGTGTAAAACCCATTTTAATGTTAAAACATTGAAGATACGATTGCTATACAGATAAAAACATCTCTTGAAATAAGTTAAAGAGTACAATTTTGTTACATCTTCCCATTTCAATTCTTTAATCCACCGTACAAGAATCAGTGAATTAAGTGTTCAACTAGAGTAAGAACTAGTTTTGAAAACATCTATTCAAAAATGTCAACTTTAGTAATAAGGCAACACAGCAGGGGGTTTAAGCACCAGCTTTTAGAGTCAAATCCCATTTATTACTTATAAGACATTGGAAAAATTACTTCATTTAACCTCAGTTCCCCATCTGTAAAATGGAGACACTATTGGTGCTTATGTGAGAGTTGTCGTAAAGATTGATTGAGGATGATTATCAACTGCTTATTTGAGTTTCTGGCAAATAATAAGTATTCAAAAACTATGAGAAAGTATATCATTAGTAATGAAGCCATAGAAATTTTTAGATAAATAATTAATGGAGTTAGCAATATTCACAGAAGAGTACTTCTATGTACCTTAGGTTGGAAATTATTCCAACTTACACAATTTTTATCTTGTCTTTTCGAAAAACATTTTTAATCAAAGCAGACCAGCCCACACTATGGTATATGTAGAGTTATCTTCAAAATTAAAACATATAATAAAGACTTAGTGGTAAGTGCAAATGTAAATTAGAAACAAGTTTCCCTTCTCCATCTTAACCAATAAAACATGAAGACTAAGTGACCCCAGGTCATAGTTTTTAGAAGTATCTGCCATAAAATCTTTTGTGCTATTACTCATCACTTGTGGATATGCTTTCTCATTCTCTGGTACAATAAGATGCTGAAGGCTGTAATTGATTCCCTTTTCTGTCTATGCCGTGTGTGTTCCTTTTGGGGATTGCCCGTCCCTCATAAGGTGCATCAACCACATGACTTCACCTCCTCCATCACAGGGGCAGTATGAACCCAGGCTGGATAATGAAATTCCCTTTTCACAAACATCACCTGAAAAGAAAGTCTCTCTCCCTCTGAAATAGTAAGAAGGCTAAGGCTTGAGCTGGAAGGGCCATGTTGGTTGAGTTTAGTGGACCCTGATGCTCTGTCCAACTACCCTTTTCAAGCCAAGCCACTCATTTCCCCAACTGCCAAAGTGTTGGCTACTGATGGCTCACAGGTGCGTCTCTCACCAGGAATCTGCCACAAAAAAACACTTCATCAAAGTTATGCTCCCTCCCGGAGAGTGGCTTATAACCAATGCCCTGCTAATAGAGAGATACAATGGCAGAGACTCTGTTTCAATGTGGAGACAACTCTGAAGGTTTCTAGAGCTTCCTGTAGGATTAGCTGAGGCTGCAGCTGCAACCACTCCAGGGGTCAGCGTCTTCCTCTGCCTAATCATGGCTTTCTCACTTCTTCCTAGGTATAATTCCCAAGAGCTCAGCCCAGTAAATCTTTATACAACTCTCCATTCAAGAGTCTGCTTCCTGGGAACCCAACTTAAGATAGTTGGTGCATGAATTGAGCCTGTCTCATAATGATACCAAGAAGAGACAAGAAACAGAGAAATCCAACTATGTTCTCTGAACACCTTGATCTGATCATGCTACCCTCCTTAGTACCCTCCTTGGTCTTCCAAATTCCATGAGTCAATAGATTCCATTTTTTACCTAGGCTAGCTAAAACTGGGTCTCAATCTCTTACAGCTGAAGGAGTCCTGCCTGGTACACAAATGCTGTCTGTCTCCTGCAATAGTTAACACAGCCCTGTGTCCATAAGCAATGCTCAACAGTATTTACTGAACTCAGTTGTTACATGGTTATATCTGTGTTTCATATAATGACAGCCTTACAAGATATTCTACTAAAAAAGAAGAGGGGAAAAGGCTGTAACACAAAATAAGCTTGATGTACTAGATATTATATGCACCTCCAGATTTAATATATATTATTAAGCATATTAAAAATTCTGAGCAGTGTTGCAGTAAATTTTTTTAATTACAAAGAAAACCTGCTTAACTTCTTTTTAGGCAGAGTTTAGTCTACCTATATGGCCACAGAACATTGTGAGTGTAGGTGTAGCACCCAAATAGGCTTAGTTTTTGCCTACAGTTTGGAGACCACCAAATTTCAAGCTTCTCCTTCAGTGTGTTCACCGGCCCTCTGGTGTCCTGGGAATTAGCACAGCTTGCACCATATTTATTACCAGAGACAGTTGGAGGAACAGCAGCAACCTTCATCTTCTTCAACTGACTGTTTATTACAGCTACCATGTTCAAGACACTATATTCCTTATGGTCCACAATTCATAAAGAAACTGAGAGCCTGGGAGGTTCAATAATTTTCCCTGAAATGTTTTCTTTTCAGCCTGATTCTCCTGCCCCTAGATGCCCAAATAATATCCAAAAAGCCAGTTCTTAAACTGGACTTAAAGCCCTACAGCCAAATGTCCAAACAGGACTTGGCAACATCAATTCCACCACATCTGAACCTCAAGCACAAACCTTTTTTTTTTAATCTGATGGCCTAGAGACTCAGGATGCCTTGAGTTAAAAGACACACTTGCTTACTGGTTGGAGGCAATAGACGAGGTATCCCAGAACTTCTTTGCATCACAAGCCCAAAATGGGCCTAGAAAACCCAGCTCTATAAATGTGTTCCCTAGGAAATTACTCTGCATAATCAGAGAAGGAAAAATAGAAGCACACAAATGAAACAGACTCCACAATTGTGGCCTTTCTACTCCATGGCACTTCTTGATACTTTCAAATCCAGGAAAGTAATTCCTTGCGGAAGAGTTGGAGAATGCAAGGCCCAGCCAGAGCCTAAAGCCCACTCCTGTACCTGTAGTTAGAGCTACTCCCTCCAGAAATGACAGTTCAGGACAAAGCACGCTGTCTGCCCAGAATCACTTTTGGACGAGTAAACCCAGTCCAAACAAACACCTGAAAGCCCAGCCATACCCTTGATGACTTAACAGTTGGTTTCTATTGGATGTCTTATGTGTAAGACTGTTTTGCTGGGTTAAAAGACACTAAGGCTAGAGATAGGATGAGGGAGCTGGTTGGCATAGGGCCAAGGTCAACATCAGACTCTGGGACTCTGAAGGCTTGGAGAACTGTCTGTGATTTCAGCTATTCACATCCCTCCCAGCTGCAGTGGTCCTGATAAGCAAATCACAAAACTATGATTTTGTTCCTGCTTTAGCACATCAATCAGTTTTCCTGCCCCTCCCACATCCTTTCTCAGAGACTCCACTCCAACCAATAGCTTCAGGCCAAGTGACTTTTCCCTCTAGCAACAGTGAATAGAACTGATGCAAAGCCAGCCATCCCACTGGCTGGCCAGGAACCAATAACTTTTCTAGATAATTTGAACTGAGACACAGGGACTGCTGAAGGTCAGATGTTGGCACTGCAGCATGTGTCAAGGGCAGACTCGTGACCCAAGCTGGGTGACCCAAGACAGAGCTTCAGAGACTGCAAGCTCTGCAGAGACGAGAGAAGATGTGCAGATAAAAGCAGACAACAAAGAATGAAGCCCCAGAGAAAGAGAAATAAAGAGAGCAGCTGCCTGACAACTTCTAATACTGCTGGTAAAGCCCAGCTGAACTGCCTACGACTGGGTTTCATGAGATTTCCCGGGAACCTTTCCACAAATCCTGTTTACACAAATTAGCCTTAAGTGGGTGGGTTCCTGTGGCTGACAACCAATGGCCTCATCTGAGGAAAACATATCCATATTTTTAAAAATCACTGATTCAGTGCCAGCCAGGCATGACTGTGCTAAGCATTGCAGGTACCCTTCTACTGGGAATCCAAACTCAGAAATAAGTACTTATTTTAGAACAGGTGTATAAGAAGTGTTTTGGGGAACCTAAGGTGGGGGGCAAGAAAGCCTTCCCAGGAGAAGGAGGTGATGTGAGGCAGCTGAGCTAGAAGGATAGGGAAACATTTGCGGGGTGTGCAAGGTCATCCCAGGAAGAATGAAGAGCATGAACAAAAACACATTGGCGCAAGCAAGCCTGGCAACATTTGAAGACCACAGGAAGAGCGTCACTGTGTCAGGAACAAAGGAATGGAGGAGAGGAAGGGAAAAGAGGAAGAGGAGACTGGACTTGTTAGCAACAATCAGCATGAGAGGAATGCTAAGGGGTTTAGATTTGATCTTTCACCCAAATAGAAGACCACTGAAACTCTGAAAAGGAAACAATACGTGTATTAGTATTTTAGAAAGTGAAAGGGAGACAAGGGTGGAGTCAGGAACTCAAATAAGAAACCTGTAATACTTCAAACAAAAGCATCTCTTGACTAAGACAGGCAAGGTGGGGTTCAGGAGAAGGGCACACATCCAAGAGATATTAAAGAGATGGACTCTATAGGACTCCAGTGACTACACGTGGCGGGAAATGGAGAATCAAGGATGACACAGAGATTTCTAGTGGAGTGACTGGTGGATGGCCAGGCCATTCACTTAGAGGGGAGTCCAAGGTAAGAGGGGAAGGGCAAGGGTTAAGGGAGAAAGAATGAGTTCAGTTTGAGGCATGGCTTCAAGATATTCACTCATGTGAAGATGACCAACATCAGTTGTATCTATTTCATACTCAAAAAACATTTGTGGAGTGTATATTACACATCAAACACTCTGCTAGGTCCTTAAGTAAAAACGGTCATCAGCCCTTCCTCTCATGGAGCACACAGTCAACCATGGAGGACGATTATTAATCTAATATTCACGTAAATATACAATTGCAAACTGTGCAAAGGACCCCATGAGGAACAAAGCCAGAGCTATGAAGGCATATGAATGGGAGGCCACATATGGTAGCTTAGGGAAGCGCCTCTGTGAAGCAACCTCCGAGCTGTGTGTGCAAAGACAAGGAAGAGTTAAATAAGTGAGGAGATAGGGCAGAATTCTACGCAAAGGGGGAAAGTGTACAGACACCTTGATGTGAGATGGAGTGGGAAGAACGAAGAGAATAGAGCAAGAGGAAGCTGCAGAGGTAGGCAAAACGTGAATAATGAGGAGATGCTCAACATCGCTAATTATTAGCGAGATGCAAATCAAAACTACAATGAGGTACCACCTCACACCAGTCAGAATGGCCATCGTCAAAAAGTCTGCAAACAATAGTCCACCACCGGGACAGGGATGGAGGGAGAAGTAAACACCAAACAAACATGTGATGGGTGACATAACAAACATCCTGAATCTCCATTTCCCTTCACCGTCTGCCTGCTGTGTAACTTGGGGCAAGCCCTCTTTTTCTTACACATTTCAGCTCCCTCGTGTGTAAAATAAGGACAGCATTTACTTTAACAACCTCATAGGGTTGTCCTAAAAATTACATGAGTTACTGGCTATGAGAGCGTTTGAAACATTTGTAAATCACAATACAGGCATGAGGAATTAGTATTAATCTTGAATCACTGTTTGCTTCATGGTTCATCCTTCCGCACATAGTTCCACTGGCTCCCAGCAAGGTAAAGGATGGTGCTGTCATCACCCAAACACTGTTGCCCTTTCCTTTTCCAGTCGTTCCAAATCTGAGTCACAGTTAAACAAATGTAATGCGTTTTGCAGGTAGAGTTGGCAAGATGTGCTCCATTTGTTTTTTGGCCCAGTCCTTTAATTGCACTTGGAAGTAAACAGCACACTATAGAGTGAAGATGAGAGTGTGATTTGGAAAAAAGAGAGAAAAAGGGAAACGGAAATGGATTTGGGGGTGGGGAGGGGACATCACACAAGTTTTAAAGAATTGGGAATAGATGCAGTTTCCTAAGGGCACTCAGAGTTCAGTCTCCTTGCTAAGTAGACTCCTGTGTCTGGGTTTCATGGTCCCAGATCCCAACACTAGTCTCCATTTAGTTCATGGAAATCATTTAAGTCTCCCCATTGTCCACCAACGCACCCTGTTCTGCCTCCACCCCTTCCCTCCTAAGATACCTTCTGAGAACAGCCTCTCCGCCCCCGCCAAGCCCAGCTAAAGCCTCTCCTTATTCAGGAAGCTGACCTCCTTTTCTAAATTCTTCCAGAACTTGGAGTCCAAACCACAGTTTGGCACATCACTATAGGGTCTCCCTGACTCTGCCATTACTTCAAGTGCACTGGCCTTTTCTAATATCGTTGACATTAAACAACTGTCACATTCTGGATGCTTGATATCCATTATCTCATTCAAGGTACATAGTCTCCCCATTTTACAAATGAGGAGATTAAGTCTAACGGAGCCGACTGTGATTTTTCACATTTTCAACAGAACAATACTTTCTGTAACTACCAGTGAGAGTTATTTGTGTTACAGATTTTATCAGTTTCACAGAGGGAAAATGTTTGCCCAAAGGTGGCAGGTGTCTAGGCCTCCTGGGCACGACAGTAGGTAAAGTTCAGGCTGGTATTTCTCCTAACAGGCAGGGTCCATCTCTTTGTCTTCCCTGTAGTTCCCACGACGGTGTCAGTTACTGAGGAGATGTCTGGGCAGCTGGGAAAGAGGATGCCGTCATAAAAAGAGCTGCTGAGAGGGAGACAGGAGGACCCCAAGGATCCATACTCTTTTTCAAATTTCTCTCCAGTGCAGAGTATAAATCAACCACGTTCCAGCCCCTCACACCATCATTCTAAACCAGATTCTCAAATAGCTTTGGGGAAAAAATGATTTTCTTTTCCTCTTCATTATTAAATAATATTTAATTTGCTAACATTTTTAATGTTATTTTAATCAGAGCAGACTGTGATTTTCACAACATTTTAAACAGAACAATACTTTCTGTATCTTAGCACTTTAGCTTACTGGAGTGTTATTTGCGTTTCTGTGAACTGATGCAGATTCACCACAATTAGCCATCACCATGGTAATTTTGTGCATTTAGTTTTCTGTTTTTGTTGCATATGCTCATCAAAGAGGTTGAAGCTTTAGTGATGCAGCAAAATTCATTACCTGCCTTTGGATTTAAGTGCCTAAAATTTAAAGACATGTTTTCAAATCCTGATGGCATTGCATTTCTAGCTTACTTCTCAGAGTAAATAAAATGTATTCTCTAGAACCAAGCAAGCAGCTTTTACTTGCTCTTCCTCAAGCTGGGACTGACAGATTCTCTGGCAAAAATGTCATGGCTTTCAGTGGGAACAAAGCCCCTGAGAGCTGGTAGATCCTTCAAACCCTCTACGGGGCCCTTTCCGTTTTCTTGAGTGACCTCAGATGCTACACGGTTGAACTGAACCTTGCTTTCCACATCGAGTGTGAAGATAATGTTATACAAACTCTGGAGTCTAGGCCTGAAGAGGCCTGACAGTTTCCATTTTCACTCTCTTAGGGCCCAGCAGCTGTGTGAAGAAATGTTGAGTGACCACCTGGAGACTGAGGCCTCACCAGATGCCAGCCATTCTAGACACCTAAGCACCAGACAATCAATGAGTCCATCTTGGACTTTCTGGCCCAACTAAACTCCCAGCTGAATGTAGACACATGGGTGACCCCAGCCAACACCATGTAGAGCAGAAGAACGTCCCAGCAGAGCTCAGCCAACCCACAAAATCGTAAGAATATAAGTGGTTAAATCGAATGGTGGTTGCCAGGGGATGGGAAAAGGGGGAAATGGGGATTTGTTGTTCAGTGCGTATAAAGTTACAATTATAAAGGTGAATATGTTCCAGAGATCTGCTGGTCAACATCATGCTATAGTTAACATACTGTGCTATGGACTTAAAAATTTGTTAAGAGGGCAGATTTCATGTTAAGTGTTCTCAAAACAACAACAAAAATGCAAAGGGGCACAAGGAAACACAAGAAAACTAACGTTTTAAATATATTTGTTACTTTGATTGTGGCAGTAATGGTATCACAGGTGTATGATATGTGCAAACCTATCAACTTTTATACTCTAAATATGTGCAGTTTTTTTAATATCAATTATACCACAATAGAGCAGAAAGAAAGAAAGAGGGAGGGAGAGAGGGAGAGAGACAGAGAGTGAAAGAGAGAGAGAGGAAGGAAGGAAGGAAGGAAGGAAGGAAGGAAGGAAGGAAGGGAGGGAGGGAGGGAGGGAGGGAGGGAGGGAGCAAGGGAGGGAGGAAAGGAAGGCCTCCATCTTTCAGGCAACCCTCCCCAGTGCCACCTGCAACATCATTTACAGGAATACTTCAGTACCATCCAAATAAAGCAGTTCAAATAGGAGATGTCTTCTGAATGTGAAATGATCCAGCTATTTAATGCAGATTGTTTTATGGTATTAATAAAATTGAGTGTTCTGGGAAGTGCCTTTTAAGTACACCAGGTCTAAGTCCAAGGTTCTAGAAAGCTTTTCATTTAAATGCAAACCCATTGGAAATGTGAGCCATGCCAGCATTAAGGAGATGTCCAGAAGAATGGGTAGGGTCCAAACAGCCTAGTTCCCCTGGTCCATGCATCCCTATGGTCCATTTCATCCAGGAAAGCTAGATAACATTCAAAAGCTTAGGGGGTGGAGAGCTGGGGAGGCCGGGTGGGAAGCCAAAAAGGAAAGGAAGGTAACTACTGCTTGCCTGCAAATGAATTCAACTCAAGAAAAGCTGCAAGGTAAAAAGAGGAACTGGAATTTTTTTTTTTAATTAGTTTGGAACCCAGTCATCTGTGACGAGCTATGACTGTGGGCAAGTCACTCTCCTTCCGTGAAGTCACTGGAGATAACAGTACTTAGCCCACAGAGCTCTTGTGGAAAACAAGCAAGGAAAGGGGGCCGGCAGTGTTTTGTGAAACACGAGATGCTGTACGAATATGAGGTATTGTTATCACCCGAGCAGCAGCTGCTGCTATAGCCTTAGTGATCAAAATAGCAGCAATAAAACAAGGTAATACTCCTTAGTGGAACACTTTGGATTTTCCCCACAAGTAATAGATGCTCTCTGATTTAATTCCTGAGAATTCCATGTGAGCATGCGCCAAGTTCCCATCAGGAGAGAGAGATCACACCCGTATTTTAACAGAGAAATTTTATTATAAAGACTTGTTATCTTGATATAAAATTGTTAAGGCGGTAACTAAGTGAGCTACCTGATTGGCCTGGGACCAGGCTGGTTGCTAGGATATGGGACCTTCAGTACTAGGAGGTTCTGCTCTCTCAGCTCCTGCCCTCTGACCCAGACGAAGGGTGGGACCACTTCTCTGCCCTCCCCAGCACCATGACAACGCCCAGGAACCATCCAGGGCACTGACAGTGACATCTGCAGGCCTGATACTCGGTTGTGTCTGTGGCCCTCTCCCAGGGAGCCTTGCTGCCTGTTTTGCAAACTTCTAGACAGCTGGGCTGAGCGGAGCATTAGGCAGCTTTAAAAATTGATGTGGGTGATTATTCCTTCATGAGCCACCGCAAATCCAACAGCACAAGGCCAAGGGCAGACACGTAGCAGCCACCGACTCCCTCTGCTGTTCCTTGTGGATTAGAGCCCCTAAAAGAAGGCACAAAGAAGGTCCAGCGGACAGCACACACCACTCGCCACCAAAGGAGGCGCCACCAGACCGTGGCAGCAGACGTGTGCCGGGACGAGTGGCTCCAGATGGCCCGCAGCAGCCCCTCGTCCTCCCCCCACAGCAACAACCCTGCACGCACCTCTCCGCCTGAGGACCAGCAACAGGGACAGAGACTAAGAGCTGGTGGCTGCAGCCCCAGCCTCCATCTCTGCTGCCTTGAGAGGTGGGAAACCTCCCTCCAGGGGCTTTTATTCACTACTTTCCCAATTAGCACATTATTTGATCTTATTTTCTCCCTTCCTCCTCCTCCTTCTATTCTTCTCTTTGTCTATTTGTCCTTCCCTCCATTTATGCCTGTTAGTCTGTTTTCCCCTTTCTAGTGGGTCCAACCCCTCTCGATCTGCCTGTTGACATTTAGATTTGCCTGTGTGTGTGTGTGGATCTGTCTGTCCACATTTCTCTGCATGTGTATACATAAGTGTGTGTGCGTGTGTGTGGATACACACACGTGTGCCCTTCCCTGATGCTTTCTGTCTCCTGCGGCTTCTGTGCCTCTCCTTGGTAACCACTTGCAGCTCTAATCTTTCTGGGTAGAAGAGTGCCCTGGAGTAGGGGAGGACTTGGTTTTATTCCCTTGCTGCCTCTGCCAATGAAAACAGGAAGTGGAGCAAAGATTAATTCAACTCAGGACAGAAGTATAGGGTCCCAACCATGTGCTAAACAATGAACTGCAGATGAATGGTTCAATCCTGTGCATTACTTACTAAGTGCCTACTATGCACCAGGCCACAGGCTCACTCATTACTAGAGACTCAAAGAGGAATCAGATGGGGCACATGAGCTATAGATCCCATGGTCTGGTGAGGGAGGCATATCTGAGAAAGATGATGCAAAAAAGGAATCTAGGCTCAGAATAAAATCGCCTTCCCCCAGAAGGCTGTGAGCACTCAGACTTTGAATATTCTCCCGTACCCCCCCTTTTGCTGCTCTCTGCTTTGTTGCCTGGAACTTCAGCTCCACGGATCTCCCTTCAGTACTTGAAAAAGCAGGCACATGGAGGAGACCTTCAAGATGGCGGAGGAGTAAGATGTGGAGATCACCCTTCTCCTCACAAATACATCAAAATTACGTCTACATCTGGAACAACTCCTACAAAACACCTACTGAACGCTTGCAGGAGACCTCAGATTTCCCAAAAGAAATATATATCTTTTTCCTTTTTCTCTGTTTGTGAGTGTGTATGTGTATGCTTCTCTGTGTGATTTTGTCTGTATAGCTTTGCTTTTTACCATTTGTCCTAGGGTTCCATCTGTCCGTTTTTGTTTGTTTGTTTGTTTCATAAGTATAGTTCTTAGCACTTGTTATCATTAGTGGATTAGTTTTTTGGTTTGATTGCTCCCTTCTTTCTTCTTTGTTTTTTCTTTTATATTTTTAATAATTTATTATTTTTTATTTTAATAACTTTATTTTATTTTATTTTTTTCTTCCTTTCTTTCTTTTTTTCTCCCTTTTCTTCTGAGCCATGTGGCTGACAGAGTCTTCGTACTCCAGCTGGGTGTCAGGCCTGTGCCTCTGAGGTGGGAGAGCCGAGTTCAGGACACTGGTCCACAAGAGACCTCCTGGCTCCACATAATATCAAATGGTGAAAGCTCTCCCAGAGATCTCCACCTCAACACTAAGACCCAGCTCCACTCAACAACCAGCAAGCTCCAGTGCTGGACACCCTATGCCAAACAACTAGCAAGACAGGAACACAACCTCACCCATTAGCAGACTGGCTGCTTCAAATCATAAAAAGGTCACAGACACCCCAAAACACAGCACCAGACGCGGTCCTGCCCACCAGAAAGACAAGATCCAGCCTCATCCACCAGAACACAGGCACTAGTCCCCTCCACCAGGAAGCCTACGCAACCCACTGAATCAACCTTAGCCACTGGGGGCAGAGACCAAAAACAACGGGATCTACGAACCTGCAGCCTGCAAAAAGGAGACCCCAAACACAGTAAGCTAAGCAAAATGAGAAGACAGAGAAACACACAGCAGATGAAGGAGCAAGGTAAAAACCCACCACAACAAACAAATGAAGAGGAAATAGGCAGGCTACCTGAAAAAGAATTCAGAGTAATGATAGTTAAGATGATCCAATATCTTGGAAATAGAATGGAGAAAATACAAGAAATGTTTAACAAGGACCTAGAAGAACTAAAGAGCAAACAAACAATGATGAACAACACAATAAATGAAATTTAAAATTCTCTAGAAGGAATCAATAGCAAAATAACTGAGGCAGAAGAACGGATAAGTGACCTGGAAGATAAAACAGTGGAAATAACTACCGCAGAGCATAATAAAGAAAAAAGAATGAAAAGAATTGAGGACAGTCTCAGAGACCTCTGGGACAACATTAAACACACCAACATTCGAATTATAGGGGTCCCAGAAGAAGAAGAGAAAAAGAAAGGGACTGGGAAAATATCTGAAGAGATTATAGTTGAAAACTTCCCTAATATAGGAAAGGAAATAGTCAATCAAGTCCAGGAAGTGCAGAGAGTCCCATACAGGATAAATCCAAAGAGAAACATGCCAAGACACATATTAATCAAACTATCAACAATTAAACACAAAGAAAAAATATTAAAAGCAGCAAGGGAAAAACAAAAAATAACATACAAGGGAGTCCCAATAACATTAACAGCTGATCTTTCAGCAAAACTCTGCAAGCCAGAAGGGAGTGGCAGGACATATTTAAAGTGATGAAAGGGAAAAACCTACAACCAGATTACTCTACCCAGCAAGTATCT
The DNA here is from genome assembly GCF_028564815.1 of Eubalaena glacialis. Taxonomy (NCBI): domain Eukaryota; kingdom Metazoa; phylum Chordata; class Mammalia; order Artiodactyla; family Balaenidae; genus Eubalaena; species Eubalaena glacialis. The sequence continues at coordinate 61,718,911 of NC_083722.1, read as the reverse complement.
CATTCAGATTCGAAAGAGAAATTAAAACCTTTACAGAAAAGCAAAAGCTAAGAGAATTCAGCACCACCAAACCAGCTTTACAACAAATGCTAAAGGAACTTCTCTAGGCAGGAAACACAAGAGAAGGAAAAGACCTACAAGAACAAGCCCAAACCAACTAAGAAAATGGTAATAGTAACATACATATCAATAATTACCTTAAATGTAAATCATTTAAAAGCTCCAACTGAAAGACACAGACTGGATGAATGGATACAAAAACAAGACCCGTAAATATGCTGTCTACAAGAGACCCACCTCAGACCTAGGGACAAATACAGACTGAAAGTGAGGGGATGGAAAAAGATACTCCATGCAAATGGAAATCAAAAGAAAGTTGGAGTAGCAATTCTCATATCAGACAAAACAGACTTTAAAATAAAGACTATTACAAGAGACAAAGAAGGACACTACATAATGATCAAGGGATCAATCCAAGAAGAACATGTAACAATTGTAAATGTTTATGCACCCAACAGGAGTACCTCAAAACATAAGGCAAATGCTAACAGCCATAAAAGGGGAAGTCAACAGTAACACAATCATATTAGGGGACTTTAACACCCCACTTTCACCAATGGGCAGATCATCCAAAATGAAAATAAATAAGGTAACACAAGCTTTAAATGATACATTAAACAAGATGGACTTAATTGATATTTATAGGACATTCCATCTAAAAACAACAGAATACACTTTCTTCTCAAGTGCTCATGGAACATTCTCCAGGATAGATCAAATCTTGGGTCACAAATCAAGCCTTGGTAAATTTAAGAAAATTCAAATCATATCAAGTATCTTTTCTGACCACAATGCTATGAGACTGGATATCAATTACAGGAAAAACTCTGTAAAAAATACAAACACCTGGAGGCTAAACAATACACTACTTAACAACCAAGAGATCACTGAAGAAATCAAAGAAGAAATAAAAAAATACTTAGAAACAAGTGACAATGAAAACACGATGACCCAAAACCTATGGGATACAGCAAAAGCAGTTCTAAGTGGGACGTTTATAGCAATACAATCCTACCTCAAGAAACAAGAAACATCTCAAATAAACAACCTAACCTTACACCTAAAGCAATTAGAGAAAGAAGAACAAAAAAACCCCAAAGTTAGCAGAAGGAAAGTAATCATAAAAATCAGGTCAGAAATAAATGAAAAAGAAATGAAGGAAACAATAGCAAAGATCAATAAAACTAAAAGCTGGTTCTTTGAGAAGATAAACAAAACTGATAAACCATTAGCCAGACTCATCAAGAGAAAAAGGGAGAAGACTCAAATCAATAGAATTACAGATGTAAAAGAAGTAACAACTGACACTGCAGAAATACAAAGGTCCATGAGAGATTAGTACAAGCAACTATATGTCCAATAAAATGGACAACCTGGAAGAAATGGACAAATTCTTAGAAAAGCACAACCTTCTGAGACTGAACCAGGAAGAAATAGAAAATATAAACAGACCAATCACAAGCACTAAAATTGAAACTGTGATTAAAAATCTTCCAACAAACAAAAGCCCAGGACCAGATGGCTTCACAGGTGAATTCTACCAAACATTTAGAGAAGAGCTAACACCTAATCTTCTCAAACTCTTCCAAAATAGAGCAGAGGGAGGAACACTCCCAAACTCATTCTACGAGGCCAACATCACCCTGATACCAATACCAGACAAAGATGTCACAAAGAAAGAAAACTATAGGCCAGTATCGCTGATGAACATAGATGCAAAAATCCTCAACAAAATACTAGCAAACAGAATCCAACAGCACATTAAAAGGATCATACACCATGATCAAGTGGGGTTTATCCCAGGAACGCAAGGATTCTTCAATATATGCAAATCAATCAATGTGATAAACCATATTAACAAATTGAAGGAGAAAAACCATATGATCATTTCAATAGATGCAGAAAAAGCTTTTGACAAAATTCAACACCCATTTATGATAAAAACCCTCCAGAAAGTAGGCATAGAGGGAACTTACCTCAACATAATAAAGGCCATATATGACAAACCCACAGCCAACATCGATCTCAATGGTGAAAAACTGAAACCATTTCCTCTAAGATCAGGAACAAGACAAGGTTGCCCACTCTCACCTGTGTATTCGACATTGTTTTGGAAGTTTTAGCCACAGCAATCAGAGAAGAAAAAGAAATAAAAGGAATCCAAATCGGAAAAGAAGAAGTAAAGCTGTCACTGTTTGCAGATGACATGATACTATACACAGAGAATCCTAAAGATGCTACCAGAAAACTACTAGAGCTAATCAATGAATTTGGTAAAGTAGTAGGATACAAATTTAATGCACAGAAATTTCTTGCATTCCGATACATTAATGATGAAAAATCTGAAATAGAAATTAGGGAAACACTCCCATTTATCATTGCAACAAAAAGAAAAAAATACCTAGGAATAAGCCTACTTAAGGAGACAAATGACCTGTATGCAGAAAATTATAAGACACTGATGAAAGAAATTAAAGATGATACAAACAGATGGAGAGATATGCCATGTTCTTGGATTGGAAGAATCAACATTGTGAAAATGAATGTAGTACCCAAAGCAATCTACAGATTCAATGCAATCCCTATCAAACTACCAATGGCATTTTTCACAGAACTAGAACAAAAAAATTTCACAATTTGTATGGAAACACAAAAGACCCCAAATAGCCAAAGCAATCTTGGGAAGAAAAATGGAGCTGGAGGAATCAGGCTCCCAGACTTCAGACTATACTACAAAGCTACAGTAATCAATACAGTATGGTACTGGCACAAAAACAGAACTATAGATCAATGGAACAGGATAGAAAGCCCAGAGATAAACCCACGCACATACGGTCACCTTATTTTTGAAAAATGAGGCAAGAATATACAATGGAGAGAAGACAGCCTCTTTCATAAGTGGTGCTGGGAAAACTGGACAGCTACATGTAAAAGAATGAAATCAGAACACTCCCTAACACCATAGAGAAAAATAAACTCAAAATGATTAAAGACCTAAATGTAAGGCCACACACTATAAAACTCTTAGAGGAAAACATAGGCAGAACACTCTATGACATAAATCACAGCAAGATCCTTTTTGACCCACCTCCTAGAGAAATGGAAATGAAAACAAAAATAAACAAGTGGGACCTAATGAAACTTAAAAGCTTTTGCACAGCAAAGGAAACCATAAACAAGACGAAAAGACAACCTTCAGAATGGGAGAAAATATTTGCAAAGGAAGCAACTGACAAAGGATTAATCTCCAAAATTTACAAGCAGCTCATGCAGCTCAATATCAAAAAAACAAACAACCCAATCCAAAAATGGGCAGAAGACCTAAATAGACATTTCTCCAAAGAAGATATACAGATTGCCAACAAACACATGAAAGGATGCTCAACATCACTAATTATTAGAAAAATGCAAATCAAAACTACAATGAGGTGTCACCTCACACCAGTCAGAATGGCCATCATCAAAAAATCTACAAACAATAAATGCTGGAGAGGGTGTGGAGAAAAGGGAACCCTGTTGCACTGTTGGTGGGAATGTAAATTGATACAGCCACTATGGAGAACAGAATGGAGGTTCCTTAAAAAACTAGAAATAGAACTACCATATGACCCAGGAATCCCACTACTGAGCATATACCCTGAGAAAACCATAATTCAAAAAGAGTCATGTATCACAATGTTCATTGCAGCTCTACTTACAATAGCCAGGACATGGAAGCAACCTAAGTGCCCATCGAGAGATGAATGGATAAAGAAGATGTGGCACATATATACAATGGAATATTACTCAGCCACAAAAAGGAATGAAACTGGGTCATTTGTAGAGATGTGGCTGGACCTAAAGTCTGTCATACAGAGTGAAGTAAAACAGAAAGAGAAAAACAAATATCGTATATTAATGCATATATGTGGAATCTAGAAAAAATGGTACAGATGAACATATTTGTAGGGCAGGAACAGAGACGAAGACATAGAGAACGGACATGTGGAAACAGGGGGAAGGGAAGTGTGGGACGAATTGGGAGATTAGGTTTGACATAAATACACTACCATGTGTAAAATAGATAGTGGTAACCTGCTTCATAGCACAGGGAGCTCAGCTCGGTGTTCTGTGACGACCTAGATGGTTGGAATGGGAGGGTTGGAGGGAGGTCCAAGAGGGAGGGGATATAGGTATACATATAGCTGATTCAATTCACTGTACAGCAGAAACTAACACAACATTGTAAAGCAATTTTACTCCAATAAAAAAAAGATATTTATACATGCACCCCTATGTTCATTGCAGCACTATTTACAATAACCAAGACATGCAAGCAACCTAAAAGTTCACTGACAGAGGAATGGATAAAAAAGATGTGGTACATATACACAATGGAATATTACTCAGCCATAAAAAGGAATGAAATAATGCCATTTGCAGCACCATGGATGGAACTATAGATGATCATACTAAGTGAAGTAAGTCAGACAGAGAAAGACAAATATCATATGATATCACTCACATGTGGAATCTAAAATATGACATAAATTAACTTATCCACGAAACAGAAACAGACTCACAGACATAGAGAACAGACTTGTGGTTGCCAAGGGGCAGGGGGAGTAGGGGAGGGGTGAATTGGGAGTTTGGGATTAGCAGATGCAAAACAGCATATATAGGATGGATAAACAACAAGTTCCTACTGTATAGCACAGGGAACTATATTCAATATCCCGTAATAAACCATAATGGAAAAGCATATAAAAAAAAAAGAAGAAGAAGGGCTTCCTGGAAAAGGTGATGATGAATCTGGAAAAATATGTAGATGTTAACCAGATGGAGAAATGAGAGAAGGGCATCCAAAGCAGAAGGCATATCATGAGCAGTAGCATGAAGGCAAACAATAACCAGCTGGGCTCTGCAGGAACCCACAGCAGCACAGGGACTGGTGCAGGTAGAGGAGCTGGCAAGTCGGGAGATGGTCGCGTCATACAAGGCCTTAGGAGCCAGGCTGTGGGGAGTCCTGTCAGCCCCTCCCACTGCCCTCAGCACCCGCTGTGCCACATATAGCTTCTCCCTGCACGTACCTGTGCTCTCTGCCCGCAGGCACCCTTGGACCAGTGGAGCCTGCTGGGTGCTGTGTGGGGCAGGCCACAGCGGCAGGTAATTACCAGCCCTGGAAGCGCGCTCAGCCAAAGACCAATGGGATTTTGGAGAGAAAACCTGGGTTTATAACCCCCTTCAGTTGGGCTTCCCTGGTAGCGCAGTGGTTGAGAATCTGCCTGCCAATGCAGGGGACACGGGTTCGAGCCCTGGTCTGGGAAGATCCCATCATGCCGCGGGGCAACTGGGCCCGTGAGCCACAACTACTGAGCCTGCGCATCTGGAGCCCGTGCTCCACAACAAGAGAGGCCGCGACAGTGAGAGACCCGCGCACCGCGATGAAGAGTGGCCCCCGCTCGCCGCAACTAGAGAAAGCCCTCGCACAGAAACGAAGACCCAACACAGCCAAAAATAAATAAATTTTAAAAATAAATAAATAAAATTTTTAAAAAATCATAAATTATAACCCCTTCAGTAACAATTCTGGGGCACATGCTACGGTCTCCCAGGCACCCTGCAGGTGATCTGCTCACAGGCACATCCTTCCCTGTCTCAAGTCCCTACCCCATCTTGTGTTCCCTTCATCCCCCAAATAAACTGCTGGTGTTCGGTTCTTTGTCTTAGGGTTTGCTCTGACGCATCCCAACATGACTCAGGCTGATGCAGCCTCCTATGGGCAAGAGAGAACTCCCAAAACCTCTGACAGGAGCGACACAGTCAGACCTACATTCTAGAAGGACACTCTGGTGGTTGGTTTGGAGACTAGATAGGAGGTGACTGGAACAGTCTGTCTAGAGATGAGGAGGATGCCAGCAGGATGACCACAGGAGGGGAGAAAAGTCAGGGTCAGGTTCAGAAACACAGAGAAGAGAGGGCTCCGATTGATGAGGTGAAACCCCTTCCTTAAGGAGTCAAGAGACTCCCATAATATGTGTGATGGAAACCAAGAAAAGGTGGGATTTGGCACCAAGGGGCCTCAGAGCGAGACAGCTGCCTCACCTAGGCAGGGGGCCAGGAAGGAGGTGGCCAAGGCATCCCCGAGATGGTAGCACCCAGATGAGCGGTGAAGAATGAGTCAGAGCCTAGCAAAAAAGTGGGAGAAAACGGGGGCAGGGTGAGGAGTGACTGCTCAGGAACCACCAGTAATCAAGACAGTTGGGGTGCAGAACAAATGGCGGGGAGCCCCAGGTGAGGGCAAGAGGCACACGCCACAGGACCCCCTGCTGTTCTTGCTCTGAATCCAAGCCTGCACTGGGCTCCACCAGGACACAGGCCATATCCTGAGGGTCAAGTGCCAGGAAGCCACAGACCAGACCCCCAGAGACGTCTGAGACTCCCCCAGCCCTGTGTGGGGACATGTGTGCACAGCTGGGGTGCTGACTTCTCCCCACAATTTTGCCAGTGGAGAGAGCTCCATCCCTCGTTTTGCTGGGACAAGGATGCCAGCAGATGTCAGGGAAGTTCACACAGCTCGAGATGGAGGTGAGGAAGAAACTCCAAAAAGGCAGCCCACACAGTCCAAGATGCTCAGGCAAACATGTAAAAGCCCTGCCCACCGAAACTTCCCTCTGGCTAAAATAGAGCAACTTTGATTTATTGATTTCTCTCTTTGCTCAGCATCTGTGGAGGTGGCATAATAGACTAAAAAGATGGCCAGGAAAAGGGAAAGCAAAGAGAAGGCTGGGTGTGGATGAGTCGAGTACAGAAATCATCCCCTGAAGGAAGCTCTGCGAGGAGCACAGCTGGCTCATTTTCTCCCCCGACTGGGGCTCTATCAAATGGCTCTTCACTTTGACCAGCACCAGAAGACTTGCTTCTGAGAAGCAAGGAATTCTGAGGAAGGAAGGAATTAGCATCTGTTGACAACTTTCTGCACTTAACAATTGCCAACTCTGCAAAGTGGGGGTTATGATTCCCATTTTACAGATGAGGAAACAGCATCAGAGAGGCCCAGGAACTGATCTTAGGCCATTCAACTTATCAGCTGCAGTCAGAACTCACACTTGCAGCAATGATTCTATCTTGTTTTTTACCTAGAAGAATAAATTTGACTTGCCCTGGGTTTGGAACATTCTTAACTATCCTTCCTACCCTCTGTTTAAAATTGCTTGTGTAAACCAGCTCATGGTTTAGTGGATATTTGCAAATTTTATAAAGTCTTTTGTTTTTAAAAATAAACTTTTAAGAAGTACTTCAAGGAGTATTCTCTACTTTAAAAAGACAGAAAAGCGATATAGAAGATATATTTTGGTATATAAACATATCTCCTAATGTCCTCCAAGAGGAGGAATCCTCAAGGAATTTATTCTAAACCCCTCATTCTCCTCCCTATAGTATTTTAGGAAAAGTGGGCTTTTGGAGTCAGACTTGGTTAAGTTATTGGCTCTGCCACTTTATAACTGTGTGGGACACAGGACAGTCACTTACCCACTCATGTAAATCTAGTACTTCATAGGTTTTGTTATAAGGATTGAATATGATGACATAAGTACGATGTCTGGCACATAGATGACAATCCATTAATCCCTTCCCAGTCTCCCCCCCTTTCCCCCACACAACTTTCCCCTCCCTGGATGATGTTATCACCTCCACAAACCAGCAACCTCAAAGATGACACAGCTCTTCGTTGGCTTATCCACAAATCCCCTGTTCCACTCTGTACCTAAATGTGTCTAGAGGGTGTTCCCTTAAATTCTGTTTGAATGACCTAATCTTGGTGGTGGGGGCAGAAAAGAAGCAGATGTCAGCCTTTGTGGGGGGTAATGGATTCCCTGTTGCAGAGAATGCTGTGCATCCCTAGTGGACCACACTAAAGTACAGGGATCAGGGAATAAGCAGGCTTTGGCGTAAAATAGAAAATGAATCATATAATTTTGTACCACACGGTAAACTCTAATAAAGAAAGTTTTAAGTCATTGGCCAAATTCTGCTTGATTAAGTAATGTAAATAAGCTGGGTCCAAGGAAATGAAGTTCTCCATAAAGGTGTGCTGGCCTCGGGAGGACAGTGGGGATACTGGTCTTGCCTGGTGAACCGGAGGGTCAGGAACACACTGGATGAGGGCTGAGCCCCTGGCAGGGGTGGAGCTCTGCCGGGCACAGCAAACTTGCGCAAAAAAAGGCCTGGAGGCCCAGCTGAACCCAGATAACAGCCCCAGAAAGTTGGCCAAAACTTAGGAATCTAGCAGCTTACAGGTCACATTGCAAAAGGGTCACTCTGCGGCTCTCAATACTGCCTGCAAGTCAGCATCACCTGGAGACTTGTTCAAGCCCTGATGCCTCAGCCACACCCCAGGCCAATTAAGTCTGACTTCCTGGAGGTGAGACCATGCACCACGATTTTCAAACACCCCAGGTGATTAAAGATGCTGGTTTCGTGCAGCCAAAGCTGTGAACCACTGCCCTAGAAGCCAAAAGAACAATAAAGAAAGGGAACAAGTAAATGTGAAGGAAACAGGGCAGTAACACTGACCATGAGCTGCCCTGCCCTTTGGCTGTCCTGGGCCCTAGGATTTTCTCTCAAGCAAATGCTTCTCCTGCTTAAGAGTCGAAGTTTAAAAACAGCCTCTGATCTAAAGGAATAAGAATATGATGCTACAACACACTACCAAGACAAAATATATGACATTCCTAATTAGATATTTAAGCTAGGGGAAAATGGTAACCTGTTGAAAATGATAACACAATTCTAAATACTGTCTGTTTAAAAATTTATAATAGTTTTGTATTAAATTGCAAGGAAAGCCCTTAATTCTCCTTTTTACAGAAAGAATCAAAGGAATAGTTTCTTATATTAAGTAAAATAAAAGTTCAGTGCTTTATTTCTCAAAAAAAAAAAAAGGGTCACTCTGCCACCTCACATCCGCTTTGGCAGGGTCGCTAGCCATCCCGCTTTATCAAACCTTGGGAACACCCAAAACTAGTCAAGACTGGGAGATCATGAAGAGCAGAGGTTGGATGTACTTCCATCTCTCACTTTTCATCAGCAATACCTAAACAAACAGGCCTTTTTCTCTTCTCAGCCTAAGTCTGGGGGACCATGCCGGCAGGCTGAGAGTAGGGGACACATCTGAGGCTGTCTGCAAATGAAGCAAACTTCAAGGCTGTGCCTATCACCTCCTGCCCCAGCTAAGCTCCAGCATGCATGTCCCTCAAAACATCTTCTACATCATTTCAAACCGATCCTTAGGAAAAGTCAATGTCGGAGAGGTGGGAAAACAGCACTTTGGGAACCAGAGAGGCCTTAGTTCAAATCTCAGCCCTGGAACTTCCAGGCTTGTAACCTGACGTAATCACATAGCCTTCGGGTAACCAACTGTCCCTGTTTGCCCAGGACTAAGGAGGTTCCCAGGATGCAGGACTGTGAGTGCTAAAACCAAAAAAGTCCTAGGAAAACCAGGATGAGCTCGTCCCCCTACTTAAACTCAGAGGTCCCATCTGCCCGTCTGTAAACATGTACCGAGGTGACCTAACATGCATGGAGACATGGAGATGGTGAAGACAAGAGGACTCACTGGTGCCAGAAACATTCTAAATCCTCACTACTCCATCCTAGAGATGCTGCCTTGCTTTTTCAAAGAATCAAAAATAATGAGAGAAAGGAAAAATAAGCAGGAAAGCAACAGAGCTGGTGAAAGAAATGAGGAACAATGAGAAAAAGGGAAAAGCAGAGGCAGCAACCACAGCCAACAGCCCATTGCTGTTGGGGCCCTTCTGAATCCTGCAGGAATCCCGCATGGGCATAGCGAGAGGCATGGGGCAGAGTGACATAATAAAAACGGCTCTTTCTCGGGGCACTCAGCTCAGAAATGATCAGAAACGATGCTCAGGGCACCGTCTGCTCTGAGACCTTCTTTTCCTTCTTTTTTTTTTTTAACATCTTTATTGGAGTATAATTGCTTTACAATGGTGTGTTAGTTCCTGCTGTATAACAAAGTGAATCAGCTATACAAATACATACATATACATATATCCCCATATCCCCTCCCTCTTGCATCTCCCTCCCACCCTCCTTATCCCACCCCTCTAGGTGGTCACAAAGCATGAGCTGATCTCCCTGTGCTATGCGGCTGCTTCCCACTAGCTATCTGTTTTACATTTGGTAGTGTATATATGTCCATGCCACTCTCTCACTTCATCCCAGCTTACCCTTCCCCCTCTCCGTGTCCTCAAGTCCATTCTCTACCTCTGCATCTTTATAAGAAAAAAAAAAAAAAATTGTTATGAAGAACCTAGGGGCAGGACAGGAGACCTTCTTTTCATCTTTCTCCCTAAACACTAGCATAGCTCCCACCCCCACCAGCGCCTGTTCCTGAGCCGGCAGGAAGGGAGCTGCGTCCTGTCCCGGTTGCCAAGCCACCTGGAGCCAGGACCACGGCACTGACAACATGTGTGTCCAGGTGTTCTTCCAGGTGACATCTACACTGCGTGTTCTCACTCTCTGCCCATGCCTGGCAGCCATAAGCTTCGGCTACAACTGCTTAGTCTCCGGGCACTGTCAAGTGGAGGTTTCAGCTGCTTCCTTTTGAAAGAGACTTAACTGTTGTCGCTACCTGAGTGTCAAGTGCATCTCTCTATGCTGAAAGGCTACTGGGGACACGGCACTTGTTCAAATAGGAAACGGGTTCCAGGTAAATGAGAGGCCTCAGCAGGGTCTCAGCAATCAGGAAGGCAGCTGTTAGCATTACTCCAAGGAGCAAAGAGGTCCCCTATCTTGGTCCTCTCAATGCCGAGAATTTCAGGGCACTGCTAGCAGGGATCTGGGAAAGAGCACTGGACCAGCAGTCAAGAGATCCAAATTCTGGTCCTGGCTCTGTCCCTACATGGTCATGTGACCTTGGGTGAGTCCTTGAAATTCCCTATGAAGGTTCCTCACCTATAAAATGAAGATAAAGATAAGGCTAACAAATTCCCATCCAGTCTACTGTGCAGGTTTCTTGTGGGGAAAGGGGTATTAAATCAGTTTATAGACACTAAGACAGTTTTGATAACATTAAGGTAGCCAAAAGTTGGAAGCAATTCAATAAGAGTGGAATGCATAAATAATTGTGGTACATTCATACAATGAAAAACTATGCAGAAATTTTAAAATAACAAACTACTGCAGAATTTACCAACAAAATAATGGATCAAAGAAGCCAGATATAAAAGACTACAGATTGCATGATTTCATATATATGAAGTTCAAGAACAGGAAAACTAATCTATGGGGATAGAAATCAAAATAATGGTTACTTACAGTAGGGACAAGGATTGACTGGGAAGAAGCACAAGAGAACCTTCTGGGATGTTGGAAATGTTCCATATCTTGATCTCGGTAGTGGGTACATGGGCATTCACATATGTAAAAATATGTACAGTTTTATACTTAATATCTGGGCACTTTAGTGTATGTCTGTAATACTTCAATTTAAAAGTCTCTTCAATAAATGGTGTTAGAAAACTGGACAGCCACATTCAAAAGAATGAAACTGGACCACTATCTTACACAATAGACGAAATTAACTCAAAATGGATTAAAGACTTGAACATAGACCTGAAACCATAAAGCTTAGAAGAAAACATAAGCAATAAGCTGCTTGACATAGGTCTTGGTGGTAATTTTTTTAATCTGACACCAAAAGTAAAAGCAACAAAAACAAAAATAAACAAGTAGGACTACATCAAATTAAAAAGCTTCTGCACAGCAAAGGAAACCATCAGCAAAATGAAAAGGCAACCTACTGAGAGGGAGAAAATATTTATAAATCATATATCTAATAAGGGGTTAATATCCAAAATACATAAAGAACCCACACAACTCAACAGCAAAAAACGAGCAATCCAATTTTTAAATGGGCAGAAAATCTGAATAGACATTTTTCCAAAGAAGACATACAGATGGCTAAAAGGTACGTGAAAACATGCTCTACATCATTAATCATCAGGGAAATGCAAGTCAAAACAATGAGACATCTCATACCTATTAGAATGGTTATTATATAAAAAGACAAGAAATAACAAGTATTGGCAAGGATGTGGAGAAAAGAGAACCATTGTGTACTGTTGATAGGAATGTAAATTGGTACAACCACTATGGAAAATAGTATGGAGGTTCCTCAAAAAATTAAAAATAGAACTACCATATGATCAAGCAATTCCACTTCTGGGTATTTTTCCAAAGAAAATGGAAACACTAATTCAAAAAGATATATGCACCCCTGTGTTCATTGCAGCGCTGCTTACAATAGCCAAGATATGGAAACAATCTAAGTTTGCGCCAATGGATGAATGGATAGAGAAATTGTGGCATATATTTATATATATAACGGAATATCATTCAACCATAAAAAAAGAATAAAATCTTGCCATTTGCCACAGCACGGATGGACCTCCAGGGCATTGTGCTACGTGAAATAAGTCAGACAAAGAAAGACAAATACCGTATCATCTCTCTTACACATAGAATCTCAAATATGAAAAAAAAAAGTTCATAGATACAGAGAACATTGGTGGTTGCCAGAGGTGGTAAGGGGGTACGAAATGGGTGAACTGTTTCATTTTTCTTTTAAATAAATTGAACAAAAATAAATAAATAAAATATAAATAAATAAAAGTATAAAAGACTAGCCAGATACCTGAATCACTATGCTGGGTAGATTCACAGTTAGGAACTTTGTTCTATGCTGATTTGTCCTTGTCTGTGACCTCAGTAAAGCTTGAAAATTAAAGTGCAAAATATACAGCATTTCAAAATGAGAGGCAGTGCCATCTACTATTTAAAAGCAAAAGGCACACATGTATTCACACACAAATACAAAAGATGCTGCCAGCTCTTGGCTACTAATAAAGATGAAAATTTCTAAATGATCTACTGCCAGGCTTGATCTCGCTGATTTGTTTCTGATCCAAGCGGAAGGAAAGCAGAGACCCTGCAGTAAGATGGAAAGTACAGCTCGGTTTGACAGAGGGAAATATGATTAGAATGCACCCAGGCGGAAATAATGACTTGCCTCCGCCCCCAGGACCAGCCTGCCCTCCCGCCTGTACCCACAACAAGCCTTGCATTGCTAACGACAGGATGCTGGGAGGCTGGTGGCATCTCAAATCCATCCTGACTCATCATTCAATCAGGTAATACACAACCTGAAAAGCCCAGACATTTCCAGAAGGATGGTGCACACAAGCACATAGCACAAACACCTCCATGCTCCAGGAACTAAAAGAAATTCTCTCATTAGATTGGTTCCCCAGATGAGCCTGGGACAGAGATTCGGAATGGTGTGGTTTATTGAGAGGGTGCTCTTGGAAGTAACCCACGGGGAGGGAGGAGAGCAGAGAGTTCAGGAGAAGGAAGGAAGGGTGTCTGTGGTCTCAGCTTGACATAAGCTCCAGCTTGTGGAAAGCTCTGGAGCATGAATTACATCACAGTTGGTCAATCATCCACTGCAAACCGTTCTCTGGTTGGGGCAGGGATGGGTGGGTTCTTTTACCTACCAGGTGAGGTGGCCACAGCAGCAGAGGGCAGCTCTCCAGAAGAGAGGGCAGCTATGGGCCATTAGCAGCCAAATGTTCACAGCAACTAGGAGAGTGTGGATCTCGGGATCTGGGATCCCCAGTCAAGGCGATCTGGGTGGGGCACCAACAGACCTGAAATACCACCTGCATGCTGACAACCCCAGGTTCCTATCTCTAGCCACATCTCTCCCCTGAACTCCAGACTCATAAAACCAATGGCCTGCCCAGCATCTCCAGGTCATGTCTGATTGGCCTCTGAAACTGCATTTGTCCCACACTGAACTCCTGATCACCACTCCAAAACCTCTGCATCTTCCCTTGTCCATAAATGGTTGATTCTACTCTTCCAGCTGCTCAGCCTTGATCTCTCTTTCACTCACTCTCCAGTCCATCAGCAAATCATTTTGGATCTACCTTCAAAATAGAAGGCAGAATTGGACTACTTCTCACTCTTCCATCACCACCATCCTGATCCAAGCCACTATTGCATCTTGCCTGGAATATTGCAGTGGCTTCCTAACTGGTCTCCTTGATTTAACCTTTGTCCCCCTAAGGTCTATCCTCAACACAGTTGCCAGAGGGGTCCTGTTCAGGAAGTGGAACAGTACCACACCTCTGCTCCAATGGCCCCCATCTCATGCAGAGGGAAACCAAGGCCCTTAGAAACCATAAGGCCCTGAGTGATCTGGTATCTTACCCCTCAACCTCCTCCCTTACTGCTCTCCACGCCAGCCACACCACCCTCCTTGCTGTTCCTCAAACACTCAGGGGGGCCTGCTCTCCCCTCAAGGCCTTTGCACTTGCCATCTCCCCTGCCTGGAAAGCTGTTTCACCAGACAGCCTCATGGTTACTCCTTTAGTTCCTTCCCATCTCAGCTTAAAAATCACCTTCTCAGTGACAATTTCCCTCATCATCCCAAACCCTCCCACCCCCCACATTTCATATCCCCCTTTCCTGATTTAACTGTTTTAAAATTTTATTTTACTTAAGTATAGTTGATTTACAATGTTGTGTTAGTTTCCGTTGTACAGCAAAGTAATTTTATACGTATGTATATTATTTTTCATATTCTTTTCCATTATGGTTTATTATAGGCTATTGAATATATTTCCCTGTGCTATAGAGTGGGACCTTGTTGTTTAGTTATTCTATGTATAATCGTTTGCATCTGCTAACCCCAAACTCCCAGTCCATCCCTCCCCCACCCCGATTTAACTTTTTTATCCTTAGTATTTGTCACCATCTAAAATATTTTACTTATATTCTTGCATATGATCTGTTTCTCCCAATAGAATATAGGCTCCACAAGGGAGGGGATCTTTGGGAGTTTTCCCCTCCATTACTGTAACTCCGGTGCCTAAAACAGTGCCTGGCACAGAGAAGGCATGCAGTAGATGTTGGCCAAGTGAAAGCATGAATGAATAAATGTATGAAGTATATAAATATATTTATACATACATATATAAAATATTTAGAGGAACTATACCAATAGAACTGTGAATAATTTTTTAATCTTCTTAGTTTAACTCTCTTTTAGGATTGTTCTAAATTTTCCACATTCAACTTTATCAATACATATATAATTTTAATGTTTGTTCACAGGATTTTTTAAAATAATCCCGTCTCAGAAAGACTCACATCCTATTGCTTCCACTGGCTAACCAGAAATCCTCATCCCAAGAACAGTCGCCCCTGTGACCTGCCAAATATCAGATTAGCCTGTTTCACCCTCAGCTCTTGGGAATCCAGCGTGATCGGCATGAAGCCAATGGGTGGGAGATGGCAGAGGAGATGGCACTGGGGCAGGGGGAGTAATTCCTCTCCCAGGTGCTTGCAGGAACCCATCAC
The DNA here is from genome assembly GCF_028564815.1 of Eubalaena glacialis. Lineage (NCBI taxonomy): Eukaryota > Metazoa > Chordata > Mammalia > Artiodactyla > Balaenidae > Eubalaena > Eubalaena glacialis. Next base: position 61,703,422 of record NC_083722.1, on the reverse strand, counting down.
ATAAGACCACTGTTCTCACCATTGGCCTCACCTAAAAACATGTTAGAAAAGCAAATTCTTGGTCCCCATCCGAGACCTATGGAAACAAGCTCTGGGGAAAGACCCCAGAAGCCAGGGTTGAATAAAACCTACTGTCGATTCTGATGCAAACTCAGCATTGAGATCACCACACCTAAGCCATTCAAAACGGGATTGCAGGCAGGAGCAGGGGGTGGAAAACAATGTGGGGTCAGTATGGGTGGGGGAGGATGGGAGAGGAAGCAAGTGTCTTCCTTGGTTCCGTCAGGGAAAATATGGCAACTGCCAGAAATGTGATAGATTAGTCAAAAGTATGTGAAAACGCCTCAAGAATCGGTCTGAGTCTGTGTTTGCTCACACAGTGTACCCTGTGCCTGGCACAGGGCCTGGAGTCTATTAAATATTTGTGACTGAATTAAAAGTGAATGTATGACTAAATTAGCTCTATAAATTATGTAACATGACATGGTTTCGTTTGTGCTATGATGGTAAAAACTGAAAATTTTTCTTCAAAGTTGCAAATGACAACCCAGAAACCCTCTGAGCACCTTCTTGCCAAGGTGCCCAGCCCTGGGACATCAAAACCCTCGGGGTGGCGCAGTGGTTGAGAATCTGCCTGCCAATGCAGGGGACACGGGTTCGAGCCCTGATCTGGGAAGATCCCACATGCCGCGGAGCAACTAGGCCCATGAGCCACAACTACTGAGCCTGCGCGTCTGGAGCCTATGCTCCGCAACAAGAGAGGCCGCGATAATGAGAGGCCCGCGCACCGCGATGAAGAGTGGCCCCCACTTGCCGCAACTAGAGAAAGCCCTCGCACAGAAACGAAGACCCAACACAGCCATAAATAAATAAATAAATAAATAAATAAATAAACAAACAAACAAACCCAAAGTTTAAAAAAAAAACCCCTCGGGGCCTCCTCCATCTCTTTAATCCTGAGATGCCTAAATACTAGGTTGCCAGATAAAAAGCAGGGTACCCAGTTAAATTTGAATTTCAGATACACAATGAATCATTTCTTAGGATAAGCAAATCTCGACTATTGCATAGGCTATACTTATTCTAAAAAAAAGTATCTGTTGTTCATCTGAAATTCAAATTTAACCGGGCATCCTGTATTTTTATTTGCTAAGCCTGGCAACGCTACCATGGACTCAACTCTCTCCTTGGAGCAAGGCAAGGAAAGCTTCTCCACACCCTGTTACTTATGGGAACGGTGCAAGATTACAGGGTCCTGCTGCTCCTTTCTTCACCCCCGGAAATGCATAGGGCATCTCCCTCCCAAGGCTCAAGGCTTCGCTCACTTGGATAACGTGCTCATGTTCTCCCAGGCCTGTGACTTTATTCTCTTTGCTTTGACTCTTTATACCATCCCTACCTCCAGCCTCCCATCATCCTTTTAACTCCCTCTTGCCCTTTGAGCCTCATTACCTCTTGGTGGAAACCTTTCCTGGAAAACACACAGACACACGCAGAGAGTCTGAGTTAAACTCTGCCCTCTGTGAGTACAAGCGCCCATCCTGGCAGTTAACTGCCCCCGCCGGATGGGAAGCACATGTAGATGCCTCTGTCTCCTCCTCTGGCCACCCGATCCTTGCAGTGGGACTGTGTTTGTTCACTGCTCCACTCCCCACACTCTTCCCACTACCTGGCTTTCAAAAGATGTTTGATAAATAAGTGAATAAATGAATGTACAGTAAACGCTGCGGGAAAAAGCATCCGGGTCTTTGGAAAGCAATCAAGAACTAGTGGGGAAATGGACTTGAGGACACAGGGAGGGGGAAGGGTGAGCTGGGAAGAAGTGAGAGAGTGGCATGGACATATATACACTACCAAATATAAAATAGATAGCTAGTGGGAAGCAGCCGCATAGCACAGGGAGATCAGCTCGATGCTTTGTGACCACCTAGAGGGGTGGGATAGGGAGGATGGGAGGGAGACACAAGAGGGAAGAGATACGGGGGCATATGTACATGTATAGCTGATTCACTTTGTTATACAGCAGGAACTAACACACCATTGTAAAGCAATTATACTCCAATAAAGATGTTAAAAAAAAAAAAGAACTAGTGGGGAGGGAGGAGTCCTCACAGATGTCTGGCCTTGGAAATCTCTCTCCCTCAGGACAGGTCAGTGGTCTCCAAGCCAGGGACACCCGACTCACCAGGAGGACACACAGGCCCCTGCACGGCAGCCCAGGGTCTAGCCAAGCACTTGGCAGACAGATATGCCTGCGGCGATTCTCCCTGACCAGTCAGACCGTGGGCCTGAGACCTGGCAACCAACCTTGGCCATGCCCATTGGCCAGCAGCTTTGCCAGGGCCCTCTCAGAACTGGTCTTGAACCACCTGGGGTTTTTTCCCACCATTTCGCAGGTCCTGCTCCTCACTCTACGTTTGGTCTAACTTAGCGTCCATTAAACAAGGAGCCAAATTCTGCGCTTCACTCAGCCTCCTCTGAACTCCCAGACCAGGAGAGCATCTCTTTGTTGGATGATAACCTGGGTTTCCCTCCTACTTGCTGTGTGGGTCCTGAGCACCTGTGCTTTATGCCATTCCATGAAGCATTCCCAGTTAAAGCCTGGAAGAATAATTCTCCACCTGCAAATGGAGAATTATTCATTCAACAGCAGTAGCAATACTAGATCACAGGACGGGTCATTAAATCACTGAACATGTACATCCAGTGCCAAAAAAAAAAAAAAAAAACACGCTTCTGAAACATTTATGGCTGAGATTTAAAACTGTTGGAATTGAGACATTCAGAGGTAAGTGTCCCAGGACTGCCTTCAGCCTGACTCTGAGGCCTCAGCTCAGAAGCAGGGAAGGCAGCTTTCATCACTCTCCAGGTGATACCCAGGAAAGAAATTGGTCTCGAGAGGCGACAGAGCAATCTGTGTGGCTTCAAGATGAGGCTAGAGAATGCAGAGAAATTTTGCTTCCTCTTCTAAGCTTTGAATGTTAATTCTCATCTATAGAGAAGAAGAAGGGCCTAGTTATCAGTAAACAAAGTCGAGCTCACCCTCTTTTGTGTCTCTACCATGGTTTGTTGTTGGTGGTGGTGGTGGTTTTTTTGGCTGCGTTGGGTCTTCGTTGTTGCGCGCAGGCTTTCTCTAGTTGCGGCGAGCGGGGGCTTCTCTTCGTTGCAGTGCACGGGCTTCTCATTGCAGTGGCTTCTCTTGTTGCGGAACATGGGCTCTAGGCACGTGGGCTTCAGTAGTTGTGGCACATGGTCTCAGTAGTTGTGGCTCACGGGCTCTAGAGCGCAAGCTCAGTAGTTGTGGCGCACGGGCTTAGTTGTTCCGCAGCATGTGGGATCTTCCTGGACCAGAGCTCGAACCCGTGTCCCCTGCATTGGCAGGCGGATTCTTAACCATTGCACCACCAGGGAAGTCCTCTACCAAGTTTAGAATGTGGTGTCAGTGAGATGGTCTTGCTGCTGAGGGGTGGCTCCCATTGGAATTGAGGAACTACTCTGCACTCTTTTTAGATAAGTTGGCCCCAAGATTAAGCAACACGACAGCCACTTCCTGGTCACCATTCCTTTGTCACTAGAACCACCTGCTGGTGGTCCACCATCTCCTTTTCCTTGGCATCGTCCACCTTTATCTTTTCACTGGTTGACATATGCAAACCATGTTAAGTCCAAAATTCACTTGCTCTAAGATCAAGACAAGAGAAGATGAATCCAAGCAATACCACTGATGGCAAGATGTCTAGCAAAGCCCTCCAGGGCTAGAGTTGCCAAAGACAGATGAACTCAGGTAGGGGGACCAAAGGGACCCAGACCTCTGGCTGCAAGTCAAAAGCCTGTGCCTCTCACAGTCATCCTATAGATTCCCATGGTAGAACAGGACCTGAAATTAGTAGGGAACTGATGGAGGAACCATCAGAGCTGGGTCCTTTTCTTTTTTCTCCGAGTCTTGTTCAGAACATGGTGGGGGCCTGGGGGAGCAGCACATGCCCTGCTCTTTGCGTGTATCAGTCACCAGGACATCCAGAAAGCTCCTGAGGATCTTTTAGTTGTACGACCTTCCTTTTCTCTTCTCCGTACAACTTTAAGACCTTAAAAGGTCACGGCTGCTAAAGACGGGTGCAGGTATCATTCATCCTAATGAGGTGGGTCCGGGGGGAGAAATCCCTCAGGCCATGTCCTGCTCCAAAGGTGGAAATCTCCTGCCATCCTGGAGTCCAAGCCAGACACAGGCCACGTGCCTTCTCACAGAAGCCTCCTCCTCCAGCAAGAGCCAGATGGAAGTTTGTGGAGTCACTTGCTGAGACATGAAAACCTCCACAAATGACGCAACCCCCCAAACGACAATTCAGGTAGAGGCACTTTTTTACCCCTAATTAAGTAGAAAATTGCTTCAAATCTCCATTTACTCGGGGATACGCATTCCTCTTGTTCCAGATTTTGGGGAGGGAGCATCAGTTTTCTCACAAAACTAGGCTGTACCTTTTGGATGTCAGAGCTTCCAGAGAATAGCAATGGCCACTGATCCCTCATCCCCAGAAAACCCCCTGCATCCCTACTCCAACTTCCTCATGCTCAGCAGAGGACAAGACACGTGGTTTACCCTCCAGTCCCCCAGGAAGATATTCTTTGGCTCCTTCAGAAGGTGGGAGAGGGACTTCCTTGGTGGTCCAGTGGTTAAGACTCCACGCTTCCAATGCAGGGGGCACGGGTTCGATCCCTGGTCAGGGAACCAGGATCCCACATGCTGCACAGCCAAAGAAAAAAAAAGGTGGGAAGGGAGGTAATATTCATGGGGCACTGGCGATATGCCAAGCACTGTGCTGGTACCATCATTCCCCTACCTCACTAAATGCCACACAGCGCCAAGAAGTAGGACTTACTGTCCCATTTTACAGATGAGGAAACCGAGACAGAGAGGCCCAGCACCCCCAGCTCACAGTGGTAGAGCCAGATGCTGATCTGAGGCTGGGACATGAGGAGACCCTTTCCTGCATGGCTCACAACTTGTTTTATGATTTTCAAAAACTCACTTAAACTCCCTGTGGGAGCTATTAATATTATCAACTCTCCTAAATTGGAATAATCTTGTCTGTTCATCCTCTCCCTGTTCCCCATTTCCTGGTCCTGCAGTGCTGCTGAATTAGATAACATCTACAAAGCTCTCTGAGTTCCTTGAAGGGAAGTTTCGATAAACACAAGTTATTAACCTTCAAAGCACCCAGAGTTTTGAATGAAGAAGTTATAAAAATTATGATAAAGTCCTGCTGGGGCTGGATAATGAAAGGAAGCTTTATTGAATTTTCAAACACTTCTTTTTCTGCCAGAGAGTAAAGGTGAACCCCTCCAGCTAGAATGGGCACTAATTCCAATGCTCATCCCCGGCTCTAGCTCTTCTCTCTTCTCATGTAAGGGAAGGTCAAGTGCCTCTTTCCAGAGCCTTCCACAGTGGCTACATGGCAATTCGGAGCAGCAGGTGCCTCAGGCTTCTGAACAACGCAGCTCCATCATTCTCCGGCTCTGCCTCCCAAGGTGCAGCCGAAATGATGCTTCAACAAGACTTGACAGGAGAGAAGATGCCACCGCTGATAAGTCAAGATCCAGAAACTCAGTATTCAAAAGGTGTCCACTCCTCAGCATCCCACTCTCCTCATGCTGACAGTGTGATTATCGTGGGTCAGAAAAGGACCTAGCGTTGTCCACCCAAGCCCCACAAGCAAGTGGGAACCAAGCTGTGCCTCGCCTCTGAGTTTGTGCTGTGAGGGGAAGAGGGAGGAGAGACGGAGGAGGGAGGATGGATGACGGAGACTCCTCTGGGGGTCCAGATGGCACGGTTGGTCCGGATCATGCAAATGCTTGCCCAGGGGCAAGAATGCAGGGGAGGGAAGGGGCGCTCAGTAGCAAAGCCGTCATCTCACTGTCAGTGACCCCCTACTACATCCCTTACCTTAGCCTCCACCTTGGCCCTGGGTTCATGATGCAACCACGTGGACAGTGGCTACTGGACATCTCCAAGCACAGCCCAGAGCTCAGAAGGCCCTAGTTACCTCCCCTACCTTCAAGGTCCCATCAAGCCAGCTGAGATAATCCTCTTGAGGTGAGGGTGTAAAAGAAGGCACCCAATCATCACACAAGACTCGACAGGTCTGACCCACCTGCAGGAGCTACCAAAAGCCTTATTTTCATAAAACCTATCTGCCCTCCTAGGAAGAATGGCAAAGGGCAATTCTGGGGGATCGGTGTGTGAACTCCAGGATGAAGACTCTTGAAAAAGTAGAAAGAACAGAGACATCTCCTGTCTTTGGGAGAAATATAAACAGGAGAAGGGACTTGTCCAGAGGGAGGGGAGAACTGAATTAAGCGGTCTGGGCTCTTTCCTGAAACAGTGGTTTAAGTTTGGCAGAGATGACCATCTCTGAGGACAGTATTTGGACCAAGTTCCTTGAGAGAGAGGAAGCTATAAGAAAGTCTAAGGGTCCAAGGCTTTCCCCTTAGAAGCCAAAACACTTAAGAGGAACAAATCATTTGCCATAGTCCAACTAGACCTTCTACGGTCCCCACCAAATGGGGTCCCCAGGCCCCTGACACAGAGATCTGCACCCACAGTAGCTATAGGAAAGCTTCCTGGTCTCCAATAAAAGTGCAGGTGCTTTAGAGACAGAAGGGACTGGGGCCTAAATCTGTCTACCTGGGAAATGATTCTACCTCAGAGTCAAAGATCATTGTTGCTAAACCTTCTGTCATGCAAACATGACCGTGCCATGTGGCTTCTAAAGCAAATAACTTATTTTCATTACCATTGTGATTATTATTCATCCTTGACTGCGCATGTTAAAACCTAAGAATTTTAACATCACATGGATGTGGATCCAGATGTTTCTGTGCCCTTGAGCAAGGTGCTGAGCCTCAGTTTCCTTGTGGATAAAATGGGGGTAATAACGGCACCTCCTTCAGGGTAACATTGTGAGCTTTGACTTTGTTAACTGCATGTGAACCACCCAGCCCAGGGCCCCCAGCACAGGAAGTGCACCCAGTAAAGGACAGTCGCTCTAATTAGTGACGAAACAGCAAGCAAGACAGTACTAACAGTGTGAGAGGAATCTGGAGGAAGGAGAAAGATGGTGGCTGAAAAAGGATCCCCTTTCTCAGGTGAGGGCAGCTTTTTAAGGTAAGAAGAAAAGGATGACCAAAAGCCAGAAAATAAGGTCACCTGGCTACGTGGAAGATGAGCCAGGCCAGAATAAAAAGGATTAAGAGGCCAGAGAAATGAGGCTGCCTTATAAAAAGGACCTTGAACTCAGGCAGAAGGGTTGGGCCAGCTACAGTGGGCCATGGGAGGCCCCTGCTGAGGTCCAGGCTTTGGGCCACCTGTATTCACCAGTACACATCCTAGGTGGAAGGGCCCACCTCTGTGGAAGGACCCCATCCTCTGTCCTCTCTTCAGCCCTCCTGGCAGTGGGTAGTGCCCACAGCACATTGTGCTACCCAAGCTCTGACTCACCTGGGGACAGGAGGACCCCTTAGGAGGCTGTGCAGGTCCAAGGCCAGAGCTCCCAGCGGGAGTCTCAGAGATCTCAAAACCCTGCGGTCATTGCTTGACCCAAAAATAATTGCCAAACTACCTTTTCTACAGCACCAGCCCAGGGAGTGAGCCCTGGCTCTCCTCCACTAACTACACAGCTCACCTTGAAAGCCCACTCCTGGAGAAGGAGCCAGTTTTTCTCCACCTCCAATAAAGAAAGCCTCGGTCTATTAAGAGAAATGTCCTGCAGACCAGGGTGCTCGGGAGAGGCTGCCTTGATTAAAGCAGGGTGTTCTGTCAACACCCTGAATATGCTCTCTCGGTTTGGGGCTGTTAGTGCAGCACAGAGGCAGCAGGCGACATGAATTGCCTTTTATCTAACTGGAAAACGCCCACCAAGTTAAGAAGTACTCATTTAGACAGGGAGATCAATAAAAGAAATGGGGAGCGGATGGCCGTGGAGGTGTTTGGAAACAAGCTGGTCCTCTCTACATCTGCTTAATAAAGATTAACTCATCCTGGTTGTAGCACAAACCCGGACTACCCTCTTGGCTCCAGATGCCAGCAAGTTCCATTTGTTTTCCATGAGCAGACGTTTCTTAGGAGCAATGGGCAAGAGACCCTTTCCCTTGCCTTCTCTTTATCTGAATTCAAGAGTTCTGGTGGGAGGGAGGGCAGAGGCAGAAAGAAGGGCCTTAGGAATTGGACTAGGATTTTTCTAGCATCTTCCCCAAATGGTATTCCCTTGACCCAAACTCAAGTGGAATAAAACAAAAAAGCAGAGATCCACAGGAAATGGATAAGAAAAAGAAAGGAGAGATATCAGGCCCCCTTGCCATTTCACATCATTTTACTGTGTATAAATCCCACTGCACAATAATGAATACTTTCTGAGTTTCTGTGTTAAGAACTCCTCAGCTGAAACCCTCTTTTCCTCCTCTCTCTCTTAGTCGTCATTGAGTTAGGATCTCTAAAATGTCTTCCTTATTCCCACGTTGCCACCCTTGTGACCTTTTCTCCACCCTTGTCCCTGCTGTCACCACCCCCACCCCTGCCTTCCCCATCCCCATCCCCATGCTATACATAGGAGGCTGAAACTGTGGAGCCCACCTCTCATTTCAAACACAAGCTTTTGTTCCAGGCCACAGCATTGAAGCCGAGTCCCTTCAAAGGGAAAAATGCTCTGTGGCTGAAGGTCCAGAAATAGAAGTGCTGTGTGTGTGTGTGTGTGTGTGTGTGTACATGCACATGCACTTGTACATGTGCTGGGCTGCAGGTATTTCACTTACCCTGGGGAAATTGTGAGAAAGCTGAGAACCCTGCTTTTGATTTATGTGTCCCCCCTTTGACCCCTGCAGAAGTTCCTCCCTGGGCAAGGGCTGCGGGAGGGAACCTGCTAGCTCTCAGCTTTAATAAAGGCCTTTTATCTTGCACAGTCCTTGCACAGGCTCTCATACTTGGGCCATGGGTCGGTTGCCATGGAAATGACTGCAGAGTCACAAATAAGGCGGTATTATGTTCTCTCAGCAGGACCAGATGAGAGCTAGAAGCTAGAGAGAGAAAGAGGGAGAGGGAGACAGAGCTAGAGAGAGACAGAATAAAAATACCTCCTATTGGTAGTGAGACAGAAGGAAAACACAAACAAAGCAATGGGGAGCTGCTTGGGAGAAAGCAGGTTTCAGACAGGGTAGGAGAAATGGCATAGTTTCCTTTGAGGGAGGGCTCTCATTTCTAGAGGGAGGGAGGAAACCCTGTTCCAAAGGAGCCCATGCACCTCCATCTCTTCTACTGGCTTCTTTCTCTCCCTCTTCACTGGGTAATGTTGCAAAAAACCTGGAAAGGAAGGACTGGGGTGATACAGAATGAGGCAGGAGTTGAAAGGGGGTAGTAGGAGGTGAGTCAAATCATTTCTCTTTTCCTCTCTGCTCTATGATGCAGAAAGGCCCTGCTCTGATTCTCAACAGAAAACTAAAGGCCTCTTGGTCTGTGACACTCTAACAAGTTTCATGCCAAACGTCCACCCTTCTAAAAAGCCATACGCCCTCCTGGATCTCAGCACCCTTATTAAGATTTTTCTCCTGAGCTGAGTGCCTCTGGAGAGAGAGTGATCACATTGTCCTCCCAAGGTCACTTGTTCATTCAAAGCTTCATTGATTTCCTCACTGTGGACAGAAGTTTGAGAATCAAGACCTAGATTCAGACTCAACAAGCTAATAAAAAGCACCAAGCTTATTCCAGCTAAACCATGAGACTTTCTATAAGGCAAGGAACTTTCAAATTCTCCCTTTGCCACACTTGTGTTTTTAATGGATATGTAGGTATAGATTTCAATAAGCAACAATGCTTTCAACAAAACGTAAAAAGTTTCCTATGATCTCTTGATCCATTATCAAAATAACCAGATTTTCAAAATTATTACAATCTTACATGGTTTCTCTGAGCCTCACTCTTTTTTTTTTTTTTTTTTTAATAGCTACTCTATTTATTTATTTATTTATTTATTTTTAGCTGTGTTGGGTCTTCGTTTCGTGCGAGGGCTTTCTCTAGTTGCGGCAAGCGGGGGCCACTCTTCATCGTGGTGTGGGGGCCACTCTTCATCGCGGTGCGCGGGCCTCTCACTATCGCGGCCCCTCCCGTTGCGGGGCACAGGCTCCAGACGCGCAGGCTCAGTAGTTGTGGCTCACGGGCCCAGTTGCTCCGCGGCATGTGGGATCTTCCCAGACCAGGGCTCGAACCCGTGTGCCCTGCATTAGCAGGCAGATTCTCAACCACTGCGCCACCAGGGAAGCCCCTGAGCCTCACTCTTTTCGTGGTGGCCACTACAGCTAGTTCTGCCTCGGTCTGGAGTCTAGACAAACTAAGCAGCTTCCTCTGTAATATGGTTTGAGTAGCGCTAAAAGTCTTGCCAACCTAAAATTTTCTCCCCTACCAACTAATATCAGTGCCTAAAACCCCACATTCATTTTACCCCTTTCTGTCTTCAAAAGATCTGTCTATTCAAAAACACAGATGTTAGGACAATCTGCCCTAACTTTTCACTGTGAATGTGTTTTCAGATTAGCTGAGGAAATGGGACATGGATGAATAAATTCTGATGCATACAAGGGGAGACAGATAGAGGAGTATTTCTTTCCCCCGTTGTATGCATCAAAATTTATTCATCAGAATACTCACATCTGTCCCCTTGATAGTCAAGGAAATGATACTATTTGTCCCTAAGGTATAAAGCTTCTCACTCCTGGGTCTTCCCAGGATGGGACCAGGAGCAGCCTCAGTCAACATGGAAGCATCAAGAGTTTCCAAACAGCTGAAAGAGCATGAAACTTTCTTATCTCTCTAAAGATTCCCTGGCTTGGCACAGTGACTCCAGACTCCTGAGGATCCCTACCCCCATCTACTTATTTCCCTCCACTGTGGAGTGGGAGATGGAGGGGTAAGCCTTGAGCTAACTCAAAAGGTCAACTGCAGAGTCGGGTGGGGGGATCCCAGGCAGGTAGCCAGCAGCCAGCTTAACTAAGATCTCCCTAGGTTCCTGAGCAATGGAAGAGTAGAGAAATTACTTTTCTGATTGGGACTGGTAATAATTTGGTCAATCAAAAACTTAGCTAAGGCAGGGAATCATAAAAAAAAAAGTGATGCATAACACCCTACACAGTTTGTTGTAACTTAAAATATAAGCATGCATTTTTCTGCTAACTTTTTATGTGGGGCCAAGATGTGTTCTTTGAACATTAGAACATTGATAAAAAGTTCTCCACCATAGTTCTTCAAAAACCACATTCATAACTCACATTTTCCATTTTCCATTTCTTTCAAGCAAAGTAAAATTTTAAGGACAATTATGAGGTAATCTGAGCACAAAATCCTTCCAAATTTTTCTGTATTTCTACAGTCATTTATAGTTCTCTCACCCACACCTAATTCAATAGCAGGGGGTTTTGGGGGGGGGTTTTGTTTTGTTTTCTTTTAAATATTTATCAATTTTTATTTTGGGCTGCTTTGAGTCTTTGTTGCTCCGTGTGGGCTTTCTCTAGTTGCAGTGAGTGGGGACTACTCTTCGTTGTGGTGCGTGGGCTTCTCGTTGTGGTGGCTTCTCTTGTTACGGAGCATGGGCTCTAGATGCAAGGGCTTCAGTAGTTGTGGGGCACGGGCTTCAGTAGTTGTGGCGCACAGGCTTAGTTGCTCCGCGGCATGTGGGATCTTCCAGGACCAGGGCTCGAACCCATGTCCCCTGCGTTGGCAGGAGGATTCTTAACCACTGCACCACCAGGGAAGCCCAATAGCAGTTTTTTTTAGCAACTCACATTTATTGAGTATTTTCAAAGCATGCAATTTTGTTTTCATAGAAACAGCTCTCTTTCCATACTCAATGTTCATTGGTTTACATAATATTTAATTAAACTGTATGTTAAGGTAATGAATTGGTTTAGTAGAGATTGGTTAAGAGACTGCTATTTTTTCTCTAAAGGCAAACTCTCATCCTAAGAAGTTTGCCTGGAATTGACCTTTAAGGCAAAACGCATTTTAAATATCAGAGGTCAATTATTATAGATTGAGAATTCTTTGTGTAACAAATAAGAAAATAGTTTCTCGGGATACAAATATAATTGAGGTAAGGGGGACATCTGGGGTGAGAGAAGGAGGTCACCAAAGCCTCTCCCTGAAAGCAACTAAAATACAGGAGGATATTACCAAAACAGCTATTTCAGAACCCTGGAAAGCAACCAAAAGCATACAGCAAACTGAGAAGATTTATTCATCGAAAACCACTGGATTTTCTACAAACAATAAATGCTGGAGAGGGTGTGGAGAAAAGGGAACCCTCTTGCACTGTTGGTGGGAATGTAAATTGATACAGCCACTATGGAGAACAGTATGGAGGTTCCTTAAAAAACTAAACACAGAACTACCATATGACCCAGCAATCCCACTACTGGGCATATACCTTTAGAAAACCATAATTCAAAAAGAGTCATGTACCACAGTGTTCATTGCAGCACTATTTACAATAGCCAGGACATGGAAGCAACCTAAGTGTCCATCGACAGATGAATGGATAAAGAAGATGTGACACATATATACAGTGGAATATTACTCAGCCATAAAAAGAAATGAAAGTGAGTTATTTGTAGTGAGTTGGATGGACCTAGAGACTGTCATACAGAGTAAAGTAAGTCAGAAAGAGAAAAACAAATACCGTATGCTAACACATATACATGGAATCTAAAAAAAAAAAAATGGTTCTGAAGAACCTAGGGGCAGGACAGGAATAAAGACGCAGATGTAGAGAAAGGACTTGAGGACACAGAGGAGGGAAGGGTAAGCTGGGATGAAGTGAGTGAGTGGCATGGACTTATATACACTACCAAATGTAAAATAGATAGCTAGTGGGAAGCAGCCGCATAGCACAGGGAAATCAGCTCGGTGCTTTGTGACCACCTAGAGGGATGGGATAGGGACGGTGGGAGGGAGACAGATGCAAGAGGGAGGGGATATGGGGATATATGTATACGTATAACTGATTCACTTTGTTATACAGCAGAAACTAACACAACATTGTAAAGCAATTATACTCCAATAAAGATGTTTAAAAAATCTAAATTAATATTTATTTTAAAAAGTTGTTTCAAAATAAAGCCTCATATTTGAAAACAAGCAAACAAAAAAAAAACCCCACTGATTTTGGAGAACAGTTGGAATCTACAGCATATTTGCCCAGGGCTGATCCCATCAAGCTCCCTTACTCTCTCAGATCAGTTAGCATAGTAGTTCTAACAGGTAGAACAGACTGTATGACCAACAGCTTCAGTGCCAGAAAGGGATGACTTAATTTGGAGCTGGAGGTGAAAATCTGGTGCTCAGTGAATAATAAGCAGCAATCTCAGTGGTGACCAAACAAGGAAGGTTGGTCATTACAACAGTCTGAGGTGGTGGTCCTATTTGGAGCAAACATCAGCCTAGAGGACTAGTCAGAAATTTAATAGGGAAATGCAAGAAATGAGCACTCATAGAGGCCCCTGATAATCTTTCCACCTATCTCTGGCAGACCTGGAGTTGGCATACACGTGCAGGAGGGACCAGAGGGAGCTTTATAAAGAGTAAACGCCAGGGTGACTTTAAACTGCCTGAACTTTGGATGCATCCTCAAAACAACACACAGATCCATCAGCATTGAGTGGAAGCCTGCTGGCTAACAGTATATAAACACAATCTCTGAAGAATCCTTGGCTGGCCCCTAAGCTATGCTGACACAAGGACAAGACCTAGGAAATCAGGCTTAAAAATAATATATTAATATATTAATTTATTATTATACTTATATATGTTTTTTAAGTGAGCAAAGACATTAAGCAGCCATATACCACACGGGAGATAGATTTCATAGGAAAGTTACTAAACAAACAAAAACCCTGAGGGGGAAAATTCAGAATCAAGATTTGCCACTATATAGTACCTAAAATTTCAAGGTTTCAACAAAAAATTATGAGACATAAAAAGAAATAGAAAAGTGTGACCCACATGCAGGGTAAAAGCAGACAAAGAGAAGTTGTCTTTAATTTATAAATTTATATATACATATAATTAATAAATTTACAGTAATTTATTAAATCATGGATTATGGATGAGCGAGTGTCACCAAATAACAAAATACAAACTTTTACTTGAAATTTAATTTTCAGCTTCATGTGAAATAGAATGGTGTGGATTCCTATAGTCGTATATGTAACATGGAGAATATGTTGAGCTAGATACTTGGAACACTATAAACTTTGCAAGAAAATTAAAATGAAGCCAACACTTTCTTTCCTTGTGAGTTTGTTATCCTGGTTTTTTTCAAGTATTTTTATTCCTGTACTTTCAAACTCTAGACCTAGATTTTTTTTTATAACCTGACGGCAAGTCAAAGATATACACATACTCCTACAATGAGCCTCCCTTGGAATATGCAAGAAGATTAAACAGCTTGTGAAATAAAAACCCCATGTGTGCCAAACATGTGGGTGTATTCACTTCTTAATTCGGCATAACCGACATGATTTTGTCTAAGGCATAATTTCAGTGTGGGGAAAATACCAATGAGAACTTCAAAGATACTCAGTAAATTCTCATCAGTTTACTAATAGTATTTCTTATGCTTTCCGTTGCCTGGAATAGGAAGACTTCAACTTTCTTTGTAGCCTGTGTTGGCAAAGAAGAGAATATATTCTAATCACATCCATCAAAAGCTTTGAGACCGAGAGTGGGCATTCAGATAGTGCTTCCAGGTCCAGCGCAAAGCTCAGGCCCACCCACCCTGAGACTGCCCCAAGAGCCACAGTGGCTGGCCGCAGTCTCCAGTCAGCTTCTCTTTACCAACAGCCCCTGACGGTGCCCTGCGGGCCTGGCCCCACCCTATCCACTTCCACAGCATCCCTGCAGAGAACGACTCCCTACTCCTGCCAGAGACCTGCACGTGCACACAGGTCCCCAGGCTGACTTCCTCACAAGCCTACCAGTGGTAGCATCCATCTACAGCTGCTGATAACTCAACTATGGTAGAGAAAAAGTTTCTCTTCTGTGATTTATGATGATTGATGAAGACTGTTCTAAAACACAAAACTGCCAGGCAAATGGTTAAGAACACATTCATCTGTAAGCAGATTAAGAACATCCATTTGAATTCAAAAAGTCAAGGTACTCACATCAAATAAGTCCCAGGGATTCATTAAAGGAAGCCCGGCAGCTCTCTATCAGCTATCACGAATGCCTGCAAGTTGGAAAATTCAACTTTTTAACAGGTGTCTCGTGGTTCAGAGTGTTGACCCAAGTGGGCCCTTCCCACAGCCGTCTGAACTAGCTACTCATGTCACTGCACAGCCCCCAAGACTGGGTGAGTCTAGGGCTAATAAATTAACTAGTCTGGTGGGTGAGAGCCTTCCTCAGTCCCCCCACACATGCGTTACCCAGTCTTATGCTTGCCAAGCTCACGGACCACTTATATCCAGGAAGCTCTCAGAAGTCTCTTCAGACCTCAGACAAGCTGCCAGCGCCAAACAAATAAAGCTTGCATATGCAATCTAGACCCATGTTTTATTTAAATTCCAGTGTTCTGCTCAGAGGTCTCCTGGTTCCCCTGGGCCCACTAGGGCATTGTTGCTCTGGGGCACTTCATCCAAGTTTCTACCTCTGTCACAGCTTCCACAAACCTTTGAGGTAAGGTGAATTTACATGGGCATTTCAAAAAGCAAAATTTTTATACTTTTCAGAGGTCTTTAAAATTCTCATTTCAAATAGTCTCTGAGAAGATTAATCGCATTCATTTGCAGATGGAAACTGTAAAAAGCTTTAACCCTTTAAGCCTACAGGACTCCCAGGAAGGAAGAGGCGAGGCGGGCCTGGGAGACAAACCAGGCAGGGCTGTCTGCCCACCCCGGCCTCCTCCGCTTCTGTCACAAGACCTCTGGCCTCTCCACACAGGCCCACATCTCCCACAGGCCTCTCCCCAACTTTTCTTGGAATTAAACTGGAGTTGAATAGTTTTCTGATGTATAAAAGTATGCATGGACATTGTTCAAAACTGAAGAAAGAAAAGCCATAAATATGCCTACCATTAGCAATAACCATTATTGATATTAATGTTAATAATGATTCATTTAACAAATAAAATTAATATATTTACTATTTCATTCCAAATGCATACATGCATTTTATATATTCTGTTATGTAGGAAACCTACTGTGTTTTACGTCCTACTTTGTTTTACGCCAGTATTATTTTCTAAGCGTCACACATCCTATCAAACATTCTTCAGAATCACAGATTTTAGTGGCCACAAAAAATTTCACCCTATGGACATACTGTAATAATTAACTTTATTTAATTACACAAGCAATATATGAAGTACAGATTTAAAAAAAAAAAGAAATAAGAATCACCCACTCTGCCAAGACCAAGTTAACATATTGGTGATTGCCTCCCTAGATTTTTTAAGAGCATATAAGTACAAATAAAGATAAATGTGGATTCTACCATATTTCTGACTTTGTCATCTGATTTTTAGTTAATAATATGTACTAAACATTTTCCATTTCTAATAGTTATTTTAATTAATTATCATATTTCATTGAATGGATAGACCATGATTTCCTGTTTTAAATATTTAACTGACTTCAATTACTAGCCATTATTAACAATGCTTCTTCATCTTTATACATAAATCTTTTTCTTAATAAATTTATTTATTTATTTTTTGGCTGCATTGGGTCTTCGTTGCTGTGCACGGGCTTTCTCTAGTTGCAGCGAGTGGAGGCTACTCTTCACTGCGGTGCACGGGCTTCTCATTGCGGTGGCTTCTCTTGTGGAGCATGGGCTCTAGGCACGTGGGCTTCAGTAGTTGTGGCACGTGGTCTAACTAGTTGTGGCTCACGGTCTCACTAGTTGTGGCTCGTGGGCTCTAGAGCACAGGCTCAGTAGTTGTGGCGCATGGGCTTAGCTGCTCCACAGCATGTGTGATCTTCCCGGAGCAGGGCTCGAACCCATGTCCCCTGCATTGGCAGGCAGATTCTTAACCACTGCACCACCAGGGAAGCCCTATACATAGATCTTTACATGCATACCGAATTCATTTATTAATAAAAATTCCTAGAAATGATAGTGCCAAAGAATACTTTTCATTTGTTAAGGTTTCTCGGTCATATTGCCCAACTGTCCTCCCAAAAATTGACCCTCAGATCTGCCATCAACAGTGTTTGAGTGTTCATTTTCCCACATCTTAAACAACCCTTAACATTATAATTGTTTTAAATTTTTTTTCACTCTGATACCCAAAATAAGGTCTTTCATTATTTGAATTTGCATGCGTTTACCATAAAGATTGAGTTTTTTCAAAACTTTCTTCTTATTAAAATCATCCAATTTGTGGTTAGGTTGTTCATCATTTTCTTGTTGGATTATAGGTCTCTTTATAAATTAAAGATATTAACATTCTATCATATATATTATACCTTCTCTAATTTGTCATTTGTCTGCTAATTTTTTACTTTTTTTTTTTTAATATTTCCATAATAAAAAATAAATTTCAGGACTTGTGGGTTCTGGAAACATGGTAGACTGAGCCATTTTCCCAGCTCTATTCAATACAACCACATAGAAATTACAGATCGAAAGAAAAAATATTAAATATATAGCTTAGGTTAAAAGAAAGGAGAAATTGCTTGGTGCCAAAAGCAAAGGAGCAGGATAAAACCATGTGCCAATGTCATGACACTCGAGAGGCATGTCAAACTGAACACAGGCCCTAAGGATCTTGTGCTTTAATAGTTCTATAGGAATGGGAGGTACGGCTTTAAATCCACAGAAGGTAGAGAGCAAAAGCAGAATTCATTCCCTAACATCAGACCATGGAAAAGCTATTATCTTCATAAAAGAAAAGACTGGCTCTTAAATCAAATGAAAACCCACTCTGTAGCAACTCTTTTCACAATCCAGCATCCATGAAACTGCTACAGGAAGAAAGAAAGAAAATGTAAGAAAAGCTCTGCTGAAAATGAGCTCACAATCCAAAATTACAAGCCACATTCACTAGTCACTGTGACAGTGACCCAGTATACATAAAAAATGGGCACAATAGAACTTGTGATAAAGAACAATCTTAAAAGACTCTTGGATGATTATCTTTTAAATGATTAAAAAGATAAAAGAAGAAATACAATCATATGAAAGCAGAAAAATATGAAAAAATAATTGGCAAATGAACTTTCAGAAATTAAAATTTCACTGCACAAGATCAACATAAGATTAAACATAACTGAAAAGTTAATTGACTGGTCAGGGCAAGATGGCGGAAGAGTAAGACGCGGAGATCACCTTCCTTCCCACAGATACAGTAGAAATACATCTACACGTGGAACTGCTCCTACAGAACACCCACTGAATGCTGGCAGAAGACGTCAGACCTCCCAAAAGGCAAGAAAATCCCCACGTACTTGGGTAGGGCAAAAGAAAAAAGAAATAACAGAGACAAAAGAACAGGGACGGGACCTGCAACAGTGGGAGGGAGCTGTGAAGGAGGAAAGGTTTCCACACACTAGGAAGCCCCTTCGCGGGCAGAGACTGCGGGTGGCAGAGGGGGGAAGCTTCGGAGCCACGGAGGAGAGCGCAGCCACAGGGGTGCGGAGGGCAAAGCGGAGAGATTCCTGCACAGAGGATCGGCGCCGAGCAGCACTCACCAGCCCGAGAGGCTTGTCTGCTCAGCCGCCGGGGCGGGCGGGGGCTGGGAGCTGAGGCTCGGGCTTCGGTGCTAGTCGGGAGGGAGTCCGTGAAAAAGACTGCAGCTGCCGAAGAGGCAAGAGACTTTTTCTTGCCTCTTTGTTTCGCGGCGCGCAAGAAGAGGGGATTCAGAGCGCCGCCTAAACGAGCTCCAGAGACGGGCGTGAGCCGTGGCTATCAGCGCGGATCCCACAGCAACAGGGGCGCAGAGGGAAAAACAGAGAGATTCCCACACAGAGGCTCGGCGCCGAGCAGCACTCACCAGCTAGAGAGGCTTGTCTGCTCCCCCGCCGGGGCGAGCGGGGCTGGGAGCTGAGGCTCGGGCTTCGGTCGGATCGCAGGGAGAGGACTGGGGTTGGCGGCATGAACACAGCCTGAAGGGGCTAGCGCACCACAGCTAGCCGGGAGGGAGCCCGAGAAAAAGTCTGCAGCTGCCGAAGAGGCAAGAGACATTTTCTTGCCTCTTTGTTTCACGGCGCGCAAGGAGAGGGGATTCAGAGCGCCGCTTAAACGAACTCCAGAGACGGGCGCGAGCTGCGGCTATCAGCGCGGACCCCAGAGACGGGCATGAGACACTAAGGCTGCTGCTGCCGCCACCAAAAAGCCTGTGGGCGAGCACAGGTCACTCTCCACACCGCCCCTCCCGGGAGCCAGTGCAGCCCGCAACGGCCAGGCTCCCGTGATCTGGGGACAACTTCCCCAGGAGAGCGCACGGCGCGCCTCAGGCTGCTGCAACGTCACGCCGGCTTCTGCCGCCGCAGGCTCGCCCCACCTCCTCCGTACCGCTCCCTCCCCCCGGCCTGACTGAGCCAGAGCCCCGAATCAGCTGCTCCTTTAACCCCGTCCTGTCTGAGCAAAGAACAGATGCCCTCAGGCGACCTACATGCAGAGGCGGGTCCAAATCCAAAGCTGAACCCCGGGAGCTGTACGAACAAATTAGAGAAAGGGAAATCTCTCCCAGCAGCCGCAGAAGCAGCGGATTAAAGCTCCACAAACAACTTGATGTGCCAGCATCTGTTCAATACCTGAATAGACAACGAATCATCCCAAATTTAGGAGGTGGACTTTGGGAGCAGGATATATAAATTTTTCCCCTTTTCCTTTTTTTGTGAGTGTATATGTGTATGCTTCTGGGTGAGATTTTGTCTGTATAGCTTTGCTCTCACCGTTAGTCCTAGGGTTAGGCCCGTCTTTTTTTTTTTTTTTTACTTAAAAAATTTTTTTTTCTTTTTTCCCTAATAAATGTTTTCTTAATTTTTTCCATATTTTCTATTTTTAAAAAATTTTAAAAAAATTTTTTAGTAAGTTTTTTCATATTTTTTATTTTAAAAAACTAAAAAATTTTTCTTCTTAATAAATTTTTTTCTTAGTAATTTTTTTCTTATTTTTTATTATAAAAAAATTAATAAATCTATTTTTAAAAATTAAAAAAAATTTTTTCTTAATAAATTTATTCTTAATAATTTTTTTCTTATTTTTTATTATAATAGCTTTATTTTATTTTATTTTATCCTCTTTCTTTCTTTCTTTCTTTCTATTTTTTCTCCCTTTTATTCTGAGCCGTGTGATGAAAGGCTCTTGGTGCTCCAGCCAGGCATCAGGGCTGTGCCTCTGAGGTGGGAGAGCCAACTTCAGGACACTGGTCCACAAGAGACCTCCCAGCTCCACGTCATACCAAACGGCAAAAATCTCTCAGAGATCTCCATCTCAACATCAAGACCCAGCTTCACTCAACGACCAGCAAGCTACAGTGCTGGACACCCTCTGCCAAACAACTAGCAAGACAGGAACACAGCACCATCCATTAACAGAGAGGCTGCTTAAAATCATACTAAGGCCACAGACACCCCAAAACACACCACCAGACGTGGACGTGCCCACCAGAAAGACAAGATCCAGCCTCATCCACCAGAACACAGGCACTAGTTCCCGCCACCAGGAAACCTACACAACCCACTGAACCAACCTTAGCCACTGGGGACAGATACCAAAAACAACGGGAACTACGAACCTGCAGCCTGTGAAAAGGAGACCCCAAACACAGTAAGATAAGCAAAATGAGGAGACAGAAAAACACACAGCAGATGAAGGAGCAGGGTCAAAACACACCAGACCTAACAAATGAAGAGGAAATAGGTAGGAATAGGAATAGGAATTCTGAAAAAGAATTCAGAATAATGATAGTAAGGATGATCCAAAATCTTGGAAATAGAATAGACAAAATGCAAGTAACATTTAACAAGGACGTAGAAGAACTAAAGAGGAACCAAGCAACGATGAAAAGCACAATAAATGAAATTAAAAATACTCTAGATGGGATCAATGGCAGAATAACTGAGGCAGAAGAACGGATAAGTGACCTGGAAGATAAAATGGTGGAAATAACTACTGCAGAGCAGAATAAAGAAAAAAGAATGAAAAGAACTGAGGACAGTCTCAGAGATCTCTGGGACAACATTAAATGCACCAACATTCGAATTATAGGGGTCCCAGAAGAAGAAGAGAAAAAGAAAGGGACTGAGAAAATATTGGAAGAGATTATAGTTGAAAACTTCCCTAATATGGGAAAGGAAATAGTTAATCAAGTCCTGGAAGTACAGAGAGTCCCATACAGGATAAATCCAAGGAGAAACACACCAAGACACATATTAATCAAACTATCAAAAATTAAATATAAAGAAAACATATTAAAAGCAGCAAGGGAAAAACAACAAATAACACACAAGGGCATCCCCATAAGGTTAACAGCTGATCTTTCAGCAGAAACTCTGCAAGCCAGAAGGGAGTGGCAGGACATATTTAAAGTGATGAAGGACAAAAAACTACAACCAAGATTACTCTACCCAGCAAGGATCTCATTCAGATTTGATGGAGAAATTAAAACCTTTACAGACAAGCAAAAGCTGAGAGAGTTCAGCACCACCAAACCAGCTTTACAACAAATGCTAAAAGAACTTCTCTAAGCGGGAAACACAAGAGAAGAAAAGGACCTACAAAAACAAACAAAAAACAATTAAGAAAATGGTAATAGGAACATACATATTGATAATTACCTTAAATGTAAATGGATTACATGCTCCCACCAAAAGACACAGACTGGCTGAATGGATACAAAAACAAGACCCATATATATGCTGTCTACAAGAGACCCACTTCAGACCTACAGACACATACAGACTGAAAGTGAGGGGATGGAAAAAGATATTCCATGCAAATGGAAATCAAAAGAAAGCTGGAGTAGCAATTCTCATATCAGACAAAATAGACTTTAAAATAAAGACTATTACAAGAGACAAAGAAGGACACTATATAATGATCAAGGGATCGATCCAAGAGGAAGGTATAACAATTGTAAATATTTATGCACCCAACATAGGAGCACCTCAATACACAAGGCAAATACTAACAGCCATAAAAGGGGAAATCGACAGTAACACAATCATAGTAGGGGACATTAACACCCCACTTTCACCAATGGACAGATCATCCAAAATGAAAATAAATAAGGAAACACAAGCTTTAAATGATACATTAAACAAGATGGACTTAATTGATATTTATAGGACATTCCACCCAAAAACAACAGAATACACATTTTTCTCAAGTGCTCATGGAACATTCTCCAGGATAGATCATATCTTGGGTCACAAATCAAGCCTTGGTAAATTTTAAAAAATTGAAATCATATCAAGTATCTTCTCCGACCACAATGCTATGAGACTAGATATCAATTACAGGAAAAGATCTGTAAGAAATACAAACACATGGAGGCTACACAATACACTACTTAATAACGAAGTGATCACTGAAGAAATCAAAGGGGAAATCAAAAAATACCTAGAAACAAATGACAATGGAGACACGACGACCCAAAACCTATGGGATGCAGCAAAAGCAGTTCTAAGAGGGAAGTTTATAGCAATACAAGCCTACATCAAGAAACAGGAAACATCTCAAATAAACAACCTAACCTTGCACCTAAAGCAATTAGAGAAAGAAGAACAAAAAAACCCCAAAGCTAGCAGAAGGAAAGAAATCATAAAGATCAGATCAGAAATAAATGAAAAAGAAATGAAGGAAACAATAGCAAAAATCAATGAAACTAAAAGCTGGTTCTTTGAGAAGATAAACAAAATTGATAAACCATTAGCCAGACTCATCAAGAGAAAAAGGGAGAAGACTCAAATCAATAGAATTAGAAATGAAAAAGGAGAAGTACCACTGACACTGCAGAAATACAAACGATCGTGAGAGATTACTACAAGCAACTCTATGCCAATAAAATGGACAACCTGGAAGAAATGGACAGATTCTTAGAAATGCACAACCTGCCGAGACTGAACCAGGAAGAAATAGAAAATATGAACAGACCAATCACAAGGAATGAAATTGAAACTGTGATTAAAAATCTTCCAACAAACAAAAGCCCAGGACCAGATGGCTTCACAGGCGAATTCTATCAAACATTTAGAGAAGAGCTAACACCTATCCTTCTCAAACTCTTCCAAAATATTGCAGAGGGAGGAACACTCCCCAACTCATTCTACGAGGCCACCATCACCCTGATACCAAAACCAGACAAAGATGTCACAAAGAAAGAAAACTACAGGCCAATATCACTGATGAACATAGATGCAAAAATCCTCAACAAAATACTAGCAAACAGGATCCAACAGCACATTAAAAGGATTATACACCATGATCAAGTGGGGTTTATTCCAGGAATGCAAGGATTCTTCAATATATGCAAATCAATCAACGTGATACATCATATTAATAAATTCAAGGAGAAAAACCATATGATCATCTCAATAGATGCAGAGAAAGCTTTCGACAAAATTCAACACCCATTTATGATAAAAGCCCTGCAGAAAGTAGGCATAGAGGGAACTTTCCTCAACATAATAAAGGCCATATATGACAAACCCACAGCCAACATTGTCCTCAATGGTGAAAAACTGAAACCATTTCCACTAAGATCAGGAACAAGACAAGGTTGTCCACTCTCACCACTATTATTCAACATAGTTTTGGAAGAGTTAGCCACAGCAATCAGAGAAGAAAAAGAAATAAAAGGAATCCAAATCGGAAAAAAAAAGTAAAGCTGTCACTGTTTGCAGATGACATGATACTATACATAGAGAATCCTAAAGATGCTACCAGAAAACTACTAGAGCTAATCAATGAATTTGGTAAAGTAGCAGGATACAAAATTAATGCACAGAAATCTCTTGCATTCCTATATACTAATGATGAAAAATCTGAAAGTGAAATTACGAAAACACTCCCGTTTACCATTGCAACAAAAAGAATAAAATATCTAGGAATAAACCTACCTAAGGAGACAAAAGACCTGTATGCAGAAAATTATAGGACACTGATGAAAGAAATTAAAGATGATACAAATAGATGGAGAGATATACCATGTTCTTGGATTGGAAGAATCAACATTGTGAAAATGACTCTGCTACCCAAAGCAATCTACAGATTCAATGCAATCCCTATCAAACTACCACTGGCATTTTTCACAGAACTAGAACAAAAAATTTCACAATTTGTATGGAAACACAAAAGACCCCGAATAGCCAAAGCAATCTTGAGAACGAAAAATGGAGCTGGAGGAATCAGGCTCCCTGACTTCAGACTATATTACAAAGCTACAGTAATCAAGACAGTTTGGTACTGGCACAAAAACAGAAATATAGATCAATGGAACAGGATAGAAAGCCCAGAGATAAGCCCACGCACATATGGTCACCTTATCTTTGATAAAGGAGGCAAGCATATACAGTGGAGAAAAGACAGCCTCTTCAATAAGTGGTGCTGGGAAAATTGGACAGGTACATGTAAAAGTATGAAATTAGAACACTCCCTGACACCATACACAAAAATAAACTCAAAATGGATTAAAGGCCTAAGTGTAAGGCCAGACACTATCAAACTCTTAGAGGAAAACATAGGCAGAACACTCTATGACATAAATCACAGCAAGATCCTTTTTGACCCAGCTCCTAGAGAAATGGAAATAAAAACACAAATAAACAAATGGGACCTAATGAAACTGAAAAGCTTTTGCACAGCAAAGGAAACCATAAACAAGACCAAAAGACAACCCTCAGAATGGGAGAAAATATTTGCAAAGGAAGCAACTGACCAAGGATTAATCTCCAAGATTTACAAGCAGCTCATGCAGCTCAATAACAAAAAAACAAACAACCCAATCCAAAAATGGGCAGAAGACCTAAACAGACATTTCTCCAAAGAAGATATACAGATTGCCAACAGACACATGAAAGAATGCTCAACATCATTAATCATTAGAGAAATGCAAATCAAAACTACAATGAGGTATCATCTCACACCGGTCAGAATGGCCATCATCAAAAAATCTAGAAACAATAAATGCTGGAGAGGGTGTGGAGAAAAGGGAACCCTCTTGCACTGTTGGTGGGAATGTAAATTGATACAGCCACTATGGAGAACAGTATGGAGGTTCCTTAAAAAACTAAAAATAGGACTACCATACGACCCAGCAATCCCACTACTGGGCATATACCCTGAGAAAACCATAATTCAGAAAGAGTCATGTACCAAAATATTCATTGCAGCTCTGTTTACAATAGCCAGGACATGGAAGCAACCTAGGTGTCCATCATCGGATGAATGGATAAAGAAGATGTGGCACATATATACAATGGAATATTACTCAGCCATAAAAAGAAATGAAATCGAGGTATGTGTAATGAGGTGGATGGAGTTAGAGTCTGTCATACAGAGTGAAGTAAGTCAGAAAGAGAAAAAGAAATACAGTATGCTAACACATATATATGGAATCTAAGGAAAAAAAAAAAAAGGTCATGAAGAACCTAGTGGCAAGATGGGAATAAAGACACGGACCTACTAGAGAATGGACTTGAGGATATGGGGAGGGGGAGGGGTGAGATGTGACAGGGTGAGAGAGTGTCATGGACATATATACACTACCAAATGTAAAATAGATAGCTAGTGGGAAGCAGCCGCATAGCACAGGGAGATCAGCTCGGTGCTTTGTGACCACCTAGAGGGGTGGGATAGGGAGGGTGGGAGGGAGGGAGATGCAAGAGGGAAGAGATAAGGGAACATATGTATATGTATAACTGATTCACTTTGTTATAAAGCAGAAAGTAACACACCATTGTAAAGCAATTATACTTCAATAAAGATGTTTAAAAAAAATAAAAAATAAAATAAATAAAATAAAAAAAGTTAATTAACTGGAGTAGAGAGAGGAAGAAATTAATGAGACAAAGAGGTAGAAAATGTCAAACAGAACTTTTTAAAAGGAGAGTAGAAAAGCAAAGTAATATTCTAAGAGATAATGGATGAGACTCTTCTCAGATTAATGAAAGACATGAATCTTCAGTTGAAGTATAATGAGCTCTACAAATGATACATTTTTAAAACCCTACCCATAGGCTCATATTGTGAAAATTGAACATCAAAGTCAAAATGCAACACCATAAAAGGGACTTGAGGGAAAAAAATAGATTATCTATAAGAACAACAATTAAACTGACAGCAGAGTTCTCACCAGTGACAACAGAAGCCAGAACACAATAGACTAAAACCTTTAAATGACTAAGGGAAAATAAATTTTGTCCCAGAATTCCATATGCAGCTAATATATGACTCAAGGAGGAGGGGGAAATAGTCACTTTCAGATAAAGGCTGAGACTTACATGTCATAACAGAAATATCTATTAAAGGAAATAATACAGGAAAAAGAAAATTGAACCCTAAGACACGAGTGAGAGGCAAGAAGCAAGGGTAGGGCTTCCCTGGTGGCACAGTGGTTGAGAATCTGCCTGCCAATGCAGGGGACACGGGTTCGAGCCCTGGTCTGGGAGGATCCCACATGCCGCGGAGCAACTAGGCCCGTGTGCCACAATTACTGAGCCTGCGCGTCTGGAGCCTGTGCTCCGCAACAAGAGAGGCCGCGATAGTGAGAGGCCCGCGCAACGCGATGAAGAGTGGCCCCCACTTGCCGCAACTAGAGAAATCTCTCGCACAGAAACAAAGACCCAACACAGCCATAAATAAATTAAATAAATAAATAAAGATACATGAAATTGTTAAAATTAAAAAAAAAAGGAAGCAAGGGTAAGCAAGGAAACTGGTAAATAAATAGGTAAAGTTATGCAAGCACTGAATGAAAAAATAAAATTAGTAACAACAGTAAGGACTTGGAGGACTTAAAACAAGTAGAACTAAAATTCTATAAAAAAGAAACATGGGCATGGGAAAAGGGAAAATCAGAATTAAAATGTTCTAAAGTGCTTGAATTATTCAGGATAAGGTTATTGTTGTAGTTGTTGTTTTAATTAACTATGCACGTTAAAAAGTTAAATGTAACCAATAAAAGAAAAGAAATAGAATAAATAAATTTCAAAAACAGTTGAAGTTAAAAAGGGCAATAGAGAATATTTTATTAACCTAAAAGAAAGTAGGGAAGAAAAAAAAGCAGAGAAAAAGCATGGTAAATAGAAAACAGAAAATAAAATGGTAAGTATAATTTTAAATATAGTCATAATCTTATAAATTAGTTGGATTTAATGTGTTAAAGAGAAATCCTCTGATTGAATATTTATAAATTTGGCCATATGCTATTTACCAAAGACTCATCTGAAACATAATGAAATATAAATGTTAGAAGTATCAATATATGTATGGGAAGAGATGTCTGGGTATACTGAACTAAAGAAAAAATAAAAAGCTGGTATAACAGCATGAGTATCATAAAAGGAAGACTAAACAAAAAAATACAGATATAGATATGTACCTATGTAGATATAGTTGTAATCATTACATAAGGATAAAAGAGGCAATTCACCAGTAAGAATAATAACTCACACTTATGGAACACTTACTATGTGCCAAACACTGTTTTAAGTGCTTTTTATATGTATTAATTTATTTAATCTTCACAATGATCCCCAAGGCACAGCCCATCTTACAGATGAGAATACTGAATTACAGGAAAGGTCCAGAGCTAGTCAATGGCATAGGTATGATTCAAACCCAGCCAGTCTGCCTCCAGTGTCTAAACCCTGCACTTTTTGCTAACAGCACAGCTTCAAAATATATGAAGCACCCATTTACAGAACTGCAAAGAAAAATTAGCAAATTCACATCATAATAGAAAATTTAATATGCATATCTCAGTACCTAATTAAGCTAATAAAAAATTAGTGAAGATACAGAACACAATTAAAATACTTGATCTAATGGCTCTATATAAAACACCATTCCCAACAATTAGAAAATACATATTCTTTTCAAAAAGCATAAAACATTTATAAAAATAGATCACATAAAGTGTTGCAAAGCAGTTCGCTATATAAATCCCAGAGAATGAAAAGCACAGAGACCATGATCTCTGACTACAGTGTAATTAAATTAGAAATCAATAACAAAAAGATAACCCAAATAACCCATATACTTGGAAATTCTGAAACACACTTTTAAGTATATTAATGGTCAAAGGACAAATCGTAATGTACATAATAAAATCTTTAGAAAAAATGATGCCAAAAATACTGCATATCAAAGTTACAGAAGGTAGTTAAAGTACTAAGTAAATGATAATTTTATATTCTTAAAAGTGTATGTTAGAAATGAAGGAAGATTAAAAATTAATGCGCTTCATTGTGCAACTAAAGATAGGAAAAAACTCAAGAAGATATAAATGGGAATTGATAAAGTAAGAGTAACTAATATAATACACAAAAAACCTCTTATAAGTTGTTTCTAGAAGTTTTTATAAAATTAGTCCTGAGGAAGAAGAGTACAAGCCACCTCAAACACAAACTTGGGAGATCAGGGTCTCCCTCCATTCACCACTGTGTGACCCGTCGGTGGGTTTCTTAATCTCTCTGGGCAGCAGTTTGTACATCTATAAAATTAGTCAGTTAGATCAACTCAGAAACTTTACTGTTCCAAGACTCACAGAGACCATTTACTAAGAAGAATACATATGGAATTATAAAGCAAACGGCAGCTATAGGAGAAATGTCTTTGGTCCTGATGCAAACAACTTTACAATATAACCAGGAGGTGAGGAGACACAATCTATGGGCAGCTCCTCCCTTGGTGCCACCTGAGATTGGGCTAGGAAAATGCTAGCAAATTCCCAACTGAGCAAGGAAACAACTTTATTCAAAATCCTGCTCCTGGAGAATTCATAACTACCAGCTGTAGAGGTTCTAAGATTATTGGATCCATGTGAGTCTGAAGTCCCAAATGTATGGCAAGTTCAGGACGTGCACAGTAAAGAGTAAACACTCAAAAATATTTTTGAATAAATGAACTAAGATGATGCATGAAAGGAAGTACTGATCTAGATTTTAGGGTAAAGCCAGTTTAATTAATCACTCAGTTCACTTATTTAAAAAAAAAAAAAAAAAAAAGTTGGACTAAACGCCTAAGAGCCTAAGTCTTTAAATTAGACTAAATCATGGCTGACAATGATGGATACATATCCTGACTAACTAGAAAAATGGACTCCAGCCTTTCTCATGTGCCTGTGGATATTAGGGCAGGAAGAGGCCACAGAAATCACAGGTGGTGTGAATGCAGCCCAAAAGTTTCTTACAACTTCTCTACCTAGAGAATGACAGATTGAATGCAGTCCACGATTTGACAAAAAGATGCTCACCATGTGGACAGGTTCCTTGATAAGTGGAAATGTGCTCTCTCTTTTTTTTTTTTTTTTTCAGAGTTGCAAGGATTTTTTTTTTTTAATTTTATTCGAGTATAGTTGATTTACAATGTTGTGTTAGTTTCAGGTGTACAGCAAAGTGAATCAGTTATACATGTACATATATCCACTCTTTTTTTAGATTATTTTCCCATATAGGCCATTACAGAGTATTGAGTAGAGTTCCCTGTGCTATAGAGTAGGTCCTTATTATGAGTACACCATAGCATCTAATTTGATCTGTCTGTGTTAAATCAGGTTTGTGATGAGTCTTGTTTTTAAAGGGATGAGGGGGTAAAAGTGTGCTAACAGCACTGAAGGTAACCAATGCCCTGTTACACAGATTGGTGCACAGGTGTGCAAAAAGCTCCAAAAAGTCAATCTATAATCTTAAACTCATAGAGTAATAATAATAAGCATCAAAAATGTAGGAACCTATACAGATTCAAAAAAGGACTTCCTGCCCTTTCCAAAAACATGAGGAAGCCCAAGTCAACCCAAAAAACTTCAGCTAATGGGGCTCTTCCCCTGCACGACTTAAACATGTGTGTCCTCCCAAAGCAGACCACTCCCCAGCAGTCAATATTAACCACGGAGGGGAGAGAAGCCCAGTTCCTTGTACCCTTAATGCCACTTTCCCCGTGTCAGTGCTCCCCTCATTACAGGTGAACTAACATTAGAATGGAACATTTAGGGTAGATCTAGAAGAATAAATTCAACAGTTTTCAGTTTCCTGTCTCAGACCAGAACTGGAAAGTCAGAAAACATCTCTCTGGGGAATAAGGCTGTGTAATTGTTTTGGAGATGGTGTGGCAGCCTCCCAAAGACCTAACTGTTTAAAAGATCATCTCCTATCACTTATATGTGGAATCTAAAATATGACACAAATGAACCTATCTACGAAACTGAAACAGAATCATAGACATAGAGAACAGACTTGTGGTTGCCAACACAAGTTGTGGGGCGGGGGGTGGGAGGGATGGAGTGGGAGTTTGGGATTAGCAGAGGCAAACTGTTGTATACAGAATGGATAAAGAACAAGGCCCTACTGTATAGCACAGGGAACTATATTCAATATCCTGTAATAAACAATAATGAAAAAGATTGTATATATGTATAACTGAGTCACTTTGCTGTGCAGCAGAAATTAATACAACATTGTAAATCAACTATACATCAATAAAATTTTTTAAATAAATAAATAAAAGAACATCTCTAACATGCCTTGGCTGTGCTGAGCTTTCCTGAGCACTCAGTCTACAAATGGTCGGTGTGTTTGGAACATTAAGCAGGGGCCAAAACCTTGGGCATGCCACCCACTGACCCTTCCAGGATCCTGAGGACCAGCTGCTTCTTGGTGACATGGGTCTTGGCTGAGAAACGGGTCCCCCTTTTCCTTTATGAGATTGTCTCCCTCTTGCTTCCTGCCATCTTTGTCCAGCTCCCCAAGAGGAGGGCTCCTTCTGCCAGCGGTAAACCATCTCCTCTGAAATTCGGCCAAGCCAGCCAGAAAAAAACAAGATCCAGCATTTCCTCATTCAAGGGAGACAGAAGACAAGAACTTTCAAATTTGCTTCTTCAATAAAGGCCCATAAGGGGACTTCCCTGGTGGTCCACGCTTAAGAATCTGCCTTCCAATACAGGTGACGTGGGTTCAATACCTGGTCAGGGAACTAAGACCCCACATGCTGCGGGGCAACTGAGCCCACGTGCCTCAACTACTGAGCCCATGCGCCTCAACTAGAGAGCCCACGCACTCTGAAGCCCACACGCCACAACTAGAAAGAAGTGTGTGCACCACAACGAAGAGCCCGCACGCTGCAACAAAAGGTCCCGCGTGCAGCAACTAATACCTGACAAAGCCAAAAATAAATAAATAAATAAATATATATATATATATATATATATATATATATTTTTTTTTTTTTTTTTTAAAGCCCATAAGTCACCATTTGCCCTCAATTCTCTACACATCCCTTCAAAACGCTGGAAACTAACGGGAATTCATCTTTACAAGGCTCGTGTTCTTACGCTAAGAAAAAGTTTAAATGTGAAAACACAAAAGAAGGATGCTTCTTTTTGTCTCTGTTCCCTTCCTTGAGGCTCTTATTCTGCCTTCCTCTCTCCCCGCCCCTTTGACTTCCAGATATGCATTGGGCAGTCAGCACAGCTCCAAATTCCACAGAGTCATGTATTTTTTAAATGTCGGTCTTTAAAAGGCACCACTGCCAATGGTTCAGTCGCATTGCAGGGATTTAATTACCTAAATGAAGCACACTCAAAGAAATGCACGTTGGGCTTTTTTTCTTTCCACAACTCCACTTCAATTTCTATTTTTCCCCCTCTAATTGAAATTAATTTCCCTTGCTGTTTTGTGTTACAAAACACCTGGATGGGGTTATTATTCTGGAAAGGTAATTATAAAATCAGAAGGCTAACCACGATGCGGATTTCCTAAATCGCAGGTGGCAATGGTAGCAAGTGCCGACGAAAGGGAAAATATTCACAAATGCAGGCTAAATTCTCTTGCAGAGAAACCCCCACAGGCCTAGCAATGCCCCAAATCAGGTGATGATGCCTGAAGGCTTCCATTGTGACACACTGTCCAGATCCCCCTGTAGGACTAATGAACCTGCACCTGCACCTGCATTGAGAGCTCCTGGCAGACCACATCATCTCTCAGCGCCCCCTGTGGTGACTGACTTGTCCAAGGTCACATATGCTTCTGCGAGCAACTGGCTCCATTGACTGGTCCTCCCGGACCTTCTCATCCCAACTTGGGACAACTCTGAAGGGCCATCCCAGCTTCAGAGCTCCCTGAGGCACCATCCTAAGGATTTCATTGACACTGACACTTCACTGAAGCTGGACATCACAGCCCAGCTTTGCCCTCTGCCCTGTCCTGCTCCTGCCCTTCCAAGGTGTAGATCCCAAGAGCACTTCCTAGAAAGCCCCCTGCACACTCAGTCAGCATCAGGGCAGGCTTCCTGGGGAACCCAACCTGCAAAGAGGGGAGACAGAGTTGGATAAAAAAAAAACTGACCTGACATTCACTGTATCTTCCAATCAAGTCAATCAACACTAATCCATTTATTTCATGGCTAAGAGTTTTTTAAGACTCATTAGTACCAGCTCACTAATGGCTGCTCACATTAGTCCCAGCCTAAAGTCCAAGAAAAAACAGATGACAGCCCTGGGAAGTCATCAGGAAAAGGAAAGCTAATTGGCAGCATGTACGAACAGCCTCAAAAACATTCACATGCTTTGACCCAATAAATTACATTTTTATGGGATATGCTTGTATCCCATCTGGTTCCCAAAATTGCTGGAGGTGGCTTACAAAAGTGCTTATTATTCAGCAAACCAAACTAAATAAATCAACAATGTGAGGCAAAATAAAGACAACATAAAGGCAGGGGTGAGGTGAGTTTGCAAGAGTGGCTATAAGAACAGGCCAGATAAAGGCCTTTAGAGGCCCCCATCCCCATGCAGGCAACTCAAAGGCAATACTAGACCAAACACAAAACATACATCTTGCATCGAAATGAAAATAGCTCTCTTTCTAGACGTCCTGCTATTAAATTCTCCATGGGTATACGGAAAATGAAAAAGTATAGCAATAGTGTTTGAGGCACCTCATCGTGTGTTTGAACCACCTGGTGGTAACCCAGCCTGCTGAGGTTTTATACCACTGCTGAGGATGATTTGGCTTTGGGAAGAACTCTGGCTGGTTAAGCAATACCATGTTGTATATAATCAATGAAAACAAGACGGTGGCTGAGAAGCGGTGAAGGTGCTCCTGGGACTGTGGCCTGAAGAGGCGGAGGAGATTCGGTCCCGCCATTTAGTTCCTAGAGCATCTCTCCCCCAGGGGGCTGAGAGCAACACTCCAAACACAACTCAGAAATAGTCATTTTAAAGGGACCAGAACATAAACAACAAGGTCCTACTGTATAGCACAGGGAACTATATTCAATATCCTGTGATAAACCATAATGGAAAAAATATTAGAAAAAGAATGTCTACATGTGTGTAACTGAGCCACTTTGCTGTACAGCAGAGATTGGCACCACATTGTACATCAACTATACTTCAATAAAATTTTTTTGAAAAAAATAAAGAGGCCAGAACATGTTGGTCTAAGTTGTGGTGGTCCCGCTGGATCCAAGGATAAAATGGAGAAGGTCTAAAGGAGTGGAAGGCCTGAATCCCTGTCTTAGCCAGCTCAGGCTGCTCTGACAAACTACCATAGACCAGGTGCTTAAACAACAAACATTTATTTCTCACAGTTCTGGAGGCTGGAAAGTCTGAGATTTTGTTCTTGGTGAGGGTCCGTTTCCTGGCTTGCACTGTATCCTCACATGGAAGAAAGAGTGGGCTCTAGTCTCACTTCCTCTTCTCATAAGGGCACCAAACCCATCATGGGGGCTCCACTCCCATGACCTCATGTATACATAACCACCTCCCAAAGGTCTCACCTGCAAATACCATCACATTGGGAGCTAGAGCTTCAACATATGAATTTTGGAGGGACACAGATATTGAGTCCATGACAATATCCTTTGAACAGTCCTCTAAAGGTTATTTTCCACACCAGACCTTTGACAAAATTTGGGCAGCTGAGTTTTCAGTTACATTCTCTGCCAAATAGCAGGAGAGCAGATGCCTTCTGTCTGGGCAGAGCCCTGAGCACTGACATCAGTTGATACACAGGAGGGCTTGGAGGTTCCAAGGAGAAGAGCGCCTGGCTAAGAAAGGGTTCTCCCTTTTTCCAATTTTCCCAATAGAAGAATGAACGGGCAATCAAGGTCTCGACATATTCGGTCATGGAGTTGTACGTTACAGTGATTCTTAGTCTAAAAAAATCTTTTTAAGCGGGAACTACAAATTGTTAAATAGAGACTTTAATGTTATTTATTTAATGTTATTAAGAACTTTAATGTTTTTGATGTATCCTCTAAGAAACCCTCCTAATGCTATTTAATGTTATTAAGAACTTTAACGTTATTGATGTTAAACACCAGTAAAGCACCTATAACTCATAGAATATTGAATTTTTAGCTCTAGGAATATATTCTTTAAAAATCATCCTAAATGTCATAAAATAGTGTACACAGAGACATTCATTACAGGTTATAATAATGATAACCTGGAAACAACTTGGATAACCTTCAATAGAGGAACACTTAAGTAAGTAAAGTAGTAGGAATCAAGAACAGTCAATAACAAATATTAATTACTAATTATGTTACAATGTTTAGTAAAAAGCTTACAAGGAAAATTGCATTTGCTGTGGAGATATAACTGTTTTAAAAGCTAACAAAACCCATGCACATAAAAATGACTAGAAGGATATATATAAAAATGATAATGTTTGGTAACAATAACTGTATAATTGTATTTTATTTTTTTTAATTTTACATTATCTTTCTTAAACTTTTATTGTAATAATAGTTATATAATAAATTTGCAAGAAAAAAAAAAGATGTGGAGAATATTCAAACGCCTGACAGATTCATAGAATTTCCAAAATGGCATCCAGAATGGAGCACAAGGTAGAGTTCAGGAAGATCCACTGATTGATTAGGGCCAGCCCCAGTGCCTCCGCAGGACCCCACCACAGTGAAAGAACCCACACTCAAGTGAGAGCTGACATCCTGACCAAGTGAGGGACCTTCCTTCCCAAAGAAACAACCCCAGGATTTGATTCAAACTCAGCTGTTTCCTGAGTCTCCATTTATTTCCTAAGCCAATGTCTGAATTGAACCACTGCTGCATTTCAGTCTCACCAAAGCCTCTGTCTTCAGCAAAAAAAAGAAATGCAGTCACTATAGAAGAAAAAATAATAAATGAAAAGGGCAAGTCTCACTTTCCCTGAGTGAAATCTCACAGCAATTTCTGGAATGGAAGTGGTACTGCCTCTAATTTCCCCTGGGGAGCCTGAAGCAGGGACTAAGTCCTTGTCCCTACAAAACACTGACTGCCTCCCAGCTATGGAGATATATTTTCAAAACTAAACTTCAGAACCTATGCTCCTGACCATTGGGATGGAATATTTGAAGTTGGAGCTGTTCTGAACAACCAGGACTTCTGGTTCACAGTAAATGGCCCTTCCTCAGCTGGTGACCCAGGCGCTGCCCCCATGGTACTACATATGAGAAATCCAGTAGCTGTATTTTTCAAAACCCTTTAGAACATAAATGGACAAAATAGTTTTTAAATTACTTCTAGGTATGAGACAATGAACAGTAGGATGTAGATGCCAAAATGGTAGAGTTTCTAAAATATTTTAATGGTTTGCGTGGATGAGGCAGCAGAATGTTTGAAAGGAGAGCTGTTGAAGGAAATCCTAGCTGAGAAGCTGTGTTGGTCACAGCTATCACTGTGGTGCCATGTTTGTGAAGGGAGCAGGGAACTCAGGAGATACTTGAAATGCCTCCTTAGGGCTGAATTTCTGAGGCAATAAGTACATTGTGAACAAAATTTATCCCACAGGCCTCCACATTTTACATCCAGGGTTCTCCTACAAACAAGCTATTCCCTCCAAAATCCTCTCCTAACCACTGAGAAGCCAGTCTTGGTGACTGGATCTTTCTTGTGATGTAAATCCCATGGATAGGGTACTAGCTTAAGCTGTCACTAGCCCCTTTTGCATAAGTTCCAGAAGTTTCCTGATTCAAGTTTTGTGAGACGAAAAGAGGAGGTACAATGAGGACACTGATTGCCTGAGAGGCTTGTGGACAGAGAATCACTGAGGAGACACAAGGGGTCCCACGGTGGGCAGGCCCAGGGCACTAGGCTGAGCCTCACCCATCCTGCTGCTGGGATCCAGCTTCCCTACCCCCCTCATCACCAGCAGAGAAAGGACCACTGGGACTGCATTCATCACCCATCTCCACCAAGACTCTGTGCGGCTTCCCTGAAACCCAGAAACATCTGGGGCAAAGTATATAAAGGACACCTAAGGGACTTCCCAGACAGTCCAGTGGTTAAGACTCCACGCTTCCACTGCAGGGGTCCCAAGTTCAATCCCTGGTCGGGCAACTAAGCTCCCACAAGCCGCAAAGTGCAGCCAAAAAAAAAGCAACTAAGAACAACTCCAAGGATTCTGGAGCGGGTCAGTGAAGGAGATGAGGACCCCCTCCCCAAAAGATGGAGCTGGGTAGGACTAGATGGTGGGACCACAGCCTTTCCTGGAGTCCTATGATCACAGGCCCACCTTCTCTCAGTCACATATGAGGACACATGTAAACTCAGTGGACATAAACTAAACCGTAATATCCGTGAGAGCAGGCATCACGCCTATTCACTCACCACTGTACCCACAGCTCAGGGCCCGCTATGGAGCAGAGCCTCTAATGAGTTGCTGCATGAAAGGATAAGCCCTCTTGGTCTTCAGGGTCGATTATGGCTTCCCTGTCGTCCCTGTGGTCTCTGCACACCCTCCAGAAGCTGCTGGTGTTGCAGAAAACAGATGATCTTTGCAGAACACCAGTCTGCTTTGTTTCCCCCCAAGGAGAGACAGAGTCTTCTTTAGGGGATCATAGAAACTCAAGAGCCATGATGTGGAGTTACAGGGACAGGCAGATGGTCCAGACCCTGCCCAAGCCTAACACAGGACCTGCAGTCTTCAGAAGATAGAGGTGGTCCCGCCATAGCTCACCTTTAGCTTGCCCTAAAAATGTCCCCTTGGGCTTCCCTGGTGGTGCAGTGGTTGAGAATCCGCCTGCCAATGCAGGGGACACGGGTTCGAGCCCTGGTCTGGGAAGATCCCGCATGCTGCGGAGCAACTGGGCCCGTGAGCCACAACTACTGAGCCTGCGCGTCTGGAGCCTGTGCTCCGCAACAAGAGAGGCCGCGACAATGAGAGGCCCGCGCACCGCGATGAAGAGTGGCCCCCACTTGCCACAACTAGAGAAAGCCCTCGCACAGAAACGAAGACCCAACACAGCCATAAATTAATTAATTAATTTTTTTTTTTTTTAAATGTCCTCTAGGCTCTGATCTCCCATTGTCTCAAGGGTCATCCCTGCAGCCATCATCCGGCACCCTACCTATGCTCTGCAAAGTTCACTTAGCAAGACTTTGCCTCTTCTGTGTTTTCCCAATTTTTTATAGTAAGCCTGCACTGATTTTATAATGGGAAAACCCACTCTATTTTAAATTGTTTAAAATAAATTCAAGTTTTCTAAGGTGAAAGAGAAATTTTGCTCCAGTTACTGCTCATGGCTGTGAATCCAGGGAGTTTATTTTGGTACCATCAACACCCACTCCAAAGTCCCATATGGTCTGTGCATAAGTAAATACATTCTACTTTTTTAAAGGGCTGTACACAGTTTCACTCTGCATTTCAAATAGAAATATAAACTTCTCAGTTGTTATGAGAAAAAAAAAAAAAAAAACCTACCCTGGATCCGTGGAACTAACCCTTCCTTTCTTCCATGTTTCATCCCAAGGACATGGAGATCATTTTTCAAGGATTTAGCCATCGATTTATCTGAGCTACTTCGCTCTGCCCCTTAACAGAGCCATTCACAAATTTGTGAAATACCCAAGATTTGCTCTCAGCGCTCCCCTTCCGCACCTGTCCCCCTTATGATGCCCCTTCATTCTTACATTCATGAAACAAATGATCCAGTGCCAGCTATTTGCCAGCCTCTGCGCTAGGCTCTGGGGATACAGCAAGGAACAAACAAATCAAAAAATTCCCCGCCCTGAAGAAGATTGTGTCAAAAACAAAGGGAATTTCCCAAAGATAAATCCTCAGGGATATTCAAACAGGACAGCAGGCAGCTGGGCAAGACCCAGGTCTGTCCAAGGGGGTTGGGGTGTTGGGAGGAACCCTTACCCAAAAAGCTGAGTCTGCAAGGGAGGAATTTCAGGGCCAGCATTCTCCCACCAGGGCCAGCACTGAGGACAGAGGGCCTTGCCCACAGCACCAGACTACCCTCCAGGCCAGCCAACCCCAGACCTAAGGCTCCCACAAAGCAAGAGCACCAAAACTTCATTTTTGAAAACATTCACAGTTTCTATTTTAAAAGAAGCATCAAAGTGTCATGGGAAAAATCAGAACTTTGCTTGACTTCTTAACACTAATTTTACAACTTAATTTTTTTCTTTTTATTCAACTACATAGGGGTAGAGGAAGAACCATAAACATTTTAGTTCTTAGGGCCTCCAAAATTACTCCTGATGTGGCCTTGGCTCCATATTACCCTGGTTGTGTGTCACCCTCCACTCTTAAGTGTAAAATCAATGTCCCCAACCACTGACCCCCAAAAACAACACTCCCCAGTCTGCCCGACCAGACCCCCTCCCAGCTGAAGCTTTGCCCTTAGCCTGGCCTGGGCAGCTGCGTGTCTACCAGCCTGAAATGAGGACTGTAAACTTTTCTCCCTCTCAAAGTCCCTCCTCTAAGGAGCTTACATCCTGGCTGTTTTCATTTGCGAGCAAATCTTAAATAAACAGCTTTCGTAGAATAAACTTGGCCTTTGAAACACAGATACTCACACTTTTTCTCAGTCTCTCTGCCTCACCCCTCTTCCTCTTCCAAATACCTTTGTCTCCTTCTTGTCCTCCCCACACGCATGCCTCCCTGCCCCTGAGCCATTTCCCTGGGAGAACCATCCTCCTGACGGCCTTGCCGCCCTGCCGCTGCTCACCCACAGTGACTCGCCAGTTTCTCTCTGTCCTTCTGCAGTTGAACTTCTCAAGCCCATGCGCTGCCTTTCTGGAGTTGCCACCAACTCACCCCTTACCTCCTGCACACTGGCCGCCCCACCTCGACCACAGCCATGAAAGCAAGGCCACCACTGTCTCTATAAAATCACCAATGGCCTCTTGGTCATTGAATCCAGCACCTTTACTCAATCTCGAATCTCTCTCTGATAATTCTGACACTACCTCTAATCATGACAATAACTACTGTTTACTGAGCTCTTAAGATGTCTAGATGGCATGCTAAGCCTTTAGTGTTCATTATATTATTTCATCTTCACCAGCTAAAGAGGACCACAGAAGAGGGACACTCCACTGAGAGTGGGGGTGGTCTGTCTCCTTGCCCTGACTCTAGAGCTACTTTGGCCAATAAAACACAATGGAAGCACAGCTGTGCCAGCTGCCAGGCCTTGACCTTAACAGGCCGGCAGCCTCTGCTTTCTGTCTCCTAGAACACTCGCTCTTGGACCTCCGAGCTGCCATGATGGAGAGAGCACACAGAGCAGACCTCATGCAGAGGGATGCCCCACTGGCCCCAGCCCCTGGAGCCATCCCAACACAGGTCCCAGACCTTCTGGAGCACAGACATGCTGTCCCCACCTGGCCCTGCCCAAAATGCAGATTCACAAATACAACAAGTTGTAAGACATTAAGTTGTGAGTAGTATATGCTGTAATAGATACAGAACATAGAAGTTACTATTACTATCACTTTTATTTTTTATTATTGTACTATTTTTTTATCACTACTATTACTCATTTTATGCTGAGGAAATGGAGCCTCAGAGATGTTCAGTTCGCTGCCCGAGGTCCCACAGCTAGTCCTCTCAACACCTCAACCCTGTCTCGGCACGAGGATGCTCCACTTTGAAGCTTTCCCTCCCTTCAGTCTTCTTTCTTTGCTGGTGTGCTGCCCTATAGGATGAGGATAAAGCTAGATAGTGCATGCAAAGTATTCAGCACCGGGTACCACATAATAGGCAATGAACAAAAGGTCTGCCAATAAACGCTATCTTTACCCTTGTTGATTGCATACCATTCCCTGGCCATTTGATTCTAGGGAGAGATGATCTAGGTGCCAGTCTGCCTGCCCCTGCTGACCAGTCAGGGAGTTCCATCCAGTCCCACTCTCAGCTCCATCCCTACCCTCTACTGCCAACTGCCCACTGAACAGATCCCCTGAGGGTGGTCAGGTCTCAGTGCACAGACAAGAAACTCCAAATTGAAGGCATCAGCCCCCATCCTACTCAGACTGGAGCCCGCCTCTCTGGCCCGTTTCTCTCAGTGGCAATGCCTATCTTCCCATTTCCATGCATAAAAAGAAGGCAAGTTGATCCTTATTAGTTATCTATTTTATAAAGACCTACTGTATAGCACAGGGAACTCTACTCAGTACTCTGTAATGACCTATATGGGAAAAGAATCTAAAAAAAAGTGGGTATATGTATATGTGTAACTGATTCACTTTGCTATACAGCAGAAACTAATGCAACATTGTAAATCAGCTATACCAGCCGTCCCCAACCTTTTTGGCACCAGGGACTGTTTTTGTGGAAGACAATTTTTCCACAGGTGGGGGTGGAGGGGATGGTTCAGGCAGTAATACAAGCAATAGGGAGCGATGGGGAACGGCAGATGAAGCTTCGCTTGCTTGCCCACCACTCACCTCCTGCTATGCGGCCTGGTTCCTAACAGGCTGCGGACTGCTAGCAGTCCGCAGCCTGGGGGTTCAGGACCCCTGAGCTATGCTCCAATAAAAAGTAAAAAAGAAAAAAAAAAAAAGAAGAAGAAGAAGGCAAGTTCAGCTCTTACATCTTATTCAGCCCTGACATACAGCCACCAGGTTCCTTTTGTAGCTTCCTTTGCAAAGTCCATCCTTCCCCATCTTTCCATTTCACAGATACCACGCTGTTCAGGCCATCTTCACCCCACCTGTGGAACCAAAGTCTCCATCCTCCTCTCTCTGCCCCGCCTGAATCTAGTCCCTTCACACTGTCACACAACTAGTCTCACTAAAATATTGGGTTGTCCAGAAAGTTCATTTGGGTTTTTCAAAACATCTTATGGAAAAACCCGAATGAACTTTTTAGCCAACCCAATATAAGACTCTTAGCTTGCAGCTGTCCTCTAAAATCCCTAAGGCCATGCCCACAAGTTCAAGTACAAAGTCCTCAGCTTGGTGCTGAAGTGACTCCACTACGTGGGCCCACCTTACCTCCCCTGCCCACCTTGGCCATCACTACAGCTCAGCAGGCACCCTCTGCCCCTCTGGAAGTCCCTCATTTTTTGTCATGATGCCCTCTCCCACCAAGACAAGGTTATGGTGAAGAGAAGGTAAGAACGGGGTGGAGCCCAACATCCAAGAGGCTTGTCTACTTCATTCATGAGGCCTGCCACCCCTCCACAGCTCTCTGATCAACCTGCCCTTGAACCTAGGGAATGTGGAGCACCTAAGAGAATTTGTTTTGCCATTTGGTTTGCACCTTCTTGCATTGTTAATTACCTGAGCCACAGTATCTTGGACAATAGAACTAGGCAGACAGCAGGTTGTTTATATCAAATGAAATGAGAATTGAAATAGTCCATCCTAGTCTTGCCCTCACCCCTATTCTTTCTCATTTGGGAATGTGGAATAAGTAAATGGATGCATATGCACCCAGTCATGACACAGATAACTGAGTAAGAATGAAGGATTCTCGAGCAGGACCTTCAAGATGGTGGAGGAGTAAGAAGTGGACATCACCTTCCTCCCCATAAGTACATCAAAAATACATCTAGGGGCTTCCCTGGTGGCTCAGTGGTTGAGAATCTGCCTGCCAAAGCAGGGGACACGGGTTCCAGCCCTGGTCTGGGAAGATCCCACATGCCACGGAGCAACTGGGCCCGTGAGCCGCAATTACTGAGCCTGCACGTCTGGAGCCTGTGCTCCACAACAAGAGAGGCCGCGATGGTGAGAGGCCCGCGCACCGCGATGAAGAGTGGTCCCCACTTGCCACAACTAGAGAAAGCCCTCGCACAGAAACGAAGACCCAACACAGTCATAAATAAATAAATAAATAAATAAAAAAAAGAACGTGAATTTCTTTAAAAAAAAAAAGTTCATTAAAAATACATCTACATAGGGAACAACTCCTACAGAACACCTACTGAATGCTGGCAGAAGACCTCAGACTTCGCAAAAGGCAAGAAACTACCCACGTACCTGGCCACGTGGTTGACAGGGTCTTGATGCTCTGGCTGGGTGTCAGGCCTGAGCCTCTGAGGTGAGAGAGCCAAGTTTAGGACATTGGACCACCAGAGACCTCCAGGTCCCATGTAATATCAATCACCGAGAGCTCTGCCAGAGATCTCCGTCTCAACGCTAAGACCAAGCTCCACTCACTGACCAGCAAGCCCCACTCTTGGACACCCTATACCAAACAACTAGCAAGACAGGAACACAAGCACACCCATTAGCAGAGAGGCTGCCTAAAATCATAATAAGTTCACAGACACCCCAAAACACACCACCGGACGCAGTCCTGCCCACCGGAAAGACAAGATCCACCCTCAGCCACCAGAACACAGGCACCAGTCTCCTCCACCAGGAAGCCTACAAAACCCACTGAACCAACATTACCCACTGGGGGCAGACACCAAAAACAACGCGAAATACGAACCTGCAGCCTGCGAAAGGGAGACCCCAAACAGAGTAAGTTAAGCAAAATGAGAAGAAAGAGAAATATGCAGCAGATGAAGGAGCAAAGTAAAAACCCACCAGACCAAACAAATGAAGAGGAAATAGGCAGTCTACCTGAAAAAGAATTCAGAGTAATGACAGTAAAGATAATCCAAAATCTTGGAAATAGAATGGAGAAAATACAAGAAATATTTACCAAGGACCTAGAAGAACTAAAGAGCAAACAAACAATGATGAACAACACAATAAATGAAATGAAAAATTCTCTAGGAGGAATCAATGGCAGAATAACGGATAAGTGACCTGGAAGATAAAATACTGGAAATAACTACCACAGAACAGTATAAAGAAAAAAGAATGAAAAGAATTGAGGACTGTCTCAGAAACATCTGGGACAACATTAAACTCACCAGCATTCGAATTATAGGGGTCCGAGAAAGAGGAGAAAAAGAAAGGGACTGAGAAAATATTTGGAGAGATTATAGTTGAAAACTTCCCTAACATGGGAAAGGAAATAATCAGTCAAGTCCAGGAAGTGCATAGAGTCCCATACAGGATAAATCCAAGGAGAAACACACCAAGACACATATTAAACTATCAAAAATTAAGTACAAAGAAAAAATATTAAAAGCAGCAAGGGAGGGCTTCCCTGGTGGCGCAGTGGTTGAGAATCTGCCTGCTAATGCAGGGGACACGGGTTCGAGCCCTGGTCTAGGAAGATCCCACATGCCGCGGAGCAACTAGGCCCGTGAGCCACAACTACTGAGCCTGCGCGTCTGGAGCCTGTGCTCCGCAACAAGAGAGGCCGCGATAGTGAGAGGCCCGCGCACCGCGATGACGAGTGACCCCCGCTTGCCACAACTAGAGACAGCCCTTGCACAGAAATGAAGACCCAACACAGCCAAAAATAAATAAATTTAAAAAAAAAAAAAAAAAAAAGCAGCAAGGGAAAAGCAACAAGTAACATACAAGGGAATCCCCATAAGGTTAACAGCTGATCTTTCAGCAGAAACTCTGCAAACCAGAAGGGAGTGGCAGGGCATATTTAAAGTGATGAAAGGGAAAAACCTACAACCAATATTACTCTAACCAGCAAG
The DNA here is from genome assembly GCF_028564815.1 of Eubalaena glacialis. Classification (NCBI taxonomy): domain Eukaryota; kingdom Metazoa; phylum Chordata; class Mammalia; order Artiodactyla; family Balaenidae; genus Eubalaena; species Eubalaena glacialis. The sequence goes on along the minus strand of NC_083722.1, from coordinate 61,659,432 downwards.
GATCTCATTCAGATTCGACAGAGAAACTAAAACCTTTACAGACAAGCAAAACCTAACAGAATTCAGCACCACCAAACCAGTTTTACAACAGATGCTAAATTCTCTAGGCAGGAAATACAAGACAAGGAAAAGACCTACAATAACAAACCAAAAACAATTAAGAAAATGGTAATAGGAACATACATATCAATAATTACCTTAAATGTAAAAGGATAAAATGCTCCAACCAAAAGACACAACCTGGCTGAATGGATGGATACAAAAACAAGACCCGTATATATGCTGTCTACAAGTGACCTACTTCAGACCTAGGGACACATACAGACTGAAAGTGAGGGGACGGAAAAAGATATTCCATACAAATGGAAATCAAAAGAAAGCTGGAGTAGCAATTCTCATATCAGACAAAATAGACTTTAAAATAAAGACTATTACAAGAGACAAAGAAGGACACTACATAATGATCAAGGGATCAATCCAAGAATAAGATATAATAATTGTACATATTTATGCACCCAACATCAGAGCACCTAAATACATAAGGCAAATGCTAACAGCCATAAAAGGGGAAATCGACAGTAACACAATCATAGTAGGGGACTTTAACACCCCACTTTCACCAATGGACAGATCATCCAAAATGAAAATAAATAAGGAAACACAAGCTTTAAATGACACGTTAAACAAGATGGACTTAACTGATATTTATAGGACATTCCATCTAAAAAAACAGAATACACTTTCTTCTCACGTGCTCATGGAATATTCTCCAGGATAGATCATATCTTGGGTCACAAAACAAGCCTTGGTAAATTTAAGAAAATTGAAATCATATCAGTATCTTTTCCAACCACATTGCTATGAGACTGGATATCAATTACAGGAAAAAAACTAAAAAACACAACCACATGGAGGCTAAACATTATGCTACTAAATAACCAAAAGATCACTGAAGAAATTAAAGAGGAAATCAAAAAATACCCAGGGGGCTTCCCTGGTGGCTCAGTGGTTAAGAATCCGCTTGCTAATGCGGGGGACATGGGTTCAAGCCCTGGTCCGGGAGGATCGCACATGCTACAGAGCAACTAAGCCTGTGCGCCACAACTACTGAGCCTGTGCTCCAGAGCCTGCGAGCCACAACTCCTGAAGCCTGGGTGCTTAGAGCCCATGCTCTGCAACAGGAGATGCCACCGAAATGAGAAGCCCACACACAGCAACAAAGACTAGCCCCCGCTCACCGCAACTAGAGAAAGCCGGCCCACAGCAACAAAGGCCCAACACAGTCAAAAATAAATAAATTTTTTAAAAAATACTTAGAAACAAATGACAGTGAAAACACGACGACCCAAAACCTATGGGATGCAGCAAAAGCAGTTCTCAGAGGGAAGTTTATACCAATACAGTCCTACCTCAAGAAACAAGAAAAATCTCAAATAAACAACCTAACCTTACACCTAAAGCAATTGAGAAAGAAGAACCAAAAAACCCAAAGTTACCAGAAGGAAAGAAATCATAAAGATCAGATCAGAAATAAATGAAAAAGAAATGAAAGAAACAATAGCAAAGATCAATAAACTAAAAGCTGCTTCTTTGAGAAGATAAACAAAATTAATAAACCATTAGCCAGACTTATCAAGAAAAAAAGGGAGAAGACTCAAATGAACAGAATTAGAAATGAAAAAGAAGAAGTAACAATTGATACTGCAGAAATACAAAGGATCATGAGAGATTAGTACAAGCAACTCTATGCCAATAAAATGGACAACCTGGAAGAAATGGACAAATTCTTAGAAAAGCACAAACTTCTGAGACTGAACCAGGAATAAAAAGAAAATATAAACAGACCAATCTCAAGCACTGAAATTGAAACTATGATTAAGAACCTTCCAACAAACAAAAGCCCAGGACCAGATAGCTTCACGGGCGAATTCTATCAAACATTTAGAGAATAGCTAATGCCTATCCTTCTCAAATTCTTCCAAAATATAGCAGAGGGAGGAACACTCCCAAAATCATTCTACGAGGCCACCATCACCCAGATACCAAAACCAGACAAAGATGTCACAAAAAAAAGAAAACTACAGACCAATATCACTGATGAATATAGATGCAAAAATCCTCAACAAAATATTAGCAAACAGAATCCAACAGCACATTAAAAGGATCATACACCATGATCAAGTGGGGTTTACCCCAGGAATGCAAGGATTCTTCAATATACGCAAATCAATCACTGTGATACACCATATTAACAGGTTGAAGGATAAAAACAATATGATCATCTCAATAGATGCAGAAGAAGCTACTGACAAAATTCAACACCCATTTATGATAAAAAACCCTACAGAAAATAGGCATAGAGGGAGCTTACCTCAACATAATAAAGGCCATATATGACAAACTCACAGCCAACATCATTCTCAATGGTGAAAAACTGAAACCATTTCCACTAAGATCAGGAACAAGATAAGGTTGCCCAGTCTCACCACTATTATTCAACACAGAACATAGATTTGGAAGTTTTAGCCACAGCAATCAGAGAAGAAAAAGAAATAAAAGTAATCCAAACTGCAAAGAAGAAGTAAAACTATCACTGTTTGCAGATGACATGATACTATACTTAGAGAATCCTAAAGATGCTAACAGAAAACTACTAGAACTAATCAATGAATTTGGTAAAGTAGCAGGATACAAAATTAATGCACAGAAATCTCTTATATTCCTATACACTAATGATGAAAAATCTAAAAGAGAAATTAAGGAAACACTCCCATTTACCACTGCAACAAAAACAATAAAATACCTAGGCATAAACCGACATAAGGAGACAAAAGACCGGTATGCAGAAAACTATAAGACACTGATGAAAGAAATTAAAGATGATACAAACAGATGGAGAGATATACTATGTTCTTGGATTGGATGAATCAACACTGAAAATGACTATACTACCCAAAGCAATCTACAGATTCAATGCAATCCCTATCAAACTACCAATGGCATTTTTCACAGAACTAAAACAAAAAATTTCACAATTTGTATGGAAACACAAACGACCCAAAATAACCAAAGGAATCTTGAGAAAGAAAAATGGAGCTGGAGGAATCAGGCTCCCTGACTTCAGACTATACTACAAAGCTACAGTAATCAAGACAGTATGGTACTGGCACACAAACAGAAATACAGATCAATGGAACAGGATAGAAAGCCCAGAGATAAACCCATGCACATATGGTCACCTTATCCTTGATAAAGGAGGCAAGAATTTACAATGGAGAAAAGACAGCCTCTTCAATAAGTGGTGCTGGGGAAACTGGACAGCTACACATAAAAGAGTGAAATCAGAACACTCCCTAACACCATACACAAAAATAAACTCACAATGGATTAAAGACCTAAAGGTAAGGCCAGGCACTATCAAACTCTTAGAGGAAAACATAGGCAGAACACTCTATGACATAAATCACAGCAAGATCCTTTTTGACCCACCTCCTAGAGAAATAGAAATAAAAACAAATATAAACAAGTGGGACCTAATGAAACTTAAAAGCTTTTGCACAGCAAAGGAAACCATAAACAAGAAGAAAAGACAACCCTCAGGATGGGAGAAAATATTTGCAAATGAAGCAACTGACAAAGGATTAATCTCCAAAATATACAAGCAGCTCATACAGCTCAATATCAAAAAAAACAAACAACTCAATCCAAAAATGGTCAGAAGACCTAAATAGACATTTCTCCAAAGAATATATACAGATTGCCAACAAACACATGAAAGGATGCTCAACATCACTAATCATTAGAGAAATGCAAATCAAAACTACAATGAGGTATCACCTCACACTGGTCAGAATGGCCATCATCAAAAAATCTACAAACAATAAATGCTGGAGAGTGGAGAAAAGGGAACCTGTTGCACTGTTGGTGGGAAAGTAAATTGATACAGCCACTATGGAGAACAGTATGGAGGCTCCTTTAAAAACTAAAAATAGTAGTACCATACGACCCAGCAATCCCACTACTGGGCATATACCCTGAGAAAACCATAATTCGAAAAGAGTCATGTACCACAATGTTCACTGCAGCACTATTTACAATAGCTAGGACATGGAAGCAACCCAAGTGTCCACTGACAGATGAATAGATAAAGAAAATGTGGTACATATATACAATGGAATATTACTCAGCCATAAAAAGAAACAAAATGAGTTATTTGTAGTGAGGTGGATGGATCTAGAGTCTGTCCTACAGAGTGAAGTAAGTCAGAAAGAAAAACAAATACTGTTTGTTAACAGATATATATGGATCTAAAAAAAAAAAAGGTTCTGAAGAACCTAGTGGCAGGACAGGAATAAAGATGCAGACATAGAGAATGGACTTGAGGACACAGGGAGGGGGAAGGGTAAGCTGGGACAAAGTGAGAGAGTGGCACTGACATATATACATTACCAAATGTAAAATAGATAGCTAGTGGGAAGCAGCCGCATAGCATAGAGAGATCAGCTCGGTGCTTTGTGACCACCTAGAGGGGTGGGATAGGGAGGGTGCAAGGGAGACACAAGAGGGAGGGGATATGGGGATATATGTATACGTATAGCTGACTCACTTTGTTATACAGCAGAAACTAACACACCATTGTAAAGCAATTATACTCCAATAAAGATGTTAAAAAAATAATAAAATGAATGAAGGATTCTCTCTTTTACAGGGAAGAGGGAGTGAATAATTAAGAACACTGATCACAGACCCAATACCCTTAAATTTGCTGTGTTGTGTTGGCACTATATCCAGCCAGCACATCTGTGTTAAATTTGCTGTGTTGTGCTGGCACTATATCCAGCCAGCACATCTGCATCCCAACCAGCAAAAATGAGGGAAGGAAAAAAAGAGCATGCCCCTTCCCCTTCACTTACATCTCATTGTCCAGAACTTAGTCATATACATATATGTGATAGAGGCCAGCAAATGTATTCTTTATTGCAGGAATCCATATGTCAAAATAAAAACTAAGGGTCTTAGAGCTAAGAAAGAAGGTGAGAGCAGATATTGTGGAAAAACTAACACCTCTGCTACAGAATCCATTCCTCTCCTACAGAAATCACATGGTTTGTGAGGGAAATGACCATCCTTCTAGCTGTGCCACTAGAAAGACCTCCAATGCTGGAAACCAAATTAATCACATTGTACTCACAAATTTAATAAACATTTAATAATAGACACCTATTATGTTCAAGAAGCTCGTAATAACTAGAGAATCAGACATGAATCTTTCACTCAAGAAGCTCACTTTCTTGTGATTCTATCTGTATCAGCTAGCTATCGCTGCATAACAAACCATCCGAAACTTAGTCATTTAAAACAATGAGTATTTACTATTGCTCATAAGTCTGTAAGTTAGATGGGTGGTTGTGCAGATCTGAGCCAGGTTTATCTGACCTCAGTTACACTCACTCATGTATCTGTAGTCAGCTGCCGAGGAAAGCTTAGTTGATCTTTGGTGGCCTTGTCTGAGATGTTCAGACTGACTTGGTTCTGGTCCACATTCTCTTTCAGCCTCCAGCAAGTTAGCTTGGGCTTGATCACATGGGTGGAAGATGGAATCCCAAGAGAGGTAGCAGAGAGCACAAGAACTCTCAAGGCCTACATTCAAAACTGGCACCTGTCATTTCTACCAAATCATACAGGCAAAGCAAGTCACAAGACCAGCCCAGATTCAGAGACAGGGAAATGGACTTCATCTCTTGACGAGAGGAGATGCAAAGTCACTTTACAAAGGACATAGACACAGAGAGGTGGGTAATAGAGAGCATTTTTGCAATCTACCCCAGGACTGTATTTCTTCATTGTAAAGGCCCTCCACCATAATAATGGAATAGAATCAAAAAGCTTGTCTCTCCCTCTAGGAACCAACCCAACAACTGTTTTTGTTTTTGTTTTTGTTTTAATCTGTTCTGTCCTGTACATAAGAGTTCCTAGAATTCTCAGGGGACTGTAAAACAACAACAATAAAAAATTAAGAATCATTGTTGTATCAAGTGTGAACTCCTATAAAGGAACAAAGTACACTAGAGTGGAACTAACAATTTCTTCTGGAAGTCACTTAGATATTTCAACCAAGACACTAATGTTCCGCCAGGGAACAGTTTTCAAGTTCATATATTTTATGCATGCTTATTAAACATATTTTGTTCATGTACATATATATATAAGTAACCATATTCAGTATAACAATACAAATATACAATCAATATAAAGGCCAAAGGAATAAACAGAAAATCATGGGCTTCCCTGGTGGCGCAGTGGTTAAGAATCTGCCTGACAATGCAAGGGACACAGCTTTGAGCCCTGGTCCGGGAAGATCCCACATGCCGCGGAGCAACTAAGCCCGTGTGCCACAACTACTGAGCCTGAGCTCTAGAGCCCACAAGCCACAACTACTGAAGCCCACACGCCTAGAGCCCGTGTTCCACAACAAGAGAAGCCATGACAGTGAGAAGCCTGCGCACCGCAATGATGAGTAGCCCCCACTCACCACAACTAGAGAAAGCCCACGCACAGCAACGAAGACCCAACACAGCCAAAAATAAATAAATAAATTTATTTTTTTTAAAAACCCAGAAAATCAATCTTTTGTGCTAAATCTTGGTCCAAATAACTATTGATAAGATTCTGGAATAAAGAGGAATGAATGCCTGGCTTCAAGATCTGCTTTGTTGCTGTACAAATACCACTTAAGTTGGCATCCATAATAAAACATTCATTCCAGTTTCAAGGCTGTTTCAAGTTTCCCCATTATCCATTCCAGTTTTCAAGGGATAATCACTTTTCCAAAGAAACGATGCCTAAACACTAAGATTAGCAGGCCCAGCACAATGCCCATATAAGCATTCCAGAGAAAATTCTTTACCCTGCTTCATCCTGGGTCCCACTGTCCTCATTTTTGATACTCTATTAACTGTAAAAGAAAAAGACAATATATAAATTTTAAACCTGGAAAGGATGAAGTCTGCTTAGAGAAGTGAGGGGCTTCTGAACACAAGAAGTATTTGGATAATGAATTCTAGGGGGAAGAACTCTAGCCCAGAGGAAATAGGAGGGACAGTAGTATTTGCAGGCTGACCTCCAAAACAAGGCCCAACATGCCCCAAATCAAGAGTCCGCTAAACCACAGAGGAGTGGAAGTTTGGGGAAAGACTCTGAAGTCACCTATGTTAACCAGAACTAGGCACTTGCTTGGATCCTTTCTTGCCGCCTACCTGACGAGAGTGGAGTAGTCCAGCCATTAAAAAGAATCAAATAATGCCATTGGCAGCAACATGGATGGACCTAGATATGATCATACTAAGCGAAGTAAGTCGGAGAAAGACAAATACCATATGATATCACTTATATGTGGAATCTAAAATATGACACAAATGAACTTATCTACAAAACAGAAAAAGACTCACAGACATAGAGGACAGACTTGTGGTTGCCAAGGGGGAGGGGGGTGGGGAAGGGATGGATTGAGAGTTTGGGATTAGCAGATGCAAACTATTATATAGAGAAAGGATAAACAACAAGGTCCTAGGGAGTTCCCTGGTGGTCTAGTGGTTAGGATTCGGCGCTTTCACTGCTGAGGCCTGGGTTCGATCCCTGGTTGGGCAATGGAGTAAGATCCTTCAAGCCGCATAGCGCACCAAAAAAAAAAACAAGGTCCTACGGTATAGCACAGGGAACTATATTCAATATCTGGTGATAAACCATAATGGAAAAGAATATATATATGTATAACTGAATCACCTTGCTATATAGCAGAAATTAACACAACACTGTAAATCAACCATACTTCAATAAATTTTTTTTAATTACAAAAAAATTAAACTATCTTACTTATTTGTTTCCATACTTAGGGTCTGTCTCTCCCCACTAGAATGCAAGTTCTGTGAAGGTAGAGATCTTCGTGCCTTTTTCATAGCTATTTCCCAGCACCTAGAATAGAGTGGGCTCATAGTAGACACTCAATATGTAAATGCTGAATGAATGACTATTGATTAATACAAACACGGATCCAGTAAGAGCTCTGGAAATTTACAGTCTGCAGGCAGCTTTGTGTGTGTTATCTCAAAAGAACTTAATATGATCCCGTTTTACTTAATGAATGTGTATTGCATGAATGAATGAACGAATGAATGAATTTGCATGTCCACACCTGAAGGGAAACTGTCAAAGACTGTAAATGCCTAAGTCCAAATGGCTTCTGGTGCCAGGTGCTCAGTTTCATCCCCACGGTAATAAAGGACCAAAGAATTTCTGACCAGGACAACCAACCCAGTGGTGGTCCAATCAGTGGCCTTGGCAAAGAGTACTAGTGAGAACCAGAGAGCTTGGCCACCAGCTGCTTTGAAACCTCAGGCAAGTTGCATCTCTCTGTGAGTCCCGTTCCTCCCCCCAAAACTAGTGCATTTGAACTCGATGATTTCTGAAATTCTTTCCACCACTAGAAGGAAATTTTGTGATTCCAACCACTAACAAGATCCCACTCTTTGGAAGCTGCTCACTGTTCCTGAAGGACCCCCACCCTCAGCCACCTGCTCCTCCCACAGTTGGAGCCTTGGAGTCCCAGCCTCCCTGCCTGCCATTGCAGCAGGGGTGCCCCAGATGTGCAGAGCCCTCCCGACTCAAGCACAGCTCCGGCTACCTGAGCCCCATCACCTCCAAGTTAATTCACGCGTTTGTTTGGCTTTGTATCTCCTTTGTGTGTCTCTAAAGAGCACTTAAAAGGAAAGAGTCAAACTCCTGTCAAAGTTTTCTTGCTCTCCAGTGCAGGAAGGCTGGCTCCTTGTTTTTCAGCTGACCCAGAACTGCTAATCTTGCTGATTTCCTACTGTAACTGCTTCCTCACTTACCACACAGTGGAGATCTGATTCCTTCCTACTGAGACAAGTAGTTGTGGCTGCTCCTTTGGGTTTTTAGTATTCTTCCAAATTATTCTGATTGATATAGACCTCTATCCATGCTAATTATGCACAGCTTCTCTTATAAAGTGTGGTTTCCATGGCAACAGCAAAGGGAGAACAGGTGTGCGGAAAGCTGTGATGTATTAAATGACAGTTACCCTCTGCCTCTCCAAGGCAGATTGCTTTTCTCTGCATTTATATATAGCAGACAGTAATTAATCTGTGTGAATCTCATTGCTGGGGGGTGGGGGTGGGCAAAGGGATACAGAAGGATTAACGAGAGTCCTAATTATCCTCATACCTTTGAATCTGAGAATTTTGTCACCATCGGATAATTCCAAAGTAGAATTGTTGAACTCTCACTCGCACAGAGATGCTGTTGCCTAAACTCGAGGTGATCATTTGGAAAAGGAAGCATTCTTCTAGCTGCCATAGTGCTGAGGTGGGCACCTGTATCATGGCATTTTGCAGAGGGCTCCAAAAGTGGACCCCCGGGCTCTCTCAAATGACCTGTCAAGGTAGAAAATTAGAGCAGGTCAGCGACCCATACTCCAGGGACAGCCTGGCCTCACACATTCTGCAGCAGAAATACTACCACAAAACAGAGAGGAAAAGCAGGGCAGCATCATGCAAGGCTGGCCGCGTGCAGGACCCAGGGCGCTGCTGGGGAAAGTATCCAAGGAGTCAGTGAACCTGGGCTCCAGTCATGTGCCAAGACTGACTCTGTATGACTTAGGCCATTTCCCTTGTCTGAGTCTCAGTTTCTCTATCTGTAAAACGGTGGTGTTAGATCAGAGAATCTCCCAGAAATGGAAATCTACATCTCCAATTGAGCTAAGGTTTGCTGCAGCAACAGACCCAAAACGTTAAGGGCTGAAAATAAAGCTTTTTTTCTCACTCCCACTTCATGGCCATCATGGGTCACTTGGGGGCTTCTCTGTGTTGTGATATCACTCAAGGACTAAAGTTGATGGAAGAGCCATGGAGAGAATGCTTTGAGGGGTCAGCAATGAATTGATCATCGGGCAGTTCTGGTCATACGTCCTCACTTAACTGCAGGGAGCTGGGAAGTACAATCCCACTGGGAAGGCAGAGAGCTGGAAAAATTTGGTGAGCAACATTAATTGCTAGGATGCAGCCCTTGCTAAGAAACCCTGTGCTCTGGGTGGACCACTGGGGTAACAATAACAACCTTGTAAACCTCACCTAAAAATAGGAACAGGGAAACTCATGAGAGAATACACCAAAGTGACTGGAACAGTGTGCTGGGGTGGTAGATTTGTGATTTTTTTTTCCTTTCTTCTATTTTTCAAAACTTACAACAATGCAGTCTGACTGTACCTGTGATTTAAAGGATTAATTTCTCTGAACTCAACATATATGTATCGAAGACCTATTTAACCTGAGCACAGTGCTAGTTGCTGTGGGAAATGCAAATGTGATTAAGTCAGCCTCCCCAAGGACTATTTTCAACATGTGAGTGTGTGGAGCTGGCAGACAGGTGGAAAAAAGTTAGGATGCTGGAAGAAACAGTCCAGGGTGAGGGCTTAGACAGTGGGACAAGAACGGTAGAGATGCTAGAGGTGGACCCAGAGGCAAAAACATTAAAGAGGACCATTGAAGGGGGAAATAACAGGAAGAGAAAGCAATTTGGGGAGAAAGATGACAATCTTGGTTTGAGTCCTATTGATACACCAAAGTCAGAGCGAAATTCGGCCTGGAGTACACGTTACAGCTGGACGTGCAGATGTTCACAAATGGTAGATACACGAGGCTCCCAAGGAGAGGAGGAGGGTGGAGGGTGCCCATGGGCAGGACTTAGGCAGGGATGGGAAGAAGAGTCAATTACGTGGCCAGGAGAGGTGGAGCCAGGAGAGTTCCCCACCACTGAAGAGGGTAGATGGATAGAGGTACAAGTGCCACGGCATGGTTTTATTTGCTTAAAGTCTTGATTCTATAAAACCCTCTATTTCTATGGCTTCTTTAATTTGGTTCCAGAAATGTAAGTAAAGTTTACATATACCCTCTCTGAGATTATAAAGATTCTTGTCTTTGAATTCTCCAAAAAATCTTTTGGGGCTCATTTCTAAATGCTCTCCATATATTCTCTCTAGTTTTAAAATAATACACATGTAGTTATCAATCAATTATATAGAATTGATTGACTGCATTTACTTTTCCAGGATACGTGTCATGAGCTCTCTTGTAATATCTTCTGTGTTGTATGCAACTGAAAGGAGAGATGGGTTGTCATTTTATACTTCAACTTTAAATGGAGTGGATATGGAATAAATCAGTAGGATTCAAAAAAAAAAAAAAAACTCACGCCATGGAAGTCACGGAAGGTGAGAGTTTCAAAAGAGGGTCACCCCAGCGTTTTCATGCTGCAAGAAATTCCAAGAAGGTGAAGAACAGGATCAGCCTGAGACTGGAGCAATTCCAGGGCTGCCTAAAAACAACTGAAGCAGCTTCAGGAGAGTAGAGAGAGGGAGGATCAGATGGCAAAAGACTGAAGCATGAGTGGGTGCTGCGGACATGGAAACAGTGAATATAGCCAGCTCTATCCAGAAGTTCAGGACTCAAGGGAAGGCAGTGTCAGAAAAAGGAAAAGGTGTGTTTAGGATACGTAGGGGAAACCCTTGGTTTGTAAAAGCAGAAAGGAAGGAACCCAGGAGAGGAACAGATTGAAAATGCTCACGGGAATAGAAAAATATACATTTGAAATGCTGGTATTCAAGCAATTTTCACTTATGAAAACAGCAATTTCGTATGAGTCAATCTAATAAAAAAGCAATGAAAGCTAACTATTCACTTGGAAAAGAGCACATTATCCAGGTTTGTCTGGCACTGGCAATGTGCCAAACGTATATCAGAGCTCTTTCAGCCAGACTCAGGAGATGCTAGATTTACAGTATCCAGTCCAAGTCCTAGAGAAGTTTAGGAAACAGACATGAAACGAATCATTTGGATTTGCCATGGTAAATGCCCCGTGGGTGTCACTTTCGACAGAGAGTAAGGACTTCTGGGGAACCAGGAAAAACCTAGAAGAATGTCAAGAGAATGCCCAGGCAGGGCATCTGGTCAGTCTGGAGAGGCAGAGAACATCGCCAGGTTGAAGGATGGGGAAGGAGGCCAGCATCCCAGGCATCAGGAGAGCACGGGGACCTCAGGAAATACACATTTTTTGACACTGCTGAAGTTAAAAGTCTAAGGGGAGATTGTTAAGAAATTAACATGGAGATCAGACAGGAGCAGACTCCGAGGTCCCGTGCGTAACAGGAAGTAACTGCTACAATATACTTGCTCCAACAGCATATTCTCAGGGGCCCTCCGAAGATTCTGCTCTCAAAGCTTCTGCAGCATTCGTGACCCAGCACGTCTACAGCTCTGACTCAAGCCACTGAAAGGGGCTTAGACTAGTGGCAGAAATATGGACCAGTGGTCAGTGTTTTAATCCCTGTGATCCTAGTGGTCAGACACAGATGGCCATACGTGTTTGTGGACACAGCACAACACAATATTTAAGAGGAAGACTCTCGAGGCTAGCTGATTCACTTCAAATCACATCTCTACTACTGACCAGCTGGGTAAAGAAGACAAAAGAAGCCCAGTGCCTCAATTTCCACATTAGCCAAATGAGGACAATAATGCTACCTATAGTAAAGGGATGTTTTCAATATTAAGTGAGATGATAAATGTAGATGTACCTTGCCTGCCCCCTAGCAAGTACTTAACAAATGGTGGTTAACGGTAATAGGCACGGTTAGAGTTGTATCAGCAGAAAGGGCAAGAGCGTGGGACACTATGTCTCCTGGACTTTGGGGCACAAGTTCTAATCTCCATCCAGGATAGTAACCCATGGACGGGCCAAGACATCCCAACAGTGTAAGGAGGGTGTGAGGTCCAATCACAAAGAGCATTCCTGCCCACAAACATCTTTTGGAATTCTCCCAGAAAGTGTGCTAATGGTGTTCCTCCCTCTCTAGACAAATAAAAGAAACTATAATTAATTGCCTGATTCCCCTGTTCCATACCGCATAGATTCCACTTGTCACTCATGTTTTGGACTGGGGCCCAAAAAAAGTAGACTGAGTAGTGGAAATGAGTTGTCTCACCCCAAAACTCCCAAGGAGCATCCTTAAATGACAGGTGATGCTACTTGTGCCATCAATATGCACATCAGAGAATTTGGACCCGAAGAAAAATGAATCTGGGCTTCCCTGGTGGCGCAGTGGTTAAGAGTCCGCCTGCCAATGCAGGGGACACGGGTTCGAACCCTGGTCCGGGAAGATCCCACATGCCACGGAGCAACTAAGCCCGTGCACCACAACTACTGAGCCTGCGCTCGAGAGCCCGCGAGCCACAATTACTGAGCCCACGTGCCACAACTATTGAAGCCCGTGTGCGTAGAGCCCATGCTCCGCAACAAGAGAAGCCACCACAATGAGAAACCCGCGTACCGCAAAGGAGAGTAGCCCCTGCTCGCCACAACTAGAGAAAGCCCAAGCGCAGCAACGAAGACCCAACGCAGCCAAAAATAAAATAAATAAATAAATTTACTTTAAAAAGAAAAGAAAAATGAATCTACTACTATAGCCAACAAACACATTCAGACCCACATAAAGCTTTGGCTTTTGTTCTCTCCCCCTCCCCCAACCCCTGCACCCTGGATCTCCTGCTTGTTCTGTAAGACCCATCAGACTCATCCTTTGTTAGATAAGTGAGGGTCCGGCAAGACCTCAACGGTTCCCAGTCCGGGATCTCAGTACCTAGAGTTCATCCAAGGAGGAAGTGGGCTTCATGGGGTGGAGAAGACATGTATGACTTTCAACATTATCAAAATCTCTATATCAATGGTATTTATTTATGGTAAGACCCCACAGAACGCTTAATAATTCTTAACCTAAGATCCATGAAGTGAGAGATTCTTTTTAGGTCTGAAATGGAAACATTTTACAGGTAACTTCAGGAAGCAGCTTCCTCTTTAAGGTAAAGGGAGCAAGAGAGGTGAAGCAGGTTTTCCAAGGTCACCCAGTGCCTTAGCTGTAGAACTGGGCCTTGCGTCCAAATGCTTTCACGCTCCTTCCAAAAAATGTTCCACTCCTTTGCATTGCTTGCTTTGACGATGAAGTTGGAGGTCCTGTGATATGATAAGAGCACTACTTGCAATTCCTCTGTTACTCTCAAGCTTTTGGGAGTCAATGCAATAGAGCTGATAAAGTTTTGATGACCCAGTAATCAAATAACGTCAAATAAAAAAAAAAACACTAGCATCCTGTTCCAGCCACAAGAGTAATTCTCATGGGGAGACAATGTTCAGATTGTCTGAAGCTCTGACTCCGGTGGTTTTATTCCCACATCTTTTTTATTTCTAAAGTGACTTGGGAAAAAGTAATAAAGAACACTATAGCAATAAAAACAAAAGGAAAAAATAAGGACCCGATACAGACACTTGACTAAAAAGGAAAACTTGACTTCAAAGTTAGCCTGTTTGTGCTTTAAAAAAAAAAAAGAAAGAAAGAAAAAGAGAGAATAAAATTCATGTATAGTTTTAGCACAGAGTTTTAGCACAGAAGGGAAACACTGAAAATACATAGATCATTCTCAGAGGATTTCCCAAGCACCACAAGAAACATCAAAAAATTATTAAATTCCCAATTACTGCCATCCGTATAGATGTTTTTTACAGATGGAAAACAAAGTTGAAAATCAACCAGGACAAGTGAGCAGAATATAGATGCGCTTGAAGCCTTTACCAACCCATGGCCCCCAAAGGGGTCAAGAAATTCAAAAGCTGAGTTAAAGGGAGATTTCCCACAGGGAAGTGCCTGCCTCGGTGCAGGGAACACTGTCTGCCTGCCGGTCCTCAGCTCCTTCAGGGAAGCAAGGGTCCAGGCTCAAAGCTGCCCTGGACAGCACGCGAGCAAACCAGACAACACTTTACTGATGGAAGTGGCTGGTACTAGGGTCCCTCCCTCGCCAATCACTGATACACGCAACTGCAGAAACTCACAAGGGTCACCTCGTTTTTTTTCATCTGTGACTCTAGTGCCCAGAATAGAACAGACTTAATAAAGTTTCTGGGGAACTTTGGGATAAAAAACTGAGGTTCTGACAGGGTAAGTATTTCGTCCAAGGTCACACAGTGAGCAAGTTGTGATTCCTTGTGCAGTGTTCTCTCTGCTGTTTGCACCTGTCTCTCCTCTTGGCTAAAGTCATAACACAGGCAGATCACACACCCAAATCACCACATTATTAATCACTTATCTTCCTTAAAGATCCCAGAATGAAAACTAACCCAGTGTAGATTGCTTGTGATAATTCTCCTCTCTCTTTCCTCATGTCTTCACAATGTTATTTCGCAGCTCCTGGCGTTGGGCCGGCCTTGTGATTTGCTTTCACCAATGGAAAGTGACAGAAGAGGCATTAAGACCTGGCTGCTTCCACTCACTGTCATGGAACCCTATGCCTGCCATGTGAACGAGCCCAGTTTAGCCTGAATGCCTACCACTTCCACCAAACTCAGATTTGGTGACTCAATTTCCAGAATCAGAGAGGTTAAGTGACTTGCCCAAAGGCACACAGCAAGTTTAAATAAAAGCAGCACTCAGTATAGGAAGCTTTTCTTGACTCCCTTTTAGTGCTTCTTCCACTGCGACCAATAAAAAATGCCAGTTAATGAGGTTAAACAAAGAGCATTGGATTTAAAAAATGAAGCTGCAAACAGGAGACTCTCACAATTAAATTTCTACTCTGCACTTGTCATGCAAGTTCCAGGTCTACACTACCAGTTCAGTAGAATATCATTACTCAAATTACCCTCCATTCCTCAAATCCAAGTCAAATCAATATATCCAAAAATCAAGCACCTTTGTTTTTGTTTTGTTATTGTTGTTGTTGTGTTGTTGTTTTTCATTTTCCTTTTATTTCCCGGAATGTATGGTGCCAGGAAGACCCAGGTTCAAATCCCAGCTCAGTCACTTAAGGGGCTGTTGTAACATTCCTAAGCCAAGGGCAGAATTTTCTGCAAAGAAATACAAATCTCTTTGACCTTAACTTCCCTACCATTAATTTACTGCCTAAAAATAGTTTCCTCTAAGAAATAAAAAAAAAAAAAAAAAAAAGAAGAGGATGTTAGCCTAACCTACATCTCTGGAGAAACAGCCAGTGCAACTTCATGGATTCAGTTCCTAAAAATGTATCTGCAAGTTACAGGATGCGGCTTTTTCAGATGTGACATGCCATAGAAAAAGCACTGAGAGCCGTTGTGTTTCTGCAACTTATAATACTGTTTAATTAGAATTTGTCTGTCAAAGAAGCAGCTTAAGCAGCAGTTATTAAAAGGGCGTAAATATCTCAGTATCAACCCTTCTGCCCTAGAATTTAAATAGAGCTAAAAAAAAAAAAAAAAGGCAAGTAAAATGCCAGGGTACGGTGGTTACCTTATCGTATGAGCTGGTGGGGTGGGGTCAGCAGCTGGGCTCAAAGACCAACCCAGGATACAGGCATGTCGACAGATGTCTGTCTGGGGAGATTCACCCCCCTACCACCAGGGCAATTATTTTAATGTTTTACTCTACTGGCCCCTACTTTTCCTTAAAATTCATTATCTGTTATATTCAAATTTACCATAACTTCTCTGGCCAAGAAAATCCACAGGTGACAATAACAGATGATCTTTTGCCTACAGTGACAACTTTTTACATTTAGTAGCTATAGCAACAATAAACAACAGAGCCAGGTATGTTGTACTGTCATGGCTGCTCCTTCAACAGGAAAGTGGATATTCTTTGCTCCACAGTGCATCACTGAAAGGGCTGTCTAACAACATTCTGTGGGGTTTTTTCTCTTTTTTTTTAATATTTTAATTTTATTGGAGTATAGTTGATTTACAATGTTGTGTTAGTTTCAGATGTACAGCAACGTGATTCAGTTATACATGTACATATACTCATTCTTTTTTATATTCTTTTCTCATATAGTTTATCACAGAATACTGTAGAGTTCCCTGTGCTATACAGTAGGTCCTTGTTGGTTATCTATTTTATACATAGTAGCGTGTATATGTTCATCCCAAGCCCCTGATTTATCCCTCCCCACCACGTTTCCCTCTTGGCAACCATAAGTTTGTTTTTGATATCCATAAGTAAGTCTGTTTCTGTTTTGTAAATAAGTTCATTTGTATCTTTAGATTCTACATGTGAGTGATATCACATGATATTTGTCTTTGTCTGTCTTACTTCACTTAGTATGATCATCTCTAGGTCCATCCATGTAGCTGCAAATGGCATTATTTCATTCTTTTTTATGGCTGAGTAATATTCCATTGTATATATGTACCACATCTTCTTTATCCATTCTTCTGTTGATGGACATTCAGGTTGCTTCCATGTCCTTGCTGTTGGAAATAGTGCTGCAATGAACATTGGGGTGCATGTATCCTTTAAGATTATGGTTTTCTCCAGATATATGCCCAGGAGTGGGATTGCAAGATCATATGGTAGTTCTATTTTAAGTTCTTTAAGGAACCTCCATACTGTTCTCCATAGTGTCTATAACAATTTACATTCCCACCAACAGTGTAGGAAGGTTCCCTTTTCTCCCCATCCTCTCCAGCATTTATTGTTTGTAGATTAACAACATCTTATTTTTGAGTAACTTAGCAAAAGCTGCCACCTTACTGGGTTTGCAGAGCTGGATCCTAAAGACCAAGTTTAAATAAGACTGGGGCATTCTAGGTAGGAAGCAACAAAGACCCCAACCCCTGATGCTCCAGATACAAAGATAGGACAATTCATTAGGATATCTTCAGGGGCTCCAACCAAGACCTATAGCAGGGCAAGTCAATAGACCTGAGAGAAAATTTTGTCTGGGAAGGGAGAGGTCAGTGTAACACAAGAACCAGAGCGTGACTGGGGACACACTGGTCCCAGCACAGTTAGATCCAATCCTGGACATCCCTCCCCACAAAGAGCCATGCCCATTCATGTGCTTGTTGTCTGTGGATGCTTTTGCTCTACCAAGAGCAAATTGGATAGTTGCAACGAGACATCATGACCAGCAAAGCCTAAAATATTTACTACCTGACCATTCCAGGAAAAATGTGTTGACCTCTGCTTTAGGAAATGGTGGCTGAGCCTCTGATATGATGGGAAAGCTGTAACTTTCGGGTACCATTAGGCACACACTGGTATCTGAACTACCAAGGACATCATTGCAGAGTGTCCAAATCATACAGCTGGTGAGTGGCAGAGCTGGGGCTCAAGCCCGTGTCCTCGTGATTCCAAGTCTGAAAACCAAATGGATATAAACTCCCTTTCAGCAGAGAAGGACTGAGTACAAACGATTGCTACCAACCCAAGCGTGCATCCCAGGGCTTCCTCTTGGAAGGGCTGACAAGGGAGTCATTCTCTCTAAAGGATTTGCTTTGAAGGAACCCTTTGTTAAACTTTCCAGCTTCGCAGCCCATGAAGCCTCTTTGGGGATGGTTGTGAAAGTCAAATATTTTCAATGATTTTACAAGATAAACCAGAACCCGGATGGTGGGCCAGTTATTGATTTACTGCTTCTCAGCTCCAAATTTACCCTTCAATACCTGCCCTGTGATAACAGAAGCATTTCTCCTTCACGGTGAGCACAATATTAGGTTTGTCAGTAGAGGGCGCTGGCGGGACACCGCAGGAGGCGGGGACTTCCTGATTCATCTTGCTCTGTTTTGCTTTTCCTAGCTCCACCTGCACGTTCCGTCAGCCGTGCAAGTGGGTGGGACAACCAAAGGCACTCTGCCCCGGATGCATGCCCAAAGTAAGCCGTCCCCCAGCGACCTCGCCTTCCCCACCAAGGCCCAGAGACCGCCTTGCTGTAGCCCTCTGGTTGCAGACACTGAAAGCTCCCAGCTGCCACCCCACAGTGACACCTCCCCAACTCCCTCTGCACTCCGAACTCCCAGCCTCAGCTCACCCACACCCCATAGGGTTGTTGCTGTTTGTCCAGTTACCATGAACTAGGGCTCCTATAACCCAGCAAACTCTCCCATCGTCCAGGGTGCTGCAACCAGACCTCCTCCAGTGAGGACTGGACACCCCCTTCCACATCTGTCATTCCATGGATACCTTTTAGAGTTCTTTTCCCATCTTTACACATACTATGTTATCATAGCTTTAAGATTCTTTACACTAAATTTCCCCAGTGTTGAAATCACTGAATGCAGTGATTGAATGTAGACTAATTCAGAGAGGAAAGTCAGCCAGTAGCAAGGATGTGCCCCCGCGCTCATGAAATCACCCTGAGAGACCACATGCTTTACTTCTTTGAATATCCCTCAGAATGTGGACACATATGCTACCAAAAGCTACTTACTGATGAATGGATGAATGAATGAATGAATGAACAAATAAACTATCTCGACTATGACTGAGAAATAAAATACAATGGGGATTAAATGGGTAACCTAGCAAACAGAGGCCAGTCTGACACAGAAACTCAGGAAATTTTATCGATACCATAAAACACTCTCCACAACATGTCAAGCCTGTTTCTAAAACGCAGTATTTTTTTTCTAAGTGTGTATAAGCTATGCCTGTCCATATTAGAATATCCACTTCAATCCTCTTCTCATTCAGCACCCTCATGTCGCCATAGCAACCCACAGCCCAGATAACAAACAATCAGCTTTTATTAAGAGAATTATAAAAAGGAAGCTTTTGATGTTTTTCTCTAATACTCTTATTTTTCCGTTATGAAAATCTGGTATTTTATAAGGTACCTCCACGAATGAGGCTATATGAGCTCTACATGTAGCCAAGAGTGCAGTACTTTGGTGCTGGGATATACAACTTCAATTCAATTTCACCCTCTGCCAACATCCGGCAACTACACATCAAAAGTGTCGATCACATGAACACTACACAGCAAATAAGGGCAAGTGAGGAATGCATCTTGCCCTCACCACACACTAATTACAATCCCCAGAGGCCGTCATCGTAAGAACCTTCTTCCAGGCTTTAGATAAGGAAGCGTAATGGCCAGGGAGAGTAAATGGCTCTGCCAGGCACAGAGCTGTCACCAGTGACACAGCCATGTTGCCCATATGCACCAAGACTCCACATTGGTAACAAGTATTTTATTTTCTTCCCTTGAGATGAAGAAAACTGATATTTGTTGGGGTCTTACTAGATCATAGGCACAGCGCTTGGTATTTTACATGATTACTTCTCATCTTCCCAATCATTCTTCAAAATAGGTATTGTTATTTCCATCTTACAGATGGGAAAATAGAGATTCAGAGAGATTCAAGGACTCTCCCGATGAGAGACATTTGAACAGCCCTGAGGCTCATTTTCCCCTCCATTCTTGGTGACTTAGAATAACAGGTCAGCAGGACCGAGTTATTTCAACTGAAGAACAGGTCACTACCGGCCCAATTCCTGAGCTCCCCAGCCTTCCCCTTCCTGGAAACACCAAGGAGCTCTTATTGCCATAGCAATGCATTTGAACTGTTGGGAAGTTTCTGATAAAATTGAAGACATGCCTACCCTATGACTCCACAATCCCATTTCTAAGTATTGACTCAAGAGAAATGAAAACTTAAATCTACAAAAAGATGTGTATCAGAATAGATATAGCCACTATTTACACTAGCCAAGACATGAAAACAACCTAAATGTCCATAAACATGATTGGTTTAAGAAGACATGGTACATATACACAATGGAATATTACTCGGCTATAAAAAAAATGAAATATTGCCATTTGCAGCAACATGGACGGACCTAGAGATTCTCATACTAAGCACAGCAAGTCAGACAGAGAAAGATAAATATTACTTATATGTGGAATCTAAAAAATAATACAAATGAATCTATGTGCAAAACAGAAACAGACTGACAGACACAGAAAACAAACTATGGCTACCAAAGGGGAGAGGGAGGGAGGGAGGGAGGGACAAATTAGGAGTATGGGATTAACAAATACAACTTAGTATACGTAAAATAGATAAGCAACAAGGTTTACTGTATAACACAGGGAAAAATATTCAACATCTTGTGATAACCTATAATGGAAAAGAATCTGAAAAAAAATATATATATATATACATATAAAACTGAATCACTTTGCTGTATACCTGAAACTAACACAATATTATAAATCAACTATACTTTTTAATTGAAAAAATAATTAAAATTTTCATTTTTCAATTATAAATTTAAATTTAAAAAAAAGAGTAGCTATAGCAACTGTACTCATAATAGCCAAAGTTTGGAAACAGCCCAGGTGTCTGTGAACAGGAGAATGGATAAACAAATTGTGGTATATCCATACAATGGAATACTACTCAGTAATGAAACAGAAAAAATAACTGATAACATGACACCATGGATAAACCTCACAGGCATTTTGCTGAGCAAAAGAGCCAGACACAAAAGTGTACATGTCATTTGATTCCTTTTATGTGAAATTCTAGAACAGACACAACTAATTCATGGGGTCAGAAGTCAGAATAGGGGTTACTGATTGGGAAGGGGCACAAGGGGGCCTTCTGAGGTGGGGAAAACATTCCACGTCTTGATCTGACCGATGCTCACTTGGAGTATATATTTGTAAAATTTCATCAAGCTGGACACTCCAGATAATCCATTTTACTGCATAAATCAATGTGTCAGCACCAATTTCAGGAAGGGCTCTGAAGAACAGGTGAAAAGACAGAGCCCACGGCCAGTGCTAGAGACAAGATAGGAGCCCAGGCCTCCTGGACCACTCTCATTCTCTCCACACCAACAGAAAGCAGGGCTTTCTCATCACACAGAGCAAGGCAACAGCAAAGCAAGCTTGTTTCCCTACTGTTGTCCAGAGTAGGGACAGCAGTAGCGGACTGTTGTCTGCTCAGCAGGCCGTGTGGAATTTGGGGTGTTTGTTTGGAGAGTGAATCATAGCTCGGGGGCTGAGAGTCCTCCTGCAGCTCCAGATTTAAATAATGATGTGTCAACATCTGCCTCCAATGACTCATTTAATCTTAACAGTGACCTTGTAAGCTTGTAGGATTATTAGAGCCAGCAGACACAAAAAAATATTAAAGTTGTTTGTCAAAAACCTCTCTGCTTCTGTCAAGAAAAACTTCCAGAACAGAAGAACACACATGCTCAAAACAGAAGGAAAACAGGAGGAATAAGATGCTATTTAAGCCTATTTTTGCCAAGAACCATCAACTGGAAGGAGTAAACTTCTGGTGTTTGCAGCTTTAAAAGAATTCAATATTTTTCATGTTGTTCAAAGAGTCACTACATTGCAGTGCTTTAAGATTAAAATGATATGCCTCTTGAATACTCTGTTATCTTCCCCACCTTGTGCTGAGGTCAAAAATTCTAAGTGATTGCCTCAAATCACATTGGACTTGGTGTCCAGGAACCTGATTTCTTACTCTAGCTCCATCACTGCTAGCATAGGTCCTTAGGTGAGCCACACCAGTTCTCTGAGCCTCAGTTTCCCCATCTGTAAAATGGAGATAAGGATTAAGGGAATAACACAGAGGTTACAGAGAGGTTTGGCACACATAGTAGGTACTAAGGAGCCACAAGCTGCATTTGAAGCCTCCACACTATGCCGTCTTTCCCCTCCCCATCCTGAAAGCCGGCCCCAGAATACATCAACCTCCAGTACTCCTGGGAGCTAACCCCACCAGGGCTGCAGGATTGACCAGCAGGTGTCCCACAGAGCCTCAGAAGGTTCCTTGATTCCCAACTAATGCCTGGCAGACAATAAGGGCCAGACACACTGCAAGCCACTTGCAATTGAATGGGATCATTGCAGTCTCACCAGAACTCTGGGAGGCCCTGTACTAGGTCAGAAAGCTGAAGTTCAAAGCGTTACATGAACACACAGCTAATAGGTGGCTGAGTCAAGATTCACACAGCAGACCACCTGGGCTGGAAAAGCCTCTGCTTTTCTCAGTTCAACACAATTAGCAAGGCTTTGGAGAAAAGACACACAAACCTGGAAGAGGAACAAAGGACTGTTTCATTTTCTACTGCTGGGTCATCAACTACCCCCAACACTGCATATCTTAACACAACTACTATTTTTTTCACAATTCAGTGGATTGGAAATTCAGGAATTGAGTTGGGAATTCAGGAGACTGGGCTGGAAAAATCCATCTCCAAGCTGGCTTCTTCACAGGATGACTAGTATACCCTTCTGCTCTTGGCCTTTCTTTCTCTCCAGGGGGAACATCGCCTGGCAGTCTCAGGACAGTCACACCTCTTACCTGGCAGCTGGCTCCAAGAGGCAAGGGCAGACTTCGCAGGCTGGCTACACCCAGCACTGACACAGTGTCACTCTGCCATATTCCACTGGCCAAAGCAGCCAGAGGGGTCAGGGGGTCAACCCAGATCAAGGGGATGGAGAAATAGGCCACACTTCTTGAGAGGGGAGTGGTAAGGTCACATGTGAGGTGGGAGGGGTGTTGTGCCTTCTTCGGAGGACATAATCTGCTATAAACCCCCTAAGCGCCCTGTATGTGCAGAACGTGAGAATCAAGGACATCATTACAATGATAACCAACAGCAGCAATCATTCCAGTGGCCTAATGATTATAAAATACTTTTTATGAGGCATGTATCATTAAATGCTCATAAAACCCTGTGAGATCAGCACAGTTTACAGAGGAATAGAGGAGAAGAGGCTTGTCTAAAGAGCTCACAGCCAGAAGGGTCTTTGGGGCTCCCAGTGGCTCTGTCTGCTGCGCTGGGACAGTGGCAGGTGAGCAGGGGCATGGGGTCCTAGAGGCCTTTCCTTTGTTACTACAGGACATTGGGAAGAGCTGCACATATCACCTCCTGCAGGTACAGGTTCAATCACCATAACAAAGACACTGAAGAATAAGTGATGTCTGTGGCTCTTCCTACCTTATTTCAGACATAAAATGTCAGAACCTCAGCCTAGCAGGAGTAGGTCTCAGCTTTCAAGGCAAGGACTTGGGAATATGACAAGACCACTGAAAGCAATGAGAGCAGGAGTCCCAACTGTGGCTACAATTCGCTGTCCCCAGCTGGACTTTGGTTTTCCAACAACACAACTCTGGAGAGCCCCTCTTACACAGCACGTTAAATCTGCCCCCACCCTCCACCACTGACCCCTTGGGTCTCCTTGGTGACAAGGAAAAGCAGCCAACAAGGGTGCAAGACCTTAACGTGAGATCTGTGTTTCCGAAAGAAGCCGCCCCCTCTTGCGAAAGAATGAAGAAGGAAACATACACAATTGTTACACACACAATTATTCTAACACATAAATGTACATTTCCGCAGTTCAAGGTTGAACATATCCATGAAACTTGAAGCAATGAGGAAAGATACCTGTGTTCACCGGACCACTAAGCATCCTCCAGACTAGGTCATTATATTTTTATTTTATGAACTTCATTGCTTGACATGTCTCCCCACCCAGATTATAAACTGCGCAAAGGCATGGGCCATATCTCTCTTTTTCAACCCTGTATGCCCAATGCCTAGCACAGAGACTATCAAATATCAGGCACCGCAGGAATGTTTATTGAACAAATAAATGAATGAGGAACTTCTCAGCTCCCACCATATCGACCCTGGGCAGATATGGACCATATCTATCTTGTTTACCTGTGTATCCCAGCTGCTGCATAGTAGATGCTCAATAAATGTTTGAGGAATAAATGAGGAAGGGCGGGGAGGGAGAAACCAAGGACCTTGGACTAAGAAGAAAGAATCGCACTCACATGTGCAGCAATAATGTTTCGCTGAAGTTCACACTCTTACATTTCCTCAGTTTTGAGAAGCCCAACGGTCACCAGCACTCTGAGTGAGCTGCCTATTTGATACCTTTAGGGTCAAGATGATCGCAGCAACTGAGAAACAGCATTACTGGAGAATTTAGTCTGTTCTGCAAAATTTCTCAGCA
Source organism: Eubalaena glacialis (assembly GCF_028564815.1). Taxonomy (NCBI): domain Eukaryota; kingdom Metazoa; phylum Chordata; class Mammalia; order Artiodactyla; family Balaenidae; genus Eubalaena; species Eubalaena glacialis. The sequence continues at coordinate 61,634,569 of NC_083722.1, read as the reverse complement.
AGGACAAATATAACGAAGGAAACAATCAGTTTCAAATAAAATATGGTTTTAAGAAAAAGCCACAAAGCTATTTGCATGTTATTTCGACCTTAATAACTGCATCTCTGCCTCGGGGTTCCCCCCAGGGTCTCATCTTGTTCCTCCCTCTCCTCTGCCCCCCTCCACCCCACCCCAACAAGTCATGTGAAATCTGGATTTTTTTTCTCTTCTGATTTATCTTGGAGCTGCCTCTCCTCGCCATTTCTGTAGCATCACTGCAGCCCATCTGTGTCACTCACCTCCCACCTTTGCTAACTGCCTCCTGCGCAAAGATGCAATGATCCAGCTAAAGCTTCCAGCAATACTGAGCCTGGGAGGAGTTTCAAGATGGCGGAAGAGTAAGACAGGGAGATCACCTTCCTCCCCACAAATACATCAGAAATACATCTACATGTGGAACAACTCCTACAGAACACTTATTGAATGCTGGCAGAAGACCTCAGACCTCCCAAAAGGCAAGAAACTCCCCACGTACCTGGGTAGGGCAAAAGAAACAAGAAAAAACAGAGACAAAAGAATAGGGACGGGACCTGCACCAGTGGGAGGGAGCTGTGAAGGAGGAAAGGTTTCCACACACTAGGAAGCCCCTTCGCGGGCGGAGACGGGGGGGTTGGCGGAGGGGGGAAGCTTCGGAGCCACGGAGGAGGGCGCAGCCACAGGGGTGCGGAGGGCAAAGCGGAGAGATTCCCGCACAGAGGCTCAGCGCCGAGCAGCACTCACCAGCCCAAGAGGCTTGTCTGCTCACCCGCCGGGGCGGGCGGGGGCTGGGAGCTGAGGCTCGGGCTTCGGTCGGATCGCAGGGAGAGGACTGGGGTTGGCGGCATGAACACAGCCCGAAGGTGTTAGCGCACCACAGCTAGCCGGGAGGGAGTCCGGGAAAAAGTCTGCAGCTGCCAAAGAGGCAAGAAACTTTTTCTTGCCTGTTTCCTGGTGCGCGAGGAGAGGGGATTAAGAACGCTGCTTAAAGGAGCTCCAGAGACGGGCGACAGCTGCGGCTATCAGCGCGGACCCCAGAGACGGGCATGAGACGCTAAGGCTGCTGCTGCCGCCACCAAGAAGCCTGTGTGCAAGCACAGGTCACTATCCACACCGCCCCTCCCGGGAGCCTGTGCAGCCCGCCACTGCCAGGGTCCCGTGATCCAGGGACAACTTGCCCCGGAGAATGCACGGCGCGCCTCAGGCTGTTGTAACGTCACGCCAGCCTCTGCCGCTGCAGGCTCGCCCCGCATCCGTACCCTTCCCTCCCCCCGGCCTGAGTGAGCCAGAGCCCCCAAAGCAGCTGCTCCTTTAACCCCATCCTGTCTGAGCGAAGAACAGACGCCCTCAGGCGACCTAAACACAGAGGCAGGGCCTAATCCAAAGCTGAAACCCAGGAGCTGTGCGAACAAAGAAGAGAAAGGGAAATCTCTCCCAGCAGCCTCAGAAGCAGCGGATTAAAGCTCCACAATCAACTTGATGTACCCTGTATCTGTGGAATACCTGAATAGACAACGAATCATCCCAAATTGAGGAGGTGGGCTTCGGGAGCAACGATAGATATATTTTTTTCCCTTTTTCTCTTTCTGTGAGTGTGTATGTGTATGCTTCTGTGTGTGATTTTGTCTGTATAGCTTTGCTTTTACCATTTGTCCTAGGGTTCTGTCTGTCCATTTTTCTGTTTTTTTTTTTTACTTTAAAAAATTTTTTCTTAATAATTATTTTTTATTTTTTATTTTGATAACTTTATTTTATTTTATTTTACTTTATTTTATCTTCTTCTTTCTTTCTTTTTTTTCTCCCTTTTATTCTGAGCCGTGTGGAGGACAGGCTCTTGGTGCTCCAGCCAGGCGTCAGGGCTGTGCCTCTGAGGTGGGAGAGCCAAGTTCAGGACACTGGTGCACAAGACACCTCCCAGCTCCATGTAATATCAAACAGCGAAAATCTCCCAGAGATCTCCATCTCAACGCCAAGACCCAGCTCCACTCAACAACCAGCAAGCTACAGTGCTGGACACCCTATGCCAAACAACTAGCAAGACAGGAACACAACCCCACCCACTAGCAGAGAGGCTGCCTAAAATCATAGTAAGTTCACAGACACCCCAAAACACACCACCAGACACAGTCCTGCCCACCAGAAAGACAAGATCCAGCCTCATCCACCACCACACAGGCACCAGGAAGCCTACACAACCCACTGAACCAACCTTACCTACTGAGAGCAGACACCAAAAACAATGGGAACTACGAACCTGCAGCCTGCGAAAAGGAGACCCCAAGCACAGTAAGTGAACCAAAATGAGAAGGCAGAGAAACACACAGCAGATGAAGGAGCAAGATAAAAACACACCAGACCAAACAAATGAAGAGGAAATAGGCAGTCTACCTGAAAAAGAATTCAGAGTAATGATAATAAAGATGATGCAAAATCTTGGAAATAAAATGGAGAAAATACAAGAAATGTTTAATAAGGACCTAGAAGAACGAAAGAGCAAACAAACAGTGATGAACAACACAATAAAAAAAATTAAAAATTCTCTAGAAGGGATCAATAGCAGAATAACTGAGGTAGAAGAACGGATAAGTGACCTGGAAGATAAAACAGTGGAAATAACTACTGCAGAGCATAATAAAGAAAAAAAAAATGAAAAGAATTGAGGACAGTCTCAGAGACCTCTGGGACAACATTAAACGCATCAACATTTGAATTATAGGGGTCCGAGAAGAAGAAGAGAAAAAGAAAGGGACTGAGAAAATATTTGAAGACATTATAGTTGAAAACTTCCCTAACATGGGAAAGGAAATAGTCAATCAATTCCAGGAAGTGCAGAGAGTCCCATCGAGGATAAATCCAAGGAGAAACACGCCAAGACACATATTAATCAAACTGTCAAAAATTAAACACAAAGAAAAAATATTAAAAGCAGCAAGGGAAAAACAACAAATAACACATAAAGGAATCCCCATAAGGTTAACAGCTGATCTTTCAGCAGAAACTCTTCAAGCCAGAAGGGAGTGGCAGGACATATTTAAAGTGATGAAGGAGAAAAACCTACAACCAAGATTACTCTACCCAGCAAGAATCTCATTCAGATTTGACGGAGAAATTAAAACCTTTACAGACAGGCAAAAGCTAAGAGAATTCAGCACCACCAAACCAGCTTTACAACAAATGCTAAAGGAACTTCTCTAGGCAGGAAACACAAGAGAAGGAAAAGACCTACAATAACAAACCCAAAACAATTAAGAAAATGGTAATAGGAACATACATATCAATAATTACCTTAAATGTAAATGGATTACATGCTCCAACCAAAAGACACAGACTGGCTGAATGGATACAAGAACAAGACCCATATATATGCTGTCTACAAGAGACCCACTTCAGACCTAGGGAAACATATAGACTGAAAGTGAAGGAATGGAAAAAGATATTCCATGCAAATGGAAATCAAAAGAAAGCTGGAGTAGCAATTCTCATATCAGACAAAATAGACTTTAAAACAAAGACTATTACAAGAGACAAAGAAGGACACTACATAATGATCAAGGGATCGATTGAAGAAGAACACATAACAATTGTAAATATTTATGCACCCAACATAGGAACACCTCAATACATACGGCAAATACTAACAGCCATAAAAGGGGAAATCAACAGTAACACAATCATAGTAGGGGACTTTAACACCCCACTTTCACCAATGGACAGATCATCCAAAATGAAAATAAATAAGGAAACACAAGCTTTAAATGATACATTAAACAAGATGGACTTAATTGATATTTACAGCACAATCCATCCAAAAACAACAGAATACACATTCTTCTCACGTGCTTATGGAACACTCTCCAATATAGATGATATCTTGGGTCACAAATCAAGCCTTGGTAAATTTAAGAAAATTGAAATCGTATCAAGCATCTTTTCTGACCACAATGCTATGAGACTAGATATCAATTACAGGATAAAATCTGTAAGAAATACAAACACATGGAGGCTAAACAACACACTACTTAATAACCAAGAGATCACTGAAGAAATCAAAGAGGAAATCAAAAAATACCTAGAAACAAATGATAATGAAAACACAACGACCCAAAACCTATGGGATGCAGCAAAAGCAGTTCTAAGAGGGAAGTTTATAGCAATACAATTCTACCTTAAGAAACAAGAAACATCTCAAATAAACAACCTAACCTTACACCTAAAGCAATTAGAGAAAGAAGAACAAAAAAACACCAAAGTTAGCAGAAGGAAAGAAATCATAAAGATCAGATCAGAAATAAATGAAAAAGAAATGAAGGAAACGATAGCAAAGATCAATAAAACTGAAAGCTGGTTCTTTGAGAAGATAAACAAAATTGATAAACCATTAGCCAGACTTATCAAGAAGAAAAGGGAGAAGACTCAAATCAATAGAATTAGAAATGAAAAAGGAGAAGTAACAACTGACACTGCAGAAATACAAAGGATCATGAGAGATTAGTACAAGCAACTCTATGCCAATAAAATGGACAACCTGGAAGAAATGGACAAATTCTTAGAAATGCACAACCTTCCGAGACTGAACCAGGAAGAAATAGAAAATATGGAACTGGGTTATTTGTAGTGAGGTGGATGGACCTAGAGACTGTCATACAGAGTGAAGTAAGTCAGAAAGAGAAAAACAAATACCGTATGCTAACATATATACATATGCAATCTTAAAAAAAAAAAAATGGTCATGAAGAACCTAGGGGCAAGACAGGAATAAAGATGCAGACCTACTAGAGAATGGACTTGAGGATACGGGGAGGGGGAAGGGTAAGCTGGGACAAAATGCGACAGTGGCATGGACATATATACACTACCAAACGTAAAATAGATAGCTAGTGGGAAGCAGCCGCATAGCACAGGGAGATCAGCTCGGTGCTTTGTGACCACCTAGAGGGGTGGGATAGGGAGGGTGGGAGGGAGTGAGACGCAAGAGGGAGGAGATATGGGGATATATGTATATGTATAACTGATTCAATTTGTTATAAAGCAGAAACTAACACACCATTTTAAAGCAATTATACTCCAATAAAGATGTTAAAAATAATAATAATAAAATAAAATAAAATAAAAATACTCTGTAATGGCCTATATGGGAAAAGAATCTAAAAAAAAAAAGAAGAAGAAGAGTAGATATACGTATACGTATAACTGATTCACTTTGCTGTACACCTGAAACTAACACAACATTGTAAATCAACTATACTCCAATAAAAATGTAAAAAAAAAAAATACTGAGCCTGGCCAAGATGCAATGATCCAGCTAAAGCTTCCTCCAATACTGAGCCTGGGCAAAGATGCAATGATCCAGCTAAAGCTTCCTGCGACACTAAGCATGGGGAAAGGACATCCAGTGCAATGAAGCCTGTTCTCAGTGAGTCACCGCTCCGCCGAGACCCTCGCCCATGCCCGAGGCAGCTGACCAGGTCTGAGCAGCGAGTCCATCTACCTCCCTGCACAGAGCTCCAGCCATGGGCCGGCACACAGCGGGTGTCCACTGCCTGGGTGCTGAGTGGAGATCAGGGTGGAGAGGCCCCCGTGAAGCCACCCAGTTGGCGACGCTACTCAAACCCTGGGGGGATTCAGTAGGCTCGTAATTCTAGATACTAAACTCTGTGTCCTGGTGAGTACCATTCACATCGACTCAGATCATTCCCCAGGCTTCAGGGAGAAAAGGGAGCCAGATAGAGAAGCTATGCAGCTCCACTAACTTAGGCCAGAAGCCATTAGAGCTCCTATTCCTAGTGCCCTGGCTGGGGTCTCCCTGAGAGGCTGGGAAGTCTCCCCTGGGTGAGGGGGGTGCCCCGTGTAATCACGCTCAGGGTCCCTTGGACAATGGATGGTGTACCTGTCAAAGCCCGGCAAGCCCGCCTCCACCCCACTGTGGTGTCTTGCTCTCCTCCCTCTGCGATCCTCAGCTGGGATGAGCCCCGCTGGGGGTGCAGGTTGTACTGATGGACCCTCCCGTTTCCTTTCTGATGACACACACGGACATCGTAAATCCACCAGAAACGAGACATACAGACACATCTCTGGGACTCCTCTGTGACTGCTAGGTAAGGACACTGGAACTTTCTTCTTTTAATATCTTGACCTCAAAGAACAAAAACTCATACTCATTTCAGAAGACCCAACTCCTTTTGTTCATTCATTCAGAAGATGTTTGCTGGTGCCTCTTCTGGATTCCTGCTTTGCACTCCTGAGCGGCCCCTTGTGATCAACGTACACAATTCTCTATGAGTTTTCACCTGAAGTCACACCTTCCCTTGGTTCCCTCGCCCCTCCCCATCCCACTCCCCCTCACTGCCGTGCACCCAACTTAAGACAGTGCATCCCTGCAGAGCCCCAAGAGAAAGAGTCAGAAAGAATGCCAGCCCGTCCACACCTGAACCAGCTGTCAACTGAAATAAAAATGCACAATGCAAGAGCTGTGAGTTTCAGTTTCATTTGGGGACTTACTGAGGACTGTAGCCTGGGAGACAGCCTCTCAGCTGCTCTGAGGACCTGCTCCCAAGGGGTGGGCAGGCAGGCCAGTATATATGTGATTTTGGCAAAGGGGTACGTGCACTCAAGCACGCATCTGGGTAGAAGTCGCTGCTAGTCTCAAGGAACAGATGCCTCAGTTAATGATTTTAGTGGTTTGCTAAGTATTGAAAGATGAATCCAGGTTCATATAAAATTTCTCCTTAAATATTTCCAACTGTCTAAAGGGCCTGTTTTGCCTGTTTTCCCAGAGTACAGATTGCCTCAATTTGACCTTCGCCTTGAATTCCTTTCAGGGTGTGTTGTAGGTCAGTAACTGCAGTGGCCTAATGACTTGATTCTTATAGAACTGGATAGTGGGCAACATTCTTTATTTTTTCACAGCCAAGTAAGATGTTCCTGTACCCCTTACCTCTTCTACGTCCTCTACACCCCAGACCTGTGGGAACTGTGATTAACGAGTTGGGGTAGGGAAAGTAGTTGCTGAAGCCATGGGAATCAAGAATTGGAAAGCCACAGCTGACTTCCAGCTTTCTTGTTTTCAGCAGCCCTTAGCTGGCAGAATGGAAATGCAAAGTGGAATAGAGATCGCATTAAACCAAGTTCAAAGTTTTGACTCCTACATAGGAAATGGACATTGAATTGCTAACCAAAGGACCTTGTACTACCCAAGAATGACCAGAAGAGTCAGGAAGCTTACCATGGAAGCCCTATTTTAGTTCATGGCACTTTCCTTTCCACCCTCAACACCAATCCTATTAACACACTTCCCCAGAAGAGGACTCCACGTTAGCTAACCCCCAGCTTCCCCACATCCCAGCTGCTGGAGGCACACCACCATCTGGGCTTGACTCACCTTTCCAGACTTCTCTCCCATAGCCCCTCCTCCAGCCACACCCCACTGCACTCCAACATCCCTTTAGCTCCTCTGCTTTGAGCTTTTTGTTCTTGCCATTCCCCACCTCCTTCTCCTGTCCCAGTCACATGGATCCCTTCTCCCCAGGAGTCACAGAACACACAGCTTCATTGACAGCTGAAGAGGCTCGACTCAGTCCCTCTGGACATGAAAAAATGGAAAGCAGACAAGATGAGGAGCATATGGGGCAAGGCCAGCCCAGGGAGCCGGTAACTTCATGTCTTCTCCAAGCTCCCACTGTTCTACTGCTCTTTGCTTATGTGTTCAGTTGTTTTCAAACTTCACTGAGCATCAGAACATCCTGGGAACTGCTTAAAAATGCAGATGTCCTGACCCCCAGAGATTTAGAAAGTCTAGGGCTGAGGCACTCTGTGCTAGATGGATGGCATTAGCAGCCCCAATTCTTTACCCCTTCTGGTATCCTGCCCTTTGCTGTGTGACTTTGCAGTCCCCCCACCACAGAAGAAAAGTCTGTATCCTGCCAGCCCCTCTAAATCTGGGCTCAGCCATGTGACTTTCTTTGGTCAATAGAATAGACAGAAGTGAGGATGAGCCACTTCTGCAACCAGGCCCCGGGATGCCGTGTAGATTTCTCTCTCATTCTTGCATCTCTGCAGTGTTCTAATGACACCACCAGGCAAGCCACCTGGAGGACGAGAGACAGTGGGCCAAGCTAAGTCCCTCCAGTCGTCCCTTCCAACGACAGCCTACGTTGTTCAGGAGCAGCTCACCCCAGACATGAGGACACACCCAGCCGGGGCCGAGGAACTACCCAGCCGAGCCAGGTCTGGATCACCAACCTGCAGCCTCTTCAAATAAATGCCATTATTTTAAGCCTCCAAGTTTTGGCTTGGTTTGTTACACGGCATTATCATGGCAGTAAATAACTGATACACAGAGGAACCTGCATTTGGATCCCCGTTTATTATATGGCTCATCAAGAACCCCACAGCCTTGCGCTCGCCAAGCCTGTCACACTCTGCCTTAAACAGTGGTCGCCTGTGGCGGGGAAGGGGATGGTCTCTACCCTTCCTGCACAGATAGGAGCCCCTGGAGGGTGGAGACCCACCTGGGGTGTTTCCTTGTGTATCCTCCAGAGCTTTGTCAGGTAAGCCCGGAGACACCGTTTGCCAACTTATGGAGACTAGAATGAGTACAGAGAGAAAACAGAAGGTGCTGACTTGTAGTGACCCCTGAGCAGTGAGCAACTCTGAACAATAAACGCACTAGAGAAAAAGGAGGAGGGGGGTCACAGAGGGAAATTAAAATGGAAGTTTTTAAGGGAATTTTCCCCCTTTATTGGCAGCACAATTAGCCAGAAGAGCCCCAACTGATGCTGTTATGACTACTCTGATAGGAAACTGAAATCGATTGGAGGAGAATCAGATGGAAAACAATAACACTTAGCATGTATATGACTTTTTACAGGCAGCACTTTTTGTTCCTTTTGTTCCTCAGAAACATGAACGAATTAATTGCCATAGCACCCCAGAGTAGATGGTAGGATTTCCTGCCTGTATCTTACAAGGAATAAAAACCAGCACTTCCCAAGCAAGGCAGAAGCCAGTGCCAGCACCAGGTACCCATTTTGTGTCTTTGCATCTTGCGACAACCCTCAGGGCTCACACTTTTTTATGTCTTTCGATCCAGAGTTCTGGAGATTCCTATTTATAGACTTAAAATATTAGTATATTTGAACTAGAAGGGACATTAAGGAAGTGCTGATCCAAATCTCTTATCTTACACATGCTGAAAAGAGGCTTATTTCAGCCAAGGACTGTCTAAGGTCACAAAACAATTCAGGGAAGAAGCAAGAACAGATCTATTTTTCTCACCCTAGGTCAACCCTCCACATCCCCCAAATTCCAGAAGATACAGTTATTAATGTCAGACCCACAAATGATTTTCACCCAACCTGTGTTCACAAATGATTTGATGTGTACAAGTCATTCAGTCATCAAGCCTTTATGGAGCATGTGCCCTGGGATTTCTGGAGCATGAGGGATTCAGGAATGAATTCGGCTTGTGTGGAGTTGGGTGTGGTGGGCAGTTAGTCCTGGCAATGAACAGAGCTCAGAGAAGCTCCGACCCAGTGGAGCCACAGAAGTCCACGAGCTAAGGCACCATGGTATTTCTCAGCCATACATATTGTTCTGAGCATATAGTAGTCGCTCAGTAAATATACAGTGACTAGTCAAAGTGGGTATATTCCAGAGCTAGCTCAGAAGAGCCGAAAGCAGGAGCTGGGGAAACTTCCCTGCCCAAGAGAAAACTCACCAGCCAGAGCTTTGACTCCTGCTATCCCATCATTGGGTGTTTTAATTCATTGGTCATCCCCATTCCCAGAAATTACAGTTACGATTACGATTGAGAAACATCACACTTACGTCTCATTGTGCCTTCACCCTTCATATGGCTGATCTTCTTAAGGCCTTTATGGTAGGGTCTCCTCAGCCACATCCCTGACCTCAAGCCAAGTTCCTACACCCGACTTCACTCTCTAGCATATCAAAATGCTCAGACAGCCCTGAACCTGATGTTGTTTAGACCTCCCAGCCTTTGTACAGACCGTTCCCTCTGCTAGAAAGCCTTTGCCCGACCTGTTTGCCTGTCAAACTCACCAGACTCTCCTGACTAACCCTGGAGAGCACCTTCCTCCTTGATATCTGGTGTCACATGCCCACATCTGCTCTTAACGGGTCTGTCTCCTTTATAAAACTGTGATCCCTGAGTCTCCAGCAATTAACCAGGGACCTCGCACATAGAGGTGCTTCACACATCTGAACTTCATTTTAAAACTGAATCCTATTGTAGGAACAACCTTTAAGATGGAGGGATTGAAGCACAGGCAACTATATTCAATAGCTTGTAATAACCTATAATGGAAAAGAATCTGAATAAAAATATATATATAGGTATGTATGTGTGTATATATATATATATATATATACATATATATATATATATCTGAATCACTTCGCTATACACCTGAAACATTATAAATCAACTCTACTTCAAAAAAAAAAAAACAGATGAAGGGATTGAGTGTAGACGGAAGACCCCTACGGGCATTGACAAAGAAGGAAGAACACAGGGGAGTCCAGAAGCCCCTGCAGGACTCATTTTAGCTCCTCCCTACTTACCCTGAGTGTCCCTTATATAAGATGAATGACACGTGGTCCTTCAGATTCCCCAGACCCTCGTTTGGCTGTTTACTGGGCGTACTCATTCATTTACCACCTTGCAGCTGCAGAGCCCTAAGAGGCAGCCAGGAGAAGTTTATGCAGGTCCTCAAGTTGCTTGTCTAACAGACAAGAGGAGATGTTCACCTGGGGAGGCTGTGACTCAACCATCACTCACCACAGGAAGTGATCACAGCGTGTCCCCAAAAGGCTGACGCATCCTGGGTCTTGCCGGCTTCTCCATGGCTCAGAGCCTAGTGGGGAGGGGGAGCAGTTGCCAATAAACACTGGAACCTCTCAAGTAGCACCCATTCCCCAGCCTTCCGAGACGCTGCCACTTCTCTCGTTTTTCTCCACTGACCTTTCTTTCAGTCCCTAACCCCCAAAGTGATCCTCCCAACATCGAATGCATGCAAATGGCATTTCAAGGAAATTAAACAGTCAGACTCTCCCAGTACCTGCTCAGTTCACACAAAGAGTACTGATTTCCTGCTGATGGAAATAACTCAGCCTTAAGATCTCGTTTCTCTCTCTCTCCAAGAGGGGCACAGCAAACCTGTCTTCCACTGAGCCATTTGGGAGGTAGGCAATAAACAAATTATTGCCATATAATTTGTTTTAAATAAATTTTTTAAAGGCATATATAACAAAAAAAAGTTTGGGGGGGGCGTTGCTGAAGACTCTCCCTTCTGCTGATGATTGCCTGATTTTCACATGGGGCTCATCAAAGTCTCCTAAGCTCATTCTTTAGTCAATGATCTTGACTTGACTCCATGGAGTGAGCACAGACAAGGAGAGTCACTGAGGCAGGGGACCCAGGACACTGGGGAATGTTGCACTTATCTCCTCCGTGCCAAGGACGGTGCCAGCCTCTGGGGCTGAGAGGGACAACAGGTGGGCAAGGCCAGTTTCCTGCCTCAAGGAGCAGGTGGGGGAGACAGGCAAGTAAAGAGTCAATGACAATGGTAGACATAGAGAAAGGACTCGTGGTTGCCAAGGTGGGCGGGGAGGGAGAGGGATGGACTGGGAGTTTGGGGTTGGTAGATGCAAACTATTACATTTATTGATAGAATGGATAAACAACAAGGTCCTACTGTATAGCACAGAGAACTATATTCAATATCCTGTGATAAACCATAATGGAAAAGAATATAAAAAGAGTGTATATATGTGTATAACTAAGTCACTGTGCTGTACAGCAGAAATTAGCACAACATTGTAAATCAACTATACTTCAATTTTTTTTTAATGTGTATAAAAAAAAAAGTCAGTGACAATGGGATGGCAGTGAGATGCCCAAAGGACTAAAGGGAGGGAGTGGCCAACTCAGGCTGGATGGCCCAGAAAGCCTTCACACAAGAAGGAAAGGTGGGATTGGCCTGAGGGACATCCCCTCCAGGGACAGGAGCCCTCATGGATGTGCTGGGGCTTCACCCAGATCCTTTTTTTCTACATGGATGCACCCATGCCCCTGCTGCTGTGAATACTGGCTGCTAACTGCTCACAGCCACCCCTCCTCCAGAGACTTGCTCTGGGTCAAAGGATCTGCCCTGTCTGGGGGTTTACAGCCTTAGCTCCCCATAGAGACAACCTACAGCCAATGGCTGACTGACCAAGGGGTACAAAATGCTGCCTCAAGAACCGTTCAGAACACAATGCCACATTCCTTCCCGTCACCTCCTCCTGGCTTGGCACCTCCAAGGACGTCTTCCTCTGCTTGCCTAGGAAGATTATCGATATTTGGTTCAGAGAGGAAGGAGGAGAAGAGAATGTAGGAATCCTCTGTCTGCTTGCTTCTGGTGCTGGTTCCGTGACATCCCGACACAAAGACGACCCTAGAGCTACATCCTTCAAAATCCTGCCAGGGACAAAGCATGCACACTTTCTGCTGAGGCGCCAGAAGAGGAGGTGGATGCCTGGGTCCAGATACACTCTGAGTCTGTCATCATGTGATGTCAAGAGATCAACTCAGCTTCCTTGCAACCACTGACCTCACCGGTTTCCAGCAAAAGCTACAGCTTGAGCCAGAAATCCCAGGACTGGGTCCCTGTTTGTCTCCCCACCCTATGGGGACCCTTTCAGATACACTTTATCTGTAGACTTCAAAGGATGGGAACAAGGCTGTCAACTCACTGTTATTAAAAATCAGAATGGGGAGTCACAAGACATTTGGTTCAGTAACATGCCCAGTAAATCTGAGACAAAAGACTGGATCTTTGAAGGGCTCTAACGTTATTAAATAAATCTCTAATGGGTCCAGTTGGGAAAGTTCAAAAGTAATTATTCTGGAGTTCCAAGAGTCACTGTGGTCTCTGGTGTTTCTCCTGTAATTTTTTCCCTGAGTTACTAAGAGTTACTGAGCTCTTCTAAGAAATTCTTGGCCCTTTATAAAAGGAGCCAAGGCCATAATGGGAACCATCTTTCATCTGAGAGCAGTTAGCAAATAAATGTAAGACCCTTCCTATTGTGCAGCCAAACACAGATTATTTAGAAAATAGTTTTATATAATGAATCTGAATTATTATATATGCCACAAAACAAAAAAATTAAATTCAAAAATCAAACAAAACAAAGAGCTAAGTAGGAGAATATCCCATGGAATATCACGGACTTTAGGTAAAAGCAGTGGAAACGCCTTGTTGAAGAAATGACATTTAAGCTGAGATTAAAAGGAATAGAAGGAGCTAGCCAAGCAGTGAAGGGTGAGGAAGAGCTTCCAAAGTAGAATGAGTGGTCTGTTCAAGAGACTAAAAGACCAGTACAGCTAGATCGAGGCAAGAAGGGTGAGGGCCATGTGCAATAATAAGGCTGATGAAGATGGCAGGGGCCAGAGCAGGCAGGGCCTCGTGGGTCATCAGAAGGGGTCTAGATTTTATTATAGATAGGGACAGAAGCAATGGAAGGATTTAAAGCAGGACGAACATGATCTACCCTGTATTTTTTTAGAAGCACAGTCTGAATGTTGGGTGAGGGACAGCAAGAAAGGAAGCAGGGCCAGCTGGGAGGCTTTTGCAATCACACAGGCAAGAAATGTTCATGATATGTATCAAGAAGATGGCATTCATTGATGGACATTTAGGTTGCTTCCATGTCTTGGCTATTGTAAATAGTGCTGCTATGAACATTGGGGTGCATGTATATTTAAAGAAGATGTGGTGTGTGTGTGTATATATACACACAATGGTACATTACTCAGCCATAAAAAACTAATGAAATAATGCCATTTGCAGCAACATGGATGGAGCTAGAGATTATCATACTAAGTGAAATAAGAAAGAAAAAGACAAATATCATATGATATCACTTATATGTGGAATCTTAAAAAATGATACAAATGAACTTATTTACAAAACAGAAATCGACTCACAGACATAGAAAACAAACTTTTGGTTACCAAAGGGGAAAGGCAGGGGGAGGGATAAATTAGGAGTTTGGGATTAACATACACACACTACTATATATAAAACAGAACACCTACAAGGACTTACTGTATAGGACAGGGAACTATGCTCAATATTTTGTAATAACCTATAGTGGAAAGAATCTGAAAAAGAACGAATATATGTATATGTATAACTGAATCACTTTGCTGTACACTGGAAATTAACACAGCATTGTAAATCAACTATACTTCAATTTTTTAAAAAGATACTTTTAAAAAAAAAAGAAGATGGTATTGGACAAGCGGAGAAGACTAGACCCCAGTTGTATTTTGCAGATGAAACCTATAAAACTGCCTAATGGATTAGAAACAGGGAGTGAGGAAAGAGGGGAATCAGGAGTGACACTTCACTTTCTGGCTTGAGCAGCTGGGTGAACAGAGAGACAGGTGAAGAAAGGGGGCGGGACAGGTCAAGTCTTCCACTTTGGAAAGGTTAGATCTGACACATCTGAGAAAGATTCAACTGGAGATGTCAGGTGAGCAGTTGGAGGTGTGAATCTGGAACACAGAGAGAAGGCTGGTCTGGAAATATAAATTTGAGGCAACGCCAGCATAAAATGACATTTAGACCTATGGGAAAGGATAACATCAAGGAAAAGAATATACAGAGGGGGGAAGAAGGCCCAGACTAAGCTGAGAAGAACCCCAACATCTTGTGGTCTGGATGATAAAGGAGACAAAGAAAAAGATAAAGAGGAACAAGCAGGAAGGGGGTCTGCCAGGAGCTGATCTGATTTGTACCACCACCACCCCACTGAAAATGACCTGCCAAGGCCACCTAGGCCCTCCCTGCAGCCAAAGCCTAGGACAACCTTCATTGTCCATCATTTACAGACTCAATCACTCCTCGTTTCTTGAAACACTCTTCTCTCTTGGCTTCCATTAGGTTTTCAGCTGCAATTAACAACCACATCAAATGAAACAAAGAAAATTATTATCTCACATAACAGGAAGAATCTCCAGAGGTAAATCAGTCTTCAGGGCTGGTTGATTCATCAGTTTAACAGTGTCTTCAGGGACATAGGCTCATCTGTCTCTCCACTTTGCTGTTTATAGTACAGGGACCTCTGAAAGGAAGGGATAAAAGAAAGAAGAAAAGCAAATGAATTTTCTATTCAAAAAAAAGATAGACTCCTCAGATCTCTCCCCAGTTTCATCTGACCATTCTCTAGAGGAACGATTCTCAAATGCTTAGTCTTGGGACAACTATACAGTCTTCAAAATTATTGAGAACCCCAAAAAGATTTTGTGAGGATTACATATATTGATATTTATCATGTGAGAAATTAAAACTGTCATTTTTAAATATTTATTTATTTATTTTAAATAATGGTAATAAACAGTAACTATACATTAACCCAAATAACATATTTTATAAAAAATAACTGTATTTTCTAAATAAAAAAAAATACTGAGAAGAGTGGCATTGTTTCACATTTTTCAAACTTTTATAGCTGGCTTAATATAAGATAGTTGGTCTTCTATGTGCTTCTGCATTCACCCTCTTGCAATATCACACATCATGTAGCCTCTGGAAAACATCACTGTACACTCATTTAAAAATGAGAGTGAAAAAGGCAAATAAAGTCTTGGTATTATTATGAAAACAGTTTTAATCTTGCTGATCCCCTGAAAGGGTCTTAGTGACTCCTAAAGGTCCACAGACCATACTTTGAGAACCAATGCTTTAAAGAGGGTAAAATTGGGCCCCCTGGATTGGGGTACACCAGGGAAAATTGAGGGACAACTTACTGTACCAAAAATATGAGCGTTTACTAAAAGATCCACACTGACTCTTAAAACTCCACCTTCCTTCCTTGTCAACCTACCTCAACTCCCAGGACACTGTCAGTTGGGATAAATCCTCCAACCAGGAGACTAAAACACCTCTGAGAAATCTAGCCAGCCTAATAGAAAAGATCTAAAGATACTGATGTCAGCAGTTCCCCAGTGAAACAGTCCGGTCTTCACCCTACAGTGAAAGCCATGAAGGGCAACACAGAGCTTCAAATGAGCTTTCTGATGTCCTTTTAATGACCAACAGACAACCAAAGATAACAAGATATTTGAGGAAACCCAAAATGAGCAATAACATATAACATAAAAACAAACATATTTGGTGGGGGGAGATTAGAGAAGCAGAGAGTATGCAGAAGATGAAAACTTCTAATGATTTTTAAACAATCATTAATATCTCAGAGAAAATACTGTATCTACAAAACGAGACCAGGATGCATTTAAAAATATTCAGAGACCCCCAAAAAAAGGGCCTTTAGAAAATAAAAGTAGGACAACAGATATTTAAAACCCACTAGAAGTGCTGTCAGATAAAGTTGAGAAAACCTCCCAGGAAGTAAAGCAAAAAGACAAAGAGATGGAAAAGATAACAGGTTCAACTCCAAACAGCAGGCATTCCAGAGAGAGAACATGGATAGAAAGAAATCATCAATAAGATAATTTAAGAAAATGTCCCAGCACTGAAAGAGCTGTGTTTCCAAATTGAAAGGCTCAAAAAGTTCTCAGTGCAAGAGATAAAAATAGACGCACACCGAGACTCATCATTTTTAAATTTCAGAACTGGGGACAAAGAGAGGATGCTAAAGTTCCTGAGCAGAAAATATACGAATAATATACACAAACACACACAAAATCAAAGTATCAAAAATCAGAATAGTACTGACCTTCTCAACAGCAGCAGTGGAAGCTAGAATTCAATAAGCAATGCCATCAGAATTGTGAGGGAAATGATTTCCAACCAAGAATTCCATATCCAAACTTTTTTTTTTTTTTGGCCACACCACGCAGCTTGTGGAATCTCTGTTCCCACCAGGGATTGAACCTGGGCCGCAGCAGTGAAAGCCTGGAATCTAAACCACTAGGCCACCTGGGAATTCCCCAAACTTTTGATTAAATGTGAAGGTACTACTCTTGGGCATATATCTAGAGAAAACCATAATTTGAAGAGATACATGCATCCCAATGTTCGCTGCAGCACTATTTACAAGAGCCAAGACACAGAAGCATCCTAAATGTCCATCAACAGATGAATGAATAAAGAAGATGTGGTATACATATACATATACACAATGGAATATTACCTAGCCATAAAAAGAATGAAATAATGCCATCTGCAGCAACATGGATGGACCTAGAGATTATCATGCTAAGTGAATTACATCAGAAAGAGAAAGACAAATGTCATATGATATCATTAAATGCGGCATCTTAAAAAAAAAAGTGACACAAATGAACTTATATACAAAACAGAAACAGACCCACAGACATAGAAAACAAACTTATGGTTACCAAAGGGGAAAGGGGTGGGGGATAAATTAGGAGTTTGGGATTAACATAGACACACTACTATATATAAAATAGATAAACAACAAGGATTTACTGTACAGCACAGGTAACTATACTCAATATTTTGTAATAACCTATAAGGAAAAATAATCTGAAAAAGAATATATATATATGTATATATATATATGTATATATATATACATATATATATACATATATATATGTCTGAATCATTTTGCTATACACCTAAAACTAACACAACATTGTAAATCAATTATACTTAAATTAAAAAAAATTTTTTAATGTGAAGGTACTATAAGGTCTGTCCATTTTCAGACATGGAATACTCACAGTAAAATTTCTATCATTTCTCAGAAAGCTACTGGAAGATGTGCTCCACAAAAATAAGAGAGTATGCGGAGAAAGACTAAGAGATAAAAACCCAGAAAGCAAGAAAGAAGGAAAGGAAATCCCCAGGATGATGGTGAAGGGAGATCTCAGATGCCTGATGCATAGCATCCCTGAAGAACAACTAGTTCAGTTTGGAGCAGGACAAAAATTTGAAGATATTTCTTTAGAAAGAGAAAACTGATAGAATGGCTAATGTTTCTGAGCATTCTAAGAATAAAGTCACACACTGTAGGAGAAGTTTAAGTTAAGTTAAGAACTGGTGGTAAATACATAGAAAACTATGCACTGCTAATGAGAGTGAATAGAGGTATAGAATTTGGGATATCAAACTAGCAGTATTTAGTGAAACTAAACAATGCTTATATTTTATGAGCCAACATTCCCACTTTTGGGAACACATCCAAGAGAATCTCTCACTGGAAAGCACATGTACAGTGTTGTTTATTGTGGTAAATAACTTGAGCCAACTTAAGTAGCCACCAATAGAGATATGGATAATTGAAAAGTGTACATACATATGATGGAATATTATGCAGCAAGCAAATGAAATTAACTAGATATACAGCAATAGGGAGAGACCTCAAAAACTTAGGTTGAATGAAAAATTTAAAAAAACAGAGCAACCATCTGATCCAGCAATCCCACTCATGGGCATATACCAAGTCAAAACTATAATTTGAAAAGATATATGCACCCCAATGTTCATAGCAGCACTATTTACAATAGCCAAGACATGGAAGCAACCTAAATGTCCATCAACAGATGAACAGATAAAGAAGATATGGTATATAAATACAATGGAATATTACTCAGCCATCAAAAAGAATGAAATAATGCCATTTGCAGCAACATGGATGGACCCAGAGATTATCATACTAAGTGAAGTAAGCCAGACAGAGAAAGACAAATACCATACGATATCACTTATATGTAGAATCAAAATATGGTACAAATCAACACATCTATGAAACAAAAACAGAGTCACAGATATAGAGCACATACTTGTGGTGGCCAAGGGGGAGGTGGGTAAGGGAGGGAAGGAATGGGAGTTTGAGATTAGCAGAGGCAAACTATATATATAGGATGGATAAACAAGGTCCTAATGTATAGCACAGGGAACTATATTCAATATTCTGTGACAAACCATAATGGAAAAGAATATGAAAAAGAATGTATATATACATACATTTCATATATATATACAAAACAGAAACAGACTCACAGACTTAGAAAACAAACTTATGTTTACCAAAGTGAAAAGGGAGGGAGGGATAAATTAGGAGTTTGGGATTAACAGATACAAACTACTATACATAAAATAAACAACAAGGATTTACTGTATAGCACAGGGAACTATATTCAGTATCTTGTAATAACCTATAATGGAAAAGAATCTGAAAAAGAATATATATATAACTGAATCACTTTGCTGTATACCTGAAACTAACACAATATTGTAAATCAACTATACTTCAATTTTAAAAAATCAAAGAACAGAGCAAGATCTATTGGACAATACCATTAATTAAAATACTTTAAAATACAACAAAACATGAACCATGTATGTAAATAGCTGTGTGGAAAGTAGAATGGAAGAATATATACAAAAGATAAATACACAAAAATGGAAGTATATAAGAGGTAGGGGAATTGGATTGGAAATTAAAGATATATTAATTAAGATATATTAATTAAATATATTTTAAAATGTAAAAGAGAGCAGCCACAAACCAGCAATGATGGGGTATAATAAACTGAGGAGAATGATCAATTCAATTTTGTGCACATAAGATACAAATAATCAAATCAACAAAGGCACACACATCTACCTCACAAATTTATCCCGTCCGGTGCCACCCTCTTCACTCACTGCTCCAGCCACTTATGCCAACTTTCTGTTCCTTGAACATCCCATGCTCATTACCACTCCAAAGCCTTTTTGGACTTCTGGTTTCTTCTTCCTGAATCGTTCCTCCCCTGGCTCTTTGCATAGTCCACCCCTTTTCATCTTTCAAGTCTCAACTCAGCATTTCACCATCTCAGACAGGACATCCTGCATCCTTCTATGCAAACTCATTCCTTCAACCCTATTGTTCCCTATCCACAATATCCTGTTTATTCCTTTAATAGCAACTGGCAAAATGAGATTTTCTTGTTTGCTTATTACTTGCACCTCTCCACCCTTATAATGTAAATTCCATGAGGGCAGAGATTATGTCTACCCCATTACTCCTGTAGCCTTTGGATCTAGAATAGTGCCTGGCAAGTCATCAGTGTTCCATCATTTATCGGGAGAATTAAAAGGTCAATGAAGATGAGATCAGGAACTGAGAGGCCATGGTGCTGGATGACTCATCAATATGGATGTTAAAGACACTGAGAATGAGGACAGTGTTCAGGAGAGGAATAAGAGGGTCAGCCAGGTACTGAATTCTCCCATGAATGAGGGAGAAAGATGGAGCAGTCAGTGGATGATGCATCAAGAAGTAAGAAAGAAGAGCATTACCAGATGGAATGAGTTTCAAAGGATCAGATTTTTGTGGGCAGGATAGAAAATGCCTGTTTCAGTGCAGCAATGGGAAGCAAGGAGGACTACTACTTCACCTCCTGGCCTTTGGGTAGGTAAGATGTAGGAGAAGAAACAGTCCCCCTTTGAGACAACCAAGGGATAACCAAGTTTCAAACAGAGAAAGGAGGCAGGAAAATCCAGAGAAAAAGGTAAAGATGAGGTTCCTGATGACATTTCCAGAGGGCACAATGGGAGGTGTAGGTTATATAAGAGCAGCAGTTCTCAACCAAGTGCAATTTTGCCTGCTAGGAACATTTGGAAATGTCTAGAGACATTTTTGGTTGTCATACTGAGGGGGTATTACCAATATCCAGTGGGTAGAGGCCAGGGATGCTGCTAACATGCACAAAACTGCCCTCCATAACAAAGAGCTATCCAACCGAAAATGTCAATAGTGCCAGAAACGCTGGGTTGCAAAACCCAGGAATAGAGGATAAACAGAGCCAGAAGAGACGAAAGTCCAGTTGAGAGAATGCCAGGGAACTTAGGCATTTAGCAGTTACTGAGGCAAACCAGGTTGGGTGGCATGATGAGACGGATCCTGATAGGTTCTGGGATGGGAATGGGAAACCACACCAGTTGGTGAAGTTGAATCCACATATCTAATGTGATGGCAGCTCCCCAAGGAATCTCCATACAGCATGATGGAAATTCTGGGCAGAAGCTCCCCAAGACCAGCTCAGTGTAACCGAATGCACAGGTGGCATCTCATGTACATTCACCTTGACCCAGGATGCTCGGGCTCTAAATGCTTGAGCGTTGTCTTCTGAGGAACTGAGAAATCCTTGGAAATCATTAACATTCAAGATGCCTTGTGCCCTCTTATTTGCTATATTGTCTACTGTAATTTTCTTCAATTACTTCTCTTAACAAAATGGCAGGATAGGGAGGTCATGGCAAGCTCCATTTTAAAGTGACTTTTCTTAAAATTTTCTTAAAATTCCTGATTCAATTAATCAGGAACTAGATAATGAAGAGTAAAACAAGGGAAATAACTAATATTTATGGAACCCTTAGGTACCAGGTATTGTTCCAGGCATATAAGAGCCCTATGAGGAAGGGATTTGGAAACCTTAACATCTGAGCAACATGAGGCTGCCAAGATTGAGTTTTGTAGATCACACACCAGCATAAATTTGTAGCTAGGATTCTAACTCAGTCCAGTGTGGCATTAAAGCTTGTGGGATTTCTACTCTGATATGCAGCTCTCAGAATCATGCCTTGAACATGCAGGCACATTAAACAGTGGATGGATGGATGGATGGATGGATGGATGGATGGATGGATGGATGGATGGATGGATGGATGAATGGATGGATGGATGGATGGATGGGTGGATGGATGGATAAAGAGACTGATGGTGGACAAAGCACCTATATGGTTCATTCACTTTTTTTCCCTCCTACCTTGTCCCCTAGTTGTGGGTTTTTTGTTTACTTTGTTCGGTTTTGGCTTGTTTTTTTTTTTGGAAATATGATCAATTTCTGATTACCCATGGTAATAGAAGAAATAGATAATAGAAATAATGAAAACAGAAGACGATCCAGAAATAATTTCTATTTAGTCTGGGGATTTTGTTCATGCCCTTTTAAACAGCAGATTTACCAACCTAATTATATTTTACCTTGGCAAATATTAAAATTATTTTTCATTCCTTAAACACACACCAACCGGTGATGGGTAAGGTAAAGTGAGACACAGCCAGATGGCAGGAAAAGGCAAGAGGGGACATAAGTCTTCAGAGCAGAAAATTTACAAGCTTTATTACCTTCAAGTGAGTGATGAAGAATTTATTTATAACCCCAGAAAGAGTCCTGTAAATGTAATAAGAAATAATGAGTCATTTCTCTCTGGATGTTCTTCTATAGTATCATCTGTAAAAAGATATTATTCAGAATCTCTTTAGAGAGATTTTGATTTGCCTGGTTCCTTCATAATGGGTCCCATCTCCATCTCTGGGTGAGCACATGGAATTATGAAAGAAGCCAAGTTGGTGCAAGCTGTCTTCATGGGTCCTCTGGTCCTCCTGATCTCTGGGCATCAAGCCAGTCCCCTTGGTAACACTTTCTACTCCCTCTCCCATCAAAGTGGAAATCAAAAGCCACCCCGCTTTCCTAATCGATGGGCCAGTAGAATGTAGTTAGATCCTGGAGACAAAGGCTGGAAGAGCTTCCTCTTTGTGGACAGGCTCTTGATGGCCACACAGGGGCCCTCAGGAAAAATGAAGCAATGCTGTCAGTGAGGTGCAGGGTGGAATGGAGATGCCGGAACACAGACAAAGTAAGCACTGAGGGTGGAGGACTCGTGGTTCCCTGGGAAAGCAGTGAGGCACTCCTCACTGAAAGGCAGCAGAAAGGCAGCAGAGCATCGTCTGCATTCTGAAGGCTGGTGTGCGGTCCAGCGGGCAATGTGGTCATTGCTCCATTGCCCACACTGTCCTAGGGAACTTTCCCCACTCCTTTCCCAGCACCTCTGCTCAGGACACGTGACAGTTTACATCACATCACCACCACCAGGCCATGCAGCCGTGACCTGGCCTCAGAACCAGGGAGGGAGGAAACTGGTCCCCTTTGGAGCTGCTTGGGTCCAGGCACAGGGCTTGAGTGTTGACGTCATCCTTTTATTCCCCCATGGCACCTGCCCGGTCCAAGAGCCTGACCAGGGTACGGGTTCAGTGAAAATTTGCCAAATGTGCATTACAAATATGGGTCTTGGCCCTGCAGAGTTAATTTCATCTTTTGGGGTGGTTGCTCTGAATGTGTGGCTCAGCCAGAGTGAGCTAGCCGGACCCAGAGCGGGTATGAGACGATCCCTCTCTCCCCCTGCTCCTTGGAGACAAGATGTGGTCTGAGACACACACTAACTCACTCGCTTTCCTGCTCGCGGGAGAGGAGGAGACTTGCCAGGGCCAAGGCAGGTTAACGATGAACACTCCAGTGGAGCAAGGCTCCTGGGGTCCAAAGAGGCCATCTGTAGGAGGTTGGGGACTCCAAGGAGGCAAAGAGACAAGAGAGAGAGCGTGCCAGCGGATGTTCTGTCTGAATGGCATACACACTATTCCTGATCACATTTTTATTCTGTTGATCAAACTTTATCTTTAGGTTGAACACGATCAGGGTGCATGCCACTGCAGGGGCTGCTCCTGCTTGAGTTCCAGACCTCTAGGGGCAGCAGCTGCCTCCTGCCAAGCCCCTCACCTCTAAGTGCTGTTGATGGCGGAACAGCAGCCTCTGCCACTCAACCAAGCAGCCATTCATTAGAGAGATGCTCCAGTGAAGAAAAGATGACGGACAAAGATGTGGCCAACCTAGCCTGGGAATGGAGCCAGGGCGTGGGACTGGGCGCGGGACTGGGCGCGGGACTGGGCGTGGCCTCATCCATTTTTGCAACTGTGCGGCGAGTCCCCCGTGTTCCTAAACTGCTCATTTGCTCTCACGATGGGAGAAGGGTACACAACCCCCTCTACTCTCCTGCTTTGTTCGCTTCCTTCTTTCTTTAAGTTTACGTCTTCTTTATTTAGCTCCTAAGCTTCCCCTTTCCTCACGGCCCAACCTCACTAAACAACAGAGCACATCCCAGATGTGACTGCACTATATAAAGAACAGTACAGTGAGAGCCCTGAGTGTGACTCTGTGGGGAAATGTGCATGGGGCAGGCGTGGGAGCGAAAAGAACCTGGAGTTTGGAGTCAGAAAACCTGCCTCTGAGTGTCCCCTTGACTGACTGTGTGACCCTAGAAAACCCCTGTCCCCACTTCTTAGGCCTGGTTTCCTCATTTATAAACTGGAGATAATAATACCCATGAGCAGGTGACATCCTGCAGGCATCTGAAAGGCTGGGCTAAATTATAAAACCAATAAATAATGTATGAGGTCAGTTGCAAATGGCACCTCAGAGACTAAATGTTTCCTGTGCCAGCTGCAAAGAGAGAAACAAATTAGCTTCATTTGTATCCATGGTCTTAATTCAGAACACAAACAATCACATCAACAAAAAGAAGTGTCTGAAGGCAGGGGGCAGGAGGCACTCCACTTGGAATCGAGAAAAGGGAGCTTCAGAGAGACAGCAGTTAATAGCCCATATCCCAAGACTGGGAGACCCTGGCCCTAAGAGTCCACCAACCCAGTGGCTGCTCAGCTATTAGTCCAATGCCATTAAACACTGGAACTGGGGTCCATTCTCAGCAGGGAAACTTATGGTGAATTGATTACCACATGGTTTCCTCTTAGGGACAGAAGGGGCTAGTTGGGTGATAGGTCTGTATAGTCTTCTTCAATTTCACTCTAGAGAGTCATTATGAGGCATGAATAAGACCCCAAGAGGAAGTACTTTATACACTTCCCAGTGCTGGGTACTGCATAGATATCCTCAAATGCTGAGTGTCATGGGGCCAGTGTAAGGCCAGGTTTATCCATCAGCCAGGACATCTGGATGCATCTGACTTGTTCCTACAGGAGCCCAAACACCTCAATGAATCCTGAAAGTGGAGAACTACAAAAAGGAGCTGTTGAGCCAAGGTCTGCTGGACGCAGGAAGAGCCATCTCTCTGCCCCCAGACCCTGCTTGCCCATGCCCCTTTAATCCATTCTGCCACAGACACACCACCAGTTTATCTCCAGTTCAGCTAATCATGTGCCTGCTAGCTTTAATCCCATTCTTCTTTAAGGAAAGGAAGTATGGTTAAAAACCCTACCAACAATTAGCTGCTAATTCCACCTTCCAAATTCTGTTCTAATATTCCTCTTGAATTTGTGGCAGTCTCTCCTATAACTCCATAACCTCTGATCCTGGGTTGTAGTGTTCTAATTTCCGGAATATCCTTTGGAAGTTCTCAGTAGTAATGAAGTCTGCTTTGTGCCACACGAGAACAACTTACAAAACCCCATCTCCTCTCCTGGACCCTGCACCTGAAATTCAGAGCTCTCCTCAATAATTAAATATAATTCAGCTTTATCTAACCACATGGTAATTTACTTATTATTTAGACTGGATCAAGGACTAGGACCAGAGTTTGGACAGAAGCAGTTACAGTGTGACCCAGATCTAGATTCACTCATTCATTCATTTAGCTGTTACTCAGTACCTACCAGGCTCCTCTGGTAGGAGGAAAGCCTGTGCTGAGCTTTAAGAATGGAGAAATGAGGAAGCTGGTGCCTGTCCCAAGGCTGAGGAGCCTGACAACCAGGGCTCAAACCCTGCCCTTGCCACTTGCTAGTGACTTAACCCTTCTGTGCCTCTAGCAACTTAAACTTTCTGAGCCTCAGAATGAAGATGAAAACATTGTCAACTCAAAAGAATCATTTGTGAGGATCGTATGGGAAAGGTCTTAGCAGAATGCCTGCTGCATAGTACGTATTCCATAAATGTTAACCATAAATACCATGTGTGGTCAGCAGCTTCTGACATGGCCTCCAGTGATCCCCACCTCCTGGTGTTCATGACCTTGTGTAACCCTCTCTCCTACGGAGTATGCTGATCCTAGTGACCTGCTTCTAACCAACAGAAACAGCAAAACATGATGGGATTAGATTACCAAAGACTATGACTTGCATACTGTTGATATTCTCTCACTTGCTCTCAGTCTCTTTGATGAAAGGCCCACTTGGCAACGAATGGAAGGTGATGTCAGGCCAACAGCCAACAAAGAGCCAAGTCCAAGAGGAAACGAATCCTGACAATGACCAAGTGAATGAGCCTGGAAGCAGATCCTGGTCCAACTGAACCTTGAGGAGATCGTAGTCTCAGCCGATACCTTGACTGCAGCCTTGTGAGAGGAGAGACCCAGCTAAGCCACACCCAGATTCCTGACCTACAGAAACCATGGAATAACACCTGAAGCTTTGGTGTAACTCCTTACACAGCAAGAGTTAAGTATGACACTATTGCTCTGAAAGTTTCTGGTATATTTGAGGGACAAGTAGGAAACACTGTACAGCAAGGAGCAACAAGAAGGGATGTGGAAAGGAGCTAGATTTCCAGCTAGATCATCAGAAGCTGAGAATCCCATGCTATTTGGGGATTCTCATGGGCACAATGAGAAGGCATAAAATGTTCTTTAAGAAAACTAAGGGGGCTTCCTTGGTGGCGCAGTGGTTAAGAACCCGCCTGACAGTGCAGGGGACATGGGTTCGAGCCCAAGTCCAGGAAAATCCCACAGGCCGCAGAGCAACTAAGCCCGTGCGTCACAACTACTGAGCCTGCGCTCTAGAGCCCACAAGCCACAACTACTGAGCCCACATGCCACAACTACTGAAGCCCATGTGCCTAGAGCGTGTGCTCTGCAACAAGAGAAGACACCACAATGAGAAGCCTGCACACTGCAACGAAGACCCAAAGCAGCCAAAATAAATAAATAACATAAATAAATTAAAAAAAAAAAACTAAGGACTCAATTTCTCATTAAATAATAAGACAGATATGAAGTCATAATGAAAATATCTTTCAAGAGAAAGAGCCAGAATGACTTTTTTTTTTAACATCTTTATTGGAGTATAATTGCTTTACATTGTTGTGTTAGTTTCTGCTGTATAACAAAGTGAATCAGCTATACGTATACAAATATCCCCATATCCGCTCGCTCTTGCGTCTCCCTCCCACCCTCCCCATCCCACCCCTCTAGGTGGTCACAGAGCACCGAGCTGATCTCCCTGTGTTATGTGGCTGCTTCCCACTAGCTATCTATTTTACATTTGGTAGTGTATACATGTCCATGCCGCTCTCTCACTTTGTCCCAGCTTACCCTTCCACTCTCCGGGTCCTCAGGTCTATTCTCTACATCTGCATATGTATTCTGGTCCTGCCCCTAGGTTCTTCAGAACCTTTTTTTTTTTTTTTTTTTGATTCCATATATATGTGTTAACATACGGTATTTGTTTTTCTCTTTCTGACTTACTTCACTCTGTATAACAGACTCTAGGTCCATCCACCTCACTACACATAACTCAGTTTCATTTCTTTTTATGGCTGATTAATATTCCATTGTATATATGTGCCACATCTTCTTCATTCATCCATCAATGGACACTTAGGTTGCTTCAATGTCCTGGCTATTGTAAATAGAGCTGCAATGAACATTGCAGTACATGACTCTTTTTGAATTATGGTTTTCTCAGGGTATATGCCCAGTAGTGGGATTGCTGGGTCATATGGTAGTTCTATTTTTAGTTTTTTAAGGAACCTCCATACTGTTCTCCATAGTGGCTGTATCAATTTACATTCCCACCAACAGCGCAAGAGGGTTCCCTTTTCTCCACACCCTCTCCAGCATTTATTGTTTGTAGATTTTTTGATGGTGGCCATTCTGACCAGTGTGAGGCAATACCTCATTATAGTTTTGATTTGCATTTCTCTATTTTTTTAATATAAATTTATTGTGGTTTTTATTTATTTATTTATTTATTTATTTATTTATTTTTGGCTGTGTTGGGTCTTCGTTTTCTGTGCAAGGGCTTTCTCCAGTTGCGGCGAGCGGGGGCCACTCTTCATCGCGGTGCACGGGCCTCTCACTGTTGCGGCCTCTCCCGTTGCAGAGCACAGGCTCCAGATGCGCAGGCTCAGTAGTTGTGGCTCACGGGCCTAGCTGCTCCGCGGCATATGGGATCTTCCCGGACCGGGGCATGAACCCGTTTTCCCCTGTATTGGCAGGTGGATTCCTAACCACTGAGCCACCAGGGAAGCCCACATTTCTCTATTGATTAGTGATGTTGAGCATCCTTTCATGTGTTTGTTGGCAATCTGTATATCTTCTTTGGAGAAATGCCTAGTTAGATCTTCTGACCATTTTTGTATTGGATTCTTTGTTTTTTTAATATTGAGCTGCATGAGCTGCTTGTAAATTTTGGAGATTAATCCTTTGTCAGTTGCTTCCTTTGCAAATATTTTCCCCCATTCAGAGGACTGTCTTTTCCTCTTGTTTATGGTTTTCTTTGCTGTGCAAAAGCTTTTAAGTTTCATTAGGTCCCACTTGTTTATTTTTGTTTTTATTTCCATGTTTCTAGGAGGTGGGTCAAAACGGACCTTGCTGTGATTTATGTCATTGAGTGTTCTGCCTATGTTTTCCTCTAAGAGTTTTATAGTGCCTAGCCTTACATTTAGGTCTTTAATTCATTTTGAGTTAATTTTTGTGTATGATGTTAGGGAGTGTTCTGATTTCATTCTTTTACATGTAGCTGTCCAGTTTTCCTAGCACCACTTATTGAAGAGGCTGTCTTTTCTCCACTGTATATTCTTGCCTCCTTTATCAAAGATAACGTGACCATATGTGCATGGGTTTATCTCTGGGCTTTCTATCCTGTTCCATTGATCTATATTTCTGTTTCTGTGTCAGTACCATACTGTCTTGATTATTGTAGCTTTATAGTATACTCTGAAGATAGGGAGCCTGATTCCTCCAGCTCTGTTTTTTTTTCTCAAGATTGCTTTGGCTATTCGGGTCTTTTGTGTTTCCAGACAAATTGTGAAGTTTTTTGTTCTAGTTCTGTGAAAAATGCCATTGGTAGTTTGATAGGGATTGCATTGAATCTGTAGATTGCTTTGGGTAGTACAGTCATTTTCACAATATTGATTCTTCCAGTCCAAGAACATGGTATATCTCTCCATCTGTTTGTATCATCTTTAATTTCTTTCATCAGTGTCTTACAGTTTTCTGCATACAGGTCTTTTGTCTCCTTACGTAGGTTTATTCCTAGGTATTTTATTCTTTTTGCTGCAATAGTAAATGGGAGTGTTTCCTTAATTTCTCATTCACATTTTTCATCATTAGTGTATAGGAATGAAAGAGATTTCTGTGCATTGATTTTGTACCCTGCTACTTTACCAAATTAATTGATTAGCTCTAGTAGTTTTCTGGTAGCATCTTTAGGATTCTCTATGTATAGTATCATGTCATCTGCAAACAGTGACAGCTTTACTTCTTCTTTTCCGATTTGGATTCCTTTTATTTCTTTTTCTTCTCTGATTGCTGTGGCTAAAACTTCCAAAACTATGTTGAATAACAGTGGTGAGAGTGGGCAACATTGTCTTGTTCCTGATCTTAGAGGAAATGGTTTCAGTTTTTCACCATTGAGCACGCTGTTGGCTGTGGGTTTGTCATATATGGCCTTTATTATGTTGAGGTAAACTCCCCCCATGCCTACTTTCGGGAGAGTGTTGAAAATGAATGGGTGTTGAATTTTGTCAAAAGCCTTTTCCGCATATATTGAGATGATATGATTTTTATTCTTCAATTTGTTAATATGGTGTATCACATTGATTGATTTGCATATACTGAAGAATCCTTCATTCCTCGGATAAACCCCACTTGATCATGGTTTATGATCCTTCTAATGTGCTGCTGAATTCTGTTTGCTAGTATTTTGTTGAGGATTTTTGCATCTATGTTCATCAGTGACATTGGCCTGCAGTTGTTTTTTTTTGTGTGTGACATCATTGTCTGGTTTTGGTATCAGAGTGATGGTGGCCTCGTAGAATGAGTTTGGCAGTGCTCCTCCCTCTGTTATATTTTGGAAGAGTTTGAGAAGGATAAGTGTTAGCTCTTCTCTAAATGTTTGACAGAATTCACCTGGGAAGCCATGTGGTCCTGGGCTTTTGTTTGTTGGAAGATTTCTAATCACAGTTTCAATTTCAGTGCTTGTGACTGGTCTGTTTACTTTTTCTATTTCTTCCTGGTCCAGCCTGGGAAGGTCGTGCTTTTCTAAGAATTTGTCCATTTCTTCCAGGTTGTCCATTTTATTGACATATACTTGCTTGTAGTAATCTCTCTTGATCCTTTGTATTTCTGCAGTGTCACTTGTTACTTCCCCTTTTTCATCTCTAATACTGTTGATTTGAGTCTTCTCCCTTTTTTTCTTAATGAGTCTGGTTAATGGTTTATCAATTTTGTTTATCTTCTCAAAGAACCAGCTTTTAGTTGTATTGATCTTTGTTATCATTTCCTTAATTTCTTTTTCATTTATTTCTGATCTGATCTTTATGATTTCTTTCCTCTGCTAACTTTGGGGTTTTTTTTCTTCTTCTTTCTCTCATTGCTTTAGGTGTAAGGTTAGGTTGTTTATTTGAGATGTTTCTTGTTTCTTGAGGTAGGATTGTATTGCTATAAACTTTCCTCTTAGAACTGCTTTTGCTGCATCCCACTGGTTCTGGGCCACTGTGCTTTCATTGTCATTTGTTTCTAGGTATTTTTTGATTTCCACTTTGATTTCTTCAGTGTTCTCTTGGTTATTTAGTATTGTATTGTTTAGCTTCCATGTGTTTTTTTTTTTTAACAGATATTTTCCTGTAATTGATATCCAGTCTCATGGCATTGTGGTCGGAAAACATACTTGATACGATTTCAATATTCTTAAATTTACCAAGGCTTGATTTGTGATCCAAGACATGATCTCTCCTGGAGAATGTTCCTTGAGCACTTGAGAAGAAAACGTATTCTGTTGTTTTTGGATGGAATGCCCTATAAATATCAATTAAGTCCATCTTGTCTAATGTATCATTTAAAGCTTTTGTTTCCTTATTTATATTCATTTTGGATGATCTGTCCATTGGTGAAAGTGGGGTGCTAAAGTCTGCTACTATGATTGTGTTACTGTCGATTTCCCCTTTTATGGCTGTTAGCATTTGCCTTATGTATTGAGGTGCTCCTATGTTGGGTGCATAAATATTTACAATTCTTCTATCTTCTTCTTGGATTGATCCCTTGATCATTATGTAGTGTCCTTCTTTGTCTCCTGTAATAGTCTTTATTTTAAAGTCTATTTTGTCTGATATGAGAATTGCTGCTCCAGCTTTCTTTTGATTTCCATTTGCATGGAATATCTTTTTCCATCCCCTCACTTTCAGTCTATATGTGTCCCTAGGTCTGAAGTGGGTCTCTTGTAGACAGCATATATATGGGTCTTGTTTTTGTATCCATTCAGCCAGTCTGTGTCTTTTGGTGGGAGCATTTAATCCATTTACATTTAAGGTAATTATCGATATATATGTTCCTATTACCATTTTCTTAATTGTTTTGGGTTTGTTATTGTAGGTCTTTTCCTTCTCTTGTGTTTCCTGCCTAGAGAACTTCCTTTAGCATTTGCTGTAAAGCTGGTTTGGTGGTGCTGAATTCTCTTAGCTTTTGCTTGTCTGTAAAGGTTTTAATTTCTCCGTCAAATCTGAATGAGATCCATGCTGGGTAGAGTAATCTTGGTTGTAGGTTTTTCCCTTTCATCACTTAAATATGTCCTGGCACTCCCTTCTGGCTTGAAGAGTTTCTGCTGAAAGATCAGTTGTTAACCTTATGGGGATTCTGTTGTATGTTATTTGTTGCTTTTCCCTTGCTGCTTTTAATATTTTTTCTTTGTATTTAATTTTTGATAGTTTGATTAATATGTGTCTTGGCTTGTTTCTCCTTGGTTTTATCCTGTATGGGACTCTCTGTACTTCCTGGACTTGGTTGACTATTTCCTTTCCCATATCAGGGGCGTTTTCAACTATAATCTCTCCAAATATTTTCTCAGTCCCTTTCTTTTTCTCCTCTTCTTCTGCGACCCCTATAATTCGAATGTTGCTGTGTTTAGTGTTGTCCCAGAGGTCTCTGAGATTGTCCTCAAGTCTTTTCATTCTTTTTTCTTTATTCTGATCTGTGGTAGTTATTTCCACTATTTTATCTTCCACGTCACTTATCCGTTCTTCTGCCTCAGTTATTCTGCCATTGATTCCTTCTAAAGAATTTTAATTTCATTTATTGTGTTGTTTATCATTGTTTGTTTGCTCTCCAATTCTTCTAGGTCCTTGTTAAACGTTTCTTGCATTTTCTCCATTCTATTTCCAACATTTTGGACCATCTTTACTATCATCTGAATTCCTTTTCAGGTAGACTGCCTATTTCCTCTTTATTTGTTTGGTCTGGTGGGTTTTTACTTTGCTCCTTCATCTGCTGCGTATTTCTCTGTCTTCTCATTTTGCCTAACTTACTGTGTTTAGGGTCTCCTTTTCAAAGGCTGCAGGTTTGTAGTTCCTGTTGTTTTTGGTGTCTGCCCCCAGTGGGTAAGGTTGGTTCGGTGGGCTGTGTAGGCTTCCTGGTGGAGAGGACTGGTGCCTGTGTGGTGGTGGATGAGGCTGGATCTTGTCTTTCTGGTGGGCAGGAAAGCATCCAGTGGTGTGTTTTGGGGTGTCTATGAACTTATTGATTTTATGCAGCCTCTCTGCTAATGGGTGGGGTTGTGTTCCTGTCTTGCTAGTTGTTTGGCATGGGGTGTCCAGCACTGGAGCTTGCTGGTCGTTGAGTGGAGCTGGGTCTTAGCGTTGAGACGGAGATCTCTGGGAGAGCTCTCGCCAATTGATATTACATGGGGCCAGGAGGTCTCTGGTGGTCTAATGTCCTGAATTTGGCTCTCCCACCTCAGAGGCTCAGGCCTGACACCTGGCCAGAGCACCAAGACCCGGTCAGCCACACAGCTCAGAAGAAAGGGGAGGAATAAATGAAAGAAAGAAAAGGTAAATAAAATAAAGTTATTAAAATAAGAAAAAGAATGTTAATATTATTAAAATAAACAATTTAAAAAGTAATTTTTAAAAAAAGAGAGCAACCAAACCAGTAAACAAATCCGCCAATGATAACAAGCGTTAAAACCTAAACTAAGATAAACATATAAATCAGAAACTAGTCAGTCGCATACAGAAAACCCCAAGTCTACAGTTGCTCCCAAAGTCCACCGCCTCAGTTTTGGGATGATTCGTTGTCTATTCAGGTATTCCACAGATGCAGGGTACATCAAGTTGACTGTGGAGATTTAATCTGCTGCTCCTGAGGCTGCACGGGAGAAATTTCCCGTTTTCTTCTTTGTTTGCACAGCTCCAGGGGTTCAGCTTTGGATTTGGCCCCATTTCTGCGTGTAGGTCACGCTCTGGCATCTGTCCTTTGCCCAGACAGGAGGGGGTTAAAGGAGAGGCTGATTAGGGGGCTCTGGCTCACTCAGGCCAGGGGGAGGGGAGTAAGGAATGCAGGGCGAGCCTGAGGCGGCAGAGGCCAATGTGACGTTGCAACAGCCTGAGGGGCACCATGTGCTCTCCCAGGGAAGTTGTCCCTGGATCACGGGACCCTGGCAGTGGCAGGCTGCACAGACTCCTGGAAGGGGAGGTGTGGATAGTGACCTGTGCTTGCACACAGGATTCTTGGTGGCTACAGCAGCAGCATTAGCATTTCCTGCCCATCTCTGGCATCTGTGCTGACAGCCACAGCTCGTGCCCATCTCTGGAGCTTGTTTAGGCAGTGCTCTGCCTTCTGTGGGCAGACAGGGAAGGAATCCCCTCTCCTCGCGCACCCCAAAACAATGGTCTCTTGACTCTTAGGCAGTTCCAGGCTTTTTCCCAGACTTCTTCCCGGCTAGCTGTGGCGCACTAGCCCCCTTCAGGCTGTGTTCACACAGCCAACCCCAGTCCTCTCCCTGGGGTCTGACCTCCAAAGCCTGAGCCTCAGCTCCCAGCCCCCACTTGCCCTGGCGGGTGAGCAGACAAGCCTCTCAGGCTGCTGAGTGCTGGTCGGTACCAATCCTCTGTGCAGGAATCTCTCCGCTTTGCCCTCTGCACCCCTGTTGCTGCACTCTCCTCTGTGGCTCCAAAGGTTCCCCACCACCACCCCCCGTCTCTGCCATTGAAGGGGCTTCCTAGTGTGTGGAAACTTTTCCTCCTTCACAGCTCCCTCTCAGAGGTACAGGTTCTCTCCCTATTCTTTTGTCTCTGTTTTTTCTTTTTTCTTTTGCCCTACCCAGGTACGTGGGGAGTTTCTTGCATTTTGGGAGGTCTGAGGTCTTCTGCCAGCGTTCAGTAGGTGTTCTGTAGGAGTTGTTCCACATGTAGATGTATTTTTGATGTATTTGTTGGGAGGAAGGTGATCTCCACATCTTACTCCTCCTCCATCTTGAAGGTCCCTCCCAGAATGACTTCTTGAACTCGTATATTGCCCAGGATATAAAACTGGAAAGCTTCCAGAGAACTGAGATCTCTTATTTTTTAGCCCCTTCTGCTGTTAGGCAAATCAGTTTGGGATTTACATCATCAAGTTTAATGGTGAAGAAAAGAAATGAAAGTGAAGTTACTGAAATAAACAATTTCATTAACTTCAAAATCAGTGAGTTCAAAATCAATTAAATTTGTAATATCCTTATTTAGAACACAAGCAGTGAATTAATAACAGTGAAAATTAGTTTTTAGGAATATAAAGGGAGTGAGACTTTTACAAATAACTTTTGACACTGCAGTTTCCTAAATCAATAAAGATGTATAATTTTTTACTTGCACATTTCTTTTCAAATCCTGAATCATGATTTTACATACACCTGCACTTGGACCAGTCCCATAAATCAGTTTGAAAGTGACCCAGTTTTTTCACATGAGCTGTAATATCCATGTATCTAGGTCTTGTCATTATAAGATAATGGAACCGAGATAAGAATATGGTCCACAAAATAAATAAAAGGAAAATATCTCTGAGATATTTACAGAAAGAGGTTCAAAAGACAGGGCATAGGGGATGAGGAATTTGATGTGGAAGAATTGTTGCTAACTTGGTATCCACAAGACAAATCTTAGACCTTACTACTGAAAGAGCTGGTAACATCTCATAGAACTTCACATATTCATTTCTTTGACTAGTTTTTATTGAGCACCTGCTATGTGATAGGCACCATGCTAGGCCTCACCTCTGACAACCTCCTACTCAATATTAGCATTGGAAATCTCTAGAACTTGATTTGTTGTGTTTTTTTTCCTGGAAAGCATAGACCTACTACAGGAGAAAACTCTCAATTAAAAGTGGCCAGTCTGAGTTTAACTATTAATTTGCTAAATTATTGTTCATTTCACCTCTCTAGGGCTCATGAGAAAAATGAAGGAGTTGTGCTCCTTCTACCTATAGTATCTATAACATTGCCTCTGATTCTAAAAGACTCAAAAATCAATAGCACCTTCAGAAGACCTAGATAGACATTTCTCTGAAGGAGAAATACAGATGGCCAATACACACATGAAAAGATGCTCAACATCACTAATTATTAGAGAAATGCAAATCAAAACTACAACGAAGTATCACCTCACACTGGTCAGAATGGCCATCATAAAAAAGTCTACAAATAGTAATTGCTGGAGAGGGTGCGGAGAAAAGGGAACCCTCCTACACTGTTGGTGGAAATGTAAATTGATACAACCACTATGGAAAATAGTATGGAGGTTCCTTAAAAAAATAAAATTAGAGCTAACATATGATCCAGCAAACCCACTCCTGGGCATATATCTGGAGAAAACCGTAATTCAGAAAGATACATGGGGCTTCCCTGGTGGCGCAGTGGTTGAGAATCTGCCTGCCAATGCAGGGGACATGGGTTCCAGTCCTGGTCTGGGAAGATCCCACATGCCATGGAGCAACCAGGCCCGTGAGCCACAATGACTGAGCCTGCGCGTCTGGAGCCTGTGCTCCGCAGCAAGAGAGGCCGCGATAATGAGAGGCCCGCGCACCGCGATGAAGAGTGGCCCCCGCTCGCCGCAACTAGAGAAAGCCCTCGCACAGAAACGAAGACCCAACACAGCTAAAAATAAAATAAATAAATAAATAAAAATTAAAAAAAAAAAAAAAGATACATGCACCCCAATGTTCATTGCAGCACTATTTACAATAGCCAAGACATGGAAGCAACCAAAATGTCCATACGCAGATGAATGGATAAAGAAGATGTGGTACATATATACAATGGAATATTACTCGGCCATAAAAAAGAATGAAATAATGCCATTTGCAGCAACATGGATGCACCTAGAGATTATCATACTAAGTGAAGTAAGTCAGACAGAGAAAGATAAATATGATATCA
The DNA here is from genome assembly GCF_028564815.1 of Eubalaena glacialis. Classification (NCBI taxonomy): domain Eukaryota; kingdom Metazoa; phylum Chordata; class Mammalia; order Artiodactyla; family Balaenidae; genus Eubalaena; species Eubalaena glacialis. The sequence goes on along the minus strand of NC_083722.1, from coordinate 61,598,371 downwards.
CTTATATGTGGAATCTAAAAAAAATGATACAAATAAATTTACTTATAAAACAGAGAGACTCACAGACATAGAAAACAAACTTACAATTACCAAAGTGGAAAGGGAGTTGGGGAGGGATAAATTAGGAGTTTGGGATTAGCAGATACAAGCTACTATATATAAAACAGATAAACAACAAGGTTCTAGTGTATAGCACAGGGAACTACATTCAATATCTTGTAATAAACCATAATGGAAAAGAATATGAAAAAGAATATATATATTATATATATATATAACTGAATCACTTTGCTGTACACCAGAAACTAACACAACACTGTAAATCAACTACACTTCAATTAAAAAATGTTTTTAATTCAATGGCCCCCCCTTGAGTGCCCAAATTTGGCTCATTCTCAAACTACAGATTTCCTGACCGAAAAGCAGGCTCTATCTCACCATCTTGACAGCCCCCTTCAGGAAACAAGAGTCCACAGCACCACCAGGACCATGCTAAGTGTGTTCTCTCACCAAAGTTTGGCACTGCCCAAGTAACCCCATAGGATTCTTGCTCAGGATTGCTGCTGATGGAAGAAACATTTGGAAGCAGAGGACCTAGAGTGAGAAAAGCAGTCACCTCCTCTTCATTCTAAGGACAAGTCAAGTGTGGTCCAGAGAAGGTCTCTGAGCTGCACCAGCCATCCTTCAGCCTCTCTAGGGTTAGCATCAGCTATAGCCTGTGTGAGAAGAGAACTTTCTTACACAGGGGAACAGGGACTTGGTTACTGAGAAATCATTTTTCACGGCATTCCCTGGAGTTGTTTATCCATGATGGGAACTGTTCCTGCCTCAGAAATTACTGAAGGGGGAGAGACTGCTGAGTGACCTCAGGAGGAACCCTTGAACTAGAGATATGGTGGTTCTAACGTGTCTGTCAATCCCTTGACACTACTCCTTTAAGAAGGTGAAAGTTAATTCTCCCCCACTTGAAAGCAGGTCACAGCTGGAGGTTCACTTCTAAGGAACAGCATGAGGAGGAAGTGATGCTATGTGACTTCTGAGGGTAAAAAAGATAACTTCCACTGGCTCTCACTGTCTTGGCTTTCTTGCTCTGGGAGAAACCAGCTGCCATACCATGAGGACCCTGTACAAGGCCCTCCTGGGGAGGACGTGGCCTCCCCCACAACAGTCGGCACCAACTTGCCAGCCCTGTGACAAGCCGCCTTGGAAGGGGATCCTCCAGCCCTAGTCAAGCCTTTAGGTGACCCCAGATGACATCCTGACGCTTTCTCGTGAGAGATCCCGATCCAGAACTGCCCAGCTTGGCCACTCGTCCATTCCTGACCCATAGAAATCATGAAAGATAAGAAATATTTCTTATTGTTTTAAGCCACAATGTTTGAGAATAATTTGTTACACAGAACTAGCTAACTAATACAGTAGTGACCCTGACTCACTCTCACCTTGGGAAGATCCTACGCCTGAGAGGAGTAGAGGATGAGAAGAGGTTGGATATAGACTATGAGAATAGAATGGAGGACAGGGAAAGAGGGAAAGGAGGGAGGGAAGGAGGGTAAGAGGGAGAAAAGCAGCCCCCTCCATCTCCTCCAGCCTTCACTTATCTCTTCCTTCTCTGAATTTCTATCCCTCCCTTTATCTCCCCATTTGGACAGCTGTCTTCTGAAGACAGGAACAGAGCTCCTATTTCTTCTATATTGCTCATAATACCTGGCAGTGTCCTGCACAAAGGGAACCAAGACCAACAGGTAAAACTGGGAGGCCAATGATGAGTCAGTATCAGAAGGAACATTCCAAGAGACTTTGGCAAGGAAGTTCTGGTGGAGCTTGAGGCTTCAGACGGGGCTGAGCTGTGGACAGTGTTTTGTAGACAGTGGTTGCAGAGCAGGTTCTTAGAGATGGCAGTAGACTGTTACTGTTGCTACCACTTTGGTGGCCCCCAAAGAACCACACCTCCCAGTATTTATGTCTTCGGGTAGCCCCCTACCACATTACCTCTGAATTTGGCCACATGACTACCTTTGTCCAATGGGGCAAGCATGATGTCTGTGGAGGCCTGATAGGTGCATGCCCACATGTGCATGCCCACATTTCCCTGCCCTCTAGTGCCTCTACCAGGACAAGGCTCCATCAACTCATCTGCTTCCTTACAAGGAAACTGCAACTTCAGATCAAGCGATATTTGAAGTTCATTTGTGAATTGAGAAAAGGTGAGCCATCCTGGACCCTCTCCCCTTTCCAGAAAAAATAATCATGTCCATTTTCCATGACCCCAGAACACTAGTAAACAGAACTCTCCTTTCACTCAAAAGACAGAAGATATTTTGTGACATAACAATAATGGGAAAGGAGGAGGGAGAGATGCAACTAATAACAGATATATTCACAACAATCTATATTACAAATATATATGTATATTTATATCTCAGGAGGCCCTGCAGAGTTACAGATGAGATAATTAAAATGCTTATGCTTTTAGCAATGATGCTTACTGAAATCATTTTATAACCATCCAAACTGAGGTTTGTTTTCAGCTATAATGCAATGCTACCTGGAGTATTCTGACCTAAATTATTTATGTGCCTAAAAATAGATTGCCTTCCCCCATTACTGACTTTGTGGATATATCTCAGGATGTGGAAATTTTTGGTGAGCTCAAGTGGCTCCTAAGGCTTTCTCTGCATCTTCTGTGCCTATGACAGGGACTGGGCATTCTGTAGGAATCCTGTGAAGGGCGAAGAGGTTGAAATAAACCTCTGGGAAAGGCTGGGCCTTGTTAGATGCTCCTGAGTACAGAAGGACTATCAGTAACACAACTGGGATCCAAATGGATAACTGTTCTGTCTGGGTTCAGTTTCCCACCCTTCCAGCTCCATCAGGCATGGAGGGGGAGGGTGTGACTACAAAAGAATAGCACAAGGAGGTTTTTGTGAGGGGTGATGAAACTGTTCTGAATCCTGAGTGTGGGGCTAGTTACATGAATCTATAGGTGTTAAAATCCCTAGACCTGGACACCCCACAAAAGTCAATTTTATTGTATGCTAATTTAAAAATTTTTAATTAAAAGGAAAAGATAAATAACACTTGGTAGGTTCCATAAATGATCATTCTACCTGCAAATTTTATCTTGAACGGCTCCACTTCCCTCCGTCTCCATTACAAGCAGCATCTCTCTCCCGGACTTCTACATAGTATCCCTCCTTCCATGTTTGCTCCTATTGCCCATTCTCCCTACTGCAACTAGAGATTTCAGGTCACTTCCAGGCTTGAAGCTTTCAAAGATTTCCCAGTGAGCTTTGGTTTAAACCCAAGACCCTCCCCTGCCTGTGGGAATTGGCATGATCTGGCCTCCACTTCCCTCTGCAATCTCATCCACCCACAAATCACACTGGACTCACTACACTCCTTTAAATAGCCAAGCTCGTTCTGGTCACAGGGCCTTCACACCTGCTGTTTCCTCCTCCTGGGATGCTCTTCCTGCTTCCTCTTCCACCCCCTCATTACCTGAGTAACTCCTCTTCAATTTTTGGGTCTTAGCTTAACTGTTACATCTTCCCTGACCAGCCAGTTGAATTAACCTCACCAACATCACTTTTGCATGATGTCCTGTTCTTTGCCTTTATAGCACTTGCTCTAGCCTGGAATCAGGTGACTATGTATTTGAGGACTGACTCTGCCCCGCCCACCCACTCCCCGACCCTGGGCTGGCAAGACTGCATGCCACTTGTGTGCTGGTGTCAACTTACAAGAGCTCACTGTAGAGCATTCAGGGAGGTCACTTGAAATCAGCCACAGTGGGAGTATTTACACCACAGAAATTGGCAAATGCTACAAATCAGGGCTTTTCTTTTTGGAAAGCTGGCTTACCAGCCTCTCTGTTGGTTTCTAGTGCTTGATGTGGAGCTGAGAACTTTGGCAATTCTTAGTAAGTATTTGTTAAATAAATGATGGTTACTGTTATTGATGTTGGTTTCTTAAAGCAACCCTGTGATGAGTCAAGGAGGGACGATTTCAGTCATCATGTTACAGATAATGAATTTGAAGCCCAGGAAAGTTATCCAACTTGCCCAAGGCCATGCAGCTAGTTAGAGAGATATAATGCTCTAACTGAGTTTCTCTGACTCCCAGGTTAGTGCTCTTTGAATTGCACCCCATGAAAACAAATCATGACTATGTTGAGAATGTGTAAAGTGAGTAGACCTGGGCTTGGCGAAGCAAATTTTGAGAAGGAAGCAGAATCCTAGACCCCAGCTTGTAAAGACAGAGATTAGTTAATTATCCTGTTCTCCATTCCTCCATAGAAAGGACTCTCCAAGCTATACCTAAAAGCCAGAGTACAATATAAGAAACAGAAATGACTCTAGCTTTCTAAAACTAAAAGGTATTTAGAGAACAATATGAAATTTCCTTTAAAAACTAAAAATAGAGCTACCGTATGATCCTGCAATCCCACTCCTGGCCATATATCTCAAGAAAACCATAATGCAAAAAGATACATGCACCCCAATGTTCGTTGCAGCACTATTTACAATAGCCAAGACATGGAAGCAACCAAAATGTCCATACGCAGATGAATGGATAAAGAAGATGTGGTACGTATATACAATGGAATATTACTCGGCCATAAAAAAAGAATGAAATAATGCCATTTGCAGCAACATGGATGGACCTAGAGATTATCATACTAAGCGTAGTAAGTCAGACAGAGAAAGACAAATATCATATGATATCACCTATAGGTGGAATCTTTAAAAAATGATACAAATGAACTGATATACAAAACAGAAATAGACCCACAGACATAGAACACAAACTTATGGTTACCAAAGGGGAGGGATAAATTAGGAGTTTGTGATTAATATATACATACTACTATATATAAAACAGATAACCAACAAGGACCTACTGTATAGCACAGGGAACTCTACTCAATATTTTGTAATAACCCATAAGGGAGAAGGATCTGAAAAAGGATATATATATATATATCCATATGTGTGTGTGTGTGTGTGTGTGTGTGTGTAGATATATATATAGATATATAACCGAATCACTGTGCTGTACACCTGAAACTAACACAACATTGTAAATCAACTATATTGAAATATAAATAAATAAAAATAAAAGGTATTTAATATATTAAGTATTGGGTGCTTACCAAATATCAGAAGTGCTGGGGAAACAGAAGATGCAATCCTGCTGAGTTCAGTGACACACCACTGAAGTGAAACCCAGGAGTCAGGAAGCTGCTACCCTCACTGCTTCTGCCACAATAGCCTGAAGGACCCAGGAAGCTGAGGACTAGATACCGGACCACTGAGTTCAGCTGCCACAAGTGCCTCTAGACATGCGCAATTTATGACCTCACTTGCCAAGAGCAACACCAGTAGGAAAATGGACTCTGAATCACTTCCACCTTCTAGTTTTGCGTGACTGCATCTAATCAGCAGAACCTAATTGGTTCACAGAACACGGGCTGCAGAAGAGTCTTAGGAACGGGGGGGTACGACCTTTCCAACCTCTACATCTGGGAAGAAAGTAAAACGGCGGTTGAGAGAACCAATCCACCCTACCGACCATAGCCCATATCTTCAGCACTCATCATCCAAATATACCCGACACATATGTAAGCTTCCAACAGCAACAATGTCCAATACAAGCAACTACCTCTCATACACATAGAAGCATCTCACCTCCCCCTAAAAGGAGGGAGCCAAAGTCCTGTCTGTCACTGAGTGATCGTCAACCATCCTTCTAGTTCTGTCACATTCCCACCTTGGATTAAACTGTAATCTAAGGATTAAATTGTGCAGTTCACCACCAACAAGACATCTTAAAATAGTAAAGGAAAGAAAATGGTTAAAAAGTAAACACATATAAATATATATACAAAACAGAGCAAGAAAGAAAATTTGAGAAGCTACTATAATCCTTGTTTCTGCCACTGGTCGTGAAGCCAGAGAGGGACTTTTAACTTATTTCCTACACCACCTATTCCATGTTCCCTTACTCTCCTCCAGCACCAGTTGTGGGTGAGATTGCTCTACTGCAAAATATATACTTATATGTATATAACATATATATATTACATGTAATATATATGTAGTATACATATATGTATACATATAAGAGTATATATATATATTTATATTCATACATCTTTTCCTTTCTCTGTTGTGTACATGTCTTAGTTTATTGCTTAAACTCTGGACCAAAGTACCCCAAGGCCCCCAAAGGATCTTCTAGTTTACAGACCTACTCTGCCCTGGCCCCATCCTATAACTATTTTCCCTGGACAAACTGGGTCAATCACACAGCCAACCCATCTGCCCAATCACTGAAAGGCTGAGGGAAGGATAGAACAAACCCACCCTCTCCAGGCTCAGTATGTGAGGGTGAAGGTACAGGTTGAGGGCACCTTGGAAACAGGTCCTCTGCCTCAAAATACTTCCCCTACAACTCTTGCCAATACCTGAAATTCCACCATGAAGAAACAGCTGCTTTTTCAATGTCTCTCTCTGTTCATAAACTTCCTAACAGAAACAGCTTCTAAAAAGGAGCTGTTTTGTTGCCACAGGATTCTTTCACCCCAAAAGTTCAAACTGCAAAATGGGCAGGACAGAAACTCAGGAATGGCTTTACACAGTTAAACAGAAGAGTAGGGGGCAGCTGCGCGCCCCTTGGGGCAGAACCCCACGAATGGAATAATAGTGAGAGCAGAAAAGAAATCCATCCCTTTCTTTCCTTGCAGACAGCTGCTCAGAAGCCTGGAATTAAAGGTGGCAAGCCCAGGTGTCAGATGGCAGATTACCTTTGTTCGAGGGATCCAGCAGGATTAAGGGATTTACGCAGAGTGACAGTCTGCGGGCAGTGGCTGGTACCAAATGCCATCTAGAGCTCTTGCTATCTTAAAAGCAGACTCCAGGGACAAGCCTACAGCAGGAAGCCTGAACATCAATAACGACTACAATAATAGGTTATAGTAGGCTGGGTCCTCTCTGAGCTCCTCGTGTTTGAAACGCTTAGCATTCATCCAGGATGTGATCAGAAACTCCAATTCCATTGGCCTAAGACATTTCTCAAACTAGTCCTGATAACCCTGGAAGTTTACTTCCTGATCAAGATTTTGTTTGGCAGATGCAATTCACTGACATCTCTCAGTATGGGAAAGGTGACAGTCCTGGTCAAGTGATCCATACATCAGAAATAGGGAACCTGCACCAAGAGCTTAACTTTTCCCCTTGGTCCCTTGCCCAACTGTTCTACTGCCAAGGGAAACCGAGTCTGTTCTGATAAGGGAAACCTCACAACTCCTACAAAACCTTCCTATTTGGTAACCCCAGTTGGCCCAGATTCTGCTCAATTCCCTGCCCTAAATCACCTCTGTAATTTTAGATTTGCAAACCCCCCTCGCTGGATTATAATGTAAAAAGTGCAGAGCAGAGGCTACCTGATTCTCTACAAGGGCCCAGCCACCTCCACATTTCCGTAATTGTTTTACTGAAGTATAAATAAAACAGAATTATGGAGCACTCCCTATGCTCCTCCCCCTCAAAGTATATTCAACTCTTCTCTCTTCTAGAAATGCAAATCTGACCCTTTAAGAAACATGACATAGGAGAAGACCCATACCTAAATCTGGTTTGCTTCTTACCTTTGGCAAAGTTAATTTGAGAAACAGTCCAATGCAACAAATTAGGCCACTACTTAATGGCCTGGAATTCCAATTAAAGGAAGGAGCTTTATGAGGCTGCTTGACAGTGGGAAGGAGTGTCTGACCTAATCTTGGATCCCAGAAAGGCCACCTTAAGAGGGAGAGCAATTGCCCATCAGATTTGCCGTGGGTGAAAGGAAGCCATAAACTACAGGGAGACTGGGCTCGTTAAAATGGTAATGCTCCTGTCTCCACCATGAAAGTGCTCCCTAGATACCTCCAGAAATGAAATTTGGAACAATCAAAGAACCTAGCATTTCCTCCCCTCATCCAACCTCATTACTGTCATTTTATGTATTGATGTGCAACAAGGCCATTAAATTCAGACTCATCACTCCTGAGTGTGTGCAACACTTTGCGGACAACTGCAGGCAAACAAAAAACCTGGAATCTCAACTCTACGTGATTAGATGGGGATGTCAGGGAGTAGTCAACAGATCTCATCCTCACTGACACCGCCTCCTAATTCATTTGAAATGCCCTGAAACACTAACCTCCAGGAAACCATACAACATGTACTTGGGAGATAGGGAACAGGGCATTGAATCAGGCCCAAGAGGAAAGCACAGGATGAGGCAATAAATGCAAATCAGAGAACCTATCATATCTAAAGTCACCCTATTTCCCCCAGTGATCCATCATCTGATCAATATTCAAAGCCAGAATCATGGTCATCATCCTTGATTTTGTCAAATCCATCATTCATTCATTCACTCAAGTATTTAGGGATCACCTATCACGTGCCAGGGACTGTGCTGGGCGCTGGGAGTGCAGCAGTGAACACGCCCACTGGTTCTGTCCACAGGTCCCACTGATATCTGCCTTAGATTGGGCCCTGTAGAATCAGATTCTTAGATAAGGAATTGCATGCAGACATTCCACTGGGGAGAACTCTCAGGAGATACATCTAAAAGGAGGGAAGATGACAGGATTGGGCAGAGAGAGGCTGACGCCCAATCAAGTTGAAGTGAGGCCTCAGCTGATCCTACACGGGGCTCTGGAGCTCGCATGGCCCTTCAATGTTGTCCTAAATTGAAATCTTTGTATCCCCACATCTGCCTAGCCATGAGTGGATGCCTAGGAAGGGGTGTCACCTTGGGCAAAGCAGTTCTCTGTCACTGAGGGTAATTCCCAGAGGACACAGCAGTAGCCGTGGACACCAGATAATCCTAGCATCTGTGTCGGCCTAAAGAGGGACCCAGCTGGAGCACCATAGTAGCCCCTGCAATAACGCCATCCATCCATTGCCAACCTGAGCGCAGTCCCTGTTGGCCTTTAGGGTGCCTTGTCTCAGACTCCTCGCTCTTCTCTGCCTTCCGTCTGGGCCCCTCCCCTGGTGACCTTCCAGTCTTGTCACTTGAAGCATCCTAAATACCTAACTCATCTTTGGAAGAACATTTGAGTTCCCAGCTGGAGACTGTGGAGGTCTTCAGACATATTAAGGAGGGACTTCAAAATCTCTGTAAGAATAGTTTTCCTCTTTTCATTTCACTGATATCTAAAATTTTTAATATAATTATATACTGGATCATCTGGATTTCCACTTTAAAACCAAGTACTACCTTGAAATTTTAGTGCCCACATTTGCATTTGTTAACAACTACATGGGTTCCAGGTAGTAGGATTTTAATTTCCCCAGGCTAATGAGGGAAAGTCCAGAAACAAACGGTGAATAAATGATGCCTCGGGGCCAAATGAAGTTTGAAGTACTTCACATCCCTGCCCAAATTAAGCTTCTGCAGTGTTTAAGTAGAGAAAAATGGTGAGCACTTGAGTCATTTCTAACAAACAGTACAAGTAGGTCAAATTCAAAACACTCTACCTGATGGCAGCATCATTGTCACATTAAGAGTGGAAATTTTGCTTCCCCAAAACAACTTGATGTGACACACTGAATTCATTTTTCATTTCCCTTTCTGTTTAGTTTGCAGTTTTATTTGAATACAATTTACAAATTTGCTTTGGTTTCATAGTTGTGTAAGAGGTATAAATATGACTCTAAGCCTGGTTTTAGGGTTGTATGTATTTAGGTAAAATTATAGTGAAATCATTTAAGTCAACACTAAGAGATTCTGAGAATTTTTTACCCAAAAGATAAAGTCAGGGGGTATCATAAATTATTCAGGTGGAAAACAGGGATCTAAACCCCTTCACGTGGTCTTCATGGTCTGGTCCCAGCTCACCTATCCAAACTCCTCATCACACTGCTTCCAGCTGACAGAAGGGTAAGGAAATTGTTCTATGATGTCTAAACTGACTGGAGCCAATTTTGCCTTCCAGTGGGAAAGGGAGCTGCATTTTTTGTAAAATAAGGAATTAAGCATTTGTTCTATTCCATGTCACTTACAAAAGCCAAGGCTGGATGAAAATGGAAAGATAAATTTCAAAGCCCCACCTATATCTTTCTGTGCTTCTACCGGGTGAAGCTCTGAGGATACAGACCATTGGGTCGAGCTCAGTAAGTGGAGTTTCCATACGGAAAAATATATACTCCAAAAGACAAAAAAACTGTAACGAATAATTCATGATAATAAGTGTATTATCAACATGCAGGAAAACTCTCAATAGAAGCAATAGCGCTACATAGATATAACCAGATTCAACGTGCATGCAGAAAGCAACTTTCTTCTTTCTTCCTTGCCTCCCTTTAAGGTCACTCAAAGGTGAGTTGTTCCTCTAGTGGGGAGGGAAGGGTGCCAAGTGGTTGACTAATGTTCAGAAATGACTCTCATGTGGGGTTCTTCTATGGGTTTCAAGGAGGTTTCCCCACTAGGACATTTGATTGCACCTCCCTTAGTGCAAGCAATACCCCTTCTCCTCCTAGTTGCTTGTGACTCCTTCCTCCACCCCTGGGCATCAGGCAGTCTGTCCACACCCTGCCCAAGTTTCCACAGCCCATCCATGAACCTATTCATCCTCTTGAGTGAAATCCAAAATTCCACTCCCATATCAAGGCACCTTTAATTACCATTGACTTTAATTACCATTTGTGGAAAGGTTGCTATTTCCCATTACCACCACCTTTCCTTCCTCCAATGCCAAGCAGGCTGTTCCACCTAGCTCTCTTTTGTTGCCCTTTCAGGCATGAGTCAGCCACCAGTCTACTGGGGCCCCTAAACTCCAAAGAATACATATCAAGGCTCCAAGGGGTCTCCTTCAATTACCTCTCACTACACATAAGCATCTTCTCCCTTCCCCCCATGGAGACATAGTGGGGAAATGCCAGAGCACTCCATCACCTTTCTTCAAAGATATTCTCTCACTTAGCCTTTTCAAGCTCAATTGTATTTTATCCTCAAGTTGGAGGTTGATTAAGGATCACAACACTGGTTCCCAGTTACCTCCTTCACAACCCTACCTAGGTGGTCTAGCACCTCATTTTAGAAAGTAGGTGTAGCGTCTATTATTTTTATGATTAGATTTTTGCCGCCTCTACTGAAACTAAGAAAGAAAGAGTCCTATTTTAACACCCTGTTAACAGAAGTGTAAATTCTACAAAGCCTGGGTATAAACTGAGTAACAGAAGGCTGTCCTCTATAATTAAACAGAAGATGATTTCAGAAGGCTGTCCTCTATAATTAAATAGAAGATGATTTCAGAAGACTTAAGATTCCTTTCTTTAACTCAAGATGAGAATTCTGTTTCTATGAAGACATGAGACCCTGCCATGAACAGTCAACATAAGGACCCCATCAGATCATCTGGAAAGAGAAAATTATACTAAAATGATGGTGGGATAAGGGAAGGAAAGGAGATCATTTGAGCAGAAGGTAATTTCCTGCTGGGCTGAGAAGGAGGCAACAAGTATGGCACATAAGCAACGAGAACTCAACACACAAGCAGCACTTCTACACACAAAGTGACTTATAATGATGCACAAAACAGAGAAGAAAGAGATTGATGGCTGAATCTGGGAAGACAGAAAGCAAAATAGGCTTGGCGAAGTATGTTCACAACAGCCCTAAAGAAATGAGTCTCAACAACAGATGTTCCTCTGCACAAAAAAATAAAATAAAATAAGAAATTGAACTTTACACAATCTCAAACACACAACTACACCCATTAGGATAAACGAGACCCTTGACTTCCCTGAACTATTCATCTGAGCTGCAAATATGTTCATCAATTAAACTTTTTCACAGTTCCTGGGGACCATTAAGGTTTCGATTTTTTGAGAGGACAAATTTCTATGTGGTCAGGGTCTACATGTCAGAGTTTTACAGCAGAAGTAAAGGATATTTAACTTTATTTTTCCTATTTCTGATAGATTTCTTGTCCATTGATGTTACAAAGAACTATGTGTTTTCTGTAGAAGATGCTTCTGTGCCCCCATTTCTTTGGGTTCCCAAGAAGAGACAAAAGTCTTACTAAATTTTAATGTGGGCCCTTCTTCAAAGAATCAGATAAGCTAGAAGGAATCTGAAAGTTGCAGCCCAATTCCCATCATTTTGTAATCACATTATCATATCATTTCATAAGTCACAGGGCAAGCGACTTATCCAGGAACATAACATATTTGCTTGCAAACTATTTTCTGAAAAGAGAGACATGCTTCAAACAGAGACTCCCGTCATATGTTTCCAAGATGACAGCATCAAGAGAAAGGAAGACGGAGAGCCATACGCTGGCTCTGAAAATGTGTGCCCAGAAGTGACACATGTCCCCTTACATTTCATTGGCCAAAACAAGTCACATGGCTATGTCAACTTCAAAGGGAGTGGGAAAGTTCAGTTGTACCATGTGCCCTTCTTTGAGGGTCCTCTACAATGAAAGGGATGCTGAATTTCACCTTACTACTCCCAAGTGTGGTAGTAAATGCTCCTGGCAGAAGGGGTCAAAGTCTTCTCCAGCCTTGAGCCAATGGTCTCTCCTTAACCTCCATTCATTCTCCTAAGCCCAATTTAAATCCACTCACCAATACATCTTCCTTACTATATTCAACCCAAAGTGGTTTCTGAAGCCGCTAAACTCTTACCCAGTGTATATGCTCTGCACGCTTTCGTCAGGTTGTTTCTGCAGACTACTTTATTTGGGTGTGTATGTCCATTGCCCAATTAGACAGCAGGCTCCTTGAGGGCAAGATGCCTTCTTATGCTTAAGGCAGCCATCCAGTGAACAGAGACAGTGAGTCAAAGAGGCATGTCCATGAGAGACTCCTTGGAAGTACCCAGTTCACAATTAATGCAGACAACCATAGGTATTAGACCAAAGTTTCATTCAAGTATATTATGCACTAAATTAACAGTCATCAAGACCAGAGAGGTAGGTTGCAGTTGTCCTCAAGCACACACTTAAACTGAACTTTAGGACAGTGTGGAATTAACTACAACCCCTTCACTCTGAGAACAAATCACTCCCTGCAAGGTCATTGAATCAGCTTGAGATGGACCTGGTGAAGTTGGGTTTCCTAAAAGCAAAGACCGAGACAGGGATTTGTGTCCAAGTGATTTATGGAAGAAGTGCTCTCAGAAGAAACATACAAGGGAGTAAGAGGATAAAGATGAGGCAGAAACTAAGCAAAAATGAGGGTTTCAGATGAAGTCTATCCTTAACTCCATCCCACAGGGAGCTCTGGAACACAAATTCTACCTTGGAGTCTGCCCTACGTTGAGACAAGAGAGAGGGGTTTTGTAAACTCCCACCCACTCAACCCCAATGGTCAGTCCTTACTATTTGCTGCCCCAAAGTAAGGGAGGGGGTATAATTCCAAGGCATCTCCAGGTAAGGTGGCTCTACTCATCCAAGAGCAATCCTCAGGTTAGCAGCTGGAGATGGGCAAACCAAACTGATAAAAATGGAGCTCAGGGAATCTGGAGAGGACAGCATCACTGTCTGCTGTGTCCTAAAAACCAGACTACACATAGAGAGGCTTGACCATTATCCTTCACCTCCTTTACCTCCTCACTGGGTAAGAGTTTAGTGGCTTCAGAAACCACTTTGGGTTGAATATAGTAAGGAAGATATATTGGTGAGTGGATTTAAATTGGGCTTAGGAGAATGAATGGAGGTTAAGGAGAGACCATTGGCAAGTACACAAGGATGAGTAAGAAGTACACGAGGATGAGTAAGGGACCCAGCCGTAGGCTATGTGCAACAGCATCACTCTCCTATAAAAAAGATCCTCAGTAAGTTTGTTCTTTATTAAAGAGAGTCGTTAATTTGAAATCACTGTGTCAGACTGACTTTCCTCTCTGCTCTCTTCATCTCCAGATAACCACAGCTGGCTAAGGTCATTCTGACCCTGATATTCCATCCTAATCACTAAGATGACAGCAGAGGGTTTTCTATGGGAAATTTGGTGAAAAGTGGCATGAATTTGCCTTTCGGCAGTCACAGAGGATCAGCTTCCATCACAGGGCTGTGCTGAGGGATGATATTTTGAGAGAATGCCTTGAATTGATACCTCAAAAGGCTTCTTTCGAAGGGATGATTTATATATCACAAGACAAAGAGGATTTGTATTCAAGAAAATGGATTCTCTTTCTGAACTGTTTTAAAGAAGATGGATAGCTTCTGGTTAACTGCAGTTCGGTTTCTGTGAGCTGAGTGTTTCCTAGAAAATTACTAAGGTAATATTGCCTCTGGGACCAATACAGCATCTCTGCCACCACCCATCCTGTGTGTGCGTGTGTGTGTGTATGTGTGTGTATACGCGCACATATGTAAAAGCGGCCACACAAACAGTTACCTAACCAGGCTGCCCTCTACTAGATAGCCCTCCAGAGAAAAAAATAATATTATTCAAACTACATATGTATATATAAGTTGATGATAATAATGATGAAGGAAATGTTTAGCTTAGTAGTTTTATTGTTATTGTTTACATATTTGCTCACCAAATTCCTCCTGCAAAAGTACTGTCCTTGTCAACTAAAAACTTCATTATAAGGGTCATTCTCCATACCTTAAATAGCTCTGATGGATTCCCACATGACCTTGATACCAGCTTTCATGTACATGCGATGAAGAAAATCCCACAGAGTCTAAGAGTTGTCCAAATTTGAGTAAAGAAAAGGCTTATCATTGTTATTTGGGCCTCAGATCCCTGACCACTGGGGTGGCTGTAAGGAATAGAGAAGAGACAAATGAGGTCATAGATAATGAAAAGGTTTCCCTGAGAAGTGAGAACAACTTCCATTGAGAAATCTAGAAAGCTGCCTGAGGGGTTCTGGAAGCCACGGCACCAGCCTTGAGAAATCAGCTAAAGCCCCTTTCATTGAGGAACCAGCTACTGGGTCCTCAATTTCATTCAATCTTAGGGTGACTCTCATCCAGTGTGGTGCTGGTAAGCCAGGTCAGGAGAGGCGGGGAAAGCTCTGATTTGTAGTATTTGCTGACTTCCGTGGTGTAAATACTCTCATTGTGGCAAATTAGAAGCTACCAATGTGATGTCACCAAACAAGGAGTTGAGAAGAAATGCACACAATCAGCTCTCACCAGCCGGAATAAGCTGGCTCTACACGACCACAAGGAGATGCACAAAAAGATGGAAGGTTGGACTGTGCAAAAGCATCTGTTCCTGCCTTTGTATTTTCCACCTGCAGACATAGAGATCACCCAAGAAAACACTTTCAAGTCACTTGCCCCTGGTGCAGAAAAGTTGTATCACTGCAGGTGTGAAGCTTTGTAAGACACAAGGAATACACTAAGCCCATCTTTGTCCAACATAGGAAAATGCTCCTTGGACTGTGTGTTATCCAATCCCGTGTAACTCACATGCCTAGCACAGTGCTTTGCCCACATTGATTGTTCATCGATGGTTACTGAGGGAATGGTTTGGTGACCCTTTTTTCTGAATGTCTCATGAAGTCTGATCACCCAAATCCAGCCTTCCCAGACCTGACAGTTTTTTTCCAAAATTATATGAAAAGTTAAAGATCCTGAAATTTGGAAGGGACAATAAACCCCTAAACTCCATTGAACACAGCCCTCTGTCCGGTAAACAATCTTTTCTTCAGTCCTTCTAGTAAGTGGTTACCAGTATCTAATTGAATATACCCAATAACAAGAAATTCACCAGCCAAAGTCATGGCAACACACTGGTCATAGCTGACCACTGTGTTCAGTGCTATGAACTGCAATGTGCCAAGAGCTCAAACAATGAAGATTTGATCATTAATGAGACCTACAAGGACAAACATCTCTCAATATACTTTTGTAGGCTCATTCCTCCCATCATTCCTAACAATATCCCTGCTTCTCCTATTGAGAGGTGAATTTTTATGCTGATAGGGGATGAGGAGAGTGGAGGATGAACTGAAATAAGATGGTGAGATGCCCTGGGTCAAAGTGTGTTCCCTAATACACAAAAATCAGTTGTGTTTCTGTATACACATAATAAGCAACCAAAACAGGAAATTTAAAACACAATTTCATTTATAATAGCATCAAAAATAATGAATACTTATAATAAATTTAACCAAGGAGGCAAAAGACTTGTACACTGGAAAACACAAAACTGCCAAAAGAAATTAAATGCATAAATAAATGGAAAAATACCCCATGTTTATGAATTAGAAGACTAAACATTGTTAAGATGTCAATACTACCCAAAGCGATCTACAAGTTCAATGCAATCCTTATCAAAATCCCAATGGCATTTTTTGCAGAAACAGAAAAACCCATCGCAAAATTCATATGGAATCTCAAGGGAACCTCAACAGCCAAAACAATCTTGAAAAAGAAGAACAATGAGATGAATAAACTCTAAATATCTGCTGTACAACATTATACCTATAGTCAATGGTAATACATTGAACAGTTAAAATTTTGTTAAGAGGGTAGATGTCATGTTAAATGTTCTTTCCATGATAAGAAAGAAGAGAATGACAAAAACAACAACAACAACAGCAAAGTTGGAGGTCTCACACTTCCTAATTTCAAAACTTACCACAACGCTGTAGAACAGTGTGGTCCTGGCATAAAGACAGACATATGGAATAGAACAGAGAGGCCAGAAATAAACACTCACATATATGTTCAAATGATATTTGACAAGGGTGCCAAGATTTCAATGGAGAAAGGACAGTCTTTTCAACAAATGGTGTGAGGAAAACTGGATACCCACATGCAAAAGCATGAAATTGGACTCTTAGCTTACACCATATATAAAAATTAACTCAAAATGGATCAAAGACTTAAAAGTAAGAGCTAAAACTATGAAATTCTTAGGAAAAAACATAGGGGAAAATCTTCATGACATTGGACTTGGCAATTATTTCCTGGGTAAGACACAGGAAACAGCACAGACAACAAAGAAACATTAGATAAGTTAGACTTCATCAAAATTTTCAGCTTTTATGGATTTAAACAGGGGTCCCCAACCCCTGGGCCATGGACTGGTACCGGTCTGTGGCCTGTTAAGAACCGGGCCGCACAGCAGGAGGTGAGCAGAGGGCAAGCAAGCAAAGTTTCATCTGTATTTACAGCCGCTCCCCATCACTCACATTACCACTTGAGCTCTGCCTCCTGTCAGATCAGTGGCGGCATTAGATTCTCATAGGAGCATGAACCCTACTGTAAACCGTGCATGCAAGGGATGCGAACCCTACTGTGAACTGCGGATTTGAGGGATCTAGGTTGCACGCTCCTTATGAGAATCTAATGCCTGATGATTGGAGGTGGAGCCGAGGCGGTGATGCTAGCGCTGGGGAGTGGCTGCAAATACAGATTATCATTAGCAGAGAGGTTTGACTGCATAGAGACCATAGTAAATCAATTGCTTGCAGACTTATATCAAAACCCTATCAGTGAGTGGCAAGTAAAACAAGCTCAGGGCTCCCACTGATTCTGCATTATGGCGAGTTTTATAATTATTTCATTATATATTACAATGTAATAATAATAGAAGTGCACAATAAATGTAATGCACTTGATCATCCCCAAACCATCCCCCCCATCCCTGGTCCGTGGAAAAATTGTCTTCCACAAAACTGGTCCCTGGTGCCAAAAAGGTTAAGGACCACTGCATTAAAAGGCACTATCAACAGAGTGAAAAAGCAATTCACAGAAAGGGAGAAAATATTTGCAAATTATATATCCAGTAAGGGATTATTATTCACAATATATAAAGAATTCCTACAACTAACAACAACAAACAAAGTTTTTTAATGGATAAAGGACTTGAATAGACATTTTTTCAAAAAAGATATACAAATGGTCGATAAGCACAGGAAAAGTTCAATATCACTAATCATGAGGGAAATGCAAACCAAAACCATAATGAGATACTACTTATACCCATTAGGATGGCTATTATTAAAAATAATAACAATTTTAAAACTAAAAAAAACAAAAAATAATAAGTGTTGGTGAAGACGTAGAGAAATTGAAACCCTTGTGCATTGCTGGTACAGCCACTGTGGAAAACACTATGGCAGCTCTCAAAAAATTAAACACAGAATTACTATATGATCCAGAAATTCCACTTATAAATATACACCAAAAGATTTGAAAGCCAGGATTCAAACAGATATTTGTACACCAATGTTCATAACAGCATTATTCACAATAGCCAAAAGATGGAAATAACCTAAATGTCCATCACTGAATGAATAGATAAACAAAGTGGGGCATATATACACTAGAAGATATTAGTTAGCCTTAAAAAAAGGAAATTCTGACACATTCTACAACATGGATGAACCTTGAGAACATTATTCTAACTGAAATAAACCAGTCACAAAAAGACAAATACTGTATGATTCCATTTATATGAGGTGTGTAAAGAAGTCAGTCCACAGAGACAGAAAATAAAATAGTGGTTGCCAGGGTTGGGGAGGGGGTGGGGCAGGCAGTATGAGGAGTTACTCTTTCATGGATATAGAGTTTCAGTTTTGCAAATAAAAAAAAGTTCTGGAGATGGGCTGCACAGCAATGTAAATGTACTTAACACTGTTGAACTGTGCACTTAAAAATAGTTAAGATAGTACATTTTGTGTTATGCATATTTTACCACAATTTTTTAAAAAAGAAAAGGAATGAAATTCTGTCACATGCTACAACATGGATGAACCCTGAAAACATTATGCTAAGTAAAATAAGTCAAAAGGGCAAACATTGTAGAATTGCACTACTATGAGATACATAGAATAGTCATCGATATAAAGTACAATAGTGGTTACCAGAGGCTGGGAAGGGAGCGGGTGGGGAGTTACTGTTTAATGGTTACACAGTTTCAGTTTGGGATGATGAAAAAGCTCTGGAAATGGATAGTGGTGATGGTTGCACAATGATGTGAATGTACTTAATGCCAATGAATTGTACATTTAAAATGTTTAAAATGGTAAATTTTACATTATGGATACTTTACCACAATAAAATAATAACAATAAAAAGTGTGTTTCTTGGAATTGGGTTTGAGGCCTCTCAAGTCTTCTGCCATGATAGCCAAACATCAAAAGGTTAACAAGCTTCCCTAAGATTCTGTAAGCAGCAATCACATATTAAATACTCAACAAAGATTATTTTCCTCCCTCAATGTGATACACACTCCATTCTGATTTATGATAGAGAACAGGACAGATTGTTTTACATTTAACTCATTTATGACTGTCACCCCCACTTACATAAATATTCAGCGATATTCTATGAAAACTGCTTTTGAAAACTCATCAGTCACCATTTTGTTTCAAAACTGCAGTCTAAGTTCTAAACATGCCCTCAAAGACCTCTATGCATCTCCTTCTGTGGGTTTCCTAGTAAGACTACTAGAAACTTTGAGTGTTTCCCAGGAAAGGGGAACAAGGGGTACATTATCATATCATCACAGGAGCAAAGTTAAAAGATAAAGGTGTCTTACATAAGACATCTTTTAAGCAGGAAACAATCCATTTGAGATCAAACCAAAAAGGGAATACTTTGTTTTTAGTTTGCAATAATCCCAAGGGGCAGGGGGGGGAGGGATTGGCTTGTCCTTTTTTAATATCATGATGCTCTATGATATCCAAAATAAGTTGGAATAGCCACCTGCAAGCACACTTACAGCAATTCCAGCAAAATCTAGTCGAACTCAAGTAACTTTTTAAATTTTTATTGGAGTATAGTTGATTTACAATGTTGTTAGTTTCAGCTGTACAGAAAAGTGAATCAGTTATAAATATACACATATCCACTCTTTTTTAGCTTCTTTTCCCATATAGGCCATTACAGAGTATTGAGTAGAGCTCCCAGTGCTATACAGCAGGTTTTTATTAGTTATCTATTTTATATATAGTAGTGTATATATGTCAATCCCAATCTCCCAATTTATCCCTCCCCCCCCCCCTTATCCCCTGGTAACCATAAATTTTTGTGTGTTTGGTTGGTTGGTTGGTTTGGTTTTTGTTTTTTGGCTGCATTGGGTCTTCATTGCTGCGCGCGGGCTTTCTCTAGTTGCGGCGAGCAGGGGCTACTCTTCAGTGTGGTGCGCGGGCTTCTCACTGCAGTGGCTTCTCTTGTTGTGGAGCATGGGCTCTAGGTGCGTGGGCTTCAGTAGTTGTGGCACATGGGCTCTAGAGCGCAGGCTCAGTAGTTGTGGCGCAGGGGCTTAGTTGCTCTGCGGCATGTGGGATCTTCCCAGACCACGGATCAAACCCGTGTCCCCTGCATTGGCAGGCAGATTCTTAACCACTGCACCACCAGGGAAGTCCCCATAAGTTTGTTTTCTAGGAACTTTTTAAAAGAAAAATCCATCCCAACCTAGTGTCAGATACTTTGCTGAAATGTTCTATTCAATGAATCTGGCTTTTCTCTTCCTCTCTCTCACGTATTACCAAAAATTCAAATATATTAAATTCATTTTCCCTTTACCCACTAATTTTATAATTCCATCAGTGAGAGGCTATCAGGTTTTGTGGGCATGATTCTTTGCTTACAGCTCTCAACTGCTTGTTGCTGATGATTTCATTATCCTCCATATGACTACAGATTTCTTTTCTCCTGGTGTTTGCTCCATTCTTTTACAAGGAAATTAAAATCTATTCCAATAGATATTCACTTTCAGTTTTCTGCATCTTTGCCATTTTTCAAAATCTGTCATTACATCTTCTTCACTTCATAACTGCTTCACCATGATTGCAGAAGTTGATGAGCTAGACCCAGAAAAACTCAATGCCCCAGTCCCATACCTTCTTGGCTGTACCCACAGAACTTTGGCGACAGTGTTTTTTTAGTTTTCTGTTGTTGCTGTTCTTTTGTTTTATTGGTTTTTGTTGTTGTTCTTAGGGGAAGGAGTATTCCATAGATGGTTCAAATTCCCTTTTCGTCTTTTCTCATACAACATGAATCCTCAGTGCTCGGACATTCTAATATACTCATTTATTTCATTTCCTCCATTTTAATATATTTATTTTCTTAATTTTTCCCTTGAGGAGGAAGAGGGAAGATTTACCAGAATTCTGTATTTCATGAGCTTTGGAATTAGACAAACCTGGGTTCAGATCTCAGCTTTACCACCTACCAGATGAATAATCTTTGGTAGGTTACTGACCTCTCAAAGCACTGATCTCACCTATAACACAGGGATGGCACCATCATCCCTTCAGCATCATTTGAGATTACATGAGCCAGCCTATGTGAAAACCCTTAAAACCCTAACCCTAACCCTAATCCTATCTTACCCTCTCTTAATTCTATTTCATCTTCTGTTCCCTCAGTTGCACACAACTCCACCTCATCCCAAAATCCCCACTCCAAGGCAGCAAAGAATCCTTCTACAAACCTCCAGAAAACCTTGAAAACCTTGAAAACCTCCAGTCTGTCTGCCACCCAAACAACACCTCAATGAGACCTGAAGCCCACCAAATGCCAGAAATTTCTCAGTGACTTCATCAACTGCAGAACATGGCTGCAACCTAGGATTGTGTAAAAAAGATGGTCCAAGGATTTTCCTAAGACACCTTGTTCTGTCCTCTCAATTCTTTAGTTCCCTAATCAATTTGTTTGGCCCTTGAGTCATCATTGTCAAATCACCCTGCACAAGGGAATTCTGTTTGTTTCCGTTTTATTTTGTTTTTTCAAGAAAATTCAGAGCCTTGATTCTTTGTTGAAAAAAATAGTTTTGCTTCCTTCTTGATCCCACTCACCATCATTGAGCAAATACAACCAGGAATCCATTTTTACCATAATTAATCCCAATAGTTCTGTCCAAAAGTGACAGTAGCTTTTTTAAAGCTCCATGATTATTCCCACATTTCCAATTAACTCTTTATCTTTTTGCTGTAAAGTTCAGATGACTTCCCCTAGGACTGATACTTCTGACTTCTGGAATGTACACTTGCTGTTTTTAGTGCTTATTATTTATAATCTTCTTCTGCTTCCCTAGTTGATGAGCAACAAAATTACTATGGAAGGTCTTCTGGCCATGAAATATCTTAAAATATACTCAAGGGGACCTGAGAATTATGATTTGAAGGAGACATCATGATAGTTACAGTGAGGAACTAATTGAGGAGGGCAGCTTAATTTACTAAATTAGGCAAATGTCACCAGACTCATCCCAGCTTGGAAATAAATATATCACCATCCTCTATCAAATGCTACTCACTCTATCTGGGCAGCCTGCTTTGTATTTTACATGCACTACCTCATTCGATCTTTACAGAAACTTTATGATCTAACTATTACTATTACATCAAGTTTACAGATAAGGAAACTAACACTCTAAAAGGCAAAATAACTTGCCCGGTGTCACACAGCTAGTAGCAATGGACCCAGGACTCAAATTCAGATCAATCTGACTCTAAATCTCAAGCCTTCAAGCCCAGTGCTCTTATGTGTCCCCAAACAACCCAGACCTTTTCATAATGATATTCAGGAATCTCATGGAAATCGATTTGACATTGTACACCAACAACTGACTTGTAGAGAAAACAAATAATTTCACTTTAGTTAATTAGGTGCAAGAGTCTACAAAGCAATTTTAGGAGCTCAGAAATGAATTATAGACTGCCCTCAGAAGAGAGAGATTGCATTATGAAAAGTGAGCACCCCATGTGATATGTTAAAAGTAATGCATACAACTCAATAACAAAAAAACAAACAACCCAATCAAAAAAATGGGCAAAAGACCTAAATAGGCATTTCTCCAAAGAAGACATACAGATGGCCAATACACACATGAAAAAATGCTCATCATTGCTAATTATTAGAGAAATGTAAATCAAAATTACAATGAGGTACCACCTCACACCAGTCAGAATGGCCATCATCAAAAAGTCTACAAATAACAAGTGCTGGAGAGGGTGTGGAGAAAAGGGAACCCTCCTCCTACACTGTTGGTAGAAATGTAAATCAGTGCAGCCATATGGAGAACAGTATGGAGGTTCCTCAGAAAACTAAAAATAGAATTACCATATGAACCAGCAATCCCACTCCTGGGCATATATCCAGACAAAACTATAATTCGAAAAGATACATGCACCCCTATGTTCATAGCAGCACTATTTACAATAGCCAAGACATGGAAACAACCTAAATGTCCATCAATAGATGAATAGATAAAGAAGATGTGGTACATATATACAAAGGAATACTACTCAGCCATACAAAAAAGATAAAATTATGCCATTTGCAGCAACATGGATGGACTGACAGATTATCATACTAAGTGAAGTAAGTCAGAAAGAGAAAGACAAATACCATATGATATCACATATATGTGGAATCTAAAATATGGCACAAATGAACCTATCTATGAAACAGAAACAGACTCACAGACATAGAGAACAGACTTGTGGTTGCCAAGAGGGAGGGGGTGTCGGGGAGGGAAGGACTGGGAGTTTGGGATTAGCAGATGCAAACTATTATACACAGAACGGATAAACAAGGTCCTACTGTATAGCACAGGGAACTATATTCAATATTCTGTGATAAACCATAATGGAAAAGAGTATATATATATATATAACTGAATCACTTTGCTGTACAGCAGAAATTAACACAACATTGTAAATAGACTATACTTCAATAAAATAAATTTTTTTTAAAGTAACGCAAAGATCTGCCTTTAATCAAATAGGAATATATCTATGATTTCTACTGGTGATGTCACGCAGGTTCTGTGAACACTACTGTGGTTTGTTTCCAACATTTGAAATATAAGGAAATGCTAAATTTTAGTTAGAGGTTAGTGAAAATAAAAGTGTATTTTCCCCAAAAAAAACAACAAAAAAAAAAAGTAATGCAAAGATCTAACAGAGGACACTCTAGCTGCCGAATCCAGAAAATTCCTTTCATTACTTTTTTAAATGCTCCCTCTCCCTCCCTCCTCCAAAAAGAAAAAGAAAAAAAAAAAAAACTGTTGGTTTGTAATCCAGACCAAATGAAATGCTAAATGACAAATATGACAAATTTTACTCTGGGCAATGTAAAGTCCTAAGGCAAAAGAACCCAACATTTTTACTGAATACACAATATTTTTTATTCATCTGAGGCAAGGCAAGTGTGAGTGAGGTCAGGAGGCAGTGGCAAGACTAGCAGCCATGTCCATTCTCCACCAGGAATTCCTAAGGACAAAAGAAGAGGGTATAGACAGAGCCACAAACAGCATCAAGATTAAAGGTAGGTCACAATCGGCCAGCTGGGAAATCCTTGCATCCAGCTGTTATCAGGGACATGGAAATAAAGGGGAATATCTGCTTCTGACCTATGTTTTTCTGTGTCTCTTCAAACCCAAAGTTATATTGAAAACGGTTGTAAATATAGGACACATGTCTCACTGCCCATCTCGCAATAAAGTTTCTGGTTTGTAATAAAGTTCCTAAAGTGTTCTTTATAGAAAATGCCCTTTTTCTGTTGCTTTTGTTTTGTCTTCATAATCTCAGTGGTGACATGTTATGAAAGGGCTGTGTGCACTGCTAATAAAAGCTGTGTGCCGCGGTTTGAGTGACTGTCGTGTCTCCAGGCTGCTGGCGGGTTAACACGGCATGATGCCAACAGTGCCTCACAAAATAACAATAATATGATTTAGGTTTAGTGTCATTAAACTTGATTAGCTGAGTGAGCTCATGAAAATCCATAATTAACTAGAAAAACAAGAAGACAGATGTTTTTGCCAGGAAATTGAGAGAGCCTGGTCTTCTATTAGACTGTTTTTCTCCCCACCTGAGGACCCAAGCCACTGCACTCCTCTCTTCCTATTCATATGCAACTGAGTATCCCCAAGTATGACTCATATCTTATCTAATCAACACTACCTTTCATGGGGAGGCGGGAGAAAAAGGAAATGCAATTCTTTCAAAGGTGCTGAATCTCATCAGACAAATTAGTAAATGCTCTGAAATATATAACCATTGACCAGCCCTCACTCGTACTCTGAAGTCCCCTGGGCCCAGTGGTTCTCATCTGGGGCTGATTCTGTCCCCCGAGGGACATTTGACAACACCTGGAGATAGTTTGGGTTGTTACTACTGGGGAGAGTGCTGCTGGCATCTAGTGGGTAGAGACCAAGGATGCTGCTGAATGTCCTGCAATGCACAGGACAGCCCCCACCGCAGAGAATCTGACCCAAAATGTCAGTAGTTCTGAGGTTGAGATAATTGCCTGAGCCAAAGGCAAGCCAAGATGGACCATCTTCTGACCCAGACCAGCTAAGCCCTCTCACTGGGGAGCCGCATCCTCGGATCCTCAGGTCAGCCCTGAGCCATGCATATTGGTGATTCTGAGAGACAAGACACACAGGTAACAGTATTCAGTAGCCCAGCAGAGGTTCACACAGTGCCGGAAAGAGTCATCGTTTTAGGAGAGCAGGCATCAGTTCAAGAATGCATGCTTTACATGAGGACCACTCCTTAAGATGGTATTTGTTATAGAGGCTGTGACCTCTCATATTACACTCCGCTCAACTGCTGGGGAAATGGCTTTTTATCACATTCTTTCTCCAGCTTCTCATTTTCAGCTCAGGCCCTTAAAGAGGAGGGCAAGGTCAAGAAACCACAGACTGAGTAATAGGAGAACGGGTTCCACTCACGGACTTTTATACAACTTGGTACAAATAACCTTTGAAACCTAGATTTCCCCAGGCATTAAAATAAGGTTGCTTATAATCTTTCTGTCTCACAGGGACAATTCAGAGAAGTGAAGAAAGACTTTCTAAAACCTCTTATTAATATATAAGGTTGAACCATATGAAATGGCCATTTTCATAGGACAAAATTGGTTGACTATTAGCATTTTCTTTAGGTTCAACTTCATTATGTCAGTCAGGGTTCTCCAGAGAAACAGGTCCCATAGGATGTATATAGATATAAAGAAAGAGATTTATTTTGAGGAACTGGCTCATGCAATTATGGAGGCAACTTCATCTGCAAGTTGAAGGCCCAAGAAAGCTGGCAATGTAATTCCAGTCCAAGCCCACAGGCGTGAGAAACAGGTTAGACAATGGTGTACATCCCAGTCCTAGCCTGAAGACCTGAGAACCAGGAGTATTGACGTCCAAAGGCAGGAGAAGATGAATGTCCAAACTCCAGCAGAAAGAGTGAAGTTGCCCTTCCTCCACCATTTTGTTCTATTAGAACCTCCACCAGATTGGATGATGCCCACCCACACTGGTGAAGGTGATCTTCATTACGCTGTTCACTGATTCAAATACTAATCTCATCTGGAAACACACTCACAGACACGCCCAGAAATAATGCTTTACCAGCTATCTGGGCATCCCTTAGCCCAGTCAAGTTGACACATAAAATTAACCATCAGACTAATACTACAGGTATTTAGGAAGTGCTACAGCTATTTATAATTCCCCAAACACTCAATGCTATCCCATCTGAATTTGCAAACACCAGTGAGAGAGATGTTAATTTCAATTAAGGGGGGACCTTCAAGATGGCGGAGGAGTAAGATGTGGAGATCAACTTCCTCCCCACAAATATATCAAAAATACATCTAAAAAAAATACATCTACATGGGAACAACTCTGACAGGACACGTACTGAATGCTAACAGAAGACCTCAGACATCCCAAAAGACAAGAAATTCCCCACGTACCTGGCTGTGTGGCTGACACAGTCTTGGTGCTCCAGCTGGGTGTCAGGCCTGAGCCTCTGAGGTGGGAGAGCCGAGTTCAGGACATTGGTCCATCAGAGACCTCCCAGCCCCACGTAATATCAAACGATGAAGCTCTCCCAGAGATCTCCATCTCAATGCTAAAACCCAGCTCCTCTCAACGACCAGTAAACTACAGTGCTAGACACCCTATGCCAAACAAGTAGCAAGACAGGAACACAACCCCACCCAAGAGCAGAGAGGCTGCCTAAAACCATAATAATTTCACAGACACCCCAAAACACACCACCGGATGCGGTCCTGCCCACCAGAAAGACAAGATCCAGCCTCATCCACCACAACACAGGCACCAGTCCCCTCCACAAGGAAGCCTAAACAACTCACTGAACAAACCTTACCCACTGGGGGCAGACACCAAAAACAACGGGAACTACGAACCTGCAGCCTGCGAAAAGGAGACCCCAAACACAGTATGTGAAGCAAAATGAGAAGACAAAAAAACACACAGCAGATGAAGGAGCAAGGTAAAAACACACCAGACCTAACAAATGAAGAGGAAATAGGCAGTCTACCTGAAAAAGAATTCAGAGTAATGATAGTAGAGATGATCCAAAATCTTGGAAATAGAATGGAGAAAATACAAGAAATGTTTAACAAGGAGCTACAAGACCTAAAGAGCAAACAAACAATGATGAACAACACAATAAATGAAATTTAAAATAATCTAGAAGGGATCAATAGCAGAATAACTGAGGCAAAAGAACGGATAAGTGACCTGGAAGATAAAATAGTGGAAATAACTACCACAGATCAGAATAAAGAAAAAAGAATGAAGAGACTTGAGGACAGTCTCAGAGACCTCTGGGACAACATTAAACACACTAACATTCGAATTATAGGGATCACAGAAGAATAAGAGGGAAAAAAAGGGACTGAGAAAATATTTGAAGAGATTATAGCTGAAAACTTCCCAATATGGGAAAGGAAATAGTCAATCAAGTCCAGGAAGTGCAGAGAGTCCCACACAGGATAAATCCAAGGAGAAACAAGCCAAGACACATATTAATCAAACTATCAAAAATTAAATAAAAGAAAAAATATTAAAAGCAACAAGGGAAAAACAACAAATAACATACAAGGGAATCCCCATAAGGTTAACACCTGATCTTCCAGCAGAAACTCTGCAAGCCAGAAGGGAGTGGCAGGACATATTTAAAGTGATGAAAGGAAAAAACCAACAACCAAGATTACTCTACCCAGCAAGGATCTCATTCATATTCAATGGAGAAAGTAAAAACTTTACAGACAAGCAAAAGCTAAGAGAATTCAGCACCACCAAACCAGCTTTACAACAGGTGCTAAAGGAACTTCTCCAGGCAGGAAACACAAGAGAAGGAAAAGACCTACAATAACAAACCCAAAACAATTAAGAAAATGGTAATAGGAACATACATATCGATAACTACCTTAAATGTAAAAGGATAAAATGCTCCAACCAAAAGACATAGATTGGCTGAATGGATACAAAAACAAGACCCGTATATATGCTGTCTACAAGAGACACACTTCAGACCTAGGGACACATACAGACTGAAAGTGAGGGGATGGAAAAAGATATTCCATGCAAATGGAAATCAAAAGAAAGCTGGAGTAGCAATTCTCATATCAGACAAAATACACTTTAAAATAAAGATTATTACAAGAGACAAAGAAGGACACTACATAATGATCAAGGGATCAATCCAAGAAGAACATGTAACAATTATAAATAGTTATGCACCCAACGTAAGGGCACCTCAATACATAAGGCAAATGCTAACAGCCATAAAAGGGGAAATCGACCATAACACAATCATAGTAGGGGACTTTAACACCCCACTTTCACCAATGGACAGATCATCCAAAATGAAAATAAATAAGGAAACACAAGCTTTAAATGATACATTAAACAAGATGGACTTAATTGATACTTGTAGGACATTCCATCCGAAATCAACAGAATACACTTTCTTCTCAAGTGCTCATGGAACATTCTTCAGGATAGATCATATCTTGGGTCACAAATCAAGCCTTGGTAAATTTAAGAAAATTGAAATCATATCAAGTCTCCTTTCTGACCACAAGGCTATGAGACTAGATATCAATTATAAGAAAAAATTGTAAAACACACATACACATGGAGGCTAAACAATATGCTACTAAATAACCAAGAGATCACTAAAGAAATCAAAGAAGAAATCAAAAAATACCTAGAAACAAATGACAAGGAAAACACAATAACCCAAAACCTATGGGACGCAGCAAAAGCAGTTCTAAGAGAGAAGTTTACAGCAATACAATCCTACCTCAAGAAACAAGAAACATCTCAAATAAACAACCTAACCTTACATCTAAAGCAATTAGAGAAAGAAGAACAAAAAGACGCCAAAGTTAGCAGAAGGAAAGAAACCATAAAGATCAGACCAGAAATAAATAAAAAACAAATGAAGGAAATGATAGCAAAGATCAATAAAACTAAAAGCTGCTTCTTTGAGAAGATAAACAAAATTGGTAAACCATTAGCCAGACTCATCAAGAAAGAAAGGGAGAAGACTCAAATCAATAGAATTAGAAATGAAAAACGAGAAGTAACAACTGACACTGCAGAAATACAAACTATCATGAGAGATTACTACAAGCAACTATAGGCCAATAAAATGGACAACCTGGAAGAAATGGACAAATTCTTACAAAAGTACAACCTTCCGAGACTGAACCAGGAAGAAATAGAAAATATGAACAGACCAATCACAAGCACTGAAATTGACACTGTGATTAAAAATCTTCCAACAAACAAAAGCTCAGGACCAGATGGCTTCACAGGCGAATTCTACCAAACATTTAGAGAAGAGCTAACACCTATCCTTCTCAAACTCTTCCAAAATAGAGCAGAGGGAGGAACACTCCCAAACTCATTCTATGAGACCACCATCACCCTGATACCAAAACCAGACAAAGATGTCACAAAGAAAGGAAACTACAGGACAATATCACTGATGAACATAGATGCAAAAATCCTCAACAAAATACTAGCAAACAGAATCCAACAACACATTAAAAGGATCATACACCATGATCAAGTGGGGTTTATCCCAGGAATGCAGAATTCTTCAATATACACAAATCAATCAATGTGATAAACCGTATTAACAAACTGAAGGAGAAAAACCATATGATCATCTCAATAGATGCAGAGAAAGCTTTCGAGAAAATTCAGCACCCATTTATGATAAAAATCCTCCAGAAAGTAGGAATAGAGGGAACTTACCTCAACATAATAAAGGCCGTATATGACAAACCCACAGCCAACATCATTCTCAATGGTGAAAAACTGAAACCATTTCCACTAAGATCAGGAACAAGACAAGGTTGCCCACTCTCACCACTATTATTCAACATAGTTTAGGAAGTTTCAGCCACAGCAATCAGAGAACAAAAAGAAATAAAAGGAATCCAAATGGGAAAAGAAGAAGTAAAGCTGTCACTGTTTGCAGATGACATGATACTATACATAGAGAATCCTAAAGATGCTACCAGAAAACTACTAGAACTAATCAACGAATTTGGTAGAGTAGCAGGATACAAAATTAATGCACAGAAATCTCTTGCATTCCTATACACTAATGATGAAATATCTGAAAGAGAAATTAAGGAAACACTCCCATTTACCACTGCAGTGAAAGGAATAAAATACCTAGGAATAAACCTACCTAAGGAGACAAAAGACCTGTATGCAGAAAACTATAAGACACTGATGAAAGAAATTAAAGTTGATAGGAACAGATGGAGAGATATACTATGTTCCTGGATTGGAAGAATCAACATTGTGAAAATGACTCTACTACCCAAAGCAATCTACAGATTCAATGCAATCCCTATCAAACTGCCAATGGCATTTTTCACAGAACTAGAACAAAAAATTTCACAATTTGTATGGAAACACAAAAGACCCCGAATAGCCAAAGCAAGCTTGAGAAAGAAAAACGGAGCTGGAGGAATCAGGCTCCAGGACTTCAGACTATACTACAAAGCTACAGTAATCAAGACAGTGTGGTACCGGCACAAAAACAGAACTATAGATCAATGGAACAGGATAGAAAGCCCAGAGATAAACCCACATACATATGGTCACCTTATCTTTGATAAAGGAGGCAAGAATATACAATGGAGAAAAGACAGCCTCTTCAATAAGTGGTGCTGGGAAAACTGGACAGCTACATGTAAAAGAATGAGACTAGAACACTACCTAACATCATACACAAAAATAAACTCAAAATGGATTAAAGACCTAAATGTAAGGCCAGACACTATAAAACTCTCAGAGGAAAACATAGGCAGAACACTCTATGACACAAATCACAGCAAGATCCTTTTTGACCCACCTCCTAGAAAAATGAAAGTAAAAACAAAAATAAACAAGTGGGACCTAATGAAACTTAAAAGCTTTTGCACAGCAAAGGAAACCATAAACAAGACAAAAAGACAACCCTCAGAATGGGAGAAAATATTTGCAAAGAAAGCAACTGATAAAGGATTAATCTCCAAAATTTACAAGCAGCTCATGCATCTCAATATCAAAAAAACAAACAACCCAATCCAAAAATGGGCAGAACACCTAAACAGACATTTCTCCAAAGAAGACATACAGATTGCCAAGAAACACATGAAAGGATGCTCAACATCACTAATCATTAGAGAAATGCAAATCAAAACTACAATGAGTCCACTCTCTAAATCTGCGTCTTTATTCCTGTCCTGACCCTAGGTTCTTCAGAACCATTTTATTTTATTTTATTTTATTTTTTAGATTCCATATATATGTGTTAGCATACGGTATTTGTTTTTCTCTTTCTGACTTAATTCACTCTGTATGACAGACTCTAGGTCCATCTACCTCACTACAAATAACTCAATTTCATTTCTTTTCATGGCTGAGTAATATTCCATTGTATATATGTGCCGCATCTTCTTTATCCATTCATCTGTTGATGGACACGGGGAGGGGGAAGGGTAAGCTGGGACGAAGTGAGAGAGTGGCATGGACTTATATATACTACCAAATGTAAAATAGCTAGTGGGAAGCAGCCGCATAGCACTGGGAGACCAGCTTGGTGCTTTGTGACCCCCTAGAGAGGTGGGATAGGGAGGGTGGGAGGGAGACGCAAGAGGGAGGGGATATGGGGATATATGTATACATATAGCTGATTCACTTTGTTATACAGCAGAAACTAACACACCATTGTAAAGCAATTATACTCCAATAAAGATGTTTAAAAAATAAAATAAAATAAAATTTCAATTAATATTCCTATTTTATAAATAGGGAAACTGAGGCTGGAGAGGTTCAATTACTAGTCCAAGACAGCACAGTTAAGATGCTGTACAACTAAGAGTCAAACAGAGAAGATTTCAGATCATAAATTTTTCCCACCAGCTGCTCAGCCTGAAGCAAGTAAAACACACTGCCATCTATTCTTTGATGGGACCATTACACTCTGCGGAAGAAAAGATTTTACACCATGCCCAGGATTAAAGTCAAGGTAAGAGTTGGCTTTATTCGCAGCTAAGAACCCTTGCCAAGAGGGAAGACAAGTCCCATTCAGGCTCACACAAGATCTACATTAATTCAGAAGAAAAGGGAACCCCAGGTTGGTAAGAAAAGACCTCGGCAACAGCATCCTCACTTCCTCAGGCCCCTGGACCTGATGCACTCCCCTCTCCTGCCTCTCAAACCCACAGATGCACAAACATTTTTAATGAGCTTGGTGTCAAACCGCAATCGTCACAGGAGCAGGGCCCAGGTTTCTGATCAATGTGAGCAATATTTAGCCTTCCCCGGGCCCTGCCCGTCACCCTCACCTGTTCAGCAGTTCTGCAGTGCTATTTTTAGTGTGTTAAGTTAATAGAGATCCCTGGAGTGATGTGGAAAGGGGAAAGGCACTGGAAAAGTGCTGCTAAATTTGTAACCTGACAGAGGCCTGCAGCTAGAGTTTCAGTAGGGAGGTGATGGGGGAGCGAGGTGAAGAGCCCACAATCAGTTCATGTCTTAACTGATGGATACTGTTTCAGGCTGTCCCAGCCTGGGCAGGGGGAGGAGAGACCAGCACAATTCTCCTTCTGCCTCAGTGATAAAGTAGATGAAATAAATGATGTGGGGGAGGGATGGACTGGGAGTTTGGGATTAGCAGAGGCAAACTATTATATATAGGATGGATAAACAGCAAGGCCCTACTGTATAGCACAGGGAACTACATTCAATATCCTGTGATAAACCATAATGGAAAAGAATATATATATATAACTGAATCACTTTGATGTACAGAAGAAATTAACACAACATTGTAAATCAACTCTACTTCAATAAAATAATTTTTTAAAAAATAAATTAAGGGAATTCCCTGGCATCCAGTGGTTAGGACTCAGCACTTTCATTGTCGGGGCCTGGGTTCAATCCCTGGTTGGGGAACTAAGATCCCGCAAGCCTCGCAGTGCAGCCAAGTAAAAAAAGAAAACAAACAAAAAAAAAGACAGCACTGTTCTATGAGCTTAACCTTTAAAAATAAAATAACATAAAATAAATGATGATTCCATATATATGTGTTAGCATACGGTATTTATTTTTCTCTTTCTGACTTACTTCACTCTGTATGACAGTCTCTAGTTTCATCCACCTCACTACAAAGCTGCATAGCACAGGGAGATCAGCTCCATGCTTTGTGACCACCTAGAGGGGTGGGATAGGGAGGGTGGGAGGGAGACCCAAGAGGGAGGGGATATGGGGATATTTGTATACGTATAGCTGATTCACTTTGTTATACAGCAGAAACTAACACACCATTGTAAAGCAACTATACTCCAATAAAGATGTTTTAGAAAAATAGATGATGAAATGAAATTAAAATAATAGTATTCAGGGAGGAAAATCAGCCCATAAGCTTACATTACATTAAAACATATGTTAGGAAATAAAAACCATTCACTCTTAACTGATGTCAAACCTTTGGTTTCATATTCAAATAACCTCTACCCTAACATTCCCTCTGGAAAGCTGTCAGTGTAATTAGAGCTATAACAAAGGACATACAGACTTACCCAGGAAAGAAAATTATGACAGGCTTGATCAAAATTACCCTATAAATATCACTTTGCTGTTTTAACTACCGTGTTTTAGTTCTAGGGCCATGAAAATGAGTCATATGCTACCAAAACCAGGCATGAAATTTGATTAATTTCTTTTATGGCAGGCACAAGTACAGATGTGCCCACTGAGAGGCTCGCCCTGTGATTAATGTATATAAGGTCCCTGGTGGGCAGGTCCCTAAATGTGAAAGTTATACTGAAAGGAAGGCTGAGGGAATAAAAATAGAAATCGAGAACTTTTTTTCCACCTTCTGCTGCTAAGCCATGAACATCCTAAGTGAGGTTTCCCTAGAATGGCAAAAGATGGAGTAACTTTTGGCCAAGGGAAGTGCATTGGGCACCACCATCTAACTACTCAACCTTGCACATCGTTCTGATTTTTTTATTCCTTGACAACTTTAGAAGGTGATGGGTTTTCACCAAATTTGGAAACTACACCAAGAAACACAAAGGCAATTTGGGGGTGAGGCGGAGAAAAAGGAAGAGAAAGAAAAAAGTACAGTTCCATCTGCCTTCTTGGAACAATAGGTTGACTAATGAACATTTTCAAAGGATGATTTTTTTTTCCTATCATTTTTGTTGTCGTTTATTGAACTTCACTATGAAGACTGAAGTTACAAAGGAAAATGTCTTATGAAGGGGAGAAAAATGACTTATTCCCATCACAAAACCAAATAAGGAAGCATCCCTACCATTTACTACATTGTTCATACAAACATAGGTGGTTTTACCTTGTTTCTGAATAAGAACATGGTCAGATACTACTTCCTCTAGAAGTGGGAATCAGAGGTTTTGAAACCTGTTCACTGATGCAAGATTTGATTCTGACTGACTTGTCAGAGGAACATGAAATTTTTATCTCTCTGGGTCCATGGGAAAAAAGGCAAGGCTCTCTTTTCATAAAGGCTTTTGTTTAAAATATTAAATGTTAATAACTAAATTAAGAGGATTATTAAAAGAAAGATTTAGAGTTTCCAGACTTCTGGTTCAAGACATGTGGAACATCTGAAAGGTCAATCTAGTTTATTTTACAAATCTTCCAGATTTGTTTTGGTTTTTTTTAACATCTTTATTGGAGTATAATTGCTTTATAATGGTGTGTTAGTTTCTGCTGTATAACAAAGTGAGTCAGCTATATGTATACAAATATCCCCATATCCCCTCCCTCTTGCATCTCCCTCCCACCCTCCCTATCCCACCCCTCTAAGTGGTCACAAAGCACCGAGCTGATCTCCCTGTGCTACGCAGCTGCTTCCCACTAGCTATCTATTTTACATTTGGTAGTGTATATATGTCCATGCCACTCTCTCACTTTGCCCCAGCTTACCCTTCCCCCTCCCCGTGTCCTCAAGTCCATTCTCTACGTCTTTATTCCTGTCCTGCCCCTAGGTTTTTCAGAACACTTTTTTTTTTTTTTTAGATTCCATATATATGTTAGCGTACGGTATTTGTTTTTCTCTTTCTGACTTACTTCACTCTGTATGACAGTCTCTAGGTCCATCCACCTCACTACAAATAACTCAGTTTCGTTCCCTTTTATGGCTGAGTAATATTCCATTGTATATATGTGCCACATCTTCTTTCTCCATTCATCTGTTGATGGACACTTCGGTTGCTTCCATGTCCTGGCTCTTGTAAATAGAGCTGCAGTGAACACTTTAGTACATGACTCTTTTTGAATTATGGTTTTCTCAGGGTATATGCCCAGTAGTGGGATTGCTGGGTCGTATGGTAGTTCTATTTTTAGTTTTTTAAGGAACCTCCATACTGTTCTCCATAGTGGCTGTATCAATTTACATTCCCACCAACAGTGCAAGAGGGTTCCCTTTTCTCCACACCCTCTCCAGCATTTATTGTTTCTAGATTTTTTGATGATGGCCATTCTGACCGGTGTGAGGTGATACCTCCTTGTAGTTTTGATTTGCATTTCTCTAATGATTAGTGATGTTGAGCATCCTTTCATGTGTTTCTTAGCAATCTGTATATCTTCTTTGGAGAAATGTTTATTTAGGTCTTCTGCCCATTTTTGGATTGGATTGTTTGTGTTTTTTGATATTGAGATGCATGAGCTGCTTGTATATTTTGGAGATTAATCCTTTGTCAGTTGCTTCATTTGCAAATATTTTCTCCCATTCTGAAGGTTGTCTTTTCATCTTGTTTATGGTTTCCTTTGCTGTGCAAAAGCTTTTAAGTTTCATTAGGTCCCATTTGTTTATTTTTGTTTTTATTTCCATTTCTCTAGGAGGTGGGTCAAAAAGGATCTTGCTGTGATTTATGTCATAGAGTGTTCTGCCTATGTTTTCCTCTAAGAGTTTTATAGTGTCTGGCCTTACATTTAGGTCTTTAATCTGCTTTGAGTTTATTTCTGTGTATGGTGTTAGGGAGTGTTCTAGTCTCATTCTTTTACATGTAGCTGTCCAGTTTTCCCACCATCACTTATTGAAGATGACGTCTTTTCTCCACTGTATATTCTTGCCTCCTTTATCAAAGATAAGGTGACCATATGTGTGTGGGTTTATCTCTGGGCTTTCTATCCTGTTCCATTGATCTATAGTTCCGTTTTTGTGCCAGTACCATACTGTCTTGATTACTGTAGCTTTGTAGTATAGTCTGAAGTCCTGGAGCCTGATTCCTCCAGCTCCATTTTTCTTTCTCAAGATTGCTTTGGCTATTCGGGGTCTTTTGTGTTTCCATACAAATTGTGGAATTTTTTGTTCTAGTTCTGTGAAAAAGGCCATTGGTAGTTTGATAGGGGTTGCATTGAATCTGTAGATTGCTTTGGGTAGTATAGTCATTTTCACAGTGTTGATTCTTCCAATCCAAGAACATGGTATATATCTCCATCTGTTTGTATCATCTTTAATCTCCAGATTTGTTTTGATTCTACAGAGACCCACTGGCCATCTACTCAGTTCCTCTTTGGGAAGCTAGGAGGAGGTGAGAACATGTCCCAGAATGCACCTGTCATGTACATTCAGCCCCATCATCTGGGGTGGGGGGTAGGAGCTGCTCTTCCCATTGGCTGCCCTGAGGAGCCCCAATTGCAGTGGGAGGGAAGGACAAGAGGACTCAAGGTGGGGATGGCATGAGAATATTACCAGTGTCAGGAAGATCATCAAGGCAGGCTGAGGAGGTCTTACCCAAACCCAGTCAGAAACTACAGGGGGTAGGGTTTTTGACCCACATGTCTTCAGCTGAAACAACCTTCACATTTCGCCTTTATCATCACAGAGCATCCTGCAGTTTTTCAAGCATCATCCAGGACTGCTGTCCATCTATCCTCCTGAGGTATTGCTGGTCCTGCCACCAGACTGTCTATCTGTTTCCATCAGACATTGGCCTTTTGGCTATAATAGCTAGTGAAAGCCAAGCATTGATTTTCTGAGCCAGTTATTAGCTCTGTCTCACCGAAAGCCATATCGTAAGCCCTGTATCTGATA
This sequence comes from Eubalaena glacialis, assembly GCF_028564815.1. Taxonomy (NCBI): domain Eukaryota; kingdom Metazoa; phylum Chordata; class Mammalia; order Artiodactyla; family Balaenidae; genus Eubalaena; species Eubalaena glacialis. The sequence goes on along the minus strand of NC_083722.1, from coordinate 61,561,057 downwards.
AGCACCGTTTTTTTCAGTGAGAAATTGGAGACTGTCATTATCTCTGAGTATACAGAGGAGCCTCTGCCCCCACTGAAGCCATCCAAAAGCCAGAAAAAAGCTGGAGAAGCACCATTCTGGCTGCCATTATCCTAGCATGTTCAGTGGACTAACCTACTCTTCAAATCCACCAGTGGAGATTTCAAACCTGGGTCCCACTTATGTAATGAGAAGGTCCTTTGTAACAGATGGACTCCCTCTAGCCCTCTCCCACTCAGGCATTGAACCCCACAACTGGGGAATACAACCTGAACCGGCCAAACTATCATCTGACCTTTGGCATTTCGTCTTCACATTTCTGTCTGAATCCCAAATCTAACTGAGGGTGGGGGGAGAAGCAAGCATTAGATTAATAAGATTCATGGGGAAATAATGATTACCTAATTTAGCAGTGAAGAGAGGATGGGAACAACCTTCAAATGTCATCATCCAAGGCACTGTTGAAATGCCTCCTTTCTCTGACACAGTTCTGTCAATTAGCTGAGCACAGCAATTACCATTCCTTTCTCTTTTTTATTTGCAAAGAACCAAAACTTTGTAAGGATGATAAATGACTCCCTGGAAAATTCAATGCTGGTTCTGCTAAATTTGCACTTTCCATATTGTAAGGGTTTTGGTGGATTTTTTTTCCAGTTATTTCTCATAATCAATAGGGTGAGCAGCTAGGGGAAAAAAAAAAACAAAAAACCACCTTGTGTAGAATTCAGAGATGGGGGCCTTACAAGAAATCAGACACACTCAGATCTGTCCAAATGACCAGCAAATGAATACCTATCTCAGTGTAATTAGTACAGTCGAGGACATTGTTAGCCAAATGATGAAGTAAATCTCATTTTAATTGTTTTGAATCCTATTCCCATTCCCCTAAAAAGAAGAAAAGGAAATGTATTCAGATTATGACCTTTGAGAATTCTGGACTCATTAGCGTTTCATGTAACACAGCACAGAATTAAAGCGGGAGCGAATCCACAGTGTTCCCCTCACTGCAGCGTGTACCTCGTTAATGGCACATAATTAAGGAGGTGTCAGTGTTGGTCCCGGGTCTCAGTTGACAATGTCTCACAAACAGCATCTTCAGTCCAATGCAACAGCCAGCTTACAGTGGTTAAACCTGTTCGTTAAAAAGAAGACAAAGGAGACCTAATTTTGCTCCAGTGCTAGGACAGGGGACAGAAAGAATAGGGAGGTGGACACTGAGACATATCCTGAACCGGGTTTCAGAAGTTTCTGTAGCCTTGGGGGCTCCCCACAGCAATAGAAGAGGAGGAGGCAAGAAGGAAGTGAGGAAAACCAGGCACAGATAGAGACCAGGGAAGGAATGGTGAAGGAGAAAACTGGAGAGAAGAGAGAGACAAGGAGACAGAGGCCATTCCGTCTGTCATTGCCCTCTCGTGCCAAGACAGACTGCCCTCCACAGGCTACAACTAATGTCACAGTAAAGGAAGAGATAACAGGAGAAACTGGGCAGGCAGAGCAGCCTAGAGATGTCTGTTTCAGAGACTCTCCACCCAGAAGAGCCCAGCAGCAGTCCAACTCCCCACATCATCTGGCTGAAGAGGTCTTTTCCATTGTCCACTGCTGTATCACAAACCACCCAAAACCAGTGGCTTAGAACAATGACGATCTATTCTTCTTCATGATTTTGTTGGAGGGATGAGTTCTGCTCCAGGGGGTGTACCTGTGGTCACTCCTCTGGCTGTGTTCAGGCAGACTCTGGGCTGGGGCTGGGACTTCCAAGATGGTCCCTGAGCATGAAGGGTGTTGGTCCACATGGCATCTCATCATCTCATCAGGTGGTCATCTGGAGCCTCTTTACAGCATGGTGGCCAACTGCCAAGAGAGGCTTCTAAGAGGACAAGCCCCCAAAGTGCGAGCACTTATCTAGCCCCTTCCTGCTTTATGTTGACCAATGACCCATTGGCCAGAGCAAGTCACAAGGCCAAGTCCCAGGTTAGTGCGGGAGGGGATGCCCAAGGGTGTGCGTTCCAAGATCCATGGTTCACTGGAGAACACCAGTCTACCACAAGGGCACAAGCCTTCTCAGAATCAAAGCCCTTTCTGAGGCTTCACCTCCTTTCCACTGATGCTGCTGGAAGGCATGTGACACAGCAATGCTGTAGAAACTGCCATGGATTTGAGGTTTGCTCACACACACACACACACACACACACGCACGCACCTCCAGTGTTTCTTTGCTCTGTAAATGGTACCACAATCCATTCCACTGTGCATATCAGATCCTCTCTTGATATCACCCTCTCCTCCTCACACCCTAACTCAGTCCATTACCAAATCCCCTTCAGGGAAGGACATCAATTTAGGGAGGACACTATTCCACCCAATACAATTTGCACTAAGCATGTGGCAGCACTGAATGAGTAAATGGACAAACAGACCAATGCAGGAGTGGATGGTCAACCAGGGGAAACCAGCTACCACCGCATGCCAAGGCCACCAGATGGGCCTTTGTGAGTCCCCGCTGGACACTGATCTGTGAAGGGGAAAGCTACCTTGGGCCTCTGGCCTCTCTTTTGGGATGGATGTTCAAAATACAGTGTTTTTTAAACACTGCAGAAAGCGCAAAGACACCTCTCAAAGTGAAAAGGCAACGACGCTCAGAGTAGTAAGCCTCCAGGCTTCATGGAGGGGGATCTTCGGAGCACACAATGTGTCTGACAGGCGGCCACCCCCCGGTCTCTCACACCCCCGAGCTCAGTTCTCCCAGACTATCATTTTTCTTAATGAGGCCTGAATTTGGGTGCATCCAACATATGACAAGTGCCCAGAGAGCGCCCATCTTATTTCCATGCTCAGCCCTCATTAGAAGTCTCAGCTAAGAAGCTGCTAAGCCCTGACACTGCACATTTATTTAGAACTGCAAGCACCTGTGCACTAGCAAACCAGGCCAGCAGAAAGTCTGGCCTCCTAGTCACCACTCCCGTCCCCAGCAGCCTCTATTCTCAGGGTCAGCCTGTCCTTCCTCGCCCCCATCTCAGCCCAGCCCGAAGCCAGAAGTCACAGTGATTCATGCACTTGATGAAGGCAGAGCACCCCCCGCCCCACACATGAGCACCTGGACAGACAGCCTTATCAGTGCAGTCCCTCCCATGCTAAGGTGCTTCCCACCAAGGCTTAAAGAAGAAATCATTATTGTAGGGCTGGGAGACATAGGAAATAGCATTAGCCTAAGGAGGAAGCAGATTTCCTGAGCCCAGCTGAGAAATACAATTAAGGTGTAATATTTTGTCAAGGCTTGTCCTCCTCCTGACTGCTTATCAGTATTAAGAGACAATTTATACTTTGCAATTCTCTGGGGTGGTAAGTATACCTCACAGCAGGCAGGTGAGATTAAACTGTCCGTCATGAGGCGCTGGCCTTCCCATGTTGCTACACACACACAGCCGGGGAGATGCCAGCCCCTGGCCCTCGGTGGAGCTGCTGACCTGGAGCCCTAACAACCGTAAGCAGGACGCACCATCTCCCCCTTGACCTTAACTATTGCTGGGAAACTGGAATCAGGACCAACAGGAAGATACAGGACCCTCCTTACACATGGGGCATGGGGGGGTTCCCCTCTTCAACACACAAGATAAGATGTCTTAGCTTTACTCTCAAGGGTCTCTGGTCCCCCAACAAGTTGAAAGTGGGGTCCATTGGGGGCCCCCCTTCCCGCAGGGAACTCTGTCACTAAGCTGAAGGCACCCTGATTAGCTCACTTCCTCATACAAGTTCATGTGATGAACACATTCAAATAAGTTCATGCATCTCCGAGGGGACACATTTAGCCTGTCTTGAAATCCAGTCATCCTGGATTTCTCTCTCTGTTATAAAGGGTTTCAGCACATTGAATAGCTGAAAATCTGTTGACTCTCCTTATCTTCCTAAGTTTTAGTCACTTGAAAATGAATGCTCATGTCCACAAAAAGACCTGCACAGGAATGTTCATTGCAGCTTTATTCAAAATAGCCCCAAACTAGAAACAACCCAAGTGTCCGTCAACAGAAGGGATAAACAAGCTATGGTGTGTTCATACAATGGAATACTGCTCCTCAATGAAATATGACAAGCTGCTGACACATGCAACAACGTGGATGAACCTCACAGACATTATGTGGAGTGAAAAAAGTCAGACCCCAAAAAGTACAGACTGTATGATACCCTTTCTATGAAGTATAAGATCAGTCAAAACTGATTTTGGTAACATGTCAGGATAGTGGTTATCTCTGAAGGGGGGTATTGACTGGACGGGTATTTTCTGGGGTGATGGAAATGTTCTAGTGGTCACACGGGTGTATTCCTTGTAAAAAGTCATCAAGTTGGACATTTAAGATTTGTTCATTTTACTGTATGTAAATTAAACCTCAGTTTTAAAAAACTTCTAAAATTGACTCATGGTGCCATTTAACTTGAATTATATCTTCCCCTCCAACCTACCAGACTGTCCCAACCTTCCAGCAGTTTGCTGAAAATAAACTTCTCAGCACTCTGGGACTGTTGGCTCCTCCACCAGACCATGAACTCCCAGCTCTTTATGCGGCCCTCTGATGGCTGCTGGATGAATGGGTGAATGGGTGGATGGATGCTGGGAGATGACCAGTCAGTGTTAGGCTATGTGATCAGATGACAGACTTAAGTTAATGGGTCCACAAGACGATGAAACCATAACTTATCCCATTCATCTGAGCTACTGGAAACCATGTTTAAAAACTGTGATGGAGGAAAAGCACTAACTTGGATAATCCAAACTTAGTCCAAAAAATGACTTGTATGTGTCTCAAAAATTGTTACTGTTGCCTAATTGTTTAGTTCAAAATTGTCTTACTTGCTAAAAGGCTACAATAGGCAGGAAGCAAACCAAATTAGCTATGGAGATGGCAGGCTGGGAAAAATCTTTTATAGGCAATTAACATCTGAGAATCCAGTTCCAGTGCAAATGCAGTTAATCTTTGGGTCTCCATTATTGGGAGTATCTTGTTTAGACTGAAAACTGTCCATCAGGATCCATGTTTCTGCTTTGAACCAGATTTTGGAGTCTTTTTCCTTTTAACTCTGAATGTGTGCACAGGATTCTTTCCTCAGAGGGACAAGAAAAAAAATCTTGGCTATAAAATGCATTCTCAATTACTTTACACACACACAGAGAAAAAGAGAGAGAGAGAGAGAGAGAGAGAGAGAGAGAGATCAGATCCCAAGGGAAGGGATGAAGGGGAGAAGAGGAGGGCTGTCTTGCTTCAAAGAGGGGTTCTTTTAACCTTTTGGGGTGAAGCTGATTCAAATACCTGAACGGGAGAAAGGTTACACATGTGAAAATGTTAAAAGATTGACAGTTAATTGTTTAAAGTGCTAAAGTAATAAAGGGCAAATTTGCCACCATTTCTCTCTGAGTACGGGGTCTGGGATATTCAGATACAACTGGCTAGGCTTTCAAAAACGAAGATGATGTTGTTCTTTAAACCAACAGAGCATGCAGCCGTCATGGATTAGACAACCGCCAGAAATCTGGCCCTGGCGAGTCCCTGCCTGTATTTACAAAGCCACCGATGCTGATGCAGGGCATTGTCCTCCGATAGCCAGGGGCTTGCGGCCTGCAGGTTCTGAAGTCAGTCAGGAGACTAACTTTAGCAATCCCCTTAGACAAGAGCGCGCGCGCACACACACACACACACACACACACTCACACTCACAAACCGTCCAGCCCCGCCAGCATCTCATCACCAGGATCCAGAAAGCAACACCTCTAGCAGTTGCCCTTGGTCCGAGTTCCCGCAGGCAGTTTAGGTGAAGACCTCTGAAGCTTGTACCCATAGCTCCAATCCACAAACCCAGTTTCCCACAAAGCCTTCCTCCCCTGATCCTGGAGAAGCCCCATATCTGGCTTGTCCGGACCACACCCTGGGGCTCTCAGTGGGAGGGTGGCCACGAGTGGGCCTCCCCCAATTCTTTTTCCAAGTTTCACAAGTCTCTGATGAGCACAGCTACAGAAGGCTGGCACAGCCTGCTTCACATTTGTCTCCTTAAAAAATCCCACCCTCCCCCATGTGTCATATTCCCACAGGAATATGAGGACGTGACCCACAACCGTGGATGACACAACCACAGTTTTGTTTCACAAGCTGGTGTGATGAAGGGACTGAGCCAAACTGAAATTTGGGGACAGCCAATCTGGTCTGAGAAGAGGGGCTTACCTCCAGAATGAACTGAGGAATCGGGGGACCACAGAGCAGGGGCAACAGGAAAGAGGAAAAAAACCAGAGGCCACACTGGCATCCGCAGTCTTGACTCTCAGCTTTAATCCCAGCTTCCCGCCCGTTCTAGACCTGGCCCAGGCTTCAAAAGAGGGATGGTGATGAGAGCTGCTCCAGATGCTGGGTCCAGAAGCTCGACTCTCAGCTCTGACACTCGGCACTTGGGTAACACTTAGGAGACAGTGCAGCTGTGGGCCTGGGTTTACCCATCTGTAAAGTACAGGTTATCGTGGTCCCCACCACAGGGGAGGACCTGTGTGGAGGACTAAATGGGTCATGTATGTAAGGCCTAGAGCATCACGCCCAGCACATGAGGACTACTCAGAAGTATATTACACCCTAGTGCTAACAGTTGCATGATATCGGACAATGTACATAACTTGTAAGGGTCTTGATTTCTGAGCTGTAAACTAAGGAAGTAAGATGAGCTTTGTATTCAATAAAGAAATTTAAATACTAAAAAAAATAAAGCAGTCCACGACAGGTTAACATGAAGATAAATAAGGAGTTCAAAGGATTTGGAGGGCCGCTCTAGGCCCAGAATCCCCACCACCAATATTGCCTCCCAGAGAGAAGGCACTAACCCCATGCCTGGCTCTTTTGCTATCACCTTCTGAGGGCAGCATGGGGACCCGCCTCAGTCTCAGGGCTGGGTCAGGATGTCCCTAGGTCTTCATTATCAAGATCCATTTTTCCTCCATGTGAGAGGACTAGGAACAGGAAGGAAGGAGAAAAGGGGGCATTGCTGTGACCTTCCTACTTTGTGCTGTTACCACGTCCTCACTCAGAGGCTCCTACTGGCCCGCCACTCAGAATCCAAGCCTCACTGCCCTTCCCACAGAAGGCCTGAGGCCAGGCCTGCTCTCAGACGTGGACGGCTCCCTCAGCTGCGTTCTCGACCCGCTCCCCACCTCCACCACCACAAGCCCATCCTTGGAGCCCAGGAAAGTGGACGCCTCTGTAGTCAGGACACCCGGTGGTTTCCAGGCCCTGTGTCAGCACCTTTCGACGAGCTCGATTCTATTTTTAGTCAAGATGGAGCTGAAAGAGCCAAGAAATCTCCCGCCTACATCTTTCTCCTGCACAAGGTCCTACCTAGAAAAAATCCTCTTGTTCTCAACCTGAAAAACAGAGTGTTGGAACCTGAAAGTTTATGGGCCGGATGAGAGCTAAAGAAGATGGAGACAGGGAAAGAGCGACACAGAGCAGACTTGTTATAGGAGGCTGAGTCCAGCGTGGGAGGGAGAAGTCTGCAGAGTGATGGATAAAAGGAAAGTAGTTAGGTGGGGTTGGGGGCGGGGGGTAGTGTTCAGGCAGGGTAAGAAGTCTGGGGGCCCAGGGTAGGCCAGGGAAGGAAGACACAAAGGTAAACATTAGGATGGGAGAAGCCCAGACCAAACTCCTGAATCTCTCCCACACACTCCTCACCCAACTGCCACCCCATCCCAATGTGACAGAAAGCACTTCATAAACCTGCATCCATAGAGATGTTTGTTATGATCCTAGCTTCATCTTTTGCCAGGACTCCCCCTCCACTGGCTCCTTTCCCCATGAATGGCAGCTGATTCCATAAACTAAGGGTGGTTTCATTCCCCAGAAAAACCCATCCAAGAGCTCTCCATGCCCAAGGGTTGATGGCATGCCTTCAGGTTTTCCTCTTGAAAGAAAGGCTTTTGCCAAACATTTGTGAAAGGCAGATAACATAAAAAGGGAAAACGCTGAAGGCAGAGATTAAGAGGAAATAATAAAGAAAAGATGGGTGAGGAAAGCAGCTTCTGCATCCTAGTGTCTTCCATTAAAGATGGGCAAAACATCTCCCAAATGGCCAGAATGCTCACACCTTTGGATGCACAAACTTGCTTTCCACACATTCTAGGGAGTGACACCTGTGCAGAGGGTGCTGGAAGGTTGGAGTAGCCCCTGTTGACTGCAAGGCACCAAGAGTTTCTGGAGGACCCTCAAGCTTTCTACTTCCCATCTTCAAGACCCCACTTTATTGAACTACCCCACTACTCCCCTTAAACCTGTTTGCACCTTCATCCTCAGAGCCTGTCACTGGGGACACACCTCTGAGCTCAGAAAGTTCTCATGTACTTTTTTTTGCAAAGGGGGGTTTAGGGATTCAATTTCACACACACTGATAGGCTGCTGATGTAACAGGTGTGGCTATCTGGCTGACCCAGCAACCTTCAGTTCCCTGCTATGTTATACATGAAGAAGCACTGCAAACAGCGGCGACAGTGAGCAAACAAGTAATCTAAAAAGACAGCACCATTTACAGCAACATGGACGGACCTAGAGACTGTCATACTGAGTGAAGTAAGTCAGACAGAGAAGGGTAAATATCATATGATATCGCTTATATGTGGAATCTAAAAAAATGGTCCAAATGAACTTATCTACAAAACAGAAATAGAGTCAAAGATGTAGAAAACGATCTTATGGTTACCAGGCAGTAAGGGGGGGGGAGAGATAAATTGGGAGATTGGGATTGACATATACACACTACTATATATAAAATAGATAACTAATAAGCACCTACTGTATAGCACAGGGAACTCTACTCAATACTCTGTAATGGCCTATATGGAAAAAGAATCTAAAAAGAGTGGATATATGTATATGTATAACTGATTCACTTTGCTGTACAGCAGAAAGTAACACAGCATTGTAAATCAACTACTCCCCAATAAAAATCTTTTTAAATAAATAAATAAGTAAAAAGACACCAAACAGGGAGCGGATGAGAACTCTCCCTTCGGTGGGAGAAAACACAACAGTTTGGAGGCATTTGGTGCAAAACTGAGTGCAATTCCTCAAAATGGCTCCCGAGCAAAGCCACAGGAGATGGTGCTGAAGGTCAAAATCAGACAAGCTTCATGATATTCATGCAACAAATGATGTATTGCATATATTTGGAATTCCTCATTATGTCTCAAAATCTTTCTCGAAAATAAGTATTTTTCCATTTCTTTGTATCTGTTAATAATGACTTCATTTTCAAAGAAAAAAAAAAAAGAGCACTAGGGCAGCACAATGAAACACTCGCCTTTTTAAGAGATGAAAAGTCCTAACCCTCACCCTCCAGAAGCAGCCTGTGAACGTCCAAGATAAACCCAGTACTGAAATTCAGGTAGGAAAGGCTCTCTCAAATCCTATGTGCTCTTACTGAACATGGAATTTTAACTCCCTTGGCTCTATTCATTTCCAGACCCATAGGAGCCAAACTAGAGAGAGTCCTCGTAAAGGCAAGGAAACAGACATGAGAAATACATGGAAGGGAATGTGTGCTGCAAGTACCACAAAATGCTGTCCTAATGATGACCTGAGGTCAGCATAAACAGGGTGAATATAAATAATCTGGGGTAGAGGGAAGTGGGGAGTATAGACAAAATAAAAGGTGGTCATGAATTGATCATTGCTGAGGCTGGCTGTGGGGTATATACAGTTTATTATATTATTCTCTCATTTTTGTATATGCTTGAATTTTTCCATAATAAAAAAAAAGATATTTTATGGGGAGTTCCCTGGTGGCCTAGGGGTCCAGATTCTGGGCTTTCATTGCTGTGGCCCAGGTTCAGTCCCTGGTCGGGGAACTGAGATCTTGTAAGCCACGTGGCGCAGCCAAAAAAAAAAAAAAAAATTATTTTAAGGCTGAATTGATCTTAGGGTACTCTGCTTTTAAAAGGTGGAAATCACATCATATGTTATAAAACCATTCTTTTCAAAAAACAATCCAACAACATAAGAAGGTACTTTAAAGGATATACTCTAGAAGATATACATTTATCTGAAAATACCTCATTTCTTGGCAGTAATTTCTTTATGCACAGGGAAGGAAGTGTGTGTATGTCAAACTCTCTTGCCTCTGCTAGGGCCCAAATCTATTCTTTCCGCACTGATAACCTCTCTCTCCACATAGACCAGCCAGCCTTAAAATGTGCAGCCCAAGGCACGAGTAGCTATGGCCATGGGAGGCAAAAATGCTGGGCCTCCTGCCAGATCCTGCCAGAGGAGAGGCGCCCTCCCAGGCTGCCCACAGGTGCCTGGAACCAGGATCTCTATCCTCTGCTGGCTGCCGGGGTAGCCTGGCCATGGCCGAGCTGGATCCAGGCTCTGAGATTTGGGCTCAGGCACACATGCATCACCACTGGCCTCTTCCTGGAGCCTGAAGGGTTTCACCTCACCCCCTGGGTGTCAGCCATTAGGGAAGATTGGTGCTGCAGAGCAATGCACTCTCTCAGACCAAAATTAAATTGAATTTTCAGGAAACACAAGCACTCGAGTCTGAGGGGGGATCCAATCACTCATTCCAAAGCAAGTTAATTTATTCTTCATTTGTTCACATCAATGATGTCTCAATGGCTTGAGCTCAAGAGCCGTGGGTAGGAGACAGCAGCCAGCCTTGGCATTCCAGTGGGCTTCCTTTGGAGGCTCCAAATTATTTCCTGTTTTTGAATACTTAGAGGTGCCAGCCTTCTCTGCATGTTCCTGTCAAGGACCATTTGATATGATTATCCTTGAGGGAACAGTGCATCGAGATAGTTAATGACTTATGAACAGACAGTCACTCAAGGCACTAGTGGCCATCCACTATTTTTACAGAAGCCCCCATCTCACAAAATGGTACCATCACCCATCTTATTACTCAAAACAAACCTGGGCACCAGCCCAAAAAGTACCCTCTCCAACACATCCAAGCCAATACAGTCCATTTTCATTCCTAAATTTCTCTCAAATCCACCCAGCTCTCCATTCCTACCTCCAATACCCTCATCCACTCTAATTTCCTTGAGCTTACTGATATCTGTGAGAAAGTTCTAAATGAGGCCAAGCAACAGAGGACACACCTCTGAACCCCAAGAAGGAAGATGTGCCTTCCCTGCAGGGGAAACTTGGCATCGTAGAATATCAAATTCTCCCCTAGTCTCAGCATCTGTCTCAACCCATCCCCAAAATTGGAGCCAATCAGGCCAGCATCGATGAGGGGGATTTGCTTGAGGGGTTGTCCCTGAAAGCCACTCTGAGCAGCAAGCAGAAAATCAAAAGCCCTATCCCAAGAAGAATGAGAAAGGAGTTTGGGGACCCAGTTAAGAATTTCCCATGGGGTTACTAGCATAAAAAATTGACGGTTGAGTCGTCAGGCTGGTTTCATGTGAAACTCATTCTAATTCTTGAGGGACTCAAAGAGGCAGCCTGTTGACATGACCAAGAGCAGGTTTTGCTCGAGGTGTTTAGTATTGGACTTAAAGGCCTTTAGCTGGAATTTTCCATCTGCATTTCGCCCCAGGTCCTACCACACCTGACAGTATGACATCTGGCCAATTTACATATTTCCGCAACCTTCTGAACCCTCAAGGCATTTAATTGCTTCACCCCCATAACATGAGCATAAATGGCAACAGAAAGCCCCAAAGGAGCACACTGTAAAGTGTGTGACACTTCTCTCCCTGACCCAGCGTCTCTGGAGAAGGAGGGAGCCGGGAGCTGCTCCAGGACCTCTCGCCAAATCCAGGGAGGGAGGTAAACCAAGTGTCCATCAGGTATTCACAGACCGCTCAACTAGAAGGGGAAGCCGAGAGTGCTGGAAGCAGACAGGTGAGAGGCAGGTTGTGTCTCGAGCTTCCACGGCCAGGCAGAGGGGAAGTGGGGGGTCAGAGCCATCGTCCAGCTGAGGGCTGCGCTCTGGGGCCGGCTGGTGTTCAGCCTCCCTGGTTACCAGCGCATGAACAGTTGAAATGGAAGCAGCACTATGGAGACCACCACGTGGATGGCTGCAGTCTCCTCCATGGACCCTGCTCAGGCCTGTGCCTTCCTGCCAAGAGCAGAGCAGCCCTGGGTAAAAAGGCAGCTGGATAGCACAGGGAGATCAGCTCGGTGGTTTGTGACCACCTAGAGGGGTGGGATAGGGAGGGTGGGAGGGAGGGAGACACAAGAGGGAAGAGATATGAGGACATATGTATATGTATAACTGATTCACTTTGTTATAAAGCAGAAACTAACACACCATTGTAAAGCAATTATACACCAATAAAGATGTTAAAAAAAAAAAAAAGGCAGCTGGAGGGTTTGGGCTGCAGCTGAACATCCTCTGCAGTGTTCACTCCAGAGGAGACGCCACTACCTGTGGGTCTCATGGAGCAGGAGGCCACGGTCAAGTCCTTCCTATCCTCAGTGGAGCTCCTCTTGGCCAGCAAGGCCCTGGCATTTCTATCTCCTGCCCTTACAAAGAAGGGGTTCAATCCAACTCTTTACGTTTGAAGCCCTTTTTAGAAATCCAAACTATCCAGAAGTCCAGATGGAGCACACCTCTTCTGGGGTGGCCCTGGAGGAGGTAACAACCCCTCCCCAGGCAGACGTGATGCTCCAGGAAGCCCAGAGGAACCACCCTAGACGGGAGCACCAGCTCAGTTCACCATGAGCTGAGCCTGTCACAGAACAATTCAGGGTTTGCTCTTCTCTGAGTTTCAAATCCCAGACGACATGTCATGTCCATGGCGATGGCTGCTCACTCTACCCGTTAGGAACCATTTAAAAGCTCCAACTGAAAGACACAGACTGGATGAATGGATACAAAAACAAGACCCATAAATATGCTGTCTACAAGAGATCCACCTCAGACCTAGGGACAAATACAGACTGAAAGTGAGGGGATGGAAAAAGATATTCCATGCAAATGGAAATCAAAAGAAAGCTGGAGTAGCAATTTTCATATCAGACAAAATAGACTTTAAAATAAAGACTATTACAAGAGACAAAGAAGGACACTGTATAATGATCAAGGGATCGATCCAAGAGGAAGGTATAACAATTGTAAATATTTATGCACCCAACATAGGAGCACCTCAATACATAAGGCAAACACTAACAGCCATAAAAGGGGAAATCGACAGTAACACAATCATAGTAGGGGACTTTAACACCCCACTTTCACCAATGGACAGATCATCCAAAATGAAAATAAATAAGGAAACACAAGCTTTAAATGATACATTAAACAAGATGGACTTAATTGATATTTATAGGACATTCCACCCAAAAACAACAGAATACACATTTTTCTCAAGTGCTCATGGAACATTCTCCAGGATAGATCATATCTTGGGTCACAAATCAAGCCTTGGTAAATTTTAAAAAATTGAAATCGTATCAAGTATCTTTTCCGACCACAACGCTATGAGACTAGATATCAATTACAGGAAAAGATCTGTAAAAAATACAAACACATGGAGGCTACACAATACACTACTTAATAACGAAGTGATCACTGAAGAAATCAAAGGGGAAATCAAAAAATACCTAGAAACAAATGACAATGGAGACACGACGATCCAAAACCTATGGGATGCAGCAAAAGCAGTTCTAAGAGGGAAGTTTATAGCAATACAAGCCTACATCAAGAAACAGGAAACATCTCAAATAAACAACCTAACCTTGCACCTAAAGCAATTAGAGAAAGAAGAACAAAAAAACCCCAAAGCTAGCAGAAGGAAAGAAATCATAAAGATCAGGTCAGAAATACATGAAAAAGAAATGAAGGAAACAATAGCAAAAATCAATGAAACTAAAAGCTGGTTCTTTGAGAAGATAAACAAAATTGATAAACCATTAGCCAGACTCATCAAGAGAAAAAGGGAGAAGACTCAAATCAATTGAATTAGAAATGAAAAAGGAGAAGTAACCACTGACACTGCAGAAATACAAACGATCATGAGAGATTACTACAAGCAACTCTATGCCAATAAAATGGACAACCTGGAAGAAATGGACAGATTCTTAGAAATGCACAACCTGCCGAGACTGAACCAGGAAGAAATAGAAAATATGAACAGACCAATCACAAGCACTGAAATTGAAACTGTGATTAAAAATCTTCCAACACACAAAAGCCCAGGACCAGATGGCTTCACAGGCGAATTCTATCAAACATTTAGAGAAGAGCTAACACCTATCCTTCTCAAACTCTTCCAAAATATTGCAGAGGGAGGAACACTCCCCAACTCATTCTACGAGGCCACCATCACCCTGATACCAAAACCAGACAAAGATGTCACAAAGAAAGAAAACTACAGGCCAATATCACTGATGAACATAGATGCAAAAATCCTCAACAAAATACTAGCAAACAGAATCCAACAGCACATTAAAAGGATTATACACCATGATCAAGTGGGGTTTATTCCAGGAATGCAAGGATTCTTCAATATACGCAAATCAATCAACGTGATACATCATATTAACAAATTGAAGGAGAAAAACCATATGATCATCTCAATAGATGCAGAGAAAGCTTTCGACAAAATTCAACACCCATTTATGATAAAAGCCCTGCAGAAAGTAGGCATAGAGGGAACTTTCCTCAACATAATAAAGGCCATATATGACAAACCCACAGCCAACATTGTCCTCAATGGTGAAAAACTGAAACCATTTCCACTAAGATCAGGAACAAGACAAGGTTGCCCACTCTCACCACTATTATTCAACATAGTTTTGGAAGTGTTAGCCACAGCAATCAGAGAAGAAAAAGAAATAAAAGGAATCCAAATCGGAAAAGAAGAAGTAAAGCTGTCACTGTTTGCAGATAACATGATACTATACATAGAAAATCCTAAAGATGCTACCAGAAAACTACTAGAGCTAATCAATGAATTTGGTAAAGTAGCAGGAAACAAAATTAATGCACAGAAATCTCTTGCATTCCTGTATACTAATGATGAAAAATCTGAAAGTGAAATTAAGAAAACACTCCCGTTTACCATTGCAACAAAAAGAATAAAATATCTAGGAATAAACCTACCTAAGGAGACAAAAGACCTGTATGCAGAAAATTATAGGACACTGATGAAAGAAATTAAAGATGATACAAATAGATGGAGAGATATACCATGTTCTTGGATTGGAAGAATCAACATTGTGAAAATGACTCTGCTACCCAAAGCAATCTACAGATTCAATGCAATCCCTATCAAACTACCACTGGCATTTTTCACAGAACTAGAACAAAAAATTTCACAATTTGTATGGAAACACAAAAGACCCCGAATAGCCAAAGCAATCTTGAGAACGAAAAATGGAGCTGGAGGAATCAGGCTCCCTGACTTCAGACTATATTACAAAGCTACAGTAATCAAGACAGTTTGGCACTGGCACAAAAACAGAAATATAGATCAATGGAACAGGATAGAAAGCCCAGAGATAAGCCCACGCACATATGGTCACCTTATCTTTGATAAAGGAGGCAAGCATATACAGTGGAGAAAAGACAGCCTCTTCAATAAGTGGTGCTGGGAAAATTGGACAGGTACATGTAAAAGTATGAAATTAGAACACTCCCTGACACCATACACAAAAATAAACTCAAAATGGATTAAAGACTTAAGTGTAAGGCCAGACACTATAAAACTCTTAGAGGAAAACATAGGCAGAACACTCTATGACATAAATCACAGCAAGATCCTTTTTGACCCACCTCCTAGAGAAATGGAAATAAAAACACAAATAAACAAATGGGACCTAATGAAACTTAAAAGCTTTTGCACAGCAAAGGAAACCATAAACAAGACCAAAAGACAACCCTCAGAATGGGAGAAAATATTTGCAAATGAAGCAACTGACAAAGGATTAATCTCCAAGATTTACAAGCAGCTCATGCAGCTCAATAACAAAAAAACAAACAACCCAATCCAAAAATGGGCAGAAGACCTAAATAGACATTTCTCCAAAGAAGATATACAGAGTGCCAACAGACACATGAAAGAATGCTCAACATCATTAATCATTAGAGAAATGCAAACCAAAACTACAATGAGGTATCATCTCACACCGGTCAGAATGGCCATCATCAAAAAATCTAGAAACAATAAATGCTGGAGAGGGTGTGGAGAAAAGGGAACCCTCTTGCACTGTTGGTGGGAATGTAAATTGATACAGCCACTATGGAGAACGGTATGGAGGTTCCTTAAAAAACTAAAAATAGAACTACCATACGACCCAGCAATCCCACTACTGGGCATATACCCTGAGAAAACCATAATTCAAAAAGAGTCATGTACCACCATGTTCATTGCAGCTCTATTTACAATAGCCAGGGCATGGAAGCAACCTAAGTGTCCATCGACAGATGAATGGATAAAGAAGATGTGGCACATATATACAATGGAATATTACTCAGCCATAAAAAGAAACGAAATTGAGTTTTTTGTAGTGAGGTGGACGGAGTTAGAGTCTGTCATACAGAGTGAAGTAAGTCAGAAAGAGAAAAACGAATACCGTATGCTAACACATATATATGGAATCTAAAAAAAAAATGGTCATGAAGAACCTAGGGACAAGACGGGAATAAAGACTCAGACCTACTAGAGAATGGACTTGAGGACACGGGGAGGGGGAAGGGTAAGCTGGGACAAAGTGAGAGAGTGGCATAGACATATGTACACTACCAAATGTAAAACCGATAGCTAGTGGGAAGCAGCTGCATAGCACAGGGAGAGCAGTTCGGTGCTTTGTGACCACCTCGAGGGGTGGCATAGGGAGGGTGGGAGGGAGGGAGACACAAGAGGGAAGAGATATGGGGATATATGTATATATATATGTATAGCTGATTCACTTTGTTATAAAGCAGAAACTAACACATCATTGTAAAGCAATTATACTCTAATAAAGATGTTAAAAAAATTTTTTTTAAAATAAGGGAGTCAACAGAATCCATCCTTCCAATAACTAGTTATTGAGCATCTTCTAAGTGCCAAGCACCATGCTGGACCCTGGAGATATACTGGGTAAGCCAAACAAGTCCTGGTCCTGAATTCCTGTAGCTGATGGGTTAGCAGGGAATTTCCCTAATTGTATTATGTGACGACTTAGAGCAGGAAGAGAGGCTATCTTAGAATGACCAGAAAACTCCCCTGGATGTCAAATCCACACCCTTGAACCCAAAGTCAACCTTTGACAAACCCAAAGGCTGAACCGGCTACAACACAGCCCCGCCATTCCTCCAGCTGGATGTCTTCTGGCCCCAGAATTCCTTGAGGAAGCAGCAGCTGCTTTGTCCTGTGGAGAGTTGGATGCTTTTTTGGGGGGGTTGGAGTGTAGTACAGAGGTGAGGGGACCAAGTCAGGAAGATCACTGAATTATGTTAAAACTCAAATCACGGACTTGTGGTGGGATTAACATCTGTTCCCAGGCAAATTTACCGATGATAATTCAGAACTTTACGTTTTCTGGGCAACGAGACTCATTTACGCAGAGCTTTTGAAAATTCTGTTGTTCTGTCTCCCCAGCCTGTGAAGGGCGCAGAACGCAATCTGCACTTGCTTATTTTGTATCTAAGCAACTGTCAGATTCCATATCCACTAATAAGAAAGGGTATAATTATACCATGATACTTTAATTAGTAGCAGATGCCTGTGTTTGTGAATAAAATGTAAGATTTTGAGAGACCCGGAAGCTCAATTATATGCAAACTTCAGGTGCCTGATGTTTAAGACTCTAAACCTTCCTCTTGGTCAGCGAGGACACAGATGCCCAGACAGTGGCCTTTACCAGATTTGGCCGCAGTGAGGAAGGTTAGGGGCCTATCTGCATGCAATTTTCATATTATTGAATATCACTGTGTAATAGGAACAGACTTTCTCTAGCACTTTTCTGGTTATGGATGGTAATGTCTTTATTTTTAATTCACCACCTCTTTCTACCCACAAAACCTATTCAACTAATAAACCCTAAAAGAGAAAGAGAGGTGAGAGCCTGGAGAATTCGGGCAGACTACCATAAACTGGATTACAGTTTGGACAGCATCACCCAGACAGTATTTTTGAGTTTATCTATTGCAGAAGGTGTATTTCGTCGGGCCAAAAAAAAAAAAGTCTTGAAGTTGACTAGCTTGATTTATTTTCATCCTCTCAGAATTCAAGGCAAGTTCCTACAAATAAAAAAATAAAATTTGCTTCCTCAGGTCTGAAAGCACTACGTCTTGTATCCAGGCCTATAGGGAGGACAGAAGTGATCAAACATGTCCTTGGAATTGCTAATACTGCTGCTTACTTACTTCCACCTGGTAAATGCAAAGCCCCCGAGGGCTTAAAAAAAAATCATCAAAATTCAAAAAAAAAGAAAAAAAAGAGGAAGAGAGAAAGAGAAAGGGAAACTAATATAATAAGAAAAAAAAGGGGGGTGGGGGCAGGAAGCCATTCTTCCATACCTGTATCCACCACTCACCATAAGGCACCTGGGCCATAAGCTGATCCATAAACTGATAGAGACTGTATTTCAGTCTCTTTGTTTGGCCTCGGTCCCTGGCACAGAGTGGGCCCTCATTTAAGGTTGCCAAAACAAACTGAATGGAACTCTCTGAGCCTCAGTTTTCCCATCTGAACAAGACAGGCTGGGGACAGGACAATCTCTAACATCTATTCTGTAATTCTACAACCCTACAACCAGTAGGCTTGCAGACTTCTGCAGGGGTCAGCTGTCCAGCCAAGCCTAAATTTTGGTTAGAGATAGAGAATAACTTGAAAAAGTCCAGACCCTGACCTTAAACACTGAAATCTCTAAGAATAATGTGTCTCCACCCACCTGAAAACAACTTCAAGGTGTTTTCAGATGGCACTTCCACCAAATAGTCAGGAAAACATGACTGTCTCTGAGCGGATTTCCAACGAAGTGCTCCAACTTTGGGGTCCACTGACCAAATGAGAAAGTCTCTGGAACAAACCACTATAGGATAAAAGAAGCTGGACTCTATATGGTGACCTCACAATCTGGGGAATTTCAGGAGACCTCCCTTTGCCCTTGTTTTCTTAGAAACCAAAGATGGACTCCAGTCCCTCAAACATGGGGGGCCACAGGGCTCCACCCTAGAGTTTAGTCCCAGGGAATCTATGGAGGATGAAGAAGAGAGAACCTTAGGAGCCAAGATAACCATGTATATTCTTTTCCCCAGTCTGAATTCAGCCAAACAGCTGGACACAGGAGGAAAGCAGATCTGCGCTCTGTCCCCTACAGAGCTGGAGGGTGTTAGCAGAGCCTCTGGGCAGCGGGTGGGCCTATCCTGCAAGCCCATTGCATGGTGGGAAAGGATGCTCTCATTCCCTGCCGGCCAGCTTTGACCAACCCACACTGCAGACTGGCTGCCGCTGCCTCCCTGACCTCAGGGAGCAGAACAAAGTGCATTGGGAACTTTTTCCCACTCTTAATTCCCTTCAGCTTCGCTGTACCCAGCTGCTGACATCCCTCCCGGCGGGAAGACTGTGTGTGTTTAACATAGCTCGAGGCAAAAAAAGAAGCAATTACTCTTGCCCAAATCTCTGATTCCACAAAACAGCCTTCCCAGACTTGCTGGTGAAGTCTCAGTTTCTTTAATATCATCCCAACAATCTCCTTTCACGACCCAACCGTGCTCAGCCACCCCTACCCACGCCTTTATCATTTTGTCTTGACCCTTGGCAGTGACAGCGCGGTGCCTGCTTTCTGCCGATGCCTGTCCATCCACTGCCACCTAGCGTTCGCACGCTGTCAGATCCGCCCGACTCTCAGGCAGTTCTGTTGAGAGCATTTCCTTGAGCAATTCTGTTCGTTCCCCTGGAAAGAAATACTAGGAGTGGGTTTGGCTTTGTCCCCTACTCACAGGGGAATTTCTGACAGTGGGGACACACGGCATGGAGCCTGTTGGTGTCACCGCTGTCCCAGGCCTCGTTTGGAAGAAGCCACCTGGACATCTCTAGAGCAGGGCTTCTCAAATTTTCACATGCATTCCTATCACAGGAGGATCTTGTTAAAATGCAGATTCTGATGCATCAGCTCTGGAGTGGGGCCCGAGACTCTGCATTTCTAACAAGCTCCCAGGTGATGCGGACGCCGTTGGTCCAGAGACCACGCTGAATATCAAGGTACTAGAGAGGCAGGAGGGACTCATCGGCATTAATTAGCAGCTACGTACGTCCTCAGCTCTGTCTATGAATTGCCCAGCGCTGCTTGTACATCCCCCCCCCCAACCCTTGCCACAGTCCCCAGGACCCCCTGCTCCAGGGCGGGGTTGAAATCCGACTCTACCACTTATAGTGTGGCCTCGGGAAAGATGCTGACCCTCTCTCATCCTCAGTTTTCTCCTCTATCAAATGAGGACAATGATACTCCTCAGGGATAATACTCATAAAGCAATCATTCGTCCCATGGTTGGTGCTGAATGACTCCATCTTATTCTCATTCATTGTCAGGAAAGCTCCAAGGTCCCTATCCTGCCGCCCCTGGACAGTTACTTGTTCTCTAAGAGATGATGAGTATTCGAATAGGCAGGGGCTTCCGGAGGCCAAAAGAGCAGACCCTGATATTAAGAAAAGCGGGGAGGTGGGGAGGAGGGGTGTCAGAGGCAGCCAAGGTAATAACTGCTGCTGCCTTTTGATTTCTGCTGAAGCCTCTGGAACCTGCTTTGTCACTTGTGAATGGCTCTCCAGGGAACGCGACGAGTGATGGCCCAGCTCAGGGGCTGTCATCAGGCCATGCACACGCACCTCCTCCCCACCCTGCTTCTTGGTGCCGAAGGCTTTTATTTCTGCACAACTGGCCTTGCTCCCACCCCATGGGCACGAGGCAAGGGAGAGGCAGGCAGCCAGCACCCAGCCCTGGGAGGCTTTGTGCCATCCGGGGGACAGCAGCAGGTGGGGAGGGGGTGCACTAGGACAGAGGTGGGCGGCGGGCAATCTTGCTCTGTTCCCAGGCTGAGGCCCCAAAGGGCTGACAGTGAGGAGTTAGGAAGGGCAGGAGTTATTTGTGCTTATTCCAGATGATTGTTTTGACCAGGCTAACCTGCATCACAGTTCCCACACAAAGGAATAAAAATCACAAACTTTTTTTAAAAAATGTATTCCGAATTCCAGCTTCCTCAATCTGATGGCTAGAAAGTGTTTTCTGCCTAGTACATCCCTTTGTTATTTGAAGCCATAATCAGCCATGAGAAACAGCCATAAACCGAAGTGTTAGAAGCAGAGAGGTAATACATTTGCATTGTTTTGATTCTTCCCGAGGACTTTTCCATTCTATTTTTCTATATTTGAATGGCAATCCTAGATAAAATAATCTTATTTAAAAAAAAAAAAAAAAAAAAAAAAAAAGGCTGGGACTTCCCCAGTGGTCCAGTGGTTAAGACTCCGCGCTCCCAAAGCAGAGGGCCCAGGTTTGATCCCTGTTCGGGGAACTAAGATCCCACATGCCACAACTACAGAGCCAATGCACTGCAACTACTGAGCCCATGCACTCTAGGGCCCACGCACCACAACTAGAGAAGCCCGTGCACCACAATGAAGAGCCTGCAACGAAGACCCGATGCAGCCAAAATTTAAAAAAAAAAAGGCTGCAAATCTTTGGCAGGCCTGGAGCATTTTATAATAAATCTCCAGAAAAGCCTTAGGAAAAATGACTTTGGGGTTACACAGAGGGGACACTGAGGCAAGCCCTTCAAAGCCCTGGTGTGAGAACTTCTCCTTGGGGTGAGCTCAGAGCAGGCTAGTCTTATCTGCCTTCGAGAAGATGCCAATGGGTGGTCCCCTGCTGAGGATCTTTGGAGATACCCCAAGCTTCCCCAGCATTTCCTCCCTACATGCCTTTCTGTTCTTGAACTTAAACCATGTTCCTACTGACTCGAAGACAGCTTCCTCCATCGTTACCACTGACAACCTTCTGAAGTCATTGCACGGAAGACACTGCCAACTGTCTCTCCAGAAGCAGCCTCATCCTGAGGCCTGAGGGGTAAGAGCAGCTCAAACTCCAGGGAGGGAAGGGTTAGGTCAGAGGAGCACTGCTTACCTTGAAGCCCTTCTGGCAAGAGGGGAAGAAAAGAGGTTGCAGAGGTGCACGCCCTCCCCCATGCAGGAGGGCAGCGTGGCTGGCATGCAGAGAACCAGGTGAGTGGTAGGGTAGGTGAGGTCACAGAGACTAGAAGCAATATAATCTATCCAGAGACTGGTGGGCCAGAGCTGGGATTATTGAACACTCCTGGCACGCCTGCCTCAGGGCCTTTGCATGTGCTGTGTGCTCAGCTCTCAAAACTCTTCCCTCGAGATATATAAGGCTCCCTCCTTCACCTTCTCGGTCCTCACCCAGAAGTCTCCCTGACCACCCCCACAACACCCTTTATCCACCTTTGCTCCTGTATTGTTCCTTCCTAGCACTTATCGTTACCTGCTATATGATATATTTCCTGATTTGCCTTGTTTATTGTCTGTCTCCTCTACCTGATTTCAGCTCTAAGAGTGCAGAGACTATTCAGTCCCCCGTGCTTAGAACAGTGCTTGGCACTTAGTAGATGCTCAATAAGTTTGTGTGGAATGAATGAATGAATCAGTGAGCCTGGGTTCACGATCAAGTCTAAACCCTCAAATCACATCAAGGAGTCACGGAGTGCTCACTGTGGGCAAAGCCCTGTGCCTCGTGCCACAAGGAAGTCAGTGAGCAATAATGCAACATCCCTGCTTCAAAACTCACACAGCCTATTTGGAAGACAAGTCATAAATGTCAGGAAAGGTAAACAATAACAGAGAATTTCACCTTTTGTGACCTATTGAGATTTTTCAGTCTCTAAGACAAAATCCCTGTGCTGTAGAGTGCTGGGCTTTGGTATTACGGAATTAGTGATTCCCTACTTGATGAAGAGTCCTCCATCCTCACCAAATGACACAAGCCTCTTAATATGTATCCAAGGCTGTCTTACACACATGATAGGACTAGTGCATCAGTCAAGCGGCCGAAAACAGTGCAAGGAAGATACATAAAAGTTCAGTGTATTAAGAGTTAAACAGAGGACAGACAGCAGAAGCAAGAAGAACTACAATCCTGCAGCCTGTGGAACAAAAACCACATTCACAGAAAGATAGACAAGATGAAAAGGCAGAGGGCTATGTACCAGATGAAGAAACAAGATAAAACCCCAGAAAAACAACTAAATGAAGTGGAGATAGGCAACTTTCCAGAAAAAGAATTCAGAATAATGATAGTGAAGATGATCCAGGACCTCGGAAAAAGAATGGAGGCAAAGATCAAGAAGATGCAAGAAATGTTTAACAAAGACCTAGAAGAATTAAAGAACAAACAAACAGAGATGAACAATACAATAACTGAAATGAAAACTACACTAGAAGGAATCAATAGCAGAATAACTGAGGCAGAAGAACGGATAAGTGACCTAGAAGACAGAATGGTGGAATTCACTGCTGCGGAACAGACTAAAGAAAAAAGAATGAAAAGAAATGAAGACAGCCTAAGAGACCTCTGGGACAACATTAAACACAACAACATTCGCATTATAGGGGTCCCAGAAGGAGAAGAGAGAAAGAAAGGACCAGAAAAAATATTTGAAGAGATTATAGTCGAAATCTTCCCTAATATGGGAAAGGAAATAGCCACCCAAGTCCAGGAAGCACAGCGAGTCCCATACAGGATAAACCCAAGGAGAAACATGTCAAGACACATAGTAATCAAACTGGCAAAAATTAAAGACAAAGAAAAATTATTGAAAGCAGCAAGGGAAAAACGACAAATAACATACAAGGGAACTCCCATAAGGTTAACAGCTGATTTCTCAGCAGAAACTCTACAAGCCAGAAGGGAGTGGCATGATATACTTAAAGGGATGAAAGGGAAGAACCTAACAACCAAGATTACTCTACCCGGCAAGGATCTCATTCAGATTCCATGGAGAAATCAAAAGCTTTACAGACAAGCAAAAGCTAAGAAAATTCAGCACCACCAAACCAGCTCTACAACAAATGCTAAAGGAACTTCTCTAAGTGGGAAACACAAGAGAAGAAAAGGACCTACAAAAACAAACCCAAAACAATTAAGAAAAAGGTCATAGGAACATACATATTGATAATTACCTTAAATGTGAATGGATTAAATGCTCCAACCAAAAGACACAGGCTTGCTGAATGGATACAAAAACAAGACCCGTATATATGCTGTCTACAGGAGACCCACTTCAGACCTAGAGACACATACAGACTGAAAGTGAGGGGATGGAAAAATATATTCCATGCAAATGGAAATCAAAAGAAAGCTGGAGTAGCAATACTCATATCAGATAAAATAGACTTTAAAATAAAGAATGGGGGGTTTCCCTGGTGGCACAGTGGTTGAGAGTCTGCCTGCCAATGCAGGGGACACGGGTTCGAGCCCTGGTCTGGGAGGATCCCATGTGCCGCGGAGCAACTAGGCCCGTGAGCCACAACTGCTGAGCCTGCGTGTCTGGAGCCTGTGCTCCACAATGGGAGAGGCCGCAATAGTGAGAGGCCTGCGCACTGTGATGAAGAGTGGCCCCCGCATGCCGCAACTAGAGGAAGCCCTCGCACAGAGATGAAAACCCAACACAGCCGAAAATAAAGAAAGAAAGAAATAAAATTTTAAAAAAATAAATAAATAAAATAAAATAAAATAAAGAATGTTACAAGAGACAAGGAAGGACACTACATAATGATCAAGGGATCAATCCAAGAAGAAGATATAACAATTATAAATATATACGCACCCAACATAGGAGCACCTCAATACATAAGGCAACTGCTAACAGCTATACAAGAGGAAATCGACAGTAACACAATAATAGTGGGGGACTTTAACACCTCACTTACACCAATGGACAGATCATGCAAAATGAAAATAAATAAGGAAACAGAAGCTTTAAATAACACAATAGAACAGATAGATTTAATTGATATTTATAGGACATTCCATCCAAAAAAAGCAGATTACACTTTCTTCTCAAGTGCGCACGGAACATTCTCCAGGTTAGATCACATCTTGGGTCACAAATCAAGCCTCAGTAAATTTAAGAAAATTGAAATCATATCAAGCATCTTTTCTGACCACAACGCTATGAGATTAGAAATGAATTACAGGGGAAAAAACGTAAAAAACACAAACACATGGAGGCTAAACAATACATTACTAAATAACCAAGAGGTCACTGAAGAAATCAAAGAGGAAATCAAAAAATACCTAGAATTCAGAAAGAGTCATGTACCAAAATATTCATTGCAGCTCTGTTTACAATAGCCAGGACATGGAAGCAACCTAGGTGTCCATCATCGGATGAATGGATAAAGAAGATGTGGCACATATATACAATGGAATATTACTCAGCCATAAAAAGAAATGAAATGGAGGTGTTTGTAATGAGGTGGATGGAGTTAGAGTCTGTCATACAGAGTGAAGTAAGTCAGAAAGAGAAAAAGAAATACAGTATGCTAACACATATATATGGAATCTAAGGAAAAAAAAAAAAAGGGTCATGAAGAACCTAGTGGCAAGATGGGAATAAAGACACAGACCTACTAGAGAATGGACTTGAGGATATGGGGAGGGGGAGGGGTGAGATGTGACAGGGTGAGAGAGTGTAATGGACATATATACACTACCAAATGTAAAATAGATAGCTAGTGGGAAGCAGCCGCATAGCACAGGGAGATCAGCTCGGTGCTTTGTGACCACCTAGAGGGGTGGGATAGGGAGGGTGGGAAGGAGGGAGATGCAAGAGGGAAGAGATATGGGAACATATGTATATGTATAACTGATTCACTTTGTTATAAAGCAGAAGCTAACACACCATTGTAAAGCAATTATACTTCAATAAAGATGTTTAAAAAAAAAAAAATACCTAGAGACAAATGACAATGAAAACACGATGATCCAAAACCTGTGGGATGCAGCAAAAGCAGTTCTAAGAGGGAAGTTTATAGCTATATAAGCCTACCTCAAGAAACAAGAAAAATCTCAAATAAACAATCTAACCTTACACCTAAAGGAACTAGAGAAAGAAGAACAAACAAAACCCAAAGTTAGCAGAAGGAAAGAAATCATAAAGATCAGAGCAGAAATAAATGAAATAGAAACAAAGAAAGCAATAGCAAAGATTAATAAAACTAAAAGCTGGTTCTTTGAGAAGATAAACAAAATTGATAAGCAATTAGCCAGACTCATCAAGAAAAAGAGGGAGAGGACTCAAATCAATAAAATTAGAAATGAAAAAGGAGAAGTTACAACAGACACTGCAGAAATACAAAGCATCCTAAGAGACTACTACAAGCAACTCTATGCCAATAAAATGGACAACCTGGAAGAAATGGACAAATTCTTAGAAAGGTATAACCTTCCAAGACTGAACCAGGAAGAAATAGAAAATATGAACAGACCAATCACAAGTAATGAAATTGAAACTGTCATTAAAAATCTTCCAAAAAACAAAAGTCCAGGACCAGATGGCTTCACAGGTGAATTCTATCAAACATTTAGAGAACAGCTAACACCCATCCTTCTCAAACTCTTCCAAACATTGCAGAGGAAGGAACACTCCCAAACTCATTCTATGAGGCCACCATCACCCTGATACCAAAACCAGACAAAGATACTACAAAAAAAGAAAATTACAGACCAATATCACTGATGAATATAGATGCAAAAATCCTCAACAAAATACAAGCAAACAGAATCCAACAACACATTAAAAGGATCATACACCATGATCAAGTGGGATTTATCCCAGGAATGCAAGGATTCTTCAATAGATGCAAATCAATCAATGTGATACACCATATTAACAAATTGAAGGATAAAAACCATATGATCATCTCAACAGATGTAGAAAAAGCTTCTGACAAAATTCAACACCCATTTATGATAAAAACCCTCCAGAAAGTGGGCATAGAGGGAACCTACCTCAACCTAATAAAGGCCATATATGACAAACCCACAGCAAACATCATTCTCAATGGTGAAAAACTGAAAGCATTTCCTCTATGATCAGGAACAAGACAAGGATGTCCACTCTCACCACTATTATTCAACATAGTTTTGGAAGTCCTAGCCATGGCAATCAGAGAAGAAAAAGAAATAAAAGGAATACAAATTGGAAAAGAAGAAGTAAAACTGTCACTGTTTGCAGATGACATGATACTATACATAGAGCATCCTAAAGATGCCACCAGAAAACTACAAGAGCTAATCAATGAATTTGATAAAGTTGCAGGATACAAAATTAATGCACAGAAATCTCTTGCATTCCTATACACTAATGATGAAAAATCTGAAAGAGAAATTAAGGAAACACTCCCATTTACCATTGCAACAAAAAGAATAAAATACCTAGGAATAAACCTACCTAGGGAGAAAAAAGACCTGTATGCAGAAAACTATAAGACACTGATGAAAGAAATTAAAGATGATATCAACAGATGGAGAGATATACCATGTTCTTGGATTGGAAGAATCAATATTGTGAAAATGACTATACTACCCAAAGCAATCTACAGATTCAACGCAATCCCTATCAAATTACCAATGGCATTTTTTACGGAACTAGAACAAAAAATCTTAAAATCTGTATGGAGACACAAAAGATCCCGAATAGCCAAAGCAGTCTTGAGGGAAAAAAACAGAGCGGGAGGAATCAGACGCCCTGACTTCAGACTATACTACAAAGCTACAGTAATCAAGACAATATGGTACTGGCACAAAAACAGAAACGCAGATCAATGGGACAAGATAGAAAGCCCAGAGATAAACCCACGCACCTATGGTGAACTAATCTATGACAAAGGAGGCAAGGATACACAATGGAGAAAAGACAGTCTCTCCAATAAATGGTGCTGGGAAAACTGGACAGCTACATGTAAAAGAATGAAATTAGAACACTCCCTAACACCATACACAAAAATAAACTCAAAATGGATTCGAGACCTAAATGTAAGACTGGACACTATAAAACTCTTAGAGGAAAACAAAGGAAGAACACTCTTTGACATAAATCACAGCAAGATCTTTTTTGATCCACCTCCTAGAGTAATGGAAATAAAAACAAAAATAAACAAATGGGACCTAATGAAACTTCAAAGCTTTTGCACAGCAAAGGAAACCATAAAAGAGACAAAAAGACAACTCTCAGAATGGGAGAAAATATTTGCAAATGAATCAATGGACAAAGGATTAATCTCCAAAATATATAAACAGCTCATGCAGCTCAATATTAAAGAAACAAACAACCCAATCCAAAAATGGGCAGAAGACTTAAATAGACATTTCTCCAAAGAAGACATACAGATGGCCAAGAAGCACATGAAAAGCTGCTCAACATCACTAATTATTAGAGAAATGCAAATCAAAACTACAATGAGGTATCACCTCACACCAGTTAGAATGGGCATCATCAGAAAATCTACAAACAACAAATGCTGGAGAGGGTGTGGAGAAAAGGGAAGCATCTTGCACTGTTGCTGGGAATGTAAATTGATACAGCCACTATGGAGAACAGTATGGAGGTTCCTTGAAAAACTAAAAATAGAATTACCATATGAGCCAGCAATCCCACTAGTGGGCATATACCCAGAGAAAACCATAATTCAAAAAGACACATGCACCTCAATGTTCATTGCAGCACTATTTACAATAGCCAGGTCATGGAAGCAACCTAAATGCCCATCGACAGATGAATGGATAAAGAAGATGTGGTACATATATACAATGGAATATCACTCAGCCATAAAAAGGAATGAAATTGGGTCATTTGTTGAGATGTGGATGGATCTAGAGACTGTCATACAGAGTGAAGTAAGTCAGAAAGAGAAAAACAAATATCGTATATTAACACATGTATGTGGAACCTAGAAAAATGGTAGGGATGAACCGGTTTGTAGGGCAGAAGTTGAGACACAGATGTAGAGAACAAACATATGGACATCAAGGGGGGAAAGCCGCGGTGGGGTGGGGATGGTGGTGTGATGAATTGGGTGATTGGGATTGACATGTATACACTGATGTGTATAAAATTGATGACTAATAAGAACCTGCAGTATAAAAAAATAAATAAAATAAAATTCAAAAATTAAAAAAAAAAGAGTTAACTACCGTACAGCGCAGGGAACTATATTCAGTACCTTGTAATAACCTATAATCAAAAGGAATCTGAAAAAGAATAGATACATATGTGTAACTGAATCATTCTGCTGTATACCTGAAACTAACATTCCATTGTAAATCAAGTATACTTCAATAAAAGAAAAAAAAGAATTTTAAATCATCATGAAAGATATACCATGAGCAGATATGTTTAAAGTTACCTTGTGGCCTCTAGAGAAGATTATTACAAGAGAGTCGGGGGCAGCAGGGGTCACTTGGGGTCACTTAGTGTCACTTAAAGCAGGATGGGTCAGAAAGGAAGCACGTTTGAGCCAGAATCTCGGTTTACCAAGCCCACTTGAACACGGCCTATTGAGAGACCTGGGCTCCCTCAGAAGAAACGAGGGGATTTCCCAGAAAGGATAGGAACCCTCTTTCCCATTAAGAGGAAAATCCCAGAACACCATGCTCTGCAAGTTTCCCTCAGAAGCCCCCTCTCTCTCAGGAGAATTTCAACACTCGGAGCACCCACGCAGAGCTTGGTTTCAGGGGAGCAGCCTTCACTCCCAGGCAGTTTCCCTCTTGTCCTCATGAATAAGAAGAGGTGAGCCTCGGGGTGACGTCGGGACTGACTTACAGCTCCCAGCTGGGGGAGCAGGC
The DNA here is from genome assembly GCF_028564815.1 of Eubalaena glacialis. Lineage (NCBI taxonomy): Eukaryota > Metazoa > Chordata > Mammalia > Artiodactyla > Balaenidae > Eubalaena > Eubalaena glacialis. The sequence continues at coordinate 61,531,235 of NC_083722.1, read as the reverse complement.
CTGTCTTGTCACCCACTGTGTCACTTTCCTCCTTCATTCATAATTACTCTCACTCCCACCACCAGGCTCAGGGAGCCGCTGCCTGGCAAGGCGCTGTCGTTCTGGAAGTCTCCAAATGTGAGCAGGTGTGGTGGTCAGGGGGAGGGGAAGGCAGTTATCTCCTGAAATGTACAGCCACCAAAATAGCAAAGTGGTAAGTCACCAAAAACTGCCAACCATGAAGATCATGACAGTGATGTCATCACAAAGAGGAGGAAATAGGAGGAAATACTCTCGAATTCATCTTCTGAAAAGAGGTGGAATATGAAATGGGGGTGAGAGGGCAAGAAATCGCTCTCAGCAATGAGCACGACACCTCCCCACTTCCTACCAGCCCTTCTACACCCTCTCCTGGAAAAGGGGTCCTTGCTGCCCTAAGGGACTGTCTTGAGATGATTCATTCAGCAGACACTGTTCTGCACCTACTATGTGCTCAGATGAATCAAGTGAGCATCCAAAACAGTCTTTGCAAGGCACTCGCTCGAGTCCGATTTCAAAATTCCTCACAATCTCATCTCTTGACCGTTTTTATCTTAAACCTGCCTGAGAAAGAGCTGCCACCTAAAAATCAATGCCATTCAACTCAGTTTCCAAAGAGTACAGCCTAATCTGCCTCTTGGAAGAATTTGTTACATCCTGTACATGACAACACAGAGCTATAAGGGGAAGCGAGGGCTCCTTTAAAAATCTAACAACAGAATAGCTGGGTGCCGGCAGCTCTCTGCACCCTGGAGATGGGGGGATGCTGCCTCATCCAGCTGTCCCCTCCTCAGGGGTCAAGACAGCAAAAGACAAAAGCTGCGGCCACACTGCGGGGCCTCGTAGAGCCAAGGAGGGCCCTTGCCCGGGAAGAGTTAGACCTCAAGGTCACCACCCTCTCTTGGGAACATCCTTAACATCCTTCGGTTCCCTCAATAATTAATAAGTTTAACAAATCTTTGACACAGTTTCATTCTATATTTGTTTGAGTGGCATTTTTAGCATTTTGAAAATTATATATTTGACAAATCCAATAGCATTAGACAGCATAGAAGTTCCAGTTTGGGTTTGAACCCATTCACGTGAAGGTTTGGGAATATTTCTTGGTGGAGGAGGAGGCGGTAGGGATGCAGCTGAAATGCATGGTTAGGCTTTGGGGGACGGGAACTTGACCGTAGCAGCTATTCACGATAGTTTGGGATTCACTCGTCAGGCACTACCAAGCTCCTTTTATTTACAATCCTCCTTTAATTCCTTCCTACCCTCCAAACATCTCAATCCATCCTCTTTCACAAAGAAACTTACTGTAAGGTCCTGCCCTCTTTTCACGGAGGAGAAAGGAAAAAAATCATATTATTTCCTGCTTGGAGATTTATCGGAAATCCTAGAAGACAAAATTACATCCAAGATCAGTCAAAACCTCAAACAAAGCGAAGAAGCAGATTGCAGGGCTGAGGCCTGGAGGGAGCCCTGCTTGCCGTCTGGGGAACAGAGGGGACTCAAAGGCCAGGAAGCCCCACCAGGGCCCCCATCCCTGGTTCTGAAGGGGCTGTACATTCTGTCCAGGGCCGCCTCTCTGTGACACTGTTAATTTTCTTCACCTTGCTGTGATTCATGGTTTCTGATGTGTTTCTGTGGTCTTTTCTCACCACCTCTCCCTCAGCAGTGATGTCAGTGATAGAAATGAGGAGTTAAGAACATGCCTATTTGAAATAAGCTGAGGATGGTCTTGGTGGGTTGTCAAAGAATGGCAATTAGCAGCTAAGTGCCGTGTCCTTCCTCTGTCATTTTCCTTAACTCGGTAATGAATAAATTAGGCTGCTTTGGGATTTTCTCTTTTCATTTTCAATTACAAGTAGCTGAAGCCTAAAATGTCACAAATACAAAAATAACATCTCTTTACATTTTGCCACTGAAAGGCATTTCAGAGGGAGAACTCTATGTTCTGTTTATCTACACGTGTTTAGCTTACATCATTCTTTCCCACCCATGTCCTGCTGGTATAATCCCTGATTTCTTTCCGGTCCCTCTGGTTTTGCTCGCTTTTCCATCTTCTGCAGGATTTTTCCTCTCTCAACTTCCCTCTCTCCTCTGGTTCTAAACCTGCCCACCAGTCTCCCAGCACCACAGCCTTTAACCCAGGAGTGCCCACCACCTTGTGCACGGGACCCAGGTTCCTTAGCTTATGAGATCTTCTAGCTCTCAAACCTGCCCTGTCAATCTCTGGGCTGATGCCTGGCCTACAGTTGCTAGAGCTGGGGCTCGGGTGACTGAGGACCTGGGCCCAGCTCCAACGCCATCATTTATCCGTGAGCGGACAGGAGCACATCAATGGCTTTGATCCTGTTGCCTTGTCTACACAATGTGAGTGACACATCTCAGGGGTGTAGAGGGGACCAACAAGATGATTTGTGAGAAAGCACATCAAAGGGTCTGGAAAGCACTAAACAGATGCTAACTCTGGTTTTCTTTCACCAAATGCCTGGCCATGATTTCTCTCACTCAGAGATTTCCTGCAAGGTTTTCTAAGACAATCCAACAGGACACCTGCTTCTAGAATAAGGCTCTGGCTGATGCCTAGAGGACTTAACCCTGGCCTCTCAGCAACTGTGTGGCTCTGAGGAAGCACTGATTCTCCCAGGGCCTCAGCTTCCTCATCCATACAGTATGGGTAACAAACACCTCCCAGTCTTTCTCGCAAGTTATCAGGAGGATCAAATGAACATTTTTTGAAATCATAAACGTTATAGAAATGAAAGGCATTATTGTTTCTTTTTTTTAAGATTTTTTTGATGTGGACCATTTTTAAAGTCTTTATTGACTTTGTTACAATATTGCTTCTGTTTTATGTTTTTTGGTTTTTTGGCCACTAGGCATGTGGGATCTTAGCTCTCCGACCAGGGATCAAACCCCCCCTGCATTGGAAGGTGAAGTCTTAACCACTGGACCACCACGGAAGTCCCCATTATTGTTTCTTAATTTGTAAAAAGGAAGCAGCGCTTGGCTTCAGCTCAAAAATTTTTCCCATGATCTCCTACCTCTCCTTATGGAAAATCTGACTCTTAGAAGATTTCTCCTAAGAAATCTCACTCATTCATTCACTCATTCAGTCATTCATTCATTCAGTCAATCAATCCATCAACAAAAATTTCCTGGGACTTCCCTGGTAGCGCAGTGGTTAAGAATCCGCCTGCCAATGCAGGGGACACAGGTTGGAGCCCTGCTCCAGGAAGATCCCACATGCCACAGAGCAACTAAGCCCGTGCACCACAACTACTGAGTCTGCGCTCTAGAGCCCGCGAGCCACAACTACTGAAGCCCGCACACCTAGAGCCTGTGCTCCACAACAAGAGAAGCCACAGCAATGAGAAGCCCGCGCACCACAACGAAGAGTAGCCCCCCTTGCCATAAGTAGAGAAAGCCCGCGTGCAGCAACGAAGACCCAACGCGGCCAAAAATTAATTAATTAATTAAAAACAAAAACAAAAATTTCCTGAACACCTCCAATGTCCCAAGACCCTCCGCCAGGCACTGGGCATCAAAGTTGAATGAGACAGAGTGCCCACTATCAAGACTCGTGGGAGACAGACAGGTACCAGCTGAGATGGGCTTTGATGGAGCAGGACAGGAATCTACAGAAGCACAGAGGAAGGGGGCCAACTCCATAAGCCCTCTCTGGTCCAGAGGGTCCTGGTGTGAAAAATAAGGGGCCTGAACAAGACAAGCCCTAGGCTCATGAAGATTAAAAATAATAGGGTTCTAAGACTCAGGACGCCTGTATGCTCTAGTCCAACTGAGATACCACACACATTGAAACATTCTCGCTCTCTCTCTTTCACACACACACACACACACACACACACACACAGGCACAGCCCCCTTGCTTTGGGAAGGGATTTGGCACATAATTCATAACAAGGCACATTCCATCTAGCTCCCCCCACTCTTTTGCTCATGGCTGAGGGCACTGCAGGGGTTTTCTGGATGTAGCTTGAAGAAATCCAGGTTGGGCCAGCCTGGCACAAAGCGGCTGAAGTTAGTATGGAGGCTATCCAGGTTCAGGAGGTGGCTCCAGAGCTACTTTTAGACTTTTCAATATGCAGAGCTGTTGCTTCACAATTTCCATTAACCCCTCTGAGGTTTTAGCTGTCAGATTAATTTCCCAGGTCTCCAAGGAATGCTGGACCTTTATTAACCCCGCTGGACCATTTTCTTTGGGGGTTCTTTTCTCTGTATGTGGAAAACACTCGACATCTTCATAGATCTGCTCAATTTACCTTGTGCTTCTTCAGCCAGAAAAGTCAAAAAGAGCTTCCAGATTTTAAGACTCCTAAGCACCCTTCCCCAAACACCTTTCAGAGCAAACAAACTCACCATGGGGGCATGCAGTTAGGAGAAATGATGCATGATCCATGTATAAGCATGGTGTCTACATACACAAATAAATGGTAATACGTATGACTTCATAAGTATTTATGCAATCAAACCACAAAAAAGACTATCTGTATATATGTGCCACATCTTCTTTATCCATTCATCTATCGATGGACACCTAGCACAGGGAGATCAGTTCTGTGCCTTGTGACCACCTAGAGGGGTGGGATAGGGAGGGTGGGAGGGAGGGAGACACAAGAGGGAGGAGATATGGGGATGTATGTATATGTATAGCTGATTCACTTTGTTATAAAGCAGAAACTAACACACCACTGTAAAGCAATTATACTCCAATAAAGATGTTAAAAAAAAAAAAAAAAAGAAGACTATCTGTGTGACCTGAGTTCCAGTTCTAGCTCTGCTGCCAAGTATCTACATGACCTTGGGCTCAGCTTTCTATCTCTTTGGGCTTAAGTCGCCTTTTGTATCAAATAAGGGAGTTGGACTAAATCAGTGATTTTCAAAATTTTGAGCAGCAGAATTCTTTCTTGAGACCAATGAGATTGTAGAGGTGCTCAGTGCATAAAAGAGATGTTCCAATACATAAGGGAGATGCTCCAGTGGGTCGTGCAGGTCCTGAGTCCCACCTGGTGGGCCTCTCTTATCCCCATCCTGGAGCCCTTTGGGATCGCTGGAGCACAGTTTGAAACCCCTGAACTGAATGAGTGTTAAATCCTTACCAAATCCCAAGCTGTGTTATTCTCATTGCCAAGTTCTTGCCTCCACTGGCCCAGCCACCATCTTAGGCTGGTCCGCTGTTTTAAACAGTTCAGATCTACAAGCAAAACCTTCCTGACAGAAACTCATAACGGCCACTTCACTTACGGTGACGCTGCATGACTCAGTGAGGTTCCCTCACCCCATAGCACTGGAGCAGAAGTGACCCACTTCACAGGAAGATGCCGTCGAGTGGGGAGACTGGACAAATGGCTTGAGATCTGCAGTGATAATCCAGACCTCCCAGCACACACAGAGCACCTCTCAAAAACAGGGGTTCACCCCGTGGCCACCAGGCACTAGCAGAGAACGCAGAGACGAAGGTGAGTCCTCAGAGGAAGTCACCTCCACTGGGAGACATCCAGCTCTGAGTATCAGTAACTTGATGGGAGAACCTGGCAGCTGTGGGCAGGGCAGAGTGAGTGCCATCCTGAGGGCCAGGGCCTGAAACCCAACCATCCTAGATGGGGAGGGGCCACTTTACCTTCCATCCCAAGGGCGTGGCTCACAGATGAGAGTCTCCAAAATTCTGGGAGTTCATTGATCCCTGTAGACAGTACCCTTGGTCAGGAAATCGATTTCAGGAAGTGTCTGCAGGCTCCACTGACTGTTCCACCAGGCAGACAAGTTCCCACAGGACCTGATGAGGAGAGATAGCAACTCATCCTCTCCTTCAACAAATACTAAATGCCCACCATGAGCCCTGAAATGCACCAGGAATTAAGCAATATGCAAGACAAATATTCCCTGCAAAGCCACCAAATCCAACAGACGTTTATCAGTCTTTATGTCGTGGAACTTTCAGCATTTGACATAACTGACCACCCCCTTCATGGATCACTGGTTTTCCATGGATTTTACAGACAAAACTCACTTTCCCACCTACCTGCCAGGCTTCCCTTCCAGCCCTTCTTAGCCTTATCCTCCTCTGCTTGGCCCAAGACCCTATCCTAGCATCCTAAGCACTCTCTTCCTCTTGATTTAGACCAAGGGTCTTAACCTGGGGTCCCCAGGCCCCTAGGGGGTCAGTGAACTTGGATGTGAAAAAAACTGCATCTTCATTTTCACTTTCCTCTTACTGACATTTAGCAATTCCTTCAATTATGAATGCAAACAACAAACCACAGCAGTATTAGCAGGACCTGTCACCTCGTCCCCAAGAAAAATTCCAGGGATCTTCATCCCACACAACAGCTGTAGCAGACTTCTCGAAATCTGTATTCATCACTACTTTACAATTATAGTAATTATTAGAACTGCCACTGGGTATTGTTATTTAATGAGTTAATAAAGAAGCATCTATACTTCTATGTCACAAATTTATTTTTAGTATTTTGATAACTGTATTTCAACATAATTGGTTTCCATTGTTATCTTATACATTTTATCTCACACATTTAAAATCATAGGCATTCCCAGACTACCAAAGGAATCCAAGGCACACAAAAAACGAAGAGCTGCCACCCTTCATATGCCACCCCACAGAGGGTCATATGTATGACTGCAGCTTTAGTTATGACCACCCCACATCTTCAGCTCAGACCCCTCCTCTGAACTCCAAACCTGTAAAGCTGCCTGCTCAAGAGAAACTTTTGAATATCTCCAAGTTACCCTAAACTCATCATGTTCAAAGCCAAGTTCATGGTATCCCCCAACCCAGCAGAGAACACCCAGTCTAACTCCCCAGGCTTGTGCTGTAACAGTGTCCGGCCCTCTGTCTCTGCCCTCCAGCCTCCCTTGTCAGTCCTTTGTACCCCACATTCTCCCTCCCACCAGAAGTGGGGTCACAGCTGTCTCACTCCACCCCCTCCACCCTCCACCTCTGCCTAATTGACACTTACTTTCCACATCTCAGACCACAGCAAAACCTTCCCTGCCCTCCTACCTGTCAAATTGCCCCATGGCATCATGTAACCCTTCTTTGTAGAACTACCTCCACTGCAATTTTACTTTTGCTTTGGTAATTACTTCTTAATGTTGGTGTCCCCATCTGATTACAAATTCCCTGAGAAAGGAACTGGGTCTATTTTTATCACCACCCATATCCCCAGCACCTTAGCACAATGCCTAGCACAGAACCAGCATTCAATAAACATTTGGTAAATAGATGAGTTAAATAATTAAAGTCCATGGAGTCTACAGTCTAGGAGAAAACAGATATGACACAAACATTCAAAATAATAATTATTTAATTCCAACTGTTGAAAGTGCTACTGAGAAAAGAATAATGTGCACTGCGAATTTATAACTGGAGAACCTGATCTACTTAGTCCAGATTAGTCAACGAAGATTTTCCCAAAAAAGCAACATGTGAGCTGAGACCTGAAAGATGACGACCAATTGTCCAGCTGAATGAAGGAACAGCATTTCAGGCAAAAGGATCAGCACGTGTGTAGTCTCGGGAGTGGGAAGAGCTGGGCAGATTCAAGGGACTGAAAGGAGGCCTTTGGAGCTGGAATGCCAAGAAGGAGAGGACAGGGACCAAATCACAAAGAATTATATAGGCCAGGGTAAGGGTTTGGGGCTGTGGTGGGTTGCAAAAGTGGCTACAGTTATTCCCCTACCAGGGTCTAGCCCCTTTGCAATGTGATTTTGCAGCTCCTCCCATCAAGAAGTGGAATCCACCTCCCCATCCCTTGAATCTGACCTGGACTTTTCTCTTGATTGAGCCAAAAGAATGCAGAGGAAGCGATATGCCAGTTCTGAGCCTGGGCCTCTAGATGCCTTGAGCCTCTACTCTCTCTTTCTCTTAGAACACTTCCCAGATGCTGAAGCATGAGAGATTATGTGGAACAAAGCCCAGCCATCCAAGCTGAGTCCCTCCTAGACCAGCCAGTTCCCAGCTGACCCTAGAATCAGGAGTCAGCCCAGACAAGCCCAGAAGAAACACCCCGACGAGTCCAGACCAAGTTACCAATCATAAGCCATAAATGCCTGTTAGTATCTATGTTTGGCATCATTTGTTAGGCAGCAAAGCCTAACTGATATCACAGCTTTATCCTGAGATCCATGGGACGCCTTTGAAGGGATTTAACAGCTGAGTGACAGGGTGAGATGTGCCTTTGTAAGAACTACTCTGGCTGCTGTGTGAACATTGGGTGGAGAAGGGGCAGGACTAACTCAGAGACCAATTAATGAGTGCTGCTGCCACCGAGGGGGAGGGGATGCCGCCCTGGCCTAGGAGGTGTCAGTGATGTGATGAGAAGTGGACGGGCAAGGGAGCGCTTTGAGAAGTGATAGCCACAGGACTTGGTGACTGATTCAGTGCTGTAGGTAATGAGAGGGGATGACGCCTCTGTTTCTGCTTGAGCAGCTGGGAGGACAATTGTATTAGTCAGGCTTCTCTAGAGAGACAGAATTCATAGAATGTGTATAGAGAGAGAGAGAGAGAGAAAGAGATTTATTTTAAGGAACTGGCTCATGCAATTATGGGGGCTGCAGTACAGGTCTGCAGTGTGGGTGGGCAGGCTTGGGACCCGGGAGAGCCGACGGTGCAGATAAAGCCCAAAGCAGTCAGCTGGAGAATTTTTTTTACTTAGGGAAGGGTCCGTCCTTTTGTTCTACTCAGGCCTTCAGCTGGTTGGATGGGGCCCACCCACACTACAGAGGGCAATCTGCTTTACTCTACCAATTAAAATGTTAATCTCAGCCAAAAACACCCTTGGAGAAACATCCAGAATAATGATTGACCAAATATCTGGGCACCCTGTGGCCCAGTCAAGTTGGTACATAAAATTAACCATCACACTGGTGCTGCCAGTTACTGAAATGGGGAGGCTGCAGGAGCAGGCTTGTGAGCTAAGGTGCAGAGCTCAGGAAGCACGAGGCTTGACGGACAGAGGCTGTTCTGGCCGGGACCAAGGCAACCCAGGGAAGCCTGAGCAGTGAGGCTGGTTGCTTCCGTCCTTGCAGTCATTCCATCACTAGATCCTGATGTGACCCTAACGGCTGAGCAGCCATTGAAGAGACCACGGCGAAGCAGACGGCACAGCCCGCACCCCGGCAGATCTTGACAGTCTAGTTAGAGGAGAAAAGTGGAACTCAAGGACACTGGACCCCAGCTGGACTCATGGAAGAGATCCTGGGGCCGCCCTTCCAAAGCAGGCCCCCACTGCAGCCGTGGGCCCTGCAGCGGGCAGCCCGACTCCATGACTGCCCTGCCTCGTGGCCTGTGGGCCTGTGTGCTGCACACAAGGCCCTCCAGGGTCTGGGGCCTATCAGCCTGCCTCTCCAGACTCGCCTCCCCTCACTCTGCCCTTCCAGGAAAAGACACCCAGAAAAGGGCAGTGGTTAGGAGCACGGGCTTTGCTTTAAGGCTGTCTGGGAGCAAACCTTCACCCACTGGTAAACGGCTTCAATCCCTTAACCATTCCCCAGCGTCCTCTTCTGTGAGGTGGGGATAAAACAGGACAGACTTGCACGTGTTGAGAATTAGGTGAAATAACGCTTAGCACGGTATCTGGCGCTTAGTGAGTATGCAGTGAGTGTTAACTACTATTGTTAGATTCTTGCTGTCATCACTATCATCACTATGGGCCTTAAGGTCCAACAAGCCTGGCCCACTCCTTACTAACTACTAATTAATGATGAATCCTGGCTACGTCACTTAACCTCCGTGTGCCCCAGGCCCTGAACTGTGAGATGGGACAATGGTTCTTCCTTCTCAGGGATACTGTGAGGACTAAAAGAGATGGAGCATTGAAAGCACTGAGAACCTTCCCCTCCCTGGTGCTTGGTAAGTGAGGAGTACACTTTAACCTGCAGCAGCACGGGGTATGGTAGTTCTCAAAGTGCGCCATGCTGCTTGGCTCCCCTGTGGCTTTTCTGTTCGGACACCCCTGTCCATCGGCCAAGCATCATTCATCTCGTGAAGCCTGCTCAAGCCCCTACTCCCCTAGAAGCTTCCCGGACATCTGCCTCGGCCCAAGCATCTTCTCCTGGGTATACCTGCTGTCAAGGATATGCCTCTATCACTTCCCATGTCTCTTCACATCGACGGCACCTGCTTACATGTCTGCTTACATGCCTGGACACTGCGGGACCTCCGGAGCCCAACACAGGGCCTGGTACGCAGCAGAAGTTCTGTAAATGCTGGTAACACTGAACCAACTTGGCAAGAGAACATTCTGCATTCATAAGAGGTCTGCAGCTGCAGGTCCACAGCCCCTCAGACCTGTGGGTCTCTGAGAAAGGCAGGGAGACACCGAGACTTCAGGGAGGTAGCCTCTGTGCCATCTTCTCCCTACCACCCCACACTCTCTCTTTCCTCCAGCCTCCCCTGGAGCTCCCCCCCACCCAAGAGAGCAAGAGGGAAGCCACAAAGAAGGGAGAGGATGGGCAGGTGAGGAAAGGCCTCAGGCCTTCGCTCCTGCTAAGAGGCCTGAGTTTGCAGGTTCCCTGCGGCCCCAGCCCAATCCTTAATGAGTTGGCAAGAAAAGATGCCTCGCCCAGTTTGCTGGTCCTGCTAGAGTCAAAAAATGCTAACTGGCATCGCTCTGCTCCACAAAGTAGGAGGGTCACGCTGGGCCTGCCACGTTAGATGACACGCCAGCAGCCTGGGACTCGTGTGAACCTGGCCACACCTTCCTGCCACCTGCACTCCCGGTAATTGGACAGGGCTCTCCAGCAGGCCCTGTCCCCAGGGCTAATGGCCTCACAGCCTGGCCCCGCCGAAGGCTCTGTGCACTCTCCCCAGAATTGTCTGCAAAAGCTCTCAGGGCTCCCCTTCACCGTTAATTCAAAGCTCCTTATGTCCACACAGATCCTGGGAGGTGGGCCTGGAAGCTGCAGCCTTCACACCAGAAGCCACCCACCTGTCCTATTAACTGTCTCGTCAGAGCTACTGCACGCGGGAAGGAGCCGTGGGCTGGATGGCACGGGGCAGAGAGATATTCGCTGTTTACCTGAGAAACCTCACACAAAACGGGAACTGTTCATTCACTCATGTATTCTTTGGAAATTTACCAAGCGCCCACTATATGCGGGGTTCTGTGTTAGATGCTAGACTCCCAGTGGTGAGCAAAGCAAACACGATTCCTTTTCTCCCTGGTGGGGTCCGCATGCTGCTGCTGGGGCCAGATTTGAATCAAGGAATCACAAAAACAAAAGCTTGATTCTACTCTGCGAAGCTGCTACGGACTTCAGAGTGACAGCCTGTGTTCTACACTACAGGACAAGGGACCCCAGACTGAGTCGGGGGCTCGGGATTAATCATCTCCAGAGATGCTTAAAAGGCATGTAATGAAATTACATACATTCTTAGGATGATTTCATTCTTAATAAAAAGAGGAATTTTTTGAGAATTCCCTGGCAGTCCCGTGGTTAGGACTCCATGCTTCCGCTGACAAGGGTCCGTGTTCAATCCCTGGTCGGGGAACTAAGATCCCATAAGCCGCATGGCATGGGCACCCCCTGCCCACAAAAGAAGAGGAACTTTTTTACAGATTATCTTACAAACCTTTAGAAACAGTTAGTTCTCCCCAGGTTTCATCCTTTCTTTCTACGGTAATCAAACACCTGAATATTAGCTGGGTACTTGGCTACCTAGAATAAAATTACATTCTCCCAGCTAAGTGTGACTATGTAACTAAGTTCCACACAATGGGATATAAAGCAGAAATGGTCTGAGCAACTTCCTGGACATATACTTACAGGGAAAGAGAATGTCCCTTTTATTCCCTTCTCTCCTTCCTGCTGCTGGAAAAGTGGTCATGACTCCTGGAGCTGGAGCAGCTGCCTCGGACCACAAGTGGAAAAGGAACATTGTAGATGACAGAACAACAACAGTTCATTCTAATTTAAACAGAATTTGGTACCTGCAGGTGGGGAGCCTCAGATAGCAAAGCATAAATGAGACGCTGTCCAAGTGGAGCCGCTGGGACAGCCGATGGCAAAGGTGCAGACGTGATATCTCATCATATCTAAGGTGCACATTTTAACATTTCTGAAATTGATTTGCATCTTATAATTGAGGGCACATTACAATCGCCACGGGCCATTTTTTACATTTTAACATTGTTGAGTAAGAGGTACCCAGCAATTACTAACATCTCACATAAAATATGGCATCACAAGCTGGTCATATGATGACTTGTTATTCCACACAGAGCTCTTGGTTAAACCATCACTCATGGTACCTTGGAAGACAGACAACCTTCCAATGAAGGTGAAGCATTGGGGAAAATTCCAAATTTTGATGGACTTTAGCTGTCTTTTTCTTTCCTTCCACCCAACATTACAAGAGAGATTAACTCAGTCTAAAGCCAGCCAGTCACAAACACAGATGGAAGAGGACATAATTCTGCTAGGAGAGGTACTTTCTGTCTGTGGCTAGCAATCTAAGTTGACTGGAAGTCAGTACATTTATGGCCTTGAACAATAAAAGACAAGGAAGAAAGTTGCCCACAGGCAGAGCTGGGGATTTCAGAGGACAATGACTTTTTCCCAGAGAGCAGAAAGAGGTGGTCCAAATGGACTAACCAGTGAAATGTGTTCTATAGCCAGAAAAGGGAATATTTGTCATAGCCCAGTGTAATTTCTGCCATGGACCAATGTCTATCATATCTCCCATTTTCCCTTTTCAACATGGAGTTCCTGTTGTGATTAATCTGTGTCCACTGAGTTACTACATATTGGCCATGCTGTGATTAGATCATTTCCCTTTTAAAGAGCACCAGATCAAGGGAAGACTATCTTTTTGGGAGGATGGGTGGGAGATGCTCTGAGGAAACAGCCTGCTTTCTGTTGGCCCTCAGATATCTCCACCTAATGAGTCTGTATGATTTGTGCTGTGACATTCAGAGCCAAACCTCTTCAATAAAGAGTTGAATATTTTATATATTTGTAAAAAGTTTAAATTTTTAAATTATTTTGGTTCCTAGCATATATTGTTCCCTCCATGACACAATTAACCTCAATAATGAATTTTATTTTTTTAAAAACAAAACAACTCAACAAAATAAATTATGATTCTAAATTTGATCTTCTCATACTGTGGACTGAAAAAAAACTTAATCTCTTATAAAATAAAGATAGGACCAGCTGACAATTTCTGAAAAACAAATCAAGGGAAGACTATCCTGATCTGATGGACAGGACTAAGCATCACCCACAGATCCTGGCTGTTCACCCAGAAGCTGACCCAAGTGGGACTCTGTTCCCATTAGGGGGTGGGGATGTGCTACACAGGGAAAAGGTACACACACAGATACTTGGCTAGCCCAAAGAATTGGCTATACCGAAGGTTACTAATGATGGATGCTTACCTAATGTAATAGCTATATATCTGTATCTATTTTTTAAACCAGCCTTCCCAGTTTAATGGGAAAACACAAGAAGCACTCCCATTAAAGCCAGGAACAAAATAAGAACGTCCACTATCACCCTTATTATTTACAATGGTTCTGGAAATACTAATCAAAGCAATCAACAATAAGCAGAAATATAAAGTATAAAAAAATTTAAAAGTGAAGGCAAAGTTATTTGTAGTTGGTATGATTATCAACCAATAAAAGTCCAAGACAATAAAAAAATTTTGTAGGCTGGATGGATACAAAATTAATATAAAGAATTTAATAGCCAGTTAGAGTTATCAAGGAAGAAAATATCTTTTATAGTAACCAAGAAGGATAAAATATACAGAAATAACCTAAGATGTGCAAAATTGATGTGAAGAAAATTTAAATTACCCCTGAGGGATGCACACCAAAAAACGACTTGCATTAATGGGAAGATGTGCCATATTCTTAAATAGGAAATACCTCATATGCAAAAAACAAAACAAACAAAAAACTCAAGCAAACTTTTTTAAGAAAAGTCTCCTTTTAAAAGCAACGTGCAGGGGCTTCCGTGGTGGCGCAGTGGTTAAGAATCTGCCTGCCAATGCAGGGAACAAGGGTTCGAGCCCTGGTCCAGGAAGATCCCACATGCCGCAGAGCAAGTAAGCCCGTGCGACACAACTACTGAGCCTGCGCTCTAAAGCCCACAAGCCACAACTACTGAAGCCCGCGCGCCTAGATCCCGTGCTCCGCAACAAGAGAAGCCACCTCAAGGAGAAGCCCGCGCACCGCAACAAAGAGTAGCCCCAGCTCGCGGCAGCTCGCGGCAACTAGAGAAAACCCAAGCACAGCAACGAAGACCCAACGCAGCCAAAAATAAATAAATAAAATAAATAAATTCTTTTAAAACTTTAAAAATTAAAAAATAAATAAAAGCAATGTGAGGGCGTGGAGGCGAGCACTGAGGCCTGGCCTATCTCCCCTCCTGCCCCGGCCGCCATGTGGCCCTTCCTCAGCCGCGCTCGCTTCCCTCACACCACCGAGGCCTGACCCCGGAGGGCTTCCAGACCCCGAGGCCCAGGGCGGGGGGCCTGGTGCCGGGCCTGGAAGACCCCTCTGGGCCCCAGGGCTGGAGACAGGGAGGAGGAGGAGACAGGGGAAGCGGGGGAAGAGGACGAGGAAGACGCGGGCTTCCTGCCGTCTCTCTTGGAGAGGGAGGACCTGGCCGAGTGCCCGGTACCGGACCGGGAGCTGGAGGCCATGCAACTGAAGCTGTGGGCCATGGAGCAGGCCCAGGGCCCAGAGGGGGAAGAGGAAGACGCCGGGGCCCTGCTGGCCGGGCAGCTGCTGAGCCCCGAGCCAGACACCCCAATGGAGACGGTGGAGGCCGACCACAGATCCATCTACATGGGTAGTGGGGGCTACCGGGGCACGGCCCAGGAGCTGGAGGCCTGTTTCAACCACTGCGGGGAGATACACCAGGTGGCCATCCTGTGCGACAAGCTCTCCCGACACCCCAAGGGCTATGCCTGCATAGAGTTTGCCACCAAGAGCTCGGCCCAAGCCGCCGTGGAGCTGAACAAGAGCGTCTTTCGAGGCCGGGTCACCAAGGTGCTGCCCAAAAGAAACAACTTACCAGGGATCAGCTCCACGGACCGCGGGGCCTTCAGGGACACCCAGGCGCCAGGGGGGGACCCTCCGCCCACAGCAGCCTCCAGGGTGGGGCCCGTGTCGGACCAGGAGGGTGGAACCTGGGGCGTGGAAGATTCTCCCCGTGGTATTCACCGTACTGAAGGGAGGACCCGATTTTGAGAGTGAGGCTGCAGCTGGGTCAAGTGTAAACACCTGTACTCCTCGTAGGACCATTTACTCTGCGCAGAATCACTGCCCCACCCCCCTTCGCTCCGCGCGAGGACGGCTCAGAACGCAGGGCCGAAGCCCCCGGTCACGAAACAGCGCACGGGGTGGGCCTGGCACCGGGCAAAGCTGCGGCCAGGTGAGGCCCAGGCGGCGCTGGGTGTGCTCCCGGTCGGCATACTCAGGGCTGTTCGACCAACGCCTTTTATAGAAAAGTAGAATCGTGTGTCTTAATGGTTATTTTTTTAAAACAAGCAATGTGAAAATGGAAATAGACCCACAGACACAGAAAATGAACTTATGGTTACCAAAGGGGAAAGGGGGGTAGGGATAAATTAGGTGGTTGGGATTAACATACACTACTATATATAAAATAGATAACCAACAAGGACCTGCTGTATAGCACTGGGAACTATACCCAATATTTTGTAATAACCTATAATGGAAAAGAATCTGAAAAAGTATATATATGTGTGTGTGTATGTATATATATCTGTGTAACTGAATCACTGCTGTACACCTGAAACTAACACAACACTAAATCAACGATACTTCAATAAAAAAATAAAATAAAATAAAAGCAATGTGAGAGGACTGCCAGATATTAAGATATATTACAATACTACAGTAATTAAGTTAATATGGTGCTGTCACATGAAAGGACAGACAGATGAAAGGAACAGAATTTAAAGCCCCCAAAGATATCCATCAATAAATGTGTGTATAAATAAACATTTAACATATGATAAAGATGATATTTTGAATCAGTAAGAAAAAGATTTTTTTCAACAAAATAAAATAATGTTAGGAAAACTAAATAGCCAGATAGCAAGGCTGCCACACATTGCAAATATTTTTTCCTAATTTGTTGTTGGTTTTTTTACTTTGTATGTGGTGTTTTTTTGCAGTGCAGGTGTTTTTTATTTCTATTTTGCTTTATGTAGTCAAATACATCAATCTCTTTTACTATGACTTCTGGGAAAGTCTTGCCCATTTTGAGATTAAAACTATTTTCATATTTTCTACTAATACTTTATGACCTTATTTTTTTAATACTTAAATCTTTGCTCCATCTAGATCTTATCTTAATGGAGGATGTGACATGAGGCCAAGCTTATTTCTCCTAGTATGATTTCTCAGAGAACCAAGGTGTGTTCAGAAAAGAAAAGTGATTCTTCCTCTGCTTCTAGGACAAGAACCTGCTCCCAACTGCAGAGAATCAAACAGCCTGCACTGGTCAAAGCCACCTCTTCAGCTCTAATCCTGAGAATCTTCACAATAAAACCAGTGGCTGCACTGCCTCCAAGATAAAGGTCAAAGGCAGGCTGAAAGCACTTCGACCTTGCCCTGCTTTTCAGTGCAATCTCCCTCTGGCTGGCTCCCTGCCCCAGAGCACCCTCATTCATTATCTGGATGAAATGCCTTGTGCATACTGGGGTTCACTCTTCACCACATTCTTTGTCTGGCTAACTCAATTTTCAAATCTAAAGTCAGTCATTACAGGGAATTCCCTGGCAGTCGGCGCTTCTGCTGCAGGGGGCACGGGTTCAATCCCTGGTTGGGGAACTAAGATCCCACAAGCTTTGCGGCGTGGCCAATAAATAAAATGTAAAAAAAAAGTCAGTCATTACCTACCCCTGAGCTGCCTTGCCTTACATAAGACACACACACACACACACACACACACACACACACACACGTATTCCCCACCCACATCTCTCCCTCTGGGCCACAGGCACATGCCCCAGACCCCTCCACACACATCACTACCAAAGCAGAAGCCACATACCACATTGTGCTGTCCACTACTGTGTATCTTCCCTGCTGGACTCCAGACAAATGTGCCCGCTGCTTCTGCCCTCCCCCCACCTAGTGCAGAGGGACGCTGAATGAATGACTCCAGAATGAGTGAAGATCTTCCCACCCTGCTCCCTTAGTATTTTTCTAATGCCGAGAATGGTAAAATCATCAGGAAGAATGTGATGTTCATAGCAGTGATATATGTAATGTCCAGAGTAATGCACACTATAAATGCTTCATTTCTAACAGAGTGATACTCAGTCCGCCATTCTGGTATACAACAGCATGGTAGTTTTTGCAAAAATGGCCCAAATTATGCTCTTCCCTGTATCCATACCTGTTTTCAGTGTGATTTTACAGCATCTTCCATACAGAGGTGGAGTCCTTGAGGCTGACCTTGGAACTTGCTTTAGCCAATTAAGCGTGGCAGAAGCCACACTGTTCCCATTCCAAGCCCAGACCTCAGGAGTCCTTGCATGTTTTTTGCTTGTTTTCTTGGAACTCCATCCAGCCATGTGAAAAGTTCCATCTAGCCTTCTGGAAGATGAAATACGTATGGTCAAGTCATCTCCATCACACCAGGTGACCCTGCAGCACCCAGTAGCAGACTGTCTAACTGACCAGCAGCAACCCACAGGCATACAACTAACCCTAGTCAGGACCAGTAGAATCACCCAAACCCCAGCACAAATCGCTGACCCACAGAATCATGAGCTAAGCATACTGCTTTTTTTTAAGTCACTAAGTTTTGGAATGGCTTACTATAGCAAAAGCTAATTTACAACTGGTTATTGAATTGTTGCAGTCCTTCCATATCAGTTAGTAAGTATCCACTACCAAATTCGCCACCACCAACAAATGGACCCTTGACCACTCTACACCCAGCTACAAGAGCTAATGCCAGGTCCAGCAGGGGCCTTCAGTACATGCTCTGTTTCTATAGCCTGGTCTCTTCTGACTAATCGATGTTAATGAGGTATCAGTTGTTAAATATTTTTCAAATAACCTCTGATCAAAGGGGAATGACTAAGTGAGCTATAGCATATCAGAATATTACACTGTCACTAAAAATAACCATATGAACTGTCAGTCCATAAAACCCTGTCTATAAAATACTGTTAAATGGAAAAGAGCAGATCACTACCAATTGGTATGCACCCACTGTAATAACATCAAATGTCTATGTACACAATGACAAAAATGAGAATTGAAATTATAGTACCAAGAGCTTGGTGTTTTTGTTCTCTGTAATTATTTTATTCTAGTGCATAATAAGACAAAAACAACTCTAATCTTTCTAAGTAGAATGCATTTGGAAACTTGTCTTCTTGGAATTGAATTTTCTCAGAGCAAAGTCCTGACATTCAGTAGAATGCATTAAAAAAAAACTATTTCGTTTCCTATAGGCAATATATCCTAAATGTCTACTTAGATTTCTAACTTACTTTTAAAAGCTAAAAAGTCACAAAATGAAAACAAGGTCAATGTGTTCTAGAATAGCTCTTGCTTATTTAAGCAAATACTAATTCACGTGTGGATAACTTTGCTCCATCAGCTTCTGTCCCCCATCCCAACATGGACAACAGCCCTGTTTTTACCAAATCAGCCCTCAAAATTCTTGTGATGGAAAATCTAGAGGATGAGTATACCAGACATTGCCAACTTCTTACCCAATATCTCTTCTTCCCGTCTTTATTAACAGGACCCTGATTTTTTTCCCCAGGGTTGCAAGGTGACAGTTATACTTACTTCCCCAGGATCCCTTGCAGCTAGTGATGACCATGTGATCATTTCTGGCCAATGGGATGTAAGTATCAATCTACTGGATGAGACTTCAGGGAAAGTAATTGTTTTCCCAATATAAAGAAACCATTCAGATAAAGAGACAAAGAAGATGTGGTACATATATACAATGGAATACTACTCAGCCATCAAAAAGAATGAAGTAATGTCATCTGCAGCAACATGGATGGACCTAGAGATTACCATACTAAGTGAAGTAAGTCAGACAGAGAAAGACAGATATCATATGATAACACAGGTGGAATCTGAAGTATGACACAATGAACTTATTTACAAAACAGAAACAGACTCACTGACATAGAAAACAAGCTTAGGGTTACCAAATGGGAAAGGGGGTGGGGGAGGGGTAAAATAGGAGTTTGGAACTAGCAGGTACCAACTACTATATATAAAGTACATAAACAACAAGGTCCTACTGTATAGCACAGGGAACTTTATTCAATAGCCTGTAATAAACCATACTGGAAAAGAATATATATATTCATATATATATTCATATATATATATGAACAACTTTGCTGTACACCAGAAACTAATGCACCATTGTAACCAACTATACTTCAATTAAAAAAAAATTTTTTTTTAAATAAAGAAACTATTCATCAGGCACATGTCTTCTGCCTTTGTCCATTTCCCCTCTTCTGGCCTGGAATGCAAACACGATGCCTACAGACGCAGCAGCCACCTGTGAGAATGAAGAAAGCTACACAGCATAAATGGCAGAGCAGAAAAGCAGAAGGACCTACTGGACCAGCTGTGGAGCACCTTGCTATGGACTTTTTTGGGGGGAGAAAAAGAAACCTCTTACTTGTTTTAGCAACCATAGTGAGGTTTCTGTAACATGTAACCAGACACAACCCTGACTGATATAAAGGTGGGATGGGCACTGAGAAAAAGGAGGATGGAACAGAGGGTATGGACAGAGAGGCCAGGCCAATCCATTTATGAAAGAAGTAGACGAGAGGAAGGAAGGAGCAAGAGAAGATCCAGCCCCAGTCTGTGGTTAGGGAGCCGTGTAGGTGTTGGCACAGAGGCCACCTGGAGAAGCTGAGAGGGGAGAGGAGGAAAGGCCTTTGGAAGTGTTACTAGAGCTCAGGAATCACATCCCCTTAAAGGTCTTCAACAGAGTCCTGTAACAATGGAATTCCTTCTCAATTACCTCTGGCTGCTTCATTTTATTTTTGTGAATGGGGGGGGGGGCGGGGGGGTTGTCTCTGCAGTGACCCAGCCATGTGGAGCCCCAGGATTTACTAGGGTTATGTAAGCATCAATTCAGGGAAGTTTTGAAAGAGCAGAGACAAGGCAGCCGGAGATGTGAGGTCAAGTCCTCATCCTTTCATGATTTGCTGTGGAATCTCAAGCCAGTACATTTCCAAGTGTGGCTTCAGGTCCCCCTTTGTGAAAGAGGGGAGCAGATCAAACGTGCCAGAAGAAGCCTTCCAGCTCGGTTCCTATAGTAGTCCAAGCGTTACTGCAAGAGAAGCATATCTGGACTCCTAGAAGGATATCCCTCCTTTGGGTAGCCTTCCTTTTTGGCTTTGATGGCAATACATGGTGTGAAGAAAAGAAGCACATGCAGCGAAAATGAAGGCCATCCCAAGTCAATAAACATCTGTTGACCAGCTGCTCTGAATTGAGCACTCCGATGAAGATGGCTAAAGGATACAGCCTAAGCTCCGTAGCCAGGGGCAAAGCCCTCCCCACCCAGCCCCCTCTAATCCAGGGCCTTTCTCCCCCTGTCTCCCACACACATCCTCACTTTTGGCACTCAAGCTGCTCACAGCATCCTCAGCCTCTTGCGATACTCCACGCCTCCCTCAATCTCCTCCAGCTATACCCTCTCTCCACGGGAGATGCCTTCCCTTTTTGACCTGGAAAAATCTTACTCATCCTTCAGTGCCCAGACCAAGCATTTTGAGAAAAATAAAAGCAGCTAGTCATTGGCCCAGGTGCTACCAGCTAGGCTGTGATGTTCCCCTGATGAAATTAACAATTTCATAGACTATCAACACCAGTCGAGAACTCCAACAAGACACAAATGATACCACTCGGGAATCATACCTGAATAGAAATTGAAAACAAAGACACTGTGCAACAAGGAGAAGGACCACACCTCCCCTCCTGAGGCTGACGTGAGCTGCCACGGCTTCTTTTCCAAGGACATCTCCATCCCCACTCCATTCATCCCACCTCCTAGACTAAAGGTATTAAGATGCCCAGTCACCAAATTGCCCCTCTTTCTAACAAGACTGACCCAGAAGAGACCTCACTTCCTTGTACTCGAATCAGCAAACAGAAGCCCAAACCTCTATGAAGCCCCTCCGAACCGCTCTTACCCAGACACTTCATGGTTCCGTGGGGTGCATGTTCTCTTTTCACGTAGCAGGTTACAAACCCAAGTTCAACTACATGTGTATTCCTGGTGCCCTTGGCAGGTGGTCAGTGACAATCTCTTCCTCTCTGACCTGCTCCAATCCAGCAGAGCAAACCTCCTCTCCCATGGACATCTACATCCGCTGTGCACACCTCTAGCTGCTGGAACACTCTGCTGTAACATCTCTCCTCAGTTCCACTGTCTCACTACCTCTCTCCCCAAAGCCTGTTCATCCCCTCATGACAGGGTTCACCTCTTCCTCTGCACTGAGCAGGTCCCTCGGGTGTCTGTGGAACAAATGTCCCAAGACCCCACACCACAAATCAGCATGGCTAGGCCCCTGAGAGTCTCAACCCCAAGCACCAAAATGTTCATAACTCTTCCTCCTTCCCGGACCACATATCACGTGGAACCACAGGACGGGAATATTAGAAAGTCTGTCTTCATCAGCACTTCCCATACTGCATCTCATTTTTGCCGTGTGCGCTGTTCTTAAATTTGCAAATTTGCCATCACTGCTGATCTCCCATCGAGGCCACCTCTGTGACTTGAACCTCCCCTGACAGTGCAATGCCACGTTATTGCAAGCAGAGGATTGCAACAGCAGGCAAATAACAGGAACATAAGTTAATGAGTTGAGAGCACCAAGCTCCTTCACCAGAGGGAAGAAAGGAAGAGTCCTGAGGTTTAAATGACGTCCATAAAACATCTGCAAAGAGGAGTCAGAGGGGCTGCTGGCAGCCTAGCAAACAGCAATTCTAGGAAGCAGCCTTTTAGAGATCAGTATGTCCTGAAGTGTACCTTTCTATTTCTTTTTCAGTTAAAACACATCGACGTGGAGGCCAGCTGCATTTGTCCTGGCTCTGGTACGACAGGACACCACCAGGAACGGCGGCAGCAGCCCATCTTCAAAGGCTCTCTGCGAGAAACTGCATCTGCTTTCACCAAGGAAAATGTGATTTTGCTCAGCCTTATGGAATGTGGAACAAATACTTTTTTAAAAAAATGACAGGTTTGGTTGGGGTTTTTCTCCCTCTCCAAAATGGTTCCCTAGATGACATGGGTAGTGCAAACACCACTCACTCACCAAAGCTTAAAATAAAAACTTCTTAAGTCAGACAGAGAGAGACAAATATATGATATCGCTTATATGTGGGACCTAAAAAAAATGATACAAATGAACTTATATACAAAACAGAAAGAGACTCACAGGTATAGAAAACAAACTATGGTTACCAAAGGGGAAAGGGAGTGGGGGAGGGATAAATTAGGAGGTTGGGATTAACAGATACACACTACTATATATAAAATAGATAATCAACAAGGACCTACTGTACAGCACCGGGAACTCTACTCAAGATCTTGTAATAACCTATAATGGAAAAGAATCTGAAAAAGAATATGTATATATACGTATAACTGAATCACTTTGCTGTACACCTGAAACTAACGCAACATTGTAAATCAACTCTACTCCAATACATTTTTTTTAAAAAAGAAAATTTCTTGTCTGCTCCCATTTCCCCACTCACTCCTGCAGTACCAGCCCCCATACTCCAGTACCTCATCAGAAAGGAAATAGGGTCACAGACACACACACCGGAGAGAAGGGGCCCAGGATGACTCTCTGAAAAAGAAGAGAGTTTTTCTTGTTGTCTCTTTTGCCATTGTTGAGGGGAAGTTGAAATATAACAAAATGGCCTCTTTTCTTTTTTTTTCAACAAAAATTAATTCTGCAGCCACAGGAAGGGTTGTAAACCAGATGCCACCTCTCAATAGTTTAAGAAACATGTGACCTGGAGAATCATCTCAGTTTTGTCACCCGTAAAGCTGGGTTCTTTTATCTGACCCCAACATCAAAGGGATGTTATAAGAAACATTGGTACAATATCTTTAAAGTGCTTGTGATTTCTCAGAGAAAAAAAAAAATTGAATATGAGGTGAGACTGTAAAATAAAGCGTAGGCCTGTCCAAAAGCGAATGAAACAAGTTCTTAGACCACATGCCACACTGGCCTTGCTGCTCAGAATGCCAGCCTGGCCACAGCTGGGGGAACACCTGGGCTCCTGGGGAGCACTGCCCAGCGTCCTGCAGAGCTCTGCACCTGAACTGCACTGGAATCGGAGACAAACCTGGTTCCTGAACACGGGTCTGCTTTGTAGTCACAGCATGGAGGGCCTCCAGGGAGTCAGAGGGGAGGGTCCGTCCTCCCACCTCACCACTGAGTCCTCCTGGTGCCTGAGCACCACTGCTGCTGACTCATCGCTTCACCGTCAGCACCAGCTACTCATCATCATCCCCCGCCTAGACTACCAGCGAAGACCCACCATCACTCCACCCACACCCCTCATCACCCACCATCACCTCCCCACCAGCACATGCTGGTTCGCAAACTAACCCTACACACGGAGGGCAGAGAAAGATCAAGGATAGAGGCAGCCACTCCAGATGGGGAGGCGGCAGGTGTGACAAGCCAGGGAACTTGCACACGAGGCTGGTCTTGGGCATCACACATCAAGGGGATCTCCCGCCCGCCTGCCAGAATCTTACAAGTTTATACAGAGGTCTTAACTGGGTTCAGTCACATATACTGTCCAGATGGTTCCAACACCTTACTCTCTCAAGGCTGTGTCCTTGAAACCGGCTCCACTGGGGGACAGCGAGTGGAAGGTACATTCCAAGGACAGGGGAGGTAGGGGAGGGGGTGCAGCTCTCATGTCAACCTCAGAGGAAACAGGGTCCAGGGACCTGAGACCACTGGTCCAGACTGTCTAGTAGATTCACACAAACCTTTACATTTGTCATCAGAGAACATTTAACAAGTTGCCTAGGGCAATAATAATAATAATAGCTCATAATTTTGAGTGCTTACTATGTGTCAGAGACCATTCTAAGAGCTTTTCATGCATTAGCTCATAATAACTTCAGGCAGAAAGTGCCATTACTGCGCCTATTTTGGATCTGGGGAAGCACAGAGGCAAAGTCATTTGCTTCAAGTCCTGCAGCTAATAAAGTGTCAGACTCCCAGCCCCAGAGCCCATGCCTTTGACCACTTTGTCACACTGTCATCTCACAGAATAAATCTAGGGCATGTTAGTGAAGAGCATTTGTTAAGTTCCCCGGGTTATTGGGGTACCCGTGCCAGAAAGCCAAGCAGAAGTTGCAGCCGCTCACACTCTGGCCTACTGGTATTTGCATGCCCCAAGTACACCACACGCTCAAGCACAAAGCTACGATCCTCAATGATAACAGCCAAGCATGGCGCTAACCGTGTACACACTTGGTTTTCTTTATTCTCACAATAATCTCGTGAGGTAGGTGATATTGTTCCCACTTTATACAAGAGGAAACTAGGCTCAGAGCAGATCAACAACTTGCCTGATGGGCATGCAATAGACACACTTGGAAAGATCCTGTTCAGAGTGGTCACCTGGCCCCAACCTGTGCTGAGTTCTATAAGGAGCTAGAAGCCACAGCCTTTGGGTCTGGTCTGTGCTGTGGCCTCAGAAACCAGGACAGAGCCTGAAAGGTCAGCTCCTGTGGATGAAGGCATGCATGCTTGCAGGAAGGAATGAATGACTGAATGAAACAGTGTTGCTCATAATTAAAATAAGAGCCAAATATACCTGGAGAAAACCATAGTTAGAAAAGACACACGCACCCCCAACGTTCATTGCAGCACTATTTACAATAGCCAGGACATGGAATCAACCTAAATGTCCATCGACAGATGAATGGATAAAGAAGATGTGGTACATATATACAATGGAATAAAAAAAGAATGAAATAATGCCACTTGCAGCAACATGGATGGACCTAGAGATTGTCATACTGAGTGAAGTAAGTCAGATGGAGAAGGACAAATATGATATCGCTTATACGTGGAATCTAAAAAAATGGTACAAATGAACTTATTTACAAAACAGAAATAGAGTTACAGATGTAGAAAGTTATCATGATTACCGGGGGGGAAACAGAGGAGAGATAAATTGGGAGATTGGGATTGATATGTACACACTACTATATATAAAATAGATAACTAATAAAGACCTACTGTATAGCACAAGGAACTCTACTCAATACTCTGTAACCTATATGGGGAAAAAAGTCCCAAAAAAGGGGCTATATGTATATGCATAACTGACTCACTTTGCTGTACAGCAGAAAGTAACACAACACTGTAAATCAACTATACGCCAATAAAAAATTTTTTAAAAAAAGAAAAAGAAATGAAAAATTCGAGCTTATATTGAACCAAAAAGTACAGAGTACCCATATCCTAGAGATTATTTAACGTTGTGATATTAAATAAAGCTAGTATTTTATAATTTAAAAAATAAGATAATAGCCAACAATCCTTAAAGGTCAGAAGAGCAGGAAGTGTAACAGAGGTTAATTTTAGAGTCACTGCGGGAGGTGGGAACACAGAACCACCCCGCCCACCAAGTCATTTTCCTCCAGGCCGACCTACTTCGGGGGCGAGTGAGGGTTTGCAGAGCTGTTCCTCTGTCCCAGGCTGACTTGTAAAAGTGGCTGCTGCCCTTTGCAATTAGACACTCTCAGACCTCCATTCTGAGCCCTTAAATATATACAGTGACCTATGCGCTCATGTGGCCAAAGAAGGAGGAACATGTGAAATTGTTCCCATTAAAATCAGCCCTGGGGCAACCACCGCGTCACCAAGTGGCAGGCCTGGCTGGGTCCTCGGTTTGTAGTATAGGATCGCGGTCTCTCTGCGCCTGTAAAGTTCCGGTTTTATAAAGTCCCTCTCTCCTACCGCATCTCCCGCCTCTGCCCCTTCCCCTCCCCCACACAAGTGCAGCCACTTCCAACAGCCGCTGACTTAATGAAAACCCTTCAGCTTTGTTTCTGCACTAACAGCGGATCTGTTCCTACCAGAATAACAAACCAAGTATGCTCTCTGCTTCACAAGTTTGGGTGTTTTTTGTTTGTTTGTTTTTTGTTTTTCTTTGGGCGGGGGGAGACAGCAAATGAGGTGTGGGCACTAAACTAGTTCTCATCTGGTGCCTGGGAGACTCACTTTTTCGCATCACGTCTTCCTGGACTCACAATAAAGGATGCTTCATCTCTTGGCGGGGTATCAGCTTCAGAGCCTCATCACAGGACCCCAATTACGTTGTTAACAGTAAAGAAGAAAGCTTGAACCAATTTTAGAACAAGAGTTAAGAAGAATAAAAATCCCCGCTGTGCTCTTTTAAAGCATTAGTTGGGAAATAGTTCCCTCCTGTGGTGTAAGTGGAAATTGCCGCTCTTACCCATTGGAAAGTTTTCCAATGTCTAGAGGTTAATAAATTTTGTGTGCTGCTATGAACCATATGGGCAATCAGGTAAAGCCTATGGACCTCTTCCCAAATGCATAAAGTAAAATACATAAAATTACAAAGGAAACCAATTATACTTAGATTTATTTATCCAATTATTAAACAAGTGGGGTCTATACTAATATATGTGCTTTTTTGACAGTAAATAACAAGACCTAGTGGCAGGTCTATTTACCATAAATGAAAAGTAGTGATAAGTATAAATGACGTTTTGAGAAATCAGTGGCAACTGTAATGTGATATACAAATAGCTAGGATTTCGAGACGGGACAAAATCACAGGTTCTAGTAATACCGCAAAGGTCAGTTTTTGTCACCATTTATAATTGAAGGAATTCTATATTTCAGTTAGAGCTTAGTAAACACAAAGCCTCAGTTTTTTCCCATTCTAGTAGAGGAGGAAACCTCCTGAATTCCATCCCCTTGGGGACCCCTTTGGGGTTGGTGGAACCCAGCTAGTCTCTCCACCTTAATCTATTCATGGAGCAGTTTCCCCACATGAGGCAAGGAGGTTACCAATTTTGTAGTATTTCAGGGGGAAAATGCTATTGTTACCTCCAGGGTGTGAGAACTGGGGAATCTGAATGAAATGGCCATTCCAACACTTCACGTAACTGAAACAACACTGCTCTGAAAACCAGGACACCAGCTTCTCTTCCATCCTGGCTAAACTGGCAGAAATGGAAGGGAATTTCAGCAAGATAAAATACATATAAGCCTGAAGTCAGAGAAGGGCCAACAATCTCACCAAATTCTCCCCAAGTTATGGGGAGTTTGCAGGTGCTGAGAACAATGATAAAGCCAGCAGCTCTGAGCACCTACCCGGGTCGGTCTTTCAGGCGCTGCTCCTTTGCTGCCGCACCATCAGGGAGATGGAGGCTTACAGCCCAGAATCACAAAGGACCCAGCCCAGGTCAGGCTGCTTCTAACAACCAGCCTTTAGCCTTCGCACAGCGCTGCTGGTGGTTTGTAAATTTGGGACTTTCAGGGGTGAAATCTGAAACTAGCCCCGAACTTGAGGGCAGGGGAAGAGCAAACAAAGCGGCAGCCAGTCCAGATCGTAGGCGGCGTGTTAACAAGCGGAGGAGCTTACCTGCGAGGTCGGTCTTGGGCGCCGCAGGGTGAGTGGGTCTCCACATCCACCCACCCACCAGAATCTTACACGTTTCTGTAGAGGCATACTGGGTTCGATCATGTATACCGTCTAGAGGGTCTCAACACCGCGTACCCTCTCAAGGCTGCATCCTTGAAACCCTCTCCACTGCGGGAACCACAGGTGGCGCGTGCATTTCAAGGACTGGAGGGGGCGAGGAGCCTCCTATTGCCTGGCTCAACTGCAGGTCCCGGTCGCTCGATGACCTCCCCCAACAGCTGCTTCAGTGGGAGGGACTCTGACCCCAGGAGACCCCAGTGATACCCACAACTTGGAATGAGAAGTTGAAGGGGAAGTGTGTCCTCTGGGAAAGGCAGCACGTGAGCAGAACCCGGCGTTCAGCGGAGGGCCTCCCAGCCGTGGAGAACGAGACAACAACACGGGCAACCAAGGACCCCTTGGCTGGAGTGTCTGGCCCACTTTCCACAAGCCTCTCATCCACCAAGCAATTCCACAGCCCATCCAAATGTGCCCCTTCTCCCTGCTGGACTCCCCAGACCTCACCTGACTGCTCCCCTCTCCTGCCCAAACCTTCTTGGGGCCTCTTGCCAACGGAGCTCTCTCACTGCTGCCCTTTCTCACCCCTGGACTCCTCACACATTGCCTTTGTCCAAACACTGCCCAACCAGCCCACCACCGCCTCCCTGCTACACACACACACACACACACACATACACACACACACACACACACACACACACACACGGTGAGGGGGCTCTCCCTTGGCCATCTAGACACGGTGGGAAGGGATGGAGATGAGATGGCGGAGTTGCAGGACTTGAGCTCATCTCCTCTCACGAAAACCCCCAAATCACAACTAACTGGTGAACAACCATCAACGAAAAAAGACTTGGAACCCACCAAAAAAAGATATCCTACCTCCAAAGACAAAGAAGAAGCCACAACGAGATGGTAGGAGGAGGACAATTGCAATATAGTCAAATCCCACAAACTGGAAAATAATTCTGTTGCAGAGGTTCTCCCACAGGAGTGGGAATTCTGAGCCCCACGTCTGGCTTCCCAGCCTGGGGGTCTGGCAGTGGGAGGAGGAGCCCCGGGAGCACTTGGCTTTGAAGGCCAGCAGGGCTTGAGTGCAGGAGCTGCACAGGACTGGGGGAAACAGAGACGCCACGCTTCCTTTTTTTTGTTTGTTTTTTGGCCGTGCCGCACAGCTTGCGGGATCTTAGTTCCTTGACCAGGGATCGAACCCGTGCCCCCTGCAGTGGAAGCGTGGAGTCTTAATCACTGGACCGCCAAGGAATTCCCCTTAAACTGCACTCTTGGGGGGCACACACAAGGTGTCACGTGCACTGGGATCCAGGGCAAAGCAGCGACTCCGAAGGACCCTGGGCCAGACCTACCTGCTGGTCTTGGAGGGTCTCCTGGGGAGGCGGGGGTGGCTGTGGCTCACTGTGGGGACAAAGACACTAGTGGCAGAAGCCCCAGAGAATATTCCTCCACGTGAGCTCTCCTGGAGGCTGCCATTTTCTCACCAAGACCTGGCTCCACCCAACAGCCTGGGACGCCTCAGGCCGAACAACCAACAGGGCAGGAACAGAGCCCCACCCATCAGCAGACAGGCTGCCTAAAGCCGTCCTGACCCCAAGGCCGCCTCTAAACAAATCCACCCTTTGACACAGCCCTGCCCACCAGAGGGACAAGACCCAGCTCCCCACAAGAGTAGACAGGCACTGGCCGCTCCCACAAGGAAGCCTGCACAAGCCCCTGGACCAACCCCACCCACCATGGGGCAGACACCAGAAGCCAGAGGAGCTACGATCCTGCAGCCTGCGGGACCAAGACCACAAACACAGAGAGTTAGAAAAACACCACAGAGAAATATGTTCCAGACGAAGGAACAAGATAAAACCCCAGAAGAACAACTACGTTAAGTGGCGATAAGCAATCTACCTGATAAAGAATTCAGGGTAATGATAGTAAAAATGAGCCAAGATCTCAGATAAGCACGGTGGGAAGTAACAGCAGTGGTGTCCCACAGCCTACGCTCTGCATGCACCCCCCTGGATTCCTGATGCACCCCAAGTCCTCCTCAGCCAGCTCACCAACTGCAAGCTCTATGGCTGAAACCCCGTGAAATGCCCCAGGCCTCCCCACAGGCACACGGTTGCCTCCTTAGGACACCCTTTCTGAAGCAGGGTGTCCCTTACCTGCCTCACCCCGCTGTCTGTCCTAAGCAGGTATCTCCCCAGAGTGCCCAGGCCACCCCATGAGGACGGGCTGAGGGTTGCCCTCACACTTGGGATGCAGGCTCCACACCCATTTCCTGAGTCTGAGACATATCCCCATGTGTTGGCCTCAGTGGCAGGGCCTGGCTCCCCCCACCCACTAGTACCGGCCTTTATGGCATCAGTGGTTGGAGAAGGTGTGAGGGTGAGGGTCGGTCAGATAGAGCTTGGGATGGGAGGTGCCACTCAGGTTGGTCAACACCTGTTCTGAGTGTCCAGGCCTTGCCTGTGAAGTCCAGAGCTCTGGGGAAGAAGGCCTTCTGACCTCCTCTCCTGACCAGTGGGTGCAGACACGTTCCAGCAGACTGCTGTGTGCTCACAAGGGGTACAGCCCCTGAAAGACTGCTGGGGAGTCCGCATCACCCACTGAGCCTCCTTTGCTCCGAGAGCCCCGGAGGCCCAGGGCGTCGCCCCTGGGATTTCATTCAACTCTACAGTTTCTCAGCTACCAACCTGCTGCATCTCAGGAATGAGCCCCAAAGAGAGGCAGACTCTTCTCCTGGGACCAAGTTGGAGCTTCATCCCCCAGCACCCACAGCTTCTAGTGGGCTCATCTCTACCATAGCAAAACAGGCTTCCCCACAACTGGGGCAACCCCTTGGCCTGGGCCTTACGTAGCATGACCAGGCTGGGGCCATTTTAGGATTCAGGCAGCTCCCTCTGAGGTACAGGGCACTTTCTGCTGGGAATGAGAAACATGAATCTCCTCAGCACTGTCTAATGAGTGATTTACCTTCTCTCCATCCTGCCAACCCCCATATCTGACCAGCAGGTGAAAGCATTCAGATCACTCTTAAACATCAGCAGAGGCTTCCAGGAGCCCCGCTATTTCTGCTCACCAGTTCTCCAGGGGGGGGGGGTCTCAGCCAATCCAACCAAACGAATGCAGTGCTATTGTCAGAGCACGGCATGGCATGCATGGCATGAACATTCTTTGCCCTCCCAGAGATGGCCTGAATGCCATAGGCAGCTATGAATTGAAGCTAATCAGCCCAGGTACATAAGAAATATCTATTTATTGATTGATTCAATTCTGACTCTGAAGCCCATCCCACAGGGTGATGAGCAATTCAGTCTCAGTCATTACTGGCTCCCCACACAAACACCCAATGTGGTGCCAGGTCCTGGGTCACCATTCCATGCTGCCCAGGCTCATGGTCCCTTCAGTTACGGAAGCTCCACCTCATTTGGAGTGTGACACCCACTGGGCCTGCCGTGATCCCTCTAAAAAAGCTATCCCCTCTGAGATGTTGCTGTTTCCTTTAACTCCTGGCCCCAGAGACTCCAGCTTGCTGGGTGGAGAGCTTCTGCTCTCCACCCAGCAAACGACCCCTGGAACAGGAACATGCAAGGGGTTTAGCTACCTGGTTGGCATTGAAAGGAGGGAGAAGGAAATGGAGAACTCCCACAAATTCACACTTAAACCTATCGTTGTTCCCAGTTCAATTTCACTCTTCCTTGGAATATAAATTCCTTGAGGGCACAGTTGTATTCACAGCACCTAGAATAATCAATAATCTCTCAATATATAATTTTGAATTATTGGGGAGAAAAAAAATGAATAGGTGAATGGACAGATGGATGTGAGGAATGAGAGCACATGCCCTACTATAAAACAAATACTCCAAGAGACAGGAGAAACTTTAGAAAGCCTTTAACTTTTCATCTCAGTGAGATCCCAGCTCCATCACTCAACTCCTCTGTCCTGCAAAATGGGATGAAGTCACTGGCCATCTCACTAGTGACTGCTCAGCTAAAATAAGTTAATGGAATTTAAATGCTTAGAAGAGGACCTGGAACGTGGCAGGCACCCAGTAGATGTTAGCTACTTTTAGCAGTAACAACAGCACCCAAGAGGAAGCTGTTTGTCATTGTAGATGTTCAGATCAGAGACGGCCGCTGAAAGATCCCCAGCTCAGCCACTCGGCAGCCGTGCGACCATGGACAAGTTGATCAACTTCTCTCCAACAAGTTGACTCCTCCGTGTAGAGTATGAATAAAAATATCAATTTCATAGGGTTCTTCTGCAACAAATGAATTATTATTTAAAGACTCAGTACAGTCCTTAGAACCAGTAAGTACATAGCTGATGTTGAGCAAGTTATTATATGAAATAAGAGTAGGCAACCATGCTATCAGTGGAACACAGCAGCAGTTGACTAGAGAGAGAAAGGTGAGATCAGTACGGAGTGCATCAGAATGTAAAGATGAGACGTGAAGTCATTAGGGGCAAAACTCCCAAAACTGGAGACACAGACAAAAACAGAGAATCACAGGTTACTGGGAGCAGAAGCCACTGGAGCCAGAATCTTGGAGGAAAACACAAACCTGAGCACAAAACAGTTTTATTCATAATCGCCAAAAACTAGAAGCAACCAAGCTGACATTCCAAAAGTCATAATGTAAGAAAATAATACATTAACAATATAAGTCCAAACCCTGTTTACAGAAATATATATAAAAAAGACAAGATTTAGCTGAGGATGGGAGGGAAGAAAATAAGAGTATTAGTGTTCCAAATAACTAGATAAAAAGAAAACATAATCCAAGCAATGAAACACAGGAAAAGGAAATAGAAAGGACAAAAATATTCCAAACAGACAAAACGTCAAAAGATCATCATATGATTATAATTTTAACAAAGTGGTAAATTATTTTAAACTTTCCTATTAGATTACAAAACAAAAACAAAAAACAAAACAAAAAACACTAATGTATCCAGATAGAAAAAACAGTGGAGATATTAATAATATATATTAAAAAGTGAAAAAGGGTCACTTCATGTTCACAATAATTGGCTTGAATATGAATCACGTGGCTTCAAAATGTGTAGAGACTAGAAGAGTTACAAATACAGGAAAACTTAAAAAGAAACACAAAGGTAATAGACTTGAACATATCCACCTGTATCACTTGGCGTCACTAGTTGAAAAGGATGTAACCAGCTTTTAAGCAAAAAGGAAGGCTATCAGGAGCCACAGAGCTGACACGAACCAGGATCCCTTGCAGACAGAGTACTAAGGCAAAAAACTTGGATGTGCCCCAGATGAATTTACAAAGGCAAGAGCGGTCAGTGGATGGGGACCCTGGTTAGCAGGGGCCGGCGGCTCTCTGGTACACAGGTTCTAGGCAAGTTCCTGTCTGCTCACAGGCAGTGCCCAGGCCAACCCCACCCACCCTGCGGTCATACACTGAAGCAGCCCCAGCAGCAGAGCTGCTCAAGTCACTGTCCTAGATTTAGGTTGCCGCTGAACTCCAGTTCCAGGAAGGGTCCCTTAGTTCCCCATGTCCTCCCACCCCACATGCCTAGATTCCCAAGCCCCTCCATGAGAACTCTACTCTCCAACCCAGATGCCAGATAAGTGAAAACAAACAAAAAAGATTTAACTATACCCAATAGTTATGTATTTTAAATGTATATAATAGGGATTCAGACTATAGATTCATTCCTGGAGGTAGCTTGTTCAACTTCAACATACTTGAAAGACAAAGTCAACACATTCTGTGATAAATTGTGTATCCTGAGCTACGTAGGAAAACAGCTGCATCTGACCTTAAAACATGGGAGAAGTAGGAAGAAAATAAGAAAATATAAATGTTTTAAAAGACGAACACATTTCACCATCCCCCTTTCCCTGATCAATTGACTGTGGTAATATCACCAAACATTTCCAAAAATTAACCCCAAAAATGACACCTGAAGAAGAGATTACTCATCTGAAAGATCTGAGTCAAATCGTAAGTGATGAAAATCATGGTCCATCCATGATCAATTATAGGGTTGACAGCTGTAAGAAAACATTTAAACACCACCGTCTTCTTGTCTCATGCAGTTAGTCAAAGTGGGTATTTTTTAATTTCCCAACCCACTGTTTGTCAAAGAAATTAGAGAAATATAAAAGCTGAAGGATAAACATTTTAAATAAGAATTCATACTACAAGGAAGTAAGAATCTTTCAACTTTTATTTCTAGGATACATTTCATCCGGAACCTTTTGTTTTCTTTACAATTTCCCTCTAAGAGAAATGAATACAATAAAAATATCATCCAACTACCAGCAATGTTTGTAAGCAGAAAAGAATCTAAAATCTCTGGTGTGATAATATAGGATTTCTTAAAAAATATAAACTTCATACCAGAAATAAAGCCTGAATATTCTCTTTTTCTCTAAAAATATAATTTTTCCTTCTTTGCTCTTCCACGTAAATCTTATAATCAACCATTTAATTCTAAAGTCTATTTTTAAACTAGTAATTATGTTATAGCACTGTTTTTCTCCTACTTTGTATCCTGTTCTGTACTGTGAATCAACTAATAATTGCAGAAGTGTTAAAAAAAAAAAAAGATGCTGCTAGGTTGTAGCAAGATTTTCCAAGATATACTACTGATCATCCAAAAAAAAAAATTCCCCATTAGCAAACTGAAGCCTACTTAACAAATTGCATTTTGCCATGTTTATGAAATTAGAAAATGTGTACAAAAAAGCACTTTTGCAAACTGTAAAGCTCTAATGGAAAATATCTTTTTAATCTTTTTTGACTAGATAGGCTGCTGACTGGTACAGAAAATCAGGGACAGAGGCTCTGTGAAAATTTTTTTTGTAACTACTTAAATTTGGGGAGAGATTATAAATTGCAAAGAAGTTGGGTGCACAGATCTCACAAAGATTGACTGGTTTGCAGTGACATATGACTACTTTTCTTAAATGAGAATAAAGACCAAGAGGCACAGGAGTAGACCAATACTTTACACCAGACTGAGAAGTCAAGCCATCTGTCTCCAACTAGGAATAAGTAGTTTTTCCCCACTTCAGACCAGCTCCTTTATGAAGAGCTTCATTACTTATAGTCCATTTTAAAGTAGTATTCCAAAGCCTGACATAAATAAATAAAACAGAAATAGTGTCCTTTCTTTAGTTTAGGAAGATAATCAAAAAGCCTAATTATAAACATAGGTACAACATACCTGAACCAGAGCGATACTCTCCTACCTCTAAATAAAAAGCATTATCCACAACAACTTTTTAGGGTATTTTGTGGAATACAGGAAGTTAAGCAAAGGATAAAAAAGTTTGGTAACAAAAATAATCCCAGTGAGGGCTTGCTTGCTAGAATGCAAAACGGACATAAGAGAAACTTCTTTCCATGAGCCACCTTAATGAAACTAGACAGTCCTATGAAGACACACCCAGCAATGAAGGGCTGCAGAAATTTGGTCATCTGTACCTAAGACACTAGGTGACCAAAGGAAAGCATCCTCAATCATCTAAAGGATGAGTGAACCAACAAGAGGGAATGGGCCTGGGTTTGCTAACAGAACTAAGCGAGCTGGGTATGCTGGGGAGGCTGCCACGAGGGGCTGTGGAGCCTCCTTCCCTAAAGTTTCTGAACCATCTTCCTGAGCCCTCTGAGGGCACAGAGGAGGCCTAGTCTAGCACAGGGAATGGGCTAAATGGCCTTATAACTTCTCTTGTGGCCCTCCGATGCATTTACTCTTTTCTTTAGTGCCTTCTTTCCCCAAGAGAATATTCAGGCCAATTTTGTTTTGTTTTTGTTCTTTCTTCATTAGTGAGAATTATAAACTAGCAATTTGGAATACCCCTAATCTCACTGAGTATCTTACGATAGTAATGATAACTTGAGTTAATAAGAAGGAGGAACTTAAGTGCCATTTACACAAGAGTCAAACAAGCCCATGTCATATTCTGATGATTCCACATTAATAAAACTTAGCTATGATATGTAAAAAACTATTTTTGCCAAAGTTTTAACTACTGAACTTTAAACCAATTTCAGTATTCCATGTAAAGGTCATTTATATTGAAGTAACATGCCTTCATGTTTTCTACATACAACAACAAAGTAAGATTTTTTAAAATATACATATATTTTAAACCAATTCACTCCCTTTACAATCACACCTTCAGTCCCACATTTAAAATATAAACCCAAACTGTCAAATGAAAACAACAGTGGACCAACTGATAGTATCATTTAAATGAAACAATAATTCAAGAGAAGGTTAGCATTAAAACTTAGAAAATAAACATAAACAGATCCATTGGACATCTACTCATATGCCTGGTGTGTTCTGAAATGAACCTCACACAGAACAGACCCCAATGGGATATCAGACAACCCATTCCTTTCTCACTTTCTCATTCCATGAGGCATGTCTATGCATTCCACTAGGCAAGTCTCTCTGAGGTTTATACAGTGATTAGTTTATCCTAACAGCAGAGACTAATATTAAATACACAGCCTATTCCAGAATTGGCATATGCTCCCAACAACTGTTTTGTGCACTCCTGAATTATAAAATAGTCCAATCTTTTAGGAGCATAAAAATGAAAGGGCTTAGATCTATTCATATACATTGTGCATCAAATGTTAGTAGGTTAAGACAGTAAGGTGAAAAAAAGGAATGGAAGGGTACAGTAAATTTTCTTTAAACAATTCCATTACATTAGACAGCATTGTTAATGACATGTATTTATTTTAACCAGATTATGAAAAAAAGAAAAAGAATTATTACCAGAATTTGTATCAATTTCTTGGAGAAGCTAATAATAAAACATTAAATATACATATTTACTTGTATATTTATTTGAAGAATCTTTGGTAGCAATTGTGTTTCCTCCACATTATAGGATTTTTCAAAATAAATGTCAAAATTAATTTACTAATCAGCATATGAAAGATAAATTATGGTTATTATTCTTTTGGTTTTCTTTTGAACCTATTAACTTGCATTAATCATGCACTTAACTCATGATCTGTTTAACTTGTGTACATATAAAATGAGAGACTAATACCAGAAAGAAATTAGACAGGAATGAGAATCAATGACAAAACATAACAATGACAACTGTTCTTAAGGAATTTATTTTTAAATTATAAGATTTACAATGTTTTGATTATGCAAAATAGCATAATGAAAATTAAACCAAATCAATAAACCAAAAGAGAAAGATAACTTAGTTTTCTTGAATATCAGTACTGAAACCATCATTGTAAGCCTCTGATGTTCCAATCATGTCTTATGTAGAACTAAGTATAATAATTTCAAACGTTTCACTTGTGGGTTTAATTTCTCATTTTCAACTTTTATGAACTGTAATGTAATTTATTTCAAATCCTATTACACTCAGTCTTTATACTGCAACAGCAGCAAATGGCCCATGTGCAATCAAATGTGGAACTGGGGCACAGCTTCTAGCCGCAGACAGAAATTACACACTGCATTCAGTACATCAGAGTACGTTATATTAACCAGAGCGTAGGGTTTAGTACACTTATTGCAGGGTTGGTAT
The DNA here is from genome assembly GCF_028564815.1 of Eubalaena glacialis. Classification (NCBI taxonomy): domain Eukaryota; kingdom Metazoa; phylum Chordata; class Mammalia; order Artiodactyla; family Balaenidae; genus Eubalaena; species Eubalaena glacialis. The sequence continues at coordinate 61,493,903 of NC_083722.1, read as the reverse complement.
TTCTTTCCCTCTGAGCTGAACCAGCTGAGCTTCTGAGCTGATACACTACTGTTGTGGATAGTAAGGCTGCTGTGGGGGCTGAGGGAAGGGGTATGAAGGCTGCTGGGGTCCTGGGTATGGAGCCTGTCCAGGGCTCTGGTGATACACTGGCGGATATGGCATATTATACTGGCCATACGCGTAAGGATTATAGCCCATGGGCATGGGCATTTGGCAATACCTGATGGGAAGAAGAACACAAGAAAGCTGGATTGGTAAATCAAACACTAGAAAATGAAACATATAATAATTATTCTAAAATGAAGTTTTTTCAAGAAAGCCATTCAATGGCGAGAAAAAACAGCTGTTTCAAGGTACTTGCTAGAGAAAAGTGTTCTATCCTGTTATTAATTGAAATCAAAGAAAAAAGTGTTGAATACTACCCAAAAAATAAGATTGTTGAAGGAAATAAGACTAAATATTCAACTATGAACAAGGAATAAAAACGGAGACCCTTCAATCTAATGTGGCAACCTAAGTACACTTCTGTTTCACAAGATTCAATGTTCACTGTAAGGCTCATAAATTTACTATTTACAAAGTTTTAACATTTGGAAGATACAATGTACTTACTAAGTAAAGTCTGGAAGACATCTTAGAAGGTAGTTAAATGTCTGGATTTTTAAGACTAAAAAAACTATCACAAAGGCAGCTGATCTTTAAGAAAACACATGCCATAATTAGATAGATTTCTATTTAAGAGTTGATCAGAATGCCAAGACGTCAAAGTACAGGTATGTAAAGAAGGCCTTATCAACCTTGCTATGCTAAGCTCAGAAAAGGCACCTACCTGTTTATCACCTAAATAAAGAAGACCAAGGAAACATTCTGAATTCCATACAAAAGAGATATATTTAATATAAACCCAATATGTAAAAACTAAAAACAAATTAAATAAGCCTGGGAAATGGCTATTCAACAACTCAAAGTGACTATAACTTACTTTTATTTCTATGTGAGCTGACAATGTAGCTTACTCATTCATGACACCTCCATTCAGAGAAGGGGTGAGCTTGTTTTTAAAAGACTAACCAGAGCTAGAAACATTAGCCAATTCATTGGGATACACAAAGTTTCAGCCTTACCCGGGATACCCTGGATAGGTGGGGTATGGGGGTCCCTGGGCCTGCAGAGGGGGAGCTGAACCAGGAGTTTGTGATGGAGCTGGTGCAGTGGTCCCAGTGCTTGCTGGAGCTGGAGCAGTAGCAGGAGGAGTTCGATTTGCTGGAAGCACAGGAGGTGGAGGCCGGGCTGGGGGCTGGGGCTTAGTAGGCTGTAAGAAAAAGTCAGCACTGACAAAATGTATCAGGTTTCTGTCAAATTGCTATCAATCAAAATAAAAGGGCATATGAGAAACCCTGGAATCCAACCAAATATATTTCTAATTCCCATTCTTAAATGTGGGCTTATAACTCCAGAAATGTACTGTAGTTGAAAACTAATTCTCCAATTTGTGGATACTCCATAGCCACTGCTCTTTCCCTGATGCCTAATATTTAATCATTTACTGTTCATTGCTGCTCCCATCAATGGTTAGACATTTGAGGTGGGAAGAAGGAGCAGGTCAGGTACAGTTTATTACTGTTATCTCTTCCTGGCCCCATGAATTTTCATATGAAAATTTTTAAACACCAGAAAACTTAAAAGAATACTATATTATAAACAATCACATGTTTACCAATTAAATTAATTATTAACATTTGGCCATCTTTGCTTTATCTATAGCTATATCCATGTATTTATCTATCTATATATTTGCAGAACCATTTGAAAGTTAAGTTGCAAACTTCAGGACACCAGCCCGAAAGACTTCAGCATACAACAAGTCCTAATATTCTCCTACATAATCACAATACCATTTCACCTGAGAAAATTAATAATTATTTCCTAATATCATTGAGTATCCACTCCACATTCAAGTTTCCCTATTTATCACAAAAGCTCTTCTAGACGTTTTTATGAACCAAGATCCAGCTGAGGTTCATGTATTGCATTTGATTATTATGAATCGTTCCTCTCTTTTAATCTGGAATATGCCCCCCGTCTATTTTTTTCTATGACATATGCTTTTAGAAAAGACCAAGCCAGGTGTCTCACAGAATGTTCCAGTTCTAGACTGTCCAACTGTTCCTAACAGCACAATTTAATTTCTTGTTTTATCACTGTATTTGCTATAAACTGAAAGTTGGTTCTAAAGACTTCATTAGATTTAGTTAAACATTTTTAGGCAAGAATCCATGAGTGATGCTGTATTCTTTATACTGCAAAACATCAGAAAGTTGAGGTTGGTCACCTGATCAAAGTGGTGACCACCAGACCTCTACAATGTAAAGTCTGTGTTATCCTTTACAGCAAGCAAGCTGTCAAGAACACGTAAAACTTGCATTTTAAAAATGTGGTTGCTTACTGACCGGCATGGTTCTTGGCGCTGGAGTTGGAGGCGTTGGCGTGTGTCCCCCTGCTGGAGAGGACTGATACGCAGGTGTAGGAATTGAAGGAGCACTAGGTTCTCTGGCAATGCTTTGTTGCAAGTCCCTTATTAAAGACAGAAGTGTTAGAAATTAACACAATTTTGAAAACCAACACATACAAAACACCAGATCTTTTTCTTACTTTCATACTTCACGTATGAAACACAGACAATATACTCAAAACAATGATGGTATTTTAAAATATACTACATTTCTGTTCTTGACTAGAACTAACTGAAATCTTCTTTCTTCCTACTATTGAATAAAATAAAGATAATTCTTATTCTGTTTCTGAAGACCAGGGAAAAAGGTAAACTTTTTCAGAGATCATAGTTAGAGCCAGACTAAGGAACATGTCAAACTGAGCAAGTGAGCCTAAGAAATTGCCCTCTCTCTAACAGGAGGTCGTCCCCTAGATGAGAAACTCATAACATAATAATCTAAAAATTATCGGAAAACTACAACTGTACATAGTTACCTAGCTAATATTTTAATCGCTGTATTGTATCAGTGTTTACAAAAAACAACCACCTATTTGAAACCACTGAGCAAATTTCTTGATGTAAACTTTAAAACCATTGTGCAAATTTCTTGATGAAAACTTTCTGACAGATATTCGAAATGTGGCACTGAGATAGTTTATGTTAAAAGATACCTCATAATCTATTATTAAGGTAAATTCATTAAAGATAGAGGTTGAAAGGACCATTAAAATACAGTATTAAAAATTTTGTTAATATTTTAAAGTCTCCTCTAACAGTAAATTGGAATCTCACTAAACAAAACCCTGAAGTAAAATACACTCTATGAAGTACTTGGTATTGACCAACTTCTCACTGTGCTCATTCACATGCACAGAGCAGTAAACGTGATGTGTCCTGAAATGTCTGCAACAGGACCTATTGTCTTGATGTAACAATTAACAGCAACTCCGAGTCCCCCAGACCACACTTTCACTGTCAAAAACAATCCCAGTTGTAAGATAAATTAGACACTCCACATAGAAAGAAAACTTACACACATTCATCAAGAAATCAAAACTACTTCTTAATGTTTGTAAATTTGTAATAAATGTTTCCAATATAAACTATAAGTTTTTAGTCAATATTAAAATTTGAAAAAGGTCAAACTTTGAAACATCTAATATATATGTGTGTATATATATATATATAACTCAATATAGTAAATATAACATAATTATATTTAATATTTTAAATATTTTACTTATTTATTATAATTATCTTTACAATTATTTAATTAGATTTTGAGTATATTTAATCATAAACACAATATCTAACATGTATAATTATAACATATTATAAAGCATATAAGACATAATATTTTTTCCTTTGATAAACTCCAGAGATGGTTGCAGTAAATAACACATTTATAGGACAAATGAGAATTTCCTAGCCACTTATTAATTATATAAATCAAAGCCATTAAATCACAGAGCCATTTCTGTTTGTTTCACAAACTGGGCTTCTCTGCAAGACTGAGTCTGAACAAAGGGTTCTATGGCTAAAAAAAAAAAAAAGGCCAGGGGTACAGATACAATGTCAAAAATAAAGTTAGACTAGTTGGTGGTACTATAAAAAACATGAAATCCCTATAATTATTTAGATTAATTTAATATAATTTTCTGAAAAGGTAATATATTTCACTTGATTCAAAAACTAAAAAGTGACAGGCCACTATCTACAAATTCTCATTCCACCATTCACTACCACAAGCAGACAGCCACTATTTTTTATTTCTTATGAATCTGACCAGAGCTTCCTTATCAGAAATAAACCAATTCAAACGTGTATTTTTATCTTCTCCCTTTTTACATAAGAAGCATACTTTACACTGTCTGTAACCTTGTTTTTTTTTACCATTATTTATCTCAGAGATTTTTCTACATGGGTAAATAGAAAACATCCTTTTTTTTTTTTTTTTTTTTTAATAAATAGCTGCATAGTATTTCACTGTACAGATGTAGCTTTATTTCACCAGCCCTGGACATTTGCTTTGTTTCTATTCTTTTACTGGTACAAGCAACTTAGAAATGAATTCATTGATAAGTATGTCATTTCTAGCATACACCCTCAGAATAAATTCTCAAAAGCAGACCTTTCCAGGTCCCACACAAGTGCCCCACACAAGGACTGCCCGAATGTGCCTTCTCACAGCAACGGATGAGACCTGCTCCCCTACGTGTGCCAATAAAGCATGTTATCAAATTTCCAAATTTTTGCCAATCTGAAAAATGTTCTTTCTTTTCTTTTGGCCATGCCACATGGCATGCAGGATCTTAGTTCCCCAACCAGGGATCGAACTCGTGCCCCCTGCAGTGGAAGCACGGAGTCTTAACCACTGGACCACCAGGGAAATCCCTGAAAAATGTTATTTCAGGGTAATTTTAATTCATATTTATTTTATATTGAGCGAGGGTAGGTATTTTTTCATATGCTTAAGAACCACTCATATTTCATCTGCAGAATTTCTGTTCACATCCTTTCCCAATTTTTCTACTGAGTTTTTTCCTCCTCATTAGTATCTAGGAGTTCTTTATAAATTACGTAAATTTGCCTTTTGCCCATGAATAAGTGTCAAATATTTTTCCCCAGTTCATTACATTTTGACTCTTCTTATCATGTTACGATGAACTTTTTTTTTTTAATGGCTTCTGGGTTTTAAGTCAGAATTAAAAAGACCCTTCCTATTTCAGCTTTACTAAGAAATTCTCTCATATTCTCTTTTCATTTCATTTTATACATTTCAATTATGATCCTTTTGGAACTTATTCTGAGGTAAAAATAATTTTTGTTTTCTAAATGGCTAGGCACTTGTCTCTAACTTCTTCTGACTGACTTAGGATCTTTTTTTACACTAAATTCACATATGTATTTGAATCTACTCCTATTTTCTGTCTTTGGTCTAATCATGTGCCAGTATCACTGTGTTTTAATTAGAGACAATATTACATATTTTAATATCTGGCAAATTAGTTTCCCCTTACTGTTATTATAATTCAGTTTTCCTGGCTAATCTTGTTTAACGGTTTTTCTACTTGAGCTTTAGGATCAACTTGTCTAGTTTTACATGAAAATCTGTTGATTCTTTTTTTAATCAAAATTATGTTGAGGGACTTCCCTGGTGGTCCAGTGGTAAAGAATCCGCCTTCCAATGCAGGGGACGCGGGTTTGATCCCTGGTCAGGGAACTAAGATGCCACGTGCCACGCGGCAACTAAGCCCGCGCGCCACAACTACTGAGCTTGTGTGCCTCAACAAGACAGCCTGCATGCCGCAAACTACAGAGCCCACACGCCCTGGAGCCCCCGCGCCACAAATACAGAGCCCATGCGCCCTAGAGCCCACACGCCACAAGTAGAGAGACGCCCAAGCACTGCAACGAAGAGACCACGTGCCGCAATGAAAGATCCCGCGTGCCGCAACTAAGGCCCGATGCAGCCAAAAAAATAAAAAAGAAAAAAATAAATATTTTTAAAAATTATGTTGACTACGTAAGTTTATTTAGAACTGACATCTTCATGAAGCTGTCTCATCCTATCTAAGGACATGATACGTCTTTCAGCTTGCTCAAGTCCTCTTTTGTGTCCTTGAATAGTGTTTCAAAGTTTTCTTCATACAGGTCTAATAAATGACAAATTTATTCCTACGTATTTTATCTTTCTTATTGCTATTTTAAGTGAAGTCTTTTCCTCCATTATATCTTCTATGTGTTTATTTGTATGAAGGCTATTGATTTTTTTTTTTAATATTTATTTATTTATTTATTTGGCTGCACTGTGGGACCTTTCTTTAGTTGCCTTTCTTTAGTTGCTGCATGTGGGATTCAGCTCCCTGACCAGGGATCGAACCCAGGCCCCCTGCATTGGGAGTGCAGAGTCTTAGTCACTGGACCACCAGGGAAGTCCCAAGGCTATTGATTTCTACAAATTATTTTTATAATCACCTATCTTCAGTTAACAATTCCTTTATTATTTGCAGAGTTTGAGGGTTGATTCTTTTGGGTTTTCAAGATGTATAATCATAAAGTCTGTAAGTAGTGATAGTTTTACCTCCTCCTTTCCAATTTTTCTATCTCTAATTTCCTTTTCTTTTCTAATGGTGTAGGCTGGTACTGCCAATATAATATTAAATAACAGCATTGATAATGGGCATTTGTCTTTAGGGGGAATGTTTATAGCGTTTCTCCATTAACCATGAAGCTGAGTTTTGTGCAGATATAAACAGATAAATAGATCTATTGTATATATACACGCATACACATATATTTTCATGTTAAGGAAGTCAATTAATTCCTATTTTGAGTACCAGAATAGTTATTTTCTCATGCTTCTTCCTCATCTATGAAGAGAATCTTTTTCTCCTTAGATGTAAAAATACTGAACCAATCACTGCATTACTGGAATAACTACCCACTCCCCCTTGGTCATGGTTCTTTATTAATATACTGGAGAATATCACTGGCAAGTATTTTATTTAGAAATTTCGCATCCATATTCATAAATGAAACTGGTCTGAAGACTTTTATTTTAATCTTTGTCAGATTTACTTATCAGTAAAACTAATTAGGAGGTTTTTTTTTTTTTAACCTCTAGAACCATTTAAAAAGCATGCTAATTATTTGCTTTTTAAAGGTTTAGTAGAAAAACTGAAAACAACTGGCCCTGCTCTTTCTTGGGGGGGTGGAAGAAAGTAGCTCTTAACTTCGCCCACTTCTTCAATGGGAAACTGTTTAAACATGGACAGAGACAAGCATAACGGTCAGGTCATCTGAAGGGCTCAAGAATAGCTCATGAGTATAACAGTCTCTGGGTCCTTTACATTCATTACTAATGAGCACGTGGCTCTGTATACACCTGAAGGACAGGTTGACTGGATATAAAATCTTTGCCTCACATTTGCTTCCTTTGAGTTCCAACAAGCAATCACTCCACTCTCTTCTAGCATGCAGTGCTGCCAGCCTGAATTTTTTTCATCTTTTTATAAACTGACCTGATCTTTTTGCCTGACTGCCTTAATAGGATTCTGCCATTATCTTTTAAGACTAATAATTTATATGCTGGGGTGTTGACAGTTCTTGTTCATTTCTCCTGACCATATGATATATCCTTTCAACAAGACTTATTTTAGGAAAATGTTCTTGAGTCATAACACTAAATATTTGTTCTGTTCACTGTTTTGGTTTTTCTTCTTTGAAGGGAATTCAATTTTACATATATTGGATCTTCTCTGCCTACTTTCTCTAATCCTTTTTCATCCTTTCCTTACTTTGGTTTCATTTTCTTTGATTTCTTCTTTTCTACTTTGTGCTCCTGTGTTTTCTTCATCGTCTATTCTCCGTTTTGCTCCTTCCCATTTCGTCTTATACCTGTGATGGCTTTCTTCTTCTCTTCCACTTGTTTCCTGAATCCCGACACCTCACGTTTTAGCGCCTCCTGTTTTCTTACCATTTTCCTTGAGTTCTGGTACTTGTTTGTCGTGATCCTTAATGACTGTTTCCTAGCCTTTTCTTTTTTATTTTTTTAAATTCACGGTAAATTTTTCATCTGTTCTGTGACATTATTCTGGTGAATGTTCTTCATCTATTAAGTTTAGAAAAATTTTGTTCTCTTTCTCACCTCAATGTATATAGTATCTTTGTATCGATGCTGCGTCAACTCTCTATTCATTACTCCACATGGAATGAGTCCTATGTTACTCGCCCAGCTTTCCCAGTAGGCCCCTGCAGAAAGTGACTTTGCTGACATTTTCTGAGCTATAAACCCTCTCTCCCTCATGTTCTGTGCCTCTAGTTTCATGTAAGGAATCTATTTGCCACTTCAAAGTAAACTGCTTATGTTTATTGGCATTTCCTAAGATCTGTTACCCTGAGCTGTTCTGCTATCACTTCTGTGACATCACTGTTCTTCCTACATCTAGAGTTTCCACTCCTTTTCAGCCTTTTGTTCTCAGATCATGCAGTTGTTTGCTTGTCGCTTTGTAAAACACCATGGAGGGGACTTCCCTGGCAGTGCAGTGGTTAAGAATCCGCCTGCCAATGCAGGGGACACGGGTTTGATCCCTGGTCCAGGAAGATCCCACCTGCCACGGAGCAACTAAGCCCGTGCGCCACAACTACTGAGCCTGCGCTCTAGAGCCTGCAAGCCACAACTACTGAGCCCGCATGCCACAACTACTGAAGCCCACATGCCAAGAACCCATGCTCCACAACAAGAGAAGCCACCGCTCGCCACAACTAGAGAAAGCCCGCGTGCAGCAACAAAGACCCAACACAGCCAAAAATAAAAAATAAATAAATAAATTTATAAAAAAGCAAACAAACAAAGAAACACCATGGAGGAAAGGAAGGAAATTGCCAACTCACACTGCCAACTCACCACAAAAGTCTCCACATATGATTTTTTTAAAAGAGGTAGCAAGAATATTATTTTTTTAAAGAAAAATACTTCAAAAGTACAATTTAATACACAAAATAAACTTACTTTAAGAGTTCATCCCTCTCTGTCTTCCGTGCAAACACTATATCACTGCATTTGTTCTGGAACCTGATGAGTATTTCAGTCAGCTCATTGTAAAACTATGAGCAAAGAACAAACACAAGTGATAACCAGAACAATTTTTAATCTAAGAGGAACACAATCTAAAGCTCCTTTGTCAGTAACAGTTAAAGCTAAAGAGCTAAAATCCTCTGCATGAGAGACAGTCATACCACTTAAGTCCAGTAACTTAATATTAAATATGACCTAAGATTCCCTAAGAAAATAAAAATAATAAAATCATCGTTAGAAAGCACTGTCACCAAAAATTAAGTGGCAACAAGTTAAAAGTTTCATGATCGTGAACAAGTTCCCAATTCCTAGAGAAAAGTCAACTTCTTAATAAAGACTCTAAACCTATTTAAGTGGAAGTATTAGATTTGCACATTCACTTCAGAAATGCAGGCATCATTTCAGAAACCCTCAGAAGAATTTCCAAAGACACTCTGGTGAGTTTTCTCAGCTTATCTATTTCAACAAAGCATTTTAAACTGAATTAAAATGGCATTTTACTATCCTCTCTCTTTGGAAGGCTTTGGCAGTATATCTATGCTCTCTTCAGAGGGTTTGACATTATATCTACCGTATTTACATCAAGATAACTTTATTAAGTGATCATTATGGAGTTAAAGTACCAAAAGGAATTATGTATTTGAAAAACTTAAAAATCACTTGTTCCCTCAAAAGCAAAGTAATTGGTAAAAACAAATATAAGCATTTCCCTAAAATATTTAAAGGAAAGGCAAGAAAATACTTAAACATATTAGTAAGCACTCTGAGTCATAAGCAGATCACAAATCTATCATAATCCAAACCACCAGCACAGAATATAAAAGCCATACACACCCCCTTCCCCACCACATATCGGCTTTGACTACTACTCCTGTTCCCTCAGATTGGCCAACTTTCTATCCCCCAACAAAGTGTCACTGACCTTTTGACCTCTCTGTGCTAATTCCTGCTACCTGAAACGAATGCCTACACACCCTCTTTCTGCCTGGTGAAATATAAAATTCATTCCGCAAAGTTCCCATGAAATACTCCCACCTTCATTAAGCTTTCTCCCATTTATACCAAAGTTCTCAGGGGCCAAAGTCATTAAAGCTAAGAAATTCAAGACAGAATGATTTGGTCCAACTGGAAATACCAATTAACTTCTCAAACTATATCCTCACATCCACACTGGTTAGTTAGCTCTTGTTTCTTTTGTGCTTCATACCTTTGTGCCCTCCTTCAAATTAGCTACAAGTTCAACAAAGTTGTCATATGCAGCAGCTAAATTCTTCAAAACTTCTTCTCTTAAATTAGCTTCATTGTTAGACTGTTTCATTTTTGAAAATTCCTGGTGTGAGACCTTGTTAAAAGAAAGATTTATGCAGTTACACTTATTTATCAAGTTAATATAGCTCATAACATTTGTACTGATACTTTCCCAACTATGAAAATCATATATGATTTCATGCATTACTAGATATTTACCTAATATATTCCTTTTGGAGTAACACAGTACTTTACAGCTTTCCTTAAGTAAAAAATACCACAAATTCAGTGGGTATGAAAATATAACCAATAATGTTTACAGATATCTATTAATATGTAACATTTGCAAAAAACACAATCCTAAATGGATACAGATTTAGTCCAGGTTTATCCTTCCTGTAATTTTTTTAATAACAATCTTATTAAAGTATATAAACTTTACCTGAATATTTTTAAGAAGTCCTTCTTGTTTCTTTAGAGATTCTTGGACTTTAGCTGTAAGACCCCCATAGATTCGATCCAGTTCAGTAACAGAAATAGCTTCTTCATTTATCACACCATCTTGAGCCAGAGCAGTCAAAAATTTGCTCGTCATGTCAAAATTCACTGATTTCAGGTCATTCTCCAGCCCCTCTCTTTCCTTCTTTACTTCATCAAGATTTGTCAGTAAGGATTTTAAGACATTTACAACCTAAACAATTTAAAAAACTTAGTTTAACTGCCCAAAAAACAGAAGCCAATTTCAAGAAAGGAACTATATACAAAGGTTCACCAGGGTCAGGGAGAGACGATCTCTCAGAGAGCCAAGTATAAATTGTACATCAGGTTTATTTAGATACAGACATTGCTGTACCTTTAGTGGATTCAGATTACAATAGCAGCAGCAATAATGATAACAGATCTACTGAACATCTATTATGTGCCAGGCACTGTCCTAAACACTTTACAAATATAATTTAATGTATTCCTTACAATACCCCATAGGGTATATATTTATTACCTCTATTCCACAGATGGAGAAATTGCGTCCCAGAAAAATTAAGTTAACATGCCTAAGGTTACACAGCTACTAAAAGGAGCAGAGGTGAAATCTGAGACCTAAGTCTGCCTAACTCCAAACCAATCTCTTAACCTCGCTACACTATACTGCATCCTTGTCACGAGGTAGAGGAAGGTATATATATTTTTTAATATTTATTTTATTTTATTTATTTATTTATTTTTTGGCTGCGTCAGGTCTTAGTTGCAGCATGTGGGATCTTCACTGCAGCACACAGGATTCTCTCTAGTTGTGGCGTGTGGGTTTTCTCTCTCTAGTTCTGGCACGTGGGCTCCAGAGTGCATGGGCTCTGTAGTTTGCGGCACATGGGCGCTCTAGTTGAAGCGCGCGGGCTTAGTTGCCCCGCGGCATGTGCGATCTTAGTTCCCTGACCAGGGATTGAACCCATGTCCTCTGCATTGGAAGGCGGATTCTTTACCACTGGACTACTAGGGAAGTCCCCAGAAGGTATGTTTTTGTCAAGTAAAGAGATATCCTATTTTGCCGACCTAGCGAGACTGAGAGAGAGACATGGAGACAGAAACAGAGATACGGATATATACGGAGAGAGCACTCGAGAGAGACAGACAGACAGACAGAAAGCTATAAGCCGTATGTTTCTTTTATATCCTGGGAGAGAAAGAGCAGGCGGGTTCTGTATCTCTCTTCGCATCATGAGTTCTGCCTCTTACTCGGTCCAGGCAGTCTCTGACTAACACCCACATGATTCATAAACACCCCATTGTAGTAATAGTGTTAGAGCGTTCAAGCGCCCTCTAAGGCCACACATGAGCTGCCCCCTTTCACTCACATCTCTTCACACTTCTGCTAGGACCAGCAGGGAGAACAGCAACCCCAAGCCCCCTATTCTGCTTGCCCCAGGGATGCTCATAGAAAGAAAGTGGGGAAAGACAAAGGAAGAAGGGGCCGTCCATGAACCCCATCCACACCCCTGTCTGTCTTCTTACCAGCAGCACTTCCAGCTCCAAAGGATCTGCTCACCTACTGCCTGTTTCTAAGAAGCTCTGTCCGGCTCTTCAGTCCACGGCCTTAGTTAGCTCCCTGACAAGAGGGTCCAGGGCGACCTTCCCATGTGAAAACCAAAGACCTGAGGAAAAGTCTCAAGTTCCTTCTACATTTTGGCCTCTGTTACCACCATATCTCCTAAGTGTCCTATCTTAAATTCACTCTCTTAACATGCAGAGCAGTGCAAAGAAATGGTCTTAGAGGTCCAAGAAGCATCAAACCACAGACACTCTAAAAGGAAGGAAGAGGAGAAAGAATCATACCTGGATGGACATCGCAAAGTCTATTAAAGGGATCTAGTGGAATTTGATGTTAGACAAAGTGGAGCAAAGTCTTGCTTCCAAATGACTTCCAGGACATATTGTTAAATGAAAAAAGGTATGTCGCATTTTGAGTGAGAAGGGAAATCAGAATACAAAGCTATACACACACATAATATATGATATGTAACTGTGTGCATATGTATTTTTCACAAAAATAAAAGCACTAAGCACAAACCAAAAACTAATGAATATTGTTACTTACATAGAGCAGATGGGAACAAGGTAGAAAGAAAAGGGGTGAGATTTCTCTGCATGAACCTTTTGAATCATGAACATCCTTTTACACATCCAAAACACAAAATTAAATCAAAACGTGAATACAGAAACAAATGAAACTAGTTGTCTAGCAAAGTGAAATATGATGACATAGAAAAAAATACTTCAACTCTGACTACACTCCCTTAGTGAATATAATGGGCTTAGTTACTGTGTAACCAAGGGCAGTTTACCTGGAAAACTCAATTTTCTCACCTGCAAAACAAGAATAATAATAGTACCTATATGTCAGGACTGTTGTAAAGATTGAAATAATCCATATAAAGTGCTCAATGTAATTTCTAACATAGGCTAAGTGTTCAGTCAGTAGTAGCCATTATTATCAACTGTTAGTTAGGTTTCATGGTTTAACTCTATACTTCATGTGCATTGTGGACTAAAGAGGCTTAGGCATCTAAGCACTTAGACAAGAAAACAGAGTAACAACAAGGAACAGACCAAGAATTAAGTATCCCTTATTTTGCTGAATTATAACTATTTCTGTAACTATGTGACACATTTTGCATTGGGGGGGATATAACAGCATATAAATTTGAAAAGGCTGTGATAGTTTTATCTGTTGGCATATTTAAACTGATAATGGAACCTCAACCATGACTATGACCCTATGTGAAGGTTGCTTGGCTATTAGGAGAGTAAGAAATGTCATTTTCCTCTATATATAAGTTATGTCTAACAAAAGTTAGAAAATGTTTAAGTAGCCAAGTGAAATAAAGCAGGGGGAGAAATAGGAATATGCAGAATTGGTCTTAAAAAATAGTCTAGTAAACAAAGCTGAAAGTCAGGAACACTATTATCTTGAAATAGACTGACTGTCTCTTACATAGTATAAAAACTAAGATCCTCTAAGTACCTAAAACCAGATGCCCAAACAGAACAAAGACAAATAACTAGTTAGTTGGCCTGTTCATAATGAGAGAAAAAAACAGCCCTACCTGTTATACTTGGACCTCTTAATAAAACATGTACTTTGTATCACTTTAATAATCAGCAAATCAAATGGTTGAGTTTTTCTCATAAAAACTCTGGCTAATGTGTCACCAACTACGATGACAACTATCTGAAATAGCTTTAATAAACACATGATGTTTGCCTTTTCTGATAAAGGCACATGATGAATGAATATTAAGAACACTGAAAATTGTTGATTACCTCTCTGCAGAAAATCTAGTTTCAGTAAAATCACTTCATATTGACTATAAAAGTTTTCTTCCCCTATGTAATACCACTGTGAATTAACAAAGCAGCTACTACTGAATAAAATAACATATCAGTACATGCTCATTCTGATTTTGCTTAGCAAAGACCATTTTTGCTTTTCTATAGAAAGCAGGAGAATAAAAGGACAAAAGCCATATAAGTTCTGAGTCATGCATGTGACACTAAAAAGAAAAAACGAGGATACTAAACAGAGATGTTTTTTCTAAAATAAAAAGGGGCCAGAACGTGTTGCTGTTCTATGGGTCTGCAGGCTCTGTTCTTCACAAGTTAATCTTCTAACCACCTTCCTTTTCTCCCCCACGTCCTCAAAGCATCTAACTGGCAGTCACTGTTCCCTCAGGCACCTCTGCCTTGAGACGCAGGCTCTGTGCCCACCCACCAGCGCCGTCTTCTCCTCACTTCGGGGGCTGCTTCCACAGAACCTCAGGAGCCATTCTGGACACACCCACTCACTCAATCTTCTCAGATCCTACATATGTCCACTTTTCTGCCTGTCTACTGTTCTCATAAAGTGCCAATTTCTTAAGCCTCCTAAGCAAGGAGCTCCAAATGCTGGAACATAAGTACTTCATCACCTAAATTCTCACAGTATAGTTGCGACACTTTTCAATTTCTACCCTGTATTACAGTAATCCTTGTATATGTCTCATCTTCCACACTGGATTGCGAATTGAGGGTAAAGGCTAGATATTATGTGCATCTAGCACAGTGCCTTAAACAGTAGCTATTCATTAAGTCTTAGCTGAGTAAATACATGAAATGCTTCTGTGCAAAGACAAATAAGGAATGACAATGATAACTTCTGAGAACTACTATCCCAGGAAGTTCACCCTTTTCAAGAAGTCTTCAGCACTATCTCTTGCCCTTTGGCTTATTTTCCTGTGTGCTTCGGGTCTCCTCTTATCCTCCTACATTACTTCACAGTGATCAGCCCACACTCTCCCCTTTTGGAACTTAGCGAATCACACGCCCCACTACTGATTTTCTCCTTCCTGTCACCAGTAGAAATGTCATGATGACGTTATCCATTTATTAGATTAACAAGTACACCTTGACAACTTTCCCTTCAGAGGTACTCCCAGTGGAATATGGTGGAAGGTGGTATAGAATGATGTAAGAAACAAAGAATCTGTGGTCAGAAGAGTATCTGGCCAATCCAGTCCTTCCACTTCAAGGAAGTTCCTATACTTCCAAGCCTCTCCCTTTTATAAAATTTGAATTAAACCTGTGAACATATGAGGTACCTAGAATACAGTACCCAGTTCATAGGAGGCATTCAATACATGGAAATTATTACTACAGGATAGTAGTATTATTAATATAATTACTTTTTACACGGTGTATATATCATGCTACTCTAAAAACAACCACCTCAATGTACATCAGCATTTTTAGAAAGATGCCAGTAAGAAAAAAAATTGGTAATTCATTGTATATAATGGCTTGAACATAGTTTACATAAGCAAATGATCACCCACATCAAAATGCATGTCCTCACCTCGCTGCCCTGCATGGTCTTCGCTGGGTTAGCAGACGGGATGGCAGCATTCAGCTCCAGCTCCGGCTTACACAGAAGTGCAATGGTGTCCCGGTGAGCCTGGTAACGCTCTTTCACCTGTCCATCTGCTTGCATAGCTTTATCCAAAACAGTTCTGAAGTTGCTTCCCTCTGTGGAGGGGAAAAAAAAAAATGTTACCAGAGCACAGTACTGATTTTAACAGTAATGTATATGAGCTGGTTGTACTTTTAATTCTCTTCTCCAACTTTACTTGTTTCCCCCTTCTATAAGTCCCAATTCACTAGATAATAGAAACTGAGCTATTAGTCTTTGCATTTTTGGTTTTGGAAAAATGACAAAATCAATTATAAAGCAAAAGCACAGTTATACCTTAAAATACATTTGCGGTTACTGTCCACCAAATAAAAGCCAATCGACATTAGTCTAATCTTTTCCTACAACTTGTGAATATAGAAAGATAACATTCACTCCAAAAATTGTTACATCTTATTTCAAAAGTATTCCTCTCTCAAAGGATCACTCCTTAAATCTGACTTAAAAGAAAAGCGGATATATTTTTATTTTATTTATTTATTTTTTTTTTTTCAAAGAATAATGCCTTATGACCATTATCATAGAATTATCTCAGTTTAATATAAGAAAATTTATTAACATAATTACATAAACAGATTAAAGAACAATTATGATCGCCTCAATAAATCTTGCAAAAGAAGTTGATAAAGCACAACATTTATTCTTTACTAAAAAAGAAAACTCTTAGCAAACTAGGAAGAAAATTTCCTTGATTTATAAGCTATTCAACAGAAATCTCCAGCATGTGTCATTTTAATTAAGATACATTATAAGTATTACCATTCAATGCAGTAACAAGATAGGACTTCTCACTTTAAAGTTACTCTTTGAGACTGTACTAAAGGGTTTAGCCCACGCAGTAAGAGAGGTTAAAGAAATCAGATGTATAATACTCAGAATGATGTGACTGTCATTATTATAGATTATAAGATTACTTGGAAAATCCAAGAAAGTCATCTTTAAAAACCTATTATAATTAATAGAAATTTAAGGAAAAAACTACAATCTACCAAAAAATCTAATACGAGCTATACCCAAAATAAAATTTTACCCTATTCACAACACCCTAGTTTTCTCTTTATTCACCTAATCATTTTTAAAAAGATTAATTTGTAAGTAATAATAATAATGTTTATTTTCCAGATTTTATGGGTTTTGTGAGTAGTAAGAAATTGTTTGTGCATATTAATTGATTAGGAGATAATGCCAGTAATGAATTGGTTTTTTTTTTTTTTTTTTTGCCTTGGAAATAGTTTTTTTTTAAATTTTTTTTATTTTATTATTTTTTTTTATTTTTATTTTTTAAACATCGTTATTGGAGTATAATTGCTTTACAATGGTGTGTTAGTTTCTGCTTTATAACAAAATATACTTATTTCAAAAGTATTCCTCTCTCAAAGGATCACTCCTTAAATCTGACTTAAAAGAAAAGCGGATATATTTTTAGAAAAATCTCAATAGTATTAATTACTTTTACAGAGAAATAAAACAAGTCTAGACATCATTTACCTTAACAAGCACAAAATCTTAATATTCAAAGTCTTAAAAATAATAATTTGGTTCCAGGTTAACTGTTAAAACTCATCTTTTACTACCCACTACTAAGTGAAATGAAATTACAAAACCATATATATAATACAATCTCATTTATGTTTTTAAAATATGCATAGAGCTTGGAATAGGAAATGAGAGTTATTACAGGATCATTTTAATTTTTACTTTCTTAAGAATTTGAACTTCTCATAATGAACGTGGATTACCCTTGTTATTTTTTGTCTTACACGGAACTGAAGAAAAACACCTGGATTTTCATAATAGCACAGTTTCAATAAAAACACGTTTACATCAGAGCCTACTTCAATCAAGCAAAAAACGTGGATCCAAACTGAGAACTTACTCAAGTCAAAGTCTTATGCACTTATGCACATTCTTACCTGCTCTTAAAGGCTTATAGAGTTCATTGGATGGCGTCCTTTGCCAGCGTTCCTTGAATTTTGCTCTTAAATCATTGTCAGTTGTTTCTTCTTCATCCAACAGTCTTAGTGACTTTTAAAAAGAAGGTAAAGCAACAATGAAATATTTCTGGTGTAAAAAATTTAAAACATTTTTTAAATGATCATACGCAATACAGGTGAGGATTAGTGAGCTCCTACAGTACGGGTTAGAATATAAATTAGTACAATAATTTCTGTTGCAGAAACCCAAGTTACATTTAACAAAAAAATCTTGTAAAAATTTAAGACTAGGTTAGCCATTACCTTACTCAGTAAAATTAAGAAAGAAGACTAAGAGATTATGCACATCCATGTACCAAGACTACTTTAAACAAGGATGTTTTTAAGATTAAAACAAATAGAAAGCCTTTAGACCACTGAAGCCATAAACAAAACACAGAGAAAACTGATTAATTCATGAAAATAAAAGATTTAGACTTAACTCCCAATACAACAAACTGAAAATTAACATATAAAAAAAATGCCTTTCTAATGCATAGCTGAGAAGACAGGATAGTAGAGGGCCTGAAACACAAGTGCTAATCCACCAATGGACACAAGTGCTAGAGTCAATGGTATCTGCTAATTCCTGATAGCTTAGAGCAGAGGTCTGCAAACTTTTGTGTCAAACATTAGGGTAAATATTTTAGGCTCTGTGGACTATAGTCTCTGTCACATATTCTTCTTCTCTTTCTTTTTTTTAATAATTCTCTAGAAGTGGTAAAAATCATCCTTAACTAGTGAACCATATAAAAACAGGCCACAAGGTAGAACTGGCCTACTGTCCATAGTTCACCTACTACACATTCTCTAATGGCTTAGAGTGTGAATTCAACAGAACATGAATAGGAGACAAGAAACACAGGTGGAGTTAATAAGAGGAGGAGGTTAGATCAACGGCATGATCTTCCCTCAAACTGGGTCACTTCCAAATGGGTGACACTCGGTGCACAAATTTTTAAAGAGGAAAACTGCCTGAGAGAAGGGAACTTACCTGTCTGAATCTTGGCTCTAAATAGAAAAGAAGGATCACCTTAAGATTCCTAATCAAAAGCCTGAACTTAGAACTGGAAATCATAATACCTGTGTGACACAAACTCCTAAGATGAATTTCAGAGTAAAAGATTAACCACAAAGAAAAAAAAAAAAAAAGAAAAAACCCTCCAAATTAACAGTCTTAAAATACAGGAACACACCAAAACAAAACAAAAACAAAGAACAAAAAACACTGAAATAAGAGGAAACAAACCACAATTAGCAAAAAATCAGCAAAAATAACAAATCATGAAACCAAACCACAAAGACCACAGATACTAAGATGATAAAATAAAGAATATAAAATAAATATATTTACTATGTTTAGAATAAGAGATAAAAGTATGACAGGAGAAAGAGAATGAGAAGAATTGAAAAACAACCAAATAAAATTTCTGGAAATGAAAAAAATAAAATGAAAAAGTTAGGAAGTTAATGGATAGTTAAAAACTGCTGAGATATAACTGAAGAGAACCAGTGAACTGGAAGACAGACCAGAAGAAATCACGCAAAATGAAGCACAAAGCAACAGAAAATACAAGTGGTTAAAAGACCCAGAAAATAAAGGGAGAAGATTCAACATCAGAGATCCAGAAAGAGATAATAATGAGAACAGGGAAAAAGTAATATTGAAAGAAGTGAAAACTAAGAACTGTCCGGGATGGATGAAAGACACAACTCCTCAAATTCACCAGATCCAACAGAATATCAAGCAATTTAAATGAAAATAAACCCACACCCAGACACATCATAATGAACTTTAAAGAAGAAAAATAAGTGTACAACTTCCATGCTGTTAAAAAGAAAAGAAAAAAAAAAAGAAAGAAATGGAGGAAACTCAATAAAACCAGGAAAAAGTGAGGGTGAGGAGGGACAAAAAAAGAAGGAAATCAAAAGAGTGAGACAAGTAGAAAATACAAAATATAGAAGAACATGATTCCAAATATATGAATAATCACAGCTAATATATATGGATTTAACCCTCTACAAATAGAGATGAAGATTGTCAAACTAAAAGAAAAGGAAAAACCTTACTATGCGCTATTTACAAAAGACACAATCATAAGGACACACAAGTTGAAAGTCAGACACAACAAGAAAACTACAGACCAATATCCTTTACGAATATAAATGCAAAATGCTCAACAAAATACTACCAAACCAAATCCAGCAGCACACTAAAAGGATTCTACACCATGACAAAGTGCGATATACTAGGAATACAAGGGTGGTTCACATCAAAGAATCAATTAATGTAATACTCTGTATTAGTAAAATGAAGTGGAAAAAACCCATATAATCATCTTGAGATACAGAAAAAATATTTGACAAAATCCAACACCCTTTTATGACAAAAACACTCAAAAGACATGATTCCGTTTATCTGAAATGTCCAGCCAATTAATAAGCTGGATGGCTAGCCTGAGACAATCTCCCAGAAAGAACAAGAGCACAAAGAGAAAAAGTAATAGAAACTTTAAGAGATGTGGGACTTCCCTGGTGGTCCAGTGGTTAAGTCTCCATGCTCCCAATGCAGGGGGCCCGGGTTCGATCCCTGGTCAGGGAACCAGATCCTGCATGCTGCATTGAAGATCTCGCAGGTGGCAACAAAGATCCCGAGTGCCGCAGCTAAGACCCAGCGCAGTCAAATTAATTAATTAATTATTATTATTTTTTTTTTAAAGAGAGAGAGAGATGTGACGAACTGACCCAGAAGCACCACCATCAATCTAACAGAAATTCATTAGGAGAGAATGGAGGAAAAAAGAGTAACTGAAGAAACAGAATCCATGAATCTAAGATGGAAAGGGCCCAATAGCTCCCAAGCAAGATAAATTTATCATTTAAAAAATTAGTGGACACTTTAAATTTTCTCAAAATCAAGACTAAAATTAAATTTGCTACCACAGAGATAAACACTCAAAAACAGTATCAGCTTCACAACTTACAACTTACTTAAAATGAGACTCTCCAAGTACAACTGACAGAATAACAGTGACTCTGACTCATAAGGCTGTTAGGAACACCAAATAAAATAAATAAAAATACTTCATATTATGATAGGCAGACAATAGACATATCATATACACTAATAAAGCCAGTTTTTCCTTAATTATGAGATGAGCTTTTTTCCACATTAATATTTCTGTCTTATTTTAGTTAATCCTTTAAATAACCCTGGAAGGTATACAGTCTCATCCCCAAGGTTCACACTGTCATAAGTACTTAAGTACTCCGTCTTTGCCCCAAAGTACTTGGATATGATGTAAATACAACATCCTCTGATAGTTAACTGAAAGATCAAAACATGAATTAAAGCATTGAGAAAAGAAGTCACCTAAAAAAGATGTGACTCCTAAACTGACAAAAGCCAAAATAACCAGCCTGAATATATTTATAGCTAAAGAAACAAATGTATCAATAAAGAAACAAATGTATCAATTAGGTGAAAGCACAGTAAAAGGAGAAAAACATTGGCAAATAGCTGTCTTTAGCCAAAAAACGTTAGTGTTCCATTCTTATTGATAAAATCTCCTTTCTACTAAAAGATAGGTATAGTGGGCTTATAAAACATTTGATAGCCTAACTTCCTTAGTCTGATTCGTTGTTCACCAGAGACCTAATCTTTCAAAGGAAAAAAAAAAAATCATTAATTATGAAAAGCTTGAACAGTTGGTGTGATAGTAATTTCTCACAGTATACTAGTTTTACACAATGGTCGTACGAGTTTCAGTAATGTGCATTTATATACCCTTAAGACACATATGACCCCATTTTCACTCAATCAGAATTCCTCTTGAGGCTGAAGAGCAGACTCTGTCTGGGCCACAGCAAAGTCACCTAAATGATGAGTGCTACCTTGTGAAACCCAATAGGAAGAAGCCTTGAGTCCTAATCCCTGCTGGACACCAAGGGGCTGAAAAGTTTTTACCTGAAAAGCAAATCTCTTAAAACATACCTCATCTAGGATTTCTCTATTTCTTTGTAGAAGTTCAGGTAGCTCTTTGATCAACTGATCAACAGTCTGGATGCCTCCCTGTTCAATCACAGATGTGGACTTAGTCAGTATAGACTGAGGTACAGTATCTCCAGATATATCTTCAATTGCTGCTGGAAGATTAAGTGAAGCTAACACCCTGAAAAAATGAGATACTATGTCATCTAGAGGTCTAATCCTCCTTTAAAACACTGATCTCCTATATCCAAATCAATAGCAGCAGAGTTAGCACTCCAAAAAAGTGGGTAAGCCCTGTCAATGGAAACATAAAGCAAACGTAGAGGAAAAACAGAAAATCAGTGATTGATAAAATTAAAACAAAATCATTAAAGTGTTAAGTTAGGTTCACAGTTCAGAACTGAAAGCTAAAAGGTAAGAAATATGCATTAAAATATACTAGATACCTTTGGCTCACAGGTAAACTTAACTTCTTTCAGTCTAAGCAATTAAACGTCAAAAATTCTATTTTAAAAATGCAATCTTTTATCACACTCCTGATTGTTATACTGTCAGTGACAAAACAGAAATAATACACAAAATGGTTATAATTTCATATCATCTAAGCAAAATTTCAAGAGTACATAGTTGATCTATGTATTAATACAGCATCTTCATCTGTTCTGTTTTGTGGCACAATAACTATTATTCTATTATTTCATTTACATAATGAAGGGGATGTTAGAGTAAACTTATGTTGCTTTCTCACTGGAAAAAGTAAAATGAGGTCAAAACCTATGCGTTCATCAAAATTAAAAACATGAAAAAGCAAACAAGACTAGGAAAAAACATTCTCAGTAACATTTCTGATAAAGGCTTGCCTATAAAATATGTAAAGAACTCTTTAAAAATGATTAAGAAGAAAAACTCAGTTTCTAAAAACGAGCAAAAAGATTTCAACAGACACTTCACAAAGACATATGAATGGCTAATAAGCACATGAAGAGTTGCTCAACATCGTTAGTCATCAGGGGAATGAAAATTAAACCACTATGAGATACTGCTACACAACCACTAAAATGGCTAAAATTAAAGAGACTGACAATCCTAAGTTCTGATGAGGATGCAGAGCAAGTGCATTTCTCAAACACTGCAGGAACAATGACTTTGGAAAACCATCTGGACATTTCATGTGAAGTTAAACATACACTAACCATACAACTCAGCAATTCTAATCCTAGGTTACTTACCCAAGAGAAATAAAACATGTCCACACAAAGATCTGTACATCAGTGTTCATAACAACTGAAACGTCCATCAAAAGGTGAAAGAATTAACAAACTATTTAACCATAAAAAGGAATACTGCTCAGTAATAAAAAGAATCAAACTGATACATAAAACATAGATTATGCTAAGTGAAAGAAGCCCAACACATTTTTAATATATACTGTTACATGCTGTGCATACTGCAAGTATTGCATATTATACATACTGTAGCAATACTATACACTGTGTATAATGCACTATCAATATATATCATATATAATGTACTATATACTGTCATGTACATATTGCACATGCTATAATGATGACATTTATATTAAATTGTATAAAAGGTAAAACTAACCTACGGTGACAGGGAGCAGATCAGTAGTGGCTAGAGGGTAGAGGAGGAGGAATTGAACAGAAAGGCATGAGGGAATTTTTTAGGGTGATGGATATGTTCTCTATCTTGATCATGGTGGTGGTAGTTACATGGGTATACATATTTATCAAAAAGAATTGAACTATACACTTAAAATGGGTGTATTTTATTGTGTGAAAATTATACTTAATATATTTTTTAAAACAATGTATTATTTTCTTAGTCTTCAATCCACCAAAAACAAAAACTGTTTCAGAATACTGAATGTACATGTATCTTAACCTTGAAAGTTCATTTCTACTTCGTATTTCCCTCAAATAAATATCTCCTAAAATACAAATTAGTGGTCAAATATTTTCACTTTGTTTCAGTAATTAAATTTCTTCCAACTATAATACATTTGCCAGGGTTCAGTAAATACAGTGTCCCCAAGAAATGTGTGTGTGTGTCTATATTTGTTATTTCAAATATCTTTGACATTCAGCTCTGAGCTCAGAAAACTACAACGTTCATAAATAATCAATCAGAAAACATCAGAACTTTAGAGATAAATTTATGAAAGTTAAGCTCTACTTACCCATTTGCCAAAGTGGTGGCTTCTCTCATTTGAGCAATTGATCTGTTAACTAAATCAGCTTTCCTCTGACCACAGGCAGCCAAAGACTGCTGCACTGACACAGGAACCATCTTCTCAAACAGATCTAAAATTAGAAATCAAAATTTCCACAAAACTTTAAGACAAAAACTCGAACTGTAAAGTGACTACTCATATTTCCTTTCCAATATTCACATTAAAAGTCTACACATATTTAAAGAACAAAACTAAATCACTATTAAAAATACAATGATGAAGAGAATTTTTAGATCACCATATTCGTGGACAATGATAACGAAAGCTTTTTCTTTGAACTTAACTTTCTTAGCTTTTAAAGATGTGTTAGTCATTAAGTTTAAAGGATCTTTGGTGAAGAAGATCTACACAGGAGAAAACAATGCTTATTTGTTGATGAAACTGATTGAGTGGGCCACAGTGCTATGGTTTCCAGCTCTACCACTTCCTGGCTCTGCAACCTTGGGCAAATGACTTAACCACTCTGCATCAGTATCCTCATCAGTCAAATGGGGATAATAATAGTACCTGTCTCATGGAGTTGTTCTGAGAAATAAATGAGCTAATATTTGTAAAGTGCTAAAAAGAGTTTCTGGTACATGGTAGACACTTTGTGTTTGTTAAATAGAAATAAGTACAGTTGTCCCTTGGTATCTGCAGGAGATTGGTTCCAGGATCCCTGGCGGATATCAAATCCGTGGATGCCCAAGTCCCTTATAAAAAATGGCACAGTATTTGCATATAACCTACACATATCCTCCCAAATACTTTAAATCATTTCTAGCTTACTTATGATACTTAATACAATGTAAATGCTATGTAAATAGTTGCCAGAGGATGGCAAATTCAAATTTTGCTTTTTGGAACTTTCTGGAAATTTTTTTATGTGAATATTTTTCAATCAGCAGTTGCTTGCATTCATGGCTGTGGAACCACAGATACAGATGGCCAACTGTAAAATAACCACCCAATAACTTAGAATATTATCCTTGGCATCTCAGCTAGAGGCTACCATAATATTGCATATACCTACAATATTCAAGGATATTAAAACATTTGATACAACCATGACTCCAGAAGTTTATATGTTTAAAGTCATATTTATGTATGTTTATTTTATTAGCAGAATCTTAAATAACAAATGTTAACAAAAAGACAAATGCTCACTGAAGTCGTTATCATTACTCAGACACACAGTTTCAAGTTTTCTGACTCTGTTGTATATATACTTCATGCTTTACTACCATTTACTTTCCATCTTAAAATTTCACTGTAATTTTTATTCTCATATTCACTTTGAACAACATGAATGCAAATTATATTCAAAGCATACAATCGCAATTATGTGATTTTAGCTACAAAAAGTAGATTAAACTGCAGAAAAAATAAATAAGATTAAAGTGCCTCTGAACAGTTGACATACCGGTGAATTTCTGGCTGATGGGTACACTGACTGGCGTAGATTTCACAAGTGTGGCTTTGCCAATAGCGTCTAGATCTTTAAGGTCTGGAACTCGATCATGATAAATGAAGTCATTATCCTTCTTTGCTGCAGTAAGGGCACGGTTGATTTTGTCAGAAAATTCCTTCACGTTGACGTATTCATCATAGCGAGATGCCACTGTTTTAATCAATTCTGCCGCATGCTAGTTAAGAAAATGTAAAAAAAAAAAAAAGAATATTTTCTTTCTTTTTTTCAACCAGGTATCCAAGCACTGGTTTTTTTAAAAAATCTTTGAGGACTGGCATTACTAGAAATGTGGTCAACAGAACAGCCTAGAAATTCTCCCATCACAAAATACCAAAATATCAAAAAATGAAGAATAATACAGAGCAGATATCCCTTTAAAGACATGAATGAATTACCAAGAAAATAAAAGAAATCAAAACTATAAGCTGACATTGAGGAAAGCTGGCTCTGACTGTTGGGTATTTCTGTACCCAAAGGATGAGCTATTAAAATGCATTAAAAGCCCTCAGGGAGACTTAAGACAGGGGTCTTGAAACTACATAAGACAGAAAACTAAGAAACATCCCTTTCACCCTCCACATGAAGGCAGGAACCTCAAAGGGCTATACCCGTGATGAAAAGGGTGAGTCAGAAAAAAATTATGCAACATAGGAAATCAACAAGGAAGCATGCTGTGTCGGCACCAATAGGAATTTTTTCTTTAAAGGCTGCCCTTGTGATACATAAGATGAACACATGCCTCACATAAAGTTAGGGTTCAAATTACTTAGGTGGTGTTAGGTATAGTAACACCAGATAAAATAGACAATAAAGTCAAAAGCATTACTAGGGATAAATTCAGTATAAAACACTTTCCAATTTGCTAGAAAGATATAAAACCTCTTAAATATTGTATTTAAAAGCCTTTATCTATATAAACAATTATAATGAAAAATTGCTAAATCTACCCAGCATTAGAGTGGAAGATTTTAACATTCCTGTCTCAGAAATAAATGGAGTAAACAAAAAATGTGTTAAGATTACAGAAGATCTGAACAACACAATTAATGAGTTTGATTTACCAGACAGAGAGAACCCTGGCCTCCACAGTTAGAGAATACATAATATTCTCAGGTATATAAAGACCATCTATATAAAGCGACCACATGAAGAGATAAAGCGACCACATGAAGAGATAAAGCAAGTATAAAACACCAAAATTACAAGATTACAAGAATGGTTTAATATTAGAAAACCTACTTAGGTAATTCTCCACATAATAAATTTAAGTTTAAAAAATCAAATTATCTCCAAAGACGTTGAAAAATCATTTGATAAAATATTCACTCTTGACTTTTTAAAATTTTAGTAAAATAAAAATAGATATCCAGTTCCTTAACATGTTAAAATCTTAACCTCCAAAGCTAATCTCATGCTTAGCAGAAAAATAAAAGAAACATTCCTAGAGTCAAAATAAAACAAAGATCACCAGTATTGTCATGAACATAGAACACAGAACATGTCAAAATAACCAGACAAAAGGGTAAAATTAGAGGTATAAAATTTAGGAAACGAACAATTATTATTTACCAGCTTTTGCTGGTATATATTTGTATACCAGCAAAAGCTAAGAGAATTAACTATTCTAAATAAGAGATAGCTTAGATTCAAAATCAACAGAGCGAATACAGATAAACAACCACCAATTTGAAAAGATAACTAAAGAAAAAATCCATTGTTACTAGCAACAGGAAGACAAAATATCGAGGAATAAATTTTAAAATATATGTGCAAGATTAACATGAAATAGAAACAAGGATAACCAAAACAAAGAAAACAAAAGCTATACCTTTAGTGTAAACCAAGAGATGGGAAAATGCACAAATTTAAATCACTTTTTAAAGTGATCTGTACATCAAATTTGATTTGTAAATGTGGTCAAACGTTCCCCCAAATTGAAAAATTATTAGGAGCATAAGAAATGCTGAATACAGCAGGAGAAACAGGGGAAGGGCCCCACCCTGAGGGGAAAGTGTTTAATTAAGCAAATCTAAAAACAATGAAACGCAATGAGGTGACAACTGCCAGCTCAAAGATAAAGGTAAAGCCAAATGGCCTGCCTGGAGCCATCCAGGGGTCACAGGAAAAATGGAATACTGAGGAGCCTTGTCCCAAGGACCGGCTGAGCACAGAGGCAGATAATTACAAGGGCAGGGATGCTGGGGGAAGCAGAACAGAGGACTGAAAGTGGGGAGAAGGTGGAAAGGGGATGAGCACTCAGAAAATGTCAACAAAATACAAACTCTGAGAGTAGATGCATCACCTGGAAAAGCAAAGGCTGTGAGGAACTCAGGGAAATACAGGCACAGAAGTGGAATCCTTCCTACACCAGGCTTTGAGAAGCAGAGAGGAGGAGAGGAGGAAGGGCCCTACACAAGTAGGCTTGGAAAGATACCCTGTGGTTCCCCCACCCAGGAACCTCTTGCTAGTCCCCGACTAAAATCAAGCTCATTCAAACACAAGTGACTGAAAAGGCATCCCATCTGCCTCAACACTAAGAAACCATAAGGAAAAGGATGAAAAAGAGCAGTGTAACTTTCCAACAGATAATGAAAATTCACTGAAGAAACGTTGCCACAGGGAGTTCCCTGGCAGTCCAGTGGTTAGGACTCGCACTTTCACTGCTGTGGCCTCGGGTTCAATCCCTGGTCGGGAAACTAAAATCCCGCAAGCCTCGCAGCACAGCCAAAAAGAAAGAAATATTGCCACAAAGCAAAGAACACAGCATACTAAAAAAACTAAAATAAGCTAAAAACTTAAGGATGCAATCACAGTACCAAAGACACACAAAATATGAACAGAGGACCAGATGGCCCAGATAACACGGGGTGATAGATAGCAAGAGAATGTGAAACGGGACCTGCGGAACTCAGGAAAGAAAGTGAAGAAAAATACGAAAATAGTTTAAGGAAGACTGTAATATTTATGCAAGGAACATGAAAGAGATAACAGACATCACAGAAATCAGTGTAAGAAACATACAAAACAAGAAAAAGTGAGGACAATTCAACATGGCAGTTGGGGAGCAGAGGCCATTACAAATTAAAAATTCATGAGACACATCAATCAAATGCAACATGAGGACCATGTATGAATCCTCATTTGAACAAACCAACTGTAAAAACACATTTTAGAAAAAATCAGAGAAAGCTAAACTATGTTTGGATACTATTAGATTACTAGAATTAATTATTAATTAGTATTAATTGTGCTAGATAGGATGACATTGTGGTTTTAATTTTTTTAAGACTTACATATACTGAAGTAACTTAAGGATGAAATGATACATAAGACAGCTGAAAATACTCCAAAAAAATAAGAGGGGAAGGGGAAACATGAAACGCAAAGCAAAATATTGATAATCACTGAAGCTGGGTAATGGATATTTGATGATTCTTACTTTTATATATATATTTTTGAAATTTTCCATAGTAAATACTTAAATAAAATTCATACAGAAGCATAAACAATCTCCTTAATATCTACAAGCTACTATCATAACAAAGAAAAAAACAATACTTTCACAAAATCAGTTTTATCATCTCATTAGGTCCCTCATTAATGAATTAAGTAAATTCTGATATGTATTCACTCTATCTGAGTCACATTTTTTTTATCTATAAAGAGTCATCCCTCAGTATCCGTGGGGGATTGGTTCCAGGATCTGCCACAGACACCAAAATCCAAATCCTCAAGTCCCACCGTTGGCCCTCCGTACCCACAGACTCTGCATCTGCAGATTAAACATAGTACACGACCAGCATTTGGTTGAATCCATAAATTCAGAACCTGAAACTACGGAGAGCCAAATATTTATTCATTGAAATAAACCTGCATATAAGTGGACTTGGACAGTTCAAGCCTGTGTTGTTCAAGGGTCAACTGTATTTTTATGTCTTTTTGAAGATCGTACCTTGGCAGTTTTAGACACTCCACCAGGATGATCAAGTGGACCCACCTTCTGGAGCCAAGTGAACTGCACTGTCCAATAAGCGCACTTCATGAGCTGTGTAAGTCCAGGTACAACTTTTCTTGGCCCCAGAAGTGAATCACAAGCAGCAATTTTCCCTTTGTTATTTTACCTACTGTTGTGATATTCCTGACTCTTGTGATTTTGTTTTTATTTCTGGTTTGCTCGTGACTAATAAGTTTTTCCCCATTATTGTTAACAATGATTGCAAAGCTGATTGAATGGTGCAACCATCAGGTACATGGGGCAGAAGGAGAGACTACGGAGACTATGACTTACTGGTCATCTTTTTTGTCTGTTTTGTTCTGTTTGCCTATTTCTCAGCTCAAATCAAGTAGAAAAATATCTCATACTTAATGGAAAGAGGAACAGCCCTTGGAGATATGAATCAGTAAGTATTTGTGTTCTATATGTTAACTTCTGACCTATGACTAAAGGTGTAAAACTGAAGTTATAAACTCTTGTGTGTCTATAACTGAAAAAAGTCTTTATCTCTTGTTGTGTGAGTTTGAAATAGTTTCCTTTTTCCAGAGGGGTTTTAAAAATTAGATTAAAATTTCAAAAGGAGCTCTTATATAACTGGTTTATAGAGAATAAAGGCTTATTTGAATATAACAGTCCCAGAATTCCCCCAAAATAAAAAAGCTAAACTTCTGTAAAACAAACAGCAGTGCTCATCACCCAGTCATTATCCACTGCAGTGGCTGACCAACACTGCTCCCTGAGAGAGGAATTCAGGATGAAAAACAAGATGAGGCACTCCGTGCTTTCGAAAAACAGGCCCCTTAGACAGTTAGATGCATATCTCAGGAAGAATTTTAATGAACTCAGATTCCCACATCTTCCCATACATAGAAAAGCACTAAAATCATTAACTTGAGATATCTGTTCTTTGTGACTAGCAGTAATGTTACTGAGACGTAAGCCTGACCGACTGTACATATGCCTTAGCCAAAATCATATATAAGCTGGTTTCTCCCCTACCTCTTCAGAGTGGTTCCCCAGAGCTACTGAGAGGCTGTCTCCCAGGCCACAGTCCTCAGTAAAGTCCCTGAATAAAACTTAAACTCCAACTCTTATGTTGTGTGTTCTTCTTTCAGTCAAAACTCCTAATACTCCTAATACTGTAAATATGCTACCCTGAAAAAAATCCCTCCCCCAGAAACCCCATTCTCAGAAGCATTTTCATATCATGCTTTCATATGATGCTAAGTTATTACAAAGTGAATCCCTGGAAAAATAAAATATGTTTGATAATCTTGAGTGTGCCCGTCTCTGATTTTGTCAGTGTGGAGGTGTGGAGTATAATACAAGCATACATTTTATTTTTTATAAAACTTGGGTTTCGGGCTTCCCTGGTGGCGCAGTGGTTGAGAATCTGCCTGCCAATGCAGGGGACACGGGTTCGAGCCCTGGTCTGGGAAGACCCCACATGCCGCGGAGCAACTAGGCCCGTGAGCCACAACTACTGAGCCTGCGTGTCTGGAGCCTGTGCTCCGCAACGAGAGGCCGCGATAGTGAGAGGCCCGCGCACCGCAATGAAGAGTGGCCCCCACTTGCCGCAACTAGAGAAAGCCCTCGCACAGAAACGAAGACCCAACACAGCCAAAAATAAATAAATTAATTAATTAATAGAATGTTTTCTTAAAAAAAAAAAAATTGAATACCGCTAGAGGCTTCTATGCCCCTAGTAATAAAAATGCATTAAAAAAAAAAAAACCAAAAAACTTGTGTTTCTTTTCTCATGAAAAGACTAATTAAACTGAACTTCCTAAATAAGACTTGAATAGTATCTTCTAATACCAGTCCATATTTAAATTTCCTTAACAGTTCTCTTCCTACCCTCTGCTTACCAACCCTCAAAATACAAACAACTCATGTTAACAGCCCTTGCCCCTTCTGCGAAGTTGCCCCAGATGTCATATCAAGTTTCTCACACACCCAGTGCTGATACAACAGCATAGAAGGTACTCTGTTGATTACCAAATCTATTTATGTATCTATTACCACTGTCCTTTTCAAGCTGTGGAATTGTATGACTCAATTTAGACCAAGGCTAGGCCACAAGTTAAGTACTCCACATCCTTTCTGGAGCATATAATTAATTTAGAATATTTTATATTAAAATAAACATGGATAAATAAAAGAAAACTGAATGCAAATTTTGCATGAAATTTTTAGATAAAATGTGAGACTTCAAAAAGCACACAGTAGGTATAGCCTAGAAAATAAAAACAATCACCTGACTCTGTTGACAGGGGAAATGAGTGGGAAAGATTTTTACGAGCAAACTTGGGAATCTCACCAAAAATAAAGAGAAATCCGGGCTTCCCTGGTGGAGCAGTGGTTGGGAATCTGCCTGCCAATGCAGGGGACATGGGTTTGAGCCCTGGTCTGGGAAGATTCCACATGCCGCGGAGCAACGAAGCCCGTGAGCCACAACTACTGAGCCTGCGCGTCTGGAGCCTGTGCTCCGCAACGGGAGAGGCCGCGACAGTGAGAGGCCCGCGCACCGCGATGAAGAGTGGCCCCCACTCGCTGCAACTGGATAAAGCCCTCGCACAGAAACGAAGACCCAACACAGCCAAAAATAAATAAATAAATTTATTTTTAAAAAAAACGAGAAATCCAAGTTACTTAAATATTTATTTCTGAGAAACTCACCTGTAACCTTGCAATCTCTTCTCCAAATTTCTTCTGCTGTTTTGCCAGGATAGACTGGTGGTACTCAGCATAGGCCTGCATGATACAGTGCTTTGCAGCCAAGACAGGGAACACCTCCTGGAAATAAAAATACTGACCAGGGGAGAGTCCAACCACACAAACCACCACAGACAACATGGGATGCAGGAAGAAAAAGGAAAAGGAGACAGAAATTAGAATCACCCCATTAATGGTTTAGAGATAGGTTAGTCAGGTGTAAACAGAGAAGACCACATGATTTTGCACGGACTGGATTCAATGAATTCAGTTTTTTTCTTCCAATTAGAATTAAGGTTTGGGTTCTTTTCTTTTTTAACTGTTAAATGAAGCCAATTAAGCTTTTACAATTCACTTTAATTGAGCCATGAAGTCAACATTTTGTTTACAAAGAAGAAAGGAAAGCATGCATTAGAAAGAGAAGTAGAATGGACATTCACAGAGGAACACCAAGCACAGGGCTTTAGAAGCTTTCTTGTGAGCCCTTACCCAGCCCTTAAGTGTTAACTAAACCACCATTACTCACATATACTAATGAAATTGCTCTATAGGACTGTTTCAACGTGTTTAAAAGACAAAAGACAGTAAAGTAAGTTCCCACTTAAATTCATGTCCTAAGAGACTTTTTAAATAAAGATGATTTTTAGCCATATAAAAATTACTCAGTATCACATACTCAAAAACACATAGCAAACAGACAAATGCACTAAGCTAATGACTAATATGATAAAGTGCTATTTTGCCCTAATTTGTTTTGAAAAAAATTCCAGTCAAAATTAATTTTAGAAGATCCAACAACATGAACCAAAAAAGCAGTAGAGGATCTTCTAAAATGTCAAATCCTAGCCTATAACCTCATTGTTTTTAGGAAGTACATGCCATATAATATCCAAGAAATATACTAGACAATCACTGTCTAGACAAAAAAATAAGAGAATCAAAAACTGAATTACTACCTTGTGAGCTTTCCTGTCTCCCAGTGAATAATTTCCTAGCTTCCTGGGTCACTACTTGCAGATATTCCAGTTTTATAACTAGAATATGAAAATACCTTATGAGCTTTATTAGTAAAAAGGCAAAAAATAAAAGACATCTAAATCTCAAACTGCACTCATGCCAGTTCTCAAGGTAAGTCTGGAGCAACTTGGTACTTAAACAGGAGATTTTCAAGGAATACCAGGATTGGTGCAGAGGTAGTTTCCAAGTCTTTGTAGGTGACATTCTTCTCTCCGGGACAGGACTGAACTAATGGCCCAACAGGATGTAACGGTACACTGTGCAGCTGATCATGAGGTCTTCCAGATGAAAAAAAGGTGAGAGGAGATCCCAAGTCTCTTTTTAAGAGCAACACTATTACTACCCAAGAGTCCTGGGCAAATTTCTACTGATCTCTTGGTGAATTTTACATCTCCAGGAATCTTCAAATTCCCTAGTGCTCATATTCTGACTAATGTGTTGATATACTTACATGCTTTTTTATTTCACCACAAAATTGTCTGTAATTTCATAATTTATAAAGATTCCTGAATGACTTATAAATCAATAAATTTCCCTACAAAAGAGCATGTAACAAATACCATTTGCTATCATACAAAACTAATTCCTTGAACATTTCTGAGAGAAAGCAGTTGAATCATACTACATTTCAGTCTGTAAGTTTCCATTTTTAAGCATTCTGAATTTACTTCTTAGTCTAATCATCTGCTTTGTCATTTACAAATGATCATCACTGACTAGTCTCTTCAAATGCCACTTCAGAAAGGTTTATATTAAAACAATTAATACTTCCTGTGATATATGGTTTTAGATGGTTGTTTTCCTTAGCTGTCCAATAGCAGCCCAATTTTCTAGCCCTGTTGGCAAAACTTAATTCTAATCAAAGTACTGGATGAATTTGTTAAGTTTCCTTTTCCTTTTGTCTTTATGTCTGTTTTTGCGCTTTAAGATTCATCTTTAAGAAAACAGGACAATAATTAAAAGGGTGAATAATCAACATGCTCAAGTACTCATGCTGTACCAAATAACCAATGATTCAAAACTACACAATGCCCTTATCTGATAAAATTACTGGAGACAGGTGTTCAAAATTTTCCAGCAAGAGTTTTAGCTTGGAAAAACAAGTTTAGTAAAGAGTGGAAGCAAAGGCATCCCCTAAATATGAAAGAGAATTTGTCATGCATCTTAAATAAAAAACTGTTTCTACAAATATACTCTTCAAATGCCTCTCCTTAAATTTCAAATTTCTTTATAAAACATAATTTTTAATTTGCTTCTTATACACAAAAATGTCCAAATATTTCCACATGCAAAACAACCAAGTATTTACAAAAACAATAACTGACCTTGGGGAGAGTATCTTTGTACTGACACTGTTTAAAAGCATCACCAAAATAATCTGCAGCCTGATTAGCCAATTTAGCTATGATAGCATCTTTCATTTTATCTGGAATAAAATATTAAATTGACCATTATAATGAAAATAAATATAAAATAATCTGATATATCATAATAACTCAGTATAGACATTGAGATCACAAGTTTGTACATTTGTCTTAAAAAATTCTTATTGATGAAATCAATTCTTCTGCATACAACTTAATTATTCCACAGGCAGATCCAAAGAGTCAGAATAGATCAGCAGTTGCTAGAAGCTGGGGGAAAGGGGGAATGGAGAGTGACTGACAGTGGGTATGGGGTTTCTTTTGGGGGTAATGATAACGTTCTAAAATAAGATAATGGTGATTGTTGCAAAACTCTGAATACACTGAAAACTAATGAATTGTATACTTTAAAAGGGTAAATTTTATTGTTTATGAATTCTACCTCAATATAAGCTGTTATTTTAAAAGAAAAACTTTTCCAGTTCATTTAGCTTCCACCTGATGGACTGCTCCCTTATTTTCAATTTCTCTGTACTTACATATTCAGGCTTATGCTAATCTCTCATACTAACTCACATGCCTTATAAGAATTGTTCTTATTCCCTCATTCACAGGGCCAGGGACTCTGCCTGGATGGCTCCTTCTTATCAGTTAAGTCTGGTTTAAACAAGACCTCCTCAAAGAAACTCTTCTTGAATGATGAATCTAAAATACCATGACTCCCCCTACATCCTTACCCAATTGCCAGACCACCAGTCATTATCACATCTTATTTTCTTCATAGCAATTCTCTCTCTCTAAAATTACCTTGGCCACTTAATTTCTTGTTTACCACCTCCCCCACAATAAATTGTAAGCTTCCAGAAAACAGAAATCTTGTTTGTCTGCTAACTCTATCTAGAGCCTATCACAGGGATTGGCACACAGTTGAACCCAATACTTATTTGCTGAATGAACGAATTTTTGACATATTACAAACCTATATAAATACTATTCCAGAGTTCAGTGTTTTAAGACAGTAACTATATATTTCATAAAAGACTTCAAACACAGCCTACATTCTTAAATGTGCATTTGTACCACCTTAAGGTCAGAAAAGGAAAGCAGAAAATTTTCAATAATCCGTGGGTCAAATTCAAAGAGGAAAGTTCTATGTTGAACATATTACAATCACCTTATTTTAAAAGCCTGTCACTTCTTTTCACATGCAACAAAATAGAGGACAAACTGGAATTACCTCTCGTGGCTTTTAAAAAGAATACTTCTTGGGCCTGTGCCAGCATGATAAGACTGAGAGTCCCAACGGTATCTGGAGATATGTCCACAGTAGGCTCTCTATTCAAGGCAGATAAAACTGTCTCTTTAATATGCAAAAAGGCACCACTAGCAAACTAGAGGAAAGAAAAGAATTTCTTTTAAATCTGTAAGAATTCAGCAAGACAATTTTCTACTGTTACACACAAACCACTTACATCTGACCTATAGACAATAAGGACAGTTTTCTAAAACACTATAGAATAACAAGAGATTTAACATACATTAAAGTCAAGTGCAGTAAAAAACAAAGTAAACTGATGGGACAAATTGATTAAACTTTTTAGAAATACTTCCTCAAAACTAACATGAGAACAAAGGCAGGGAAAAAAACATTATTAAAATGTTTTTAGTCCTGAAATGCTCTTGCTTTGGTCCCAAATTCATCTCTCAAATAATTAAACATGCCATACTTAGGGGAAACCTTAAATAGTACTGATACCTAGTCCTCTGGGGAACAGCATGACTATCCATTGCTGCGGATTTTTTATTTGGCTTTCAGAGCTCCCTGCTGAAATGTTCCCCATCAGATTTTTCTTCTCAATTATATTTCGCTGAGGTTAACACTAAAATAACTTCACTTTTATGAAATAAATAACCCTGGGAAAAAGAAAGGTGGCAGTCTGGGATTAAAAAGTGCTGGGGGGCACTTCCCTGGTACTGCAGTGGATAAGACTCTGCACTCCCAATGCAGGGGGCCTGGGTTCGATCCCTAGTCAGGGAACTAGATCCCACATGCATGCCGTAACTAAGAGTTCGCATGCCACAACTAAGGAGCCCATGTGCCACAACTAAGGAGCCCTGGAGCCGCAACTAAGGAGCTGGTGAGCCACAACTAACACCCAGTGCAACCAAATTTTTTTTTTTTTTTAAATGTGCTGGGGGTTATGCAGCTACGCTACACAGAGCTAACTCAAGGTTAACTGTACTGAAGTAAACATCAATGATTGCTGCAGTCATGAAGTATCATAAAACTAGAATGTCTCCAAGGAGTGATCAGCTGACTTGCTTAGTAAACTCACAGAATCACAGACTAGAACTGCAAGGGATCCAGTCTCTCATTCACAAATATGGACTGGAGACCTACAGAGTTTAAAGCACTTAGCCAAGGGCACAGAGCTTCTTGGCAGCAAACAGCCTAGACAGGGATCTAGGATCTCTTTCCATCACACTAGGGGACCCTGCTGTGAATCACAGAGGTGACTCACAGAATGGAACATATCCTCAGTAATTCAGAATGCCCTCTAAGATTTCACATGCCAACTAATGGAGTTACAATGAATGGAAAATTAAATAAAATTTTACTTCACTTTCACATTTTAAAATATTTGCCATTTATAGCCTCACAAAGGAAAGGTATATGCACCATGCTTGTCATCTGTGCCCATCTAAAATTGGGAGCATGTTGTGTGCTTAAAGTACATTTTCCTCTCACTTTCTTAGAACAGCATTCTTCACCTCTCTTCTAAACTTAAACAATGGGAAAGATCAAACTCCACCTCTGAGACAAGCAAATTCCAGAGCCATGAGGGACAGTATAAGAAGCATTTGGAATTCCATAAAATTTGGAATCAGAACACCTGAAACCCCAATCGACCACTTTATTAACACTTCTGCCCTTTAGTCTCCTTGTCTGTAAAATGAAAATGGCATTATATAACATGCATCAAAAAGTTTATGTGAACATCAACATACTCTGTAAATTATAAAGGAATATAAAACATGAAAACATAATTATAGATATCACTTAACAATAATCACTTACTGTTTTTTAAATTGAAACAAAAAAGAAAAGCTGAGTAAATAACATACTGCCCCCAAATAATATGCCATATTAGTAAATGATTGTATCTAAAATCTAAATTTAGCTAACTTAAGAACATTACACATCTGACCACATTTAACTATGACCGCTCCACAAGCTCAGAGTTAAAATTTTCTTGCCAAGAGGTCTTAATTTTTGTGACACTGGTAAAATTTTTAGTGTGTCTCTCTAAGAAAAATTATGTAAAACTAACGTACAAATATTTTAAATGAGGTCATTTATTTAAAAGGGACTTGCCAAGGATTTCACCTCAAAACATTTAATCATTTGTTCTCCCAACATCTACTGAGCCTTTATTATGTGCCAGGCACTGTGCTAGGTGCTGGGTATACAATGGTGAGGAAAAACAGAGCTGGGTCCACAAGTAAGTAGTTTATCTAAGGGCTTCAAAAATATGTATCAAAAAAAAAAAAAGAAAAAAAAATATGTATCAATCCATTAAAAAGTACATTATTTTTCAAGAAAGCATCTGTGTGTAAAGAAACATTTATAAACCTAAATGCAAATTATTTTCAATTTAATCCAACTTAGTGTTGATGGTTATGTAGTAACTACTGTTCTGCATACCTGATAATGCTTAGCAGCGATTTTCAATCCTTCATCATTATCCAGGTTCTGTTCCGCTGCAATCTGGCTAGCTAAGGCTGCACAATTGAACAACACACAGCTCTTTTCATATCCTAGGCTTGCAAGAGCTGTAAAAAATTGAGAAGGAAAAATTTATCAGATGATTTTTGTTCTAAAGAAAATGAATATTTCAAAGAGAAATACTATGACCTCTATCCCACTGGCTTGCACAAAAACAAGTTTCCAGACCTGTTTTCTGACCCATAATACCACTCCCATATTCCTAGCTGCCCTGCCAGGCATCTATTTCCACAACAATATTCTCATCACCTAAAACTCAAGGATCAATAAATTAATCTTTCCTTCCCTTTACGTCCACACTGCTATTAGTCAGATTCAAAATGAGAAGTCATTCAAGTCATTTCAAATTCAATTAGAATAAATTCTTTCCATTTTTCCATCACCTCTCTCAAAATGATATCTTCCCATGACATTCAAACCAGTTCCTCACTACTACAAACCTATGCCAATGCAAGCACCTCCTAGCGTAAAGGAGTGACACATGGAAGGCCAGCTAATACATCTCTCAGAGGTATAGAAGATTATATGGTTAAAATACAATTCTGACCAAGAATCTACACACCTCACATCCACTGGGATAGCTACTATCAAACAAAATGGAAAATAACAGTTGTTGGCAGGCATGTGGAGAAATTAGGACCACTGTGTACTGTTGGTGGGAATGTAAAATGTTGCAGCCATGTAGAAAACAGTATGGAAGTCCCTCAAAAAATTAGAACTAAAATTACTAGATAATCCAACAATTCCACTTCCAGGCATAAACCCAAAAGAACTGAAAGCAGGGTCTCAGTCTCAGAGATATTTGTACACCCATGTTTGTAGCAGAATTATTCATAATAGCCAAAAGGTGGAAGTAACTCAAGTGTCCACTGATTCATGAACAGAAACAAAATGTGGTGTGCACTTATAATGGAATATTAGCCTTAAAAAGGAAGGAAATCAGGTCTCATGCTGCAACATGGATGAACCTTGAGGACATTATACTAAGGGAAGCAAGCTAGTCACAAAAAGACACTCTATGATCCCACCTATATGAGGTGTCTAAAGTAGGCACAGAAAGTAGAATGGTGGTTACCAAGTACTGGGGAAAGGGTGAAAAGGGGAGTTGTTGTTTAAAGGGTAGAGAGTTTCAGATTTGCAAGATCAAAAAGTTCTGGAGATCTGTTTCACAACAATGTGAATATACTTAACACCTCTGAACTGTACACTTAATATTGGTTAAGACAGGGAATTCTCTGGCGGTCCAGTGATTAGGACTGGAGCTTTCACTGCTGGGGCTCAGGTTCGATCCCTGGTTGGGGAACTAAGATCCCGCAAACCATGTGGTGCGGCCAAAAAAAAAAATAAAGAATTTTAAAAATTGGTTAAGATAGTAAATTTTATATTACGGGTTTTTTTAACCACAAAAAAATTTTAAAAAAAGAACAAATTCAATCATAGTGCCATTCAAGGTCTTACATAATGCGCCAGGTATTGAACACCAAGCAAAATAATCAGAAGGCTTCTTACAAAAAATACTGAACAAACCATCTAGGAAAATCAGAACAACACTACAGCTGTGTGTTTGTGCCACACAATAGTGCCATAAAGTAAAACCCTCCTTGTTATGTAGCATTTTAGTAGTCTCCCTTGTAATTATGGTCAACTTTTAGCTTGCCTCCAACCTAATTCTAGCCTCCTCACCATAAAGTAAAGCAGACATACACACCAGCTACTCTAACCTACTTTCTTAAATAAATGTATTAAAAATCTAGAATAACCAGGATATGAGTAGAACATGCAGCAAAATAAAGATCAAGGTGAACTGAAAATTTGAGCCCAGAGTAAACAATTCCAATAATAGAAAACATTTCAAAGATCCACATTAACATCCTTAAAGAGATTCAAAGACGGTACATCCATAAACAAGTACAGGATATTATTTAAAAAAGAACAATCCATGAATAAGAAAAAGCCCCTGGAAATTAAAAACTTGATGGCTAAAAGTTTTTCAAAAGAAAGGTTAGAAAATATCTAGGCAGCCCATAAAGAGAAAACAAAATGAAACGTGTAAAAGTTGTGAGTGAGTAGCTCAGAACAATCAACGTCGGTTAATACAGCATTCTGAACAGAAGAGAGGAAAAAATGAAGAAGAAATTATCGAAGAAATGTATGAAAATTTCCCAGGGCTGAAGGGAGATAATGAGTCTTCAAACTGAAAGGGCCAACAATAAAATGCCATACCCCAAATGAAAGCCAATTAGATCTTTTGAGGTTTCTAACCATGAAGTACAAAGAGAAAACTGTAAAAAATCTTCCCAAGAAAAAAGAAACAGGTCACCTACAAAAGAATACTCAGCAGACTTTTCATCAGTAACACTGGATAGTAAAAGGCAAGGGAACAATGCCTTCAGGTTCTGAAGAAACATGATTCTAATTAATTCAACATATATTAAAGCCAGTATGGCTAAAAAAAGGGGAAGAAGGGACTAAATGGGAAGCAATGATGTCAGGGAGGAAAGGGAGCCAACTCTGTTGTAAAGCTTTAGCTTTTACTCTGAGTGAGGCAAGAAGTCAACAGAGTTTTGAACAGAGACACATTCAGCCCGCCCGGTGGACAACAGACTGTGGGGAAGCAGCAGTGGTGGAGGCCAGAGATTAGGACAGGTAGCTGCTGCAGTAAGTGCGAGGGGTGATGGTGGCTCTGACCAGAACGGCACAAGCAGAGGTGCTGAGAAGTGACTGGATTTTTAGTATCTTTCAAAAGAAAATCTGATAGGATTTGCTGATGAATTCACTGACTGTGGGGAATGAAGTGAAACAATGTCAAGAGTGACTCCAAGGTTTTTGACCTAAGCAGAATTTCAAACCAAATTCATGTGAGGGCAAAATACAGACATTTCCACAAAGAAGAGATTCAGAAATTTGACCTTTTCTGAGAA
Source organism: Eubalaena glacialis (assembly GCF_028564815.1). NCBI lineage: Eukaryota > Metazoa > Chordata > Mammalia > Artiodactyla > Balaenidae > Eubalaena > Eubalaena glacialis. Next base: position 61,452,615 of record NC_083722.1, on the reverse strand, counting down.
AGTTACTTAAGAGTATATTCCAGCAAAACAGGAAGACACAATATCCAGAAAAAAATGGCTCTAAACTAAAGGATAATAGTTATACAACAGCTTTAGATAGCAAACAGTCCAGATTCAAGCAAGAAAACAGACGAGGCCAAAGGGAACAGAAGAGTCACTCAGGAAAAGGTGAGTCCAGAGAGATAAATAATAAGACCAAGAGTTTGGAAAGTCTTGAGAATATCATAAAAGCACAGAATGTGTGTGGTGGTGGAGCAATTAAAACTTCTAAAAACACACACACACGCACACAGAGCCATACAAGAAAGTCATAGTCTAAATATGAAGCAATTCATCCAGCATATATGACAGAGAGTCAGTGGACTTAAAGAAGAATGAAATATATTCCAAGCAACAGATAAAAGTAAACTTTTTATATACAAGATATATATGCCAGCCTATTATATTTCCTATAAACATTATCATCCCAGGCTGTTGTCTGTCATTTTATTTTGACAATTTCTCATGTATAAGAGATTTTGTGAAAACTTTTTCTTGTAATTAAATCTTTTTTCCTTTATGATTTCTTCTATCACATCTAAACTTAAATCAGGGTTTTTTTAAAATAAATGTTCAACTCTCCTTTCTTCAAAGAGCTCTTTTTTCTTAATATTGAACTTCATTCTTGTTTTTTTACCTGAGCTCTTCTTTTTCATTAAGCTTTTCAAAATGACAACAGCTTGATTATAAATAAAAATAGTTGTTCTAAAATTCAAACAATTGTTTAAACACACACGCACACAAAAGAAAATAAATTAAAAATCACTCAATATCCTCCCATAGTTACCCACTAATTTTTGGTGAATATCTTGACAAATAAGTACATACATGTTCACATACCCAATTTTTCACAAATAGTACACTATATCATATTCAGGGTGCCTGGAATGCACAACTCCAGGAAGCAGCAATCACCCTGGTTTCTATACAAAAGGTGTTCCAAAGAGACCAGCTCTGGGGCCCCGAGTTACATGAATTCAAGGCAGCAGCTCTCACCTGTAACAGGCCTTTTATTGGATATTCAATGGACACAGATGTACATGTCAACAAATATGTATTTGCATTATCATTCTTAATATTCTAAATTACACAATATTCTAATGAATGGGCAGCCTGTGTTTTATTTAACCAAAACATTAGTGATGGACATTTAATTCCCAATATTTGCTACTAGAAATGCCTTGATGATCCACCTCCTGCTTTACTTACGCTCTCAATTTTTTGTGTGTCCCAATTCCTCTAGGACCTCAGTTCATCAACTTAACCTATCTCACTTAAGTGTCTCCTGGTTCTCCTGCTACCTGCTCCTTATTCTCAGCCAAACAACTTGCTTGCCACAGCAGCACTAGAAGTCCTTTTCTTGACCTTGCCTCCCTCTCAGCGTAACGCTCCCTTTGTCCCCAACTCTTCACTGTATATTTTCTGAAGTGAGCAACCCACACACGCTGCTTGCACTTCCTCACTTCCAGTCCACACCTTGACGTGACGCAATCTGACTTCAGCATGCCCCTAGTGACACTTCTTTCTCTGCCAAATCCAGTGAATTCTACAACCTTCTATTTCTTGACCTCCGCCACAATGACTCTGTCAATGACATTTCGACATCAGAGTCACCTGAAGGTATTTTCAAAGATATCAATTCCAGTGGCCCACCCTGAAATGTCCTCCTATCACATCTGGCATCCTGTATCTTTGTCTGTAAAGATATAATCTGTATTTCTAACATTTTCCCCAGGTAACTGTAATATGCAGCCAGGTTTGGGAACCACTGGACACAATCTCTGAAACTCTTCTGGCATTCAATCCCATTGTCTCTATTTTACCCTGGTTCCTCTGAGATCTGAAAGTCTTTTCTCAACCTCATTCCCAGGAACCTCTTCTTCTCGTTCCCCTGAACGTTGTATTCCCTAGCTTGGCTTTCATATTTTTCCCAATCTACAATCTAACAGAGGAGATAAATTTATTATCATTTAATGAAAATTGTTCCCAAATCTACATCTCGACCTCTTTTGAGCTTTAAATATATTATTTCTAAATGCCAAAGAGAAACTTCTACCCAGATATAACACAGAAAAGTCAAACTCAACCTGTCCATTGAAAGGAATAATTAGCCACAGGTCAAACCAAGTTACAAACCTTAGAGTCAAACATCAACTCCTACTCTTTCTTCTGACAGCCAGCCAGCAGATCCATCAGTTTCATCTCTGAATCCTCTCTCAAACCCATCCCTTCCTTGACCCACATACACTACACCTAGTCAAATCTCTTCATCTCTCACCAGTCTAACTGGTCTGTTTCTCTCTAGTCTCTGGACTTAGGCTTTCTGGAGTTATACCTGGCTTCATTAAATCTTTGCCATATGATCTTAGAAAGTCACTTAATCTTTCTAAACCAGTTTGTGCAACTGGTGATAACAGTGCCTTTCCTCATTGGGCTGAGAAGGAATTTAGTAAGATAATATGTGTAAAGCCCCTTCCACAGTGCCCGGGTAGAATAAGCTATAAACATATAAGAGGGAAGAGTACAAATTCACAGTACACTTGCAGCTCTTCACAATCTACTCTCCAATGTCTTCACCCTCCATAATCCCCAGTTCACCTAAGGTTTCAAGCCTTAACAATAATTATATCAATATGTATTACATATAGTAACATATTATATGACATTATTATATAATATTATATAGTATATATTCTATGATGCATACACATTATATATATGTATTTCATATGTAATATAATACTCATATTATTGATTGTAGCTAATAGTTATTGAGCCTTGTTCTAAGGACTTTACACTCATTTAATCCACAGAAGAACCCAATGAAATAAACAGTACTTCACAGTACTATTCCCCACTTCACAGAGGAGAAAGTTAACACACAGAAAGGTTCACGTGATGAGCTGGTAGATCAAAAAGCCTTGTGACTTTCAGTTATAATATTCTACCTGTAATGTTATTTTCTACCTGGAAAAACCAAATTCATCCTTCAAGGCCTCACTCAAACATCACTTGCATTCAAACAGGCAGAATTAACTACTTCCCCATCTATGCTCCCGTAAGTTTGTTCACAGGCTAATATACTCTCTACAGTATTTTAGAATGATAGCTACCTTCCCAACCTGACTGAGTACAACTATCTTATTCATTTTTAAAACTAGGACAGTGCCTGGCAAGGTGTAGGCTCTCTACAAATATTTGGAAGTTTCATTAAAAGTTGAAGTTAAAAAGAAAACATAAAAATTTTTATTATTTACAAAGAGTCGTTAGGAGAGCAATTTTAGAAACCTAAAACAATACAAAGTATTTAGAACAAATTTCCTATCATTTTTTATTTAAAAATTACATACCCAATTTTACAGATCCTCCAAAAAGTGAACCTTTATCAAAAGCATCCTTCCAGGTAAATGTCAAGCAGATCTTGATAACAAGAGAAAAAAAAGAAAAGAAATTCATGTTACCTTCCTGGATCTCATTAAATATTAAGTCTCTTTCAAAGAAAAATCCACAGTGAAGAAAAGGACAAAAGCTTCAACCCATCTAAAATACTATCTTCTCTAACCAACCAATTCCTTTTCCTTTTTGTGGACCATAAAATTTTCTTTTTTGAAAGTAAGATACTGGCACTAGGATATTTCAAATGGTCATTCTGCCTCAGTAACTGAATACATACTGTCTTCTTCAGAAAACACAATCTTACTCATCTTTACAAACACACAATGGCTTGAACAGAACAGATACTTAATAACGATCATCAAATAAGCCAAGAGAAGTAAAGGCAACAAAGTAAGCTCTACAGGTTTCCTAGAAGATAAAATTTAAAACTATTCCATGATGACAAAAGTAGGAGAATGGTTACCTTTCCAGGATAAAATGAGACAACATTTTATTTCTTGATTTGGGTGGTGGTTATACACATATATTCACTTTCTGAAGATTCAAGCTATACACATAATACTGTTCACTTTTATGTATGTATGTTGTGCACGAATAAAAAGTTTACTTAATTAAAAACTGCATCTCACTCTACTCTAAAATATTCCACACATGAAGGTTAAAAAGAACTTAGCCTCTTTTAAATTATGTATTGCAATCCAATACAAAATTTTTCAATTCTAGATTAGAGAAATTTTCAGTACACACAAAACTATAGAGAATAACACAAGGAACTCCCATACACCCATCAGCAGTTTTAGCCTTTTGCCCTTCTTGGTTCATCTACCCTCACTTCCCAACCCCAACCCCAACCCCAATACACACATACTTTTTCTCCTGGAGTATTTTAAAGCAAATCTTACCATATTATTTGACTGGTAAAAACTTTAGTACAAGAATGTTTAAAGTATTTTGTATAAACTATTTTAAAATTTAGAAATGCCACACAAATTAAAAACTTTTAACAAGTCTCCCAAATAAAACTGTTAAGAAATCATCAGCATTTTCAATATCTAGCCTTTAAGAGAAAGTAAGATTGACATTCTTATAGTGTAACATCTAATCATAGTATTTGCAAATTCATATGCAAATATAACTTGTGCAAATAATTTTTAAAGCACATAAAATGAGATTAGTACTTCCTGAATCATACAGTTTCCTTCTTTATTCTGTAAAAACCAAAGGAAAGGGCACCACAGATTATATTAGTCAAAAGAGCCTACTGATTAAAAACTACAAGAAAAAAAATGCAGTCCAATGCACTAAATGAGCCCAGAAGTGACTGAGGAATGGCACGAATAGAATTTCCAAGAGACTCTTTACAATGGGCTTAAAAGTTTCTAATTTGTATTTTAAAAGTCTCATAAAAACCTAGGGATAGTGAAGAGGCACGATTTATTTTAATAAAATACCATGGGTAGGAGGAAATGAGTGATTTACCATTATCATATAACTTCAAAAACAAATTAAAATTAATGACTTACCTGGTTTTCAGAAAATGGGAATTTGGGTTCAATGGAACAGATCTGATCATAGTATCTAAAAAACAGAGCAAATTCGTTTATTTTTGTTTTTGTTTCCCTTGACTGAGGAGACATATTCAAAAAAATATTACAAAGGCTCATGTCAAACAGCGTACTATGTTTTCTTGTAGAAGTTTTATGGTTTCAAGTCTTACATTTAAAAGTCTTTAATCCATTTTGAATTTATTTTTGTGCATGGTGTGAGAAAGTAGTCCAGTTTTCCCAACACCATTTATTGAAGAGGCTGTCTTTTCCTTACTGCATAGGAGATTAAGAGGTATAAATGTCCTGTTGCAAAATAAATGAGTTACGAATATGGAATGTACAATGTGGGGAATATGGTCAATAATTATGTAATATCTTTGTATGGTGATAGATGGCATCTAGACTTGTGGTGATTATTTTGAAATGTACCAAAATATCAAATCACTATGTTGTGTGACAGAAACTAACATAGTATTGTAGGTCAATTATATTCCAAAAACAAACAAACAAACAAAACATAGAAACAGAGATCAGATGTGTGGTTACCAGAGGTGGGGGGCTGAGGGGACTGGGAACTGGATGAAAGCAGTCAACAGGTACAAACTTCCAGTTACAAGATAAGTAAGTACTAGGGATTGTCAAGTACAACATGATAAATATAATGAACACTGCTGTGCGTTCTATATGAAAGTTAAGAGAGTAAATCCTAAGAGTTCTCATCACAAGGAAAAGAAAATTTTTTTCTATTTCTTTAATATTGTATCTATATGAGATGATGGATACTCACTAAACTTATTGTGGTCATCATTTCATGATGCATATAAGTCAAATCATTATGCTGTACACCTTAAACTTATACAGTGCTATGTGCCAATTATATCTCAATAAAACAGGAAGAAAAAAAGAACCATAAAAATTAATTAATTAATTAAATATAAAAACCGGTCAAAATTTAAAATTACCAAAGCTAAATATTACACACATTTATGTAAATACAACTGGAGTATACTAAAATTATGCGTGCTAACTTTGAATGGCCCACAAATCAATTTCAATCAGCCATTTTAAAGTTAATTAACGTAGTCTTTTTTTTTTTTAATTTATTTATTTGGTTGCACCGGGTCTTAGTTGCGGCATGCATGTGGGATCTAGTTCCCTGACCAGGGATCGAACCCAGGCCCCCTGCACTGGGAGCGCAGCACCTTATCCACTGCGCCACCAGGGAAGTCCCACGCAGTCTTTTAATGTGTAAACCTGTATCTAAAATGCATGCAATGAAAAAACTGTCAACAAAAAACTCTTACCACCAAAGAAAAATACTTATCAACTATTACTGGCTAAAAGCAAACTAATATCTGCCTAGGTAACCAATGTATATCTTAAAATACTATTTCTGGGGCTTCCCTGGTGGCGCAGTGGTTGAGAGTCTGCCTGCTAATGCAGGGGACACGGGTTCGAACCCTGGCCTGGGAGGATCCCACATGCCGCGGAGCAGCTAGGCCCATGAGCCACAACTACTGAGCCTGCGCGTCTGGAGCCTGTGCTCCGCAACAAGAGAGGCCGCGACAGTGAGAAGCCCGCGCACCGCGATGAAGAGTGGCCCCCGCTTGCCGCAACTAGAGAAAGCCCTCGCACAGAAACGAAGACCCAACACAGCCAAAAATAAATAAATAAATTAATTTAAAAAAAAAAAAAAACCCAAATGAGTTTAAAAAAAAATACTATTTCTTATTAAGATAACTTTATATCCATTGGGCAGATTAACACCTCTGGTAAACTACTAATTAAAAACAGGTTTACCAACTTTCCCATATGATTTGGGTATGTCCTCTCCTGTCCATCTCCACCACTGCTACACAGTCAACACTTCCACTCTCCCTTGAAAGTAAACTAATCCAAAAGTTCCCTAGCCAATCGCCCTGTCTCCTCTTCTCCTTTCTCATTCTCTTCAATGTGTTCTCCACACAGCAGCCAGAATGATTATCAAACATGAGGCAGTCTTCCCCTATCAGGCTGACCTCTGAGCTAGCCAGGGGTTTGGGGGGGTGTCCAAGGCCAAGCTTTCTAACTGGCCTGTAATCTTTCTTCCTTCCCTTATCACCTCCCTGCTCCTGCACCCCCATCACCACGGTTCTTTGCAATTGTTATTTCTGAGGCCAAGTTTTCCAGAGGGGTGGGAGCAACATGTCAGAGATCAAGTTTGGGGCTGCCACGGCCACAGGTTTGGTTACACAGAGGAAGAATTGAGCAATTAGGCAAATACAATGAAGATAATGGGAGTCAGGCTTCTTACTACCAGAGAAAGGAGTTACAAACATGGGAAGGTAGACAGCTAGAAGAAACGCTGGCTTTGGATTGGAACTGGAGGTAACAGTGTGAACTCATTTTTTAATACAATGTAATACAGATACAAAAAGAGGTATAAATGTGTGTGTATTTCCTAAGTGTATATGCTGAGAGGTCCTAGAAGCAATAATACCTAAGTAGCAATAAGCACACCTAGAGGCCAGATAAATAATACTATGCATTAAACGGAGCCAGTCCTTAGAGAAATTGCTGGCTCCATGGCTGCAACTGAGAAAATTCAAGCGCCAAGCCTAAAACAACTAGCTATGCTAGGAAGTTAAGGACTCAAAAAATGATGAGGATATGTCAGAAGAACACAGGAACTAGCTTTAAGCAGTTTCTACTAGCCAAGTCCAGAATAATTCAAATAAGTAACAAATCATAACCCATGGAGGAAAATAAGAACACCATTCTAAAGTAAACAAAACAAACAGGTGAATAGGGAAAGCTCTACTCTACTGTACAATGCCAACTAATAAATCTAGAAGAAACGATGAAGTGAGAAAAGTCACCATTTGGCATCTTTCATAATATAATATCTGATTCAGGTAAAATCATTAATGGAATCTAAAACACGAAAGTTTGATGGAAACAGGATATTACAAAGTCTCAAAGTACCTCCCCACAAAATACTAAGTAGTATAACTTATTAACTGTAAGGCCAAAAAATCTGGCAGACAGCATCTTAACAAAGTGATAAAAGTTAAACATTATCAGCAATGGGACAAATCAACCTCGTGTTTTTCCTAATATGCACTAAAAAGAACACAGCATCACTTGGGTGGTACTAGAGCCCCAAAATGCATAAAACACAAGAAAATATGAGGCAAGCCCTTATTAAGGGACATTCTACAAAGTAAGTAGCCTGTACTCTTCAAAAATGCCAACATCATGAACGACAAGGAAAAACTGAGGAACTATTCCAGAATGAAGGAGACTAAAAAGGCAATTAAATGCAATGCAAGATCTGGGATTAGATCCTGGACCTGTAAACAACATTACTGGGAAAATCAGCAAAATCTGAATAAGTTTTGTAGATTAAATGGTAATATTCAATCAATGTTAATTTCCTTATTTTGAAAGCTGTACTGTGGTTATGTACGAGAGTATTCTTGGATTCCCATTATACTTATAATTACATCCAAAACATTTGACATAATTCATCATTCAACTCTCCAGCCTCAACTCAGAATATTCACTACACATTCTATGCACTAAAATTCTATGCTCTCTCCTGGCTAAGGGCCTTCACCCATTTTTTTCCCCCATACCTGGAAATTTTCCCATCACAATTTCCCATTTTTCTTGTCCTCATTCATTCACTCATTCAACAAACATAAACTACAGGTTTACTATGCACCAAACACAGTTCTAGGACATAGGAATTCAGCAGAACATAAGCATTTAAAAATTTGCACCCTTGTAAAGCTTACTTTTTGAGGGGGAGACAAAACAAGATAAAGTAAAAATGTACTAAAGTAGATAGTGCTAAGTGCAATGGCACTTAAAGAAGTGAGAGAGATACGGTATGTGTATGGGGTGAGGTGAGAAGGCTGTAGTTTTTTCAGATAACATGGTCATTTGACTACATAAAAGTAAAAAATAAAAAATTTTAAAACATCATGGGGGCTTCCCTGGTGGCGCAGTGCTTAAGAATCCACCTGTCAATGCAGGGGACACGGGTTCAAGCCCTGGTGCGGGAAGATCCCACATGCCGCGGAGCAACTAAGCCCATGTGTCACAACTACTGAGCCTGCACTCTAGAGCCCACGAGCCACAACTACTGAGCCCATGTGCCACAACTACTGAAGCCCGTGCGCCTAGACCCCACGCTCCACAACAAGACAAGCCACCACAATGAGAAGCCCGCGCACCGCAACGAAGAGTAGCCCCCGCTCACCACAACTGGAGAAAGCCCATGCACAGCAACGAAGACCCAAGGCAGCCAAAAGTAAATAAATAAAATAAATAATTTTTTTTTAACAATCATGAATAATAGAGAGGGCATGAAGGAAGTGATGGGATGTGAGGGAAAAGCATTACCAGTCAAGGGAAGAGCAAGTGCCAAAAACCTGAGACCAGAGTATGCCTGAAAAGATCTCTGCCATGATAAGGAGGCATATGGCCAGAGAGCGAGCACTGGAGAAAATAGTGGGAGATTAAATCAAGGAAGTAATGATGCCTTGAGTACAACTTGTAAGACTTTTGGCTTCTACTATAGAGTAAGAGGAGGAACCATCCAGAGGGTTTGGACAAGAGTAACACGAGCTAATCCATTTTCACAGAGTCACCCTGGCTGCTATGTAGAAAACTGACTCGCAGGTGTGCCAGGGCAGAAGTAGAGACAAGTCAGGAAGCTATTGCAGTAATCCAGTAAACAGATGATCCACGGTGGTGGCAGAAATGATAGAGCCACTCAATCTCACTCCTTTTCTAAATTAGTTCCTCTCTCCATTTATAATCTTAGGCCCCTGAATTTTTCCTTCACAGAACTTACCACAGTTGGTAATATATTTATTTGCGGGACTTTGTTTAATGTCTTTTCTCTCAAAGGATTGTAACAGAAACTGGGTCAATTTGCTCAGTTTCATTGCTAGCTCCAAACAAATGAATCAGTAAAATACAAAGTTTTTAAAAAGCAACTTTTTTTAATCTCTGAAAAGTAACACCTGAGATTCTCTGTTTTGGGAATAAACAGGAGCTACCAAAAAACGTGTCCATAAGGAGAGACTAGCAAGTACCAAGACCCTGAGGCAACAATGTGCAAGGAGGCCGACAGGGTTATAGAGCAGGGACTGGCACACTTTTTCTGAAAAGGGCTATTCTAGGCTTTGCCAAAAAAAAGGCAAAATTAAGGATAAAATGTAGGTACTTGTTATAACAAGAGAGAAAACTCCTGCCCTGCCCTGTGCGCTTGTTACCTGGGTTGGGCCATCTCAGATCGTGGGTACACTAAGTACACAGTTATCTAATTGCCATTAGCTGGAGACGTTCTCCGGGGGAAGAGGATCCAGTCTGGTGGCAAGAAGCCCAGGGGAGGGAGGTGAGTAGTGGCTAATACAGTCCGTTTCACTCTCTGCCCCAGTGACACTCAAATATCGGCACGCCCTTCTCTCCTGCCAGAGAGTCCAGCCATCTCAACTTGGGCGGCTGGTACAGCTGGCAGGAGAGAGGGCAATTTGCTGCGTCACCAAGTCCCGGTGTGAGATTACACCATTCACTGCCAAGCAGAAAACCCAACGTGTAGGGCACTTGAGCAAGCCCTGGCAGCAGTGAGGCATGGCTATTGGCCAGAGAGGCAAACACTTGGAATAAAGGGGAGGATGGGGCAGAGGGGAGCACCCCAGCTAGCTCTCCAAGGCTCACAACGCTAGAGTGGTGCCCTGGACCATACGAAAACAGGCAGCTGGGCAGGCCTTAGTTTGCCGACCTCTGCTCTACAGACAGCAAGGAAGGAAGTAGGAGGAAATGAAGCTACTTGCTCTGCAAGTGAATCAGGCAAAAAAGAAACGCTAAATAGAATGTACTAAAATTTTATACCTACCCTATTTATTCCAAAGCTTTTGGGGTCAACTCTCAAAACTTATGTGGGGTAGCAGTGCGTGTATATCCTACATTTAAATGACTAGAAGATACGCAATGGAATCTTCAAAGTAAAATAGCTGTCTTAAGGCAGGTTAAATAATATGAAATATAAGTATGAAAAAATGAAATATAAGTACTGTACAACAGTCACTGGAAATCAATAATATCTGACTTCATAATATGGAGTAAACTCCAACAAAGAGACCAACTAATGCTTTTCAAAAGAAAATAGCCATTGCTAACTGCAGGTACCACAGGGAAAATGCTGTTCCTACAGTACGAAGTACAGTAAGCAATTCCACCACATACGACCCTCATAGTTCAGCCTAATTCTCAGTTATCAAAGCTCTCTAGAGAGGGAACAACAGTAGATCAAGAGAATCTACCACACCCCTCTCTTTATCATTTAAATATGCTATACTCAATCAGCAGATTCTATCCCAGTGTATACCTCTAACAAATTAGACCTAGGCGCAGTGGTTGAGAGTCTGCCTGCCAATGCAGGGGACACGGGTTCGAGCCCTGGTCTAGGAGGATCCCACATGCTGCGGAGCAACTGGGCCCGTGAGCCACAATTACTGAGCCTGCGCGTCTGGAGCCTATGCTCCGCAAGAAGAGAGGCCGCGATGGTGAGAGGCCCGCGCACCGCGATGAAGAGTGGCCCCCACTTGCCACAACTGGAGAAAGCCCTCACACAGAAATGAAGACCCAACACAGCCATAAATAAATAAATAAATAAATAAAAATTAAAAAAAAAAAAAAGAATTATTGAGGTAGCCCAAATGATTTCATTTAAAAAAAAAAAAAAAAAAAAAAATTAGACCTAGGCTGCAAGTTTTCCACAAGTGGGGAGAGGGAAAGCCAGTATGCTACACCAGAGTACTGGCGTAGCAAAAAAAAAAAGAAGAATCTGTACCGTTAAAGATTTTATTTTAAAAATAAGTAAAAAAAAAAAAAAAAATTAATTAACTATAACATCCTAAACATAAAAAGGTAAGTCAGACAGCCCTGAGTTTGAATCCCAACTCCACCAACTCTTAGCTGTGTGACTGCATGCAAGTTACTCAACCTCTCTAAAGCCTTCCTAAAGTGAGGGCAAAACCTCATTTAATTTAAGCATGAGGGACAAATGATACAATACATACTCAAAGCTTAAAATACTGCCTGGACACACTGCACATGTTGGAAAAACGGTAGCTACAGATTCTTATTTTACAACTATTCAAAAGTATTTTACATGTTCTCCAGTATTTCATAAAACTCAATCACTTTAGAGCACATATCTAAGAACTCAACGTTTAAAATCTCACGGGGAAATAAAAAGGAAATGAATATATTTCTTTTAATATACCAATGATAGGTACAGGACAAATTCCCATTAGAAATTCTAGTTTTAAAGTTTTTTTTAGGGGGAAGGTGTGAAGACGGAGAACAACCAATCCACGTTAGGCAAAGTGATACTGCAACGCAAATTCACGTAACCCATCCAGCTCCAGCCAGTATTGAGGGCTGGGCAACTCCCAGCCCACCAACCAGAGACAGAAACAAGAGAGCTGGGCCAGATATTGATCACAGTTAACAGATGCCTCCTGAACCTTATTTTCACACTTCTTTCTTTGCCCAATGTACCTCATGAAGAATCACTAATGAAGTACTACTGCAGCAGATTATGGCAGAAAGTAAATAGTCAGGGAGTCAAGAAGTCAAGATCTTAGTCTAACTCCACCACAAAGCTAGCTGCGTGGCTTAAACCTCCTGTGTGCAGAAGATTCTGAGAGAAGATTCTCTCTAGGGTTACAAAGAATGAAAAAAGTCCTGACAAGCTATTTTATTTATTAAACATTAGAAAAGTCAGAACACAGAAAAGCAGAGATTTTCAATTTTCCTTTAAATTTTCAAGTTCATTCATTTATGCAGAATAAAATTACTGAGCCAATTTAAGGTCTGGCTACTACAGATACTCCTTGAGACCAAGGGTCAGGTATTATATATCTTTATATTCCCCACACTATTTTATTAACAAATTGTAGCAACGTCTTTAGGGCTAATATTATCTCAATATCTTAAGCAACAATCAGAATGTAAGCAACAGCTTGAGAAGTAAAACGGAACAGCAATATTTTCTTTCTTGATCTGTAAAACACTAGTGCTGGGATAAAATTTCAGAAATTATGAAACTAATTCCATCAACTTTATTTTACAAATGAAAAAGATACTACCATAATGCAGCAAACTAAATATTAGCCCACAAAAAAGTGACACACAAATCTATTTAGAAATTTTACAAAATCTACATAAAGGACTCGAGTTAAAGAAAACTAAAATTACAAACTATGAAAAAATATCAACAAGAATACTATATACCAGGGACTTCCCTGGTGGCACAGTGGTTAAGAATACACCTGCCAATGCAGGGTACACAGGTTCGAGCCCTGCTCCGGGAAGATCCCACATGCCACGGAGCAACTAAGCCCATGCGCCACAACTACTGAGCCTATGCTCTAGAGCCCACAAGTCACAACTACTGAAGCCTGTGTGCCACAACTACTGAGCCCGCGTGCCTAGAGCCCGTGCTCTGCAACAAGAGAAGCCACTGCAATGAGAAGCCCACGCACTGCAACGAAGAGTAGCCCCGCTTGACGCAACTAGAGAAAGCCCGGGCACAGCAACAAAGACCCAACGCAGCGAAAAATAAAATAAATAAATTTATTAAAAAAAAAAAAAAGACACATACACCCCAATGTTCATTGCAGCACTATTTACAATAGCCAGGACATGGAAGCAACCTAAATATCCATCAACAGAGGAATGGATAAAGAAGATGTGGTATAATATATATATATATATACACACACACACACACACACACACACACACACACCACACACAATGGAATACTACTCAGCCATAAAAAGGAACGAAATTGGGTCATCTGTAGAGACGTGGATGGACCTAGAGATAGTCATACAGAGTGAAGTAAGTCAGAAAGAGCAAAACAAATATTGTATATTAACGCATATATGTGCAATTTAAAAAAATGGTATAGATGATCTTATTTGCAAAGCAGAGACACAGACACAGAGAACAAACATATGGATACGGGGAGGGGGATGAATTGGGAGACGGGGAGTGACATATATACACTATTGATACTATGTATAAAATAGATAACTAATGAGAACCTACTGTATAGCACAGGGAACTACTCAATGCTCTGTGGTGACCTAAATGGGAAGGAAATCCAAAAAAGAGGGGATATATGTATACGTACAGCTGATTCGCTTTGCTGTACAGTAGAAACTAACACAACGCTGTAAAGCGAGAATACTCTGATAAAAATTTTTTTAAAAAAATTCCTTTACCTATCCTACCCTTCTATTAGATGTGGACACACATAATGGCCAATAACGTATGAGCAGGGTATTCCGGGGCAGTTTCCAGGAAACATCCTGGAGGCTGAGCCCTCTGCCTCCTTTCTCCCCCCCTCCATCCTCCTAAAACTTGGGTATGACTGCTATCTGGACCTTGAGAGCAAGGACTCTAGGTTTTACAGAGCAGATCACTGCAGGAGCCAGAGCCTGAGCCTGATGAACTTCACAGAACCACTACACCAGCCCTAGGCTACCAGAACTACCCATCCACCAACTTTCCACACGGAGTAAAATCATAATTTTTTTTTAATTTATTTTTTGGCTGTGTTGGGTCTTCATTGCTGCACACAGGCTTTCTCTAGTTGCAACGAGCGTGGGCTACTCTTCGTTGCGGTGCACAAGCTTCTCATTGCAGTGGTTTCTCTTGTTGCGGAGCACTGGGCTCTAGGCATGCAGGCTTCAGTAGTTGCAGCATGTGGGCTCAGTAATTCAGGCACGTGGGCCCTAGAGCACATGGGCTTCACTAGTTGTGGCGTGCGGGCTCAGTAGTTGTGGTGCATGGGCTTAGTTGCTCCACAACATGTGGGATCTTCCCAGACCGGGGATCGAACCCATGTCCCCTGCACTGGCAGGCAGATTCTTAACCACTGAGCCACGAGGGAAGCCCTAAAATCATAATTTAACTCACTGATAATTTGAGATCTACCACACACAGATGACTTCACCCCTAACACAGCAACATAAATAATATAAAACTAAAACAGATAATATAAAAAACTGCATACATGACTGTTGAGATCCTCAACTTCCATTCCCCCTGACCAAATTTCAGAAAGCTGACAACCAGGCTTTTTCATGGAAGGAGACTGGAAGCTTTCTCTCTAAAGAAACTAATCACAACAAAAGACATGGAAGCTGGTATCTGGAGCTTCCCCCTTCCCCCCAAAAAACCCAGCAGGGTTCCCATCTGATCACCCAGTGTAAAATTCACTATTTACCAAGGCTCTCCTAATCAATTTGTAGTTAAAGTCACTTTACAAAGGATGACACTCACTCTTAATATTATAACTCATAAATGTATATTTTAGGAAATTTTAATAGGTCATCTAGAAGTTAGTAACAATAA
This sequence comes from Eubalaena glacialis, assembly GCF_028564815.1. Taxonomy (NCBI): domain Eukaryota; kingdom Metazoa; phylum Chordata; class Mammalia; order Artiodactyla; family Balaenidae; genus Eubalaena; species Eubalaena glacialis. The sequence continues at coordinate 61,437,205 of NC_083722.1, read as the reverse complement.
AAAGGCAAGTCACTGTACCTATATGTAGAGCTGTGTATCAGTACTTACCAAGCTAGCTTCTATTCTTTAGGAATTAGATTAAACCCTCTTTTTTTAAAATTTTATTTAAAAGTTCATTAAGTTTAAAATATGTAAATTGATGTTCAGTTTACACAATTATCACAATATAATTATTAAAAGTAAGATAATCTGCTTGATTGGATGAACACCCCACAATTGTTTGATTTTTACATCACGTATACCAAAGGTACTTTTGTACACACCTCCATTTATTAGACTGTACTAATATCTATTAGTTTACTCTAACTCTCCTAGAACAACAAGAAGTAAAAAAAGGGTAGTTGTTGAACAAATGTGCTAACAGCATAATACAGATGACTAAAGAAACACAGTTTCAAAGAGACTATCTCCTCAACAGCCCTAGAACCTAGGAACAGTTCTCACATTTACACCTTGGAAAAGACTAAAGGAATGAACAAATGAATGAAGTTTTAAACTTCACAGAACCACTACTCACTATTCTCTCATCTTTTAGTCTCTGAAGACTACACACCCTTAAGGGCTGAGACCAAACCTAATGTATTCATGTGTACACTATACCACAACCCATGCTTTTTTAATACTACTAATGAAAAATCGTCACTGAATGCTACTCATGTCTACATAAGAATTGTATTGGAGATTTTTTTTAAGTATGTTAATTCTAAAGAATGGCTAAGTATTCATACGTTAAAATTTTTTTCATATGTTTCTTTTTTTTTAATTTTTAAATTTTATTTATTTATTTTTGGCTGCGTTGGGTCTTTGTTGCTGCGCGTGGGCTTTCTCTAGTTGCGGCGAGTGGGAGCTACTCTTTGCTGTGGTGTGCGGGCTTCTTATTGCAGTGGTTGCTCTTGCTGCGGAGGATGGGCTCTAGGCGCATGGGCTTCAGTAGTTGTGGCACGCAGGCTCAGTAGTTGTGGCTCATGGGCTCTAGAACACAAGCTCTGTAGTTGTGGCGCACGGGCTTAGTTGCTCCGTGGCATGTGGGATCTTCCCGGACTAGGGCTCGAACCCGTGTCCCCTGTATTGGCAGGCAGATTCTTAACCACTGCACCACCAGGGAAGCCCTAGCTTTTTAAAAAGCTTATACTAAGTATCAAGCTAGTGATCTTTGCAACCCAACAGTCTTATCTTTAAAACTGACACCAAGGGGCCATCATCTCTCTAAGCGATCTATTCAGTATCCTCCTTCTGGAGAACCAGCTCTTCCCCAGTCCATACTAATATTATTTTAATCCATGCTGGGCTTCCCTGGTGGCGCAGTGGTTGAGAATCTGCCTGCCAATGCAGGGGACACAGGTTCGAGCCCTGGTCTGGGAAGATCCCACATGCCGCGGAGCAACTAGGCCCGTGAGCCACAATTACTGAGCCTGCGCGTCTGGAGCCTGTGCTCCGCAACAAGAGAGGCCGCGATAATGAGAGGCCCGCGCACCGCGATGAAGAGTGGCCCCCACTTGCTGCAACTAGAGAAAGCCCTCGCACAGAAAACGAAGACCCAACATAGCCATAAATAAATAAATAAATTTTTTAAAAAGGTTTGAATCCATGATGCATGGAGAAATTAAACCAGCAGAATGACTCAGACAAGGGCAATTAAATTAGGCCATTTCCCACCATCATACATGGGCACAAGCCAACCCAATCAGAGGCCTCCATGGACTTTCACCAGGGTGTAGGAGAAAAGCACTCTTACCTAAGATCCTGAAGGTTAAGACCACTGTAATTACAGGAGTGCCAAGATCCTGAGTGTTAAGACCACTGTAATTACAGGAGAGCCAGTGGCCATCTCTCCCAATAGAGAAACAAAGCTCTCCTAAGAGGTAATCATTATGGAGGCAGGATGATCTCCTGGAATGCCTAAAGATAAGGAAGCAATATTCCTTGACTTTTCAGTTACTAAGCTAGTTTAACCTGAGCTGCTCCTACCTGCATCCTAATACAGCTGTGTCTTTTCTGTGAAACAAGGAGAATATGTTACACATAGGAAATCAGATCATTAACAAGATGGGCCAAAGAAATTTTTTTAACTATAAAGTGCTATAAAAATGTTCTGCCATCCTAACTAGAAAGAACTACAAAAGGAACTCTCCTTAAATACAGCCTGAGCTCAATAAACATTTGCTAAGATAACAAATTTACTCCAATATCTGCATACCTGTTTGTGAACAAACTGATTAAAAGCAACCTATCTTGAACGTTAATGTCACTCAAGTTTAATTTCAAACAATGGCAGCTCCTAACCTATGGAGTTCTCCATTTGTCGTTCGGTTACGATGAACCTAGGAAGATGGCTCATTCCGAAGTGGACAGTGTAGTAAGTAATAAACATGGGTTCCAGTGTTCCAATTCTGCCACTTCCCTCAAGCAAGTACGATTACGAAATCCAAACCTGGCCAAGAAAGTTTTGCAGTGATGCAAAAACGGGGGAAGGGAGGAGTCTCAGAGACCCCCTCCCCCCACCAAAAAGTGAAGAAAACCAGTTCTGGGTAAATGTGGCACGAGAGAGCAGTACGTGGCAGACCGACCGAGCCTCGGTGGACCAAGGGCTAGGGCGGGCAGCTAGGGGAAGCGGGTCGGGTCCCCGCGGCCTTCAAGGCCGCTCCTGTTCAGCAGGAAGGAATGCAGACCACACCTACGCGCCCGGCCAAGCAGGGGCAGGGCGGCCGGCCCGGGCCGTGGGTGTGAAGTAGGGAGGCAGGAAGAGCGGAGGAAGCAAGAAGAGCTGCAGGCCGCCGACGGCCTCCCCCCGCCCGGCCCCAGGCCCACCTCAGCAGCGTCTCGAGCGCGCCCTCGTGCTTGTCCAACGGGCGGCCGAGCGCGGCGCGGCGCAGCTTGCTGAGCTCCTCCGCCGCGCGGCAGTACTGGGCCTGCTCCTCCCCGCCGCTCGGGTACGTCTGCTGGATGAACTTCACCAGCGGCTTGGCCAGGTCCACCTCCGAGGTCTTCTTCAGCTGCACTGAGACGAACGTCGCCATGGCGAGCGCCTCGGCCGCCCTTCGGGCCAAAGGGACCGCGGGACGGCGACGAAGGCCGAGGCGCGCGGGGTACCGGACGAGCGGACTGACTGGCTGACAGAGCTCCGCTCAGCCTGCGTTTCGGATCCGGCCACTTCCGGGAGCTCTCGCGCAGGCGCAGTCGGCGCGCCGCCTGCGGTCACGTGAGGGAGTCCGGGCGCCGGCGCTGCTCACCTGGGCCCCCACTCTGCCTGCGCCCAGACTTACGGCGCCGGCTTTCTCCACAGGCGGAATTTTCTCATTCCTCCGTACTTCCTCGGCAGGTGGGCAGAGTGCTTTCACGTAAAGATAACTCTTCCTCCGCTCTAACAATTTCCCGGGGAAGGACTCCTGTTACTGCCACGTGTGCGAGTTTGCAGCCACCTGTCCAAGACCTGGCAGCCTCAGGGTTATTGTGACCTATGGTAATTCATTCAGCGGGCTGCTGTGTATGAATACTGTGTGCACAGTGAGCCGAGTAGGCAAGGTCCTGGCTATTGTGCAGCTTAATGTCAGGTAAGGACACAGATATTAAGGTGGACCAAAAAAGTATCTTGGTACAAAAAGCAAGGTGCTTGGCATGTAGGGTATGAGGGTCCCTCGAAAGAACCTAGTTTAAACAATAATAATTATTAAATAATTAGTGAAGGCTTTTCTGAGGAGGTGAACTTTAAGAGACCTGCAGTTTGAGAAGATGCTTGACATTAGGAGAAGGGAAGAGTGGCCGGGAGAGTAGTGGCTGGGGAGAGCCTCCCAGACCAAGGAGCAACAGCCCTAGGAGGCAAGCACTTCCCATGTTCAGGGAGTGGAAGCAAACAGTGTGGCAAAAACTTAAAAAACAAGTAGAGAATGGGATGAAATAAAGTTGGAAGAGTAAACAGGCCTCAAATCGTTCAGAACCTTGTAAGCCAAGTTAAAGAATTTGTATTGTAGAATAAATGGAAAGGAAGCTATAAATGGCATTTAAGCAACGGTGACATGATACAATTTATCGATACATTTTTAAAAGGCCACCCTGTGCATCATTCTGATGGGATGTCATATGAAGTATACAATATCGTCATCTATGATCTATTCCAGGCAAAAATGTTTAACTTGAATCTGTCAATTCTTTGCATCTAACACACAATTTATAAAGAAATACAGGGGATAGAAGAGCAAACTAAATGATACCATGAAAAGTAACCAAACGAATCCAGAAGGTGGAACATTAGGCAGAATAACTGATCCCATCTCTTTAAAAATTATAGTTATGAAAAAAGCCACTGCTCTGTAAAAGAAATTTGAGGGACATAGAATCTGGATTGAATCCTGATTTGAACAGACCATCTATGAAATGCGTTTTCAGGGCAATTGAAGAAATTTGAACATAGATGGACTGAATATGAGATGAAAATGTATTGCCATGGAAAGGTGGAGATCATTAACTGAAAAGAGCAAGTCACAAAACAGTAGGTATGTTACAATATCTCATTTTGATATCTCATTTTGATTATAAAATGCACATATGTGTGTTTATGTACTATGAAAAAAGATCTAGAAGGATTATACCCTAAGGAATGAGCAGTTGTAATCTTTGGAAGTGGAAATATATTATTTTCTGTATTTGTTGCCTATCTTTTTGTGTAATTTTTTACAGAATATATTACTACTTTGTTACAAAAGTTTATTTGGCCACAGTTTTTAAAATTTTTAAGTTTATTTTAGTTAAAATGTTCCAGGTTAAAATAAATAAACTAGCCACTCTGGGTGCTATGTAGAGAATGTATTAGAGGAAGGCAGGGTAGAAGCACGGAGCCAAATCATGAAACCATTTCAGAAATCCAGGCAAGGGATCATGAAAGCTAGCATTAGCAGTAGTAAGCCAGACTCCCAGATTTGGGGCCTGAACATCTGAGCCATCAGTGGAATCATTTACTGACATATTAAAAAAAGAAAAAAAAAAAAAAAACTGATGGATAATCCACTGATGGGCCCAGAGCATGGGAAGTGTTTATACCAAGCATTCAAGTGGAGTCATTAAATTGACAATTGGGTATATGAGATTAGAGCTCCAAGAAGAGATCTTGTTTGGGAGTCAACAGTCAGCATACAAATTAATTTTAAGCCTCTGGGCCTAGAAAGGAACACAAAGAAATAGAAATAGATCAGAAGCTGTCAGGAAATATAATATCCGATTATGTGTTTTTTTAAGACAGAAGATAGTATTTTGTAGGTTGGCTGACAGGACTGATCCACTGGGGAGAGAATGAAGATTCAGAAGAGCTGAGAGTAACCAAAGGAGCCAAGTGCACGAAAAGAGGAGAGGAAAGGGTAACCAGAGTAGGGAGGGTACAAGAGAAGGGATTAACTGTCAGAAAGATGAGGGATGTGTCATTTGTTGAGGCAGATGGAGGGGAAAAAGGAAATGAACATAGATGTGGTTTAAGTGTGGCATTGATCAAGGAAAGATTAAGGTGATCTTATCTGATGAAACATGATCTGTCTCTGCATGTCTCTCCAACTTTATGTTTTGCCACTTGTTCCTCATGTATTACTGCCCAGTCACGTTGGTCTTATTTCAGTTTCTCAAACTCTCACTAAGATCTTTCTTTCCTCATATGACCTGAAACACTTTACCCCTTTCTTCATATCTCGGAAGAAATGTCTCCTCCCCAGCACACGGTCTAAAGTAGATTCCCCCCTTGTTAATGTCTAACTCAGCCATTGTTTATTTGCTTCAGAGCACGTATCCTAACTAGCAAGTTTTTTGTTACTTGATTAATTTTTTTCTGACTTTCTCACTAGAATGTAAACTCCTTAAGGACAAAAATTGTGTTTATTTTGTATACTGTTAAGTCTCTAGCACTTGGCACTTAGTAGGCAACTCAGTAAATATTTTTGAATGAGTCAATGAGTTTCACTGCTTGCAAAAAAATTAAAAGATTTCTACTATCAAAGTAACACAGCTTTCCCCTCAATAGCAGGTACCCTCATTAAATAGGCATTAGGCCAGTGGCCAAAGAAGGAGGGTATATAAGGGTAGGCTAGCTCATGTTCTGATAATAAACAATTTCAAAATCTCAGCATCTTAACATAATAAACATTTGTTCCTTGCTCATGCAAAGTCTTCTGTGGGACAAGCAACTGTCCAGGGTCGCTGTCCTCCAAGCAGTGTCTCAGTCATTCAGACGAGTTTGATCTTGTAGCTTAACTGTCTTAACATGAGACTCCAATTTCAAATGGGAAGAGGGAATCTGGAGCATCACACAGCAACTGTTCACTGCCTCCGCCCTCTCACTTTCATTACCTTTCATTGTCTAGAACTTCTCACATGGCTCCATCAGACTGGAATGGGATCAGGAAGGGTGGTCTTCTGTATGCCCAGGAGGGAAGGGAGAACTGGATGTTAGGGAGCCCTAGTGATGCTTTCCAAAGATACATTTCACTGTTTCCAAACTCGCTTACGGTAACATTGATTTTCCGTCTGTGTAATGAAACTTCATAAAATGTGTTCTTAGAGTGTATCCACAGTGTAACGTTTTGGGGAATATTAAATCAATAGATTTTTTCCTCCCTGATAATCCCTGGTTCTGGTGAGCCCATCATTACCCCCACTGATTGAACCAATGGAAATAAACCTCTCTGGATTGACAGAACCCTGCTGAAAACAGCTTTGATTTTCAAAATAGAGCTTTATAGTCCATGTTGAGACAGTAGCCTGAAAGTAAGCACTTGTGATTTTTGGGAGGAGCGAAGCCTTGTTGAAGAGAAAAGAAGTTTATCAAAACCAAGCCCAGAAGACTGTAACAAAGAGTTTTTACAGTAAATGAGAGGGTAAATAGTACAAGGATTTGATGTAAGGAAAGTCCCTACAATGCAAGAAAGAGGAAGCCCTTTTGGGTGCTAAGAGGAAGAGTCTAAGAGAGAGAAAGTGAAGGGCAAAAGGTAAATGAGGTGTCTTCACTCCCCTACTTCACTCTCTCGGGGTAAACTTAAGGGTGTTGGGGGGTCATGGGGGAGGACCTACAGGAAAGGAGGCAAGGAGTAGAAGAGTTTAAATAGACTTGCTGAAATCGATAACATTAAGGATGGAGAGGACTTCCCTGGCGGTCCAGTGCTTCCACTGCAGGGGGCGAAGGGTTCGATCTCTGGTCGGGGAACTAAGATCCCACTGCCACGTGTCACCTGGGAGACACATCATGTGTATAGAATGGAAAGGGGAATGGTGTGGGGCAGGGCACTGAGTTTTTTGCAACATATAACATGTTTGAGAACTATTTATCTCCTTAATCTATTTGCATATTTCTAAAAAATTTAAAATGCAAGAAGAGAAAATTACCCATTTTCCACTTATGGGTGTGTAAATTTTGAGGTCCACATGGCCTCAAATTTTTTTAAGAGAAATAGGGAAACTATTAAGCTTTTTATGTAGACGTATTCCCTGTGCAAGCCCATTCTCATCCCGTATACTAATGATCATATTTCCACCAGCTGCCAGTTCTCTAATACCATTCAGAGGTATTTAAATAACCTGCCCTTTGCCACCAGTGTCTCTTAGACAGGAGTTGTTTTACTTGGGTAAGATAACTTCTGAGAATAAATATCAGGATTATTTTGAAAGAATTGCTTTACAGAGTAGAAATAAATAATTCTGGACAGCTGTGCGTATTATCTTGTGCGTATCTCGACGTTTGAGGGCATGTTTCTCCTATTTTCACCAAAATCCAGTATGTGTTTAAGTAGTATCCAAAGTTGAAGAGGAGCTCCCTCACCCTCTCACCCTTGCTTTTGTTAATTTGCTTTTAGAGTTATATGAGGTTTCTTTAGTCTGTTCCCTCAGGCATACACTAGCTCTCTGTTTCAGATTCAGGGAGCAGTAAGTAAATGGTTATTGGTATTTCTTCATATTAAACATACTTGAGTTTCCTTGTAAGAAAATTATGCATGTACACAGACACATGTGATTTCATTTATCTTTACTTATTTAATATTTATGATCATATATTAAAAACCAAACCCTCCCCGTAAGCTTCATGGTACGAAGGAAAGTATCAATAACATGTGGATGGCCAAACTAAGTTATTCAGCAAGTATCTGTTCAGGTTCCACTGTGCCGAACAAAATTTAAATCAGGAGAATTCTGTAACCAATATATCAATCTATTGTATATATTTACAAAGTTCTTGGTTCCACACTCATAGAAGATAGTTCAGGAGATGGTTTATAGGATGGGGTCTAGGACAGGAGGTAAGCCCTACAATGGTAGCTGTGCAGCAGAGTAGCCAGACCAGATTAAAACAGGAAGATGAAGGGCTGCAGAAGGACGGTCCCATAGAGAAAAAAAGAAAGATTAGAGGGGGACTTCCCTGGCGGGCCAGTGGTTAAGACTCCACGCTTCCACTGCAGGGGGCACGGGTTCGATCCCTGGTTGGGGAACTAAAATACTGCATGCCACGCGGCTTGGCCAAAAAAATAAAAAAAGAAAGATTAGAGGGATTAGATAGAATACCTGATGTGATGGAGCTTGCAGAAAAAACTAAGAGTTATTACAAAGAAGAACAAAAGACTGTGACACTCTAAGAAAAAGGAAATAAAATCATTGTGCATCCCTTGGTGTTTACAGTCATAATAAACACTAATTGTTTAAGGTTGTGTCCACCAGGTTTCTTTCTAGAAAAATTCCTATTTCTAAAAATTTTTTATTGAGGTATAGTTGATTTACAATATTTTGTTAGTTTCAGGTGTACAACAAAGTAATTCGGATAGATAGATAGATAGATAGATAGATATTCTTTTTTTCAATTCTTTTCCATTATACAAGACATTGAATACCGTTATTACAAGACATTGAATATAGTTCCCTGTACTATAGAGTAAATCCTTGTTGTTTGAAAAATTACTATTTTCTCTTTGTAATTAATAAATAATTTGTGGGAATATACTTTGAGACTATATTAATGTGTTGTTCCTCATTAAACACTTCTTTTTTTACTAGTTTTAGCATCCTTTGATGATACTCACCTGACACTATTGCTATGATAGTGGCAAAATGGTGATTTTCTAATCCATCATTTCTCCTATATTTATTAGTAGGCATTATTCTATAAGGAAAACTTTTCCTTTCTCTCCCATTTATTAATTTATTCATTTACATATTTATTTATATCAGCACAGACTCATGGATTTTTATTCAGTAGGTTATAATCCACTGCTATCATTATTTATTTTGATGCTCTACCTTGTCCAGGAGTTGGCCAATGGAAGCACCTTTAGGCTGGCTCCTATGTTCTTTTTCTCCCAACATTTTAATTTTGTAAATTTCAAACACAGCATAGAATTTTACAGTGGACACCTACATACCCACCCACTTAGATTCTAACATTAACATTTTACTATCACACATATCTATCTTTATCACACCTCTGTCTATCTAATCATCCCTCTATCCATCCATCCATTAATCTGCCTTACTTTTTTGGATCCATTTCACAGTGCATTGCAAACATCAGACAGGAAAAGTAAAGTAAGTAACTTGATTGGTGAATAGGTAATAGATGGGAATCAAAAGATATTATCTAAATGATATCAACAAATATCATTTAAAGCTGACAAATCAAATAGCATAAGGAAGTAAAGAAAAAGGGGACCAAATAATTTTCTAAAAGGCATTACTATAAAGATAACCATTGAAGCAAAAATATAAACTTTCCTAATACCAAAAGAAAATTTAAAAGAGCAAACAGGCCACACAGGCAAAAACATAATAAAAATAGCAACACAATAAATACAGCACAGAATGATATAACAAATTGAGATCAAACCTAACAGTCATGTAATAAATGTAATTGGGTTTAAATCAACATTGAAAGAAAAAAGACTTTTAGATTGAATCAAAAAGGAAAACCCAAATGTGATAGATTGTAAAATTGGCTACAAATTCTTCTCCCTTCGTCTATGACTTTGCATTGTGATGTTGTAGATCCTCTCATCAAGAACTGGAGTCTGTTTGACCACCCTTAAGTCTGGGTTGTTGATGTAAATTGCTTCGGCCAATGGGGCATTAGCAGTCGTGATGCAAGCCGACACTTCAGCCATCAGAGCTTGTTCCTTCTTGCTGCACTTGAAACCTTGTGATCTCTCTGTACAGACTAGCCTGCTGGATTATGAAAGATGGCCCAGTCATCCCCCTATCCTCAGCCAATAGTCTACTAATTGGCAGACAGGAGAATTAGGCTATTGTAGATCATTCAGCCACCAGCCAACCCCCAGCTGATGTTAGTTACATGAGCAAGCCCATCAGAGTTTTGCTGAGCCAGCCTAGACCACAAATGCCCAACCAACCCACAGAATCATGAGCTAAATAAATGGCTCTTGTTTTAAACCACCAAGTTTTGTCACAGTTTGTTATGCAGCAAAAACTAACTGATACCCCAACATGGCACATATAAGCAGTACACCTAAAACAAAGTGATTCAGAAAGGATAAATAGAAATAGAGATATGCCAGGCACATAGAAACAATAAGAATGCAGAGGTTATCATCTTGATATCAGACAGTTCAAGCCAAAAAGACATAAATATGATTAAGAACACTTCATAATGCTAAAGGATAAAATTGTCCAGAAAAATAAAATGTAACTAAAGCTACAGTTATAGGTTTTTAATATCTATATGTTGGGTAACCCAAAATATCTATGTATCAACACAGCAACCACCATCACAAAAGAGAAACTACAAGATTAAATTTTGAACTAATAATTTCAAATCTTTTGGCCAAATGTTTGAGTAGCTAAGAGAATTAAAAGGAATATCACTCAGGGATGACGCAAAGAGGATACATCTGGAGGCAAGATAGATGAATAATGTCCTCTCTGAATAATGTGTAATACCTCATTATGAGAGATGTGGCCATGCAAATTATACGGCAGTTGAGAAAGTATATATTTTCCATATTCTCTGTGAAAAATAATATTTGTTTTTGGGAGATGATGATTCAACAGCCACCTGCAACACCTTTCGTAGAAACAAAAGGAATCTCATCTACAGCTCCCAGTAGCAGTGAGTTTGTTCACCTACCTTGTACTTTGTAGGATCTGAATAGTCGAAGTTCCCCACCCTAACTTGGGAGTATGAGAGGACTCCACTGCCCTTACCCACCACACTCCCTCCCAGGGTATTCGTCTAGCCCTGTGGTTCCAACTTCAGGTAATTTTGCCCCGCAGGAGACATTTAGCAATGAATGGAGACATTTTTGGTTGTCACAACTTGGGGGTTGGGGGGGGGTGCTACTGGTGTATAGTGGGTAAAGGCCAGGGATGTTACCTACAATACACAAGACAGTCCTACACAACAAAAATGCATCCTGCCCAAAATGTCAATTGTACTGAGAGTGAGAGTCACTCTTGAGAATCATGCAGTCATGCGGTCAGCCCTCTGTATCTACGCATTCCCCATCGATGGATTCAACCAATAGTAGACTGAAAATGTTTGGAAAAGAACTTCCAGAAAATTCCCAAAAGCAAAACTTGAATTTACTGTGATGGCAACTATTTACGTAGCATTTACATTGTATTAGGTATTATAAATAATCTAGAGATGATTTAAAGTATATGATAGGATGTGCATAGGATATATGTAAATACTACACCATTGTATATAAGGGACTTGAGCATCTGTGGATTTTGATATCCATGGGAGTCCTGCAACCAATCTTCCATGGATACCGAGGGACCACTGTACTCTGTCTGGTAGACTTTGAGGTGTTCCTACCTCCCATATACCTTCACCCATTCACCCTTCTCTGAGTATCCTAATCCTCATCTGGGTATCCTCACCTCTCTCTTTGTCCTTTTTTTTTCTTTGTCCTTTGTCTTAAACCTTAACGGATAAGGACGTGGCTCAGGCCTTAGATCATTAGTATAATCCCATCCTCAAGCCTCAGTAATTAAAAAAAAAAAAAAAAATGACCCAATTCTAGCTATTGAGGTATGAAAGAGGTTTGCCAATTCTAGCTATTGAGGTATGAAAGAGGTTTGCCAGAGGTCTCAGAGAAGGGAATTTCTTTGCTATTTTGAGAATTTCTGAAAGTGACCTTTCTTTCCCTAGATGTGGATGAGGAAACATGTTTCTGTATGTCAGAGTTCTTTCTTGTGCGCAATAGAAATGAACTGTGGATAGTTTAAGCAGCAAGAGAATTTATTAAAGGATATCAGGGACTTCACAGAATCTCTGGGAAAGCCAGAGAATTATAGGACACACGGCAGAATATATCCTGTTGCTCCAGGGAAAACACCACTGCTTCCCCACTGAGTGCAACTACCCCGCTAGCAGATAATGTGGGGCCCTTGGGGAGCCTGAACCCCCACCACTGCTGCTTCTGAAGGTAGTACTGTCACCTCTGCCAGAGAGTCTCTGCATGGTTTTTGCAACTTTGTGTCACCAAGAACCTTTTGAACATACTGGCAGAGCTACAGGAGAGTCTGGGAAACAATTTCTGAATTCCACGTTGGCAAAGTAAGGACTCATAAGATGGAGAACTTCCCCGCAACCCCAGGAAAAGTTTCAAAGGTGCCTTGCAGCCATTAAGCATGCATATGTCCACTATACCTTGGAAGTTGTTGACAACCATCTTATGACCTTGATGGAGAATTAGGCTTCGGATGAAATTGACATGCCGGAAGTCAGAGAGGAGAGCTAGAAAGAAACTGGGTCAACGAAGATATCACTGAGATGCTGAATCAAACCACAGCTAAGCCCACCTTGTGTCTGGGATCTAGGTCCAGGGCCTAGTAAACCCCCATTGTTGTTTAAATTGGATTTTCTGTTACTTACAAATAAATGCATCCAAAGCGATATGTAAACAAAAAATAATTGGAAAATATTCCTGAATTCTTAACTATGGAATTACTAGATTACAGGGTATGTGCATTTTAAATTTGGATATATGTTAGTCAATTACCTTCCAAAATTTTACATTATTGTTTATTTCCACTAACAGTTTGTGAGAGTTTCTTCACACCATCACTAACACTACACTTTATCCTACTTTTAAATATTTATTAACCTTAGATGTTAGATGAAAAGTAGCATCTCATTATGCTTTTAGTCTTAATATTTAATAAGTAAAATTAAAACTCTTTAAGTGTTTTTTTTTCTTCTGTTAGATACTTATTTTTATCCTTTGTCCATTTTTCTATTGGGTTACTCATCTTTTTCTTTATTGACTTAAAAGTATTCTTTGTTTATTAATAAAATCATTCTTTTGTCGTATATTTTGCATTACCATTTTGTCATTTGTCTTTTGGTATACATATCTATTTTTAACATTGAAATTAAACTGGTGTGTCTATGACCATACCACCCTGAGTGCACCTGATCTCAGAAGCTAAGCAGGGTTGGACCTGGTTAGTTCATGGGTGGGAATATCTGGTGCTGTAGGCTTTAATAATATACATGAAGAACAGGTGTACACAGTACATTATGTGTACTGTATGTTTGTGTCCTTCCATAGTAGACTCAGGAAGAGAGTCCAAAGTCTTAATCTTGCTTATAACTGGCTTTAATAATGAAAGATGGATGAATTCAGTAAAGTTGCAAAATACAAAATCAATATATAAAAATCAGTTGCATTCCTATACACTAACAATGAACTATGGGCTAAGAAAACAATCCCATTTTACAATAGAATCAAAAACAAATACTTAGTAAATAAATTTAATGAAGGAGATGAAAGCTCTGTACACTAAAAACTATTAAACATTGATAAAAGAAATTTAGGAAGACACAAATAAATGGAAAGATAACTCAGTGTTCATGGGTTAGAAGAATGAATATTGTTAAAATGTCCATACTGCCCAAAGTGAGCTATGCATTCAATGCAATTCCTATCAAAATTCCAATGGCATTTTTCACAGAAATAGAAAATAGAAATAGAAATAGAAAATCCTAAAATTTGTATGGAACCACAAAAGACCCTGAATAGCTAAGCAGTCTTGAGAAAGAAGAACAAAGCTGGAGGTATAACACACTTCCTGATTTCAAACTATATTGCAAAGCTATAGTAATCAAAATATTATGGTATTGGCATAAAAACATACATATAGATCAGTGGAACAGAATAGAGCCCAGAAATAAGCCCATGCATATATGGTCAATTAATCTGTGACAAAGGAGATGAGAATATACAATAGGGAAAGAATAGTCTTTTCAATAAGTGGTGTTGGGAAAACTGTATATCCACATGCAAAAGAACAAAACTGAATCCATGTTTTACACTGTACACAAACATCAACTCAAAAATGGATTAAAGTCTTGAGTGTAAGACATGAAACTATAAAACTCCTAGAATAAAACATAAGGAGTAATCTCCTTAACCTTGGTCTTGACAGTGATTTTTTTTTTTTTTTTTTAAATTGACACCTAAAGCAAAGGCAACAAAAGCAAAAGTAAACAAGTAGAGCTACATTATACTAAAAACTTCCACACAGGAAAGGAAACCATCAACCAAATGAAGAGGCAACCTATGGAGTGGGAGAAAATATTTGCAAACCACTCATCCAATAAGGGATTAAAATCCAAAGTATATAAGGAACTCAAACATAAAAACAAATAACCCAATTTTGAAATGGGCAAAGGACCTCAATAGACATTTTTTCCAAAGAAGACATACAAATGGCCAACAGGTGCCTGAAAATACGCTCACTAATCATCAGGAAAATGCAAATCAAAAAGACAATGAGATAGCACCTCACACTTGTTAGAATGGCCATTGTAAAAAAGACAAGAGATAACAAATGCTGGCAAGAATGTGGAGACAAGAAAACCTTTGTACACTGTTGATGGGAATGTAAACTGGTGTAGCCGCTTAGGAAAACAATATGGAGGTTCCTCAAGAAATTAAAAATAGAACTACCATCTGATCCAGCAATCCTACTTCTGGATATATATATTCAAAGTAAATGAGATCATCATCTCAAAGAGATATCTGTACTCCCATGTTCATTGCAACATTATTCACAAGAGTCAAGGTATGGAAACAAGCTAAGTTTCTGCTGATGGATGAATGGATAAAGAAAATATTATGTATAATATATACGAATAATATTCCATTTTATATATAGCATATATGTGTGTGTATATATATACACTAAGAAAGAAGGTAATTCTGCCATTTGCTACAACATGAATGAATCTGGAGGGCATTTTGCTAAGTGAAATAAGCCAGACAAAAACAAATACTGCATGGTACCACTTACATGTGGAATCTAAAAAAAATTTTAACAAGAGTTGAGCTCATAGAAACAGAGAGTAGAATGGTGGTTGCCAGGAGAGATGGGAACAATAGGGAGAGGTTGGTAAAGGGTACAAACTTTCAGTTATAAGGTGAATAAGGCCTAAGGATCTAATGTGCAGCACGGTGACTGTAGTTAATAATACAGTATTGTATGATTGTAATAGGCCAAGAGAGTAGAACTTAGGTGTTCACCCCCCCAAAAAAAGGATGACTGTGTTCATTAACTCGATGGTGAGAAACTTCTCACAGTGTATAGGTACACTTTTAAAATATTACAATTTTGGGCTTCCCTGGTGGTGCAGTGGTTAAGAATCTGCCTGCCAATGCAGGGGACACGGGTTCGAGCCCTGGTCTGGGAAGATCCCACATGCCGCGGAGCAACTAAGCCCGTGCGCCACAACTACTGAGCCTGTGCTCTAGAGCCCGTGAGCCACAACTACTGAGCCCGTATGCCACAACTACTGAAGCCCGCATGCCTAGAGCCCGTGCTCTGAAACAAGAGAAGCCACTGCCATGAGAAGCCCACGCACCACAACGAAGAGTATCCCCCGCTCCCTGCAACTAGAGAAAGCCCACGCGCAGCAATGAAGACCCAATACAGCCAAAAATAATAAACAAAAAATAAATTTAAAAAATATATATTACAATTTTATTTGTCATTATATTTCAATAAGGCTGGGAAAAAGTGAAAAAATGAGAGATGAAAAATGAAAGACTAAAAGATGGAAAACTGCTACAGTTCACACAGACCCCAGTCTCTCCTACCTCTGCCCCACAATGTGTCACTATTGAAACACAGAAGATTTGCTATATCAGGACTGTTCACAAGATGGAGCTATTAAAACTTGAGTGCTCTGATAGTCTGAGGTTACAAACTTGAAAGACTCTTTTTCCTAGGGCACACCTGTGGTGCTAGAGGGAAATTTATAAGGGCTGAGCTAGAAACCTGTTCTCACAACCAGCAATGTTAAGCACAGGTAAGCAGCCCAGGCTTCCCTCTCCTTCGTGGTGAATTTTTCCTGGGTTAGCCTTGGTGTCTTTTGCTGCCATCTCAGGTCAGGGATGCTTCAGTGCATCAGAGGTGATGTATTAACACTGATCCTCCCAAAGAAAGTGGTCAGGATCTCAATAACTTCCTTCCCAGAAGACTCTTTAGTCTTTGGTAAAATTTGCTGACCCTCTCCTATCAACCTTCAAACTCCTGTACTAAAGGACATGTTGTGAAGAGCAGCATTTAGATTCCACATATAAGTGGTACCATGTAGTATTTGTCTTTCTCAGTCTAATTTATTTCACTTAGCATAATGCCCTCAAGGTCCATCCATGTTGTCACAAATGATGGTGAAGTCACAATGTCCAGATAACAACTGCACAACAGTCCTGATTGGGGCAGTGTGACAGGCAGATCAACTGTGGTCCTCACCATGGTTCTGCCATTGTAACTTACCTTTTTTTTTTTTAATTTATTTTATTTTATATATTTTATTTTTGGCTGTGTTGGGTCTGTTGCTTCACACGGGCTTTTCTCTAGTTGCGGCGAGCAGGGACTACTCTTCGTTGTGGTGTGCGGGCTTCTCATGGCGGTGGCTTTTTTTGTTGCAGAGCACGGTCTCTAGGCACACAGGCTTCAGTAGTTGTGGCACGCGAGCTCAGTAGTTGTGGTTCGTGGGCTCTAGAGCACAGACTCAGTAATTGTGGCACACGGGTTTAGTTGCTCCACGGCATGTGGGATCTTCCCGGACCAGGGTTCGAACCCGTGTCCCCTGCATTGGCAGGCAGTTTCTTAGCCACTGTGCCACCAGGGAAGCCCTGTAACTTACTTTTAACCTGATGAAACTTCTAGAGGATCTGCTTCACCAAACAGGGAATAAATCTAAATGTAAAATACAGATCAAGGACCCAGGGAATCTAGCCCAGAAGAAAAACAAAGGGAATTCCAAGACTGACATCAGAAGAAAGTCCTAGGATTACGGTTGTACAGAACACCTAGAGAGCAACCAACAGAGACAAGAAAAGGAGATTTACAGAGGAAACATTTCCCAAAAGATTGGAACTAATACATTTCAAGGCAATTAACATATCCAAGAAAAAAACTAAGGAAACCAAATAAAGACTTAAGTGTCTGTTAATAGCAGAACTGGTTTATTCAGATCAACCCTACCACCAAAGACCAATAAAACATCTGCATAGAATATTTGAATTAAACTTCTTAAGGCACTAATGAGCTAACAACATTCTGAGGTAGTGTTACCCAACTAAATGTGGGTCCACTTGCCCTGGCACAGTAAAGCCAATCTACTGACACAGGGTTTTGGTGAAGGAGAGCATAGCTTTTATTGCAGGGCACCAAACAAGGAGTCCAGGGCAGCTAGTGCTTAAAAGACCTGAACTCCCCCAAGGCTTTCAGAAGAAGGTTTTTAAAGACAGGGTGAGGTAGGGGGTGTGGGGTGTATGATCAGCTCATGGACGTTCTTCTGATTGGTTGGTGGTGAGGTCACCGGAGGTCAACATCATCAACCTTCTGGTTCCAACCGGTCTGAGGTCTCTGTGCTTGTGGGCAACATACAGTTCACTTCTTCCACCTGGTCAGGATTTCAGTATCTGCGTAACAGCTCAAAGGACATGGCTCAGAATATTCTCTATAGCCCTTGAGGAGGAACTAGAGGTGCTTGACTTTGTTTAATGGCTAAACTATTATTATTTTGTCTTGTTTGACTGTTTACCTTTCTTTCTGCATTTTCTCACTTCTCTGATTACGTTTATTCTTTGACTAAAGTTTTTTTTACAGACAAAAGTCAGGCAGAAGACATGGTGGGGTGGGGTCCTGTCCTGGGAAGGCCCCATAGGGTCCTGCTCGGTTACAGTAGGATGCAGGAGACGATGGAATCTGGAAGGTGAACGTAGTATTCAGGTCGCTTACATCCTGGGAATTTGCTAGTCTAAAGGGGTGGCTGAGTTGTGACACTTTTGAAAGCTTCCCAGAACTAGAGGATACAAATCAGAGTTCAGAGCCCACTGAGGGTGGGGTACCCTGGTAAACAGTCTCCTGCTTTGGATTAGGATCTCAAAGTACTACACCCTAGAAGTCAGAGTAAATTGACAGTAAACCAGCCTTCACACAGATTGTCACCAGTTTTGAATGATGGGGTGGGCCCCAAATCTAAGGCTTTGAAATCAGATTAAAGTGATCCTAGATTACTAGTGGTCCCAGGAGCCTGGCAGAAGCAAATAGAAATCCTCTCTGGAGAGAGATAACATCATCCTGAGTCTTAACTTATTTCTATAACTAATTTTTGAAATACATTGTTCAACACACAGTCAAATATAACTAGACACGTGCGGAGCCAAGATAAAATGAACAAGAACCAGCAGAAATAACTGACATCAGGCACAGCCCTGGAGGCCTCCAGATCTTGGAATTATCAAACACAAATAGTAAAACAAGTGCACTTCCTATGCTAAAGGATGCACAAGCCACGTTGGAAAATTTCAACAGGAAACTGGAAACTATAAATGGTGACATACCACACTTATAAAAGAACCAAATAGAATTTGACAAGAGAAAAATACTATAACCAAATTTGTTAAGTGAATGAGTTTACGAGCAGATAAACTGGAAGGTATGTTAAGAACCGAATCATAAAGCACTACAACAGTCTGGTGAGAGTTACATTTGCATATGTATAATAATATAAACACTGAATGTTGATTTGACCAAATATTATAACTATATTCAGAAAATATCACTAAGGATCCTACAGTTATTAAAAAGATAACAGTTTATTTTAAACTTATGATAAATTTCAATTTTAGATAAAATAGAAAACTTCCTTGAAAAACACAACTTACCAAAACACACAAGAAATAGGACATTTGAATAGTATTATATGTATTAAAGAAATTGAATTTGCAGTTAAAAACTCCCCCCTCCACACATACAAAACCCCAGCCCCAGATGACAGTAAATTTTTGAAAACATTTAAGGAAGAAATAGCACCAATGTCACACAAATTCTTTCAAAGAATAGAAAATGGGAAAATGTTTACCAATTCACTCTATGCTATCAAGATAACACATAAAAAAAAAATCTGACAAGGACGTTATAAGAAAGAAAAATTACATGTCAATATCTCTGATGCAAATAAATTTTAAAATTCTTTTAAAATATTTTAAAATTGAATGCAGTGATATATAAAATGGATAATCATCATGGCCAGGTTGGGTTTATTACAAGAATTCAAAGGTAAAATGATATTCAAAAAGGTATTCAATTAATATATCAAAATTTTGATAGCTCAGTTTTAAGAGTACTGTCTTTTTCAATGATTGATTCAACATTTTTTCCAAATACTTTAATATAAACTTATTGAATATTGACTCCATGCTAATAATAAAAATTAACTTTTTGTAATAAATGAACAAACCAAACAAAAACAAACATGCAGATAAAGAGAACAAAATAGTGGTTACCAGAGAGGGAGGGGTTGGAGAGAGGGCAAAATGGGTAAAGGGGATCAATGGTATGGTGAAGGATGGAAACTAAATTTTAGGTGGCGAGCATGCTGTAGGGTATACAGAAGCAGAGATAGAATGTTGTACACATGAAACATATAATGTTATAAATCAATATTACCTCAATAAAAAGATAATAAAATAAAATAAAATTTTTTGTAAAGAAAAAAATGAAGATAAAGGATAGTAGGAGAGGAAATGGCACTGTGAGAATAAATTTGCATCTACCATAATATGAAGTTGGTAGATAACGTCTAAAGTAGCATGTGCATGTTATTTACAAATACGTAGAGATATAAGTGCCAGAGGAGACAGCTAAAGGAGTGAAAATTAGTTGCTTCCAGAGAAGAGGAATGAAGAAACTAGGGAGGGATGGAAAAAGGGAAATGCTGTATTTTGTCATAAGCCTTTGTAGTCCTGAAAAGGAAAATCTCAGTTGTTGTTGTCTTTCCTATGTAGGGAAAAACCCAGTTCTTCCCTACTGTGTCTTTCTTCCCTGTGTGTCGCCTTTACCTTCACAGAGAACACTTCACTTCTAACACTTGTGGTCACCAGATGTGTGAGTTTTTTTCCCCACAACAGCAAGCTAGTCTCCACCACCAGCTGGATGTCCTACAACTTAAGTCTAGCACTACCTGGAGGTAGTGTCAGATCCCACAGATTAAGGGCTCACTCCCATAAGACTGCTCTTACCCCCCACACTTCAGACACCAGGGGCAAGCCCAGGTTGTCACCTGTGCTTCGGACCAACTGGCTGTAGATCAGAGACTCCTTGGGTTCAATTAATTTGATAGAGCAACTCACAGAACTCAGGGAAACACTTTTACCAGTTTATTAAAGGATATGATAAAAGATACAGATGAACAGCCAGATGAAGAGATATATAGGGCGAGGTCTGGGAAGGTCCAGATCGCAGGGGCTTCTGTCCCCATGGAGTTGGGGTGTGTCGCCCTTCAGGTGCACATGAGTTCACCAACCTGGAAGCTCTCCGAATCCCATACTATCGGGATTTTATGGAGGCTTCCTAATGTAAGCATAATCAATTATACACTCTGTTTTTAGCTATATTCTCCTCTCTGGGGGATGAGGGGTACGGCTGGAAATTCCAAGCTTCTAATCCTGGTGACCAGCCCCCATTCAGGAGCCAACCAGGAGCCCACTCAGAGTCACCTCAATAGAACAAAAGATGCTCCTAGGGCTCTTATCACTTAGGAATTTGCAAGGGTTTTAGGAGCCCTGTGTCAGGACGGGATCAAAGACAAATGATAAAACAAGAGATGCTCCTAGTGTTCTTATCACTTAGGAAATTACAACAGTTTTAGGAGCTGTGTGTCAGGAAATGGGGGCAGAGGCCAATATATATATTTTCCATTATCTCACAAGTACTCTTTGACTTTTCTAAATATGTACATATTACTTCAATAAAACAAAAATTAATTTAAAAAGTAAAAATGAAAAAACCAGGACTGGATGAGATCATGAGGTAGACAGAGAAAAGAAGAACTCTAATACCTGAGCCAGGGCCCTTCCAATGTTTAGAGCTCAGGAAGATGATGAAGAGGAGCCAGCCAAGTAGACAGAAGGAGCAGCCAGAATCACAGGAGGACTTAAAAGAGTGGTGGCCTGGAAACCAAGTGAAAGAAATATTTCAAAAAGAAGGGAATGATCAAGCATGCCAAGTGCGATTAGTAAGACTGAAAATTGATGAAAAAGAATATATATATATATTCAAATATATATTTATATATATTATTAATATATATTATATTATTTAATATATTATATTATAATTATAATAATTATATATAATTATAATTATAATATAATTAATATATAATAATTGTTGTATTATAATTGTAACATAATTATAATTATAATAATATATTATATATTATGTTATTAATATATGTAATATATATTAATGTATTATTCAAATATATATATATTTGAATCACTTTGCTGTATACCTGAAAGTAACACAACATTGTAAATCAACTGTACTTCATACTTCAATTAAAAAGAAAAGAATGAAAATTGATAATTGAATTTGATACCGTCAAGTGTAATCCTCAAGAGCAATTTTGGTGGAGTGAAAGCCTGATCTAAGTGAGTTCTACAGAGTATAGTGAGGATGAAAAGTAAAAACGGCAAGAACAGCAACTCACTGGTAAGGAAAAGAGGATGGGTATTTGTATGTCAACAGGGAGCTTTGTGCATCTAAGTGTGAGTCTCTGTGTATGGTTTCAAATGAAAGTATATGAATGTTGATGGGAATGACCTATTATGTTATAGGACAGGTATGTGATTTATATACATATATGCCTAAAATATACTCAAGTTAGACAGCATTAATCATTTAAAATGATCCTGGATTTACCTTGTTAAATTTTAAGATTTTTGCTTCTATGTATAGTATAGCTTTGGAAGAATAAACTAGTTTTCCTAAGAAAATTAGAAAGATATTTATTGTTTTCTGTGTTCAAAAGACACACAAAAGTGTTAAGTTATTCATTAGATTGGCTGGACCAAGTGAAGAAATACAGGTAAGAGAATCCAACAAACTTGGGTCCTACTCCAGCTCTTTCACAGTAAGTGAAATACATAAAGCTGTTTAACACTGGGCAACATTACTTCTTTGAACCTCTATTTCCTTTTCTGTAAAATGGTGTTAATATCTAACTCATATTGTTATTGAGGATTAAATAAGATAATTTATATTGTGTTCAGCATGGCACTTAAATATAGCTAAATGTTTACCATTAAATGTAGTTACTATCATTAATGATCATCAGTTATTTTTTTCTTTAATGTTTTTTTCAATTTCTTCTATTAGTTATTGACCTACAAATGTTTTCTACTTCTTCTTGAGTTAGTTTTTGTAGAGAGGTCTTTGGTTTTGTTATCAGGCTGGGAATTTTGAGCTCAGTTATAAGCAGCAGTCCAAAAACTAGCAGAGAAGGATAGAATGAGGCCAAGGAATGAAAGGGGTAATTGATGAACCAAAGTCCACAGGGAGATGGGAGAGGTGAGGCCAAGCACACAGATTTATGCATCAAACAAAAACGCACATCTACTGAGGCTGGCAGTAAGGGATGGATAAGTGTAATGGATGGTGTTAAATATGGAGGGAGGGAGGAAAAGGAGTTTCATGTTAAGTGAACATTCTAATTATTCAACAAAAAGCCTTTAAATTACATCTTATGGTCTAAAACACTGTGAAACTGCATTTATTTCTCTAAACTATATTAATGTCACAGCATAGTATTGTACTTCAAAGTACTTGTGATTGATGTAAAAAAACTAAAATGTGGGCCCTTCCTAGAGAAAGCAGTGTGGAAAAATACACAGAAGACTGTACAACACATTGAGAGAAAGTAAAAGCCAAATTTATGAGCAAAAACCAAAGCATTTCAGCAAAGCACATCATCTTCAGGGTGCTTTCATCATATAGAAACAACAGAAGTTCTCTGTAGAAATAGAATTACGAAATATATACTATGGTTATGCTATATTTATTGAATAGACAATTTTACTCACAAAAATACAGAATAGACATTGATTGTTTTATTATATACGGAGTAGTAAAACTAAACAAGCAAGAGAAAGTTTGTTAATTTATATGAGTATATCATGGTTAACGTGGCTACTTCTGAGGTTTCCTTGTGCATAGATTACCAAGCATCAAAATATCACATCTGCTACCAAAAAAAAAAAAAAGGCAGATGATAAGAGTGTATCAACTAAATGTTAGCTGGGGAATAATTTCTTGTTATGTGTAAATTATGTTATAGGTCATATGTTATACATGTTATATAAGAGTATCTTTATCAACTAAACATTAATTGGGGGTAAGTACTCTCTATGTAAGCTTAAGTTCTTATCAGTTTTACAGTTGTGTGTGGTAAACAAGAAGATGAGCAATTAACCAGTGGAAGGAATGGATAAAAGATGAAGACATTTTGAATAATTGAGAAGAACAACCCCTTTCTTTGCACTTAACAGTAGGACTTCTTTTTAAACCCAGATTATAAGTATTTGATAAGTCTACTCATTTTCCATGTGTAGTGGTAGACTAAATGACATTCAACGCATGTCAAACCTTAAAGCTAATTTCAGAAGAGTGTCCTGTTATAATGGAAAAAGTATAGGATAGGGAGACTGGCAAAACTGGGTTCAAATTCTAGCTCAATTACCTACTATCTGGGTGACTTTAAACCGGTTATTTAAGTTGTCCAAGCCTGTTTCCTTAGCTAAAATTTGGGCATCATAATACTTTCCTCACAAGGCTATTTTAAGGACTTAATAAAAATGATAACTATTATTAAGAGAAGAAAACTGTTTTTTAAATTTTGAAAAATTGAAAATCAATTTTCTTAAATTTTCTTTTTTGATATTCTTTCATATTTACTATTAACTGCTTTAAAAATCTTTTTTAAATCCACTAAACCAGGCTCCATTTATTACAATTTCTAAAATCTTCAGGTAATTTTTCCTATAAAGTTGGCATATATAACTTCATTATGTACTTCCTATATGTTGATTATTATAGGAAAAAAGTCATTTTTTTCTTGGTATCTTGGTATCTTATCTAGCAATAAGAGATAAATTACTTGTTCAAAGCTATATAGCTTGCTAAACTACTTCTGTTATAAGCAATTATCAACTTGTTATTTCTACTGTGGCAAATTATTTTGACCCACTAAACCCCATTTTAAAGCTTCAAATGGATTAATTCTGGCCTCACACACCATACTGAGGTAACTATTGCTGCATGACAAGTTACCCCAAAATTTAGTGGCTTAAAACAATGAACATTGATTATGTTATAGTTCCTATGGGTGGCCAGGCCAAGCCACAATATTTTTTATGGCTGAGCCTTGGAAGTCCACCTACCATCACTTCTGCCATATTCACAGACCAACCCTGATGCACTATGGGAAGGGGCTACACAAAGGTTGGAATACCTGGAGGTGAACATCACTGGAAGGCCATCTTGGATTCTTGCTATCCCCCCCACATACAGGAGTAAATGTTCTGAAGAGGTACTTTTAACAGTGAAACTGTTTCTAAAGGCAGAGTATTTTGCCTTATACATGAAAATGCTCAACAGTTTATTGAATAGATAAAGAGAAAACAAGCAAATAAATCCATTGCCTTTTTTTTTTTTTGTCTGAGCTTGGATGCTGATTGGTTATTTTGTACAGTTTGGCCATCTGTGTCTTTTAGATGGCGGTCAGCAGAAGTGAGGAAGATGGTTATACAATCGGGCACCTACGACAATGATAACACAATTGATCACTACAGGTTTCCACACAAAGGAGAGACAGAAAGAGGATATGGCAGGAAGTCTCCAAAGCACCTGGTAGCTTGGGTCTTGGGGTACAGTAATCAAGGAAAATGGTCTTTGGAGGACACCAGGGACATCACAGTAAGAGATAATGCTTGAAAATATACAACAACCAGCATATCATTTCTTCCTTATGAATGTCTTTCTAGTTGTGATATATGCATGGTCAGCATATTTTCAAGATTTCATCAGAAACACCCCCTCTTCCTTTCTACTACCATATACTCATTGGCAGGAAGCTGAGGGGACCCATCCCAAATCTCAGACCTGCGGAGATAACATTTATTTCAACGAGCATCTCAACCTAAAGCCAGTCAGCCTGTGGAGGTACCAGAAATGAAATGATCAGTTTCCCAAAAGCCTCCATCTTGGGAATGATACTGATAGTTCTCATCCATCCACAAATGGTGCTTAATAGATATTTTTGGATGAATAAATAGAAGAATGAATGAAAGTTCCCACATGTGAATGGAAGTTTTTAAACTATTTGATGGGAGACTGAGTCAACTAAAGATACATAATATGGACTTATTCAGTGTATCTGCATAATGCCACTTCGTTCAGACCCAAGCTTCCTGCTGCTGTGCCCTCACTGTATGGTGGAGATGGATACCTTGGGGAAAAGCACCAAGTTTCTCTGGAAAGGAACTCCTCCTCTTTCCAAAGAGGCTGGTGCGATGCTCTTTCTTTTGAATTTTAGCCCCAAAACAATGAAGTTTATTCATAGATGTATACTCACTATGAAATGGTGTCTCTGAAATGATTTATTATCTCTCAACTCCAGTAGCAATAAAGAATAATTGCTGAACACCTTCAAGAAAGAGCTATCTTGCTTGTCTCAACCCCTGCTGGCACACAGCAGACACTCAGCAAACATTTCTTGAATGAATAAATGTTATGCCAACTGTTTAATCTGTTCTGCCAGTACAGTCTTCATAACTAGTTAACCAGAATTTAAACTGGACTATAAAGCTCTTAAATCTTTTGAAAGAGATAAGTGTTGCTTATGTGAAAAGGAGACAAAAACATAAACCAAACTAGAAAGGTAGATTTGATAAGAAACTTTAAGAACTTTAAGAAGAAGAATTGAATTAGCTAATGACAAGTCACATTGTAATTATGAATGCAGTTTATAGCCAAAGACATTATAGAGTCAGGACAGAGAAGAGGTGGTTCAACCAGTTACAGGAGCTTTGAAGCAAACCATTTCGACCTGGCCCCAGGTAAAACTATGAAACTGGTTTGGTCTGTCTGTGTGGTCCCCAAACTTCTCTTTCCTTCAACCCTTTTCCAGGCTAACAGTACCCTCAGGTTTTCTCCACTCTCCCACTAACTTTTTTTTAACATTACAAGGAAAGTGCAATGGTGATAGGTTGAAACTAGCTCCAAAAATACCCCTAATCCATGTATTGCAGTGGCCTCAGGGCAAATTTCCCAGGCTATAGACAGTGAATGCATCACCGATGAGTTGAAATAAAATCCAGTATTTTTCCTAGAAGAAAGAGCTGGGATTTCTGGCCTTTATTTCCTACTTTTTTTCCAGAAGTGTGCTTGTTGAAAGCCCAGCTCCCTCCTCAAGTAGTGCAGTTAGAACTTGACATGGATTGGTTAGGGGAGGCAGTGCAGAGAAGTATAGCCTTTTTTAAAATAAATTTATTTATTTTATTTATTTTGGTTGTGTTGGGTCTTCACTGTTGTGCGCGGGCTTTTCTCTAGTTGCGGCGAGCAGGGGCTACTCTTCGTTGTGGTGAGCAGGCTTCTCATTGCGGTGGCTTCTCTTGTTGCGGAGCATGGGCTCTAGGCACGCGGGCTTCAGTAGTTGTGGCTTGCGGGCTCTAGAGCTCAGGCTCAGTAGTTGTGGTGCATGGGCTTAGTTGCTCTGCGGCATGTGGGATCTTCCCAGACTGGGGCTCGAACCCGTGTCCCCTGCATTGGCAGGCGGACTCTTAACCACTGCGCCACCAGGGAAGCCCTAGCCTTTTAAAATGTTCAGTGATTACAAAAGTTCTGGGGTTCAGGGACTATTCAATGTGTAATCAACAGCTCCTAAACAACATTTACTTAGATAAGAAGATAATTCAATGCAAACAGAATTGGGTATTTCTTTGGGCAATTTATTTAGAATCTTTTGTCCTTTCATGATTCAACCTGCCCTTTGTAAAACTATGAGTCACCATGATTCTCATTCTGACCAATATTTTTCTGCTTCACTGCTTGGGGGGAAATGAGTACTACATTTTGAATCCAGCACATTTTATCTACTGTATCTAGTCTTAACTATTCAAAGAAATTTTGAAGACTTGATAAATTGCTATGCTACAGCATGACACAAGATAGCCTCCTAATATTGTGTGTATGGATTTGACCTCTGGAACTGCTGCAGCCATCTTGTGACCATGAGGAAAGTGATAAAAGAAATTTTTGCTGAACCTTGAATATATGCATTCAGACTTGCTTACTGCATGACCCTGAGCTTGTAATATGGCAAAGAGTCAGAGCAACTGCTTCCCCAGAAGAAGGAACCAGAGCAACTGCTTTTCAGAAAACTAGTCAGTCAGTAGAAAAGCTACCTGATGGGGAGTTTGTGACTGTACTATCTAGACTCAACAAACTGACTTGGGGCATAGCAGTCAGCTGTGCCAAGCTCCACTATCACCAATCAACTTTGAACTGGCAATCGAAGTAGTTGTTGAAACCAAGAAACCATTACTCTTTGTGAAAACGTGTGACTTCTGCCTTTATGGGTCCCCTCCTTGCCCTTGATCAGAGACACCATCTCAGAAGGCTATATTCTTTCTTATATACCTATAAATGAGTAAATCCCGAAGACTTCACACTAAATTTGTCTCCAAAGTATTCTTTGCAGTTTAACACTTACTCTGCCTCGGAATCTTTGTTTCTTTTCTTGGCAGGTCAAAACTGATACACCAAGAATGGCAAAGCAGGAAGACAGAAAAAACCTGGTTCCTTGATGATATCTGTATTTTACTAACTATGGAGCCTTCCTACCTCTGGACTTTTTGTTTTGTGATAAAATAAATTTCCTTTTTTGCTTAAGCCACATTGCGTTGGGTTTTCTGTTTACTTGTACCAAAAGTAAAATAAGTGATACACCTTTCATTGCTCTTTTAAAAATAGTGCTCCCACCCCAGAACACACTGCCCCCTCATCCTCCTTATTATATAGTTACTTCTTTGTTTACTTGTTTATTGTCAATGTCTGCCACTAAAGTGTAAGCTCTACAAGACAGGGAACTTGGTCTGTTCAGATGTCTGTCTAGAAAGTGCTAGCACATTACGGATGCCCGATAATATTTGTTTAATAAATATTTGTTTAATTCATAGAATTGTATATCATCTTTGATTGGGTTTCCTAGAAGCAAAGCCTGAGACAGGGATGCACAAGCATGTGATTTATTGGAGGAGTGCTCTTTGGAGAAAGGTAGTTCAAGGAGCAGGGTAAGGCAGGGAGAGGAACTCAGGAGGGATGTGGTCTCAGCTGAAGTCTATACTCAGCCTGATCCCCGGAGAGCTCTAGACTATGAATTGCACCACAGAGTTGGCTCCATTTTGAAACAAGGGGGCAAGCTTTTATTTTTCACCCAAATTAATATCATTAGTTATTGACTATGAGCTGCTTGGTTAGGATGGAGGGGAATGTTATCTCCCAGGCAACTCAGCTCCCATCCAACCAAAGGCAATTCTCCAGAGAAGGGGCTAACTGTGAGTAGTTAGTAGTCAACATTCACAGCAGCTGGGGGACGGGTGTATTGGGCTTGTAAAGGGAGTCTGGGTGGGACACCAACAGTGTTTACAATATATATCTAGAAAAAAAAAAACCCTAGAGAATTACTAAAAACTATTAGAAGCAATCATAGAATTCATCAAAATGGAAGGTTATACATTGAGTATATAAAAATCAGCAACATATCCCTAATCAATAACTATGAAAAAATTTAGTGGAAGAAGACATTTTATTTTAAAAACTATAAACTGATCAAATATCTAAGCATTCACAAACAAAAAATATATAGAATTTAAATGAAGAAAACTTCAAAATTCTATTTGGGGACATAGAAGATAAGTAAATTGAAAGACATAACATTTCTTGGATCAAGAGACTAAATATGTTAAGTATATAAATTCTTCCTCAGTTGTCATATAAATTCAATCCAATCCCAATTAAAATACAAAGGATTTTTTTATCTTGAAAAATAGTTCTATAATTCATGGTAGCCAGGAAAATTCAAAACAAGGTATGGATGGTCCTACTACAAATTGATGCTGTAATAACTAAAGTACTTTAGAACTTGTAAAGAAATAGGCAGATCCATGGAATAGAATAAAGGGTCCAAAATAGATCCAAATATATATGGAGAGTTAGTTTGTGATAAAGGTGTCATGTCAAATTGATGAGGAATGAGAGATTATTATGTACATGGTATCAAAACAACTATATTATTATATATATGGGGAGGAGGACAAAAATACTGAATCCCTATCTCATTCTCTAAACCAAAATAAATTCCAGAGGGAGCAAAGATGTTATGTAACTAATGAAAAACAGAAACTTCTAGAAGAAAGCATGGGAACATATATATTTGCTGCTGTAGAAGAAGGAGCCTTACTAAGTAGTACCTAAAGTCCAAAAACCATAAGTCGTAAACAAAGTCAAGGGTCAAGTGACTGAGAAAAATATTAACATGTCCATACTTTACAAAGAGCTCTTGTAAGGACAGATAGTTCAGAGAAAAAGAAATACTAATGATCAATAAACTCATAAAGAGAGGCTTAACTTCATCCACAGTTAAAAAAAAATGCAGATCCAAACAGTGGAAGATATTTAACATCTTTTGGATTGGCAAAATTGAGAAGTTTAATGGTATCTAGTTCTAACAAATGTGTGGGAAGATGGGGAAACTCGCATAGGATTGGTGGTATTGTAACTAGTGGGACTTTTGTGAAGGTGATCTGGCAGTCACTACCAATGTAGAAAGCACATACCCTTGGCCTATCAAACTCACCGCTAGAAATATTCCATAAGGCTATACCTGCAAAAGTTCATCAAGATAGGATGTATACAGATGTTCAATGAAGCGTCATTTGTAACAACAATAAAAAACCCTGGAAACAATCAAATTGCAATTAATAGGATATTGGTTTAATAACTAATAGAGGGGGAATTCCCTGGTGGTCCTGTGGTTAGAACTCTGCACTTTCACTGCTGAGGGGCAGGGTTGGATCCCTGGTTGGGGAACTAAGATCCGGCAAGGCACATGGCAAAAAAAAAAAAAAGAGAGAGAATACTCTGCAGTCTTTTTTTTAATTTAAAGTATGAAGTCGTTTAGTTTGTGCTGATACGGAAATTATATGCAAGTGGGATATTTGGTTTAATTTACTAGTCCCCTTATTACATTCACCACTCACAGATTAGAGTAACAGTGAAATGAGTGTGTGATATTAAACTCCCTAAATATATCCTTTCAGTTCATTGCCTCAGCATTGTCATTTAAGTATCAGAGTACTGGCAAAGCAAAAGCCATCCCAGACTTGTATTTGAGGACAGAATACAACAGTGATTGAGAATACAGGATGTGTTAGTAATCTATTGCTACATAACAAATTACCCCAAAATATAGCGACTTCAACAGTGAATATTTATTATCTCACAATTTCTGTGGATCGGAAATCTAGGAGCGGTTTAGCTGGATGGTCCTGGTTCAGGGTCTCTCATGAGGATACAGTCAAACTGTTAGCTCTGGCTGCGGTCATTTCAAGGCTCAAATAGGGCTGAAGAATCTGCCTCCGAGTTCTCTGCTGTGGTTGTTGGCAAACCTGAGCTCCTCGCTGGCTGTTGGCTGGAGGCCTGCATTCTTCACCATGTGGGGCCCTGCCATGGGGCTGCGGGACATGGCAGCTGGACGTGGATGTCTCCCAAAAAAGGGAGAGGCACCCAAGTCCAATCTCAGAAGTGACATAGCATCTCTTCCACCATAAGCCATTGGTCTCCCAGACCCACCCTGGTGTAACGTGTGAGGGCACTTACGCAACGTATAGATACCAGGAGGCCGGGGGCGGGGACCACCTTGGAGGCTGGCCATCAGACTCCAGGGTTTGAATCACTCAATAACCTTTGCCTCAGTTTATACATATGTAAAATGGGAATAATAATAGTACCTGCTTTTGACGACTAAAATAGCTAATATATTTTAAAAGTTAAGAATGTATTTAAGATATTTATGAGTGAATTATGGGACATCTGGCATTTGCTTTAAATACTCCAGAAAAAAAAATTGAGGGAGGAGAATGATGGTGGTAGATAAAACATATATGGCAAAATGTTGATGATAATGATTTAAAGTGGGCGATGCACAGGGAGATCACCTCGGTGCTTTGTGACCACCTAGAGGGGTGGGAGGGAGATGCAAGAGAGAGGGGATATGGGGATATATGTATACATATAGCTGATTCACTTTGCTGTACAGCAGAAACTAACACAACATTGTAAAGCAATTATACTCCAATAAAGATGTTAAAAATAAATAAATAAATAAGTGGGCGATGCATACATAAAGGTTTTTAAATGATCTTTAGTTTTTAAAAAATTTTATTGACATATAGTTGATTTACAATGTTGTGTTAATTTCTGCTGTACAGCAAAGTGACTCAGTTATAGATATATATATTCTTTTTCAGATTCTTTTCCATTATGGTTTATCACAGGATATTGAATATAGTTCCCTGTACTATACAGGAGGATCTTGTTGTTTATCCATAATGATCTTTTCTTTATTTCTTAAGTTTAAAATGTCCCATAATAAAAAGTTACATAATTTTTTACATAAAATGTTTATAGCAGTACCTGGAACATAAAATGCTGGTTATTATTTTTGGAAGGATGAATAAGCCAGATTTTTCTTTATTCAAGTGGTTTAATTTCTTACACACTGGGTCTTTATACCTGTATAATTCTGGATGAAATAAGTTAACTTAGGTCTTTACAATGTTTCCTTAAAAATTATTGATCTATTCAGCTATAATCATTTCTCTATCAGGGCCCAAGTAATCTTTGCCGCTGCAAAAATGAAGATATAGTTTCCTATATCTTGTATGTCATAGTCCTGTCCTATGAACCACAGCAGGGAGCCCATGTCCAGAAACAAACTGAAAGTAACAAACTTCGAATTATCATTGACAAGAACAATCGTCTGCTTAAAATGCACTTAATCACTAGGTGAAAGAAGTCTACTCTCCATTAACCTGGGGCTGTTTATCAGGTTATCCAGGCAATAGGAAAAGAGTGCATCACAGGTCATATGAAGAGTGCAGTCCTGGGAAGATACCTGGGTGGGCAAACTAGAGGAGCCCAAGGGAGACACTGCCTATTTCAGACTGCCCCAAAGTGAGCATGAAAAATCACACTAAGATATTACTTATAATAGATCATTAAAAACTGAGATTTGCCTCATTTTTATAATCTAGGACTCAATTGCATTAATTTTCAGCTTTCTAACCCATTTTTGGTGGAAGCTTTGTGAAATATGCCCAAGCTTGGCTATCTTGAGACAAACAAATTTTACATTTTTTTCATGTCTCCTGATCACTAAAACTTTTTTCTCTTATCTAAATTCTGCTTTCAATTGCAGAATTATGGACTTTGGTCTTTTCTGTAGGATGCAATTTTCTTCTTAATAAATAGAAATTTTGTCAGTCTGTTTACAGATTTGGATCTGACTTGGTTACAGTAGAGCCCTTTTTGCAAACATTCGGCATATCAAGATCCAACTGTGGTGCACAACCGAATATGTAAAATACATCTTAAGTCTCTGTGCAATGTTACCTCCATTTATATTTAATAGACATTCACTGAAAGTAAACAGTGGGGGTACCACAATGTATAAGAACAGTGATAATAAGATGACTTGCACACAATTCTTGCACAAGTGGCATTTCTGAGTCTGATCTATCTGCTCCCTACTATCCCCCTTCTTTTTTTTTTCTTTTTTTCTTTTCTGTTGGTTTTTTTTGTTTGTTTTCTGGGAGGACGGACAGCTATGACTAATACACCTATGTCAAACTTGGGAATATACTATCCTTTTACATTTTATAAATCATCCTTAAGTGTACAGAACAAAATCATAGGGATAGAATTTTCTCTTCCTGAGAGTAGCCAGGTGAAATGAACTTTTTATCCAGGTGACCAAATGCATTCAATATGTGGTTTCAGTATACCTGGTACTTACCATGATGGAAACAGAGTTGTCTGCTCTTACACCCCCCAACCCCAAAATGAAGCCAACACTTATTAAAGGCTCCTTGAAGGAAGCTTATGCAGGATTCCCCTGGAGGGAGAACAGGAGGGATGGGATGGACCAGTTTAGTAGAGAGTGATGTAGGGGGATGCAGAGAGTCCCCAAGGCTGAGGGAGGCATAGGATTTGGTGAGGTCAGTGGGATGACCTGTGTTTAGCTTCTTAAAGCTCCTGAGAGGGTGTCACCCACACTTAATTGTGAAACATTGCAGCAACCTTCTACTGAAGAACCCTGAATGGGGCAACTGGCTAATTGACCCTGGAATTGGCCATCGTTGCCCTTCTCTGGTGTGACCTTTGGCCTGATCTTGGCATCTCTTAAGATGTCATGGAGGAGGGAGATACTACTTTACCTTCCTTGCAGGGTAGTGTAGTGGGGAAGCTCAGAGAAGTCCCAGAATATAAATGCTGTCTAGTAGTTAAAGAGGATAAGGCAAAGAAAGGCATCTTTTTCTTCAGATAGCAATTAGTTTACTGATTTAGAATTGTAAATGTAACACATGCTCATTGCAAAAATTCAGAAAATAATAGAAAAGTATAAACTGTGTAGCATTTTAATGGGATTAGTTGACAAATACTGATTGATAACCTGCTTTTTTCATCATAATATATTCTGGACATCTTTTCATGATAATGAATATCAATCTATGGCCACATAATATTTCCTTTTGTAAATATGTCAAACTTAATGCCTCTTGATAGAAATGTAGATTGCTTGCAGTGACTTTTTATATAGAATAGTGATACAGTGAACATCGAACTTTGCACACTAATTCAATTATTTTCTTAGGATATATTTCTAAAATTGGAATTGTTGGGTCAAAGATTACAGAAATTTTTAGAATCTTAAGGCTTACTACCAAGTTGTTCTCCAGAAGTTTAGTACCAATTTATATTTGAGCAACAAAGTATTAACAGTGTCTATTTTTTCCACATCCTAATCAATTCTGAGTATTATCATTTTTTAAATTAACAAATTCATTTCTTACTCAAAATATTAAGAATCTTCCTAGTCCCAGATACCAGTGATACTTTTTAAAAAATGGATAAATATATACTTACATATATGTAACTGAATCACTTTGCTGTACAACTGAAACTAATGCAACTTTGTAAGTCAACTATACTTCAATTTAAAAAAAAAGAACTAAAAAATGTATAAAATAGTAATAGTTGCTCAAACATTTAGCAAGGTAAGTTTCAGTAGACACAATTCTCAGGCAATAAGCTTTAGTTAAGGAAAAAGTAACAAGTTAAAATTTTATTTACATAACCTCTCATACAAAGCAGGGTATGCTATTACTCTGTAATGTTAGCTGTAAAGTAACTATGACAATACTTGTAATTCAAGATCAGTTTGGTATTGAATCACTCTATATTGATCTTCTTTGTCCTAAATACAAAAGAACTTTGTCAAAATGTGGACCCAGGGAAGGACTCCAAAAACAGAAGTAACTATAATTTGTTCTTTCTTTTTTGTAGTTTATATATGTAAAAAAGTAAGTAGAGAGACTTCCCTGGTGGCGCAGTGGTTCAGAATCTGCCTGCCAATGCAGGAGACACGGGTTAGATCCCTGGCCCAGGAAGATTCCACATGCCGCGGAGCAACTAAGCCCACCACAACTACTGAGCCCACGTGCCACGGCTCCCGAAGCCCGTGCGCCTAGAGCCCGTGCTCCGCAACAAGAGAAGCCACTGCAATGAGAAGCATGTGCACAGCAACGAAGAGTAGCCCCTGCTCACAGCAACTAGAGAAAGCCCACACGCAGCAATGAAGACCCAATGCAGCCAAAAATAAATAATAAATAAAAAATTTTTTAAAACACTTAAAAAAAAAAGTAAGTAGATATTTAGGCCAAATGATTAAATCTGAAAATTATAACTATTAACGCCCACTTTAATATCCAGTAAATGCTTTTTCAAAACTGTCTCAGATTTATGTAATTACATTAATTAAAACCATGTGCCTAGAATGGTGGTTGGGTTTCTTATTCCCATAAGCAAGCACGGTCATTTAAAGAATGTAGACGGAGACCTTCAAGATGGCGGAGGAGTAAGACGTGGAGATCACCTTCCTCCCCACAAATACATCAGAAATACATCTATATGTGGAACAACTCCTACAGAACACCTACTGAACGCTGGCAGAAGACCTCAGACTTCCCAAAAGGAAAGAAACTCCCCATGTACCTGGGTAGGGCAAAAGAAAAAAGAAAAAACAGAGACAAAAGAATAGGGACGGGACCTGCACCACTGGGAGGGAGCTGTGAAGGAGGGAAAGTTTCCACACACTAGGAAGCCCCTTCGCGGGCGGAGACTGGCGGGGGATGGGGGGGAAGCTTCAGAGCCACGGAGGAGGGCGCAGCAACAGGGGTGCAGAGGGCAAAGTGGAGAGATTCCCGCACAGAGGATCGGTGCTGACCAGCACTCACCAGCCCAAGAGGCTTGTCTGCTCACCCACTGGAACGCGTGGGGGCTGGGAGCTGAGGCTCGGGCTTCGGAGGTCAGATCCCAGGGAGAGGACTGGGGTTGGCTGCGTGAACACAGCCTGAAGGGGGCTAGTGCACCACAGCTAGCCGGGAGGGAGTCCGGGAAAAAGTCTGGACCTGCCTAAGAGGCAAGAGACCATTGTTTTGGAGTGCGCGAGGAGAGGGGATTCAGAGCACCGCCTAAAGGAGCTCCAGAGACGGGAGCGAGCCGCAGCTACCAGCGCGGACACGAGAGACGGGCATGAAATGCTAAGGCTGCTGCTGCCGCCACCAAGAAGCCTGTGTGCAAGCACAGGTCACCATCCACACCTCCCCTCCCGGGAGCCTGTGCAGCCCACCACTGCCAGGGTCCCGTAATCCAGGGACAACTTCCCCGGGAGAACACACGGCGCGCCTCAGGCTGTTGCAACGTCATACCGCCCTCTGCCGCTGCAGGCTTGTCCCGCATTCCGCACCCCTCCCTCCCCCCGGCCTGAGTGAGCCAGAGCCCCCGAATCAGCTGCTACTTTAACTCCCTCCGGTTTGAGCGAAGAACAGACGCCCTCAGGTGACCTACACACAGAGGTGGGGCCAAGGCCAAAGCAGAACCCCAGGAGCTGTGCGAACAAAGAAGAGAAAAGGAAATCTCTCCCAGGAGCCTCAGGAGCAGCGGATTAAATCTCCACAATCAACTTGATGTACTCTGCATCTGTGGAATACCTGAATAGAGAACGAATCATCCCAAATTGAGGAGGTGGACTTTGGGAGCAACGATATACATATATATTTCCCTTTTTCTATTTTTGTGAGTGTGTATGTGTATGCTTCTGTGTGTGATTTTGTCTGTATAGCTTTGCTTTTACCATTTGTCCTAGGGTTCTGTCTGTCCTTTTTTTTTTTTTAGTATAATTTTTAACGCTTCTTATCATTGGTGGATTTGTTTTTTGGTTTGGTTGCTCTCTTCTTTCTTTCTTTTCTTTATTACTTTTAAATTTTTTTATTTTTTAATAATTATTTTAATTATCTTATTTTATTATTTTCTTTCTTTCTTTTTTTCTCCCCTTTCTTCTGAGCCATGGGGCTGACAGGGTCTTGGTGCTCCAGCCAGGTGTCAGGTCTGTGCCTCTGAGGTGGGAGAGCCGAGTTCAGGACATTGGTCCACCAGAGACCTCCCGGCTCCGCGTAATATCAAACGGCTAAAGCTCTCCCAGAGATCTCCATCTCAACGCTAAGACCCAGCTCCACTCAACGACCAGCAAGCTACAGTGCTGGACACCCTATGCCAAACAAGTAGCAAGATAGGAACACAACCCCACCCATTAGCAGAGAGGCTGCTTCAAATCATAATATGGTCACAGACACCCCAAAACACACCACTGCACGCAGTCCTGCCCACCAGAAAGACAATATCCAGCCTCATCCACCAGAACACAGGCACTAGTCTCCTCCACCAGGAAGCCTACACAACCCACTGAACCAACCTTAGCCACTGGGGGCAGACACCAAAAACAACGGGAACTACGAACCTGCAGCCTGCAAAAAGGAGACCCCAAACACAGTAAGTTAAGCAAAATGAGAAGACAGGGAAACACACAACAGATGAAGAGGCAAGGTAAAACCCCACCAGACCAAACGAAGAGGAAATAGGCAGTCTACCTGGAAAAGAATTCAGAATAATGATAGTAAAGATGATCCAAAATCTTGGAAATAGAATGGAGAAAATACAAGAAACATTTAACAAGGATGTAGAAGAACTAAAAGGCAAACAAACAATGATGAAGAACACAATAAATGAAATTTAAAATTCTCTAGAAGGAATCAATAACAGAATAACTGAAGCAGAAGAACGGATAAGTGCCCTGGAAAATAAAATAGTGGAAATAACTACTGCAGAGCAGAATAAAGAAAAAAGAATGAAAAGAATTGAGGACAGTCTTAGAGACTTCTGGGACAACATTGAACACACCAACATTCGAATTATAGGGGTCCCAGAAGAAGAAGAGAAAAAGAAAGGGACTGAGAAAATATTTGAGGAGATTATAGTTGAAAATATCCCTAACAAGGGAAAGGAAATAGCCACCCAAGTCCAGGAAGTGCAGAGAGTCCCATACAGGATAAATCCAAGGAGAAACACACCAAGACACATATCAATCAAACTATCAAAAATTAAATACAAAGAAAAAATATTAAAAGCAGCAAGGGAAAAACAACAAATAACATACAAGGGAATCCCCATAAGGTTAGCAGCTGACCTTTCAGCAGAAACTCTGCAAGACAGAAGGGAGTGGCAGGACATATTTAAAGTGATGAAAGGGAAGGATCTCATTCAGATTCAATGGAGAAATTAAAACCTTTACAGACAAGCAAAAGCTAAGAGAATTCAGCACCACCAAACCAGCTTTACGACAAATGCTAAAGGAACTTCTCTAGGCAGGAAACACAAGAGAAGGAAAACACCTACAATAACAAACCCAAAACAATTAAGAAAATGGTAATAGGAACATACATATCAATAATTACCTTAAATGTAAATGGATTAAATGCTCCCACCAAAAGACATAGACTGGCTGAATAGATACAAAAACAAGACCAGTATATATGCTGTCTACAAGAGACCCACTTCACACCTAAGGACACATACAGACTGAAAGTGAGGGGATGGAAAATGATATTCGATGCAAATGGAAATCAAAAGAAAGCTGGAGTAGCAATTCTCAGACAAAATAGACTTTCAAATAAAGACTATTACAAGAGACAGAGAAGGACACTACATAATGATCAAGGGATCAATCCAAAAAGAATATGTAACAATTGTAAATATTTATGCACCCAACATAGGAGGCCCTCAATACATAAGGCAAATGCTAACAGCCATAAAAGAAGAAATCGACAGTAATACAATCATAGTAGGGAACTTTAACACCCCACTTTCACCAATGGACAGATCATTCAAAATGAAAATAAATAAGGAAACAAAAGCTTTAAATGATTCATTAAACAAGATAAACTTAATTGATATTTATAGGACATTCCATCTAAAAACAACAGAATACACTTTCTTCTCAAGTGCTCATGGAACATTCTCCAGGATAGATCATATCTTGGGTCACAAATCAAGCCTTGGTAAATTTAAGAAAATTGAAATCATATCAAGTATTTTTTCCGACCACAGCGCTATGAGACTAGATATCAATTACAGGAAAAAATCTGTAAAAAATACAAACACATGGAGGCTAACCAATACACTGCTTAATAACCAAGAGATCACTGAAGAAATCAAAGGGGAAATCAAAAAATACCTAGAAACAAATGACAGTGAAAACACTACGACCCAAAACCTATGGGATGCAGCAAAAGCACTTCTAAGAGGGACGTTTATAGCAATACAGTCCTACCTCAAGAAACAAAAAAAATTTCAAATAAACAACCTAACCTTACACCTAAAGCAATCGAGAAAGAAGAACAAAAAAACCCAAAGTTAGCAGAAGGAAAGAAATCATAAAGATCAGATCAGAAATAAATGAAAAAGAAATGAAGGAAACAATAGCAAAGATCAATAAAACTAAAAGCTGGTTCTTTGAGAAGATAAACAAAAGTGATAAACCATTAACCAGACTCATCAAGAAAAAAAGGGAGAAACCTCAAATCGACAGAATTAGAAATGAAAAAGGAGAAGTAACAACCAACACTGCAGAAATACAAAGGATCATGAGAGATTACTACAAGCAACTCTATGCCAATAAAATGGACAACCTGGAAGAAATGGACAAATTCTTAGAAAAGCATGACCTTACGAGACTGAACCAGGAAGAACTAGAAAATATAAACAGACCAATCTCAAGCACTGAAATTGAATCTGTGCTTTAAAATCTTCCAACAAACAAAAGCCCAAGACCAGATGGCTTCACAGGCGAATTCTATGAAACATTTAGAGAAGAGCTAACACCTATCCTTCTCAAACTCTTCCGAAATATAGCAGAGGGAGGAACACTCCCAAACTCCTTCTATGAGGCCACCATCACCCTGATACCAAAACCAGAGAAGGATATCACAAAAAAATAAAACTACAGGCCAATATCACTGATGAACATAGATGCAAAAATCCTCAACAAAATACTAGCAAATAGAATCCAACAGCACATTAAAAGGATCATACACCATGATCAAGTGGGGTTTATCCCAGGAATGCAAGGATTCTTCAATATACACAAATCAATCAATGTGATACACCATATTAACAAATTAAAGGAGAAAAACCATATGATCATCTCAATAGATGCAGAAAAAGCTTTTGACAAAATTCAACACCCATTTATGATAAAAACTCTCCAGAAAGTAGGCATAGAGGGAACCTACCTCAACATAATAAAGGCCATGTATGACAAACCCACAGCCAACATCGTTCTCAATGGTGAAAAACTGAAACCATTTCCTCTGAGATCAGGAACAAGGCAAGGTTGCCCACTCTCACCACTATTATTCAACATAGTTTTGGAAGTCCTAGCCATGGCAATCAGAGAAGAAAAAGAAATAAAAGGAATCCAAATCAGAAAAGAAGTAAAACTGTCACTGTTTGCAGGTGACATGATACTATACATAGAGAATCCTAAAGATGCCACCAGAAAACTACTAGAGCTAATCAACGAATTTGGTAGAGTAGGAGGATACAAAATTAATACACAGGAATCTCTTGCATTCCTATACACTAATGATGAAAAATCTGAAAGAGAAATTAAGGAAACACTCCCATTTGCCATTGCAACAAAAAGAATAAAATACCTAGGAATAAACCTACCTAAGGAGACAAAAGACCTGCATGCAGAAAACTATAAGACACTGATGAAAGAAATTAATGATGATACAAACAGATGGAGAGATATACCATGTTCTTGGATTGGAAGAATCAACACTGTGAAAATGACTAAACTACCCAAAGCAATCTACAGATTCAATGCAATCCCTATCAAGCTACCAATGGCATTTTTCACAGAGCTAGAACAAAAATTTCACAATTTGTATGGAAACACAAAAGACCCCAAATAGCCAAAGCAATCTTGAGAAAGAAAAATGGAGCTGGAGGAATCAGGCTGCTTGACTTCAGACTATACTACAAAGCTACAGTAATCAAGACAGTATGGTACTGGCACAAAAACAGAACTATAGTTCAATGGAACAGGATAGACAGCCCAGAGATAAACCCACACACATATGGTCACCTTATTTTTGATAAAGGAGGCAAGAATATACAATGGAGAAAAGACAGCCTCTTTAATAAGTGGTGCTGGGAAAGCTGGATAGCTACATGTAAAAGAACGAAATTGGAACACTCGCTAACACCATACACAAAAATAAACTCAAAATGGATTAAAGACCTAAATGTAAGGCCAGACACTATAAAACTCTTAGAGGAAATCATAAGCAGAACACTCTATGACATAAATCACAGCAAGATCCTTTTTGACCCACCTCCTAGAGAAATGGAAATAAAAACAAAAATAAACAAATGGGACCTAATGAAACTTAAAAGCTTTTGTACAGCTAAGGAAACCATAAACAAGACAAAAAGACAATCCTCAGAATGGGAGAAAATATTTGCAAATGAAGCAACTGACAAAGGATAAGCCTCCAAAATTTACAAGCAGCTCATGCAACTCAATATCAAAAAAACAAACAACCCAATCCAAAAATGGGCAGAAGACCTAAATAGACATTTCTCCAAAGAAGATATACAGATTGCCAACAAACACATGAAAGAATGCTCAACATCACTAATCATTAGAGAAATGCAAATCAAAACTACTATGAGGTATCACCTCTCACCAGTCAGAATGGCCGTCATCAAAAAATCTGCAAACAGATGCTGGAGAGGGTGTGGAGAAACAGAAATGCTGGAGAGGGTGTGGAGAAACGGAAACCCTCTTGCACTG
This sequence comes from Eubalaena glacialis, assembly GCF_028564815.1. Lineage (NCBI taxonomy): Eukaryota > Metazoa > Chordata > Mammalia > Artiodactyla > Balaenidae > Eubalaena > Eubalaena glacialis. The sequence goes on along the minus strand of NC_083722.1, from coordinate 61,395,333 downwards.
TTGGTGGGAATGTAAATTGGTACAGCCACTATGGAGAACCGTATGGAGGTTCCTTAAAAAACTAAAAATAGAACTACCATACGACCCAGCAATCCCACTACTGGGCATATACCCTGAGAAAACCGTAATTCAAAAAGAGTCATGTACCACAATGTTCACTGCAGCTCTATTCACAATAGCCAGGGCATGGCAGCAACCTAAGTGTCCATCAACAGATGAATGGATAAAGAAAATGTGGCACATGTATACAGTGGAATATTACACAGCCATAAAAAGAAACGAAACTGAGTTATTTGTAGTGAGGTGGATGGACCTAGAGTCTGTCATACAGAGTGAAGTAAGTCAGAAAGAGAAAAACAAATACCATATGCTAACACGTATATATTGGATCTTAAAAAAAAAAATGTGGTTCTGAAGAACCTAGGGGCAGGACAGGAATAAAGATGCAGACGTATGGGCTTCCCTGGTGGCGCAGTGGTTGAGAGTCTGCCTGCCAATGCAGGGGACACGGGTTCGAGCCCTGGTCTGGGAGGATCCCACATGCCGCGGAGCAGCTGGGCCCGTGAGCCACAATTACTGAGCCTGCACGTCTGGAGCCTGTGCTCCGCAACAAGAGAGGCCGCAATAGTGAGAGGCCCGTGCACTGCAATGAAGAATGGCCCCCGCTTGCCACAACTAGAGAAAGCCCTCGCACAGAAACGAAGACCCAACACAGCCATAAATAAATAAATAAATAAAATTTTTAAGAAAAGATGCAGACGTAGAGAATGGACTTGTGGACACAGGGTGGAGGAAGGGTAAGCTGGGACGAAGTGAGAGAGTGGCATGGACTTACAAATATTACCAAATGTAAAATAGATAGCTAGTGGGAAGCAGCCACATGGCGCAGGGAGATCAGCTAGTGCTTTGTGACCACCTAGAAGGGTGGAATAGGGAGGGTGGGAGGGAGATGCAAGAGGGAGGAGATATGGGGATATATGTATATGTATAGCTGATTCACTTTGTTATAAAGCAGAACCTAACACACCATTGTAAAGCAATTATACTCCAATAAAGATGTTTAAAAAAAAGAATGTATAGTGATGTAAATTATAATCAGTTTAAGTCAGAAAGTTAGAAAACTAGAGTGATTTACTTAAACTTTTTGAGATTTGTTTCAATTTAATGAATGAATCAATTACTCAATAGCTCACCTTAAATAGGAGTATATGAATCATTAGTCTGTGTTACAAACAAAACAAGCTACAATTTTTTTTATTAAGATAGAATTCCTATGCCATAAAATTCATTATATGAAAGTGTACAACTCAGTGGTGTTGAGTATATTCACATATTGTGCAACCATCCCCACTCTCTAATTCCAGAACATTTATATCATCCCCAAATGAAACTCTATGCCTTTTAACAGTTAATCCTTGTTCCCTCTTCCCTTGCTCCCTGGCAACCACTAATCTACTTTCTATCTCTGTATTTGCCTATCTGGACATTTCATATACATGGAATCATACAATATATGACCTTTTAAAAATAACAGCTTTACTGATACATAATTGAAATACCATAAAATTCACATATTTAAAGTGTAGAATTTAATGGTTTTTAGTATATTTACAGATATATGTAACCATCATAAAGGTTAATCTTAGAACATTTTCATCACCCCCAGAAGAGACTCTGTACCTTTTAGCTATGATCCCCCTATCCAGCTATTCCTCCCAGCCCAAACAATCAATAATCTATCTCCTGTCCCTGTAGATTTGCCTATTCTGGACATCTCATGTAAATGGCATCGTACAATATGTGATCTTTTGTGACTAGTTTCTGTCACCAACAGGTTATTATCTGACTTTTTTATTATAGCCATCCTAGTGGTTTTGATTTGCGTTTCCCTGATGACTAATTATGTTGAGTATCTTTTCATGTGCTTATTGGCCATTGGTATATCTTCTTTGGATGTCTATTCAGACTCATTGCCATTTTTAAAAATGGGTTTTATGTCTTTATTATTGAGTTTTAAGAGTTCTTTATATATTCTAGATATAAATCCCTAATTAGACATATGATTTGCAAGTGTATGCTCCCATTCTGTGGGTTGTCTTTTCACTTTCTTGGTAGTGTCATTTGAAGCATGACACTAGAAGTTCTTAATTTTGATGAAATCTATCTTTTCTTTTGTCTCTCATGCTTTTTGTGTCGTATCTAAGAATCCATTGCTAAATCTGAGGTTATGAAAATTTACTACTATGTTTTCTAAGAGCACTGTAGTTACAGCTCTTACATTTAGGTCTTTGATCCATTTTGAGTTAATTTTTGTAAGTGATGTGAGATAGGGATCCAACTTCATTCTTTTGCATGTGGATGTCCAGGTGTCTCAGCACCAGTTGTTGGAAACACTACTGTTTCTCCCATTGAATAGCCTTGGCATGCTTGTCAAATTTCACTCAACCAATGATGTATATGTTTACTTCTGGGTCTCAATTCTATTCCATTGTTCTCTATGTCTGTCCTTATGCCAATACCATACTGTCTTGGCTATGGTTTTTAAATTGGGAAGTGTGAGTCCTCCAACTTTATTCTTCTTTTTCAAGATTCTTTTGTCTATTCTGGGTCCCTTGAAATTTTATATGAATTTTAGAATCAGCTTGTCCATTTCTGCAAAAAATGAAAAACAGAATTTTGATAGGGATTGCATTGAATCTGTAGATCAATTTGGGGAATAAAAAACAAAATTTTTAAATAACTTTACTCTAGCTTAATAGGTCATGGCAGACTGTTTGCAAAGATAGCCACAGTTATACTGTTTCCCATACCTATGGATAGATGCTATGATATTTTAGTTCCTCCCATCAAATGGTGGAATCTATTTCCCACCACTTGAATTCAGGCTGGCCTTTTGACTTACTTTGACCAAAAAGAATGAGGTAAGAGTGACATTGTGCTAGGCTTAAAGATGCCTTGTACAGTTCTTATTCTACTACCATGTGAACAAGCCCAGGCTAGCCTGATGGAGGATGAGAAAGCACATGGAGCAGAGACAGACCACCCAGATGAGGCTGTCCCAGACCAGCCAGATCCCAGCCAACCTAGAAGGTATCGCAGATATGACAGGCAAGCCAGCTGAGATCACTGAAGCCTAGCCCAAATCAGCAGAACTGCCCAGTCTATCCAAAGACTCAAGAGCAATTGTTTTTAAGTTGTTATTTTAATACACTTAATTATGGTGTGATTTTTGTATATAGCAATAAATAACTGTTTATAGTAAGTCCCCTACATACGAACGAGTTCCATTCCAAGAGCATGTTCATAAGTCCAATTTGTTCGTAAGTCCAACAAAGTTCACCTAGGTACCCAACTAACACAATTGGCTATGTAGTACTGTATTGTAATAGATTTATAATACTTTTCACAAAAATAATACATAAAAAACAAAAAAAATAAAGAAAACATTTTTAATCTTACAGTCCAGTATCTTGAAAAGTACAGTAGTACAGTACAACAGCTGGTGTACAAGGACTGGCATCAGGTGAACAGGCAAGAAGAGCTACTGACTGGAGGAGGGAGAAGAGTTGGGAGATGGTAGAGCTGAAGGATCGTCAGCAATAGGAGACGGAGGGCAAGCTGCAATTTGACTCAATCCTGACGTTGATGGCACAGGTTCTGGTTCCTTGCTGGATTCAATTCTATCTACCCTCTTTAAAAAATGATCCAGTGATGTCTGGGTAGTAGATCCTTTTTTCTTGTCATAGATGACACGGTAACACTGGATTGCATTCTGGACTGCTGCTGCAACCTTCATGTACCGTTCTACGTTCGGGTCCTGTGCCTCAAAAACTAACAGTGCCTCCTCAAATAAAGAAAATCCCCTTGCCATTTCCTGCATCATGAATCTCTCTGTTTCTTCAGTTACGTCTTCTTCCTCTTGTCTCTCTTCGTCCTTTCTCTGGGCCTCCAATTCCTGGCACTTCCTAGCTGTACCAGCTTCATCACCACTGCTTTTACACTTGCTTCCAGACACCATGGGCTTGAAATAAAGATACTGTACTACTGTACTCTATACAGTACTGTACAGTAAAGTACACAAAAGCACAACCACTTGTAGAGGATGCACGCACGTGTCAATGTACGCCAGACACGAGAACTAATTTATGTGATTGGACATACGAACGCATGTTTGCGTCTTTGAAAGTTCGTAACTTGAAGGATTGTACGTAGGAGACTTACTGTATAGGCAAATTGAAAAAATGAAGTGTCCACAAAAACATGTCCTCTTTATGGATAAACAAAATGCAGTGCATATATATATATATATATATATATATATATATATATATATATATATATATATATATACATATACATACACACACACACACACACACACACACACAGTGGAATGTCATTCAGCCTTAAAAAGGAATGAAATTCTAATACATGCTACAACATGGATAAAACTTGAAAATGTTATGCTTAGTGAGATAAACCAGACACAAAAGAACAAACATTGTATGATTCCTCTTATATGAGCTACCTAGAATAGGCAAATTCATAGAGACAGAAAGTATAAGAGAGGTTACCAGGGGCTAGGAAATTATTGTTTATGAGTAGAGAGTTTCTATCTGGGAAGGTGAAAAAGTTCTGGAAATAGATAGTGGTGGTGGTTGTGCAACACTGTCAATGTACTTATTGCTACTGAGTTGTACACTTAAGAATGGTTGGCATCGTATAAATTTTATGTTATGTACATTTTACCACAATTTTAAAAATATGTCCTCTTTGAGCCTGAATTTTTAAAATATGTGTAGTCAACTCACTCATCTGGATGGACTCTCCAGAGTCCTTGGGCAGTAAAAACCCACTTTAAACACATTAACCTTCAAAGCAGCTTTGTCAGTTCCCCTGACTGGCTCCATTCCTGGCTCTAGCTGTTTGCCCTATTACAGTGCCACCCAGCTTCTGACCCAAGGCTTCAACTTTCACTCCTTGGAATTGACAACAGGATTCCACTTGCTGGGTTTGGCTTTTGGGATTCCCCAGCACAGGACTCAAACTCTGCCTATGATCCTTTGCATTTCTGGCACTACTGGCAACCACTTACCTGCTTCCTACAACCCCTGAACTTTGAGATACTCCAGGTAGGCTCTTCACAGAAAATACTTACAATATTTGGGACATACTTAAAAATTACTAAATGTTTATCTGAAGTTCGAATTTAACTGGACGTCTTGTATTTGTATTTGCTAAATTTGGCAACCCTAGCCCCAGGGCTCTGCTAAGGAGATTTGGGGGGGAAATGCACCAGGAAAAACTATATGAATATTTTTTATTTTTATTCTCTTTCCTGGTGAAGCCATTTTTCAAAGCACTACCTATATCAGTATGTTAAGTATTTCAGCAGCCAGGTTAACAGTCACAAACCCAGATTTAAACACAAATACAATCCTGCACTCAAGAGAGAAGATAATGTAAAATGAATCTGGTAGCATTTTATCCCACAAGGATTCACTATCTCTCGATGTATTATTTTATAGCAAGCTACATTGTATGTGCATTTAACCATATAATTTTATACTATATTAATTTACACTGAAAAAGCATATTTTCTCAAATTATTTAAAAGGCATGATCCTCATATAAATAGTGAGCACATGTCAAAGTTTTATTTAACTCACTAATGAAGGAACAAGAAGACAGAGAAAATAGTTGGATAAGGATATGAGAACCCGGGGTGTAAATGTCAGTGGGAAAAGGAATGCTGAGATCAGATTGCTGAGTTAGATATGAAGCTGGTTTATCTCTTACGAAGCAATAAAACCAAAGCCTTTGGATTGTCTTCTCTACCAGATGGGGGAAAAAAATCATATCTTACCAGTTTTTGCAAGTTAACATCTAACCTTACAGAGTTGTGAGACATCTAGGCCCCTAATCAGTTGCTAGCCAAAAAAGTTACACTTTCTGAGAGACATGATCTCACGTGAGTCTATTAGAAAGTGCTCTAACATGATATTAAAATGTCCCTTAATTGTCTTTTTGCCTTTTGTCCAATTTCCGGATAATTTTTTTCTGTGCAACATCTACTACATTCATAACTATATTTGGTATGGAAAAATAAAGGATAGAGACAAATGATATGCTTGATCCCCCTACCATTCGTCCTGAGGTGAGCCTGGGAAAGGAGATAAAAATCTACTCTTCCCTCAGTTCCTCTTTGTATGCTGGCGACTCTGTCAATGAATATGAGTCCAGTGTTTAAAGTTGTGGGTTTTTCAAACAGAAGGTCACCTAAATGCAAGCCAACTATTTCATGTGGTGCTCGTCCAGAAAAACGCAGTTTGTTCCAATACTGGTGGGAAAATTGACTAACATGTTGTCCAAAATTGGAGACTTGCTAAGGATTTCTAAGGCTAACTATTACTGTTTAAATTTTGGCATTCATGCTGGATTTAGAATCTAGACAAACCACAATAAGAGACCCTTCTGTAATATTGATTTTTTAATTGATTTTTTTTTTTTTCTTGAGGAGGTAAGTACATACTCTACAGATCTGAGGCAGTACAATGAGTTTGTAGTAGACACCTATTGGGCCTAGATCCCTTTTTCTTGTCTAGTTCCTTGGCCGCTCTAAAGATTGATTGTGAATTGCTTAGAGCGGCCCTTTTTCTGGAGAATTGCCTTCGGCCAATAGGAGCCACTTCTCCTGAGAGGATACTTCCTCCTCCTGAAGGCAGCTCACAACCAGTGACTGACTGATAAGGATACAAAAGCCTGTACCCTCTGTCTCAAGGCACAGTTAGCACTCCAGAGCTCCTCAAGGTGTCAGGCAGAAGCTAGACTCCAGGTAAGACACATTCTTGCTTAGCTTTTGATCCCTGCCCTATCTTGCTTCCTGCATGCCCTTTTTCCTGAAATCACATACTCAAGAATCCCTATCTCTGCATCTAGGGAACCTGACATAAGACAAGAGGATAGAGTGAATAGTAAGCTTCCTTCCTGCATCTTCCCTTCAGGCACCCAGTTCACTCATAAGAAGTAACCAGGGTTGCCATTGTCTTGGGTAAACTAACAGAAATATTAAAATATATATATAATATGTAAATAAAAAATAGATATATGAAATATGCATGTTTGTGGGTTTGTTTTTGTTTTAGATAAACAAATGGTATCATCCACTATCACTGTTTTGCCTTTTTATTTGATAATGTATCTTGGAGGTAGTTCCTAACCAGTATACACAGTGCTGTTCCATTTGTGAAAGCTGTTCAGTATTCTGTTGTATATATCTACTGTAATTAGGAAATTGGTCTCCTAATTATGGACATGTAGGTTGTTTCCAAAGTTCAGCTATTAAATAAATATATACAGCAATGCTACGGTGAATCCTTGTTTGTGTGAAATATCATAAATTATGAATATTTTTGGAGGATAATTTCCTATTAGTGGAATTTCTGGGTCAAAGGGTACATGCATTTGTATTTTGGCAGATATTGCTGAAGTGCTTTCCACAGAAGTTAAATCAGTTTTCACTACCACTGAAAATATATGGGAATGGCTGTTTCTCCAACCCTCATCAACATGATGTAGAGCCATATGTTTTATATTTGCCGATCTGACATGTAAAAAACGGTATCTTTTATAATGAATGAGATTATGCATATATTTATACATTTAAGAGCCATTTGTATTTCCTTTTCTGTGCACTATTTATGTTCTTTTCCATTTTTATATTGGATTTTGCTGTTTAATTTATAGGTACTCTATATTTAGGAAAAATTAACTCTGACATAAATATCTTTTCTAAGTTTATTATTTATCCTTTTCTTTTGTTTATGAAGTTTCAGTGCTATGCAGAATTCTTTGTTATTGTTGTTTTTAGGTAGTTGAATATATAAACCTGTTGTTTCATGGTTCTTGATTTTTGTGTTACTGGGCAAGTTCTTCCCTGGTTCAAATGATTTTGGAAATTCTCCCACATTTTCTTCTAATACTTTTATGAATTTACCTTTTTTTTTTCATTTAATCTAATGCATCTGTAATTTGTTTTGGTTTAATCTGAGAAGAAAAAATCCAGTTCTCTTTTTTTCAGATGAATAGCCATAAATATAATTGATTAAGTAATCCACCTTATTATTCCTATCTTATTAATAGCTATTTTAAAAAATGAATGTCGTATTTCATCAAACGCTTTTCAGCACTTGTGGAGATATGATTTTCCCACTTTTTCTGTAGTGAATGGTGAGTTATTGAACAATCCTCAAATTCCTGGAGTAGATACCACTCAATGAAGTTGTGTTATTCTTTTAATGTACTCCTTGTTTGCTAATATGCAGTTCTGAATTTTTATGTAAATATTCATAAGTGATATTGAGCTACAGTTTTATTTTTTGGTATTATCTTTGTGGTTATATTCACTTCATTAAAAATTTAGAAGTCTTTTCCTTTCATACTTTAGAACATAGCAGCACAGAGTCATTATTTCTTAAAGGTTTGGTAGAAGTTCAGTGAAAATATTTGTGCCAGGGTGGTTTTGGGGGAATAGCTCTTTAATATTTCCCCCCATTTTTTCTATGGTAATCAGTCTATTTATATTTTCTATCCCTTCTAAGGTCAGTTTTGGCAATCCCTCTTTTGAACCAGGTTCTCAAATTTCTTTTCTAGTGATATACACGGTAGTCTCTCCTGAATCTATTAATTTCTCCTGTATCTATATTTAATTCCCTCATATAAATTCTTATTTTATGTACTTATGATTTCACTCTGTTAACCTCAATTAAATTAAAAAACAGTTTATTAATCTTGCTTTACTTTTTGAAGAATTCGGTTTTGGATTTATTTCTCAGATCTGACACTTTTTAAAAAGTTATTAATTTTGCTTTTATCTTTAATTCATTAATTTTTACAATACTAGGATTGTTTTCTTGTGTTTTTCTAATTTCTTGATTTGAACAATTAATTCTTTTATTGTCAGTTTTGCTTTTTTAAAAAATTAATGTATTAGGACTTTGCATTTTGTATGTATCTCAGATGTTTTCCTATGTGAAATTCAGTTTCAGTTTCCTCTTTGATCCAATAAATGTTTATGATTTACTGGTATAGTCTTGTTATTAATTTCTAATTTACTTGCATTAGGCACAAAATAATATGGTCAAAAACTAATGTTGCCTATATCATTCTTATGTTTTTGAAATTTATTAACTTTTTTTAAAAATTTATTTATTTATTTTTGGCTGTGTTGGGTCTTCGTTTCTGTGCGAGGGCTTTCTCTAGTTGTGGCAAGCGGGGGCCACTCTTCATCGCGGTGCGTGGGCCTCTCACTATCGTGGCCTCTCTTGTTGCAGAGCACAGGCTCCAGACGTGCAGGCTCAGTAGTTGTGGCTCACGGGCCTAGTTGCCCCACGGCATGTGGGATCTTCCCAGACCAGGGCTCGAACCCGTGTCCCCTGCATTGGCAGGCAGATTCTCAACCACTGCGCCACCAGGGAAGCCCCCTTATTAACTTTTTAAAATCACATTTTGTGAATATTTTTTGGACACATAAAAAGAAGATGTATCTTTGGAGAGTATAAAGTTATATAAATTAGAGCTACCTAATTATGCCTTAAGATATTTGAATCCCTTGTGGAAAGACACAGGAAAAAAAATATTTTTGAAAGATGGTTTTAATACTCCTTTGTTGTAAAGAGTATTGTAGAAACACTGTTCCTAGTGTTTTAGGGATAAGAGAAAATATTGTTTTAAAAATTACAGCTGTAATTTTTGCCTTTTGCTTTATAGGTTGTAAGAGCTGTAAAGAGCCTTTCAAGAGCCTTTAGTTGATACAAAATTACCAAGATTTTGTAGCATGGCTGATTTAGGAGTAGTAATGATTGATATACAGTTTTAAAATTCCATTTTCTCTGTACTAATACTCATTTATGTTAAAACTTTTGGTAAGCCTGATATATGAGGTGTTTGGGGGTAAACTAAGGAGAGACCTCTGTGAACACTTGAGGCAGTGGAGAGCTGCAACTACCTGGAGCAGTTATGATATGGGCAATAGTGACCACCAGAAAAAGGCCTGACCTTGGTACTGAGGATTGAGACCTTAAGGTGCAATGCAATAGAGAAATTGGATTTAAGTGTAGGTTAATTCAGGAGTGGACTTGACATACATTCTCCTGGAATATATCAGATAGCACAAAACATTGAAAAGAGAAGCTACAGCCTCCTAACCCATGGGTTGGGGCAATCTATCCAGCAGATATTTATTTTATGCCATTGTAACTAATAAAAGCTTAGAGTTTTATTGAGCACTTGCTATGTGCCAGCCACTGGCCCTGGGCTGATGAGATATATATATATATGTAAAATTTTCATTTAATCCCTCACTACAATCCCATGAGGCAAATGCTCATATAATCCTCATTTTAGAGAGAGGAAACAGAGACTTAAAGAATCATCCAAGGCTGATTGGTTCAAGATGGCAGAGTAGAAGGACGTGCTCTCACTCCCTCTTTCGAGAACATCGGAATCACAACTAACTGCTGAACAATCATCAACAAAAAGACACTGAAACTCACCAAAAAAGGTACCCCACATCAAAAGACAAAGGAGAAGCCACAATGAGACGATAGGAAGGGCTCAATCACAATAAAATCAAATCCCATAACCGCTGGGTGGGTGACTCACAAATTGGAGAACACTTATACCACAGAAGTCCACCCACTGGAGCGAAGGTTCTGAGCCCCACGTCAGGCTTCCAAACCTGGGGGTCTGGCAATGGGAGGAGGAATTCTTAGAGAATCAGACTTTGAAGGCTAGCGGGATTTGATTGCAGGATTCGACATGACTGCGGGAAACAGATACTCCACTCTTGGAGGGCACACACAAAGTAGTGTGCGCATCGGGACCCAGGGGAAGGAGCAGTGACCCCATAGGAGACTGAACCAGACCTACCTGCTAGTGTTGGAGGGTCTCCTGCAGAGGCGGGGGGTGGCTGTGCCTCACCATGAGGACAAGAACACTGGCAACAGAAGCTCTGGGAAGTACTCCTTGGCATGAGCCCTCCCAGAGTCCACCATTAGCCCCACCAAAGAGCCCGGGGAGGCTCAAGTGTTAGGTCGCCTCAGGCCAAACAACCAACAGGGAGGGAACCCAGCCCCACCCATCAGCAGACAAGCGGATTAAAGTTTTACTGAGCTCTGCCCACCAGAGCAACAGCCAGCTCTACCCACCACCAGTCCCTCCCACTAGGAAACTTCCACAAGCCTCTTAGATAGCTTCATCCACCAGAGGGCAGACAGCAGAAGCAAGAAGAACTACAATCCTGCAGCCTGTGGAATGAAAACCACATTCACAGAAAGATAAACAAAATGAAAAGGCAGAGGACTATGAACCAGATGAAGGAACAAAATAAAACCCCAGAAAAACAACTAAATGAAGTGGAGATAGGCAACCTTCCAGAAAAGAATTCAGAATAATGATAGTGAAGATGATCCAGGACCTCAGAAAAAGAATGGAGGCAAAGATCGAGAAGATGCAAAAAATGTTTAACAAACATCTAGAAGAACTAAAGAACAAACAAACAGAGATGAACAATACAATAACTGAAATGAAAAATACACTAGAAGGAATCAATAGCAGAATAACTGAGGCAGAAGAACGGATAAGTGACCTGGAAGACAGAATGGTGGAATTCACTGCTGCGGAACAGAATAAAGAAAAAAGAATGAAAACAAATGAAGACAGCCTAAGAGACCTCTGGGACAACATTCACATTACAGGGGTCCCAGAAAGAGAAGAGAGAGGGAAAGGACCAGAGAAAATATTTGAAGAGATTATAGTTGAAAACATCCCTAACATGGCAAAGGAAAGAGCCACCCAAGTCCAGGAAGCGCAGAGAGTCCCATACAGGATAAACCCAAAGAGAAACATGCTGAGACACATAGTAATCAAATTGGCAAAAATTAAAGACAAAAATTATTGAAAGCAGCAAGGGAAAAACGACAAATAACATACAAGGGAATGATGTATACATACAAAGTGATGAAAGGGAAGAACCTACAACCAAGATTACTCTACCCGGCAAGGATCTCATTCAGATTCGATGGAGAAATCAAAAGCTTTACAGACAAGCAAAAGCTAAGAGAATTCAGCACCACCAAACCAGCTCTACAACAAATGCTAAAGGAACTTCTCTAAGTGGGAAACACAAGAGAAGAAAAGGGCCTATGAAAACAAACCCAAAACAATTAAGAAAATGGTAATAGGAACACACATATCAATAATTACCTTAAATGTAAATGGATTAAATGCTCCAACCAAAAGACATAGACTGGCTGAATGGATACAAAAACAAGACCCGTATATATGCTGTCTACAAGATACCCACTTCAGAACTAGGGACACATACAGACTGAAAGTGAGGGGATAGAAAAAGATATTCCATGCAAATGGAAATCAAAAAAAGCTGGAGTAGCAATACTCATATCAGATAAAATAGACTTTAAAATAAAGAATGTTACCAGAGACAAGGAAGGACACTACATGATGATCAAGGGATCAATCCAAGAAGAAGTTATAACAATTATAAATATGTATGCACCCAACATAGGAGCACCTCAATACATAAGGCAACTGCTAACAGCTATAAAAGAGGAAATCGACAGTAACACAGTAATAGTGGGTGACTTTAACATTTCACTTACACCAATGGACAGATCATCCAAACAGAAAATTAACAAGGAACAGAAGCTTTAAATGACACAATAGACCAGATAGATTTAATTGATATTTATAGGCCATTCCATCCAAAAACAGCAGATTACACTTTCTTCTCAAGTGCTCATGGAACATTCTCCAGGAGAGATCACATCTTGGGTCACAAATCAAACCTCAGTAAATTTAACAAAATTGAAATCATATCAAGAATCTTTTCTGACCACAACACTATGAGATTAGAAATCAATTACAGGGGAAAAAACGTAAAAATGGCAAACACATGGAGGCTAAACAATACGTTACTAAATAACCAACAGATCACTGAAGAAATCAAAGATGAAATCAAAAAATACCTAGGGACAAATGACAATGAAAACACGATGATCCAAAACCTATGGGATGCAGCAAAAGCAGTTCTAAGAGGGAAGTTTATAGCTATACAAGCGTACCTCAAGAAACAAGAAAAATCTCAAATAAACAATCTAACCTTACACCTAAAGGAACTAGAGAAAGAAGAACAAACAAAACCCAAAGTTAGCAGAAAGAAAGAAATCATAAAGATCAGAGCGGAAATAAATGAAATACAAACAAAGAAAACAATAGCAAAGATCAATAAAACTAAAAGCTGGTTCTTTGAGAAGATAAACAAAATTGATAAACCATTAGCCAGACTCACCAAGAAAAAGAGGGAGAGGACTCAAATCAATAAAATTAGAAATGAAAAAGGAGAAGTTACAAAGGACACCACAGAAATACAAAGCATCCGGGCTTCCCTGGGGGCGCAGTGGTTGAGAATCTGCCTGCCAATGCAGGGGACATGGGTTCGAGCCCTGGTCTGGGAAGATCCCACATGCCACGGAGCAACTAAGCCCGTGTGCCACAACTACTGAGTCTGCGCGTCTGGAGTCTGTGCTCCGCAACAAGAGAGGCCGCGATAGTGAGAGGCCCGTGCTCCGTGATGAAGAGTGGCCCCCGCTTGCCTCAACTAGAGAAAGCCCTCGCACAGAAATGAAGACCCAACACAGCCATAAATAAATAAATAAATAAATAAATAAAATTAAATAAATAAAATTAAATAAATAAATAAATAAAAAAGATTAGAAACAGGGAGACAGATTAGAGTTTAAAAAAAAAAGAAAAAGAAATACAAAGCATCCTAAGAGACTACTACAAGCAACTCTATGCCAATAAAATGGACAACCTGGAAGAAGTGGACAAATTCTTAGAAAGGTATAACCTTCCAAGACTGAACAAGGAAGAAATAGAAAATATGAACAGACCAATCACAAGTAATGAAATTGAAACTGTCATTAAAAATCTTCCAACAAACAAAAGTCCAGGACCAGATGGCTTCACAGGTGAATTCTATCAAACATTTAGAGAAGAGCTAACACCTATCCTTCTCAAACTCTTCCAAAAAATTGCAGAGGAAGGAAAACTCCCAAACTCATTCTATGAGGCCACCATCACCCTGATACAGAAACCAGACAAAGATACTACAAAAAAGGAAAATTACAGACCAATATCACTGATGAATATAAAGGCAAAAATCCTCAACAAAATACTAGCAAACAGAATCCATCAACACATTAAAAGGATCATACACCATGATCAAGTGGGGTTTATCCCAGGAATGCAAGGATTCTTCAATATACAAAAAACAATCAATGTGATACACCATATTAACAAACTGAAGGATAAAAACCATATGATCATCTCAATAGATGCAGAAGAAGCTTTTGACAAAATTCAACACCCATTTATGATAAAAACTCTCCAGAAAGTAGGCATAGAGGGAACCTACTTCAACATAATAAAGGCCATATACGACAAACCCACAGCAAACATCGTTCTCAATGGTGAAAAACTGAAAGCATTTCCTCTATGATCAGGAACAAGACCAGGATGTCCACTCTCACCACTATTATTCAACATAGTTTTGGAAGTCCTAGCCATGGCAATCAGAGAAGAAAAAGAAATAAAAGGAATACAAATTGGAAAAGAAGAAGTAAAACTCTCACTGTTTGCAGATGACATGAAACTATACATAGAGAATCCTAAAGATGCCACCAGAAAACTACTAGAGCTAATCAATGAATTTGGTAAAGTTGCAGGATACAAAATTAATGCACAGAAATCTCTTGCATTCCTATACACTAATGATGAAAAATCTGAAAGAGAAATTAAGGAAACACTCCCATTTACTACTGCAACAAAAAGAATAAAATACCTAGGAATAAACCTACCTAGGGAGACAAAAGACCTTTATGCAGGAAACTATAAGACACTGATGAAAGAAATCAAAGATGATACCAACAGATCGAGAGATATACCATGTTCTTGGATTGGAAGAATCAATATTGTGAAAATGACTATACTACCAATCTACAGATTCAATGCAATCCCTATCAAATTACCAATGGCATTTTTTACAGAACTAGAACAAAAAAATTTAAAATTTGTATGGAGACACAAAAGACCCCGAATAGCCAAAGCAGTCTTGAGGGAAAAAAACAGAGTGGGAGGAATCAGACTCCCTGACTTCAGACTATGCTACAAAGCTACAGTAATCAAGACAATATGGTACTGGCACAAAAACAGAAACATAGATCAATGGAACAAGATAGAAAGCCCAGACATAAACCCACGCACCTATGGTCAAGTAATCTATGACAAAGGAGGCAAGGATATACAACGGAGAAAAGACAGTCTCTCCATTAAGTGGTGCTGGGAAAACTGGACAGCTACATGTAAAAGAATGAAATTAGGACACTCCCTAACACCATACACAAAAAGAAACTCAAAATGGATTAGAGACCTAAATGTAAGACTGGATACTATGAAATTCTTAGAGGAAAATATAGGAAGAACACTCTTTGACATAAATCACAGCAAGATATTTTTTGATCCACCTCCTAGAGTAATGGAAATAAAAGCAAAAGTAAACAAATGGGACCTAATGAAACTTCAAAGCTTTTGCACAGCAAAGGAAACCATAAACAAGACGAAAAGACAACCCTCAGAATGGGAGAAAATATTTGCAAACGAATCATCAGACAAAGGATTAATCTCCAAAATATATAAACAGCTCATTCAGCTCAATATCAAAAAAACAAACAATCCAATCCAAAAATGGGCAGAAGACTTAAATAGACATTTCTCCAAAGAAGACATACAGATGGCCAAGAAGCACAGGAAAACCTGCTCAACATCACTAATTATCAGAGAAATGCAAATCAAAACTACAATGAGGTATCACCTCACACCAGTTAGAATGGGCATCATCAGAAAATCTACAAACAACAAATGCTGGAGAAGGTGTGGAGAAAAGGGAACCCTCTTGCACTGTTGGTGGGAATGTAAATTGATACAGCCACTTTGGAGAACAGTATGGAGGTCCCTTAAAAAACTAAAAATAGAATTACCATATGATCCAGCAATCTCACTACTGGGCATATACCCAGAGAAAACCATAATTCAAAAAGACACACACACCCCAATGTTCATTACAGCACTATTTACAATAGCCAGGTCATGGAAGCAACCTAAATGCCCATCGACAGACGAATGGATAAAGAAGATGTGGTACATATATACAATGGAATATTATTCAGCCATAAAAAGGAACGAAATTGGGTCATTTGTTGAGACATGGATGGATCTAGAGAGTGTCATACAGAGTGAAGTAAGTCAGAAAGAGAAAAACAAATATCATATATTAACGCATGTATGTGGAACCTAGAAAAATGGTACAGATGAACCAGTTTGCAGGGCAGAAGTTGAGACACAGATGTAGAGAACAAACGTATGGATACCAAGGGGGGAAAGGGGTGGGGGTGGGGGTGGTGGTGTGATGAATTGGGAGATTGGAATTGACATGTATACACTGATGTGTATAAAATGGATGACTAATAAGAGCCTGCTGTATAAAAAAATTAATTTAATTTAAAAAATTAAAAAATAAATAAACTAAATGACAAAAAAAAAGAAATTAACGTTGCTACAATACTATTAACTAATTTACAGACTATATTTGGGATTCACCTTTGTTTCTACCAGTGTTCTTTATGGAATCCAGGGTCTAATCTAGGATACCACATTGCATGATTAATTTAAGTCAGAAAAATTTTTACTTGAGCCACATGCCTGTCCTTCAGCAATATATAGCGTACATATATTTATATTTCTGAATTTTCTCCCTTTCAGATGTTCTTTTATGTAAATAAATATTATTGCTCTCTGCTTATAACTCACTGATTCTGAACATAAGCTTTGAGTGGGCATTCTCAAAATGAGTTTTGTAACATTGCAGAGGAACCTTATTTTAAAAATTCCAATTAAAACAATTTTTTTTTCAAAAAAACAAAATAAAGAATCATCCAAGATGGCACAGTTGGGATTTAAATACAAGTGATAAGATTCCCAACTGGGTCTTTTAGGTATGAAAAGTAAACTAAAGACACTTCTGGTTGTGGGAAAAATGGAATACGCACACTTCTCCTTATTCCTTCCACTAAGTACAACTAAAAACCCTGGACGTTATATTTAAAACAAATAAAGATGGCTTTGAAAGGTGGAGCAAAGAAAACAGAATGGCTAGGGACCTCAGGACTCAAGGATTGACATGCATTGAGTTCCCTAGGTTTTCTTTTTCCCTCATATTCTCAGCTGGGTCCTGGAGAAGCTAAAACCTAGGAATGCCAACAGATGTAGATTAAAAAAAAAAAAAAGTCCAAGAAAACCCCATTCTTCCTAGCCAAAGGACAGGAAAGGGGCAGTTTGGCAAGACTGAAAACTTTTAGACAATAATGGCCCTACTGCAGCCAAATGCCTCAGGAAAAACTGAGGCCCCATCTCCACCCTTGTCAACAGAGGTTGAGTGGAGAGCCTAGACTTCCATCCTCACCCAGCTGGAATGAGGCCTGCTCCTCCCTGCCTCTCCCCACACTGGAGTGGTGTCAGAGAAGGCCGAGTGAGGAGCCAGGACTTTCACCTGAGTCATCCAGGTAAAAGCCCTCCATCCTCCAAAGCTTCCGTGGAGATGATGTGGAGAGCTTGGCTTCCACTCCCACATGGCGGTGAAGGGCAGCATCACCCTTCCTCCACTGGTGTGGTGTCCGAGGAGACCTGCTAAAACTGAAGATTTAAATAAGACAGATCTCGAAACATAATAACCAGGATGTCTGGAACTAATTTAAAAAAGAAATCCTTTTCTCACAAATCAGGAAAATCTCCACTAGAATGAGAAAAGACAAACAGATGGCAAGCCCAAGATAACACAGACATTGGAACTATCCGACAGGGATTTTAAAGAGACCATCATAAAGAATGCTTCAATTAGAAATTTTGAACATGCCTGAGACAAATGAAAAAATAGAAAATTTCAGCCAAGAAATTTCACCTGTGGGTGAGTGAACACTGAGAATCTCACCAGATCCACATGATAGGACTTCCCCACAGGAAAGAGGTGGTCTGGTATCAGAGTAAGAAGAGAGGAATGCAAATGACACCCCAAAGGATAGATGCACAACAGATGTCTACCTATTATGCTTGGCACTATGAGTACAGAGGTAATAAAACACGGACACTGCCTTCAAAGGGCTCATTCTCCCCAATTTTCTTTCTTTTCCTTCCTTTAACAACTTAGTAAATTGCTTTACCTCATTTGTAAGGTACTATTCCAGACTGGAGCCTTCTGATTTCTATTTTAAGGATCTTTGAGATCTGGGAGTTTCTGTTTCTGAATTATATACAAGAAAAATTCCCTATCATTTTGGGACTTTCCCATTCAACTGTGAGAAAAAGAACATCTAAAATGAAAACCATTATTTGTCTACTGGGGTTGTAAGGAAAATATAACTGGTAAAACCAGAGGCTCCTTTTATTAAAAAGAAGTAATGCATGATTAAAGCAGTTCTGAGGAAAAGAATTCCAATCTAGATTCACCAATCATGGGATAGGCGTGCCTCTGACATGCCCACACATGTCCTGGGCATACCATACATGTGTACATCATTCATGCTCACTCCACCCATCCCAGGAACCTGTAGAGTCGAGGTCTTTTTCTGATACTATTAAGACTTGAATAAGGGTTGGACGAAGGGGTGAGGAGGGAGGGGGCACATATGAAACTGCAAATGCTAAGACATGCTATCTAATTTACTTGCCTCCTTCATTTTTGAGAGTAACCATTTATAACATGACTACTTAAGGCATTTATTGAAAAGAAAAGAACTTGAAACATTGCTTGTTCTATTCTCTTGCTTCAGGGACAGATTTGTACTTGATTTAACTACAGGCAGTAACATTCCAGGCACCGTTGGTAATGCATTGCATTGGAGCCCATCCCTAGTACCCAACCCAGAACTTGGTTGGGTTGGGAACAAGATGAGGCATAAATGAATGGGAGTATTAATGAGTAATAGAGAGAAATACAGCAAGCAAACATTTTTTTTTATGTTCTTGAAATGAGAATGGGATTCTTTAAAAAGTTATGTGATTGGATTTTCAGTTAAACATGGTGGATGAAGCACATCTATTTCTCTGCTCCATCCAGAAACCTCACCAAAATGACTGGGGTTGAGTCTATTTTTTTTATTGCAGCACTTTTTTAAAAATTCAGGTATTGTTAATTTACAATGTTGTGTTAGCTTCAAGTGTACAGCAAAGTGAGTCAGTTATTCTTTTTCAGATTCTTTTCCATTATAGGTTATTACAAAATATAGAGTAGAGTTCCCTGTGCTATACAGTAGGTCCTTGTTGTTTATCTATTTCATATATAGGAGTGTGTATCTGCTAATCCCAAACTCCTAATTTATCCCTCCCTCCACCCCTTCCCCTTTGGTAACCATAAGTTTTTTTCTATGTCTGTGGGTCTATTTTTGTTTTGTAAATAAGTTCATTTGTATTATTTTTTTAGATTCCACATATAAGTGATATCATATGACATTTATCTTTCTCTGAGCTGAATTTTTAACAGCTTTATTGAGGTACACTTGACATACAGTTAACTACAGTTGGCTTTCTGTATCCATGGGTTCTGTATCCATGGGTTCCACATCCACAGACTCGACCAATCTGAAAGTATTCAGAAAAAAAAAATTTGTTTTCCAGAAAGTTCCAAAAAGCAAAACTTACCTGATTGCATTGGCTAGCATCTCCTGTACAATGTTGAGTAAAAGTGGTGAGAGTAAACATACTTGTTTTGTTCCTGATCTTCGGGGGAAAGCATTCAATCTTTTGCCATTAAGTATATTATGTACTTATTATATACCTTTGCCATTATATATAATTAAATATTATATTAGCTGTAGGTTTTATCAAGTTGAACAAGTTCTATTTCTACTTAGCTGGCAACTAGATCCTCTAAAAAGTTATATGGTTGGATTTCCAGCTAAACATGCTTGATTGAGCACATCCATTTCTATGCTCCTTCCTGAATCCTCACCAAAATAATCATAGATGATTTTTTTAAAAAGATATAGACTCATAAGAATAAAACATAAAAGCCAAAATATTGACAACCAAAAAAGCAGACTTAACAGCACTGAAAAAGCTGAAAGCCTACTTACCCTTCAACTGTGGGGGGAGCAGTTTAGAACAAACTTAGTCGAAGGGCAAAAACCTCAGAAAAGAATTGAACTCAGAAGGACCAAGTACTTCCGAAGGTAGGATGAGAGTGTGGGAAGATTGGCTGATTATATGTATAAAGAGCAGTTAAACACCAGTTTAGAATAAAAGGTGACTTCCCCCACCCTGTACCACCAGAAGGCTATCCTTCCTCCACTATAGCATAATATTGGAGACTTAGATACTGGAAAAATTGAGCAAAAGAGGATCTGAGGCAGAGCTGAGAGTGCCATAGTGAGAAGGGGGGAATAAATAAAAGTCTAGATACTGAATGCGATCAACCTTTAGCATCCTTTCCCTGCTGATTCCTGAAAACCAGGCTTATGCATCTGTATTAGTTTCCTAGGGCTGTTGTAGCAAAGTACTACAAATTAGGTGGTTTAAACAACATGTATTGTCCAACAGTTTAGGAGCTAGACGTTCGAAATCAAGGTGTTGGCAGGGTCATGCTCTCCAAAGCTTCTAGGATCCTTCCTTGTCTCTTCCAGCTTCTGGTAACCCAAGGTATTCCTTGGTGCAGATGCATCACTCCAATCTCCATCTCCATCCTCACATGGTGGTTCTCTCCTGTCTGTGTGTCGCTCTGTCTCATCTTCTTATAAGGACACCATCATATTGGATTAAAGGCTCACCCTACTCCAGTATGACCTCATCTAAATGAATTACATCTGCAACAACCCTATTTCCAGATAAGGTCACCTTCTGAGGTACTGGAGTTGAGGATTGCAACATATTTTGGGGGGAACACAGTTCAACCCATAACCTCAGCAGGATGTTGAAGGATTGCTCTCTGGGAAAACTGACTTAGTCAAGAGGAAAAAAACCTACAGATCCTGACATTTGGTGAAGTGCCAATCAAACATCTATGTTCTTGCCTGATCACCCCCTAGTTATCTGACTCACACATACAAAGCTTCCAACAGATTTTTGTTATCCTCCTTAAATAAACATTTAAGGAAACATCCTATAATGAAAGACAGAGATAAAGCAAAAGAAAGTTAAGGTAAATAGAATATGCAGGGAACAGGAAAAAATCTGTAAAAACCTTCAGGGAGATAACAGAAGAAGTTACATCTATGACACAAAACAGATTTCTTAAAAGTACACTAAGAGGATTAGAAAGAGTTCTTAGAAATAAAAATATAACAACCAATTTTTTAAATTCAATAGATAGTTTGGAAAATAAGATAGAAAAAATTCTCCTAGAAAGTAGAACAAAAATCAAAGATATTGGAAATAGAAGAAAAAAAAAAGATACGGTAATTAGTGAGCGCAACTAATCCAAGAAGTCTAATGTCTAACAAATAGTTCTGGACAGAAAAAACAGAGCGATATAAATTAGAAATTTTTCAAAGAAATAAGTTTTATCTTATCTGGACGTCAGTTTCCAGATTGCAACAGAGTGCTCAGCAAAACAAGTTACAAAGAACCATTTCCAGACACATCCACCTGAAATTTCTCTGCAATTGAAATAAATAAAGCATTATAAAGCTTCTGAACAAAAAGAATGGACTCCAGAAGATCTTCGAGCAATGCCTTCCAAAATGTAAGAGAAAATTAATTACAACATAGAATACTATAACTGAACCACCAAAGTATGAGGGTAGAATAAATACACAATCAGAGATGCCGGCTCTCAAATAATTTATCTTTCAGTGGAGGATGTGCTTACAAGGCAAGAGTGTAAACCAAGAAAGGGAAAATCTTGGAAACATGACACCAGGGACAGAAGAAGGGAATTCCTTAACTTATGGTGGAATGAAGTCTCATGGCTGCTGTGTAACCCACCTAGAAATGCACCACCCTGGACTAGAACAGGACAGAGGGCTCCAGGAAGGATGCCTTTAAAGAAAACAGTTGAATTGATAAACTACTAAGTGTTTATGGTCATTGGGAGGAGTTTTACCACTCTGACAAAGATTTTGAGGATGAATTAATGATCAATGTAGAAAATATTAAACAATCAAACAAAAAAACTGAGGCAGTTATATATTCATAGGTTGAATAAACAAAAAGTTATACAAGAAATGAAATATAATCACAGTTTTCTGTGTGGCTCAATAGTAAACAGAAGTTACGTAGTCCATAATAAAATAAACCATAAATATTCAGCTAACCACAAATCGTGATGTAATTATACCTGGAAAATGAGATGAGAGGAAGCGGAGATGAGGAGAGGAAGATGGGAGTGTAAGAAAAATAAGTCTTCAATTTCCATTTTGAAAAGATGGTAGCTAATGTTTAGTTTTGAAAAACAAAGAAATAACCTCATAAACTGGTAATTAGAAATATGGCAATAAATACTAAAAAACCAGCTAAGTAAGAGGTTACTCCTGGGACGTGGAAAACAAGAATAGGAAAAGGGGTAGGAGGTAGCTGATTGCTGCTTCTTGCTATCAGGTTTACTGACCTATTTGACTTTTTACATTACTTATCAGTATAATTTTTAAAAATTTTTATTGTACTATAATATGTATACAGAACTATGCACAATTTACATGGAAAAGTTTGGTTTTTAAAAATCAAACTTAAAAAAGTCAAAGGAGACATACAGGCACTACAGGTGTGGTGTTAGGTATGATTCACTGTTGATGGAAACAATGAACCACTGCAAGTGTTTCTGAAGTTGAGATACCAAGAGCACTGGTCTGTGATTCTCAAGCACTTTGAGGTTTCTGAGGAAAAGTAATGTCACATTATTCATAATTTTAAGATAAAGGATTAACTGTGACTTTCTCAGAAAGCTGGTTCTTCAAAATCATTATCAGTCTTTAAGATGGCTTTTATTTATTTATTTTTATGTATTTTTTTCTTTACTGGCCTCTCCGCACAGCTATGGGATCTTAGTTCCCCGACGAGTGATGGAACCCAAGCCCTCAGCAGTGAAAGCACAGAGTCCTAACCACTGGACCACCAAGGAATTCCCAAAGATAGCTTTTAGATAGTTCTTAAAGGACAACTCATTTTAGCTAAAGTTCAATTAACCAGATTAGTTTATCTCAGCCATGGTATTTTGAGTTCTTTCTATGTGGTTTTTTACTTTTGTTAAACTTAAGAGCTTTGATGCTCTCTGTTTTGTGTTCTATATCCCCAGGTCATCTATTATATCAATCATTGAGATATGGTTCTCGGAAGCTTACAATTAGTAATGAAAATAGTAACCTAAACACAGCCACTAAGAATAACTTAGCTGTTCTAGGCCCTTGCGAACATCACTCATCTGGGCTAGGCATAAATTTAAGCTTTTAAAAATGAGCAGTAAGTGGAAATTTCAGAGCACCAAGGGACTAATAAACTAGTCAGATATTCTGCTACTCCTTTTTCTCCACGGCAGTGCGTCTCAACCTTGTCTGCACATTAGAATCACTAGTGAAGCTTTTAAAATTCCAAACCCCAGCCATACCTCAGGCCAAGTAAATCAGAATCTCTTGAAGTGAGACCCAGACATTCATATTGTTAAAACTCCCTGGGTGATTCCAATGTGCTGTGAAGTTTGGGAACTACTGCTCTATAAAAAACCATAATGTACAACATTCAGGCACTACCGCATTGGTTTCAGTCTTTTTCTTAAATAGTCTCAGCCTTCTGCTTGTGAGATGTCCAAGCAAGATTTGATCCCCCACCTTTTTTGGGAAAGGGAGATTTCCCTCTCCCTAAGACACCTGCTTCAAAGAAGATGGTTTCTCCAACCCCGTATAAAACCTGTCTTTAGGGCAGTAAAGATTGGCAGGAATAATATCCAATCATAATTCCTTTACCCACGTGAGCTATGTTTCATAAGCAAGTCTCTCTCTGTTCTTTAACTGCAATATTAAACAAAAAGTTGGCACTTTTTTTTGAAAGAACAGTTTTATTGAGATATAATTTACATACCATAAAAGGCACCCACTTAAAGTGTACAATTCAGTGGTTTGGGGTATATTTGCAGAGGTGTCACCACGACTATCTAATTTCAGAACCATGTAGCTAATAGATCTTGTTACAAACACAGGGGAAGAGACCAAAACTAGAAAAACATCATTCAAAGTTTCATTCTGAGTAACAAAATAGGAGTAAATTAAATTATCATCAAAAATCTTGGCTATCCACCCAACAAATGACAAACATTAGGCTTGGAGAGCTAGCAAAATGAACTATTGGCAACATTTATTTATTAAATGACACTGTGGTACATAGAAAATAAATGACCATAATGTATGCATTCTCACAGATATTTAGCTCTTTATTTGGTCAAAACTATTTATGCAGAGCAGGAGTCAGCTCTTGGCATATACAAGGGAAAAGTGCTCAATGACTTCTTGTTCTGTTTATCATCTCAAACCCACATTCCAGGAGAACATTTTGTGTTTTAAGTTTGACGCATCTCACCATCATCTCCATCCTCCTCTGGAGCAGGGAGGAGTGGCTGGCTCCTCTCACGTTATGCACGTGAGCAATCCTTAAAACAAAAGCAATCCTTAAAAGCTGTGAGAAGAGAGAGCTTGGTGTCTCCATTTCCAGGTGTTTTCCATGCAGTAACACTGGGAAGCAAGACAGGCGAGGCCATGTGGATCCAGAGATCCTTGGTTGATTTTCACAGGTTGTAGCTAGGCCAGTGGGAGAAATGATTGTTATGTGCAGTGGCCGGATACCTAGCACATTATTGACCGGAGACGTAATTAATACGGCTTTTGTTACCCGCACGTTATTGACCAGAGATGTATCAATACATTTTTAGAGAGTGATATAATTAACATCACCGTGCAAAGTTGTTAGAGCTTAACATTGATCAAGCGTTCATTAGACAACTTATGGTTGTCATTATCATTCACATTTTGGTCTGTTAGGTTTTTGTTCCAACCTTGTGTATATTGTAAACGCAAGTTTATTACTGTAAAATTTTCAAAAATGAAGCACCGTGAAATTTTGAGTGAAGAAGAATATTTTGGTGAATTTTATGCAGATACTTTCTCTGACTGTCCGAGCGACATATATAGTAGTGTCTCAGAAGATGATAGTTCTTCAGAATATAGTTCTGATTCGGACGTTGTGAATATTAGACCAAGCAAAAAGACAAAAAACCTTAGTGATTGATTCTGATACGGAAACTGAAAATGAAACTCATGGTGCTGGAGAATGCTCCTTTGCTTCTACAGAAGAATGGATTGAAGACAACATTTCACGAAAATTAGAAGACTTTACAGGTGTGTCAGGTGTAACTATTGAATGTAATAACCCGCAAAGTGTTAGTGAAATAACAGAATTAATTTTTGGTAATGACTTTTTCGAGTTGGTTGCTTCTCAAACAAACTTGTATCACCAACAGAATGAAAAATCATATAAAAAGTATGATACGGCTTTAAAATGGACTGATGTAACCAATAGTGACATGAAGTTTCTTGGATTAATAATTTTTTTTTTAGGAGAATTTTTTTTAATGGCTTGAGATGAGGTTAAATTCAGTGGAGAATGTTGAATATTTGTACACCCAAGTCTTGTGGAATTTTATAACCAATGGATTAATAATTTTGATGAGACAAATAAGAAAGTCACACTGGAAAGAATATTGGTTGACTGATCCCTTACTTGAAACACCTATCTTTCCGAAGATTATGACAAGAAGAGGTTTCGAACAAATAATGACATTTCTTCACTTTAACGATAACTCGGAAACTCCACTTCCTGCAGACAGAATTTTAAAAGTTAAACCTCTTTTGGATTATTTTCTACCAAAATTTCAATCGATCTGTATACTCAAACAAGAGCTATCACTTGAAGAGGCAATGATAAAGTGGAGAGGATGACTCAGATTCAAAACCTATAATCCCGGAAAACTTACAAAATATGGAATTTTGGTCAGGATGGTTAGCAAAAGTGAAACTGGATATATATGCAACCTTGAGATTTACATGGGTGAAGGAAAGAAAATGCAAGAAACAATATCATCAGTCCTACAACCTTTTCTTGGTTCATGGCACCATATTTACCAAGACAATTATTACAACAGTGTGTCCACATCTGAAACACTGTTGAAAAATAAAACCAGAGTTTGTGGGACTATAAAAGAGAATCGTGGTCTACCAAACCAATTAAAGGAGAAATCTAAAAATCTACAAAGGGGAGAAATGACGTTCTTTTGTTTTTTGGCTGCGTTGGGTCTTCGTTGCTGTGCGTGGGCTTTCTCTAGTTGCGACGAGTGGGGGTTACTTTTCGTTGCGGTGCGCGGGCTTCTCATTGTGGTGGCTTCTCTTGATGCACAGGCTCTAGGCACACGGGCTTCAGTAGTTGCAGCACGCAGGCTCAGTAGTTGTGGCTCACGGGCTCTAGAGCACAGGGTCAGTAGTTGTGGGGCACGGGCTTAGTTGCTCCACGGCATGTGGGATCTTCCCAGGCCAGGGCTCGAACCTGTGTCCCGTGCATTGGCAGGCAGATTCTTAACCACTGTGCCACCAGGGAAGTCCCAGAAATGGCATTCTTACGGAAGGGAGAAGTGATTCTTCTTATATGGAAAGACAAGAGGCTAGTCCACACGGTGACAACTACTCATGACGCCTCCATAGCATCTACAGGAAAGGAAGACAGGAGGACTAGCCATCAGATAACTAAGCCCACTTGTATATTAGAGTATAATAAATATATGAAAGAAGTTGGTTGATCTGATCAATATCTGGCAAACTTCAATATCCTCCGGAAAACTCGAAAATGGTGTAAGAAAGTGGGCTTCTATTTGAGTAATTGCAGTTTATTCAAAGCGTTTAAAATTTATTGCAGCCTTAATGCACAGAATAAAATGACTTACAAGCAATTTTTGTTGGCAGTAGCTAGAGAATGGGTAACTGACCATTCTGGTGAATGCAGTGGTAGTCCCGCACCTGGTCCTTTTTGTGGCATTTCTAAAAGAGCCCCCGGCAAAGATCCACCTTGTCGACTATCAGGTAAAATAAAAGAACATATTCTAGAGGAAATAATACCCACAGGACTAAAAAAAAAAAATGCTGCCAGAAAGTGTAGAGTCTGCTCTTCCAGGGGAAAGCGAAGTGAAACACAGTATATTTGTAATAGATGTTCTGTTCCCCTGCCTAGAGGTGCCTGCTATACTGCCTATCACACTCTAACGAAATATTAGAATGCTTTAGTAAGACATGTGCAAAGTTTCAAATAAACACATTAAGTGCAAAAAAGGTTGTTGATATTTACTCAAACGTGGGTGTTTCAATATTCACTTACATAACAAATCGCCGGCCACAGGCATTAGTTTCTGCAAAAATCCCCTGGTCAATAATGTGCTAGGAACTCACAGGTACAGTGTATCCCTTTTACCTAAAATCTATGCCCACAGAGGAACCGTAGTTCTCCCTGGAAACGAGGGCCTTTCTGATTCCGCAGGAAACCAAGTGTCTCTAAAAGGCTCTGCAATTGTACTTTAGTACTAAGGAGTACTCAGGAGACTTTAATAGTAACTCCCCTCCCTCTGTTGATTTCCCTGCTCCTTGCCCTGCTCTCCGGTTTCTTACCTGCTCCCAGAACTGGAGCTTCTGAGCTATTTCTGTGCTCCTGAGTGTCCTAGGGTCATTAGAATTCCTCGCCTAAAAGTCTCCAAGGTCTCATTTTGAGGATAAAGTAAAGGGGGCTCACAGAGTGGATGAAATTGCCCCAAAGACACCGCCAATTTTTAACTTTACCTGAGCTCCTGGGAAACAGGGAGAGTTAGGAAAATCACTCCCACCCGCACCCACGCCGCCCGACACACACACACGCTTTTGCATTCTGGAAAACAGGCTTACTGGAAAGAATTTCTTTTCTCTATATGACTTAGATAAGACTGATGAAATACAGTTTAAAAAAATAAATAAAATCTATGCCTTTCCCCCAGGTGATTTAATTGCTTTATCTTTTCCTGAAACTCCTTCTAAATGTTATGCCCAATAGTCCTTACAAGTGTCCCATTGGC
The DNA here is from genome assembly GCF_028564815.1 of Eubalaena glacialis. Taxonomy (NCBI): domain Eukaryota; kingdom Metazoa; phylum Chordata; class Mammalia; order Artiodactyla; family Balaenidae; genus Eubalaena; species Eubalaena glacialis. The sequence goes on along the minus strand of NC_083722.1, from coordinate 61,367,081 downwards.
TCTTGTATACAACTTATGTTATTTTCACTTGGTTTTGCTCGTTATAATGTAATTAGCATAGGCAGAGGTGCTTCCTGTGCACTCATGAGGTTATGCAATCTGTTCTCAGTCAAGACCTCCGTTCCCCTTTGTACAATCTCAGCTCTTGTCTCACTTCACTTTTTGACTAAAAGAGTGCAGAAACTCAACTACCTCTTCCTCATTATCAGTGCCTGTGCTCTTAAGTATCATGCTGATCAAACCATATTTATCTAATTCTACTGATTCAATGCATTATTTTTTTCACTAAGTTATTCACAAAAAAATTTTCACTAAGCATACATCACCATATGAATGTATGTCTTCCTTTCAAATCCTCTGTTAACTACAAGTTACATACTTCTTAGCTATCCCATTTGTGATATACTAAATATCCTAAATCCAATAAAATAAATTCCCCTTCTAATTAATGTTACCTAATATTTATAATAATATTGAGAGTCTGGAAAATGTTCTTTCATATCAGTAAGGGTGACATAGCAGCTGTATAGGAAGCAAGAAAGGATATGCAAATAAAAAGGTCAGACTGAATGTCAGTCCACACACTGCTTTAATCACTGTCTTTGTGGGGAAGAATGTGCTCCCTGACCTTGATTTTATACCGAAGGAAATCATGAAAATAAAAACTGTAATCACAGAGACCGGGGTTTGGGGAAGAGGCCACAGTGCTCCTTGCCAGCCAGGCTGCAGGCATCCGTTGCAAGGATCAGTGGGCTCAGCTGCTCAGGATCTGCCAGCAAACAGAAAACCTCAGTCTAGTCTCCTGTTTTTGAAGCAAACTAGGTTTTGTTTTGTTTTGTTTTCAGAGCTTCAACTAAACAGCATATATTTTTTAATGGACCTGTTGGTGCTACTCGCCTGCCTAACAGTATATACGGCCAGAAGACCCTAGCCAGTCTGACCAGTCCCAACCGAGTTTCTCAGGGTAGTGACGTCCTAGCCTGAGTCAGGCTCACTGGCAGGTAGTCAGAGGGCTTGAGACGCAGGCTGCAGAAATATGCATTGCCAACTGGGGTGGATACAGACATATGCCCATGTGGACAGCTGCCTCAGAAAGCAGATCGTGTGATCTGGAATTTGTTCTGGCACTAGAGAGGAAGGGCTGTGAGAAGGACCATCTGATAACTCATAATACATGTTCGGGGACTTTTTCTGTAATCTTGTATTTCATAATAATTTCAAACTTACAGAAAAGTTGCAGCCAAAAAAAAAAAGAGAGAGAGAGAGAGAAAGTGATACAAAGAACTCCCATACACTCTTCATCTCAATCTACCATTTGTTAACCTTAAGCCACTTTTACTTTATTAGCCTCCCTCTCTTTCATTTGTCATTTTCTGAGCCATTTGAGAGTAAGTTGCTGATGATATGCCCCTTTACCTCTAAACACTTCTCATTTCTCATGAAGACAGAGACATATCATCTTCTCCCAGGTCTCTTTCATTGAAGAAAAAAATCTACTTACATACACTATCATCTTTCCAACAGAGTTAACTTCACGAATAGTGAAACAAAAGATTATAAGAATCTAAGATGAAGTCTTTCTTTCTCTTCAATTTTATATTTTCTATCTAGCAGCCATGTATTAAGAGAACATTATGTAGTATTTTAAACTGTTTTTCCCTTATGTTTACATCCTTAGGCCAAATAGTCTATTGAATGGGCTGAAAAAAGTCTGAATTATTAGAATGAAGTCAGGAAAATATGTCAAATACATGATTTTTAAACTTTTTGGACTTAATGCTTTTTCTTGGTTTGGTGACTTTTAATTTTGTTATGATTTCTAACTTACAGAAAAGTTTCAAGATGAGTACAAAGATTGTTCATATATTCTTTACCCAGTTTGTTTACACTTTCCTGTATTAACTTTCTCATTATCTCCCTCTATATAAAAATGTATGTGTACATTTTTATACGTATACATGTACAGCATGGTGACTATAGTTTTAAAAAAAGGAAAGAAAATTGAAAACATCATGCCCTCCGCTTCTAAATATTTCGGTGTCTATTTCCAAAGTACTAGGACATCCTCCTATAGAGGCACAGTACAATGATCAAAATCAGGAAATGAAAAATTGATGCAATACTATCATCTAATCCATATTAAAATTCATGCATTGTCCCAATATTGACCTTTATAGCTGTTTTTCCCACAGTCCAGGGTCCAATCCAGGATCATGCATTGCATTTAATTGTCATGTCTCTTTAATCTCCTTTAATTCGGAACAGTTCAACAACGCTTCTTTGTATTTTTGTGCTTCTTGACCTTGACACTTAAAAAAATTATTTTACCTAATATGCTAGCTTCACAAAAGAGATTCAAAATTGTGACTAGCTTTAAGTGTCAATGTTAGTATAATTTGTGCTGGTCATTGAGCTATATTCTTATTGGGGATGAACAATATCCAAAGAACTCTTTCTTCCGTGATTCTTCCAATACTGATTGATCAAAAGTTGTTATCATTTGCAGCTATTTTTCACCACTTAATTGATGTTTATTGGAAACTTTCTGAAATTGGCCAATAGCTTGGTTGTGTTTTACCGTATAATATAAATATAGTCATAAAAATAAAGGAATAGCTGGAAAAAATTTAAATATGATAAAATTGCAACTAGTATGTATATGTTTTCATATACGTACTTTAAAAAGATCAGCAACAAGATCTATATGAGGAAAACTACAAAACTCTGATAAAAGAATCCAAAAAAGAACTAAACAAATGTAGAGATATTCCATGTTCATCAATAGGAAGATTCAATATTGTCAAGACGTTAGTTCAGCCCAACTTAATCTGTAGATTCAACACAATCTCAATAAAAATCCCAGCAAATTATATTGTAGATATCAACAAAATGATTCTAAAGTTCATATGAAGACAACCTTCAGAATGGGAGAAAATATTTGCAAATGAAGCAACTGACAAAGGATTAATCTCCAAAATATACAAGCAGCTCATGCAGCTCAATATCAAAAAAAAACCCAATCCAAAAACGGACAGAAGACCTAAACAGACATTTCTCCAAAGAAGATATACAGACTGCCAACAAACACATGAAAAGATGCTCAACATCACTAATCATTAGAGAAATGCAAATCAAAACTACCATGAGGTATCACCTCACACCAGTCAGAATGGCCATCATAAAAATTCTACAAATAATAAATGCTGGAGAGGGTGTGGAGAAAAGGGAACTCTCTTGCACTGTTGGTGGGAATGTAAATAGATACAGCCACTATGGAGAACAGTATGGAGGTTCCTCAAAAAACTAAAAATAGAACTGCCATACGACACAGCAATCCCACTGTAGGGCATATACCCTGAGAAAACCGTAATTCAAAAAGAGTCATGTACCACCATGTTAATGGCAGCTCTATTTACAATAGCCAGGACATGGAAGCAACCTAAGTGTCCATCAACAGATGAATGGATAAAGAAGATGCAGCACATATATACAATGGAATATCACTCAGCCATAAAAGGAAACGAAATGGAGGTATTTGTAGTGAGGTGGATGGACCTAGAGACTGTCATACAGAGTGAAGTAAGTCAGAAAGAGAAAAACAAATACCGTATGCTAACACATATATATGGAATCTAAAAAAAAAAAAAAAGGTTCTGAAGAACTTAGGGGCAGGACAGGAATAAAAACGCAGACGTAGAGAATGGACTTGAGGACACGGGAGGGGGGAGGGTAAGCTGGGACGAAGTGAGAGAGTGGCATAGACATATATACACTAACAAATGTAAAATAGCTAGCTAGCAGGAAGCAGCCACGTAGCACAGAGAGATCAGCTCGGTTCTTTGTGTCCACCTAGAGGGGTGAGGTAGGGAGGGTGGGAGGGAGACGCAAGAAGGAGGAGATATGGAGATATATGTATATGTATAGCTGATTCATTTTTTTATACAGCAGAAACTAACACACCATTGTAAAGCAATTATACTCCAATAAAGATGTTTAAAAAAATAAAGTTTATATGGAGAAACAAAAGACTCAAAATGGCCAACAAAATATTAAAGGAAAAGAACAAAGTCAGAGGACTGACACTATGAAAGAATAGATCAATGGATCAATAGATCAATGGAATGGAATAGAGAACCCAGAAATAGACCCACATAAATATAGTCAGCTGATCTTTGACAAAAGAGCAAAGACAATACAATGGAGAAAAGATAATCTTTTTCAACAAATGATGACAAGCAACTGGGTGTCCATATGCAAAAAAAAAAAAAAAAAAAAATCCAGGCACAGAACTTAGGACCATCACAAAAAAATAAATCAAAATGGATCATAGAAATAAATGTAAAACTATAAAACTCCTAGAAGGTAACCAAGGAGAAAATCTGGATGACCTTGAGCATGGTGATAACATTTTTAGAAGCAACACCAAAGGCACAATCTATGAAAGAAATAATTGATAAATTGGGCCTCATTAAAATTAAAAACTTCTGCCCTGTGGACGAAACTGTCAAGAGAATAAGAAGACAAGCCACAGACTGGGAGAAAATACTTGCAAAACACATGTCTGATAAAGGACTGTTATCCAAAATATACAAATTCTTAAAACTCAACAATAAGAAAACAACCTGATTTTAAAATGAGCAAAAGATTTGAATAGAAAGCTCACCAGATACCTCAGAGATGGCAAATAAAGGTATAAAAAGATGCTCCACATTGTATGTCATTAGGGAAATGCAAATTAAAACAACTGTGAGATAACAGTACACACCTAAAACCCAAAACACTGACAACACCAAATGTTAATGAGGATGTGGAGCAACTGGAATTATCATTCATTGCTAATGGGAATGCAAAATGGTACAGACACTTTGGAAGACAGTCTGATGGTTTCTTATGAAACTGAATACATCCTTACCATATGATCCAGCCATTGTACTACTTGGTATTTACCCAAATGAACTGAAAACTTATGTCTACACAAAAACCTGCACACAGATCTTTATAGCAGCTTTATTCATAATTGTCCCAACTTGGAAACAACCAAGATGTCTTTCAGTAGGTGAATGAAGAATAAACTATAGTACATCCAGACAATGGACAGTGTTCAGCACTAAGAAGAAATGAGCTATAAAGCCATGAAAAGACATGGAGGAAACTTAAACGCCAGTTTGAAAAGGCTACATACTGTGTGATTCCCAAAAACAATGGAGACAGTAAAAAGATCAGTGGTTGCCAGGGGTTGAGGCAAGGGAGGGATGATAGAGCACACAGGATTTTTAGGGCAGTGAAGCTTCTGTACCATACTATAATGGTGGATACATACCATTATACATTTGTCCAAACCCATAGAATGTTCAACACCAAGAGTAAACCCCAGCATAAACTACGGTGATAATGAGGTGTCAATGTAGATTCATGGATGGTAACAAATGTACAGCCCTGGTGGGGGATGTTGATAGTAGGCAAGCCTGTGTGTATGTGGAGGCCAGGGGTGTATGGGAAATCTCTATACCTTCTACTCAATTTTGCTGTGAATCTAAAACTGCTCTACAAATTGTTCATTTAAAAGGAAAAAAAAGGGAATTTCCTACTTGTCCAGTGGTTAGGACTCAGTACTCTCACTGCCGGGGGCCCCGGGTTCGATTACTGGTCGGGGAACCAAGATCCTGTAAGTTGCATGGCACTGCCAAAAAATAAGAGGAAAAAAAGCAGCAAATATAACTGAGTTTCCCTACTGAAGCATCTTTACTGTTGAGGGGAGAAGTGTTCACATTGGTCTTTTTAATGAAGGATCACCTGAACACATTTCTGTATGCCATTTTTAATGCCAGCTTTCAAGTGGCTTGCTCGAGTGGCACACCTCAGGGATACATTTACTCTCTTCACTAGGCTTTCACACAGCCAATGTATTACAATCTTTAATATTGAGGATGCAATTTCTCAGGAACATCAAACTGAGATCAGTCTCTGAGCATTCAGTCCTTTCTCAGCAATGGGTGACTTTCTGTGCACATCACAGACATATAAATAGATGGCATATCATGGGGCACATTTATAAACCACATCTAAACATTGTACCTGAACATGAAGAAATCCAAGGCAAAAAGCAACCAAAAAGTAGATTAGGAATCCTTTTTTTTTTTTGGCTTGCAGGATCTTAATTCCCTGTGACCAGGGATAAAACCTGGGCCCTGGCTGTGAAAGCTTCGAGTCCTAACCACTGGACTGCCAGGGAATTCCCAGGAATCCATCTTTTTCTTTCTTCTTCTTCTTTTTTTTTTAATATTTATTTATTTGGCTGCACCGGGTCTTAGTTGCCATATGGGGGATCTTCGTTGTCGCTTGCGGGATCTTTAGTTGCGGCATGTGGGATCTAGTTCCCTGAACAGGGATCGAACCCGGGCCCCCTGCGTTGGGAGCACAGAGTCTTAGCCACTGGACCACCAGGGAAGTCCTAGGAATCCATTTTTTTCTGTTTCCCAAGTTGAAATATTTTCCTTTCTAGTTTTGGGTATATGTTCATTGACTTTGCAGAAGGCTGGAAATGGTATCAGTTAGAAATTGCTCCAATTTCAGGGTTCACCCTTGATCATAATATCTAGCAGTAGCTGACAGTGACACCCGAAACATGGTGCCAGTCCTGGTGATCTGGAGCAGAGTTTTGGTCATTTCCTTTAGCAGAGATAACATCAGAAAATAAACCAAAACATAAAAATAAAAACCTGACTGTATATAAAACCTGATCTGCAGCTCAAGCTGTATAGAAATTCCTTTGTATGTCATCTGCTTCATGGATAACAACCTTTATAACTATTCATTATGAATATTATAAAATTCACAATTGAATGAAGCTGAGAATCTGTTAAGAAAAAACCATTAGATTGCTTTAAAAAAAAAAGACAACTAATGCCAAATAAATTATCATCTTTCTAAAGAATGAGAGGTAGCTATAATTCATTTAACAAATTAGTTAACGAACATGGCAGAGTTAACATGATAATCGTATTATTAAATTGGCTCCTGGGAATTTTCTAAGCATTTTACATACATGTCTTTTGTCATTTAATTCTCATGAAAACACTGTAAGTTTCGATTATTATCACCATGCTTCTATAGGTGAATAAATTGAAGCACAGATAATAAAAGTCACATAACTAATAAATAAGCCAGGGACAGGACATTCAAAACTCTCACTGCCCCTACTTACAGACAATTCTATAAGTTTAGGTCCTGAATTTCTCTCCCTGTTGGTTTTCCCTGGCAATGAGGGCATGCTGTGGAGTTAAGACCCCAAGAACAACCTTCAACCAAAGAGATTCAGGAATTGGTCAATAAATACCCCAACTTCCTTGCCTCTCTGTGAGACAATTCTAAGTATTCTGCACAGTCCCCAGAGGAACTGAGCTCAAGTTACTCCCTGTAGTAACTTACTCATTAATGTCCCCTTTCTGGGCTTTCTTTCCTTCCACGTCTCATTTTCCAACTCTCTCATCACCCTTCCAGGGATCACTTCATGCATCAATGCCCCCGCCCCCAGCCCCAACCTCTGCATAGCTATTCACTCTTAAGAGCTGGTTGTCACCATAGCCCCTTGGTAGGGTACACACTCATTTTACTGCTTTGGACAAAACATGAAATTTGTTATGGTGACTATATATTTCTCTTATTCCCCAAGTCTCCTGCTTTTCAGGCAGGTATGACACAGAGGGGATTTAAAGGAACCCATTTTTGAGACTCCCTGTTTCACTGTTAAGGTTTTCAGAGAAGCACTAGGTGCAATCAGTAACTCTGCTCATGCCATTGCAAACTGCTGCTGGGAAGAAAAATATATAACAGAAGCCTGGACTGGGAACTTCTTGGGTTCTGGTTCTGCCTTTGTGCTTTCACCCAATTTACTTCTCCCATATTATGATTGTATATTATTTTATAAAAACACCTCATAAATGTACTTTGAAGTGCTTTTAGCTTCCTCAGTGCAGTTCAGTTATCAGAAGGATCTAGAGAAGATTGGTTTGGTCATATTGCATGCCTTGGGGAAAAAGAAACTCAGTGCCTCTGTCAAGGCCGCTGTGAATTCCCTGCGGAGTTCCCGTCTCACAGCCCGGCTGGCGCTAGCTACCGCCCCTGAACGCTTGTTCTCCATTGTGCAACTTGGGGCTGTTCCTTCATCTCTACTTTTCAATCCATTCCTTAGTTTTTGTACCAAAAGCAGCTCCTATTTACCCAAGGTTTGGAGTATGTAGCTGTCTACAATGACTGTTTAGGGAGCCACACAAGCATCTTAAAAATCAAACGTCAGACACTCTGGTTCTTAGGAGTCTTTTGGCTACATCTGTTGTTTCTGTACTCACTCCTCTCTCCTCTGCATTTGCCCTCCAGAAGAAAAAAGAAAGCATAAAAAACAAATTCTTTCCATTTCCTCTGTAGAGCAATGCGACCTTCTCAAGCCCCTGCTTCCCAAAGCAGCTCTGAGCCTTCGTCCAGGACGTTTATAGTTTCCTTTTTTAGATATAAATCTTTAGACTATCTGGTATTTGGTTTTGTTTAAGAATATTAAAAAAAATTTTTTTTATTGTTTTGTATAAACAAACACAAGGAGGTAGGATATAGATTAGCAAAGGGACCAGAAAAGAAAAAAATCAACAAACTAAAGAAAACAAAGATTAACAGGAACATCTTGTTCAAAGTGAATCAAAGATGCCCTAAAAGACTGTGTTTGTTCCCAGGTTCGGGGAACACATAGGTACCCTGCTCAGAACCCCTCAGAATCTCCTCAGGTTACACCAGCAACCTTCTTCAAAGGATTGCCCCTGCGCTAGTGGAGCCACCTCCAATTGGAAGGTTAGAGATGCCTGGGAGTGCCCATCCCCCAAGGTGGCTAGTAGCCAACCACTGACTAGTGAACCAAGCCCAGCTCCCTAGCCTCAAGACTGCAGGAACTCAAGGTATAATTTATGCTCCAGAGCTCCCTACAGCATCAGACCAAGTCCAGCAATTCATCAAAAATTGTACCCTTTTCTGCTATGAGACTAGATATCAATTACAGGAGGAAAAACTGTAAAAAATACAAACACATGGAGGTGAAACAATATGCTACTAAATAACCAAGAGATCACTGAAGAAATCAAAGATGAAATTAAAAAATACCTAGAAACAAATGACAATGAAAACACAATGACCCAAAACCTATGGGATGCAGCAAAAGCAGTTCTAAGAGGGAAGTTTATAGCAATACAAGCCTACCTCAAGGAACAAGAAAAATCTCAAATAAACAATCTAACCTTACACCTAAAGGAACTAGAGAAAGAAGAACAAACAAAACCCAAAGTTAGCAGAAGGAAAGAAATCATAAAGATCAGAGCAGAAATAAATGAAATAGAAACAAAGAAAACAATAGCAAAGATCAATCAAACTAAAAGCTGGTTCTTTGAGAAGATAAACAAAATTGATAAACCATTAGCCAGACTTACCAAGAAAACAAGGGAGAAGACTCAAATCAACAGAATTAGAAATGAAAAAGGAGAAGTAACAACTGACGCTGCAAAAATACAAAGGATCATGAGAAATTACTACAAGCAGCTAAATGCCAATAAGATGGACAACCTGGAAGAAATGGACAAATTCTTAGAAAAGCACAACCTTCAGAGACTGAACCAGGAAGAAATAGAAAATATAAACAGACCAATCACAAACACTGAAATTGAAACTGTGATTAGAAATCTTCCAACAAACAAAAGCCCAAGACCAGATGGCTTCACAGGCCAATTCTATCAAACATTTAGAGAAGAGTTAACACCTATCCTTCTCAAACTCTTCCAAAATATAGCAGAGGGAGGAACACTCCCAAACTCATTCTATGAGGCCACCATCACCTTGATACCAAAACAGAGAAAGATGTCACAAAAAAAGAAAACTATAGGCCAATATCACTGATGAACATAGATGCAAAAATCCTCAACAAAGTACTAGCACACAGAATCCAACAGCACATTAAAAGGATCATACACCATGATCAAGGGGGGTTTATCCCAGGAATACAAGGATTCTTCAATATACACAAATCAATCAATGTGATACACCATATTAACAAATTGAAGGAGAAAAACCATATGATCATCTCAATAGATGCAGAAAAAGCTTTTGACAAAATTCAACACCCATTTATGATAAAAACTCTCCAGAAAGTAGGAATAGAGGGAACCTACCTCAACATAATAAAGGCCACATATGACAAACCCACAGCCAACATCGTTCTCAATGGTGAAAAACTGAAAGCATTTCGTCTGAGATCAGGAACAAGACAAGGTTGCCCACTCTCACCACTATTATTCAACATAGTTTTGGAAGTTTTAGCCACAGCAATCAGAGAAGAAAAAGAAATGAAAGGAATCCAAATCGGAAAAGAAGTAAAACTGTCACTGTTTGCAGATGACATGGTACTATACATGCTACCAGAAAACTACTAGAGCTAATCAATGAATTTGGTAGAATAGCAGGATACAAAATTAATGCACAGAAATCTCTTGCATTCCTATACACTAATGATGAAAAATGTGAAAGAGAAATTAAGGAAACACTCCCATTTACCATTGCAACAAAAAGAATAAAATACCTAGGAATAGACCTACCTAAGGGGACAAAAGACCTGTATGCAGAAAACTATAAGACACTGATGAAAGAAATTAAAGATGATACAAACAGATGGAGAGATATACCATGTTCATGGATTGGAAGAATCACCACTGTGAAAATGACTATACTACCCAAAGCAGCCTACAGATTCAATGCAATCCGTATCAAACTACCAATGGCATTTTTTCACAGAACTAGAACAAAAAATTTCACAATTGGTATGGAAACACAAAAGACCCCGAATAGCCAAAGAAATCTTGAGAAAGAACAGTGGAGCTGGAGGAATCAGGCTGCTTGACTTCAGACTATATTACAAAGCTACAGTAATCAAGACAGTATGGTATTGGCACAAAAACAGAACTATAGAGAAATGGAACAGCATAGAAAGTCCAGAGATAAACCCATGCACACAATGATAAGGTGATATGGTCACCTTATCTTTGATAAAGGAGGCAAGAGTATACAATGGAGAAAAGACAGTCTCTTCAATATGTGGTGCTGGGAAAACTGGACAGCTACATATAAAAGAATGAAATTAGAACACTCCCTAACACCATACACAAAAATAAACTCAAAATGGATTAAAGACCTAAATGTAAGGCCAGACACTATAAAAATCTTAGAGGAAAACATTGGCAGAACACTGTATGACATGCATCACAGCAAGATCCGTTTTGACCCACCTCCTAGAGAAATGGAAATAAAAACAAAAATAAACAAATCGGACCTAATGAAACTTAAAAGCTTTTGCACAGCAAAGGAAACCATAAACAAGACAAAAAGACAACCCTCCAAATGGGAGAAAATATTTGCAAACGAAGCAACTGACAGAGGATTAATTTCCAAAATATACAAGCAGCTCATGCAGCTCAATATCAAAAAAAAAAACAACCCAATCCAAAAATGGGCAGAAGACCTAAATAGAAATTTCTCCTAAGAAGAGATACAGATTGCCAACGAACACATGAAATGATGCTCAACATCACTAATCATAAGAGAAATGCAAATCAAATCTACAATGAGGTATCACCTCACACCAGTCAGAATGGCCATCATAAAAATTCTACAAACAATAAATGCTGGAGAGGGTGTGGAGAAAAGGGAACCCTCTTGCACTGTTTGTGGGAAAGTAAATTGATACAGCCACAATGGAGAACAGTATGGAGGTTCCTTAAAAAACTAAAAATAGAACTACCATATGACCCAGCAATCTCACTACTGGGCATATACCCTGAGAAAACCATAATTCAAAAAGAGTCATGTACCACAACGTTCATTGCAGCACTATTTACAATAGCCAGGACATGGACGCAACCTAAGTGTCCATCGACGGATGAATGAAGAAGATGTGGCACATATATACAATGGAATATTACTCAGCCATAAAAAGAAACGAAATTGAGTTATTTGTAGTGAGGTGGATGGGCCTAGAGTCTGTTATACAGAGTGAAGTAAGTCAGAAAGAGAAAAACAAATACCGTATGCTAACACATGTATGTGGAATCTTAAAAAAAATGGTTCTGATGAACCTAGGGGCAGGACAGGAATAAAGACACAGACAGAGGACTTGAGGATACAGAGAGGGGGAAAGGTAAGTTGGGCCGAAGTGAGAGAGTAGCACTGACATATATACACTACCAAATGTAAAAGAGATAGCTAGTGGGAAGCAGCTGCATAGCACAGGGATATCAGCTTGGTGCTTTGTGACCGCCTAGAAGGGTGGGATAGGGAGGGTGGGAGGGAGACACAAGAGGGAGGAGACATGGGGATATATGTATACGTATAGCTGATTCACTTTGTTATACAGCAGAAACTAACACAACATTATAAAGCAATTATACTCCAGTAAAGATGTTAAAAAAAAAAAAAAAGGAGAGAAAAACTGAAAAAAGAAAATCAACTCAAAGCAGCTGAAGCCAAGAAGGGAATTTATAGTTTAGTAAGTTTAAAGTCCAGGGTTGCAGCTGGCTTCATCTGTGGCTGTTTCCAGGGGTCAAATGATCACGCTCTCCACTTCTAGGGAAGGATCTTTCCACATGGCAATCAAAATGGTGGTCATGGTGAATTGTACAAATTGAAAAGTGTTCATTTTCCCTGTTACCTCTAGCAGAGACGGACCAGCTTTGCTCAAATCCATCTCTCATTCAATCACTGTGACCACGTGGGTAGGATTCAGTAAGTGATCACACCTTGATCAAATGCCACACCTACATCTGGGAAGAAAGGAGCCTGTCACCACTCCACATCTCATACACCAATGCTTCCTGTTTTCGCAGCACTATAAAGCTTCCCATACACAGAACTGTAAGTGCTAAAACTGAGTCAGGGCAAACAAAAACAGTTGGTCCCTCTTCCCCATCACCCCAAAGAAAAGTGGTTGCAACCCAAAGGTGGATGGGAAAGGGTGTTAGGCAGAACAAGTGTATAGCTACCTACCACAGTGCACCACAGGGTTGAATTGCTTTGGTGTATGGGCAGATGCAACTCATTTCTGATCATTCCAGCTCCCTTATTCTCTTAAGACAGGGGTCCCCAACCCCCGGGCTGCGGACAGGTGCAGTGCGCGACCTGTTAGAAACCGGGCGGCACAGCAGGTGAGCGGCAGGCAAGAGCGAAGCTTCATCTGCGGCTCCCCATCGCTTGCATTACCGCCTGAACACTCCTCCCCCAACCACCGCCGCCTCGTCCGTGGAAAGATTGTCTTCCACGAAACTGGCCCCTGGTGCCAAAAAGGTTGGGGACCGCTGTCTTGAGATATTTACTTGTCAAAAGACTTTTTTTCAGTCACTGAAGAAAGCTGACTGATGATTTTTAGTTCACTGCCAGTCTTTAAAATCTAACGTAGGGACTTCCCTGGCGGTCCAGTGGTTAAGACTTCGCGCTCCCACTGCAAGGGGTGCGGGTTCGATCCCTGGTCGGGGAACCAAGATCCCACATGCCAGTGGGGCATGGCAAAAAAAAAAAAAAAAAAAAATTAAAAGTAAGTAAGTAAATAAATAAATATAAAAAATCTAATGTAAATGAACCAGAAGTCTCAAACAACTCATAGTTCCACCATGAACTCTCCTAACTCAGACTTTATTTTTGCTCCAGTAGTCTTGTCACATGCACTGAAAATATTAGCTTTACTTTGTCATTTGAGAGTTTCGCTTTTTTATTTATTTATTTTTTATGGCTGTGTTGGGTCTTCGTTTCCGTGCGAGGGCTTTCTCTAGTTGTGGCAAGGAGGGGCCACTCTTCATCGCGGTGTGCGGGCCTCTCACTATCTGGCCTCTCTTGTTGCGGAGCACAGGCTCCAGACGCGCAAGCTCAGTAATTGTGGCTCACGGGCCCAGTTGCCCCGCGGCATGTGGGATCTTCCCAGACCAGGGCTCGAACCTGTGCCCCCTGCATTAGCAGGCAGATTCTCAACCACTGCACCACCAGGGAAGCCCCTGAGAGTTTAGCTTTTAAAATGCAAATTATTCATCTTCGTGAGCCACTTTTATTGATAAGGTGCACTTATAAAGAATTCATTCATTTAATCCAAGTTTTACTCTTTGTCATGGCATTTTCTTTCTTTCTTTTTTTATAAACAAAAATAACAATTCAATATTAAGTTAGAAAACTTTGACCAGCTGCTACTCCTGACTAAGCCAGTGTGCATCTGCATAGTAAAGAAAGCTTTCAAAATCAACATGTTCATTATAAATTTTATTCAAAAGAAGAAATGATCAAACCACTAATTTTTTTAAAGCAACATTTACTTCTTTACTAGCCCTTGAAAAAATACAAAAACAGATTATTTGCAAAAACGTGTTCTTGTAGCAGGAGACTTGATGTGGGTTACCACTTCTGGAGTTCCGTCCATAATATATTTGGCTTCTTCTCTGCATATTCCCATACTTTTATTTCCAGAAAATGCTGTGTGGTATTTGGTTGAAAATATTTTCATCAGTTATTTTACCAACACACATCTTCACAGACATCACCATTACAAATATAATAAACAATTTCCTAATCAATAACAACCGTGCATTCATTCAACTATAAGGAAAAGAACTGGATTACATATGACTTTTTAAAAAATCGTACTCAGGTGTGTTTATTAACTGTGCTATTTTTATAAGAACACATTTTCCAGATTGGCAACCTCTTTTGACCTAAACAGATTTGGAAATATCTACCATGTAGCATGTCACCAATTTTTCATATTTTTAAAATAAACATCAGTTTCCAAGGTAATTAAAAAGTCAGTCTGGGAGCTTTATGAAATTTTTAATTGATGTGTGAATTTTATTGTAATGCTGTAGTCAGGGCTTCTTTCTTTATGGTTAAAAAAAGTTTGCAAATTTGATTTTTAAATGTCACTTCAAATATAATGGTTCCAGGCAATTATTACTCAGTTTTCTCAAAAACCAGATACAAACCTTTAGTCTCATTCACGCATCCACAATAATAGAAATTTGTATTAAACATCTGATTATATCTGTCTACATTTTAGATGGACTTTGGCTTGTTAAAATGATGATTGGACTACATCACTGTCAAAATAAGCACAGGGAAATTTGGGTAGTTGTGAGCTGTCAGTAACTTGAATAATTTCAGGTTTTTCTGAATTTCTCCTGTTCTCACTGTTTCAAACTTACTATTAAAACTTACTCCTTTTCACTATTGATTCCTGTTCCCATTTGAAAATACAATTATCAATATTTTAAAAGTGTTACAATTAAAGATAGTGTGGTATCAGCTTCCAGAATAATCCCCATTCTTGCCTTCAGTTTTCATGCCCTAGTATTGTCCCCTCCCACATCTCTGTAAATAATAGGACTCTTGGAGAAATGATGGCGTGTGACTTCTGAGATGAGGCCCTAAAAGACATTGTCACTTTCTCCGTGGTCTTGGATCTCTGACTTTGGAAAAAGTCTGCTGCCATGTCATGAAGACAATCAAGCAGCCCTATGGAGAAATTAATGCAGTGAGGAGCTGAGGCCTCCTGCCCACAACTATGGGCATGAGCCACCTCGAAGGGAGATCCTCCAACCCTGTCAAGCCTTCAGATGACAGCAGCCCTGGCTGACGTCTTAAATGCAGCTTCCTGAAAGAGCCTGAGCAAAGACATCCAGCTAAGCTGTTCTCAAATTCCTGGCCACCAGAATCTGTGAGATATGAATATATATTGTTGTTTTCAACCATTAAATTGAGGTAATTTGTTACTCAGTAATTAATAACTAGTAAAGACAATCAGGCAGAAACCAGAGTTTCAGAACACAAACTTTTTGGTGCTTTTTTTCTTAGAAAGCTCACTGCTAAATGAAATGAAAAAGTGCCACTTATAACAAAATATCCAGTCAGAAGCAACTGAGCAGGAATTGATTTTATGGGAGTTAGTAGATTTTTTATCTTGTTTTCTTTTTTTTTTTAATCACAAAATTAAAAACAGTCTTATAAGGTGGGAAAATTGTTTTTGAAAATATTGGCTGGGTGCATCCTTGTGGACTGGGCAAGAAGTCTCACATTAATGCAATGTCTCCCAGCGATATTTTCAGGGCTTTCTTACCACAGTCTAACTCACCTTTGATATATTGGACGGGAGAACATCACTGGGCACCCTGATAATATCAAACCACCAAAATTTCCTATCATTCATTACACATAAAATTTTACATTTTTCCAGGCTTTTATGAAAATAAGATTGGCTGCCATGAAAAAGTGGGATATTGTTTATTTTCCTTATTGAATGTATGTGACAAAACCTTTTTAGGGCTTAAAAATTCTGACAAGAACTCCTCCATATAGGTCCCAGGAACCAGCCAAACTGGCCTGGCTATGATTGCTGAGCTCAGCCTGGCATTTCCTGCCTCTACATCCAGATTCCTTCTTGCCCCTGGGATCCCTTCTCTGCTTCTCCTTGCTGAAATCACATCCATACTCCCACTCACCTCATTTGCTCCTATCTAAAAAAGTGTCTCTTAAATCTGCCATGTGAGAATAATATTTCCCACCTTGGACCATACCCATTTATGACTATTCCCACACTTACCATGGTAACATATATATTTTTGGAGTTGAAAGTTTGGAGTTAAATTCTTCTCCCAAGAAGTATTTAAGTTCCTTCTGGATTTGAGTTATTCCTTAGAGAACTTAACTCAAATTCTTAAAAATGGTAGGAAAACCAAAGGTATTTCCCATTTGAAGTATTACATAAAAAAGTCCTTCTGTACCCCAGGGTCATAGTGGGAAGTTAGGAGAATTGAAGCCATTGGTGGTACTATTGGGTAGAGCCTTCCTAATAGGCAGGGTGATGGAAACTCTGTAACTCTCAATTCATCTTGAAACTGATCCCCATTTTAACTCTTAGCCCCTTTCTTCAACAAAGCATTCTGCTCATTGGGAATCCACTTTTGACTTTCTTATATTGGAAATTTATGAGAAAATATTTACTCATAGAAATAATTTTACAACAAATATTGCTGGGACAGGTAGGTCTATTTCATCATTAATTTCCAGAGCAACCTGTGAAGTTTTGTCTGATCTTTTTAGCTGGACTTCCTTAATACTTGTGTTTCATTTGTCTAGGGGTTAATTGTATGCCACCTAATATTGTATTTCAAATATTTACTACATTGATGGAATCTTTTTTTAAAAAAATTTTACTGAAGTATAGTTGATTTACAATGTTGTGTTAATTTCTGCCGTACAGCAAAGTGATTCAGTTATACATATATATTCTTTTTCATATCTTTTCATATCCACTTCTCAATGGATTTCATTTGATTTTTACCAAAAAATGAAAAAAAGTCTTTGTGGTGGGTGATGGCATTTGATTTTACCTTACTTACAAGCTAATAACTTGGCCTTTTGCTGTTTCATAGATGCTAACAGAAGACCCAAGACTTCTGGATCAGAGAGAAAGGTCTTTTCTACTCATGGCAAAATACGCAGTGTAAGCTTCATGTTTGCAACGGTTCCCCTTTGCCTCCCAAATTTCCTGGGGTTGTGTTACAGGAGAGAAACAGAAGCTGGAGAATCCTCTATTTTAGAGCAAGCACTAAGTAAACCTGTTTTTTGTCTTGGAGGGAGACATTATTTCATCCCTCAAGGTTGCTCACTGAAAACATACCAGGTAAAGAGAGGTCATGAGACAAGTTGGTACCTGGGACCTGGGACCTGGGACCCCTTACTGCAGTGCTTGCACCTGGACAAATGTCTCCTTGAGCAACAAAATACAGAGAAACTGTGAGGGACTAAAAATAACTGTGCCCATGTGCAACTGGGACAAATTACAGACAATAAGATACAAAAAGACCAAAAAACCCAACTGCTACTTCTGAAGAGCCAGGAGCAAAAACAGTGTGTCGGGAGAGAAAGCAGGGTACTGCACATGCCCCCTGCACACAACACCACCAAAGGGGTGGGCAGACCACCTAAGCCAACCCTCCAGCCCGACCCATGACATACCCCTACCCTCACCCCATATAAGGAACCTGCTCGCCCCCCTGGGGGAGTGAGCAAGGGCACCTGTTACTTGTTTTTGCTCCCCCCTGCTGCAGCAGGGGCCCCAATAAAGCCTTGCCTGATTTCTTGTATGGCCTCTTATCAATTTCTGTTGATTAAGGAAGGCCAAGAACTCTGGTTGGTAACAGTTAGGGCCTTGCTTTCTTGGCATACCCAACAAGACATATGTGAGACTTACGTAGGAGCCTCTCTGCCTACAGTCATTACTGATTTCCTTTATTTATTTATTTATGACTGCAGCACGTGGCTTGCGGGATCTTAGTTCCCTGACCAGGGATTGAACCCTAGCCCTGGCAATGAAAGCGCCGAGTCCTAACCACTGGGCCACCAGGGAATTCCCCCTAATTTCCTTTATTTCGACGGAAACACTGGAGCTCAGAGAAGTTAACAGATAACTTAAGTTTACACAGCTAGTAATATCAGAACTTGAGTTTTCTAATTCTAAATTGGTGCTATTTTCAATAGACCTGCACTGTCTAATATATAAAACATTTTAATAACAATTTTCATTTTGATCACGGTTCTAAATAACATTTGAATATTAATACAATATTAAATATAATAAAATTATTAAATATACAATGTAAGAAAACATCGCCTATAACTTTATTCAATCTTGTTTTAAAACATCATTAAATAAAATATGAAATATAATCTATATATTACTAAATATAACTTCACTTATTTCTTTTTACTTTTCAAACTGTGGCTACTAGAAAAAAATTAATCACATATATTAATACTTTATGGTCACATATGTATTATATTTCTATTGGATAGCCCTGCAATAGACTATAACTCTTTTATCCCTTATTTTCCTTTTAATTCTTTAGTTTTAACTTTTTTCCCCCACTTTTTATTAGTTTTAACATACATATAGTAAATACACCATGTACTAGTCTTGTTGAATTGATACCTATGCATATACTGCAATGATCACTACTCAGGTCAAGATATAGAACATGTCCATCACTGCAGAAAGTTCTCTCAGGCCCCAGTCAATACCCACCGACTCCCATTCTTTGTGATAACCCCTCTTCTAATTTTTATCACCATCAGTAAGTTTTCCCTGTATTAGAACTTTATGTAAACAGAATCACAGAGTATATATTCTTTTGGGTCTGATTTCTTGTGCTCAACATGGTGTTTTTGAGATTCATCCTCATTGTTGAGTGTATCAGTAGTTTGTTTTTTATTGCCTTGTAGAATTCCATTGTATGGCTATATACCACAGTCATCTATTTTCCAGTTGGTGGATGTTTGGGATGTTTCCAGTTTGGGCTATTATGAATTAAGCTGCTCTGAACACTCGTGTACATATCCCTCTTAACCTTTGAGGAGAGATTGTGGTCTATCTTTGGTGAGCCACCCAATGCCCCCACTGCCACTCTAGTACCTAACACAATGCCCTTCTTGATGGATATTTATTGGAAGTATGGTTTCAAACTAGCAGTGTCGTGATTTGTCTGTCAGTCTCCATGTGGAAAATAAAGTCCAGTGTCAGAAGAAAGTCGACTCAAAGTTTCCACTATTATCATAAATAATGAACAAATAGGTCAGGAAGTCGGTCTCCTGTATTTAAAAGATCTATTTCAGTCTAGTTGCCAGTTAAAAATAGACTTGTGCTCCCAGATACATTTAGTGACTGATTACAAAAGAATGTAGATGTTTCTTACGCTGTTTTTTCCCCTAATATTTCTACCCATTTTCTGTGTCTCCTTGCTCTTTTCTTTTTAACAGCAGTTCAGAGAAAAGCAGGTTCTCAGTGGAAATACTATATGGATATTCAAAGAAAGACTGTGTTATACTGATACAAGGAGTGTTATTATTTTGGTAGTAAATTCCAAACTTTTCTGTTTGTTTGTTTTCTTTTCTTTAAAATTATCTATTTGGGAGAAGCCAGACATCCTGTGTTTAAATCATGAATCTGAAATCATGAGTGAGGCTGGAGACTTAATCTCTGAGCCTTAGTTTTCTCATCTTTAAAATGGGGATGTAATACCTTCCACATAGGGTTGCTTGGAGGATTAAAAGACCTAACATGTGTCAAGCTGAGCTCTTCAGGCAACAGCGTTTGTGAAGCCCAGTTCTCATTGGACCCACGCCTTCTTCCTTCATGAGCTGCTATTTTCATTTCCTGTTCTCTTTGTCTCTCTGACAACTTGGGCATCGTCAGATATCTGTCTGCCAAGATTCCTAAATTGTGTGCTCAGGTACCCCAGGGTGCTGCCATAAACTCAACAAGAGCCTTCCAGGATAGCTTGAATTTTAAAGGGAAACAGTGATATTTGGCATCTGTCCGTCATGGAGTGAACTACTAGCTCCAAGGAGTTAGAAGTTTCAACATTAGATTGTGATACATTTCTTTCATTGATGCCATTTTTGCAAGGCTGTGTTTTCTGTGGTTGCTGTGATAAAAAGCCAGTGCTACATGAGAAGCAATGTACCACAGGCAGTGTCCAGTCTGATTCCCAGGTTTGAGAAATTGTGCAGTGTACCAACAGGTGCAGATATCTCATAAGTAAGTGCGCTTATTTAAGAATGAAATGAAAATGCACTTTTTTTTTCAAATGCCTACTAAGATGTTAGGATGTGAATACTTATTGTTTGGCTCTTACTATTCAGTAGATGTATTTCTTAGGTGTTTCTTTTGGTCTAAGGTTCTGTGAAAAATCACTGATACTAAAGTGCTGTGAACTAGAAGGCTTGAGAACTTTCTGTTTTAACGATATTTAACTGAGGACAGACAACAGTGCTATAGAGAAATAAGTAGATTTTGTAGTAGGTATGTAATGATAATAACTGTTAAATTTAAATAGTCAAGACTACATCTTGTAGATAAACATGTTATTCCTCAAAAAAACACTTTGAAAAAAATTTTATTGAAGTATAGTTGATTTACAATGTTGTGTTTAATTTCTGCTATACAGCAAAGTGACTCAGTTGTACATATATATATTCTTTTTCATATTCTTTTCCATTATGGGTTATCACAGAATGTTGAATATCACAGAATGTTGAATCATGTGCTATTACAGTAGGACCTTGTTGTTTATCCATTCTATATATAATAGTTTGCATCTGCTAATTCCAAACTCCCAGTCCTTCCCTCCTCCACCCTCTCCTCCCCCTTGGCAACCACAAGTCTGTTCTCTATATCTGTAAGTCTGTTTTTGTTTCGTAGATATGTTCGTGTCTTATTTTAGATTCCACATATAAGTGATATCATGTGGTATTTCTCTTTCTCTTTCTGGCTTACTTTGCTTAGTATGATCATCTCTAGGTCCATCCATGTTGCTGCAAAGGGCATTATTTCATTCTTTTTAATGGGTGTGTAATATTCCATTGTATATACATATGTACCACATCTTCTTTATCCATTCATCTGTCAATGGACATTAAGGTTGTTTCCACATCTTGGCTGTTGTAAATAGTGCTGCTATGTACATAGGGGTGCATGTATCTTTTCTAATTATAGTTTTGTCTGGGTATATGCCCAGGAGTGGGATTGCTGGATCATATGAAAAAAATCACTTCTTTAATTAGCTAATTCCTATATATTCTCAAAACTCAATTTATACATAAACCTCTCCAGGAAGCCTTCCCTGGTTTACACCTGTCCCACCCCCATTCTCAGTGCCATCTAGATAAGAAGCCTCTCATATAGGCTTCCAAATACCTTCTGTTTACCCCATCCTTGCATCCTGGGAATGTTGATTTTCTTGTCTGTACTTAGGTTTGTTGTGGGTAGAGACCAGATCTAAATGAACTTTGTATCTGTGGACCCTGGCACAGTGTGTAGCACATAACAAGCTTTCAGAAGATATTTGTCGATGAATTAATGAAACACACAGAGGGTATGCATAGGTAATAGTAACCAGTGTTACTAAACATTTCATAGTTACTTCCAACGTTACTCAAATGCCATAATATTATTTTATAACGTGAAGACTATTTAGTTATCAACTTAAAGACCTTGAGTTACGCAAGTTCAGAAAGGTGAATGGAGACAACAGAGGGCTTAGGGCAGCAGTAACTTTTGGTCACAGGGACAGGTAGGGCTGAACCTAGAATCCACAGCCTCCTACATTTTTTTTTTTTTCTATACCACATACTGCACCTGGTCCCTGGCAATTAGAAAACAAACTTCTTTGGATTGGACCCTTTTTTTATATTCTTCTGTAACCCTTATGAACAGAACCTTTAGACACTCAAGAAACAGTTGCTACAGTTTATGATTGAGGCCTAATTGCAGGGAGATTACAGTCAATTAAAGATGGAAGAAACTTTACATCACAATACAAAGAGAAACAGAGAAATATAGAAAAAACCTCAGAGTAAATACAGAAGAGAGGTTTCTTTGAATTTGGAGAGTGTGTTATTATTGTTTTTGTTGTTATTATTTTGTTACTGTGAACATTTCAAGCATTTCATTACATTCATTCACTTGTTCAACTTAAATTGATTGAGTGCCCATTATTTGCCCAGCACCATCCAAGGAAAAACACAAATGATCTTGGAGCTTTCTGTGTAATAGAGGAGACAGATACATAAAATAATTATTAAATTGTGGCTGGAAATAATTGGCAGGAAGCTAAACAATGTGCTTTTTTTTTTTTAATTTTTATTTATTTATTTATTTATTTATTTTAGGCCACACCGCAGGGCATGCGGGATCTTAGTTCCCTGACTAAGGATCAAACCAGCACCTCCTGCAGGGGAAGCACGGAGTCCTAACCACTGGACTGCCAGAGAAGTCCCCAGTGTGCATATAGAATGTATTATAGACCAGTTTACACACACTAAAATGGCTAAAGCTAATTACCCCAACCATACCAAATATTGTGGAGGATGTGGAGCAACTGGAACTTCCGAGTACTTCTGGTGGCAGTGTAATATGGTCCAGCCACTTTGGAAAAGTATGGCAGTTTCTTCTAAAGTTAAACATACACTTCTCATATGACCTAGTAATTCCAGTCCTTGGTATTTACCCAAGAGAAATGAAACCCTGTGTCTGCACAATGACTTGTACACAAATGGTTATAGCTGGTTACAGCTGGAAAACTGAAAAATGAAACAACTCAACTGTCTATAAACAGGTGACCGGGTCACGAACTGTGGTTCTTCCATATATGGAATACTACTCAGCAATAAAAAGGGATTACTGACACACCAACAGCAGTGGATCAGCCTTAAAACATATGCTAAAGAAAGAAAGAAGCCCGAGTCAATAAGAGTACAAACTGTGTGAAGTCACGTGAAATTAAAGAACAGGGTGACCTATGCTACAGTGATAGAAATCCGATTAGAAATGCTTGGCAAGGCAGTAGTTGTTGACTGGGATGTTCCTCCAGCTTCCTAGGGTGATGAAAACGTGCTCCAACTTCTTTAGGATGGTAGCTCTTCACATTGGTGAATACATTTGCCAAAGCATATGGACTGAACACTTAAAATCTGTGCATTTTACTCTGCAAATTAAACCTTAGTTTAAAAAAAAAAAAAAGCATCACATGGTGACCCAACCAGAAGCAGGAGTCATGGTGTTTGTTGTTATTTTTTTAAATAAGGAAGTGTATTCTACAAAGTAAAACAACAACCACCACCACAACAAAACAAACCCAAAAAACCGGGAGTGGGGCTGGGAAGTGGAATTCCAAGTACCAGAAACTTTCCCAAGTATTGGTTTCAAGTGGAGGAAAACCTGGAAGTGTTCTCGATTTTACAGGGCGAGGGCAGGCTGCTGAGATGGCGGATTGCAGAGAACTGTCGGCTTCCCGGTGGGGGCCAACACAGTCCGACCCCAATTCCCCGCAGAGGTCCCACTGTCCCCAAGGGTTCCCGCCCCCGCCTCCGCCCCCGCCTCCGCCTCCGCCCCTGCCTCCTCCGCGAAGCTAGAGTCTGGACAGGCGGGCGGGCGATCGCCCGCCGGCGTCGCGCTGACGTCACGCGCGCGCTGACGTCGCCGGCGGCCGCGGACTCTGAAGCGGGTTGGGGCGCGGGGGGCGCCGAGTTTGACTAGTTTGGGGGCCGATCCGCGCCTGGCGCTGCACCCGCCGCGCCCCGCGAGCCGCGCCTCGGCTGGACCCAGCGCGTCCCTCCCGTTCCCGTGGGGCCCCGCGCTGGCGGCTGGGCGGTGCTCGGCGAAAGTTGGTCCCTCACAGGCGGGCGAGCGGTCGCGGCCATGGAGCCCCGCTGCATGGAGTACTTCAGCGCCCAGGTGCAGCAGAAGGACGTCGGCGGCCGCCTGCAGGTCGGTCAGGAGCTGCTGCTCTACCTCGGCGTCCCCGGCGCCATCCCAGACCTGGAGGAGGACCTGGGCTGTCTGGGCAGGACGGTCGACGCTCTCACCGGCTGGGTGGGCTCGAGCAACTACCGGGTAAGCGGCGGCGGCGCGGCCTGGCCGGGCACGCCCTCCCCCGTCGGCCCTTTAATCACGGATGTCCGAGGCCGGCCGGGCGAGCCCCCGGGGGGGCGCCGGGCACCTCGGAACCGCCTCGCGGACTTGGGGTCCCCCGACGCGCCCCCACCGGGGAGCCTGCCTCTCCGAACTCGAGCCGGAGACCGACTTCCCACCACGACCGACTTTTTCCACAATTGTGAACAGTGACACATTCAGCGATTCCGTGACACCGCACCGTGCGGAGTTCCTTGGCAGTAGGATATAATGTTTCATCACGTATTTTAAAAAATCAATGATCATTTACATGCATAAAAGGTTAGAAGACGTTTTACATTTGTACGTACCTATGTAAACACTACCCAGACCAAGACGTAGGACATGAGAATACAAATTTTAAGTTGAAAGATGTCAAGTTAATCCCTGTTCATTAGTGATTTTTATCCTACTTTATCGCCTGTTTCTTTTTTTCTTATATAGTTTGTGTGTGTGTGTGTGTGTGTGTGTGTGTGTGTCTGGAAGGTTGTGCTTTTCGTGTCTAAGGCATCTTTAGAGCTTAATAGCATGCCTGATTAAGTTTACTGTTAAATCTAATGAAAAGATGCTGACCTCATGGCATTATTTATTTGCTTTTCGTTATGGCCGACGGAAGGCAGTTGAATGCTGTCATTTTGTTTTGCCGCAGTTGAGAACTGACTCGGATTTGAAACCGTGCCGTAGGAGGTTAGCTGATGCTGACAAAAAATAAAAGGATGAGGTACAAGAAGGAATGAGTGTTTCTGAAGAGCCGGTAGTAGGCAGGTTGTAATGTAGCCAAGTTGGGAGACCAGGTAAATATTCTGTAATCAGCCTGAACTGTGGTTTTTGACAGTAACTTTTCCTTCTAGTCTTCTGGTGGCAGTGTTGCTTTAAAATGTTGGCCCAAACGTCCTGTGGATGAAGTGATTCTTCTTAGTAATAGATACTTAAAACCCAGCGAATAGGCTGTACTTTGAAAGCATTATCATCATGGAGAAGAAAAGCAAACTCTAAAATTATTATGCAGATTTAATGGTGAAACTTATATGAGTTTTGGAAGGGTTTGACTTTTTACAAGAATAATAAACAGTTTGAGAATTAACCACCTCAGTGCTCCATTATATACTATCTCTTTATTATTTTTTAAAACTTTGGGAAAAGTTAATATTTAAGAATATGTCATTACTGTTTAGGGGATTAGTCTTATTTCTTTGGAAGAAACAAGCTAAATTTACTTACCCTGTAAGAAGAGCATACACACTCAAGATAGCTGATTTTGTGTTACAGCCTAGGCTGCTGTAGAAAGTCGGCTCTTTGGTAATGCTTGCTATCCTTCCCGAGTGAAGGTTGATGTGTCACCTCTACGCTGGCTGTGGTTGAATTGGCTTTGGGCCATTTCACTCCTCAGGTGTACCATCAGTGAATGGCAGTTAAGCCGTCCCATCTCTTGAAACATATTTTTGGCTTCTGTGATACCACAGTATCCTGTTTTTTCTTTTTTGTCTCTAAGCACTACTTCTACTCAGTGTTATGTTTTTCCTTTAACTGATCCTTAAGAGTTAGAATCCTTCAGGGATCTGACTCAAGTTCTTATCTCTTTACTACACATTCTCTCCATGCTCCTCAGTAGATACTGCAGCCTGAGACAATTTCAGAAATCCGAAGAGAACTCCCACATCCTCACCTACATACTTCCTTGTAGCTGTGCCCATATAACTCTGTCTCCTCTGTTATAGTGAACAAATTATCTGTCTTTCTCACTTCTACCAATCCCCCCACGTGGATATGAAGGCATGTGTATCCCATGCCCTCTTGCCTTCTCAAGGACATTAATTCATTAATTCTGATCTCTCCTTGATCATTAGTTCTCTCCTTTCTACTGAATTCTGTAGTATAAGAGCTTTTCTGACATTGTTAGGGAGAGGGCATTCTAATTAGTTTATTTGGGATTTATAAACTAAGTTACCAAGCTAGGTCATCATTTTTTACTCAAGATACAATGAATATTTAAATCTTTTGAAAAAAGTGTATCATGGAATTTTTTGAACATACATACAAATAGAAATGTACTTAAATTTCAAGTTATGCTGAACAAAATATAGTTTTTCTTTGGATTTGATAGTACTTCAGAATTTGAGTTTATTAATAACAGTGAATTTGAGTGACTATACTTATATGCTGGGTATTATTCCAGATATTGAAGACCCAGCTGTGAACAAGACTAGAAAGGCTTATTCATTCAGCTTCATTTGGATATTAATTGAGGAACTACCATGTGCAGACAATCTTCTGGGCACTTGGGATACAATAGTGAAAAAAAGACAGAAATCCTTGCCTTTGTGTGCTTAGATTCTCATGGGGGCAGAGGAATAAACAAGATAAAATAACTAAAATCTGTAGTATGTTAGACGGTGGTAAATGCTTTGGAGAAAAGCAGTGAAGGGAATAGGAGTGTTGGGCAGGATGCAGATGTTGGAATTTTAAATAGCTGGTCATTGAAGACCTCACTGAGAGTGATTTAAAGGAGAGAAGAGTGAGATCACTGCTGTCATGGAGGCAGATAGGTATAAAAATTGAATAGTTTCAAGTAACAAGTGTTTGTAAATCAACTGATGTGAAAGACTGAGGGGAAGATGAGACTATTTTGGAAGTAAAGGAAGTGAGGTGAAATTTGAGTACAGACAGGAAAGAAATACAGGAATGAAGAATGCCTTTAGGGAGAGGAAACTGCAAATGCAGAGAACCTAGTTCTGTTGAGGAACATAAAGAAGGCCAGCATGGCTAGAGTTTACAAGTGAGGGAGGTGTTCAGAAAGGTGAAGTTGAGGAGGCAGGTAGAAAGAGCTTTGTAGGATTTTATTCTAAATTGGCGGAGGTTTTTATGTAGAGGGTTGGCTGCTTTGTGGGCAGTGGACAGTAAAGCAGCAAAAGAAGAAGGAGAACGATGGTGGCTAAGGCTTGTTTGGTAGCAGTGGCAATACTGAGAAGTGGAAGATTTGGTATGTGACTTGGTGGTAAAGCCAATAGCACCTCCTCTTGCATTGAATATGAGCATTGAGAGAGAGCAGTTAGGGGTAGTTGCGTTGCTTGAGCACCAATAGAGGGTAGTATTTACTGAAATGGGGAAGACTGAGAAAACAAGTTGGGTGAAGGAAGTAAAAAGTTAGGTTTGAGAAGGTCGTTTGACATCCAAGTTGAGATGTTAAATGGGCGATTGGGGTCTTCATCCCAGTGGAGAAATCATAATTGAAGATTAAAAATGTGGGAATAGGTATGTATATTATATAAAATATATATGCTCTGGTGTTTGACTTTGGTAAGGATAGTCCTGTGATTTCATGAGTTCCCAAATTTTAAAATGGTACTACAGCAATAAAGTGTCCCTTATAAAATGCAGTTAAATATGATACCCACCATTTAAAGAGTCCTTAGTGAGTATCAGGCATTGTCTCAAGTGCTTTATTTCCATTATCTCATTTTAATCTTTAAGGTGGCCTTAGAAAGTCAGTACTATTTCCTCATTTTGTAGAAAAGAAGATAAAAGTATCTTGGCGTAGGTCCTAGACCTGGTATATTGGTGGAGTACTTAAACCAAGGGAGATCAGGATTTTCCTTTCCTTTTCTGTACTTTTGTAAACCTCTTCAATATCCTAGCATTTGTCAGCTCTACTCTCACTTTATCTATCTGCAACTATAACAAGTTGACTCTAAAAATGGAGAAAACAGTAAGTACCACTTATATTATAACTAGTGCTGGGCTAGTAACGTGCTAGGATTTCAAGTCTTGTAATCCAAAATCACAGCCCTTTTGCCACTTGAAGGATGATACTTTTCAATGTTAGCATCACCTTGATTGTATATCTTATAAGCCATCAATTTGTTACAATATACTATTTTTTAGTTTGAAGTCTATCTGTATATATGGATGTTGTCTCTTCCTTTTACCTGCCATGTAGGAAGAACATCCAGGGTGTTTTTAACTTTTTCCTGTTCGCATTGTCCTTTTGCATTGTCACCTTGTACGTGTGCATGAGAGTTTCTGTAGGGTGGTGATTCTGAACCCTGTCAGATTCAGTGCCTTCTTTTAATGCCCCCTTTACAGTCCTGAAATAAAATTTATAGATAATACTCAATATACATCATTTTTAAAAATCCCAATAATGACCAAACTGTACTATAAAGGAAAATTACACATAATTTATAATGAGATAAAATGTTTCAATATGTAAATGTGCCAGCCTGACTACCCAGGAAGACATAATGCTAGTCAGATGGCTGCATCAGTACATATTGCTATAAATGCCAATTCAGACCACTACAGGTATGTGGTTGCTCGTTATTCAGACTTCACCAGCGGCATTACTGTTGGTGGTTGTGATATTCTGTGACTATAAATTCTGAACCTTATTTCTTTGACTATACCATCTTAAAGAGATTGACCACCCCATGTGACATCCAATTCATTTAAGTTTTAACCGTCCCATTATCCCTCTTGTCTGAGTTTAAATATCCTAGTCAGTCAATCACACCCTTACATTCATTTTTAATTCTCTTCTCCCTCCTCACTTTTCCTTTGTGGTTCTCATTTGATAAAATGTAATCCTAGTTAATCGAACTCTACCTACCCTGCACCTGCACCAGTGCAACTGAAGGTGGATGGAGAAAAACACAAAACCTCTAACTGATTTCATTTTAAATTCCTGACATTCAAGTGGGTCCTCTTTGGAGCCTGGCAGTCTTCCTATATTTTCTTCATTCATTCTTTCATCTGTTCCTCTCCCCTCAGACCTCTCCCCTCAGACCTATCAATAGTTCTGCTTCCATCATCAGTTTCAGCTGATGGCCTTGCTTCCTACTTCACTGAGAAAATTGAAGGAATTAGAATTTATTAAGATTCCCACTACTGTATGTACCTACCTTCCAGCATTTATACCCATGGCAGGCTCTCAGTATTTGTAGAATCAGTGAAATTGTGTGAAAGCACACTTGATTTATCTGCTGGCTGCATTCCTGGAAACCTCATATAGTAAAACTGTGTACACACACACAAAAGTGTTAGGCTCTGATAACTTCAAACAGGGCTTTTATTTACTTAAATGACTGGCAGCAGGGCTACCAAGTATAGCCATATACCTTTGGGCTGCAGAGCTGCAGGGAAGAATATTGTGTGTCTCCAATAATTGTTCTTGGTTATGTGTCTAGCAGTGGAAATATTGGGTTATACTTCCTGTCTTGTCCCCCTTGCCCTACCTAGAATTTATCAGTATCTTTAAGTTATTTATTTCCCTCCTTTTTTGAGGGAAATAGTTTTTTAATATATTTATATAAAAACCTGATATTTCTCTTCAGGTTTTCAAAATTTGTAAGCCATCGTGTTTTACTTATTTGATCTGTGCATACATGTTCACTTGCCAATTATTCTATCCCATTCTTTTACTCATTTTCTTAGATGCTGAATTAATTTGTGTGGGGAAAAAAAGTCCTGTACACCTACAGTATTTCCTAATGAGAGAAGGAGCATTACAGAAGTATGCTTGTTGTGAATAATACATGCCTTTTCTCTGTTGCACCTATGGTGGAAAAAATCTATGACTGTGAATTAAGCTTATGTCCTTCCTAGATTTCAAGAACTCTTGTTGTCAGGCTTTCTGACCTTTACATGGAAAGTTCTTAGTTGTGATTTTTTTTTTTTTTTTTTTGGCCGTACTGCGCGGCATTCAGGATCTTAGTTCTCCCACCAGGGATCAAACCCTCGCCCCCTGCAGTGGAAGCGCGGATTCTTAACCACTGGACCGCCAAGGAAGTCCCAGTTGTGATTCTTAAATTGGGGGTAATTACTATCGCATGCAATTACTTAGCTCTAGTGTTGGTTGACAACATTTCTGATTTAAATCATTTTGAAGATTAAACATTATATTGAATTAAAACTCTGTCGCCAAGATGACAACTTGCATGTGAGTTTATTGTTCAACCACTTGTGATTCAGAGGTAAAAAGGGAGTGAGAGAGAGAAAGAAAGAATAGGAAAATGACCCTAAGGGTTCTGGGACTTCTTGGGGTTAATAAAATTTCATAATTTTTTTTTTTTTTTTTTGGCCATGCCATGCCGCTTGCAGGATCTTAGTTCCCCGACCAGGAATTGAATCCAGGCCTTGGCAGTGAAAGTCCCAAGTCCTAATCACTGGACCACCAGGGAATTCCCCATACATTTTTAAAAATTTCGGTTTTGTGGCTTAAAAACACCATACAATTTAAGCTTGGTTGTAGCCCAAAGTTTGCTTTTTGGGGTTTCTGTTTTTCTACCTGTTAAAAGGTATGTTATTTGTGCTTTTATGTATGTGTATATATATATATATATATATATATATATACACACACACACACACACACATACATATATATACACATACATACATATATATAAAATTTGGCTGTGCCACAAGGCTTACAGGATCTTAGTTCCCCCACCAGGGATCAAACCTGGGCCCTGGCACTGAAAGCGCCGAGTCCTAACCCTTGCACCACCAGGGAATTCCCATATATTATATATTTTAAATATTTTATTGTTGTATATTTTATATTATATAATATGTTTTATATTTTTGCTTTTATATTTTATATATACATGTTAGAAAGTACATTATTTTTGCTTTTTTTTTTTAAAGGATCTGAATGGAGGCATTTGAGTTCCTAAGAAATTGGTGAGGAGCAAATTGGAATACTGCTCTAGTTGTTTTTTCTTCTTTTTTCAGGGTTTTAATATTCTACTGAAAGGATCCTTAGCCAAGATGCAGGCTAAGTTGAAAGATGTCTAAATGGAAATTCAAGAAAGTTATTTGTAGCTCCATGGTAAATCTTGATGTTTGCTGTGTCATATTCACTCACCAGATTCTTCAGGAATGTGTTGGCTATTATTGGGTCTTTATTTACTATACCATGCGAATTTTAGAACCAGCTAGTCAAGTTGCACCAGAAAATTGTGGTTTTTTTATTGGGATTACATTGGATGTCATCTTTTGGGGGGAAGACTTGATAGCTTTATAATATTGAATTTGTCATAAATTGCAAATATATTGTTTCATCAGTTAAGTCTTTCTATTAATGTCTCAAAGATATCAATAAGTGCTCTTTAAAAAAAATAGCATAACCTCAATACTATTATTATACATAAAAAATTCCTTGATATCAAATATCTTGGGTTTAAATTTCCAGTTTTTAAAAATGTAGTACAAATTTTTAAATTAGTTGTTTTAAGAAAAATCAGGATCTGAATAAGGTTCACATGTTGTGATTCATTAATATATTTGTTTTCTATTGCTGCTGTAACAAGTTACCACACACTTTGTATCTTAAAACAAAGTACATTTATTTTCTTACAGTTCTGGAGGTCAGAAGTCAGAAATGGGTTTTATTGGTATAAAATCAAGGTTTCAGCAGGATTGTATTCCTTCTGGAGACCTTAGAGAATTTTCCAGCTTCTAGAAGCTGCCTACATTTCTTGGCTTATGGCCTTTTCTTCCATCTTCAAAGCCCTCAGTATCTCATCCTCTGATCTTTCTTTCTGACCACTGCTTCTGTCATCACATCTCCTCTGACTCTGACTGACTCTCCACCCTGTCTCTTATAAGGACTCTTGGGCCCAGGATAATCCCAGGGTAATTTCCCCATCTTAAGATCCTTAACCACATCTTTAAAGGTTTTTTTACCATGTAGTTAATCTTTTCACAGGTCTGGGGATTAGGATGTGAACACATTTGGGAGGCCATTATTCTGCTTACCTCAGTTAACATGTTTATTTGTTTATTTATTTATTTAGGCTGGGTTGCTGCGCATGGGCTTTCTCTAGTTGCAGCGAGCAGGAGCTACTCTTCATTGCGGTGTGCAGGCTTCTCACTGTGGTGACTTCTCTTGTTGCGGAGCACGGGCTGTAGGCGTGCGGGCTTCAGTAGCTGTGGCATGTGGACTCATTAGTTATAGCTCATGGGCTTAGTTGCTCCGCGGCATGTGGACTCTTCCTGGACCAGAGATCAAACCTGTGTCCCCTGCATTGGCAGGTGGGTTCTTAACCACTGCACCACCAGGGAAGTCCTAACGTGTTTATTAAGTCTCTTAATCTGTTTCTTCCTCAGTGCCTTTTTTTTTTTAAATTTTTTTTATTTAGTTATTTATTTATGGCTGTGTTGGGTCTTCGTTTCTGTGCGAGGGCTTTCTCTAGTTGCGGCAAGTGGGGGCCGCTCTTCATCGCGGTGCGCGGGCCTCTCACTATCGTGGCCTCTCTTGTTGCGGAGCACAGGCTCCAGACGCGCAGGCTCAGCAATTGTGGCTCACGGGCCTAGTCGCTCCGCGGCATGTGGGATCTTCCCAGACCAGGGCTCGAACCCGTGTCCCCTGCATTGGCAGGCAGATTCTCAACCACTGCGCCACCAGGGAAGCCCCTCAGTGCCTTTTTAAAAAAATTCTTGGCTTTTGTTTGTGGTAGAGTTTCCCACAGTCTGGATTTTGCTGATTTCATTCCTGTGATGTTTTCTCTGTATTTCCTATAAATTGGTAGTTGGATCTAAAGTTTGATCAGAATCAGTCTTTTTTTTTTTTTGGCAAGACTACTTCATAAGTAGTGCTCTTCTTCCACCAGCTGGCATGTAACATTAGGAAGGCACGTAAGGTCTTGTTCTGTGACGTTAGCAGCCATTAATGTTCAGTGTTTAGATCTCTTATTCATTAGGGTTTACAAAATGATATTCTAATTATGTCATTCCTTCATTCATTAGCTGGAATACTTTTATAAAGAGAAACTTCCACTGTTTACTGGTATTTGGTTACCCAGTGGTATAGTTTATATATAAACTGTAGTTTATAGTTCGTATGATTCTTTATTTACTAATTGTCAAAATAATGAGGTAAAAATAACTAGTATCCTCCAGTGTTGACCAGATAGTTTTTGTTATCATTATGAACTCTTGCATTTAACTATATCTAATGCATTTCAAGACAATACAGTTATTATCCCCCCCCCCTTTTTTTTAATTTTCAGGCTGGTTTCTTTGGTGTTTTTTTTTTGTGTGTGTGTGTGTCCACGCTGCACAGCATGTGGGATCTTAGTTCCCCAACCAGAGATCGAACTCGAACCCATGCCCCCTGTAGTGGAAGGGCAGAGTCTTAACCACTGGACTGCCAGAGAAGTCCCCAGTTATTATCCTTATTAATATCCAAGCTGTTCTATCACATGACCCTAATAATCTTTGATAGAGTCTTTGCTATCTGGTATAATGAGATCATATTTTCTGCTCCTGCCCTGGAATCAGCCACTTCTCCAAGAAGCTTTGGTTCCTTTTTGTGGGAAATGGTATGTGGAAACTACAGTGTGGGTGCTAATGGAACTTATTGTTACTCATCTGATCATTGTTTCCAGATTTTTTTCAATGCATAGGGTTAGGTTTAATTTAAAGAAAAATATATGGTGAGTTCATACTGATATTCTAATTCAGATTCAAGACTGCGGTTTTTACTATTATATATCTTCCATCTATATCTCCTTCTATCAACAGAATTTCTCAAAACATTGACAGTTTCTTTTTTGCAGAGTTTCGTTTTTGTCCTTAGGGTATATCCCACTGGAGAGATAATAGTCAAATTGCTGTATTTTAAAGTCACTTGGAATAGTCTTCTGTGTGGTTATGCTACTAATTGAGTATACATTTAGGTTTACTTATTTTATTTGATTTTCAATGAAATTAGTTATTGCTACAAAGAAGGTATATTCACACTAGTCTGGTTTCTTTCTCTGTTCCTTATAGCCTATTGCCAACCATAAAATTTTTTTTCTGATTATCTTTCCATTGTTGTTATATTTTAAATAAACATTTATAACTAAATCTGTTTGTAGTCCCCTTTTTAAAATATACACATGCATTTCTCCAACTTGCTTTTTTCACTTAATATATCTTGGAGAGCATTGCATAGCAGAAGTAGGGTAGCCCTCATTTTTATTTTTAAAGTGTCATAGTACTCTCTGGTGTGGATGTACCATAATTTTTTGAATCTGTCCCATACCACTGATGAATGTTTGGATAGTTTCCAGTCTCTTGCAATAATCTTTGTGTGTCTTCTCATAATTTTGCTGGTATATCTCTGGGGTAGATTCCTAAGTCAGATCTCACTAAGAGTTCATGTTTTTCCTGTTGATTTGAGATACTGCTTTTATCATCTATTAAATTTTGTGTATGAGTGTGTCTATTGGTGCACTTTCAGTTAATTTTTTAAATAGCTTTATTGATATAATTCACATATTATACAGTTCACTCATTTGAAGTGTACAGCTCATTTTTTTTTTAGTATATTTGTAGGTATGCATGACAGTCAGCACAGTCGATTTTAGAACATTTTCATCACCTCAAAAAGAAGCCTGATGGCATTTTTCACAGAACTAGAACAAAAAAATTTCACAATTTGTATGGAAATACAAAATACCCTGAATAGCCAAAGCAATCTTGAGAAAGAACAGTGGAGCTGGAGGAATCAGGCTCCCAGACTTCAGACTATACTACAAAGCCACAGTAATCAAGACAGTATGGTACTGGCACAAAAACAGAAATATAGATCAATGGAACAGGATAGAAAGCCCAGAGATAAACCCACACACATATGGTCACCTTATCTTTGATAAAGGAGGCAAGAATATACAATGGAGAAAAGACAGCCTCTTCAATAAGTGGTGCTGGGAAAACTGGACAGCTACATGTAAAAGAATGAAATTAGAACACTTCCTAACACCATACACAGAAATAAACTCAAAATGGTTTCAAGACCTAAATGTAAGGCCAGACTCTATAAAACTCTTAGAGGAAAATATAGGCAGAACACTCTATGACATGCATTACAGCAGGATCCTTTTTGACCCACCTCCTAGAGAAATGGAAATAAAAACAAAAATAAACAAATTGGACCTAATGAAACTTAAAAGCTTTTGCACAGCAAAGGAAACCATAAACAAGACAAAAAGACAACCCTCCGAATGGGAGAAAATATTTGTAAACGAAGCAACTGACAAAGGATTAATTTCCAAATATACAAGCAGCTCATGCAGCTCAATATCAAAAAGCAAACAACCCAATCCAAAAATGGACAGAAGACCTAAATAGACATTTCTCCAAAGGAGATACACAGATTGCCAACAAACACATGAAAAGATGCTCAACATCACTAATCATTAGAGAAATGCAAATCAAAACTACAATGAGGTATCACCTCACACCAGTCAGAATGGCCATCATAAAAATTCTACAAACAATAAATGCTGGAGAGGGTGTGGAGAAAAGGGAACCCTCTTGCACTGTTGGTGGGAATGTAAATTGATACAGCCACTATGGAAAACAATATAGAGGTTCCTTAAAAAGCTAAAAATAGAACTACCATACGACCCAGCAATCCCACTGTTGGGCATATACCCTGAGAAAACCGTAATTCAAAAAGAGTAATGTACCACAATGTTCATTGCAGCTCTATTTACAATAGCCAGGACATGGAAGCAACTGAAGTGTCCATCAACAGATGAATGGATAAGGAAGATGTGGCACATATATACAATGGAATATTACTCAGCCATAAAAGGAAACGAAATTGAGTTATTTGTAGTGAGGCGGATGGACCTAGAGTCTGTCATACAGAGTGAAGTAAGTCAGAAAGAGAAAAACAAATACCGTATGCTAACACATATATATGGAATCTAAAAAACAAACAAAAAAATGGTCATGAAGAACCTAGGGGCAAGACGGGAATACAGACACAGACCTACTAGAGAATGGACTTGAGGATACCGGGAGGGGGAAGGGTAAGATGGGACAAAGTGAGACAGTGGCATGGACATATATACACTACCAAATGTAAAATAGATAGCTAGTGGGAAGCAGCCGCATAGCACAGGGAGATCAGCTTGGTACTTTGTGACCACCTAGAGGGGTGGGATAGGGAGGGTGGGAGGGAGGGAGACGCAAGAGGGAAGAGATATGGGGATATATGTATATGTATAACTGATTCACTTTGTTATAAAGCAGAAACTAACACACCATTGTAAAGCAGTTATACTCCAATAAAGATGTTAAAAAAAAAAGAAAGAACCTTGTACCTTTAGCTGTTACCTCCCTATCCCCCACATACACTAGTCCTAAGTACCACTAATCTACTTTCTATCTATCGATTTGCTTATTCTGGACATTCTTATAAATTGAATCACACAACATGTAGCCATTTGCGTCTGGCTTTTTTACTTATCATAATGTTTTAAGGTTTATCCATGTTGTAGCATGTGTCGGTCATTACTATTTATAGCCAAATCATATTTGATTGAATGCATATACCACATTTTGTTTATTCATTCATCAGTTGATGGACATTTGGGCTTTTCCACCTTCGGGCTGTAATGAATGATGCGTAATGAACATTGGCATGCAAGCATCTGTTTGTGTCCTGCTTTAATTCCTTTGGGTGTATACCTAGGAGTGGAATTATTGGGTCATCCATGTTTCTGCGTCACACCCTACACTTTAGGCCTTCTCTTTTTTCTCATGCTTCATAGAGGGGTTTTCTTCTTCCCCAGTGGTAGACTGCCGTTGCTTCTTATTCTGTTCTTGCTGGCTGGCTTATGGGTAGTGGGGCTGGTCCAGTTGTTTTCCTGGTCCAGCTTCAGTCTTAGGAACCCTCTGTCCCTGAGTCTTGGGGGTAAGGCTTTATCAGAAATCCTGCCCCTCCTCAGCTGAAACCTTTTTTAATCATCGGAGCCCAGCATGGTTTTCTGCTCCTACCCTTGAAGTAGAAGCCTTTTTTTTTTTTTTTCCTTTTCTCTTTACTTAATGGGTATGAGTTTTTACCTCTGTCTAGAGGGTAGTAGCGTTGTCTTTCCCTCAGTAGCTTCAAACTTTTGTTTCTTGTAGGACAAGGAAACGGGAAAGGTTTGTGCTTTTCCTGCAGAGGCAACTGCTCCCTTCCTACGAGACCTGTAACCACCAAGAGACTTTCTCTTATCTCCTACCCTGTCCTCAGTCTTAATTATGAGTGTCCAGTGGAGGTTTGTGGAGAAAGAGCCGGCAAGTGGGTGTGAACTCTCCTTGTGTCTGCAGCTAATAGGGATTCTGTATTTTCATGCTAACCCACACTCAACTATTAACAGTGAGTTGAATATAGCTGAATTCTTTTTACACACTTGCATCTCAGCTTCATTTTCCATCTGTCCTCTGCCACGTGTGACCTACTGCTTATGTCCCATTCTCCTTGGCACCTGTCTTTCCTAAAGATTTCAACCTAGATGATTATTCTACAACCTTAGCTTTCTGATGAATTCAAGAATAGTTATGGTTTTGTAGATTATTTGGCTTTTTCTTGTTTATGGTGGGAGTGATGGTTTTTTCCAGTTTCTTCATCCCAGACAGAAGCTAGAATTCCTCTGTAATTAAATGTGCTGTTTTGTTTAACCGTTTCATTTAAGAAACATTTCAACATTACAGGAAAGTGACAGGTATAGTCAGTGAACTCCTGTGTACCCTTCACCTAATTTACCAGTTATTAATATTTTGCCAAATATGCTATATCACTATCTTCCTGCATTTTCACGTCATCATTATTATTATTATTATTGAACCATTTGAGAATAGGGTGCCATACCCTCGTGACTGTTCACCCTGAATATTTCAATCTCCTTATTTTTTTAAAAACTTGGTAATATATGAAGATCTTTATGTCAGCAGTTACATACTGATATTTAAATATGCATCAGTAATTTGTATTCATTAAAATTTCTTTCCATCTGTAGGTGTCATTAATGGGATTGGAAATTTTAAGTGCCTTCGTGGACAGATTATCAACACGATTTAAGTCCTATGTAGCAATGGGTAAGTTAACTTTATTTAAAAATTATTATAGGGTTTGACATACTTTTTTCTCATAATTTTTAACAGAATTAGTTCTTTGTAAATGCAAAAGTGTAATTTTATACAACCCAGAGATCTGCTACTTAGCATTTTAATTTGCCGAACATAAAAGATTTTAAGCCTATTTAAATAAATATGTTCTTTTTAAGACAAAAACAAACAAAAGCAAACAACTTACCGAATATACTGCTAATAGATTTTTACTTTGTATTTTCAAATTTTTTACTTATCATTTACTTTTTTTAACATATTAATAATTTATAATATAATTCGCAGCACCACTTTTCACTTATCTATGGTGAAGGACCAGTTTTTTCATTGCTAGTCTACTGCAGACCAATATTTTGTAAAATACAATACAAATAAATTACAGCAAAATGAAATGAAAAAAAATACAAGGCTCAGTTTTTTATTGGTAGATTCAACAAATGTATAATTTACTTTGGTCAGATTGTTTCCAAACCTTGTTTTAGAAAAACTCACAATTTCTTTACCACATGTAGTTTGTAGACTGGCCCTGGGCTGCTGGCCATACTTGAGCAGCACTTACTTACATTGTGTTTGCAGTCCAGAACGATGTGCTAGTGTAAAGCTGTTTGTATAGTAGTTAGATTGCAAAGTTGGCTTTGACTTATCTTTTAAACCTAAGTGACCTTTGTGTGCCTCTTGGAGTGCTTCAGTGCGTGGATTTGGTCCTATTATGTAGAAATATATTTAAGGGTAACCTCAGATGTTTGTGATTTCTTTTATGGATTAAGTTAATGCCTCATAATGTATCATCACCCTTATTTTCAAATTATCTTTGGTCAGCTTCATGTTCGGTATGCCACTAAATTCTGCCAATTTCTTCTTTTATTTTTATTGTCTATCTACCCTTTCAGCAGAAGCATCTTAGTGACTTTCTCTATCTCTATTATTTCCTTTTTAATCAATATCTGGTTCCAATTCAATCTTTGTATGAATATCTTCTGAAAAGATGATTTTTAAGCTGTCAGTCTCCTGCTTAAAATCCTATGATAGATGTTAAAAACTGCTCTGCAAGCATGTTACTTGCTTATGTATTCTCTTAAAGTATTTTGAATCATTGTTAGTAAAAATTCGTATTTGTAGCTTGTCTTGAAAAATTGGCCAATGTGGCAACCCTGCTCTTCCATTTCCACGTGTAAATAAAGGCAGAAGCTCTGTCGCAGCTTCCTTTTTGTCTGGGTCATGAGCTTTCCAATCCATAAGTCCCTCCCATCTCCTCTTGTTTCCTCATAACTGAGAATTTCGGTTATAATACACAGAGGTTGGAATACTGCAGTTCTTAGGTCTGGTTCATTTTTGGCATTTCTGGTACCTCCCTG
This sequence comes from Eubalaena glacialis, assembly GCF_028564815.1. Taxonomy (NCBI): domain Eukaryota; kingdom Metazoa; phylum Chordata; class Mammalia; order Artiodactyla; family Balaenidae; genus Eubalaena; species Eubalaena glacialis. The sequence goes on along the minus strand of NC_083722.1, from coordinate 61,327,277 downwards.
ACTGTAGGCACCTCTGTTTGTGACCCCTGCCCTGTAGTAGCTCCCTATTATTAGTTGTTACAGACAATATTTTAGACTTGAGAGTAATTCTAGGTATCATGTATCTCACTTATTTTTCAGACACAAGGAGGGCCAGATGGGGTTTGATATACCTACTGACTGCTCATATTGAGGCAATAGGAGTATTAGGACCAGAACCCTAGTTTGCTGCCTCCCAGGACTGTCCTATTTTCAAAACTTATTTCTGTTTTTCTGTCCTTGGTGTTTTAGTTCTCTCAGCGTGTATGGCTCTTCTCCACCTCAGCAGCCTTCTTTATTTGTGATTGTCAGTAAATACTCTCCACTGTTGTTAATCAGAAACTTGCTCACTCTTGTTAGTTCTGGCTTAGTTTGTTTATGCCTGTGCTGTGCTGTTATTTCTTTTTGAAATCCTCTCTTCTTCTCCATGGTCCTTCCTTTCTGGGGTTTTTTTGGATTTTTTTTTTTTTTTTAATGGCTGTGTTGTGTCTTCTTTGCTGTGTGCAGGCTTTCTCTAGTTGCGGCAAGTGGGGGCTACTCTTCGTTGCAGTGCGCTGGCTTCTCATTGCGGTGGCTTCTCTTGTTGCAGAACACAGGCTCTAGGCGTGCGGGCTCAGTAGTTGTGGCTCGCGGGCTCTAGAGCACAGGCTCAGTAGTTGTGGCGCATGAGTTTAGTTGCTCCGCAGCATGTGGGATCTTCCCGAACCAGGGCTTGAACCCGTGTCCCCTGCATTAGCAGGTGGATTCTTAACCACTGCCCCACCAGGGAAGCCCCCTTCCTTTCTGTTTTAACGATTTACTTCCGATTTTAACATCTGGGAGCTTTGCAGATTAATCTCACCATATACTGAATTTTTTTTTACTTCATGATTCTTATACCCTTAAATATTAATAAATTACATTAAGTTGTTTTTGTTGGTTAGTGTTTTTTGTATGTTTCTCACATATCTACATATTCTCATATGTATAACTTTATCTTTTAATCTCCTAGCTCTTTCTGGTTATCCCTGTGCATTCACTGTTAGTCAGTATTGTTTTCACTTTGAACCCTAAGTGTTCATTATTTTTCTTAGTGAAACCTGAACTTGTTACTACTTGAGAGTCAGTGTGATATAATAGGAAAATTTCATCCCAGTTTTGCTACCATTTATTGAATGCCCACTTTTTATCCATTTACTGGGCTTCTCTACTTTACATATATGAAAGATTATCCTTAAATAATTATTTCTAATTTGTATGACAGCTCTACAAGAGAGGCTACAGTATATCTGTGTGCTCTTAAAGAGATATAGTACTAGACTAAGAATCCCAGACTTAGCTTTCTTGTTTTACTCCATCATAGATCTTAGCCAAACCATTTTAGGAACCTTTCCGTAAAAGGAGGGAATTGAATTAAGTTATGTGCTGAAGGTTTTTTTTGATAATGTAACCTTAGATACATGTAACTTGATGTGAGTGATATTGTTTTCCTTTTGGTACACTTAGGTTATTAACTATCATTACAGATATTTTTTATCTTTTTACATTAAAAGTGAAGTTTTAGGAAAATTGAGGTTCATGTTCAGTTTTAGACAAAGTATCAAAAAGAGTATGGACTCTATTAATGTAATTCTTTAATATATTTAAATTTTCTCTTGTGACTACATGTACTGTGGAAAAATTTAATGTTCAAACCAAAAAAAAAATACAGTTTACATTTAACACCGATCACCAACCAAGTTTTTTTTTTTTTTTTTTTTTTTTTGCCGCACCATGCAGCTTGAGGGATCTTGTATTTTGAATCATTAAACCTGTGCCCTAGGCAGTGAAAGCATAGAGTCCTAACCACTGGACCACCAACCCTGGTTTTATGATTCCCCCAAGCCTGGTTTTATGACAACAGTAAAGGATTTCATACTTTACAAATCTTAAACAGATAGTTTTAATCCAAAGTGGTTTTGTAGAAAGGGTATTAGAACAGTCAGGATGCCTGGTCATCAGCTTTGCATCTTGTAAAATGATTTGCATCTTGTACAATGCTAAGAGAATAAAATATGCTAACATCTATGCTTCAAACTTCTTCCATGTTTCACTGTCCAAATTCCAGTCTATGATAGATGTATTTGTTTATTTAACGAGTTCTTTTTGAGAGTTTACAGAGTGAAAAGCTCTGTTTTGTATTCCCAATAATTATCGATTGCATGTTCATTATCTACAGATCTTTAAGGAATAGTGCTAACACTTCTGAATGGTTATTATGGGCTTGGCCACAGGTGCTTTTTACCAGTTTTACTTATTCTCTCACTAGCTGTGTGAGGTATAGACCTGGATCCCTCCTTATTTTACAGACAAAGAAACTTTGAAGTTAGAGAAGTTTACTATCTTGCATAATTAAATAACCAGTAGAGCTAGAAATAAATCTTGTTCTGTTTGACTCCAAGAGTTTATATGTTAAAAAGGAAAAAAATTATGAATTTTTTTGTTTAATTTAATAGCTGTAAATCTTAAGTTTATGTAGTGTGAGGTTTTTTGTTTTAGTTGTTTATGTTTTACAAATTTTAGTTTTTAAATTGAAGTGAGCCCCGTTTGGGCCAAAAATTTTTTTTTTTTTTTTTTTGGCTGTGCCGCACGGCATGCGGGATCTGAGTTCCCCAACCAGGGATCGAACCCGTGCCCCCTGCAGTGGAAGCACGGAGTCTTAACCACTGGACCACCAGAGAAGTCCCTTTATTTTCTTTTGGAGTTAAACTCTGCCTCTCAGGAATGAAGTGTCTATTTTTTTTTTCATTATTGTTACGTGGTTGTTAATACACACACACACACACACACACACACACACAAAACACCTCAGTCACAAATAAATGGAAGTAGTTGTGACTGTAACCTAACACTGTGTAGATTACTTAAATCCTGATTTCACTATTTGCTACTTGTGCGACCTTGGTCAAAGTATTTAATCCCTCTGGGCCTTCTCTATCAAACGGGCCTACTCTGTTTCATAGGATTGTTATGAGGATTAAATGAGATAATTCAGTGCTTAGTACATAATAATATCTAACATTTACTAGTGTTTAGTATTGTCTTCTGTCAGAAGCTATCAGAATGAGTCCCACAATAGCCAATCCTGTAGATGTAGGTGAATTTCTTTAGTGTTAACAATACATCTAAGCAAAATGAGAAGGATTTATATTGTTTCAACTGACAGGTACTTCAGTTGCCTCATGATTAGGCTTATGATTTTTATGACAAGGACTTTGTTTTCTTACACAATCATTTCCTTGATTAAGCTTAGATTTTTGGATGATCTTTCCATTTTGTATGGTTGGCTTCTCACTCGAATCATTTTCTTCCAGAAGGATGTGTTCCTTCTTTCCTTAAATGTTGTTGATTATTATATCAGTTCTGGTTGTTATGTTATAGACAATGTTAACATTGCAGAATACATTTGCATTACATTACATACACATTTAATTATATGTGTCTATAAATAAACTAGAGACACATTGAATGCTTACCCAGTGTCCTTCACTCTCTGAGTTGTTTACATATATTTCAGTAATCTTCCGAGGTGAGTACTGCTGCACATATTTATGGGTTGAGGAGATAAAGACAAAAAGATTAAATACTAATACTACACTGAGTGGTAGTGGTAATTTAAGGGATTACAAAAAGATAATTTTGACTATGAGATGTTTTTGCCCTATGGGCTGACTTTAGAAACCATAACCTCAGTTCTAGCCCCCCTCCCGTTTCCTTCCCCCCACACCCAATAGATGTGATTTCTTTGTGGTGCTTTGTTGATTTATAGTTACAGCAACCTGTTTCATGAAAACTCTAAGAATGGACTCTAGCCTGCCTTTCCTGCCTCCTTTCATGGAATAGTGTCAAAGTCTTGGACATAGTAAAGAAAGACCTCAGTCCCATGGACCCATGCTTTGTTTTTGTCATTTGAGTAATATGTTGTACATATAGAATAATACATATCAAGCATGTACAATTTAAAGAATAACTATAAAACCAACACCTGCCTGTGCCCAGGTCAAAGAACTAGAGCTCTGCCAGTTCCTTATATGCTCCCTCTGCATTTTCTGATGACACCTCCCACCCTCTGCCAGAGATGACTGCTGTCATGACCTTTGGGATAATCGCTCCCTTGTTGATCTGTAGAGCTTAACCGTCTATATGTATCTCTAAACAGAATAATATTAAGTTTTGCCTGTTTTTTGAACATTATTATTATAAGTGGATGTCATACTATATGTATTCTTTTGAAACTTGCTTCTCATTTATTTTTGATTGGACTCATGAGTAAAGAACTTGAAACAATTTGCTTACCTCATAACTTTTCATTTATGGAAATAATTGATGTTTGTAATTTTGTAAAATACAGTTTATAATGGAGATGAATTATAAATATTTATTCTTTTCCCCCTTAATTTCTCTAGTTATTGTAGCTTTAATAGACAGAATGGGAGATGCCAAAGACAAGGTTCGAGATGAAGCTCAGACTCTGATACTGAAGTTAATGGATCAAGTAGCACCACCTATGGTAGGCCTACATTTTAGAATTCAGATTTTGCTAATTAATGATTAAATAACAGTAAAGATAGATGGTAATCACTGCAAGTCAGTAAAACCCCAGGGACATAAAAGCTAAAATTTTAAACAATAAATTATTGCTAATGCTTTAAAGAAGTTGAAATTTAAGATAAAGTGTCAATATTTAACTTTTTGATTTTTTGCTTTCCTTTTTCTTATTTTTCTATTCTTTAATGCTTTTTCAAAAAGCTAACTCATAGATTTAAGTGATTTGACAATGTACTGATTATATTATTTGTTAGGATTTTCTGGTTTTCTCTACCTACAAATAATACAATGTTCAGTGAGAAAGCTTATTTTGAGAACTGCTGAATGTTATATGAATTTCTGCAACTCTTACTGAAACAAGGAGAAAATTTCTTATTTTAACAGATGGTTACTAATTATATAAGGCATATATTAGATGACGGTGACCTGTGTTTTATGAATATGGTAGAAAAGAATTGCCCTTACGGACGTATTTTGAAAGAGGAGTAAAAATAAATTGACACGTAAACAAAGATTTAAAGAGTAGCTCATGTCGGGGGCTTCCCTGGTGGCGCAGTGGTTGAGAATCCGCCTGCCAAGGCAGGGGACACGGGTTCGAGCCCTGGTCCAGGAAGATCCCACATGCCGCGAAGCACCTAAGCCCGTGCGCCACAACTACTGAGCCCATGTGCCGCAACTACTGAAGCCCACGCGCCTAGAGCCCGTGCTCTGCAACAAGAGAAGCTACCGCAATGAGAAGCCTGTGCACCACAACAAAGAGTAGCCCCCACTCGCCACAACTAGAGAAAGCCCTTGCGCAGCAACGAAGACCCAATGAAGCCAAAAATAAATAAATAAATTTATTAAAAAAAAAAAAAAAGAGTAGCTCATGTTAAGTGGGAAAAAAACCAGAATTTACAAAATATAGTGATACTATGTGTTATCATTTAAAATACAGTTTAAGAATTGTATTACATATGTTTTATAAAAAATCCAAATAGTAGTGAAAGTAAACTTCCTCAGATTTTTTATACCATAGAGTATAAAGATATATATATAATCCTTATAATTTGATGGATATCCTTTGACACTTGCTTAGCAGTTCAAATTTTAACTTGTTTTTGACATGCTGTTATTATGAGTGCTGTAAAGAGCATCCTTGTACATGTGTCTTTGGACATAAATGTAATTATAGAACAGAGTTCCAGAGACAGTGTTGCTGGATCAGGTTATTCACATTTAAGACTTTTTTGGTAAACTTCCAAGTTACCCTCCAGAAAGTTTGGCAGAGAGAAATAATATTAGTAGAACTGAATATAGAGTCCAGGGAGAATAGAGTCCAGGAGTAGGGGTTTGTGTGTATGTGTGAGAGTATGTGTGTATGTACACATTAATTTAGTAAATGGTAAGGGTGGTGTTTCTTAAATGTGGAGAAAGGATTGATTGGGATAATTGGCTATATGTTTAGAAAAACAAAGTTGAATTCCTTTGAATAACAAACCCATATAATTAGATTGTTTGTATAGGTTTATCTATGCTTTTTCAAAAAAAAAAGATTATAGTGGGTAGCAATAGAATGATTATGTTTCTGTATTTGGATCCAGTGTTAAAAGGAAAAAACCCCTGAATTATAAAATGCTGAAAAAGCCTGTTCCATGTGACAGTCTGTACTAGTTGCTAGGCAACATTGGACCTTTTAAATGCTTACAATACTACTAGGCTTATAATGGTAACATTGTTATTGAAGGTTTCTAAAGTTTAGAAGAAATTATACGTCCTTGGAAATTTTAAGGTTTTTAAATGTTGAACACAGTTTTTCTGAGAATAATTGAAATCTAAAGTGAAAGATATAAAATAAAAATTAAAAATGTGATTAAGATATTTAAAAATGGGTGAGAACAGCATCAGTGCAAATTTGGCTTAGAAAAACTTGTAGAGAAATCTGTGGGAAAATTTAGCTACCAATAAGGTTGGTAGTAAAGTTGAGAATAGATAAAAGATTATAACATGAGTAATTTAATTTTTTGTTATACATGTTTACTTTTCTTTCAAATAGTACATTTGGGAACAGTTGGCTTCTGGTTTTAAGCACAAGAATTTTCGATCTCGAGAAGGCGTGTGTCTGTGTCTTATTGAAACATTAAACATGTAAGTTTTATGATTACTGGAGTATGTTTTTCATTTTTCTAAAAAAAAAAAGCAAAATCCATTTCACAAAGCTCAAGGAAAGCTATGAAAATAACAAATTTTAAATAGTTATTAATTTATCTCTGGCACCAGAGTTTTTTTATTTGATAGCTTTATCTGTTAATTTTTTTGTATGTATGTTGTTAATTTAAAATTATTAGTCATTGGTAAGAAGAGTTTCTTTTTTTCTCTTTAGTATGTTAATAGTTGCCACCCAAATAGATGGCCATATAACAAATACGCTGATATAACTTAGAATCTACCTCTGTTCTGGACCCAGTTTCGAATTTTTTTAAACTCAGTGGTATTTCAACAATTGTAGCCATTTTCCCCAGCCCCCTTTTGCCAGTTGGCCCTAGGTTTTCTAGAGCAATGCAGGTGGTTACCAAAATCATAGACTGAATAAGACTCCCCCAGGTAACCAGACAGTGAAGCTGACAGCAGTGTGCAGAGCTCTGACAGCATAGATGCCACAGAGCTCAGAACTCCAGCCTGAAGAAATTGTAAACTAGGGCTTTTGTTCTCTTTCTGGATTATTTTTTCAAGTTTTGTGCAACAAGATAGGTAATATATAGTAGCTTTCAACTTATTTTGTAGTGTTACTTCCTTTTCTCTAACTATACCTTCATTTTATTTTCTTTTACTCCTCTATGGTCCTTTCTGCCATCTAGAGCTTGTAAGTGCATTCAGTCTGCACAACTTCCATGGTTTTTGGCTGTCTTGTCATTTGCTTTCAACCCATGACCTCATCAAAATATTAATAAGCATAAATAAAGATCTTTTAATTTACTTATTGTACTGGAATGCAAATTTGTTTGAGACCCAGAGTCTAAAAAAACAGTATTTTAATGCAAAAGCTCAAGTTTTCTAAGTGATTGATAGGTTGCTAGGTTTAAGAGTGCCATTGGTTGAACATTTTGCTCTGTTGGATCATGTGTTGACAGTTTTCATTGTCAGTCATGATTATTCAATTTTACATATCTCACATTGTTTAGAATTAGGTTTTGCTTGTGTCTCATATCCTTCATGTTTTAATGATGTGTGCCCATGCTCTCCACCGTATTTGTCTTATTGAGACAGATAAAAGTATAAGGATATTTTGTTTACTGTTTGATTAAAACCAAATTCTCTTTATTTTATTTTTCAAATTATATTTAGTTTTGGGGCTCAGCCACTAGTCCTCAGCAAGTTGGTACCACATTTGTGTATCCTATTTGGAGATTCCAACAGTCAGGTAAAATTTTATCTACATTTAAGCACTGACTAATTTTTTAGCCACCTCTTGTTTTCTAATGCTCTTATTCCATTTTTAAAAAGAAGAGAGAGGGTGGAGGGGGGTGGTAAAATCAAGATTCCACTTCATTTTTTTCTTTTAAAGTCTACCACATTTAGTTTTTAAGAATACATTATATTCACAAACGTAGCTTAAGTTTGTTAGCTGTTTGGCTAGTATTAAGGATAGATGGGACTTAAAGGATAGTTCTTGAGTTTGAAAGATTGAGTAACAAAGAACCTCAATTTCCTTATCTAGTCCTCCTATAAGCTAATTGTGAGGGCAGATTGTCAGCTTCCTTTTCATTCCTGCATAACAACTTTTGCAACAGTCATAACCCTGTTTGTGCCAGTGGTATATCACTTGTTGGAAATTTCATTCCCTGAGCTTCAAATACTATAGGCATAATACAGGGGTGTGTTCTGGATCTTGTCCTTTGTGGTGGAGTTGAATCTTGGCTGTAACCCTTTTGGCACAGCTTGGGCATTTGGAATGACCCTGGATATTTCCTTGCTTTTAGGCCCTAGCTCCGCCTCTAGAGGTTTGTAGAGAGTTCTACTGTCTCTTCATTTGCCCTTCGACAGTGAGCTGTGCAAAGGAACTAAAAGCTGTCTTCCACATTCCTGTCTTTAGGCCACATTTATTTTTTCTTTTAATTGTGGTAAAATATTCACAACATAAAATTTACCATTTCAGCCTTTTTTAAGTGTACAGTTCATTGGCAGTAAGTACACTGACATTGTTGTGCAGCCATCACCACCACCCATCTCCAGAACTTTTTCATCTTCCCAAGCTGAAGCTCTCTACCCATTAAACAATAACTCCTCATTTCCCCCAGTCCTTCAGCTCTTGGTGGCCACGTTTTACTTTCTCTCCAAATGAATTTGACTACTCATAAACGTGGAACCATACAATATTTGTCCTTTTGTATCTGGCATATTTCACTTAGCATAATGTCTTTACGGTTCATCCATGTTGTAGCATGTGTCAGAATTTCCTTCCATTCCTGTTTAAGGCTGAATAATATACCATTGTATGTATATACCACATCTTGTTTATCCATTCATCCATGGCTAGACATTTGGGTTGTTTTCACCTTTTGGCTATTGTGAATAATGATGCTATGAACATTGGTGTATAATTATCTGTTTGCGTTCAGGCCACATTCTTGAAAGGCAGTTTTATTCTACGAATATATGTTAACCACGATAATGATTTGTAGTCATACAGTTATTATTAGTTCTTTATACAATATTATTACAAATAGAAGATTTTTTAAAAGCCACATTTATTTACATGTTTCTTAGATTTCTGTAAAACTTTTACAAGGTTTCTCTAGAGGTTTCTTGGCAGGTCGTCTTGGTTTTTGTTAATGACCTGCCATAATCTCCCAGGGGTTTAGAGGCATTAAAACCAACTTGGAGCTTCAAGTTGGTCTGTGAATTTAATGTTACCTTGAGGTGAAGTATTTTATTGTATCTCATGTAAGTTTTTTTTTAAAATTCTGAATTATTTGGCAGGTTAGAGATGCTGCAATATTGGCTGTGGTGGAGATTTATAGACATGTGGGAGAGAAAGTGAAAGTGGACCTTTGTAAGAGAGGAATTCCCCTTGCTAGGTAAGTCTTGCTAAATTTATTTTTTTGCCAATGGTTTTAAAGGTTTTAATTTCATGTGCTTATTTAAAATAGGTTCAATTTTCTGGAATGCTTTAATATTCAAAAGATATAAAAGGACATATAGGTTATTACTGTTTAAAAAATTCTTAAGATTCTATACTGTTCTAGACAGGATAGTATAATGAACCTTCATGTACCTATTATCCATCTTCAATAACTAACTTGTGGACAGTTTTGTTTGTTACACCCTTACCTACTTACTCTTGTCCTGTATTATTTTCAAGCAAATCCAACTCATAACATTTCATCTGTAATTATTCAATATATTTCTTTTTATTTTTAAAAAAAATTTTTTTTCACTGAAGTATAGTTGATTTACAGTGTTTCAGGTTTACAGCAAAGTGATTTAGTTTATATGCATATATATACATATATATAATCTTTTTCAGATTCTGTGCCATTATAGGTTATTACAAGATATTGAATATAATTCCCTGTGCTATACAGTAGGTCCTTTTTGTTATTCAGTATATTTCTAAAGGGAAAAAAAAATCTTTTTTCCAATCACAACCACAATGCAATCATCACACCTTACATTTTTTTGCAAATAATTCTGTAATATCAAATATCCAGTTAGGGTTCAAATTTTCATAAATGTCATAATGTTTTATAAATGTATGTATATATTTTAACAGTTTGTTTGAATCAGTATACAAATAAAGTCCAACAATTAGTTGATATGTATTACAAGCCTTTTTAAATCTTTGTATACCCCCAAATACTTTTTTCCTTGTGTTTTATTTGTTGAATAAGTTGGGTAGTTTACCCTGAAAGGTTTCCCATATCCTGGATATTACTAATTCTTTTCCTGTGTTGTGGTTTAATGTGTTCTTCTGTCTTTATATCCTTTAAATTGGTAGTTGGATCTATAGGCTTGATCAGATTTTTGATGGGGGGTGGCAGGAGGAGCAAGACTACTTCATAGGTGGTGGTGTGTTCTATTTACATAAGTCTCATCAGATCTGGCTGCCTCTCTTACCACGTAGATTATTTCCAGTATGAATTATTTTTTAGGTAATAAGGTCGTCTAAAAAATATGCATTTTGTTTACTTATTTATTCATTTGCTTTCTACTTCCAGGGTTAACAAGAATTTTATTTGAATAAATTCTGTATCATTTTATGAAAGAAATGGTATTAATGTATATTGATATATTTTGTGTGAGTGTATGTATATATGCTACATTATATATTTTTAAATTTATATTGAGATTGTTTTTTTAAAGTATTTAGAATTTTTATTCAATTTTGACATTCATACAGAAGAGTGCATAAATTGTAAGTATGCAGCTCTGTAAGTTATCACAAAGTGAATACACACATGTATCTACCACACAGGTGAAGAAGGTAGAACATTACAACATTCCAGAATCCTCCCCAAATCTTTCTTAATCCTTGTCTTTTCTCTCCTTCCCAGAAGTAACCATAATCCTGACTCTCACCATACGTTAGTTTTACCTGTGTTTGAATTTTATATAAATGGAATCATATAGTGTATACTTTTTGTGTCTTGCTTCTTCCAGTTAACGTTATCTCTTTAAGGTTCATTTGGGTTGTTGGATCCAGCTATAGTCGTTCATTTTCATTGCCTTATAGTTCTCCTTTGTATGAGTAGGTCATACTTTATGAATCCATACTGTTGATGGACTTCTGAGTTGTTTTCATTTTGTAGCATTTATGAATTAATGTTGTTAGAAACATTCTTATGCATGTCTTTTGGTATACTTATGTATTTGTTCTCTTGGAATATATTTGAATGGAATTGCTGGGCCATAGGGTATGTTTACCTTTAGTTGATATTCACAGACAGTTTTCCAGAGTGGCTGGAATATTGGATGATTTCATTTATATGAAATGGCCAGATATGGCAAATCTATAGAAAGGAAGTTAGATTAATGGTTGCATAGGATTGAGGAAATTAGGAGGAATGGGGAGTGACTGCTGATGGGTACAGGGTTGTTTTTTGGGATGATGATGACATTCTGAAATTGATTGTGTACATCTCTGGCTTTATATTAAAAACCATTGAATTGTGCACTTTAAAGGGGTGAATTATATGGTATGAGTTTTATCTCAATAATTGGCTGTTATAAAAAAAGATAAGTTCTGAGATACCTAATTACCTCTTTCATATTGTACTTGCGATTTATTATTATGACTCTAAACTTAAATATGGACTTTGGATAGAGTTGCTTTTCCAGTTTTATCCTAGTGCTTTACTGTTCTCTATCCTTTTCCTGAATCAGAACCTTCCAGAGCTTTACAGGCCTCTATTCTTTGGCCTCCTAAGTTGTGTTTTGGATATTCCAGCCTCGGTTGTATTTGCCTTCTGTTGAATTTCCTAAATTCTTTTTCTTCCTGAATTACTTAAAAGATCCCAGTCTCTTCTTTCTACTCTTACATTGTTCCTTTCCTCCTTTTCCATCAGATTATATGTGTAATGATCCTCCATTATGAATAAGCTTGTTTTTCTAAATAGCTATATTATTATTTTATAATAGCTTTTTATTATTTCTTTTTCCTTTCTTTCTCCCTGTTACTGTTATATTTGCCTGGTATTTCAGTTGACCCCTCTTCACATTAAAGCTGCCTGTATCTGCATTCCTTGCTGTATATTTTATCTGTCCCACCTCATTCCTTACCAACCCTCTTTTCTCTCAGAGCTTCCAGCCTTTAGTTTCCTACTCCCTTTTTGCTACTGAATAGCTGAGTGTTAATTTCATGCTTCTTAACATCTTGTTCTGCCTTTTTCCCAGAGAGCTTTCCTAAATCCTCTCCTTTCTGTTTCTGGGCTGTCTGGTCTTCATTCTGAAGTCCCATCTTCCAATTCCAGTTTTCCCTCCCCGGTCTCATCTTGTCCATCTTGTCTCTGGGCAGCCTGTCTAGTGTCTGCTCAATTCTCTGGAAGGTAACTACTTTGTAGGATGAAGGGACCTGTGTCTTTTGACTGCAGTGCTTTCAGGTGTGTGAATATTTGTTGAATTTAATGGGGGTAAGAGCTGAGGTTAAGGTTTAGAAATCCCATTATAATGAATTCCTAGAAGGTTTTCAACTAAAAAAAAAATTTTTTAGACCAAACAGTATTTTCATCCTCAGTTTACAAGTAAAAAATGACAGGATGTGGACCAAGGCTTAACTAAGGTTTTAGAAGTGAAATCATGACAGAACCATTGATGTGAGAAAAACATTTGGCAATTAAAGACTTAACCCAAATCTCTAAGTCATAATTTAAGAATCATAGTGGGACTTACCTGGTGGCACAGTGGTTAAGAATCCGCCTGCCACTGCAGGGGACACAGGTTCGAGCCCTGGTCCAGGAAGATCCCACATGCCACGGAGCAACTAATCCCATGTGCCACAACTACTGAGCCTGCGTTCTAGAGCCCGCGTGCCACAACTACTGAAGCCCGCGCGCCTACAGCCCATGCTCCACAACAAGAGAAGCCACTGCGATGAGAAGCCTGTGCACCGCAACGAAGAGTAGCCCCAGCTCGCCGCAACTAGAGAAAGCCCACGTGCAGCAACAAAGACCTAATGCAGCCATAAATAAATAAATAAATTTAAGAAAAAAATAAATCATAGCATGGTATAATACTGGAAAGTAAAAAATAGTGCTGTCAGCATGATCCCATGATCATGGTCTGAAAAAAATATATATATAAATATGGAACATCGGAAAGCATGCAGTTAAATAAGTTCTCTGGATGGTGGGATTGTGGTTTTTTTCTTTGTTCCTATTTATATTTCCTAATTTTCTTCTATAATGAGTATACATTGCTTTTGTAATAAATACTTTTTTTTAAAAAGTGAAAGCAGAGGTGTATTATTCTGAATATAAAATCAGAAGTGCTAATAGAATTGCTGTTGAATTAAAATAGGTTAACAGGAAAAACATCAGATTATCAGTCATATCAGCATCACTTTAATTTCTGACATATTTCATTGTTTTTATGTTTGCCTTAAGTTTCCTTAGCATGATTTTTATGTACTTTTAAAAAATGTCTTGGTTACTGAGTAGATTCATTATAAGGTTGGAACTAAAGTATTGGGTTGGCCAAAAAGTGCCTTCGGTTTTTAAGTAAAAATAAAAGACACATTTTTCATTTTCACCAAGAACTTTATTGAACAGCGTACTCACCCTTTTGTTCCACTACCTTCTGCCATTTTTCAGGCAACTTCATAATTCCATCTTGCCAAAACTTTTTATCTTTTTGAGCAAAGAACTGTTCCAGGTGCCTTTTCCAGTCTTCCAGGGAGTGGAAATTTTTTCCATTAAGAGAATTTTGTAAAGACCTAAATAAATGGAAATCCAAAGGCGCATTGTCTGGTGAATACAGCAGATGAATCAGAACTTCCCAGCCAAGCTGTAACAGTTTTTGCCTAGTCATCAAAGAAACATGCGGTCTTGTGTTATCTTGATGGAAGATCATGCGTTTTCTTTTGTCGCTTTTCGTCGAGTGCTGCTTTCAGTTGGTCTAATTGGGAGCAGTACTTGTTGGAATTAATCGTTTGCTTTTCTGGAAGGCGCTCATAATAGAAGACTCCCTTCCAGTCCCAGCATATACACAGCATCACCTTCTTTGGATGAAGACCGGCCTTTGGTGTGGTTGGTGGTGGTTCATTTTACTTGTCCACCATCTCTTCCATTCCACCTTATTGTACAGTATCCACTTGCCATCGCCCATCACAATTTGTTTTAAAAATGGAACATTTTCATTATGTTTAAGTAGAGAATCGCATGCAGAAATACGGTCAAGAAGGTTTTTTTCGCTTAACTCATGTGAAACGCAGACATCAAAGTGATTAACATAATCAAGCTGGTGCAAATGATTTTCAGTGCTTGATTTGGATATTTTGAGTTGTCAGCTATCTCCTGTGTTGAGAACAATGTTGACTGGTCTCAATTAATGTCTCGATTTGATCGCTGTCAACTTCAACTGGTCTGCCTGACCATGGAGCATAGTTCAGCAAGAAATCTCCCGCACGAAACTTCGCGAACCACTTTTGACACGTTCGATCAGTCACAGCACCTTCTCCATACACTGCCCAAATCTTTTTTTTGCATTTCGGTTGCGTTTTTACCTTTCTTGAAATAATAAAGCATAATATGCCAAAAATGTTGCTTTTTTTCTTCCATCTTCAATGTTAAAATGGCTACACAAAAATTCACCAATTTTGATGTCTTTTTTTAAATGCACGCTGATATGACAGCTGTCACATACAGTCTAACAAAATTGTTTCGAATGAAGTTAAAGACAACTAAGTGCTACTAGAGCCATCGTATGGAAAAAACCGAATGAACCTTTTGGCCAACCCAATATTTTTGGTGGGTTTGGGGGAGTAATTTTATGATGAAAATATGAAACTGCTTTGTGTGAAACTTATCTTTTTTTTAAAATTGAGGTATAGTTGATGGTACAATATTATATAAGTTTTGGGGGTACAACATAGTGATTCACAATTTTTAAAGGTTATATTCCATTTATGGTTATTATAAAATATTGGCTATATTCCCTGTGTTGTACTATATATCCTTGTAGCTTATTTATTTTATACATCGTAAACCCCTACCCTTGAAGGTTACCTTTTCACAAATATACCTGTGAGTGTGTAGAGTGCTACCTGTATTTGACTGCTTTGCTCTACTGAAGAGATGCATTTTGTGTCTGCTTTCAGTGAGTTAATTGTAAAAGAGAGTTGTATAGAGCTAACTGAATCCTTGGAATTGTTTTTTCTCAGGGAGATGGTGAAGGAAATTGTTTCTAATTAAAACTGTATGTAAAACAAACAAATAAAATTTATTCTTTATTCCCAGATTAGAAATGATACTTGGCAAATTTGATGAAGTGCAAAATTCAGGTGGTATGATTTTGAGTGCCTGCAAAGGTAAGAATAATTAAGTTATTCCAGTTCTCAAACATTTCTAAGATTATTTAGCAAAGTTTTAGACACTAAAATATGTCTTCAAGTCAACTATTATATCACTGATTCAGCAGATTTGACTTTGTGGCTTAAAACTTGTTTAGGATAACAAAGTCTTTACATCCTGCTGATCATTACCTATCCTCTGACTCTTTTGGAGTAAGTGAAAATTTAATAATGGGTTAATTGTGTAAAATGATACTATTCTTTTGCCTTATATTTGGTATCTTCTGGGTTGAAGATATGATGACCCTCTTGCCTTCTATGTTCTGTGCACAATATGTGTTTTTTACTCCCAGAGTAATTGTGTTTTTTTAATTTATTTTTTAATTGAAGTATAGTTGATTTACAGTGTTGCGTTAATTTCTGCTGTACAGCACAGTGACTCAGTATATACATATATGCTTTTTGTTTTGGCTGTGTTGGGTCTTTATTGCTGCGCACGGGCTTTCTCTAATTGCGTTGAGTGGGGGCTCCTCTTCACTGTGGTGCACGGGCTTCTTACTGTGGTGGCTTCTCTTGTTGTGGAGCACAGGCTCTAGGCGCGCGGGCTTCAGTAGTTGTGGCACGTGAGCTCAGTAGTTGTGGCTCGTGGGCTCTAGAGCGCAGGCTCAGTAGTTGTGGCACACGGGCTTAGTTGCTGCGCGGCATGTGGGATCTTCCCAGACCAGGGTTCGAACCCGTGTCCCCTGCATTGGCAGGCAGATTCTTAACCACTGAACCACCAGGGAAGTCCTCTACATTCTTTCTTATTTTCTTTTCCATGATGGTTTATCCCAGGATGTTGAATATAGTTCCCTGTGCTATACAGTAGGACCTTGTTTATTCATTCTATATATAATAGTTTTCATCTACTAACCCCAAATTCCCAATCCATCCCTTCCCCACCTTCCCTCCCCCTTTGTAACCACAAGTCTGTTCTCTCTGTCTGTGAGTCTGTTTCTGTTTCATAGATAGGTTCATTTGTGCCGTATTTTAGATTCCACATATAAGTGATATCATGTGGTATTTGTCTTTCTCTTTCTGACTTCACTTAGTCTGATAATCTATAGTTGCATCCATGTTGCTGCAAATGGCATTATTTCGTTCTTTTTTATGGCTGAGTAGTATTCCATTGTATATATGTACCACATCTTCTTTATCCATTCACCTGTCGATGGACATTTAGGTTGTTTTCATTGTAGACTTTTTAATGATGGCCATTCTGACTGTTGTGAGGTGGTACCTCATTGTAGTTTTGATTTGCATTTCTCTAATGATTAGTGATGTTGAGCATCTTTTCATGTGCCTCTTGGCCATCTGTATTGTATGTCTTTAGAGAAATGTCTGTTTATGTCTTCTGCCCATTTTTCGATTGGGTTGTTTTTTTTGTTTTTGTTGAGTTGTATGAGCTGTTTGTATATTTTGGAAATTAAGCCCTTGTTGGTTGCATCGTTTGCAATTATTTTCTCCCATTCCATATGTTGTCTTTTTCTGTGTGTGTGTGTGTGTGTGTTTTGTTTTTTTTTTAATGGTTTCCTTTGCTGTGTCAAAGCTTGTAAGTTTGATTAGGTCCCATTTGTTTATTTTTGTTTTTATTTCTATTGCCTTGGGAGACTGACCTAAGAAAACATTGGTACGATTTATGTCAGAGAATGTTTTGCCTATGATCCCAGAGTAATTGTTTTAGTTAGATGCTTTTAGTAGAAATTGTAGGGTTGATTACTCTGTTACACCTATGTGTAGAGTATCAGTGATCATACTAGTGAAGAGACACAGCCATAGGAACTTCACCAGTGTAATCATTTTTGGCTTCTTAATTAGAATGAGACCAAATTGGAATTCAAGGAGGTTTGGAATTGGTATCTGGCATTTATTTGATCTTTTGGTTGCTCTTCTTTTTGTAAGGTTGCTAAATTGTGTTTGGTCTTATTGGGTAGCATTTACCTTCAATCCTTAAGTATTAATTAACCATATATGTGAAGAATATATTCTGTTTCCAAAGATAGTATAGGTGGTTTTTCTACCTGGGAAAGTAGGTTCATATTAAAGATAGTATGCTTAGCTTAGTAACGTGCATGATGTTGGAGAAAAAATTTGGTGTATGAGTTATTATAGTCAAATAATAGGAAAGCTAGTTACTAATATAATTTGGTTCTCTTTTGCTGGATAAACCAAAACCAAGCCTTGCTGTGTGGCAGGAAGGCAGATGGAGTGAGAGAATTTAGTGTTAAAAAGATTGTGTCTACCCTAATCTAAACTTAGTTACAGAAGCATAAATTAACTTCAGCACTACCAATCCTCACCCTGATTGCCAGCTGTTTCTCACTCCTCTTCTCTAAATAGAAGGTGTTTTAAGTACCTTGTCCTTATTTTTCCAGCCGTTACCACTGTCCATTTCCATAGAAACCAGAAACAGCAAGAAGATGGAGAATTGTTAAAATTCCTTGAATTAAGACTTGTGTGTTTTCATATCATTTACACTACATACTCATTTATGTATTCCAGACTATGTAGTTACAGCCCTATGAAGAAAAGTATAATGTGTACTAAAAATTTAAGATATTTATTATTTGGATATGGTTTATTTTGAAAGTATTGTCCTTCTTGTATTTTGTGAGGTTATTTCTGTTACCTTCAAAATAGAAGTTTTTTTTTGTTTCCTATTCTTTTAGCTCCCATTTCTTCTTCTTTTCATTATCTCTCCACAAACAGGGACGTTTGGGGTTAGTATCTGGCATTTATTTCTCTTGGAGAGAGTTTTCAGAAACCTTTCTGTTTTGGAGATTATAATCTGAATATTGCAAGTATACTCAAATGTGAACGTTAAAGTGTATAATATACTTATTGGTGTGTAAAAATTGGTCATGATGATTTTGATGACAGTATTAAGCTGTCATTGAAAAATACTTTAATGGCTCTGTTAATAAGGGACGAGACTAGAAGAGGAAAGCCCATTTATCATGTTGGTAGGTCCCAGGGCCCAAGCCTCTTTTTCCCCTTGTCTTTATTCTCTTTCAGTGATTTAATCCAGCCCAAAAGCTTCAAATGATAACTATTTGCTGATGACTACTAAATATGTAGTTCTAGCCTTCATTTATCTCTGTGTGCTCTAGATCTGGGAGCCTGTGGCCTCGACGACATTTCCATTTGGATGTCTAAGAGACATCTCCGGCTTAACAGGTCCAAAAGTTAAAGCCTGTTGTCTCTTCCTTTCCCTCAAAACTGTTCTTCCCCCAGTTTACCCATTTCAGTCAGTGGCACCACCATCAGCTCAGGCTAGGAAATTTCCTGATTAGAATTAGTTAGCGTTGATCTCCCATTCTAACTAGTCATTTTTGCCTCTGAAATTCTAATATATGCCAAATTTGCTTATTTTTTTCCATCTCCACTGCTAAAACCCTACTCTAAGTCTCCTTTAGCTTTTACCTGCATCACTGCAATAGATTTCTGTTCCATGTTTGACCCCTGGAATCTATTTTCTACCCAGAAGTGAGAGTGGTCTTCTTAAAATGTAGACGGATTATGTCACAACAGTGAAGAAGACAGGACAGTTAAAGTTTTTTGCCTTGAGGAGCCTACATTCTAGTGAGAGAGATAGATCATAAACAAGTAAACAAATGGATATCCAGAGTGATTACAGTTGGTAATGGAAGAAATACAACTACTCTTTGTTTAATGAATTTAATGAAATTAACTTAAATTATTCCTTAAAATCCTTGCTGCTAAGTGAAAAGCCATTAAATGAAAAAGTTATTTCTTAATTTTTCCTAACATTATGTTATGTTTCATCCCAACCCAAGATGCTTGAATAATTTTCACAGGTAGAAAAATACATCAATTGAGCACTGAAAACAAATTTTTATAACTAGCAATTTGAAGGCAAATAAATAGTTTACACCTAAAATAATGTAATGAAGTTTTATTCGACTCCTTTTTTATTTCTGCACAATTTTTCCCCACATAATTTTCAGTCCCTGTTGGCTCATTGTTATTGTGCACTCAAACTAAAACTTGAAAATAAAGTTATAGACCAGGAAAACATTTAGGACAAAATAAAGGCTCATCATGGAAACTTGTGGAAATAGTTCATGCACACAACAGATTGAAGAGCTATTAAAGATACCACCTCTTTTCTCTCTCACTTGGTGTACATATGCAAAGCAAATTATTGTGAGTTCACCCAAACATGGCATTCTATTCAGATTTGTTTCATCTGATATTCTGTGACTAGAAACTATATGGTAAGTAAAAATTTTTAGTGTGTCTTTGCCTGAAACCATAATAATGAAATATCACACTTCTTTAATATATTCATTGAGGGTGTTTGGGGATGAAAAAATCATTTTACTAAATACAGACAAAAACAAACAAAAACCCAGAGGATTTGTTGTAAAGGTGGTATAACTTTTTAAGAGCCGCTGCAGTTAAAAGTTATCATCTACACAGTCATTAAGTGAAGTAAATAGGGTATGGAGATGTGAAGTAACTCAGTGATGCCACTTTAGATAGAATAGTGGGGCAAGCGTCTCTCAGAGTTGACATATTTGAATTGAGACTTGATAAAGGAAAATGAGCTAGTCATTGGATACATGGTAGGAAAAATGCTTTGGGCAGAGAAAATGTGACCATAAAGGCTGAGAGGTGGAAAAGGACTTAGTATATTTGAAGAAAGGAAGGAAGGCCAGGGCTGACTGGAGCCTAGTGAGGCTAGGGCTCTGTTGGAAGGGAGACCGTGTATGAGAGAAATTGGAAAAGTAAGCAGGAACCATTATATGAGGGTCTTGGAGGCCTTGGGAAGAGTTTGGTAGACTTCTGGGAGTAGGAAGGGTTTTAGGCTGGAGAGGCATGTGGTAAGTGAGAGTGACACGGCCCAACACTATCTTACATACATTTATTGTTCGGAAAAATTGTCTGTTTCTTTATTTCCTCTTCCTTCTGCCTCTTCTCCCCTTATGCATGTCTTGATATATAACTTTACATCTCATGCTTTTGTCTCTGATTTCTTTCATGATTGCCATATCTACGCTTTTAAGGTTTGATTGAACTCTTTGACTTTATTTTCTAGAGCATTAGTTCAGCACACTCAGGAACACAAAGTAAATTCTATTATCAGAGATTTGAGCATGTCATTTAATTTGGGAATAGTGAGAAATGCATGGCATTTTTTTTTTTTTTGTCGAGGGTTTTTCAAGCCTGACTTTAATTCTTGTATTATAGAGTAAGTTAGGCAGAATCCTTAAGTGCAGTGGAATTAGCTCTGCTATTAGAAGGAAACTGGATTTAAAATTAATCAAATCATGGCTGAAAGAAGGCAACACCAGCCCTGTAGGAAGGAAAAGACTGAAAGTTGCAGGCCCCCCTGTGATTATGGCAGGGTCTGGTGTTTTCTAGACAGGCTCCTATGCTAACTGAGATATAAACACGGACGTGTTGGTGGCTGTGACTGCAAGTCTTTTTCTTTTTCACTGAAAAAACCATATGTAATTCTGATTTGTCAAGTGTGTGTAGGACCTAATGCAGTCTTGGCATGTAATCATTGTAAAATATTTCCCAGCTTCTCTCTTTGAAAACAGTTGCTAGGAAAAGCATTGTTTTAGGAGGCTGGCAATAAACTAAACCACAGAAATTAGGCTTTGAAATTACCTTGATTTTTGGCAAAAGAGGTAATGAGGTAACTTGCAGTCTAGTTTATAACATACCCTTTGGTGAAAAGCAAAGCAACCCTTTTCTTAGGTTGATTTAAAAATGTATCTGTTTGTGACCATGAGCTCCAGGGCCTTCTTGGAGCTTGACAATGTGCTGATGGTTGTGCAGCTTGGATGGAGGGTGCTCCGTGTCCCTGCAGCTGCGCACTGGCCAGGTTCTGTCTCCTCCACCAGAAGCAAGCTTTGTTCCGTGTGGCCCTGCCGTCTGCATACAGAGCAGCCTTTGATGGGCTGCCTTTGACGTGATTTGTTTACGGCAGCCAGAAATGCTTCCTGCATAATGAGAGCAGTTGATCATGGAAACTGGGCTCTTCCTGTTTGTGCACTTCTAGCAGTCTTCTGTTGTAAATATTAAAAGGTAACGGCAAAAGGATGAAAACCTTTTAAAAAGGCACAAATCAGTTAATTCATCAGATCATGTGATTGCTACTGATTACATGGATATCTTTAGGGAAGCAGAAAATGATTGCTGAACACATGCCTTGTGTTTTGATGATTGCATTAAAAGTCCCCCAGTGGGATGGCATTTATTGGCTCCCAGAGCTTTTCTGACATTAAATTTCAGGCAGCCAGCACAAGGAAAAACACCGTAACGTATATCTAATCTCATATGTGCAGTTAAAGAATAATCTTGATCAAGCTCTGCTAGGCTTTGCTAAATAGACGAGGGCTTTCAGCAAGACCCCAGACTTTTATTTTGAAGTGGAGTAGCAGCTGTTGGCTATTGCGGTGCAGAGCTGCAGCGGCCTGGGTCACACAGAGCTCTGGGTGTCTGCAGGGTGTCTGCAGGGTGTCTGCAGGCTGCAGGCCGAGCCCAGTGGCGCAGGCACCGAGCTGCATTTATTTGCTGTGCTGTTTGACCTGTTGGTTTGAGAGAGCTCCCTGGACCATCTGAATGGCTATGGGAGATGGTGAGTAAGATTTATTTTTCTTTTTTTTGCTTGTGCTATACACTTCCTTTTAAAGTGACAGTCATCTGCTGTATAAGAAATATATTTCTCCCTAAAGAACGAAGGACACTTTGTGTATGTGTGTGTGTGTATACACACACACTCGTATGTTCATGTGTGCACGAGTGTGTGTACTTGTCATTTGGTATCTTTTTCTACTTGATATGTCTGTATGGGATCTGGCAAATATAAGATGACAGTTTATCTTGCAACCCAAGCAAACCCTCTGTCTTTGGTGGTGGATATAAAGGGATGTTGGAAGAAACATGGAATAATGTAAAAGCTTTGAAGAGAGAACATGGCCTTTGGAAGAATGACAGATTTGGCAGGAAGGTTTAGTTAGCTAGCTTGATATCTTTCCTGTTGTATTTGACAACAAGTAGAATTCTGTGGTGATAAAGTATGTAAAGAAGCAAAATGGCTTGCCATGGACACTGTTTCAATTGATATCCTTGTGATTTGCCAATGTCCCTAGTAAATAGTTCTCTAGAAAATATTTAGTCTTTTACAAATTCTATACAGGTATAATTTGATCAAAAATTGATTTTGCGAGTGTTTTATTGTGATAAGAATAATTTAAAAAACATATGTAGTGCTGTATAGTTTTCCAAAGCACTTGAGTATACTTATTGTACATTAATTCCTAAAAAGTACAAATAACTGTGAAGCGTACAGAGTATTTTGGTATTTCCATTTCACAGATTGGGAAACTAAGGCTTGTTGAGATTATAAGTCCCAGATCCAGGCACAAAGTAAACCAGAATCAAATCCGGAGCCTCAAATGTGCATTCAATATTGTCCTTCATGACACTTAATACTTGAGCATTTTTTTTCATTATTAAACATTTTGTTAAGATGCTTAGAGGTATAGTTTATAATTGCATCAACACCAGAGATGTGTACGAAGGGGAATTTGAGGTTACTTCAAAAATGTTTTGTGTATTTTTCACTACGTTCTTTAGGAAGACTGGTCTGTATTTGGGAGTTCTAACTCTAACAGTTTCAGCCTCCTTTTATGACTGTATAATGACTTCTCTCTAAGGAGTTTGTCCCCTTGGGACAATGAGGAATAGGGTGCAAACTTATCAAAAGGATGATATTGGTAAACAGTCATTCAAACTTTTATACACATGTTAATGGAAATATGATACTAAATCTGGTTTTGCGTGTTGTTATAGTTTATCCCAAGAATTTACATAAATGTTTTATATGTCCTTATAGAAATAAATAACATATAAACTTCTAATTTTTAAGGCAAAAGCCATCAAAATTAACAAATTAAGTTCTCATATACTTAATGGCATTGCCAAGTTTGTTTGTTTGATTGTTATTTCTAAACCTTCATTTACAAGCAACTCTAAATATTGCATTTGATTTGGGTCATATCCAGATTTTATTTCTTTTTTAAGCATTATAAGTTCAATGGCTATCAATGTATATTTATTTAATTGTTCTTTTTTCAAGTAATACTGAATACATTCAGACTGTTTAGGAATGCACTGATTTTTAAAAAATCAAAGTAACAACCTCATAAAGCTCAGAGGGTAACCTTCCTGCATAGTCTCTTCTTTAAAATGGAAATACATTTATTGGATTTTTATTGATAAAGTAATACATCTTTATTAAAAAATTAAACACCCAAACAGTAGTAACAGGTTATCTTGGGATTTATAGTTCTTAACAGTTTCATATATACTCCTCTGTATATTAGTCTCTCTCACGTAATACACATACATCATACTAGTATCATGTGAACACATACAACAAATGGATTATGTTATTCCTAACCTATTTTGTTTTTTATTCTTTAAACACAAATATCTTCTCTTTTTAAAAATTCAAACAATGCAGATAAAGCAAAAATCCTCTCAGAACCACCTCCAAGCCCCAAGGCCAGGGATAAGCAGAGATGAACACTTTTATTAGTTTGGAGTTTGTCTTTTTATACCTTTTACTCTGCCTTAACATACATATTAAGTATCAAAATAAATTATTTTGTTTTTGACCATGTTTACATAAATGGCATCATTCTTAACATATTTTTGCCATTTACTGTGTCTACCCAATATCACATAGTGATCTTTTTTTATGCCATCACGTGTAACTGTTTTATTTGTTTGAACTGTTGCACAGTATTCCATAGTATGGATATATCATAACCATTTCTTTGTCTGTGGAATTTCAGATTGCTTAATCACATATAACTTTTCTAAATGATTCTGAAATAAGCACCTTTGTACAAATCACGTGTGTGTGCACATATATATTTTTTAAAATAATTGGAAGTTGAATTTCTGGATCAAAGTTTTTATTCATTTCAAATTGTGTTAGCTATCTCTAATTTCCTCCAAAAGAGGCTTTACCACTTACTTTGCCACCAACAGTGCCTTCTATCTTGCATTCTTTTGAGTTCTCATTATTATTAATCTTTTTAAAATTTGCCTATCAGATGGGTGAAAAATATCTCACCCTTTTAAAAAACATCTTTCTAATAAGGTTGATCATCTTCATACGTTTGGTTGTTTGTATTTTCTTTTTTGTGGATTGCTTTCTGGCATCTTTAGCCAACTTTCTGGTTTTGACTTTTTTGTTTACTTATAGTTGCTCTGTATGTCTGGCTATTAATCTGTTATCTATTAAATATATTATATAAGCTTAACTTCAAGGCCATATGAAAGATTTTATTTATTAACAGTTTTATTTCTGGACAAACTCAGATTTGTGAAGCACTGTAATGACTATCAGTTGAAGAGTTGTTGGGGGTGGCTTTCAGGTGCCTTTCTGTTTAGTTGTCTTTATCCTCACCTAAGAATATAAAACCAGGCAGTCAGATGATTGTGAAGTAGCTCTGGGCAGTCAAACCAGATAGAGTTAAAAACCTGTAGGATTATTATGTGGCGCTGAGCCCTGAAATCTGCCTCAAAAGCTCACGAGAGGAATTTGGCCTTTTGTTGTTATGCTGCAGAGTGGCTGGAAAGAAATAAGGTTTTGTTGCAAATAGACTGTTTCTGAACTTTAAACATTTCAACACAATCTATTATTCCTAACACTGAATCTCTTAAAAAATCATACAAGCGATGATATAACCTTGGCGTTCTAGAGGTAAACCTTTTGGGACCACTCCAAACTGACATATAACTACTGGTTTGGGGGATAGGGAACAATAGCAAGAAATTAATGTTGAATAGATCTCTATTCTTCGAAACCCTTGAATATTCTATGTGATATACTAGGATTGGATAATTTAAGTCACTGAAAGAAAGCAACCCTTTAACTTACTGGCCAAAAGGCCAAGCTTTTCTTCTAGGAGCAGTAAGGGAAAAAAAGGGTCTATGAGGAGAAAAAGTAAATTACAAGGGAGAAAAAAATGGGCATTAGAAGCAATAAAGGCAGATAAGTAGTGGGAACTAAGATTGAAAATCTTGATACAGACCCATTTACCCATCTGGGTGAAAAGTGTTGGACATCAGTAGCAAGTTATCCTCAAACATGATGTTGCTAATGAACCTGAATCTTCAAGAAAAGATTTACATCTTTTCTTTGTATACATGTAGAATGTATAGTAGATGTTCTTGACAGCTGTTATAACCAAGCTGTAGCTGTCATGAAATTTTAACTACCTGAAATGACTACATTTTGTAAAGGTTCTAAATAAGCCTTATTATGAGGCTCATTTATTGTTTAGTTTGATATTATGGTTATCATGAAATATGTTGTTATTTACTTTTATTAATACCAAATAACGGTTTAAATTGTGTTTATTAGCTTTTTACTTCACTGAACTATTGAAGGTCTTAAATTTTTAAAGGCCCCTTTAAAGAGGAGGGTAAAGTCTTCAAATATTTTTTAACTAGTGAGTTAATATCTACCTAGAAATTTTAAGAGAGTTTATCAAATTTCTTGGCCTCTCTTAAACTTTGTATGGAATAAACTTTATTTTTAATAAATAAAATAGTTAACTATTTAAGATTAACTGTGCTGTTGAACACAGTATCTTCATGTGAATATTAAAATCTGATGATTAGGGACTTCCCTGGTGGCGCAGTGGTTAAGAATCTGCCTGCCAATGCAGGGGACACGGGTTCGAGCCCTGGTCCGGGAAGATCCCGCATGCCGCAGAGCAACTAAGCCCGTGTGCCACAACTACTGAGCCGGCGTGCCACAACTACTGAAGCCCGCGCGCCTAGAGCCCGTGCTCCACAGCAAGAGAAGCCACCGCGATGAGAAGCCCATGCACCACAACGAAGAGTAGCCCCAGCTCGCCGCACTAAAGAAAGCCCGTGCACAGCAACGAAGACCCAATGTAGCCAAATAAATAAATAAATAAATAAAGTAAATTTATATTTAAAAAATCTGGTGATTATTTTATTTTGAAGCACTTTGATTTTCAGTTTCTAATCACTTTACTGAAATTTTTCATTTTAGTTTAAATTGAAGACATTCTTAGTTTTTACTATTTGATTATTTTACTTCTGAAAGCTTGTGATTCTCTTTAGCCCTGGGAAATCTTTTTTTTTTTTTTTTTTTGATAAGTTTCTCCCCTTCATTAGTTTTAGTCTATCCTTATGGAATTATTATTAGTCAGGTATTGAACCTTCTAGGTTGATTCACTGTGTCTTTTATGTTTTGTATTCTCTCTTACATTTATGCTTTTCTCTTTTATTCTGTGTTCTGAGAGATTTCCTCGACACTCTTATCCAGTTCTTCTATTAAATTTTAATTTTGGCAAACAAAAGTTTAAATGGTTCTAAAAACTGTCTTTTTCCTTTTCTGGTGGTTCCATTTTTACAGAATGCACGTGCACACCTGTGTGTAAAATATTGAGCTCCCTGAGTTGGGGGTGGGAAGAACTTAATGATGAAATCATTCCATAGGTTTTCAGTTGTTCCTTACTAATCAGCTCTGTACTTGCTGGCTTAGAAACTGTCACTTCTGTCATTCTACAAGGTAGATCAGTTCTCTCTGCTGTTTCATTCTGCTTCTGAGAATTCTAAGTTGCAGCTTTGCTATGGTATTCTTCAAAAGCCTTCCATCCTTTTTATTTGCATCTTATAAGAAATTGTTGCTATCTTTAGGTGCTGATTTCACATACTCTCTGCCTTGCTTCATTTTCTTTGCTCTTATGATGTTGCTTATCATTTTTTGGGGTTCCATTGCAGGGTTTTGGGCAAGACAGTAAAAGTGTTCAAATTACCGTAAATTTTTAAGGAACAATTTCAAACATACCCCGAAATAGAGAATATATTATGACAGACCTTCCTTACCACCCATTATCCAGCTTCAAGAAATTATCAATACATAGCCAATCTTTATTCATCTGTATCCCTACCTATCTGGCCCAGCCCTACTATCCTGCTGGACTGGGATGTGTTTGTGTGTACATACACACATGCACTCCTACTCATATATAAAATAAAGTAAAACATCTTTTTAAGAGACACAGTACCATTTTCACATCTAAAAAAATTAACCCATAGTATCAAATGTTCAGTGTTCACATTTCCTCAATTGTTTCATAAATATCTTTTGACAGTGAATTAGGATTCAAAGAAGGCTCACCATTGCAGTTAGTTGATATATCTCTTAAGCCTCTGTTCATCTCTTTCTTTTTTTCTCCACTTGCCATTTATTTGTTGAAGAAAAAAACATTTGAGAGTTGCCAGCATATATAGAAGATATTTAAAACTTGAGAATGGATGAAGCCATTTAGAAAGTGTGTTTGGAGAGAAGGAGGATGTTCAACATTTAGTGGTTGAGTAAAGGAGGAAGATACTGAGCTACAGGGACTTGTGCGGTCAAGGGAAGCCAAGGAGAGTATCCTATTGTAAAAGCAGAGTGGAGAGTGGACAACTAAAATGTTTTTGAGTTTTCTGAGACACCTATGGTACAATAGCTTACAGGGATTATTGTTTCCTAGTCTCAGTTGCTAATTTAGCTATGACCATGGTCATTGCTGGATATGCAAGTGTATAAAACAGTTTAGAAATCCAAAGCCCTTTTGCTCAATTGTTTTAATTAGAATAAGGAAGGATATAGCTTCAAGTGAAAAGCGGAACTTTGGTATAAGAAACTACTTAATATGAAAGAGTATATTTTTTGCATGAAAATCTGTGACATGGGTTCTTACTGAACTGGTTGGTTCACTGAAGAAAATACCAAATGAATTCTCTTTTTTTTTTTTCTTGAGAAATGGTTTAAAGTTTTGGCTTGCTCTTTTGTTCGCCATGTAAGATGGAGCAGTTTTTCATATTTTATATGGATTCAGAAGCAGAAATTTCACGTTTTCAAATACATGTACCCATAAAAGTGAAGTGGAATGTTTAAATATATGGCTTTCATTTGAAGGGAAAAAGAAAAAAGGGAAGGGACTTGATTATGGTAATATGAATTCACTATTTTATGTCGGAAACCGTGGGGACCAGTTGTGTTTTGGAATTCAGAATATGTCAGATTTTAGAAAAGTAATATGGCCATACACCATACATTGTATAACGACTCCAGATGGGTCTGAGGCTATACCTTGTAATCAAACATATTAATTTTTTTGCAGTTAAATGTATACAAATTCACAGTGAGTAAAATACACATAATAAATAGTCTCTTGTCAGTTCACATCATGTTTTGCTATAAACTGAGTTCAAATCAGTTCAGATTTTGCCACCAAATGAATTTAAAAAGGCAAAACAAGTAAAGGTGGACTTTAAGAGCTTTTTGGCTTTCAGGTATGCAGGTATGGGATCGTGGGCCTGTAATACCTCAGTGTTTGCTGAGGGCAGTTTCCAAGTGTTATATGAAGGGAACAAAAGGTAAAGCCTTATTCTACTTGGGCTTTTTTTTCCCCCCCCTCAATTTTTGCCTGTCCCTCCCCCCCTTTTCTTATCCCCTTCCTCCTTTCTCCTACTCCATTTCTTCATCCTCTATTTCCATCTCTTCCTTCTCCTCCTTTATTTCTACCTCCTCCTTCCATCACCATCTCTTCTTCCCAATCTTATCCTCCTCCTCCGTCAACTCCTCCTTCTCCATCTTCATCTCTTTCGCCTACTCTTATCAGCTCCTCTCCTCCTTTTTCTCTCTTTCTTTTCCATCATACACATAACCACTGCAGCCTGCTCACTTTATTAGTTTATGTCCTCTAGTACTTGTTAATATGTTCATCCTTTTCAGTTTCTGCACCAAACCATAGTATTGTCATTTTGAAACATTGGAGTGAGAAGAGAGGTGTCAACGTAATCACGATTTATAGGTTACTTTTTGTGTTTGATCCTTTTTTTTTTTTTTTTTTTGGCCACGCCACGTGGCATGTGGGATCTTAGTTCCCTGACCAGGGATCAAACCTGCACCCCCTGCATTGGAAGTGTGGAGTCTTAACCGCTGGACCGCCAGGGAAGTCCCTTGATCTTTTTTTTGTTTATTCAATTAATATTGAAGCACCTACTATATGTATCCTAGGTGATTTTTTTTCTGATTTATCTTCTGGTTCACTAATGATCCCTTGAGCTGTGTCTAAAATCTACTGTTATGCCTGCCTACTGAATTTAAATTTCAGTTATTGTATTTTTAATTTTATAAGTTCTGTTTTGGTTGTTTTAAAAATAAATCTATGTCACTTTGAAAATAACTTTCTTATCCCTGAGTTATTTTCAAGCTTGCCTAGTAAAAGCTTCCAAGTACAGGTGTTTTACAGCCTGTGCTTAATAATTCTAAAATTTGAATTCAAAATTCTAGGACCTTGATAATTCTAGGATCTGTTCCTATTGTCTGTTTCTTTCTGTTTATTCTTGCTCATGGTGTCTTGTTTCCTGTCATGCCAGGTGATCTTTGGAAAATTATTTGTGCAAATAATGTGAGGCCAGAGAATTTCTTCCAGGAAAAGTTTGAATTTGCTTTTGGTATTGCTTGGGAGTACTACCAGTGTGAGCCTACTGAGTTGTTGTTTTTTTCTTAAACATCTTTATTGGAGTATAATTGCTTTACAATGGTGTGTTAGTTTCTGCTTTATAACAAAGTGAATCAGTTATACATATACATATGTCCCCATATCTCTTCCCTCTTGCGTCTCCCTCCCTCCCACCCTCCCTATCCCATCCCTCTAGGTGGTCACAAAGTACCGAGCTGATCTCCCTGTGCTATGCGGCTGCTTCCCACCAACTATCTATTTTACGTTTGGTAGTGTATATATGTCCATGCCACTCTCTCACTTTGTCCCAGCTTACCCTTCCCCCTCCCCGTATCCTCAAGTCCGTTTTCTGGTAGGTCTGTGTCTTTATTCCCGTCTTGCCACTAGGTTCTTCATGACCTTTTTTTTTTTTTTTTAGATTCCATATATATGTGTTAGCATATGGTATTTGTTTTCCTCCTTCTGACTTATTTCACTCTGTATGACAGACTCTAGGTCCATACACCTCACTACAGATAACTCAATTTCGTTTCTTTTTATGGCAGAGTAATATTCCATTGTATATATGTGCCACATCTTCTTTATCCATTCATCTGTTGATGAACACTTAGGTTGCTTCCACGTCCTGGCTATTGTAGATAGAGCTGCAATGAACATTGTGGTACATGACTCTTTTTGAATTATGGTTTTCTCAGGGTATATGCCCAACAGTGGGATTGCTGGGTCGTATGGTAGTTCTATTTTTAGTTTTTTAAGGAACCTCCATTCTGTTCTTCATACTGGCTGTATCAATATACACTCCCACCAACAGTGCAAGAGGGTTCCCTTTTCTTCACACCGTCTCCAGCATTTATTGTTTGCAGATTTTTTGATGATGGCCATTCTGACCGGTGTGAGGTGATACCTCATTCTAGTTTTGATTTGCATTTCTCTAATGATTAGTGATGTTGAGCATCTTTTCATGTGTTTTTTGGCAATCTGTATATCTTCTTTGGAGAAATGTCTATTTAGGTCTAGGTTTTTAAGAAGACTTTTGTAAATGTACATTTTATCCAGTGTTTATAGTTGTTTGTCTTTGGTGTTTCATTTCAAATAACCTAGTAACACTTTTACTGGAGACAGAGTGTCTCTGTACTATGAAAAATGCCGTTCTGAGTGCTGTTCTACATGTTGGAGATATGGCAGTGTGCAAAATAGACCAAAGTTCTCACTCTAATAGATAATGCATTTCAGTGGGAGGAGGCAGGTAATAAAATAAGTAAAATATGTAAATGGTAAGTGCTAGAGAGAGAAATAAAGCAGGGAGGTAGGGATAGATCAGTAGCATCAGGATGGTGGAAAGTTTATAATCTTAGTATCCAAAGGGGACCTAACTGAGAAAATGATAGATGAACAAACACATGAAGGAGGTGAGTAAGCAGTGTGGCTATGGAGGGGAGGAGCATTCTTGGCAAACAGGTGCAGAGCCCCTGTTATGAGTCACAGCAAGAAGACTGATGGGACTGGTTGGAGAGAAAGGTGGAGAGTGAATAGGAGATGAGGTTGGAGAGAAAGGTGGAGAGTGAATAGGAGATGAGGTTGGAGAGACCTATGTGGTATCTAAGGTCTCACAGATCTTGGAGTCCTGGTAGGCCTTTTTATGGCGTCATAGGAGGATTTTGAGCAGCAATGTGATGTAACTTTGTTCAACTCAGGACATTATGTTGAGAATAAACTCTAGCAGGGCAGAGGTGGGGAGCAGGAGGAAGCGTTAGCTATGACAGTTACCCCAGGATTGTTCTAGGTGCTGGTGTTACAGTATAAACAAGACCAAGTTCCTGTCGGCTTCCAGTCCACCTTCTGGTTCACTCAGAAGAAGCTGTTATTTCAGGAAGTGGTAGGTGCTATGAAGAAATACAGGATTTGTTCTGATATTTTATAATTATTAAGAAAATCTTTTTAAGCCTGTAATATTTATAACCTATATATAAACTAAACTACAGAACATTTTAAATTTGGGGGCTTGTGATGGTGAATTAGTTTTATGAATTCTTTTTTATTTTTTTAAAATTTATATTTATCTTTGGCTGTGTTGGGTCTTCGTTGCTGCGTACAAGCTTCCTCTAGTTGGGACGCGTGGGGGCTACTCTTTGTCACAGTGCGTGGGCTTCTCATTGCGGTGGCTTCTCTTGTTTGCGGAGCACGGGCTCTAGGCGCGTGGGCTTCAGTAGTTGTGGCACATGGGCTCAGTAGTTGTGGCTCGCGGGCTTAGTAGCTCCACGGCATGTGGGATCTTCCCAGACCAGGGCTCAAACCTGTGTCCCCTGCATTGGCAGGCGGATTCTTAACCACTGCGCCACCAAGGAAGCCCCTAGTTTTATGAATTCTTTTAGCTAGCTTATGGTCAAGAAAGGTATAACCTTATGGGAAGTGGATAAAAATTTATTTCCCTCTGTGTTTGTAAATTTGTCTATTTTTCCTTTTAGTTCTTCATTTTTTGCTTTATATATTTGAAGATGTGTTATGGGTGCGTAAAAATGTAGGGTTAATTTTTTTTCCCCCTATTGGATTGGGCTCCTAAATCATTATTAAAAAGTCTCTCTTTATCTCTAGTAATGCTTCTTCAAGGTGCTTTGTTTGAAATTAGTATAGCTATGCCAACTTTCTTTTGGTTGGTGTTTGCCATGGTCTGTCTCTCTCATCATTTTACTTTTTAAATTTTATGTGATCCTTATATGTAAAGTATATCTCATTTAAGCAACCTGTTTTTAAAAATTCAGTCTTGGTCTTTTACTTGGAATATTTAGTTCATTTACTTTTAAGGCAGTTACTGATGTATTTGATTTTATTTTTGCCACTTTATCTTTTATTTCTATTTTTATCCACTTGTTTTATCTTTTTGTCTCTTCCTGAATCTTTTCAATTAATCAAATCTTTTTTATTATTTTATTTTTCTTCTAGTTGTTTATTTATGTGTATATTTACTCTTATTTTAGTGGTTTGGCAAACTATTGCTTGCAGGCCAAATCCAGCTGCCCTTCTGTTTTTGTACATAAAATTTTATTGAAACACAGCCACACCCATTTGTTTACATGTCGTGGTATCATTGCTTTAACACTACAGTGGCGTAATTGAGTAGTTGTGCAGAGAGACTGCATATATGTATGGTTTGCAAAGCCTAAAATATTTACTATATGGCCCTTTATAGAAAAAGTTTGCGTATTCCTGCCGTAGGACTGTGGTTCTGAAACTTGAGCATGCATCATAATCACTAGGAGGACTTGTTAATACACAGATTGCAGGGTCCCCATCTCCAGAGTTTCTGATTCAGTAGATTTGAGTTGGGGCCTAATAATTTGCATTTCTAACAAATTGCCAGATGATGATCTGGGACCACATTTTGAGTACCACTGCCCTAGAAGTTACAATATGCATCTTTGACTTTATACAACCTAAAATAAATTACTGTGTTTACTACTTCCATATTAATACTAAAAGCCTTAGAATCCTTTGACTTTGCTTACCTCTTAGGAGCACTATTTTATAATAATCTCAGACTGGCCACAACTCATATGTCCATCAACAGTAGAATGGATATTAATAACTTGTGGCACATTCATGCACAATAAAACTATAAGCAATGAAAATGCATCTTCCAAATATTATATTGAGTGAAAAGTAGCTAGGTACTAGAGTACCTATTATATGATTCCTTTTATATAAAGATCAAAAATGGGCAAAACCGACTGTGGTGTTACAAGTCAAGACTAGTTAGCTTTGGTAGGAAATAGTGACTTTTGCGGGGGTCAGTGAGGGTGCTTACAGGATGCTGATAGTGATCTGTTGGTCTGGAGACTGGTTACACTGGCATATTCCTTTTGTGAAAATTAATTGAGCTGCGTACTTTAATCTGTATACTTTTCTCTGCCTTGTTTTGATAAAAAGGTAAAAATTAATTTCCTAAGAGTTTAAGAATGTTGAGTTAATTATTTTTAAGCAGTAGAGATATTTACTCATTTTAATTCTTGTGTGTGTGTGTGGGAACAGAGAACACTGTTTCCATGGGAACTTCTGGCTACTCAAGTTTTAGTACCTCTCTCTCTGTAGATTTGTGTATATACTCTGTCCCTCTTAGCTACATTTTTTTGTTTCAATATGGTAGTGGCAAATAAAAGCTTATTTGGGATTGTATTAGTGTTTTTAACAGAGCAGTCTCTATAGAGCATAGGTTTTAATTGATCCAAACTGGCTCCCCAATAACATTATGCTAAAAAATATATATATTTTTTTTAACTAGAAGATACTTTTTTCCTACAAGTTGTGCTATTTAAGAAAAAACACTTGCTGAAATGGAATGTGGTTTATGGGTGTCTACTGAATAGTAAATTTAATGGGTATCTATTTGATTCTTTTTTCCAATAAATAAAACAGTCTTAACACTTGTCTGGTATATATATTTTAAAATATATTCAATAGTTGGACTTGCAGTCCTTTGTAGGGATGATTTTGTTCTGCTCGATTTGGGTGTTTGCATAGGTAAGGGATGCAGACTGAAAGGAAGAGATTCTGGTACGTTGATCTGAAGCCTGTGGTAAAGCTCCTTCTCTGCCTCGCCCATCTTGTTTGTCTGGTTGGTTTGTGCAGGGTCCTAGAGAAAACCATCTTCTTGGACGAGTAAAATGCATACATCTTGTGATTTGGAGGGTGGGGTGGGGGTGGGTGGGTTCATTTTATATAAGGAGGTTATACTTGTGTGGTTATTCATAAATATTCCAAAAGGAGCTTTGTAGAATATTTTAGAATCATTTATGAGAACAAATTGTTCAGTTTGGTTTCTGTGGCCTAAATAAACAGCAAATTGTAAGATTACATAGTTAATTATGCCAGTAATGAGCACTGTGATACTCCGTATTTTTACTGATGCAATAATAAGCACTCCAGCAGATTGAATATTGCAGAAAACATTTTCTATTTGTATAAATTTTCATGTGAATTAAATAGGAGAAAACAAATGTAGGTTTATAAACCTTTGGTATTGAATGCCCTTGAAATTTTGATATAGACTAAGGATTGCAGCTACATGGAGGATTTTTTAAAAGACATGGAGAATTTTTACCTTTCATCTGGCAGTAGCTGCCATAAGATGATGTCACCTTGTAGCTGATTGGCTGTTACAGCACCTAGGGCAGGGAAGAGAAAGAAAAATGCCGGCACAAACCTCAGTGGTGGTTCTGTGGTTGTTGCTGTCTGTTTTTGATAGAATCTTTGATTAGTATCAAATCTATTGTATTTGGCCATGTGAACTAGTCAGAGCATCCTAGGGTGAGGAAAATTAAGAGCTTTCAGAGGAATGAGGCGACTGATTTGCAAACGGATCTGTGATTGTAAGTTGCAGAATCTGGGTCTAAGGAATAAGGCAGGGTGTGCTGGAAGATGCAGTATGGGAGGAGCTGGCGGAAAATGCTTATATGAGTAGCAAAGAAATGAAAAATGCTTTTTACTATTCTTAGAGTTAATGTATTCGGTTTTATGTTTTGACTTAATATATATAGGTAGGAAATATAATATTGCAGACTGATTTTAAATTATACTGGGTTATTTTATATAGTGTTAGTCAATATATAAATGCTTATTCAAAGGGGCTTTATTTTGTATTATATATCATAGAAATTAATGACTTTATGTATAGCTTTATTTGATTTTGAGGCTTATGGAAAATTGAGCAAAGCTTAGTTCTCTTAAAATACATTTTTCTAATGATTTGTGCAGATAAAAGCTTTGATGATGAAGAATCAGTGGATGGAAATAGGCCATCATCAGCTGCTTCAGCCTTCAAGGTTCCTGCACCTAAAACATCCGGAAATCCTGTCAACAGTGCAAGGAAGCCTGGTTCAGCAGGTGGCCCTAAGGTTGGAGGTAATGTAAATCCATTTCAAATCTGATGTGCATGCCTCATGCCCTTGATATGGCCACACATACTTAGAACTTTAGAGGAATATGTTTATTCATGACTGCAGCAGGATTGCAGGTCTGGAGAGTCTGTTGCAACACACAGAAGAATGTGCTGCCTTTTTGAAAATGTTTAAAATATTGTATTTTGATATTTCCTGTCAGAACATATGTGAGTTTGTGTTTTCTTGAGAGTGTTTATTTTTCAGAAGCCATAAAAAGATATTTAAGGGAATTTTTGGGGTTTGGGTTTTGTTTTGTTTTTTGTTTTTAAGGAGAGAGCAGGTTTTTCAGAATTTGGCTATTTTCAGATGCTTTAGTTGTTAAAGAAATATTATTTTATGTAATGTTCTTATATATTCATCTAGGGCATGAGTCTTAAATACTCTAACATTGGAAAAATGTTTGAAGATACTGGGTATTGAATAGTTTGTCACAATAGGAAATGGGTGGTGGTCAAGTAAAATTGCCTCAAAAATATTTTCTGGATTAGATAATAATAAATAGGAAAAAATAGGTTTTATGCAGTTATACAGAACATAGTACATTCTTTGATCATTTTAAAACTATTTCTAGCATATTGTCTAATCTTTGAATTTTTAATGAGTATTTTTTCATATACTAATTAGAAAGTTGTGAGTCCTTTTCAGGTGCTAGTTTTGCCAGGTTCTTATGGTAAAATGAATCCTATAAGAAAAAGGGTAAATATTTAATACTAAAAAGACAATAGTTCCTTTCTTTCCCTTTTTTGTTAATAAATTTGTGTGTTAGTTATAATTTGGGAAAACAGATTTTTCCGTGTTTATGATAGCTGGTGGGAAAGTCATGGTCTTCAGGATTTTGTTTTTTCTGTCTGTAGTTCTTTTAGTAAAAGCAAAAAGGAAAGAAAAATAAACTATATTTTGACCAGGTTCTCTAAGTTGTGTTCTCTTGATCTTTTTATACAACCAAACGTTATTTTCTATGTCATATGATATTCTAAATATAGGAAAACTATTATAAATATTTCATCTTAAATATCTTTAACTAATATGTCATGTAACCAGCAAGAAAGATGGTATGGTATAGGTATACACACGCACATATTTGCATGCATATAAATAAATAGATAAATAAAATACTGTTTAATAGAAATGTCTTACTGATTTCTCTGGCTATTTCGAGTAATTTATACTTTAGTATTTTAATTATTTTCTTTTTGTTTTGCAATTATAGGAGTGTATTCTCATTCAGATGTTAGTTATTATATCCTATTACATGATGTCTATTATGCATTCTTACTTATTTCTGGTAAAAAGTAAATGACATTCTTTGCTTTCTTACTTTTGTAACAAATGGCTACCTTCACTTACTACAAAGGGAATACTTTTTTCTTTATTTTGAGGTATAGGTTTCCAAACTATGATACTATGATAATTATTTTATGAAATAGTCTTATTTGACTTAAAATGGATTAATATTTGAAATTCATGGTGAAAATATTTAACATTTTTGTGAATTTGAGCCAGTAGTTTATAATTAGCTCTGATTGTCATGTTTTACTTTCTTTTCTTAGATGAAAATTGAAGATTATAGTTTACCTACCAAAGGTCACTTAATTCTGATGTTAATCAAATTGATAAAGTCAGATTTCTTTTTAAAGAAACAGCAGACTTTCTTAATGCCATTCCCCCCTTCTCTGATTTGTAGTCCTACCAGATATGAGAATGTAGGTAGCTTTCATGATTGTAGTCATTAATCACTCATACAGATTATATTATCCATCCTGGCAGTGGCCCTTTTGATAAAAATAAGGGAGAGACCTTCATTCTTTTTTCATTCTCCTCTTCCTCCACTTCTTCCTCCTCAGTCCTTTGGCAGTTGCGTATTCATTCTGCAATTTTTAGTTTGTTTATTTCTTTTGTTTGCCATAGCTCATTTAGGTTCATTGCCCATTTTTGTAAGAAAAAAGCTATTAGTCAGAGGATACTGATATTGCTTCAGAAATTGTTATTCTTGGCTGTCAGCCCTTCTTTGAAAATTTAACTTTAGATCTTTTTGTTCTTGGCAGAAGCTTATTGATTTTTAAATTAGTTGTAGAATGTTTTCTTAGAGTTGTAGAATCTTTGAGTTAGAAGGGACATTGGGAGTCATATAGTTAAATTTACTATTCAAGTATAGCAATCCCTTTCAAAATATTCCTGATAGATGATTATTCAGCATCTGATTAAATATGTGCTCATGGATTAAAATTTGGGACAAAAACCATCTGCAGTACCACTACGTGTAGACATAATCAACTGATAAATTATGATGTACTTTGTTCCAGTTATTTTTATAATAACTTTTCTAACTATTTTTACACATACAAATATTTTCTCAGGAGGACAGAATTGGCACCCTTCCTTTTGTAGTTTTGTATACCTTTTGTCTCATTAATATTTTACCCTGATCATTTCCTCATTGTCTTAAATTATTAATTTAAAACTATTCATGGCTAGTGTTCATATCTAGGCTGCTATCACGTTTTCTGCAGTTATAAACGGTGCCATCATTCTTTTAAGTATATATTTTATTAGCATATCTCCAATCATTTCCTTGGAATAAATTTTTAAAGTTTACGTAATCAAAAGTTACAGGGATTTCTTGTGTTCTTTCAGTTTGGCATAGTATCCTCCAGAAAAGTTATAAGCCATTTCAATTCTGGATAAATTAATTATTTTTTTATATTGCATTAAAATCTGCCTCCTTGTAACTTAGGCAGGGAAGATGAATTATCTGTTAACATGATACTTTCAAATACTTGAAGGTTGTCCTGTCTCTCTTTATAACTATTGTGTTTTCTAGACTGTACAGTTTCTTTCTCATAACTTTACATGGAACAATGGTGATTTAGTCCAGGCATTTTATTTGCTACTCCTTGGTATATAATAAACAGGTATGATTAGTTCCTAGTTAAAGGAGTATGGTAGGCAGAGGTATACGATAGTGGTATAAGCCACTCACAGTCCACTGAGTTTAACAAATTTCTTTTCAGAAGGATTACCAAAATAAAAGTAAAGTGAGCTTCTTTGGAATCCTGATTGAATCTACTCTGAAGTTTTGGAGTTTAATTTACTTCACTTCTCCCAGAGATATATGTCAAGATTAAAGAGATGTATGCTATTTTTAGCAAAGTATCCTAGCCAGTTAAAGCCAGTAGGATCTGTATTTAATCTTTAGTGTGTGTGTTTTGTTTTGTTCTTTGCCTCGGTGTGCCAACCTTTTCTACTCATATTGTAATTGTGGGGCTTTTAAACCAAGGAGAATTAAAAAAGAAAAGGTTATGGGTTGCTCCCATAACCTTTTCCAAATATATCATGGCTATAAAAATCCATATTATGTGGATGTCAAAAGTGTTACCTTTGTGCTTTGCTAATTAGAATAAGGATAAATTGAAT
Organism: Eubalaena glacialis; assembly: GCF_028564815.1. Classification (NCBI taxonomy): domain Eukaryota; kingdom Metazoa; phylum Chordata; class Mammalia; order Artiodactyla; family Balaenidae; genus Eubalaena; species Eubalaena glacialis. The sequence goes on along the minus strand of NC_083722.1, from coordinate 61,287,774 downwards.
TCCCTTAAATAGTCCATTTTCTGAATAACATTTGTGACTTCATAATAGGAATTTAGATAAACATATTTTCCCTCCTTTTGGCTTAATGGCTTCAATACAATTGCTGAATATACCTGATTATTTGTAATACTTACATCTCTATAGTATTTTAGGTAATAGTTTTTAAAAATTGGGGGATGTTTTTACCTATGTTCTCTCATTTAAACCTCAGAACTCTTGAGTTAGGTACTTTATCTCAGTTTTACTGATGAGCAAACTAAAGTTCAGAGAATTTAAGCAACTTGAACAGGTCATGCATCTAGTAAGTGGATGAGGCGCAAAAATCACGTTGCTATACTGCCACCAACACTAATCTCACTGGGTAAATAAGGACTCTTCTAGATCTTAAAGCTCTGAGGTTATAATCTACAGGAATGATCACTACTTTCAGGGTCCACAAATCAGTCATTTTAAACCTCAACTAGTACGATTCCCAGCAAAATAGAATATTTGGAAGTAAGCAAACTGGTAATTTTTTCATTATAAATGGAAATACTTTTTAGAGTTTTCTTTTTGAAATTGCCTTTTTAAAGCTTACTGAGTTATCATGTCCTTATTCCTGTACCAATTATTTTGGCTGCTATTCTTTTCTAAAAATAAAAATTGAATTAGATGATGATATAATTGTTTTTGTTTATCATTAGTACCAGATTCTGACGTTAGTGATTTGTCACTGAGGCTTGTATGTAATCATTGAAACATATCATTAACCAAATCATCAATTGTCAAAGTTCTGTTGTTCTCTCTCACCCATTCATTCAAGCAGACAGAGTATTTTCTCTCTATTGTTTCCATCTAATATCAAAGACTACTTTGAAATGGTTTTAACTTTGAATTCTTACAATTGGTTAATTACTGTCTTTTCAAATTCAGTAGTACTTACTTGTCTTTAGGGTATTTTATATTAGTTTTACTTTATGTCTTACCTGAGGTTTTATTAAGAATGTCTAAATATCTGTTTTCCACAAATTATGCTAATCATTCCCATTTTTTCCTGTGACGCAAACAACAAAGATGTTTTTCCTTTTAAACAAATAAAGATCATGAAAATCAGTATATATTTAATAAAACAAATCTCACAGAATTTGTTGTTTAATCTTGAAATCTAAATTTTTAATTCGTAAACCTCAATTTCTTGTTTCTGAACTTATGTAAAACCAAATAACTTTTCTGTTTGTGTATTTTGTTTTGCTCATTTTCTTCCTCCTTTCTTCCCCCTAATGACAGGGAATGATACTAAACCCAAAAGATTTTAGCCTTGAAGGGATCTTAAAAGATGATCTGACCGCAGTTCAGATGAAGAGACTAAGCCTCAGAAAGTTAAATGATGTATCCAAGATCAGTTAGTTATTAGCAGAGATGAAACAAGGGCCCAGTGTTTGGCCCACTGTCAAGGGCTTTTTGGATTATCTCTGGGTCATCTCCTCACTAATACTGCATATAATACATATTTCGTATTTTTATCCCATATAGCAAAACACTATTAATGACATTTGGAATTTAAGGATTGGCCAGTCACCATTCTGTCTTAAATTTCTGTGACTCCCATGTCATTCATCATAAGATGCCCTGGTGCTGTCTCTCTTAACTATGGTTTTAAGGTAAATAAGATTTGAATAATTAACCAATAAGTTATTATAAATATAAATCAATAAACTGCCCAATGGCCTACTGTGTCTAAGAATATGTGTGTTTTGCTGTAGTTATTTTCTTTGACCTCAGTTTTGTTTTACCTCTTGTGCAAGACTTAAAGTCAAAGAAATTTCATTGTGCAAGGTTTATTTTTTGAAGCATTCAGAATGTTTGAGAGGGGAGGAAATTAATATAAACAGCCAAACTATTTTGATTAAAATTAGTAGACATATTGAAGACCCAGTCTCTTCACAGATGAGTTATTGTCTTTATCTACATCTGTATGTAGATGTGTGCAAGGCTTCATGTTAGGCATTGAGGAGACCATAGGAATGCTCAAGAAAAAAAGCAGAAAAGAAACTGGAAAAGAAATTACAATATCTGTCCATGCTTATTATCCCACCAACCAGTGTTAGTGGTTTTTAGTGTTTTGGACTTTCCATACTTCATTTGCCTATACTTTTTGACTGAGATTTAAGTGTTAGAAAATTATAGTGTCATATAGGTAGGCAAATTGATTTCAAGGTTTGCCTCAGAAAAGAGTGAAATATCATTAATATAGATCGCACATGTGAGGGATTTTCCATTAGTTAGATTTGTTATACTTGATCCATATAAAGTAGAAGTTTGTAATAACTTACAATTCCAACTTATATTTATTACATTATATTACTGAATTGGTAAGAAGCATTATTTCTATGATGAGCATGTTGTAAATTTAATTTTTTCCATTAACTTGGCATTTTTCTTTTTTAGAACCAATTTATGTGTTTCTTACTAATAAATTGAATGGCATAATTTGATTTTTTTTAAATATAAAATGCATACTCACTGTTAACAAGTCTAACATTAGAGAAATGTTTAGAAAAAAAACTTTCATGCCGTCTTGCTTTTCTAATCTCATTGCCCAGTGTTACGTATGATATCCTTCCACATCTTACTCCATTTTTATTTGTGTAGGTATTCAGATTAGATTTTATTTTTGCCCCCATTAAACATACTAGTAAGCACTTGCAACTTGCTTTTTTTTCACAAAACATCCTTCCGTCCTTCAGCATCAAGAATGAGAGCTATCACATTCTTTTAATAGCTATACAGTATTCCACATTATTGATGTACCATGATTTAATAAACTATTTCTCTGTCAGTGTCATTCAGGTTGTTTGCAACTTTGCCATTACAAAGAATGCAGGTCTCCATGTACTTATGTATTTGGTCATTCTGGTGCTTCTGATCTGTAGAATAGACTCCTCTAAATGAGGTTGCTTGGTCAAGGTTGTGTGTGCTTTTAATTTTTTTTTTTTAACATCTTTATTGGAGTATAATTGCTTTACAATGGTGTGTTAGTTTCTGCTTTATAACAAAGTGAATCATGTGCTTTTAATTTTAATAAAGACATTATTTTACCTTCTCCAGCCTTGAATATAACAGGTTCATTTTGATCGGTGAAAAATGGTACTTCTTTTTCTTAATCCTCATCCGCCTGTCCAGCCAGCCAGCAGCTAGCAAATGTTTACTGAAAGCTTTTAGTATGCTGCTACTCTCGTAATCTCTGGGAAATATCAGTGAATAAGAACAAAGACCCTGTCCTCCCAGAGTTTATATTCCAGTGAGATTCAGAATATTTAAATTCATTAATAGGGATTAGCATATCCTCTTGTGTGAATTGTAATTTGTTATTATTTGCCCATTTTTTAATTGGGCTGTTTGGTCTTCTCATCAGTTTGTTACAGTTTTTAAAATATCAGGCCTTTTATGCTTTTATTAAAAGTTACAAGTATTTCTTCAGTCTCTCCTTTGTCTATGGCATTTTTATGTCAAAATTTAAAAATTTTTGTTTTGGTAGGTAAAATATCTATCCTTTTTTTTTTTTTTTAACTTCCCCATTTCCTGTCTTGAATAAGAAGGACTATTGTCTATTCCCCAAAGTTTATACAAAGTCTAATTTATTCTAAAACATAGATTATTTTACATTTAGTTTGTTCAGTATATCTGGAATTTTTTTTTTGTATAAAGTGACAGTATATTCATTTTAATTTCTTTTCTTCCTTATGTATGGGCAAGTTAATGTCCATGCAATTGGATAAAACATTCTTGACTCCATTGAATTGAGATACTACTAACTGGATGTATTTTGGTTACTGATGTTCCTGATGTTTATCTGTACTTATTCTAGCTTTTTAGTGAGTGGTTTCCCAAACTTTTTATTATGAAAATTTTTAAGCATATAGAAAAGTTGGCATGCAGTAAACACTCATCACCTAGATTTAGTAACTAGCATTTTGTCATATTTGTTTTAACCATCTCCATATAGATATATTCCCACACGTATTCTTTTTTTTCCCAAAACTCAACAGTTAGAAAGTAAATTGTAGACATCATGACATTTCAGCCATAAATATTTAATATACACCTCCTAAGACTTAAAGGTGTGCTTCATCATAACCATAATACAATTATCATATGCCAGAAAATTCCATAATATTATGTATAAAACAATCCCTTCACCAATTTTTATACCATGACATTGACTTTTTTTTTAAAGAGTCTATGCCAGTTGTCTTTTAGATTGTCCCATGCTGTGGATTTGTCTGATTTCTTTGTGGTGATATTTAACTTGTTCCTTTAAGCCCTTTTATTTTCTGTAAGTTTATTCTAACTATATACCTCCTTTTAAGCACTTCCATTCTATATTCAAATTTCCTCAAATGTCCTAAAAATATTTTTTAATAAGTGATTCTGTGGGGCCAGAAAGAAAAATGTACTGTTTGTTAGTTCAGGAATGCCCTCTTCTGTTGGTATAGTGAAATGCAACTTCTTTTCTAAATGATACATGGAAGGCTTTCTATTCAGTGCTTCTGATTCTGTGATACCATCTCATTTCAATAGAACTGTTATCTTCTCTTTCTTCCTTTCCTTTATCCACCAAGCTTTGAAGGAATACCTCCCCCTTCTAAGTGCTACTTACCTCTTGTTCTGAGGGGAACCATATTAGATGTCTTTGTACTCCACTGCCAAGATCCTCCTCTTCCATACAAATTCCTTGGATTTTTCTCTCCAGTGAGGACTCTGTAATTGACATTGCTGGTTTTGGATGTTTATATTTCCCCATTTACCTGTAAATTGAAGTTTGAAGTGAAAACTTGTATTACAAGTATGTGCTGTGGACAGTTTTATTTGTTTTTCTTTTTGATCTCTGGTTTTCGGAGTATTTAGTAAAACATTTGATTTGAATTTGGATGACTACCATTTTCCCATGGGAATCAGAATGTCTACTGTAAGTTTTAAAATTGGGTAAGGAAATAACCTTTTTTTTTTTTTACTAGATAATCCATTATCTCAGAATTTTGTTGAATTTTAGGCATTATTATTGAATTACTTTCCTTGTTGATCTGAATCACTTCTTTGTCATGTATCAAATTTTTGTACATTTGTGGGTCTGTTTTCGAAGTTTGTGTTTTGTTCATTTGATTAGTTGGCCTATCCCTGCACTAAAACCTAACTGTCATCATTATCTTAGGTTTGTAAGTCTTCATTTCTGGTAGGGCAAGTACTTCCTCCCTTTACTTATAAGGATTATCTCAACAGTTCTTGGCCCATTGCCCTTCCAAATTTTAGAATCAGCTTGACAGCTTCCACAAGAATCCTGTTGGAGGCTTGATTATGGCAGTACTTTGGGGAGACTGGACATCTTTATGATACTGAGTCTTCCTGTCCATGAACACAGAATATCTATCCATTTATTTCAGTGTTCTTTAATGTGTCATTAAAATTTATTCTTTTTTCCACCTCAAGGTTTTTCACTTCTTTTGTTTTGTTTTTGTTTGTTTGGTTTATTTCTAGATACCTCAGAATATTTTTATTTTATGTTAAAAAACATAGGGTTTTTTTTGGCTGCGTTGGGTCTTCACTGCTGTGTGTGGGATTTCTCTAGTTGCGGCGAGTGGGGGCTACTCTTCGTTGCAGTGCGTGGGCTTCTCATTGCGGTGGCTTCTGTTGTTGCAGAGCATGGGCTCTGGAGTGCAGGCTCAGTAGTTGTGGCGCAGGGGCTTAGTTGCTCTGCAGCATGTGGGATCTTCCCGGACCAGGGCTCAAACACATGTCCCCTGCATTGGCAGGTGGATTCTTAACCACTGTGCCACCAGGGAAGTCCCAGAAAGCATATTATGTTTTTAATTGTAAAACTTCATTGAAAGAAATTTTAAAAGTCATAAATAAATGGACATACTACATTCCTGGATAGGAAAACAGTATTACAAAGATGTGAGTTCTCCCCAAATTCATCTATAGAGTCAACGCATTTTCTTTTTTTTTTTTAAATTGAAGTATAGTTGACATGCAACGTTATATCAATTTCAGTTGTACAATATAATGATTCAATATTTGTATATATTGCAAAATGATCACCACAATAAGTCTAGTTAACATCCGTCACCATACACAGTTACAGAGCTTTTTTTCCCTTGTGATGAGAACTTTTGAGATTTACTCCCTTAGCAACTTTCAAATAAGCAGTACAGTGTCAACTCTAGTCACCATGCTGTACTTTACATCCCATGGCTTATTTATTTTATAACTGGAAGTCTGTACCTTTTGACTCCCTTCACCTATTTCATCCACCCCTTGCCTCTGGCAACCACCAATCTGTTCTCTGTATCTGTGTGCTTGTTTTTTTGTTTGTCTGTTTTTTAGATTTCACATATAAGCGAGATGATACTGTGTTTGTCTTTCTCTGTCTGATTTATTTCACTCAGCATGATGCCCTCAAGGTTCCTCGGCATAGTATTTTCTTAATTTAAAATTTCTAACTTTGTTGCTGATGCATAGAAATGAAATCAATTATTATATTTTGATTTTATATCTAGTCACCTAGCTAAAGTTTAATTTTTAATGATTTTACTATGTATTATTTTGGGTTTTCTATCTGCACCAGGATTTGGCAAATTACAGCCAGCAGGCCAAATATGTCCTTGCTATCTGGTTTTAGAAATAAAGGTTTATTTGGAATGTCGGGGAACTAAGGTCCTGCATGCCCTGCGGCCAAAAGTAGATAGATAGATGGACAGATAGATAGATAGATAGACAAAGTGTACAGCTCAGTGTTTTCAAAAAAAAAAAAATCTGTTTGTTTAAGTGGACCCACATAGTTCAAACCTGTTTTGTTCAAGGATCAAACGTATTTGAACTTTGATTGTGAGCTCATTGCTTGAACTTAATTAGTGGAAGTCCTTCAGGTCCAAATTGGGGATTCTAGAAGCTTTCCTCTGAGAAGTTTTTTTCTGCTGGACACTGGGGAATCACCAATCAGGGACCCCTTCAGCCTCTCCTAGGTCTTGTCTCAACCAGAATTCTCAGTTACTCTTCTCCACCTCTTTACTGGGAACTCCACTTTTCAATAGGGAAAGCTGCAAAGTCACATTGTAAAAGGAGCAGTTGTCAGGAATGAGAGCAATTGTTGCAACTACCCTTGCAGCCAGCCTACTGCAGCTTGCCCTCTGACCATGATAATTTACATGCCTCCCACACACAAAATGCACTCATGGACCTTTCCCAAAAGTCTCATCCTAATTATACCATCAGGCTCAAAGTCCGTGATCCTTTGATCTGCATCAGGTCCAGATGCATGTGAGGTTTCTCTCCTCTGGTGTGGCTCCTCTCCATGCAGAGGCCTCTGAACTAAAAAGACATCTACTTGCACCCCACATACTCAACATACAGGACAGAAAAACCATAATAGACACTCCTAAAAAAAGGGGAGGAGGGCTTCCCTGGTGGCGCAGTGGTGAAGAATCCACCTGCCCAGTGCAGGGTACACGGGTTTGAGCCCTGGTCCGGGAAGATCCCACATGCCGTGGAGCAAATAAGTCCGTGCACCACAACTACTGAGCCTGCGCTCTAGAGCCTGCGAGCCACAACTACTGAAGCTCATGTGCCTAGAGCCTGTGCTCTGCAACAAGAGAAGCCAACGCCATGAGAAGCCTGCGCACCGCAACGAAGAGTAGCCCCCGCTCGCCGCAACTAGAGAAATCCGGCGCACAGCAACAAAGACCCAATGCAGCCAAAAAATTTTTAAAAATAAATAAAATAAATAAGTTGCTTTAAAAAGGTTGGGGGAAGGAACAGGAACTTCATAGTAGTCACTGATTTATAGCAATTTTGAAATCCAACAGGAACCTGCTGTCAGGTTCCCTTATTACAGGGGTCATGAATGTTCCATCATGAAGGTTTCATTCTCTCTTTGGGTGTGCTTCTCTAAATCAGTGTTTTCTTCTGTTCTTGGTTTTGCCCTGGACTCTGGGCTCTGCCCCCGAAATCTTTTCTTCTTTTGTATCAAAATGTCCTGTGTTTTCAGCTGAGTGTCTTTTTCAACCTACTTCCCTTAGAAAGTTGGGGATCCAGAAAGCTCTTCTGTCTTTTCATAGCACTCTTCAAAAGCACTGATAGTGCTTTCATTAGTGTAACTCTCTTTAAAAATTATAGATTTTGTATGAATTTCATCAAGGTTCCTGACATATTTCCCTCCATGTTGTTTTTCCAGCATTTATCTTTCTCTTCAGTGCTAGTCGCTTCATTGTAGCATGAGAAGAACCTGCCTCTTTCCATCTCTAAGACTTTGCTCTCCTTGCTCCTTTATCTGTACTTTACCCTTTGTTTCATTCACCATTGTATCCAGCACTTCACCTTATTAGTAGTTAAGGACTAAGTAGAATGGAGTTTTCTCTTTATACTTGAACCTTTTAAAGTAGTATTTGAGGATTTCTGAGAATGCCTCCTCTAGGCAGTCTGGCACACTAGAAACCATGGTATCTCCTGAATGACAGTACCCTCTAATCCCCCTTCCCCTCCCTCTGCTTCCGAACCAAGTGATTACCAGCTTAGAATGGATTCTAGAGCAGGGATCAGCAAACTATAGTGCACAGGCCAAATCCAGCCAACTGTCTGTTTTTGTTTCACCCATGAGCTAGGAATATTTTTTACATCTTTAAATGATTAAAAATAGTCAAAAGAAGGATAATATTGTGTGACATGTGAAAACTATATGAAATTCAAATTTCAGTGTCCACAAATAGAGCTTTATTGGAATACAACCTTGTTCATTGTATATTGTCTGTGGCTGTTTTCAGGCTACAATGGCAGAGTTGAGAAATTGCAACAGGAACCATATGGCCCATAAAGTCTAAAATATTTACTCTCTTGTCCTTTACAGAAAAAAATTGCTGACCTCTGTTTTAGAGTGGTTAGACAGCTGGGCAAAGCTCTTCTGTTCTGTTTCAGCCCATTAATATTTTCTGGTATGATTGTTAACACAGTTATATTTGAAAGAACTTTAGTCGAATTGGAAACCAGCTTCGCTTGTCCCTTCAGCCCAACCTCTACTTGTGCTCCTGCTCTCAAACTTAATTTATCTAAATACATCTCCTCTTGGTGTGCACACTCATTCTCCTTTTCTTGCAGTAGTATTTGACATTAAGGCCCATTACTCTTTTTGACTGTCTTCCTATGTAATTCATTCTCCTTGCTGGTGCTAAAGGGATTTTATAGTATTTTTGGGTGAACTTTTTAAAGCTGTATCAGAAAATGGAGTGGTGATGGTAAGATAAAACAGTTCATTCAATAGTTTATTCTTGGCCCATTACTCTTTTTGACTGTCTTCTTATGTAATTCATTCTCCTTGCTGGCGCTAAAGGGATTTTATAGTATTTTTGGGTGAACTTTTTAAAGCTGTATCAGAAAATGGAGTGATGATTGTGAGATAAAACAGTTCATTCAACAGTTTATTCCCTATGCAGGGATCCTTTTCCTACTTTGTAGGTCAGAAAGTCAAAACCAAGGTGAGGGGAAACATTAGGCAAACATGGATTGTAAAAAGGTTTACTTGTAATACATGCAAGCTATAAACAAGGTTAGAATGGGGAGCTCAGAATGTCCTCTGTCTTTACACTATTCGTATATCCCAAACACTCCCATTAAAAGCAGCTCTGATTAAACAAAGTGATTCTCCAAGGTAAGAGTGAGGTAGATTAGGGTTAAATATTCAGACCATGCAAGTTCTTACCAAATTTGGTAATGCCCATGTCCAGGTTTAGAGACCTAGCTGTCATATCTGAGATAGTCACAAGGCTGCATTTATTTGTCTCTGCATCTTCTGTGGGACTTTTAAAAGCCATTATATTCTACTCCCCCACCACTCCCTAATAGCTTATTTGGCCCTAGTCATAAGAAATTACTGCATAATAAAGAAATTATGATTAGAGTAAATTGTGACTTTCAAAGTTAGACTTTCCTATGTATGTCCTTAGTCATTGGCACATTTTTCTGGCCTTACCTGGGATCTGTTCAGATGCTCTGCATCCCCTTGAAGGTTTTTGACATTGTGTTATGTATGGCTGGCGGGTTAATGTATCGATGTTAGCATTCTGTTGTATGTATGATACCTTAGTAAACTGCATATACACTGTACTAATCCTTCATACTGATCTCCCCTTCACTTCTCCATTCCTCTGTAAAACTTTCTGTCTTCCACACTTCAGTACACTAAGGTTGTTAACTGGCTCTGCTCTGGTACATCTGCCCAGGTCTCCTCTACCACTTGAGATGTATACTTTCTAGGAGTCGTTGTTTGTTCTTAAACTTGCCTAATGGTTGCTCTTATTATTGTAACAAAGTAATTTGCAAGAAGTGGTAATATAAAGGAACAAAATATATTAATGAATGTGGAAAGAACTTTGTTTTTATGAAAACTGTGTTGAATGTTTAGGAACTGCTTGGTAAGGACCAGTCCCTAACGAAATTTCTGTTCAGTGGCTTAGACAAAGACAACTGTGAAAGATTGGGAAGAAATTGTAAAATTCTAGGCATATGCAGTCCTATCAGAGGACCCATTGTCGAAAGCAATAAACCCTGCCATATTAAGAGATTGTAAATGAATGTAGTATCTTATAAGATGTTAAGATAATATGATTAGCTATCTTTTTGTTTCTTTGCTTTAGCTGATTATTTTCAGGTTATCAGTTAGTTACTAGTACTGATTATGGGCATGGGGTTGAGAGTTTTATTATTTTATTGGATTTTTTAATATCTAGGGGGTAACTATAATTTTTTTACTCTTGTAATTGAATTTCCTATAGCAAGCATGCATTCATTCCTCTTTTAGTTTATGAAATTGTCATTGCTTTTAATTTGCAGTTTTATATTGCCTTAAACTTTATGCTGTTCTGTGGTCCATCTCTTATTGCTGTTAAAACTCATATACAAAGACCTTCTGAGGTTTTTGTTTGTTTTTAAGATAAGGAGCTTTTTATACACCTTTGGAAATCCTGAGTATCTTTTATTTTTTAGGATGATTTTTTTTAAGTCCGGTTTTGCAGTATTAATATCTCCTTTGGTAGATGATAAACTTAATTGAAGAGATATTTTCTGTTTAATTTTTTAACCAGAGAGATTTTTTAAGTGAATTGTCCATTGGAATGTACATCTTAGGTATTTGAAAACCATTTCATATGTTGGATTTTTACCATGAGGAAAATAAATAAGTAGAGTTATCAGCCAGATTTCAGTCAGAAGACAGAATCCACAAGTTATTTTTGCAGAGAGAATTTAATATAATTTGTTAAATGGGTATTGATGAATTAAGAATGCAAAAAGAGAACACTAAAGTATCATGGAAGAGGCCGAGGAGGCGAGAAGATTACTGACCCTTCTGCCAGCTTCACAGTCCATCAGTGCAGAGCCTTCCCGGCTTTATTCTCCTTCCCCCCCAAACAGGTGTCTCCTCCCCAGCTACCTATACCACAGTACTCTCAGCGGCTGTGTTAAGATTCCTTGGTTGAGTTTTGTGACGACAGTTCTCCATGAAGCCAAGTTCCCTCTGTTGACTCTGGTTTCTCCACTGTCATTAAGAGCAAAGACACTATTTTAGTGTCTTCTGCACAACAATTACATATAGCAGCTGAGTACCCAGCAAATAATATTTATAATTCATACTACTTCTGTTAAACAACTCCCCTCCCCATTTAAATACTGGTTAATTTGAAAAAAAATAAAAATAAAAAATAAAGTATCATGGATGTAGCAATCACAGTAAATAGCTCCTACCCCTAAAGCTGGAAGAACAAAATGAGGTTAAAATTATTGAAACATAGAGGCTTAGAGGAGAGGCCCTGCAGAGCTGTGACTTGACCTCTGAGGAGCAGGTACTAGCTGCCTGGTGTCTCTGTCAGGCATAGTGAGCTGGTTTCAGTGAATGTTAGAAAAACTGCAGTCTGGAACTGCTACTGAAATGAGCAACCTGCCAGAGTTGCTAGGGTTTTACTGACAAGAAGAGGAAGTAGTTAGGAAGGAGCAGGTCCCTTCTTCCTTCAGCTTTCATTCTTTCCAGCATCCCTATTGACACAGTTTAACAGGAAACCATTAGAATCAGCAGAAAAATGGTTTGCTCAGTCCTAGGCCCAGCATCACAATATAAAAGAGTGTATTTGGAGCTGAAAGACAATAGCTAATTATTGGCTCTTAAACAACTACTGCCTATTAAGTTTACTTTTTTATTGTGTATGTGCAATAAAAGAAGATTTGTTTGTATATTTAAAGTTAATTTCAAGACCCTCATTTCTTTCACATTTGCTTTCCTCACCACTGCAGCACATGTGGATCCTCTGCCTCACTTATTTGGCATCATTATTTTTTATTTATTTATTTATTTTTTATTTATTTATTTATGGCTGTGTTGGGTCTTCGTTTCTGTGCGAGGGCTTTCTCCAGTTGCGGCAAGCGGGGGCCACTCTTTTTTTCTTTTTAAAATTATTTATTTATTTATTTATTTATTTATTTATTTATGGCTGTGTTGGGTCTTCGTTTCTGTGCGAGGGCTTTCTCCAGTTGCGGCAAGCGGGGGCCACTCTTCATCGCGGTGCGCGGGCCTCTCACTATCGCGGCCTCTCTTGTTGAAGAGCGCAGGCTCCAGACGCGCAGGCTCCAGACGCGCAGGCTCAGCAATTGTGGCTCACGGGCCTAGTCGCTCCGCGGCATGTGGGATCTTCCCAGACCAGGGCTCAAACCCGTGTCCCCTGCATTGGCAGGCAGATTCTCAACCACTGCGCCACCAGGGAAGCCCGCGAGGGCCACTCTTAATCGCTGTGCGCGGGCCTCTATCGCGGCCTCTCTTGTTGCGGAGCACAGGCTCTGGACACGCAGGCTCAGTAGTTGTGGCTCACAGGCCTAGTTGCTCCGCAGCATGTGGGATCTTCCCAGACCAGGGCTCGAACCCGTGTCCCCTGCCAGGCAGATTCTCAACCACTGTGCCACCAGGGAAGCCTTGGCATCATTATTGATATTTAGGGTCATATAAACTGACTGCTCAGCTTTTTAAATGTTTATCCTTTCACCTGTATTTCTTGTGTCCTTGCTCTTGCATTGAATGAGGGATGAGAGGGCTCTGTTCCTATAGTTTGGATTCTACTACCAGCCTCATCTAGTACCTTACAGAGGGCTAATCAACCACTGCTAAGTACCTTCTCTTTTCTGAAGAGTTGGAGGTTTTTTTAATACCTTCTTATAAAATGGAATGTCTCAAAATTACGCCTTTTTCATATCAAAAGAGTTAATATTTTTCATGGTGTTCTTAGTGCTAAAGTGCTTAAAAGTAAACTTTAAAAGATAAATTTATTTTTAATTATCAGGTGCTTCTAAGGAAGGAGGTGCCGGAGCAGTTGATGAAGATGATTTTATAAAGGCTTTTACAGATGTCCCTTCTATACAGGTAAGGATGCCAGTAAAGTGGCATTCCCCATGAATATTGCCTATGTGCCTGTTCGTAATATTATTTATTTTTGTCCCTGTTTTCCAAATTCTTTTTTTCCTGAATTGACTTGCCAAACTATTATTTGTTGGTACAATTAGACTTCCAAGTGATTTTTTCAGTGAGGCTGAAACAAAATTGAATCCATATCATTGAATCATATTACATTGCAATGTCCAACTACATCCACTTTTTTTTTTTTAAAGGTGCCTGTGATACAATGTTCTTCCATTTTTTTTCCTCCTACCTTTCTGTCCACTTCATCTCTTTCTCCTTTAAAGCCACATCCTTCTTTACTTGACTGTTGAATACTGAGATTTCTTAAGGGTTAGTTCTGGGCCTCTCTTCTCGCTCTCCGTTTCCTTCCTTCCTTCAAATCCATGGCTTTACTTCGTGCCTTTACATAGGTAATGCAAGGTTTTTATCGCTAAGCCAGAACTCTCTTTAGTGCAAAAATAATTTTTCCACTGATTGTTTATTTGACATCTCCTTTTAGATGTCTCAGAGGCATCTCAAATTCAACGTGCCCACAACTGGACTCATGATCTTCCCCTTTCAAACCTACTCTTCCAGTGTTTTATATGTGGAAACCTAATCAGTTACACAAGTTAGAAACCTAGGAATTATTTTATTGCAGCCAATTCCTAACTTAGTGGTATTCAAACTTCTTCTCTCTGTATGCCCCCTAAAAGAATGTTTAAAAAATTATGTACCCCCTCACTGAAGTAAATTTTTGAGTCGACCCTTTTTTCCCATGTTAGGGGAGGGGGAGCCTGGCATTGTACTCCAGAGCAAAGCATCATAATAAGATTAGGAGTGGGAGAGGAACCTGCCTTTCTTTTTAAATATGGCAGAAGGACTTTTGTGAAGGGAAAGTGGGAAGCAGGAAAGGCTCAGAAGCTTCCAGTAATCACTCTGTAACAAATGTTTATCTGGTCCCCCTCCTGCCTCTTCAGCCTTGTCTCATGCCTTGCTCCCCTTTGTACTCTTGTTTTTGGCAAGTTTTTGTTTTAAGTAAAAGGAGAATTTGATGGCCGTTGAACGTGAAAAATATAAATAGGGCCTATTTGATGGCAGTATCTGTTTGTACTACTCAGATGGTATCTAGGACCCCATTCTTTCTTATGTCTCATTTCTGGATTCTTCTGCATTGTCTTCCCTCATGGTCAGCAACATGGCTGCAGCTGTCTGAGCCTCACTCCCTTAGTACCCTCTGCCTCTTCCCCAGTTGACCATGTAAAACTTTGAAATTCACTCTATCTGAACTAATTTAGGTCATGCGCCCACCTCTGAACCTTGACTGTGATGTAGAGAAATACTGTGCACTGACAGACTTAGGCCTTGGGTCACTGTCTCTTCCCCTGATCCCCTTTGTACTCTTTACTACTGTACTTGGCCTTCTTTCAGTTTCTTTCTGTCACAGAGCCTTTGCACATGTTGTTCACCGCAGGGAAGGCTGATCTTTCTCTATTTTGTCTAATGATGTCTGCCTCATGCTTTAGCTCTCAGTTCAAGCTTGACTTTCCTAACTAGTTCAAACCGCCTATTGTATGTATACTTTCATGGCAGTATGTACTTCTCCTTGGTGATACTTTCTATTTGCAATTTCATATTTTATATCATTTGATTAATTTTTTCTTTCCCTGACTAGATTGTAAGTTCCATAAGGCAAAGACCATGCCTATTTTTTGCTCACCATAGTGCCTAGAATGTTACATCCCTGTTATGTGAATATTTGTTAAGTGAATGAAAGGATAATGGTGTTTGGCAGACAGTTAGCTCCAGAGGGAATAAAGCATGTAGCTCTCCTGGCTACAGTCTAGCGAGAGGGTCAGAGGAGGGACTAACCTAAAACATGTCCTTTTGCAATATTGTATAATAAGTATACAAATGCAATAGATATGTTATATACCTGAAGTCATTTTGAGAACTCAGTCCTGTTTTTACTAATCTGTAGGATATTTGCATTTTGTTTTTAAATGACAAAGCACTTTAAAAGTATATTTGAAGTTACTCATGAGTGGAGAAATACCCTTACCTGGGTAACAGGTAAGGAAGACAAAGCATTTTATTTTATTATTATCTATAATGTATTTTCATTCTCCATTTAAAAATGGTGCTAGAATGGGAAATAATACTATTACTGGAAAGATTATTTGAACATGAGGGCATAATTTTGCTGTGGCAAGAAATATTAACGTTATAATTTTGCATCTTTTCTTTAAGATCTATTCTAGTCGAGAACTTGAAGAAACATTAAATAAAATCAGGGAAATTTTGTCAGATGACAAACACGACTGGGATCAGCGTGCCAATGCAGTAAGTTTTTTACTTTTTATTTTCTTATCCCTCTCCTTTTTTTTTCAATGTTCTTTTTCAAAAACTTGGAAATTCAATAGTAGTACTATCTGGTATTTGCTTATGAAATAGAGAGTCTGATAGGTAACATTTCTTTCTGGAAAACACATTGAGATAATAGGCCTTTTCTTAGTTAGGGTCCATTTTTTTCTGTTTTGCTAATCAGGTGGAGCCTATCTCACCCATTTGTTAGTGTCTCCACATGTGCCACTTTTTGAGCTTCATTGATGCCCCAGGACCATGACTCTCCTTAGGGTTACATAGTTGTGGAGTAAAGGGAACCCTTCTGCACTGTTGGTGGGAATGTAAATTCGTAGGGATGGCATTATATCTGTAGATTGCTTTGGGTAGTATGGCCATATAACAGTATTAATTCTTCCAATCCAAGAGCATGAGATGATTTCTTTGAATCATCTTTAGTTTCCTTTATCAACGTGTTATGGTTCTCAGCATATAAGTCTTTCACCTCCTTGTTCAGGTTTATTCCTAGGTTTTTTGTTTTTTTTTTACGTGATTTATACAGGGAATTTTTTTTTTTTTTTTTTTTTTTTTACTTTTTCTTTCTGATAGTTTATTGTTAGTGTAAAGAAATGCAACAGATTTCTGTATGTTAATTTTGTATCCTGGTACCTTGCTGAATTTGTTTATCAGTTCTAATAGTTTTTGTGTGGGGTCTTTAGGGTTTTCTATATAAATTATCATGTCATCTGCATATAGTGACAATTTTCCTCTTCCCTTCCAGTTTGGATACCTTTAATTTCTTTTTTTGTCTGATTTCTGTGGCTAAGACTTCTAAGTTGAATAGAAGTGGTAGAGAGGCCATCCTTGTCCTGTTCCAGATTTTAGTGGGAAGGCTTTTAGCTTTTCACCATTGAGTATTGGGTTTGAGTTTGGCATAAACCATTGGCTGTGGGTTTGGCAAAAATAGCTTTTATTATGTTGAGATATGTTCCTTCTATACCCACTTTGATAAGAGTTTTTATCATGAATGGATGTTCAATTTTATTAAATGTTTTTTCTGCATCTGTTGAGATGATCATGTGGCTTTTGACCACATTGATTTGCGTATGTTGAACCATCCTGTGACCCTGGGATGAATCCAACCTGACCATGGTGTATGATCCTTTTTATGTGTTGTTGGATTCAGTTTGCTAGTATTTTGTTGAGGATTTTTGCATCTATATTCATGAAAGATATTGGCCTATAATTTTCTTTTTTGGTAGCGTCTTTGTCTGATTTTGGTATCAGGGCGATGGTGGCTTCATAAAATGATTTTGGGAGTATTCCCTCCTCTTCAGTCTTTTGAAAGAGTTTGAGAAGGATTGGTATAAGTTCTTTTTTGTACGTTTGGTAGAATTCCCCAGTGAAGCCATCCAGTCCTGGCCTTTGTTTGCAGGGAGTTTTTTTTATTGCAGATTCTATTTCACTCCTAGCAGTTGGACTGTTCAAATTATCTATTTATTCTTGATTCAGTTTTGGTGGGCTGTATGTTTCTAGAAACTTGGATGGACTTGTTTTTATATTTTGTGCTGTTTTAACAATATTGCAATAAACATCCTTGCACATATTTATAACAATGGTGTTTTTATTTTTGTAGCTTAAATTTTTAAAAGTAGATTGGTGGGTAAAGAGTAGATGCAATTTTATTTTAGTAAACATTGCCAAAATATTTTGAACAAAGGTATTGGTCATCCACGATCTTAACAGTAAGAGCTATTACTGGGTGCTATTGAGTCTTTTTAACTTTTGCCAATCTAATGAAGGCAAATGATGTGTCTTTGTTGTAATTTGCATTTGCTTATCACTGGTAAGGTTGAACACATTTTCTTATATTTATTTTGCCCAATTTAATATTTGGTTGTCTTTTGTACTTATATATTGCAGATAATTTTTTCCTACCATATTGTAATTTTTTTTAGTTGTTTAGATGCCTTCTGATTTCTCTTCTGCTTATGATAGTTTGCCTACCTTATATACCCTAAGATTGTATAACTATTCTTTCAGATGTTTTTCTAACATCCACAGTGTTTTATTTTTATGTTTTCCATCCTTAATTCATCTTTAAAGATATCTTTAAAAATTTAGAAAACCACAGAATTTAATATGAAGTTATACATAATAATGGGTATGATAGGTAAACTTTTAGCTTGTATGTGTGAGCACAGATGTACACCTGAGTGTATCTCAATTGACTGATTAATTTTATTAGGTATACATGATGTTTATATGGAAAACATTTGGCAATCCTATTCTTAAAGGTTTAGAAATAGGGAGAAAGAGCTATTTGTGTCACAAAGTAAGTGTGATAATGTTAAAATATTGGAGATGGTGATGACTTAATGGTTGATCCTTTTGATTTTTTACTTTTGCATATGGATGAATATAGTTTCCAAATTTGGTTCTTTTAAAAATAGGCTTCTTAGTAGATAGTGGTAATGGTTGCCCAACATTTTGAATGTACTTATTGCCACCAAGTTGTATACTTTAAAATGGTTAAAATGGTAAATTTTATTTTAATGTGTATTTTGTGACAATTTTGAAAAGACTCCCTTAAAACTTTAAAATTTACTTACCTACTCATACATTACATGTCTATTATGCATATAATTAAATCTATAATGTTCTTTTCCAGAAAGCTTTTTTGTTTGTTTGCATGTTTATTTATAAGATACATTTAATGCTGTTAAAATGTCTGAATATAATTATGAAATATAATGAAAAATTTTTAAATTTTGTTCCAATAGTGAAGTTTAGGTAGCTTTTTTTTGCACTGCCACTTTTTAATGTCAGTAATGAAAATTCTCTTTATTTCAGCTTAAGAAAATTCGATCATTGCTTGTTGCTGGAGCTGCACAATATGATGGCTTTTTCCAACATTTACGCTTGTTGGATGGAGCACTTAAACTTTCAGCTAAGGATCTTAGATCCCAGGTGGTTAGAGAAGCTTGCATTACTGTGGCGTAAGCATATTCTTTTTTGTGATAAGTATTTTTTATGAATGAATTTTGTACTCATTGATTCAGTGATTATTCAGTAAAGCACTAGCAGGATAACCCCAAAAAAGCATATATATGTTCCAAACATCATATATATAAGGATTAAATTTGTGTGATTAAAAAAAAAAATCTTTCTTAATAGCACTTTATACCAACCTTAAAATATGTTTATATGTCTAAAGTCTACTGGTGGATTTTTGGTCACTAACTCTGTGAGTATAAGAAGAAAGTGAATGGGTCTGAGAACTGGCTATATGTAACTTTCTCTTTGCTAATTTGGATATTAAGCTTTTTATTTCTGATATTTTAGCAGTTGTCTTGGAATTATAACGTGCATCATTAACTTATCAAAGTCTAAACCTATTTTGTATGTTTATATTTTTCTAAAATTTAAGGATGGTAGAACACAAACTCCTTTTACCACTTCTCCCGACCAGAATACTTTGTTGTGTATGTTGTTGTATTACTTTGAAGAGAGGGAACACAAAGATGCCTACTATTAATATTTATAATCTGGATTGTATTAGATGTCCTAGTCAAAACAGAATAAACAAACAAATAAAAAACCCCTCAGGAAATAAAAACTATGAGGATTGCAAGAAAAGGAACAAAACTGCCCTTATTAACAAATGATATAACTATCCATGCAGAAAATGATAAGAATTGATAGATAAATTATTATAATTAAGGGAATATATAGCAAGATTGCTAGATACAAGTCAATATACCAAAATAATTGAATATCTCTTGATAGCAAAACAAAACAAAAATCCACAAATTGTAACCTTCAAAAATAGTCCGTGATAGGAATTCTGCTTCTTGCCATGATGCAACAACTGGTACAGGATTAGCCCTCTTGCAGAAAACTGGAGAAAATATGTAAGACAACTGTGTACAGATGATGGACAGCAGGCAGAGCAGGAGTGTAATTCTTGAAACAAACAAATCAGTTGAACAGTATGATCAGCACAGTTTTGACCTGGATGCATTTTCTGGACCGTAGAGAGGGAGGGAGAACCCAGGCAGAGCAAGGCAGTCTCACTGAGTTGAAGAAGAAACAGATTGGAGGTTCTGAAAGCTGAAGTGGCTAAAATTTGCAGTGCAGAACGCTGGAGAGGAGAGATATACAGAAAAAGAGCTATAGAAATCTGCATAGGGGATCCCATGAGTCTAGTTGAATACTAATCTGTGCATGTGAAAGGTACAACTCCCTGAGGACTGGAAAGAACTGCTGGAAGCTATAAGATAAACAACAATTCCCAGAGTTCACCTGGGCCGGGAGAGGTTCAAGTTCTGACGAGCCAGACTGGAGAAACGTTGAACACCCAGGGCATTCAGTAGAGACCCCAGAAAGGCTGTTGTATAGGAATAGGACTGTTCAGGCTACTCTGGAGGCTGAGTACTCTGCAGTACTCTCAGGCCACCCCTCCCAGTAAGCTTATAAAGATCAAGCTGATTTCAAAGTACATCACTGGCCTACCAGAACAAAACTCTTACACTCTTTAAAGGAAGACAGCAACATCCGGGCACAGGTGGCACCTCTCTGCTTCTGATTTGAGTTTCACATTGGAAAACTGAAGGTATAACTGAACACTAGTAAGTCAGTCTGAGTCTGAGTACCTCTTTGAACCAGGAACCTGAAATTCTGGAGCTAACTGTACCCCAACCATGTATTTTAAATAAGATATAAGTGTATAGAAATTAAATAATTCCACAAACATTGTCAGAACTGTAATTACAGCATTCTTCCTAAGTGTTTTAACCAAAATCATATTAAATTAATTAGCCTGGATTAGTTGTTTAACTACAAATTTGGAAAGAGAAGACAGATGTCCTTAGAGTCACCCAACTAATCAATGTATGGTAGAGTTCTATTTTCAATCAAGAATTCTGAAATCCTACACCGAAGATGTCAGGGAGTACTTGTGACCGAAATATTAATATTTCTCATTAATAGAAATAGAGGAGTACTGGGACTTCCTTGGTGGCGCAGTGGTTAAAAATCCACCTGCGAATGCAGGGGACACGGGTTTGATCACTGGTCCGGGTAGATCCCACATGCTGCAGAGCAGCTAAGCCCATGCACCACAACTACTGAGCCTGTGCTCTAGAGCCTGCGAGCCACAACTACTGAGCCTGCATGCCACAACTACTGAGCCTGCATGCCACAACTGCTGAAGCCCATGCGCCTAGAGCCCGTGCTCCACAACAAAAGAAGCCACCGCAATGAGAAGCCCGCACATGCAATGAAGAGTAGCCCCCGCTCACCACAACTAGAGAAAGCCCGCATGCAGCAACGAAGACCCAACACAGCCAAAAATAAAATTAAAAAAAAAAAAAAAGAAAGAAATAGAGGAGTACTGATTTGGGAAAGATTTTACTTATTTGTCAAATATGTTGAATTTAAGATTGATATTGGGACATCAGAGTGGAAATATCCAATGGATAAAGACTAAAGTTCAGGACAGTCAGAGCTGAGTGTTTTACCTGTCATGTTAATGGTTAAATTCTGAGATCAGATGACTTCTCCATTGCAAAGAGTTGCTTAAAATGCCAAATTTCAACTTTGCACTAGACAGTAAAAGGACGGGGAAAAGAAGGAAGTAGGTAGTATCTGCACTTGCCTTTCTTTCTTTTGTTTTTCTGCCATTGGAACTGGTTAAAATAAAAATTTTGTTAATTCAGTAAAAGAATATTTTAAAATTGTATGGTCCTACCTATATTTAATGTTAAACTATTTTTTTAAAAAACATTTTTCTGTCTTCCTTTATAGCCATCTTTCAACAGTTTTGGGAAACAAGTTTGATCATGGAGCTGAAGCCATTGTACCTACACTTTTTAATCTCGTCCCCAATAGTGCAAAAGTCATGGCAACTTCTGGATGTGCAGCAATCAGATTCATAATTCGGGTAAGTTCTTTTCTTTTCCTTTCTTTTCTTTTGTTCTCTTTTCTTTTTTCTATCTTTCTCTCTGTGTGTTTGTCCACCTCTCTGTCTGTATGTCTCTTTCTCAGTGTACTTAAATAAATCATTGGTATTTTTTTAAACCCGAAAGGAAAATTACTTTTGAATTATTTTTCTGATAATAGAAGTAATACACAGTTATTATTGAACATTTAAATAGTACAGAGGATTACAAAGTAAACATGCTTGCATACAGAATATAATAGACATAATATTCATGTACGTGTGTGAGTGTGTGTGTGTGTGTGTGTGTGTGTATAACCACGTTATGGGTGGTAGCAGGCAAATGTAAAACAATAAAAAAGTTAGAGACAGTGGTAAGAGATGACAGACAAATTCTTAATATTTCTCATCATCCACATCTTGAAGGTGCCCAAAAGAACAGAGTTAAAAAAAATAAATCTTCCACACCTGAATTCTGCTCTTCTGCAACTAACCACTCTAGCCATTCAGTATGTACTTTTCCAAAGTTCTGTTCTTGCCTATACAAACTATATTTACTACAAAATGTAAATGTAGCATTTATATTTTACATATATGTAAAAATAATGTTTTTTTACACTTTAAACTTCATGTACTTGGGCAGCTTCCCTTGTCCATACATATAATTCTTTTTAATGTCTAAATCAGTTCTCTATTAAAGAACATAATATTAAATTGTCCTCACCATTCTTCTCCCTGAGGTTTATGAAGTTCTTTCTCTCCACCCTTTACCAACATTGTGCATTATTAGTATCTTAAAGGTTTTAAAAATTTAATAATTGAAATATTATTTCATATTCTACTTTGCATTTCTTGGATTATTAGAGACATTAGGTTTTTTTTTTTTCCTTTAATAGTTTTTCTTTGGATTGCCAGTTTATACTTTGTGCATTTTTTTCCTCACTTATATCTAAGGCCTTTTTTATACGTTATAAGGACAGTCAGCCCTCCTTATCCATGGGTTCTGCATCTGTGGATTCAACCAACCTCAGATCAAAAATATTTGGGGGGAAAAAAATCCCAGAGAGTTCCAAAAAGCAAAACTTGAATTTGCCTCCTGCTGGCATCTATTTATATAACATTTACAGTAATTACAACTATTTACTTATCATTTACATTGTATTAACTATAATAAGTAATCTAGAGATGACTTAAAGTATACAGGAGGATGTGTGTAGGTTTTATGCAAATACTGCACCATTTTATATAAGGGACTTGAGCATCCACAGATTTGGGGATCCTCCCAGGGTCTTGGAACCACCCCTGTGGACACTGATGGATGACTGTAAATTCTATGTTGCAAATATTTTCTGCCAGTTTGTCAATTCTTCAAATATTGTTTAAGTTATCATTTGTTATATATAGAAATTTGAAATTTTTTTGCTTTGAGACAATGCTCCTTTTGTGGTTTTTGTTATAGTTAAAACAACCTTCCTCATTTCTCAATTATAAAAATATTCAATTGTTTAAAACTTTCATGATTTTGTTTCTTAGGTTTAGATCTAACTCAGTTTTATTTCTGTGTGAAATACAGGTATCTAACTTCATTTTCCCCCAAATACAAAGCTATTTGACCCAGTGGCATGTAGTGAATTACAGTTCAGTCTTTTCTTAAAATACCACTGTTTTCATGTAGTAAATTTCCATAAATATATGGGTCTGTTTTTTAAATGCCTTTTCAGTTTCTGTGATCAGTTTGTCCTCTCCTGTTAAGTGATGTTTTTTTCTAATACTGCTGTACCAGAAGGTTTTTTCAGCAATTAAATCCAGTGCCTATGAAGAAATCTATGAATCTATCTACGGAAATGTTCGCTTCTTTCTGTTTTAATATTTTTGTAAGCTTCACTAAATCTGGCACCTTCATAACAGTGTTCAAAAATAGTGGAGATTATTGAAATCTTTGTTTTATCCCTGAGTTTAACGGGAGTACTTTAAATATGATGTCTGGGATAACTTTCTCAATACTTTACATTAGGTTATGAGAACTTCCTCCTATTTCTCATTTGCTAAATTTTGGTCAACAATAGATGTGGAATCTTGTCAAATATCCCTTTAATATCTTTAGAAATGGTTCTCTTTTCGTTTATCCATTGTACATTCATGAGCTAAATTCTGCTTGGCCATTGTACCTTATGATGCTGCTAGATGCAGTTGGCTAATTAAGATTTTGGTATTTACTTAATATGTCTTGTAGAATTTTCTGTAATTTTTCTGTTTAACATATTTTGTTATTAGGGTTTGCTGACTCGAAGTTATCCAGTAACATTTCTAGTGGTTTAGACTGGGCGTTCTTGCATCTCTTTTTGAAGTATTCTTGGTTATTTGTGTTTTCTCAGAATATCTATTTCATATAGATTTTAAGACTCTTTGGCATGAGGTTGTATACTGTTAATTTAAAAAAAAGTTTCTTCCACTGTGGTTATATTGCCATTTTTTCTTATTATATTATTATATGTTCTTTTTAAAAAAAAAACAACACTTGCTAGAGGTATTGTTATGGATTTTTTTATAAGCTTCAAGTTTGTTTTATTGGTACCAATGGGGTTCTTTAATTTTTTCTAGTTCTTTAGTTTCTACATTTGTGTTTCTTAATTCCTTTCTTTGACTTGCTGTGGCTTACCTCTTTTTTTCCCCCCTAGATTTTTGTGGTATATCCTTAGATAATGTCATAGTTTTTGTTGTTTAATATTATAACGCTTTCTTATTATAATGTTTTCTTCTGAGTTTGGCATTAGCAGCATCCAGTGATTTAGATTTATCACATTCTCTTTATAATTCTCAATCATTTGTAATTTCCATTTCAACTTTCTCTTTGAATTACATAAGGATATTGTTTGCATTTTCAGATGGTTCTTTTGTTCTTATCATTTTGTAATCTCATGATATTCTGATCATACAATTTGGTTGTACAATTTCTTCTTCATTGAATCACCTGAATTTTGTTAGTATCCTAATACATCATAAATTTAGATAGATAGTCTTTTAGTATTTGCAAAATATGGAATTCATTTATAGGGTACTTTATTCATTACTAAATCTAGTTTGTTTATTATTCAAATTCTTCATGGTCTCATTTTTTAAAAAGCTGCTTTATCTGGCAAATTCTGAATCTAGTTTTTATCAACTTTATTTTCCTAACAACTCTTGCTTAATGTACTTTATGTATGGTGAAAGTTTTTGACTACTACCATCTTGAAATAGTATTTTTTCTTTCCTATCTTTTCTGTTTTATGTTCATTGTATTTGCTCCTTACCTGTTTCATTATTTTCTTGGAAGTTTCTTACTCATTGTCAGTGTCAGGAATAAAACCTCTGTTTTACTTCCCCAGCCTTTTAAAAAGTATACATTTTATCTTATTCATGTCATTTTTTTCCCTTAACTATTAAATTAAATTGAGTCAAAGACATTTTCATTTTCAGCAATTGAAATTAATTGCTTTTTTTTTTTTTTTTTTTTTTTTGCTGCCTTTATTCCTGCCCAATCTTTATTAGGAAACTCTTCCCATTTAAAATTTTTGTTTGATTTTAGTGTGTTCTCAATTTTCATATATGTTTATCTTTGCGTATTTCGAAATGGCTTTTCTTTGCCCTTATACAGGAACTCAAAAACTGGACTTTAGGTTCACATTTCTTTTCCCTCAGAATTATGTCCTTTTCACTCAATTGTTTTCTTAACTTTTTATTGTTTCTATAATAAGTTAGATATCATTTGATTTTTTAATTTAAAACAAAACACCACCTTAGGAAGCTTTATAGAAGAGTCTCTGTGTCAGGAGTTCCCTCACGGCAGGCCTTGGAGTAGATCATCTTTCATTAGTGCTTTCTTTACATAGTGGAGCCAGATTTCTGACTAAAATGAAGTTTCCTTAAATTTATGTTAGTTTTCATGGATCATTTATTTATTGCTTCTGTTTGTCATTTATCATTTCCTAAATATTTTTTTGTTTTCTGTCTTACAGCTGTATATGTTCTCAGGAAAAATTCCTTTAAATTCTACTTACTATCTTATGATCTCACTGAAAATACAAATCAGGTGTTTTGTTGTTGTTGTTTTACATTATTTCCTGTTTTCTATATTTTGTTTCCCAGGTTCTGACTTGGTGTTTGGTTGAATGCATCATCTGTAATTGTGAGGGTCACTTTTTATTTTCCTTTGGTATAGCTCCCCTGAATATGGTGTAACAATAGTTAGGTTAGTCTTTTGCCCCATCCCTGCCACTGTGTTGGATGTGGGTTAATCAGTCAGCAGTAGGGTTTTGAGGAGGTTATGAGAGAGGAGGAAGAAGGTAGGTGAGACCTCCTATGTAGTATGTTGTGGCTAGGGAGTCTCCTTGGGCTTTAACGCCACAGTAATGTTTGGGGATGGGTTCTTGTGGATGCTCTAAGGGAGCCGGGTCCACAGAGCCCTTCCACGCTGAATGTAACAGTTGAATAATATGCAGGTCAGCACTGTGTTGCATTATCCTCATTTGAACAACTTCAGGTCTGTGGGTGGTTTCCCTCTGTAGGAACTGAAAAAAGTTTTCCCTCTAATTTTGGTTGAGTTAGTTGTGGCACACGCTGATGTGCCATTCACGTTCTCCTTCACTGAAAGACTTGTTTCCCCAGGACTGGAAGCAATGTGGGCAGACAGTCTTCAGCTGCCAGCCTCTTCAAGGATGCCGCAGCTTGCAGAGAGCTGCCTTTCCCAAGGTCTTGCCCCTTCCTGGTTATGGCCCACGTCCAATAACTGATTGATGTGGAAGTATAGCGCTGTGGCTATCTTAGACCAATTTGAGACTACTCTGAAGGACCATTTTAGCTCCAGAGCTCCCCAAAGCTTCGGCTTTGGGCAAAGATGTCCTTGGGCCATATCACAGATTGATTTCTTCTTCTGCTCACTCCTGCTTCCTTCTCCTCCCTTCCACCAGTGTTGATCCCAAGAGCACTTCTTAATATCCTGAATGCTAAACTCCATCTCAGAGCCTGCCTCCTAGAGAACCCAACCCGTACCATTAGCTCAGAAGAAAAATAGGAGATTTAAAACATCAAATACGTATGCTTAGGTTACTATTTTATTCTTATGTCAATTATGAACTTTTTAGTGTTTGCTTCACTAAAGAAGAACATAAGAATTACTAATAGAAACCAGAAGATTGTATATACGGAACTTTACCTGAATTCTAGAGAGCTGTGGTTCAGCCAGGATGAAAGTTCAATTAAAATCACCATTTCAAAGTGCATTCCCAGTAGTTAATGTAGATTCACTCTGATAACCTGCTTTGATGACATAGCAGTTACTGTCTTCTCCAGCAGTAGCAGTACGTCAGAAAATAAGACCAGTACATGCCTGGTCCCTCTTAGTGCTCCATCCCCCCAAAGTACACTGTCCTAACAGTTCTCTGTAGTTATACAATTAACTTGTCTTTATTATTTAATATTACAATCACATCTGCCCTTCTGAAACTATATCATTACTATTACTTTAATTTGGGGAAACTTTTTGACTGGTCTTAATTTCTTTCAAAATCTGATTTTATGGTATTTTTGTTCTGTTGTAATATAGCTAAATACTTGAATGCAAGGCAAATAGAAGAAGAGATTATGTGAAGTACACAGTATTTTTCAACCTCTTCTAAAATATCTTTTTCAGCATACTCATGTACCCAGACTTATACCTTTAATAACAAGCAATTGCACATCAAAATCAGTTCCTGTAAGGAGGTAAGTTTTGAAAAAACTTAGTATAGCTTTATGTTGAATATTGCATTATGTTTAATTCTTAGTTGGGTGCAAAAATTAGTTGTCATCAATTTCTTGCCTTCTAGAAACATTATTAAAATTTTTTAATCTTATGTCATATAAGGGAAAAAGGAACAAAGTGCTTGTTATGACTATGCACATTTCTCAGTTTTATCCTATTAAGGTTTGGTTTATTTGGGCCACTAGTTGTTTGGTTTTCAGAGAGTATGGAGTCTAGAGTTAGCCCTTACCTAGAGTCCTACAACTGTGACTGATTGTCCTACCTCAGGCACTTATTTTAACTGCCCTGAACCTCAGTGTCTTCGTATGTTAGTGGGGCTAATAATGTGGACCCCATGGAGTTGTGAGGGTTAAATGAGAAACACAATGGTAGAATTGAACATAGTGTTTGGCACAGAGTATGCAGCCATAACACGTCAGTCTGTCAGTATCTCTCTCTCTCGTTATGGTTTCTACAATCTTTAATATCATCACTATCTCCATGAATAATAAAGACAGCAAAAACAAGATTTGTGCATTGGATATTTAAGAAAATTGTAAAGAACTCTTTCCCCTTTTTTGTTTGATAAATATGTTTATTTAAGTACTTTGAATGTTAGGAAAAATAAGACATCATTATTACCTGTAAGTGATTTGGAGTTTTGGGACAGTTGTTTAATTACCTCTCTCTTATGTCAAGGGTCGGCAAACAACAGCCCACTGGTCAAATCTGTCCAACAGTCTAGTTTTGTATGGCCTACAAGCTAAGACTGTTTTTTATGTTTTTGAAGGGTAGTTAAAAAGGGGGAAAGAAAAATATATAAAATAGAGACTACGTGGTTCTCAAAGTTTAAAATATTTACTGCCTAAAATATTTACTATCTGGCCCTTTACAGAAAAGGTTTACCAATCTCTGTCATACACTGAAGAAAATGGTAATTGGAGAAATAGGAATGTGACAGAGAAGAGGAAGTCAGGAAATGCATCAGAAAATTACCTTGAAAATGGGGAGCAATTCAATACCTGTAAGGGAGGAGTGGGATATAATGTACGCAGAGATGGAAAGCTATGCTGTGTGCTGCAGAGCCATCGGACAGGCCACTGAGGCCAGAACACATGATAAATGGGAGGATTCAGTAGGAAAAGAGGCTGACTGAGGGGAAGAAGGGGATAGGTTGAAGTCAAAGTATAGAGGGCTTTGAATGTCAGGAAGAGAAATTTTGATATTGTTCCATTAGCAGTTTTTGGTGAGGAGGTAATGTCATCCATCCTAGTTTTTATTTCAGCTATGAACAGCAATTTAAAAGGGACAATGAGAAGCACTGGTTTAATTAAGTAGGACTTCTTACAGCTCATGTAAGAGAGGCAGGGTCCGAACTAGAGCTGTATTTATGATAATTGATTGAAGGAGGTTTTATTCAATAAATTAAGGAGATTTCAGATATAGAAATGAGTCTTGATAATTGGATATGGATGAGGAAGGTGATGTCAAGTGCTTCAGACTGTGATCTCTAGAGTCAGAATGCCAGGGTTTAAGGCCGTGCTCTATCACTTTGGGCAAATTAATTTAACCTCCATGTTTCTCTTTTTTCTAATCTGTATCATATGGGCTCCAAGAGTAGAATTGAGAGGGTAAGAATTAAATTTGTTGTTTTGTATCAGTATGTAGTGTTTGAGTTGACACTCACTGCCTGTGTAGAGATGTCTGTGAGCTGGTTGACACTGACTTAATGGCTGAATTGAAGAACCAGTGCTGGAGATAAAGGACTAGGTGTGAGAAGTACAGCTGATAGAGCTAAGGGTACAGGTGATACTGCCCAAGAAAAGACTATAAAAGGGAAGTGGGCTGAGATCAGCACTAACCAGGTGAACACCTATGTAAGGGTAGGTGGAGGGAAAGTGTTAATAAAGGAGGAAAAACAGGGCAGAGCTGTGTCGTCAGATGCCAAGAAAGAACAAAAGCTCAAGAATGAGACAGTTGAAGAAGTTGAGAACCAGAAGGCTAAGGAGAAAACACCAAATACTTGATTAAGATTCATTTACATATATATTTAAGGGAACAAATGTAGAAATGGAAGATCCGTCGCAGCTTTCTTGGTCACCATTGTATGTCTTCAGTTTCTAGTACGCAGTAGGTGTTTGGTAAATATCTTTTAAATTAAGTTAAATTGTATATTTGACAAACATTTTAAGTTAAAATTATGGGGAACCCTTAAGGTCTTTTTGAACTATTAAGCATAGGAATAGTTGGAGCCTTAAATAAGTTAAGTGGGACTTCCCTGGTGGCACAGTGGTTAAGAATCTGCCTGCCAATGCAGGGGACACGGGTTCGAGCCCTCGTCCGGGAAGATCCCACATGCCACGGAGCAACTAAGCCCGTGCGCCACAACTACTGAGCCTGCACTCTAGAACCCGTGAACCACAACTACTGAGCCCGTGAGCCACAACTATGGAAGCCTGTGTGCCTAGAGCCCGTGCTCCGCAACAAGAGAAGACACTGCAATGAGAAGCCCATGCACTGCAATGAAGAGTAGCCCCCGCTTGCCGCAACTAGAGAAAGACCGCGCCCAGCAGCAAAGACCCAACGCAGCCAAAACTAAATAAATAAAGAAATTTATTTTTTTAATTAATTAATTAAGTATTTGACAGTAAAGATATCTAAAAACATGTCTTATGCTTTAATTTAGGGGGCAAAGTAGAATATTATAGAAGAAAGTGTTAATTAACATTTAGTTATAAATTAATATAACTTAGTATAATGTTATGACATTTAGTTATAATTAACTTTTATTTTTCAGGCGTTCATTTGAATTTTTAGATTTGTTGTTACAGGAGTGGCAGACTCATTCATTGGAAAGGTATGCGTTGACTATTCCTCTCCCACCACCCTCCCCTCCCCATTGTCACCGGTTCTTTAGAAATTGATGTGACTGGTTTTGCATTATTTCTCATTTTGCTTTGAAAGTTATTAGCACTGATTTTCCCTTAAAGCTGTGGTGCTGCTCTTATTCATTACAGCTATGATTTTCTTCTTTGTGGGGTGAGTGAGGGTCTCTTAGTAAATGGGTTATATAAGGTGTTCCAGGTTAAATTGGGCAAATATTTTAAAACGTATTTCTAGTCACGTGAGATAGGTTTCCTGAGGTGCAATTAATCAAGTAATGAATGATTTAAGATAGAAGAAAGGCACTTCCTTTCAGAGGAAAGAGATTAAAAAAGTGAAAGAGGAATTTCCTGGTGGTCCAGTGGTTAGGACTTGGCGCTTTCACTGCCAGGGTCCGGGTTCGATCCCTGGTCAGGGAACTAAGATCCTGCAAGCCTCGCTGCGCGGCCATTAAAAAAAAGGTGAGAGAGATTTGTTGGAAAGTTTTTCCACACCAGTTGTCAGGTGTCATTGGTCAAGTATACACTGGGCAGCGTCTAGTGAAGCTCTGAGATGAACAAGAGGAAAATGTTGGTCACTGGCTATGTGCATGGCTGTATTTCTCATTAATTTCAAGTTTGAAGCTTGGGATATACATGCATTTATGTTGAACACGTTGCTGATTTTCCATTCTCATGGAAATCATTAAATCTATTCATATCCCATTTCTAAAAAATAGAATTTGTTGTTTACTGCAGGCATGACAAATTTTCTTTAAGTTCTTTTGTGGCAGCTGCTATTCAGTTTGGTTAGATTATAACTGATTGTACTATTAGCAAATAATTTTATACATTGGTAAATTAGTGAGAAACCACACAAAAGGTTTTTTTAAATTCATCTAAAAATAATTATGTCCAGGTTTATAATTTTTGACTTGTCAGAAGGAAACCATACATGAATGAAACGTATGGGATGGATTATTAGGAAATCTTGCAATCTTAGATTTATTATTGTGTACTAATTATCTTTTTATCTCCCTTGCCCCTTTGTGATTGATGCATAATGTATAGGCAGTATCATTTATGGTGAAATACATAGTTTTACGCATGAATCTGAAGGTGTTTTATTTTATAGACATGCAGCCGTCTTGGTTGAAACTATTAAGAAGGGAATTCATGATGCTGATGCTGAGGCCAGAGTGGAGGCAAGAAAGTAAGTCTATAATGTATTTTTTGACAGTTTAAACATACTTTGGTCTTTTCTTTGACAGGAATTATATTGGGAGAATGAAAATATCATTCAAGTGTCCCAAGTATTCTATTTGATTAGCTCTTTAGTAAAATGGAGGTTGATTTTTCTCCATTAAATCTGTACTGGGTGTCTTAACAGTTCACGTAGCATTGTCATTTGTACATTCAACAGTATTCCTGTTCCATCATAACATACTCACTTTTCCTGTGAATAAAAATAACTAATTTATTGAACATTTAATATGTATCTGATACTGTGTAGGGCAGTAGGTATATGTTATTTTCTAATCCTTAAAATGATCCCACAAAGGTGCTATCTCCTTATATTGGCAACTGAAGTTTGGAGATTTGGGAGTTTACCCAAGGCCACACAGGCCATAAGGATTACAGCCAGCTTTTGAACTGAGATCTCCTTTTCTCAAAAGCTTGCCGTCTTTCTACCAAAACTTGTTAAATATAGAAAGTATTCTACTTGGCACATTGTGGGTGTATTAAAAACCTATGGGGGACTTCCCTGGTGGCACAGTGGTTAAGAATCCACCTGCCAACGCAGGGGACACAGGTTCGATCCCTGGTCCAGGAAGATCCCACGTGCTGAGCAGCAGCTAAGCCCGTGTGCCACAACTACTGAGCCTGAGCTCTAGAGCCCACGAGCCACAACTACTGAAGCCCACACGCCTAGAGCCCTGCTCTGCAACAAGAGAAGCCACTGCGAGGAGAAGCCTGCGCACCGCAATGAAGAGTAGCTCCCGCTTGCCGCAACTAGAGAAAGCCTGTGTGCAGCAATGAAGACCCAACGCAGCCAAAAATAAATTAAAAAAAAAAAAAAAAAAACCTATGGGCTTAAAAACCTTTGTTCTTCTTGAATGTACACATTTTACGGTTAATGTCTAATAATGCAAAGTTGTTACTTTTTGTTGTTTGTTCATTTGTTTTACAGGACTTACATGGGTCTTAGAAACCACTTTCCTGGTGAAGCTGAATCACTGTATAATTCCCTTGAGCCATCTTATCAGAAGAGTCTTCAAACTTACTTAAAGAGTTCTGGCAGTGTAGCATCTCTTCCACAATCAGACAGGTCCTCATCTAGCTCACAAGAAAGTCTCAAGTAAGGTCATATAAATGATAATTACTGATTTCTTTGTCTCTCCAGCTCCACAAAGTTCCTTAAGTTGGATGGTTGAATATCTGATTGCTTTCACTTGAAGCCTTTTTGAAAGAATGATGACTGAATGTGCTTATTTTCTTTGGTCTGTTTTCTCAGGGGTTGGATTACATACTTGTATAACTTCTCGTTAGGTAAAGAGTATAGGGATTCAAATTTTGTTTGAATATGTTCAAACATATTTTGTTAGAATATGTTCACGTCTGTGAAAAAGATTGGAAAGCATTAATTTGTATACTTTTCTTAATACCTGGAAAATAGTCAATATAGTAAGTAGCCCATTTCTAGGGCACTGTAGTGGAAGAGTTATAACGGAGATTCAGAAGTCATCTTCAGAACTCTTACACAGCACTGTGACTGGTAAAAACTCCACTGCTTTCTTTCCTCGCCTCTTGCACGGTTTAAGATTTCAGCAGATCCCTCAAGGAGGCAAAATTATCTAGTATCTGACTCACTTCTCTGTAACTCCACTCATCATTATGTTGGCTACCTCAAACCCTTGCTGCCTTGGCTTACCCCTATTTTCTGTTTCTCTAGCCCTATGAGACTGCTAAGATCCCTAGCAGTGGCCACAAGTATCTGAAGATTTCCCCAGGGAAGAGCAGCTCACAGAATGTCAGTTTACCTCCCTGTAATTCCTATCTCTTTAGGACCTTAACCCCACAAAGATTGCTGTTTGCCTTTGCAGCTCTCTGGTACAGAACTGGGACTTGGAAGCAGCTAGGGCACAAAATTCAAGGAAGCACTCACAGGGTCTTGTGAGTACTGTACAAAATAAAAGTTCAGTGACTTACATGTTTTCGGAGTAAAAGCAGATATGATTTGATTTTAAAAAACAATTCTTGTAGCAATAATTACCTATTTAAACTTCTCTTTAAATTTGTGATAAATCCTTCACCTCAAATGAGCTTTGTTGCTTTTTTTCCCTTTACTTTGATTTACTATACTCAAACTTTAAAGTGTATATGAATTACCTGAAGATCATGTTAAAATGCAGAATCTGATTCAGTAAATCTGGGATGGGACCTGAGATTTTGCATTTTTTACATACTCCTGGGTGATGTCAATGCTTTTTGTCTATGGACCATACTTTGAATAGCAAGGATCTAAACAAGATATTTTCTTACTCTAGTAGAACATCTTTAAACATAAACAAACAACTTTAAAATCTGTGGACTTGAAGTGGTCTGCCTCAACCTATTAGAGTCACAATTTTAGGGGACAATTATAAAAATAATATAATACTGGGTTTAATAACCAACTACCAAATTTACCATTTGATAATAATAACTTAAAGAATGTTTTTCAACACTCTGTCATTAACCTCTCTTCCCCTTACCTTTAAAATTTGTAGACAGGGAATTCCCTGGCGGTCCAGTGGTTAGGACTCCATGCTCTCACTGCCGAGGGCCTGGGTTCAATCCCTGGTCAGGGAACTAAAACTCCCACAAGCCACACAGCGTGGCAGATAGATAGATAGATACATAGATAGATATACTTTCCAGACTCTCTCACATACTTAGATATTTATTTATGGGCTTCAGAGTACCATAGTAATTAAAGATAAATAATCCAAAAAGATATTAAAGGAGGCAGTGGATTCTTTGAGTTGATTCTAGGTGTTTTGCTTTCTAATCATACATGTTATCCTCAACAGTAGTCCTTAGCTTTGTTTCTGTTGCCCCATGCAGTAATACTTAATAGAACTGCTATAGATGGTGTTATACCTACAGGGTAACTGCACGAGTTACCAACGGCCACAACCATTATGACTTCGGTGAGACAGGCCTTGGTTACACTGAATTCCCTGTGTACTAGCAATAATACTACCTTTCTCTCCTTCTAAGTAAAATATATCAGAATAGAAGTGTTGGAGAGTGCTATTATTGAGTTCCCTGTGGTAGTGTGTGCTGAAGACCAGAGTGGACAACAGCAACCTGGTCCCTGTTTCTGTAGAGCTTACAGTCTTTATTCAATGCTAGTTATTTCATTTTTGCTTCACAGCTAACTTAGATACCATTGATATATGACAACAACTGTTCTGAAGTGATTTGTAAAAGGAAAATTGAAATCAGAAATACGTCTCAACTCTTCGGAAAACTCAATGGTATTTCATTAATTTTTGTCAGAGGAGTGATAAATTATGTCGTCTTACTAAAAGTATTTCTTTTTACCTTGCAGCCGCCCTTTTTCTTCCAAATGGTCTACAGCAAACCCATCAACTGTTGCTGGAAGAGGTAAATTGCTTTTTTAACTAAGAGTCATAGCATATTTTACTTAATAGAGTAAAAGTGACTTTATAAATAAAGTAAAAGTTACTATGTAAAAAGATATTCTCACTCTGGGTCACATCAAGGGTTGAAAAGTTTAAAACACAAAGTTACACTTTAAAAGTTTTAAAAGCACATTAGAACAGCTTTAAAGCTAAACAGTTAAAAGCAG
Organism: Eubalaena glacialis; assembly: GCF_028564815.1. NCBI lineage: Eukaryota > Metazoa > Chordata > Mammalia > Artiodactyla > Balaenidae > Eubalaena > Eubalaena glacialis. Next base: position 61,252,569 of record NC_083722.1, on the reverse strand, counting down.
TAGCTTTTAAACTGTTTTAATATGACCCACAGTGAGAAAATCATTTTACATAGTAAATACCACACCTAATACTGTACCTGTGTTTGTATACCATATACATATACTACATGTCATATATACAATGTAGTGTATATAATTATATACATACAATATACATATGCTGTGTAGTATATTGTATATAAATATACATATATAGTATAATCCAAAGTTCCAGGAAGCCTGCTTACCCTTACTTGTGATGCATTCTCTTTTCTACTGTGTTTCATTTCTTTAAAATGCTGTCATGACCCATTTAGTTGATTTCACAGCCTATTAATGGGTCATAACTCAGAGTTTATAAAACTCCTCATTAAAACTGAAAAACTAAAGACCAGAAATTTAATGACTTAATTGGCATTACCTAAGAGTGGCAGAACCTGCATTATTTTCTGAATTATTCTATTCCCAGGCTAGTTCTACTTGCATTATTCTTATAGTTAAAAAATAGCCCCGCCGTCATCTATTTATCTGGTAACAGTGCTTCATTTTCATGAATCAGTCATAAACATCATCCTTTCATCTATAAAACAGTCCTATGAACTTTACAAAGTATAGTTATTTTTCCCATTTTATGAAAGGGGAAAATGAGGCAGAGAAATATTGCGAAAATTGTCTAAGAAGAATTAGTTGTGACAGCATTGAAACTGAGGCATTCTAATTTTAAAATACTCTAAAGTACTTTCTAGTATCCATTTGGCCACTACTTCCTTTTTGACCATTTGTCATCATGGATTATCTCATGGTGATTTCAAGTTTATATAATTTTTGTGCCGTTTGCAGTGATTGAAATAATATAGGTTACCTTTCCTTTGTTTTTCATAGTATCAGCAGGCAGCAGCAAAGCCAGTTCCCTTCCAGGAAGCCTACAGCGTTCACGAAGTGATATTGATGTGAATGCTGCTGCTGGTGCCAAGGCACATCATGCTGCTGGGCAGGCTGTACGAAGTGGGCGGTTAGGTGCAGGTGCCCTGAATCCAGGTTCCTACGCATCACTAGGTAAGACACCTAACTATGGGAAATTGTACGACATTTTCTCCCTGGTCTCAGGGAAGCAGTAAATCATCATCAATTTCAGTGATTGATGATGGTAATATCTTTATCATTTCTATTTCATTCTTGCTAGTTAAGGATAGTCCATATGTTTTATATGATTCTGTCCTTGCAGTGTAGTTCTGAGGTATCTGAAATACCGTGTTTCTACTTTTCCCCCTGTTGTCCTCCTAATCATCTTAATCAAAGGAACAATTCTTTATTCCATGATTTGCCTATAGAATTTTCAAAGTTCTGCACTACAGCCACATCCAACTGCTGGATACTAAGGGAGTTTGGTCTTGTACCCAGCTTCTCCATTCTCTTTCTCCTACTTCAGTTCCCTTACCAAGAAGTTAAAGCCTTTTGGAAATCTGGGAAAACTGCAAAGCTGAATCATAGTCAAAGCTTAAACATAAATAAAATACCTAGGAATAAACCCACCTAAGGAGACAAAAGACCTGTATGCAGAAAACTATAAGACACTGATGAAAGAAATTAAAGATGATACATACAGATGGAGAGATATACCATGTTCTTGGATTGGAAGAATCAACATTATGAAAATGACTATACTACCCAAAGCAATCTACAGATTCAGTGCAATCCCTATCAAACTACCAATGGCATTTTCCACAGAACTAGAACAAAAAATTTCACAATTTGCATGGAAACACAAAGGACCCCGAATAGCCAAAGCAATCTTGAGAAAGAAAAACGGAGCTGGAGGAATCAGGCTCCTGTACTTCAGAGTATACTACAAAGCTACAGTAATCAAGACACTATGGTCCTGGCACAAAAACAGAAATATAGATCAGTGGAACAGGATAAAAAGCCCAGAGATAAACCCACGCACATATGGTCACCTTATTTTTATATAAAGGAGGCAAGAATATACAATGGAGAAAAGACAGCCTCTTCAATAAGTGGTGCTGGGAAAACTGGACAGCTACATGTAAAAGAACAAAATTGGAACACTCCCTAACACCATACACAAAAATAAACTCAAAAATGGATTAAAGACCTAAATGTAGGCCAGACACTATAAAACTCTTAGAGGAAAACATAGGCAGAACACTCTATGACATCCATCACAGCAAGATCCTTTTTGACCCACCTCCTAGAGAAATGGAAATAAAAACAAAAATAAATCGGACCTAATGAAACTTAAAAGCTTTTGCACAGCAAAGGAAACCATAAAAAAGATGAAAAGACAACCCTCAGAATGGGAGAAAATATTTGCAAACGAAACAACTGACAAAGGATTTATCTCCAGAATATACAAGCAACTCATGCAGCTCAATATCAAAAAAACAACCCAATCCAAAAATGGGCAGAAGACCTAAATAGACATTTCTCCAAAGAAGATATACAGATTGCCAACAAACACATGAAAGAATGCTCAACATCACTAATCATTAGAGAAATGCAAATCAAAACTACAATGAGGTATCACCTCACACCGGTCAGAATGGCCATCATCAAAAAATCTACAAACAATAAATGCTGGAGAGGGTGTGGAGAAAAGGGAAGTGTCTTGCACTGTTGGTGGGAATGTAAATTGATACAGCCACTATGGAGAACAGTATGGAGGGTCCTTAAAAATCTAAAAATAGAACTATCATACGACCCAGCAATCCCACTACTGGGCATATACCCTGAGAAAACCATAATTCAAAAAGAGTCATGTGGGGCTTCCCTGGTGGCGCAGTGGTTGAGAATCTGCCTGCCAATGCAGGGGACACGGGTTCGAGCCCTGGTCTGGGAAGATCCCACATGCCGCGGAGCAAATGGGCCCGTGAGCCACAATTACTGAGCCTGCGCGTCTGGAGCCTGTGCTCTGCAACAAGAGAGGCCGCGATAGTGACAGGCCTGCGCACCGCGATGAAGAGTGGCCCCCTCTTGCCACAACTAGAGAAAGCCCTCGCACAGAAACAAAGATCCAACACAGCCATAAATAAATAAATAAATAAATAAAATTAAAAAAAAAAAAAAAGTCATGTACCACAGTGTTCATTGCAGCACTGTTTACAATAGCCAGGACATGGAAGCAACCTAAGTGTCCATCAACAGATGAATGGTTAAAGAAGATGTGGCACATATATACAATGGAATATTACTCAGCCATAAAAAGAAACGAAATTGAGTTATTTGTAGTGAGGTGGATGGACCTAGAGTCTGTCATACAGAGTGAAGTAAGTCGGAAAGAGAAAAACAAATACCATACGCTAACATATATATATGGAATCTAAAAAAAACATGGTCCTGGTGAACCTAGGGGCACGACAGGAATAAAGACAGAGATGTAGAGAATGGACTTGAGGACACAGGGAGGGGGAAGGGTAAGCCAGGACGTAGTAAGAGAATAACATTGACATATGTACACTACCAAATGTAAAATAGATAGCTAGTGGGAAGCAGCCACGTAGCGCAGGGAGATCAGCTCGGTGCTTTGCTACCACCTAGAGGGGTGGGATAAGGAGGGTGAGAGGGAGACGCAGGAGGGAGGGGATATGGGGATATACGTATGCATATAGCTGATTCACTTTGTTATACAGCAGAAACTAACACACCATTGTAAAGCAATTATACTCCAATAAAAATGTTAAAAAAAAGCTTAAACATATATTCCCAAAGCTATTCAGAGTTTGTTTTTTATATCCATCAACCTTAAAAGTTTGAAGTTGGTTATCCATATTATTTATCTCTGTTTTGTGCTTCATTTTTCTTTCTCTTGGGTAGTACTCATGGAACACTAGGCAGGCAGATCATTGGAACACAGTAGGAAGTGCAGAGATTCTAGGTGTGAATGTGGTACATAATAAAGGTGGCATAGCTGCATTCAATGAGGAAAGCATAAATTATACAGTAAATGGTGTTTAGACACATGGCTTACAATTTGGTACAAAATTAAGTTAGAACCATGTTTCATACCATATAAAAATTTATTCCAGATGACTAAGAAGTTGAACAAAAATATAAAGCATCTTGACAAAAACATAGTAGTTGAGTATTCATCTAATCTCAGATTGGAGAAGAAATTTCTAAACATAAAGAGCCAGAAAACCATGAGGGAAAATCTGTTAGGATTGAAATCTTAAGTGTGAAAATATAAAATCAAGTGATTGAAAATTAAAAGGGAAAAAAATTTTGCCAATGCTACAAAAAAAGCTAAAATGTCAACAAGTTTTATAAGTCTATGAGAAACAGATGCGCTTATTTTTATAGAAAAAAATTTTACATATATCGAGAAAAGCATATTTCAAAATTGCCCCCAAAACCCCCAAACAGATGTTGGACCTCCACTGTAATCAAACAAATGCAAACTGAAAGACCTGTAAATGCAACAAGAAAGTTAAGGTTAGTGCCTACTATTCATAAAGAATGTGTTTAAAAGTGCTGATGTGAAGTAATCATGGAATATACTTTATCTGAGTGGCATTTTAATAATACCCATGAAGCTTTTTTAAATGTTGAGAGTTTTGAGCCTGTAATTCAATGTTTATAGATAATTATGCCAAGAAATAAAAGGAATATTCATTATGTTTCTAAAAATAGATGTATTAGATTCAACCTTGATGTGTAACAAAGAGGGAGTGATTAAGTGATTACATCCTTACAGATTCTATGAGGCCATTAACAAGTCATATTTTTTTTATTTTTAAAAAAATTTTATTTATTTTTGGCTGCATTGGATCTTTGCTGCTGTGTGGGGACTCAGTAGTTGCGGCACGCTGGCCCTAGAGCATTTGGGCTTCAGTAGTTGTGGTGCGTGAGCTCAGTAGTTGTGGCCCGAGGGCTCTAGAGCTCAGGCTCAGTAGTTGTGCACGGGCTTAGTTGCTCCATGGCATGTAGGATCTTCCTGGACCAGGGATCAAACCCATGTCCCCTGCATTGGCAGGTGGATTCTTAACCACTGTGCCACCAGGGAAGCCCCAACAAGTCATATTTTTAACAAAGATCAAATGATATGGCCTACCAAACAATGTGTGATACTTTCATTATTTTGTATAAAATTATACATAGATGAAAGACTGGACAAAGATGGGTTTTTTTGTTTGTTTTTTTGTTAAGATTCATCTGTGTTGTTGCATGTAGCTAAAGTTCATTTATTTATATTTCTATGTACAATATTCTATTGTATGAATATATCACAATTTAGTTTTCTGTTCTACTGTTAGTGGGCATCTTGGTTGTTTCCTGGTTTTTTATTATTATGAATAATATTCATGAACATTCTTATATATAAGACTGGACAGAGATGTTTACAAAGATGTCAACAGTGGGTTGATTAGTGCTTTTAATTTTCATAAAACTTTTCTGTGGTAGAAACATTACCTTCCTGGAAATGCATTATTATTTCAATATATGAAAACTAATCAATATAATATACCATACAGTAAAATAAAGGACAAAAATCACATGATCATCTTAGTAGATACAGAACAGGCATTTGACAAATTCCAACACCCTCTCATGATAAAAATACTCAACAAACTAGTATAGAAGGGAACTTTCTGAACCTGATAAAGAACATCTGTGAAAAATCCACAGGTAATATATACGTCATGATGAAAGACTGGATGCTTCCCCCAACATCAGGAACAAGATAAGGATGTCCACTCTTGCCCTTCCTAACAGCATTATCATGGAAGTTCTAGCCAGGTCAGTTAGGCCAGAAAAAGAAATAAAAGGTATCCATATTGGAAAAGAACTGAAACTATTTGTAGAAAACATGGCCTTATATATAGAAAATCCTAGGAAATTCACAGAAAAATGATTAGAGCTTTTTAATAGTTCAGCAGAGTTACCAAAGATAAGATCAATATACAAAAATCAATTGTATTTCTAAATGCTAGCAATGAGGGACTGCCCTAGTAGTCCAGTGGTATAGAATCCGCCTTACAATGCAGTGGACACTGGTTCAATCCCTGGTCAGGGAACTAAGATCCCACATGCCGTGGGGCAACTAAGCCTGCGTGCCACAACTACAGAGCCCATTCACCCTGGAGCCTGCGCGCCACAACTAGAGAAGAGAAAACCTGCACACCACAACTAGAGAGAAGCCTGCGCACCACAACGAAAGATCCCATATGCTTCAATGAAGATCCCATGTGGCACAACTAGAGAGGTGACCGCGCACCACAACGAAAGATCCCACATGCCTCAATGAAGATCCCATGTGCCACAACTAAGACCCAACGCAGCCAAAAATAAATAAAATAAATAAATAGAAGATGGTGGAGTAGAAGGACGTCTGCTCACTCCCTCTTGTGAGAGCACCGGAATCACAAATAACTGCTGAACAGTCATCGACAGGAAGACAGTGGAACTCACCAAAAAAGATACCCCACATCCAAAGACAAAGGAGAAGCCGCAGTGAGATGGTAGGAGGGGCGCAATCACAATAAAATCAAATCCCATAACCACTTGGTGGTTGACTCACAAACTGGAGAACAATTATACCACAGAAGTCCACCCACTGGAGTGAAGGTTCTCAGCCCCAAGTCAGCCTTCCCAACCTGGGGGTCCGGCAAAGGGAGGAGGAATTCTCAGAGAAACAGACTTTGAAGGCTAGCGGGATTTGATTGCAGGACTTCAACAGGACTGGGGGAAACAGAGACTCCACTCTTGGAGGGCACACACAAAGTAGTGTGTGCATCAGGATCCGGGGGAAGGAGCAGTGACCCCATAGGAGACTTAACCAGACCTACCTGCTAGTGTTGTGGGGTCTCCTGCAGAGGCGGGGGGTGGCTGTGGCTCACTGCAGGGACAAGGACACTGGCAGCAGAAGTTCTGGGAAGTACTCTTTGGCATGAGCCCTCCTGGAGTCCGCCATTAGCCCCACCAAAGAGCCTTTAGCCTCCAGTGCTGGGTCATCTCAGGCCAAACAACCAACAGGGAGGGAACTCAGCCCCACCCATCAGCAGACAAGCAGATTAAAGTTTTACTGAGCTCTGCCCACCAGAGCAACACCCAGCTCTACCCACCACCAGCCCCTCCCATCAGGAAGCTTGCACAAGCCTCTTTTTTTTTTTTTAAACGTTCATAGCAGCTTTATTCATAATCACCAAAACTAGAAGCAACCAAGATGTCCTTCAATAGGTCAATTGATAAACAAACTGTGGTACATCCATGTAATGGAATATTATTCAGTGATAAAAAGGAATGAGCTATCAAATCAGGCAAAGAAATGAATAAACCGTAAACCCATGTTCTAAATGAAAGAAGCCTGTCTGCCAGGGTTATATACTGTTTGATTACATTTATATGACTTTCTGGAAAAGCCGAAACTCTACAGAAGATAAACAGATCAGTGTTTGCCAGGACTGGGGGGCAGAGCGATGGAGGAAGGTTGAATAGGTAAGGCAGAGGGGATTGTTTAGCTTGGTGAAAATATGCAGTATGATACTGTATTGGTAGATACATGACACAATGCATTTATCAAAACCAATAGAACTTTACAGCAGAAAGAGTGAACCTTAATGTATGAGAAATTTTTTAATAAAAACATCACTTAGGTAGTTGGAGCATCCCAGGATGTAATGACAAATAAATCTAACTATATGACAAAGGAATCTAACTGTATTACAAATGTATGAAACAATCTCACTGAGGTGGATAGGGGGAAAAGATGCTGACCTAAGTAACTCTGGAAATTAGTGGAATCTGTAAGGCAAATGCACAAAAGCAGTGTATTTCAGTTGATAAAGTTGTTTCCATGGAAGCATGTAACATAATACATGTGTACTGGAATTGAAGAATTAAGTAAATGGATGGCAGATGGTGGGAGCCCATTTTCCCACTGTTGGAGTTGGAGGTTACAGATGAGCAAGAGAAGGCTAGAATGATCCATGTGGAAATGGAATAAAGTTGAAGACATCACTAAGAACTTACACTGAGCTTAAGAGAGAGAGAAATATTTATAGATATGTGTATATACATGATTGCACAAGCCTCTTAGATAGTCTTATCCACCAGAGAGCAGACAGCAGAAGCAAGAAGAACTACAATCCTGCAGCCTGTGGAATGAAAACCACATTCACAGAAAGATAAACAAAATGAAAAGGCAGAGGACTATGAACCAGATGAAGGAACAAGATAAAACCCCAGAAAAACAATTAAATGAAGTGGAGATAGGCAACCTTCCAGAAAAAGAATTCAGAATAATGATAGTGAAGATGATCCAGGACCTCGGAAAAAAGAATGGAGGCAAGGATCGAGAAGATGCAAGTAATGTTTAACAAAGACCTAGAAGAATTAAAGAACAAATACCTAGAAGAATTAAAGAACAACCAAACAGAGATGAACAATAAAATAACTGAAATGAAAAATACACTAGAAGGAATCAATAGCAGAATAACTGAGGCAGAAGAATGGATAAGTGATCTGCAAGGCAGAATGGTGGAATTCACTGCCACGGACCAGAATAAGAAAAAAGAATCAAAAGAATTGAAGAGAGCCTAAGAGACCTCTGGGACAACATTTAATGCAGCAACATTCACATTATAGGGGTCCCAGAAGGAGAAGAGAGAAAGAAGGGACCTGAGAAAATATTTGAAGAGATTATAGTCAAAAACTTCCCTAACATGGGAAAGGAAATAGCCACCCATGTCTAGGAAGTGCAGAGAGTCCCAGGCAGGAGAAACTCAAGGAGAAACATGCCGAGACACATAGTAATCAAATTGACAAAAATTAAAGACAAAGAAAAATTGTTAAAGGCAACCAGGGAAAAACAACAATTAACATACAAGGGAACTCCCATAAGGTTAACAGCTGATTCCTCAGCAGAAACTCTACAAGCCAGAAGGGAGTGGCACAATATATTTAAAGTGATGAAGAGGAAGAACCTACAACCAAGATTACTGTACCTGACAAGGATCTCATTCAGATTTGACAGAGAAATCAAAAGCTTTACAGACAAGCAAAAGCTAAGAGGATTCAGCACAACAAAACCAGCTCTACAGCAAATGCTAAAGGAGCTTCTCTAAGTGGGAAACACAAGAGAAGAAAAGGACCTACCAAAACAAACCCAAAACAATTAAGAAAATGGTAATAGGAACATACATATCGATAATTACCTTAAATGTGAATGGATTAAATGCTCCAACCAAAAGACACAGGCTCGCTGAATGGATACAAAAACAAGACCCATATATATGCTGTCTAAAAGAGACCCACTTCAGACCTAGGGACACATACAGACTGAAAGTGAGGGGATGAAGAAAGATATTCCGTGCAAAGGGTAAACAAAAGAAAGCTGGAGTAGCAATACTCATATCAGATAAAATAGACTTTAAAATAAAGACTGTTACAAGAGACAAGGAAAGACACTACATAATGATCAAGGGATCAATCCAAGAAGAAGATATAACAATTATATACGCACCCAGCATAGGCACATCTCAATACATAAGGCAAAGGCTAACAGGTATAAAAGAGGAAATCGACAGTAACACAATAATAGTGGGGGACTTTTAACACCTCACTTACACCAGTGGACAGATCATTCAGACAGAAAATTAATCAGGAAACACAAGCTTTAAATGACACAATAGACCAGATAGATTTAATAGATATTTATAGGACATTCCATCTGAAAACAGCAGATTACACTTTCTTCTCAAGTGCACACGGGACATTCTCCAGGATCACATCTTGGGTCACAAATCAAGCCTCGGTAAATTTAAGAAAATTGAAATCATATCAAGCATCTTTTCCAACCACAACGCTACAATGAGAGTAGAAATAAATTACAGTTAAAAAAACGTGAAAAACACAAAACACATGGAGGCTAAACAATACTAAATAACCAAGAGATCCCTGAATAAATCAAAGAGGAAATCAAAAAATACCTAGAGACAAATGACAATGAAAACATGACGATCCAAAACCTATTGGATGTTTATAGCAATATAATCCTACCTCAAGAAACAAGAAAAATCTCAAATAAACAATCTAACCTTACACCTGAAGGAACTAGAGAAAGACGAACAAACAAAATCCAAAGTTATTAGAAGGAAAGAAATCGTAAAGATCAGAGCAGAAGTAAATGAAATAGAAACAAAGAAAACAATAACAAAGATCAATAAAACTAAAAGCTGGTTCTTTGAGAAGATAAACAGGACTGATAAACCTTTAGCCAGACTCATCAAGAAGAAGAGGGAGAGGACTCAAATCAATAAAATTAGAAATGAAAAAAGAGAAGGTACAGCAGACACTGCAGGAATACAAAGCATCCTAAGAGACTGCTACAAGCAACTCTGTGCCAGTCAAATGGACAACCTGGAAGAAATGGACAAATTCTTAGAAAGGCATAACCTTCCAAGACTGAACAAGAAAGAAATAGAAAATATGAACAGACCAGTCACAAGTAATGAAATTGAAACTGGGATTTAAAATCTTCCAACAAACAAAAGTCCAAGACCAGTTGGCTTCACAGGTGAATTCTATGAAACATTTAGAGGAGAGCTAACACCCATCCTTCTCAAACTCTTCCCAAAAATTGCAGAGGAAGGAACACTCCCAAACTCATTCTATGAGGCCATCACCCTGATACCAAAACCAGAGAAAGATGTCACAAAAAGAGAAAACTACAGGGCAATATCACTGATGAATATAGATGCAAAAGTCCTCAACAAAATACTCGCAAACAGAATCCAACAACACATTAAAAGGATCATACACCATGATCAAGTGGGATTTATCCCAGGGTGCAAGGATTCTTCAATGTACGCAAAGCAATCAATGTGATACACCATATTAACAAATTGAAGAACAGAAACTATATGATCATCTCAATAGATGCAGAAAAAGCTTTTGACAAAATTTAACACCCATTTATGATAAAAACTCTCCAGAAAGTGGGCATAGAGGGAACCTACCTAAACATAATAAAGGCCGTATCCGACAAACCCACAGCAAACATCATTCTCAATGGTGAAAAACTGAAAGCATTTCCTCTAAGATCAGGAGCAAGACCAGGATGTCCACTCTCACCACTATTATTCAACATAGTTTTGGAAGTCCTAGCCACGGCAATCAGAGAAGAAAAAGAAATAAAAGGAATACAAATTGGAAAAGAAGAAGTAAAACTGTCACTGTTGGCAGATGACATGATGTGATACTATACATAGAGAATCCTGAAGGTGCCACCAGAACACTACTAGAGCTAATCAATGAATTTGGTAAAGTTGCAGGATACAAAATTAATGCACAGAAATCTCTTGCATTCCTATACTCTAACAACGAAAGATCAAAAGAGAAATTAAGGAAACAATACCATTCACCACTGCAACAAAAAGAATAAAATACCTAGTAATAAACTTACCTAAGGAGGTAAAAGACCTGTACCCAGAAAACTAGAAGACCCTGATGAAAGATATCAAAAATGATGCAAACACATGGAGAGATATACCATGTTCTTGGGTTGGAAGAATCAATATTGTGAAAATGACTATACTACCCTAAGCAATCTACGGATTCAGTGCAATCCTTATCAAATTACCAATGGCATTTTTTACAGAACTAGAACAAAAAATCTTAAAATTTGTATGGAGACACAAGAGACCCCGAATAGGCAAAGCAATCTTGAGGGAAAAAAACGGAGCTGGAGGTATCAGACTCCCTGACTTCAGACTATACTACAAAGCTACAGTCGTCAAGACAATATGGTACTGGGACAAAAACAAATATAGATCAATGGAGCAGGATAGAAAGCCCAGAGATAAACCCATGCACCTATGGTCAACTAATCTGTGACAAAGGAGGCAAGGATATACAATGGAGAAAAGACAGTCTCTTCAGTAAGTGGTGCTGGGAAAACTGGACAGCTGCATATAAAAGAATGAAATCAGAACACTCCCTAACACCATACAGAAAAATAAACTCAAAATGGATTAAAGACCTAAATGTAATACCGGACAGTATAAAACTCTTAGAGGGAAACATAGGCAGAACACTCTATGACATAAATCACAGCAAGGTCCTTTTTGACCCACCTCCTAGAGAAATGGAAATAAAAAACAAAAATAGACAAATGGGACCTAATGAAATGTAAAAGCTTTTGCACAGCAAAGGAAACTGTAAATAAGACGAAAAGGCAACCCTCAAAATGGGAGAAAATATTTGCAAATAAATCACTGGACAAAGAATTAATCTCCAAAATACATAAACTGCTCATGCAGCTCAATATTTTTTTTGTGTGTGTGTGACTATTTTCCTTTTTTCTTTTTTAATTTGTTTATTTATTTATTTATTTATGGCTGTGTTGGGTCTTCGTTTCTGTGCGAGGGCTTTCCCCAGTTGTGGCAAGCGGGGACCACTCTTCATCGCGGTGTGCGGGCCTCTCTCTCACTATCGCGGCCTCTCTTGTTGCGGAGCACAGGCTCCAGATGCGCAGGCTCAGTAATTGTAGCTCATGGGCCCAGTTGCTCCGTGGCATGTGGGATCTTCCCAGACCAGGGCTCGAACCCGTGTCCCCTGCATTGGCAGGCAGAGTCTCAACCACTCCGCCACCAGGGAAGCCCCGCAGCTCAATATTAAAAAAACAAACAGCCCAATCAGAAAATGGGTAGAAGACCTAAATAGGCATTTCTCCATGCAAGACATACAAATGGCCAAGAGGCACATGAAAAGCTGCTCAACATCACTAATCATTAGAGAAAATGCAAATCAAAACTACAATGAGGTATCACCTCATAGCAGTTAGAATGGGCATCATCAGAAAATCTACAAACAGCAAATGCTGGAGAGGGTGTGGAGAAAAGGGAACCCTCTTGCACTGTTGATGGGAATGTAAATTGATACAGCCACTATGGAGAACAGTATGGAGGTTCCTTAAAAAACTAAAAATAGAATTACCATATGACCCAGCAATCCCACTACTGGGCATATACCCTGAGAAAACCATAAGTCAAAAAGACATGCGCCCCAGTGTTCGCTGCAGCACTGTTTACAATAGCCAGATCGTGGAAGCAACCTAAATGCCCATCAACAGACGAATGGCTAAAGAAGATGTGGTACATATATACGATGGAATATTACTCAGCCATAAAAGCAACGAAATTGGGTCGTTTGTAGAGACGTGGATGGACCTAGAGACTTTCATACAGAGTGAAGTAAGTCAGAAAGAGAAAAACAAATATCTTATACGAACTCATATATGTGGAATCTAGAAAAATGGTAGAAATGAACCAGTTTACAAGGTAGAAATAGAGACACAGATGTAGAGAACAAACGTATGGACACCAAGGGGGGAAAGCGGGCGACGGGGGTCGTGGTGGTGATGGGATGAGTTGGGAGATTGGGATTGACATATATACACCAATATGTATAAGATAGATAACTAATAAGAACTGGCTGTATGAAAAAAATAAAATAAAAATAGTTGATGGAGTCAGAAAAAAAAATAATAAACCTTTTTTTAAAAATGCTAGCAATGAACAATCTAAAAATAAAGTAAAAAAGCAATTCCAATTATAATAGCCTCAAAAAGAATAATACATTGTACATAGGAATCGATAGAACAAAAGAAGTGTAAGACTTCTCTAGGATGAACCACTCTTATGTTTCTCCTTTACTCTTACACTCATAATATTGCTGACACGAGATGTGTGGGATTTTCTCATCAAGCAATTCTCAGACAACACCTAGATGTCCTAAAATTCAATTCAGTTGTGACCCTAACCATAGTTAACACAGACCTTACAGGTTAAGGGCTTAGTCTGTTATGACCCCCGGCCCCACTCACCCCCACCTCAGACATCAGTTGCAAGTCCAGGTTGTTACCTGTGCTTCTGACCAACTGGCTCTAAGTCACAGGTTCCCTTGCCCCCTCCTTGAGTTAAATTAATTTGCTAGAGTGGCTCACAGATCTTGGGAAAACAGTTTACTTACTAGATTACTGGTTTATTACAAAGGATATTAAAGGGTATGAATGAAAAGCCAGATGAAGAGATACAGGGGGCGAGGTCTGGAAGGGTCTCAAGCCCAAGAGCTTCTTTCCCTGTGGAGTTGCAGTGTGCCACCCTCCCAGCATATGGGTGTGTTCACCAACCCAGAAACTCTCTGAATCTTGTGCTTTTGGCATTTTTATGGAGGCTTCATCACATAGTCATAATTGATCATTAACTTAGTCTCCAGCCTCACACCTCTTCCCAGAGGATGGAGGATGGGGCTGAAAATTCCAAGCTTTTAATCATGGTTTCATCTTTCTGGTGACCATCCCCCATCCTGAGGCTGTCGAGGAGACCGCCAGGAAATGCCTTATTAGAACAAAAGACACTCCTATCACCCAGGAAATTCCAAGGGATTTAGGAGCTCTGTCAGGTACCAGGGTCAACGAGCAAACATTAGAGACAAAGGTACTCCAAGTGCTCTTACCACTTGAGAAATTACAAGGGTTTTAGGAGCTCTGTGCCAGGAATTGGGCGCATATATATGTTTTATTTCACACTTGTGCACTAAAAACTACAACACATTGTTAGAAGAATTTAAAGCTCTAAATAAATGGAAAGACACACAGGTTATTTAAAGACTTAATATTAGGATGGGAAATTGACGTACAGATTCAATGCAATCCCTATCAAAAGTCCAGCTGCCTTTTTATAGAAATTGACAAACTGCTCCTAAAATCCAAATGACAAAGCAAAGTTTCCAGAATAGATGAAACGATCTTGAAAAAGACCGAACTTGGTGTACTCACACTTCCCAATTTCAAAATTTACTTCAAAGCTACAGTAATCAAGTCTGTGTGGTACTGGCATAAAGATAGATATATACACCAATGTGAGAGAATTGAGAGTCCAGAAATAATCCCATATATCTATGGTCAGTTGATTTCCAACAAGGGTGCCAAGACCATGCAGTAGGCAAGAATTCTTTTCAGCAAATGTTGCTGGAACAACTCGATAGCCAGGGGCCAAGGAATGAATTTGGACCCCTACCTCATATCATGTCCAAAAAATAACTCAAAATGGATTAAAAACCCAAATGTAAGAGCTAAAACTATAAAATGCTTAGAAGAAAACACAGGTGTAAATCTTCATAACCTTGAATGATGCAATGTTTTCTTAGATACTACACCAAACACAAGCAACCAAAGAAAAGCTAGATAAATTGGACTTCATCAAAATTAAAAACATTGTGCTTCAGAGGGCACCATCAAGAAAGTGAAAAGACAACACACAAAATGAGAGAGAACATTTGCAAATCACATATCTGATTAGGGACTTACATCTCAAGTATATAAAGAACTCATAACTCAGTAACAAAAAGGCAATTCTGTTTAAAAATAAGCAAAGGATTTGAATACATATTTCTTTAAAGACAATATACAAATTGCCAATGAAAGCACATGAAAAGATACTCAATGTCCTTAGACATTAGGGAAGTGCAAATCAAAAGCACAGTGAGATACCTCTTCACACCCGCTAGGCTATTATCCAAAGAATGGACAATAACAAATGCTGGTGAGGATATGGAGAAATTGAAACCCTCATACACTGCTCCTGGAATGTAAGTGGAGCCACTATGGGAACAGTTTGGCAGTTTCTCAAAAAGTGAAACATTGAGTTAGCATGTGGCCCAGCGGTTCCACTCCTAGCTGTATACCCAAGACATGTGAAACATATGTTCTCATTAAAACATGTACACAAATGAATGTTCATAGCAACATTATTCATAACAGCCAAAAAGTGGAAACAACCCAAATGTCCATCAGCTGGTGAATGGTTAGGCAGGTATGTGCATACAATGAAGCAGAATATTACTCAGCCATAAAAAGGAGCACATTACATAAAAGTGAAATACTAATGCATGCTCTAAGAGGGGTGGAACTCGAAAACATTATAAAGTTAGGCACAAACAGCCACATACTGTATGATCCCATTTACATGAAATGCCTAGAATACGTGAATCCACAGAAACAGAAAGTAAATTAGTTGTTGCCAGGGGTTGGGAGTCGGGAAAATAGGGAATGACATCAATGGGTATAAGATTTCTTTTTGGGGTGATGAAAATGTTCTGGAATTAGATATTTATGAGGGTTGTTAAGTCTTGTGAATATATTAAAAACACTGAATTGTATACTATGAAAGTAAATTTTATGGTACATGAATTATACATTAATTTTTTTAAGTGGGGAAAATGGAAAACAAATAGAAATAAAACATTCATCCTGAGTCTTAAAAATAAAACATTATATTTAGTATCTATTATTTTTTAGTACCAGAAAAAAATACTGAATTTGAAATGTTTTAATATGAACCCAAAAGCCATTTGCAGCAATTCTTTTTTTAAAATTTTTGGACACGCCACGCAGCTTGTGGGATCTTAGTTCCCCAACCAAGGATTGAACCCAGGCCCTCGGCTGAAAGCGCGGAGTCCTAACCACTAGACTGCCAGGAAATTCCCAGCAGCAATTTTTTTTTTTCATAAGAAAGTCATAATAGTGCCATGAGATTGCTTAATTTGTTTCCTTTGGTTCTTTAAGGTTTGGATGGCATGTTTGCTTCTTTACAGAAGGGAAAGGTGTCCATCTATCCTCTTTTCTTCATCTGACCCAGGTTCACACTCAGGCACAATGAGATACTTGTCTGTGCCTCTGTCCAGGGCTTAGAGAATAGATTTTCTCATTCTTTCTATTTCTATGTCTTTTTTTCTTTTTCTTCCCTCCCTCCCTCCCTCCCCCCTCCCCCTTCCCCCTTCCCTCCTTCCTTCCTTCCTTCTTTCCTTTTTCTTTCTAAACCCCCTCCTCCCCCTTCCTCAACTTTCTTATACAGATGTGACTTGTGTATTCTTTGTTTTCTTCTCTTTGAGCCTTGTTTATCATGGCTGAACATTTATGGATCCAGAGATATATGCTTCTATATTGAAAGAGTCTCTCAGTCTATTGGTAGATTGCTAAAGGATGAGCAGCTAAAAGCTTGTTGAGTTTTATGCATTTTGAGTTTGAAACCCCTGAGACATCAAACTGGAAGTGTTCGGAGGCATAGTAGTATATGAGAAAGAATTACAGACAGTGGCAGAGAACTCAGGAGAGAGATCTGTGCTTGAGATTAGATTTGGAAGTCATTAGAGAATTGTTCTTACTGTAATCTTTCAATATTGAACTCAATACATTTCTTAAAGCAGTTGCCACAGGATTTTTCGTCCACTGAAGTACTGAATCCTTTGGCAACGGGGATATGATGAGTGTTTTGAGGTTTACCCTTGAAAACTTTATCCTGAAGAGGAAGCTTGGTATGATGGGAGACAGGAATTTCTGTTAAGGAAACCTTGATATATCTATGCATATTTATGAATATTTGTTCTCAACAACTAGGTCTGTGGGATTGCTTAAATGAAAAAGAAAATAAGTGTTTTCAGTTGGAGTCATGTGGACAGAAGTCAGATTTCAGTTGATTGAGGAAGACGTTGGAAGGAGAATCTGTATAAATTATTCCTATGCTTAGCGGTTGAGAAGAGATGAAAGAAGATTGTAGGAATTATCTGTTGTTAAAGGTTAATGAACTTCTTGTTTTTTAAAATTGAGGGAGTTAAATATGTTTGTATACTAAGATGGTAGGGTCAGTAGAGAAGGAAAAGTAAAAAATGGAAGAATGAAAGGAAATTGTTACAGTCAAAGTTCGTATGAGAGACATAAGGAATAGGATGTAAAGAGAAGAGCTGGGGAGTTAGTTAGCCTTGGATGTGGAAGGGTCATCAGTTTCACTGAGGTAGAAGGGAAAGAAATGAAGGGGGTAGATTCAGATATATTTTGGGCGGGTGAGCATTAAGAGCCGTGTCATCGGGAGGTAGCTGTGTCTTCATGTCTGAGGAATCAGAGTCAGGACACTGAGCTAATAGAAAGCAGGGTGTCTGAGAGGTGGCTTGAGGTTTGGAATAGCAGTTGAGGAGGCACAAGAGGAGGGGCTCTCTTCCGGGCTTCCTGCAACCACCCACACATTTAGAAACTCACTAGAAGAACTCACAGGACTGTTAACTGTACTCATGGCTGAGGTTAATTATAGCAAAAGGACACACAGCAGGATCAGCAAGGGAAAAAGACTCATCCGGTAGTCTGGAGGAGTCCAGGCACAGGCTTTCAGAGTTATCCCTCCCAGAGGTGAAAATGACGGGCTGCACAGAACATGCTCCTTCCTCCAGCAATGAGTGTGGAACATGTGCATAGTGTTTCTGTCCAGAGAAGCTTCCTTAAGACTCAGAGTCCAGGGTGAGGGTAAAAGGGCGGTCGTTATGCAAGCACTGTGCTGCACAACCAGCCACAATTACCAGAATTCCATACTCCCAAAAAGATAACAGGTATTCCCCTAAATCACATTGTCTGCAAAAACAATTCAGGCAAGTTGGTATAGCAGGAGTTCAATACCCCATCCCCAACACTCAAACACACAAAACAGCCTTATCATTGATATAATCAGGATCCAAAACTAAATTCCCAAAGGCCAGCTAAGGGCTAGCCCTGTAACTAGGCTCTTCTTAAGAGTATCAGGCCTGGTTTATTAATACTTTTCTGCACAGTCAGTAAAGGCCAAGCCTGATAATTACCCGTTTCTAGTAGTGCCAGTATGCATGACTTCGTGATTTTGTAATTTTCTCTATTGGGGCACCTCAAAGTAGCGGGGTAGAGAAATTTAGTTGTTAGATTTATCCATATTTCAGGTCTTAAAGGTACTGAAAGTACTAAAGGATGGGGTGAGGAAGCAGCAACACAGTAGACAGGATAATGATGAGACAGCTAAATTTAGAGTAGAATTTGGGGGTGTGCTCTAGCCTATAGAGGAAAAGAGAAAGCAAGGCAAGGTGACTCTTAGATTATGAGAAACTCAGCAGACCCAAGCAAGGGGTTTGTCTGATGGTGCAGGGGTCCAAGGTTGGGACATGGGCTTCTCTAACTTATCTAGGCTAGTGAAAATCAGACTTATTGTCAATTCAATTCTATATATATATAATTTTTTTTTTTGGTATCTTTATCTCACAAAGAAACCTCGTCTTGTTTAATCTCCTATTATGTTTTAGTTGAAAACAAGCTTCATATATATGTGTGTGCTATGAATTCTTTGTTCTTAAAAATAATGTTTTCCAGGGGTTATAAAATCCTTTTCTAATATACTAAGTTTTCTTCTGTTCTTTGCTTGCTCTTTCATCAGAGGATACTTCTGACAAGATGGATGGTAAGAACTTCCTTTTCTAATTCACCTAAAAAATTTTATGGCTCTTGGATTCTACATGATACCTTTGTTCGTTCTCTTAAGTTCTGAAAATAGGCTGCTTATTTGGCAGCACTCTTAATGTGAAAATGGCTACGTAATTCTCTGATTTAATTTTGGGTTAATCATATCCATTTTGGGTTTCTCAGTTTACTCAAATACTAGGTTACTGTTTGTTATAAGTTAAATCAATTTTCTTAATTTTTTTACCTGAGCTCTTAGAATATTCTTGATTTCTTAAGTCTTTCTCTGAAATATTAGATTCAGAAGAAGGGAAAGGAATCTCATAAGTCACTTGATTCAGTTCTTTAGTTTAATAACTCTGATACAGAGAGAGACAAATGACATATTTTACAGATTCATATGGTTATTTATGAAAATGAAATGCAAGTCACAGATGCTGTCTTTCAGAGAGTGAGTTTTAAATTGACATTTAATCAAAATTGAACTTACTTTGAGCTATGCCTTTTTAATTTCAGTATTTAGTTTATCTTTAGTTGCTTGATCCAGTATGGTAATTTTTATCTGTATGGTATTTTTGTCTAACACTAGACTGTGTATTATCCATACTTGCCCTTCACTTCATCAGATACCATAATGTTATCTAAGAACTTGAGCTTTTTTATAAGAACTTGTAAGAAGATCCTGAATCTGTAAGTCACAGTATGAGATCTAGAGAAAATGGAAAACTGTACGTTTTTCTGTCAGTTATTACATAAACTCTGAAATTGGTATATCTTCCATTCTGATGAAATGGAAGATTTATTTAATCTTGGGTTGGGTACATGAGTGTTACTTATAATTAGTCTCTGTGCTTCTGTGTGTGTTTAATGTATTTCATAAATTTAAGAAATTATTAAATGAAAGAAAACCTAACCAAGAGATAGTTTCTATATTTCAGACCATTCAATATCACTTCTAACACTGAGATTCTAGATCCTTTAAAAACAAATTATTCTCACATTCCAGATCAAAATGTTTTCTCTTTTGGGTCAGAAACATCAGCCTATTTGAGGAATCACCTGTGTTGTGTGATGTGTTACTCTCACTGATGTTTAATCCTGTGTTTTAAAAAAAAAAATCTATATACACACACATGGAGAAGCATCTGTTATTGCCCTATAGTAGTAGTGAGTTTGTTTTTTTTTGGCCGTGCCGTGCGGCTTGTGGGATCTTAGTTCCCCAACCAGGGATTGAACCCGGGCCCTCAGCAGTGAGAGCATGGAGTCCTAACCACTGGAGTGCCAGGGAATTCCATTTACTTGATCATTTTTGCTAGTTTTCATTGACATCTTAGGGAGTACAAGAATTTTTGAATAAATAGCTAATGGATTGATAGGTCTTTGTAATGCTTTGGTGAAAATACTGGGTTAATGAGACCTAGGTCATGGATTTGATTCCCATGTTTGTCAATTAGTTTTCTAGTTCTTTTATGGACTACCTTTTGAAAATGCACAGAAAGAATTCTTACATTGGAAAGATCTATAAAAATCTTCGTTTTGGAGAGAGCAATGAAAGTTGCATCTTTCTTGAGTAATTAATTTCTCTAATTTTCTTCACCATTTAAAATTTTAAGTATGAAGTATAACAGACAAACGTGTTTGTTATAGAATTTTGCTATTTTTAATTGTCTAGTTTTAACCTTTTTTGTGCTATGAGTCATTAGGTTACCTCAAATTTTCTTTTATCTCAAATTGAATCTTTTAAAAGCTAATTTAAGGCTATCGAACTAGAAATTTTTTCTTTTGCCCTTTTGTTTTCGTTGGGTGGGAGGCGCGAGGAAGGTTTTAACATCAGCATTGGCAGACTTTGTTGAAATGTTATTGTTTTATTTCTCTTATTTAGGAACAGCATCTGAAGATGGTAAGAATTATACATTTTGTTAGTAACACAAATACCTCTACATTAATATTTTCATTGGTAGGAATTAAATATTAAAAACTAAAATAGGCTAATTTCTTTGCAAATCTATATAATTTGCGAGCTGTGGTAGCTTTTACATGTCATGTTTGGTTGTGTTAGTTATACATGTGGATTTTTTTTTAATCCTTCATCCTGGAGTTTTGCTTTGTATCTTGGATCATCTCATGCTAGAAAAACATAAATGCTTAACATGTTTAATAATATCTAGTATAAAGTTACATAGTTTCATTTTTTTCTTGTAGTGACATTAATGCTTTTATTTTGTGTTTTTGTTTTTTAATTTATGCCAATTCATTTATACTTTGGGAGTGCACGTGCCATTGCTTTATCGTCTTTAAATATCCTCAGCATTTAAATGCATTTATTTTGTCAGCTTTTAAATGTATCTTTGATTTTGAATCAGTGACTGGAGAATTGCATATGATTTGAATTTGGGATTACAGAAACCTTGCTAGATATAATACTTTATTTTACTGAGCCAGTTTACCTTTTAAAAAATTATTTATTGCTTTTGAATTTGTAGAAAGGAAAAAATTCAGTTTTTATATTTATCCTGCCTGAAGGCTGTCTTATTAAGCCTCTGATATGAAACACATTTTTTTTTTCCTAAATTTTACATGGATGACATTTTCTTGTGATACACAGCTAAGTAGATTTAACATTTTGGAGGTCTCATACTTACTCTGATATATTTGAAATATTTTCATATTTTAAGTTTTAGATTAGAGTACTAGTTTCTGGCACTGTGGCATTGTAATTTAGAATGGTAGTGTCAAAATACTTAATTTATCCTAATTTTGTTGTACTGGATAAATTCTGCATTTCAAAAATAATAATTTTTTTCTATTTTACTTCTTAGTCAGGAGAACATTGTGTCCTATTCTAAACAGACTCTGTAAAAGGGTGAAAGTCCTGAATTATGGGCTTTTTAGGGGCCTCAAAGAAGTTGGTAGAATGCTAGGATCTACCAACTGTACTTCTCCTTTTGCTTCATTTTATTCCTAGTTCCTAATTATTCTCATATCTTCCCTCACTCATTTCTTAATTTTGTAATTTTTCCTGACTCTTTAGTGTATGTTTTCCTAGTTAATATTGCCATATCAGGCTAGCCCCTATATTGTTGGGGTTTTTTTAAAATTTATTTTGTTTATTTATTTTTGGCTGCTTTGGGTCTTTGTTGCTGCGTGCGGGCTTTCTCTAGTTGCGGTGAGCGGGGGCTCCTCTTCGTTGTGGTGTGCAGGCTTCTCATTGCGGTGGCTTCTCTTGTTGTGGATCACGGGACACGCAGGCTTCAGTAGTTGTGGCACGTGGGCTCAGCAGTTGTGGCACACAGGCTTAGTTTATCTGCAGCATGTGGGATCTTCCCGGACCAGGGCTCGAACCCGTGTCCCCTGCATTGGCAGGCGGATTCTTAACCACTGCACCACCAGGGAAGTCCCCAGCCTCTGTATTGTGATTGCCCTAAAAGTTGTGCCTTTTAACTAAAAAGTATTTTGAGTCCTTCTTTATGATCATGTTTGGTATTGGTTCTGATTTGATAGTGATTGAGACTGTTGCTTGAGAATACCAAAGTACCTGCTAGTAATATATTTTTGTTTTTTCTAATGACAGTTTACTTAAGCACTTTGGTAAGCATTATCTCCTTTGGTTCAAGAGCTCTAGAAACATCTTGTGGCTTGGTTTTGTGGAGGGGGATGAGGCAGTAGTAAGAGAAGAAAGGAACGCAACTTGGAGGTAGAGAAGGAAATGTGTGTAGAAAAGTGCCATCTCTTTGAGGATTGGTATTTCCTCAAATAATTTTATAAATGAAATTGGTTAGTTGGAGGAAGAGAAGAGTAAACGTGTCCATGTACATCTGTAGTAATCTCATGTTTAGCACAGGATATAAAAAGATGAGATATTTTACCTAGTATTGTATCTTCTTGCAGATCTCTTTAGAAGTATATTTTCAGTCAGAGAGATTGTTTGGGTTGTTGTTTCCAAGATTAGCTTGTATTTTAAACTACAGGGTGGATTTGAGAATAAATTAAATTTCATGGAAACTGAAATTTTAAAATTGGAACTACCAATTAAGAATAAGTGCATGCCTGTGGTAATTATCTTAATTATAACTCTACTTTACTGGACTAATAATATCAAACTGAGAATGGAGATCTTTTAGTTTGACTTTATTCTTACCCATAAAGGAAAGTTAGCTTATGGTGCAACACGTAAAAAGCAGTATGTATTTTTTAAATTTTAAGAGAACTATAATCTTATAATCTGTAAGTGAAGGTTACATTATTACAGAATTTAACAATACTTGAAAAGCACACCCAATTAGAAAATTATAGTGAGATTTTTTTCCTCATTACTAAATATTATTATAGAAAAAAGTCTTCAATTATGTAAATAATTTTATTCCTTAGGCCGGGTGAGAGCAAAGCTTTCAGCACCACTTGCTGGTATGGGAAACTCCAAGACAGATTCCAGAGGAAGAAGTCGAACAAAAATGGTGTCTCAGTCACAGCGTACGTATTGCCTATTTGTTCTCCCATATTTCTAATATGTTAGGATAAGCGTATTCCTTGTATGTTACTGTATGAAGAGATTGACCAGTGGAAAAAGACAAAACTAATTTCAAAAAAGACAAGCCACATACTGAGTTCTTGTTCTGTACTTTAGGTTCATCATCACCTGACAAAAATGAAGGTATTTTTTTTTCAATGTTTTGGGTCAGTTGTTGTGCATGTTTTGGAATTTTTGGAGTGGGTGTTGTCTTGTCTTTGGTGTGTTATTAGGGCTGCATCATTGATATCTGCACTTAGAAAGAATAACTTCATCTGCTATACAGACTTTTGCATGGAGATATTTTAAATAGCACAAATCTTTTAACATTAAGGTTTTCACAGTCTACTCAGAAACTTGTAAATGTGGAAAATTGTGCTTTTTAGAGGCAAAATAATTGCCATATGTTAGCATCAGATCTGGTTGCATCTAGCTAATGTTGTTCAAGGGCAGATATGTGGTATCTTTGTACTCTCCCTAAAATCTGTTAGAATGCAGTTAGCATTTTTGGCAGGTATATACTGATTCATAAAGAGGAAACAAATTGAAATGACCAGTTTTGTTATATTCCTTTTTAAATTTAAGATTTATATTTTTGCAATTTCATTGGAAGCTGAGTTTCTCATAAACACAATTATTAAAAAGCACAATTTTGAATTCTAGGTAAAATGAATGATCCATTCCTATATATTCCAGAATAGTAATATATACACTTAAGGCATAATTAATTTAAAAGAGTTCACAGTCCTTCTTTATCAAACAGGAATTTTTTCTAGGGAGGTAATTCTGGGGTTCTTCTATATACTTGGCCATTTTGGAAAGAAATAGATGTAGCTATCTTCCACTATTGTTTAGGTGACTCTTCCAGGATATAGATGCCCAATTTGTCTGTTTTTTTAACTTGATTCTTGAATCGTGGAATCAGGGAAAGGAGCTGGGCTTAGAGGGGGTCAGGGCAGTGATTAGACAAGTCCGGCCTAGCAGATTCTCCTCTTTCCAAAGTCAAAAAATCTAGACAGAGTAATGATGGGAGCACTCAACAAGAGTCCTAAAAATAAGCAGAAATGCTTAGTAAAATTGGTTTGCAAATTGAGGGTTATTTACAAATAGGAAAAAATGGCAAATGCCCTCTGGGTGAGAGCTCTTCTCCCAACCAAATTAGGAATAGATCATACCACATTCTTCCCTGATCTTGTGTATTTTTAGGGTAACTGTTAAAGTAACTTAATCTTTAGCAGTATAGCATAGTAGTTTAGAGCCTTGCTATTCCAAATGGGGTGCCCAGACCAGCATCAGCATCACCTGGGAAATGTACACTCTCATGCCACCACAGATCTACTGAATTCAGTCTTTAACAAGATCATCAAGTGATTTGTGTTACAATCAAGTCTGAGAAGTATTGATTTAGATCCTGGATTTGATCCATGGCTTTTCCAGGTTATTTAAAGTTGCCGTATGTCTATATACTTCTACTGTAACCAGTAAAATGAAGAGGATAATCTCACAGGATTGTTGTGAGAATTAAATTAGTATTTTGCCTGAGCACAAAGTATGTGCTGTATATTTTAGCTGGTGAAATTGATGTCCTTGTTTTTTTTAACCTAATGTCAACTGAATTTTATACTCCTATTGTGCACTTCTTTGTTGTTATTTCTTATGGCCTTCAGGAAACAAAAATAATGGTGAAGTTAGGAAATTTAAAGCAGAAAGAAAAATAAAGGTAGCAACCAGAAACTGTCTGTATCCAGCATCTTAAGGATAAAACAATTTTATATGAGATATTTTACTGAGTTCTCTTCTAAAGTAATACTAAGACTGAACTCATGGCAGAGATTCAAAGTGCTTTGTGTATGGTTTTTTAATATATTACTTAAGGAACTCCCTTTTAAGTGTATTATAACTACTGATCACTTCAAGAGAATATAGAATAATTTTTTTACATTTGGTTTTTCACTTTGAAACCCAATCCACAATACTTGAAATCCTCTCCTAGAGTGTGAGAACATAATGATAGATTTTTAGACCTAGTAGGATTTTAAGATCAGAAGACGTTCCCACTATAAAATCACTTAGATTTTAAATCATATTGGTGAGGTTTTTGTTTATTTGCCTGCTTATTTATTTGAATGACTGTTTTTTTCATTTCAAATTCTTTTGAAAAAAGATATTGTGGCCTTGTATAATTTGATGCAAGTTTCTTTACACATATTTGCACAGAAATATTGCTGTGCTCTCCATCTTCACTTTGTTGTGAAGTAATTCATTAGGGTTTGCATGGTCTTTTCCATATTTTTATATCACCATTTAGGAAAAAAAAATCTCTTGGGTCAAAGCAGGTATGTTCTGATGGCTAACCAAAAATAAATAAAAACAGACCCAGTGGAGAGACTTCCAGACTTAAATGTTTACGTAAAGATTGTGTCTTTTGTTGTTGGTAGTGACTGATTATGTACAAATGATTGTACAGCCTGTCAGAAATTTTGTCTCTCCACCCCACCCCTCTACTGTTTGGTTTTTTTTCCCTGTGTGCCTTAAGAAAAATAAAACCTGTAGCTTTTTCATGTAATTTTTCTTCAGCTAGAAGATGTTGTAGTTCTTCCTTACCTGTAGTTTTAAATTAAATGTTTAAATTGTAAAAATTTAAACATTTAATTATTTAGATTTTAGACTATCAATAGAAGAAAAGCTGAAGAATTTACATTTACTTTTGCACCTTCATTTCATCTGCTTTGTACATGAGTGTCTGATTTCAGTTTATCAGCTAAAAACTACTAAATGTTCTGCTTTTGTTACAGACATCAGTGGTTTGGGGACTTTTTTTAAAGTTTGCTTTTTTTGCTTTAGAATTTTTTATTTTCTAAGAACTGACTAAAGCTTTCTTATTTCCATCTGCCATTCATTTTAAATCTGCTTCTTCCCTCTTCATGGATTATAACCCTTACCCTAATTCTGCCTTTACACTTGTTCAGGATCACAATCTGCTAATACCATTGGTGGTAAGAATATATAGACTTTATGTGTGCATCTATTGTTTGATCACCTATTTTCATTATCAAGAATGGGTTCTATTCAGCAGAAATTCTTAACATTTAATATTATATCATTCTGTAGCCATTATTGGGGTAAAAATCACCAATTATGATTTTTCTTTGACCTGTCCTTATTTATTACCAAAAGCCTGGGTTTTTAAAATTATCCATGTTGATGCCACAGGTGTAAACATTCAAAAACAAGGAGCTTTAGTAATGCCTTGAAAACATCTCATAAAAAGTATAAAATGGTAATTTGAAAACTTCAGGCAGCACAAGAGAAATTAGGTATCTAATTTCAAATTTCATAAATTAGAGTATTTTCTAGTAGCATGCTATTCCCTAGGTACATCATACTCTTTTTCATCAACTATGTGGTTTTCCTAGAAGAAATAATTAGCCTTGGTAGTTCTTTTGCTGGAGAAAGAGCCTTGATATTTTCTTCTAAGTATAAATAATTCCAAAATGGGTTGTAGGCACTGGAATTAACATGGGGGCCGGGGGAGGGGCTGCGGCCATTGGAGAAGAGCGGGTAATGATTAACACTGCCAATTTTATTTCCCAGGAGAGGGCATGAATGAATTTAAATATATAGAGAGTGAGCTCGCATAGTTTTGATAAATTCAATAAATCTAGAATAGGTAGCGTGATTACTCTGCTTCTATACTATATGTTTCCTCTCTGCTGAATAGATCCACATTTCAAGGAATTCTCCAGTCTCCTACCAACACTGTCACCCCCTAAACTTACATTAGTTTTAACAGAATAACGTGTTGTATGTGTTCAGTTCATAATTTACTCTTTTTATATTGTTGCAAGTGTTCCCATAAAATATTCCATCAGCTTATCTTGCATTGTGAGTTTGTAGCATGTTGGGTGTTTGGGTGTTTTGGTGTGTATGTTTAGTTTAGATGCTGCATGGAGAAAATAGGTGCCTTGTGAGTATCTCTAAGGTTATAACTGAAAGAAACTTGATTTAAAGATTCTTCACCTGAAATATCATGAAACAATTCAAATGAGTCATCATTTTAAAGTACACTTGTATAATTTACCTGCAACAATTTAGAATTCCTTCTACACAGATAATAAATTGCTAATGTCATCGTAAAGATTGATTTGTTTTACAGTATTGCTATAACCAGCAGAAGATGAGTTTCATTTTGTGTGCTAATAAAGTTTAGGAATTAAGCATGAGTTTAAATTGTATTCAGGAAGACCATGCCAAGAAAACGGTAGCCAGGGTCACAGATTAGCAGCCCATGAACCACATTCAGCCTGCCTCTATTCATGTATTATTTGGTCTACACAACATGATAAAAATCAGGAAATGTCAAAGCTTTCATTTAAAAAACAAAAAAGTCCCAAAATGTAGCCAGTATTACCTCAAGACAGAGCTAGCTTGAACTAAAAAGTCACCATTCCCTGCCTCACACTCAGCACTGCTCCCTGGTTGATGTTCCCTGCTTGTCCCCATTGGCTTTGAGTCTTTAATCTTTGCTCTGTGGAAGTGAAGTGTCATTGGGTAAGATTACACCAGGTGAGCAGTGACTGTGGAGAAGTTCCCAACAAAGAGGAAACGTTGCTTTCATGAAGTTTTATTTAAGTGCAAGTTTAACTTTTATAATGCTACCATCCAGAATCTAGAGTTAAATTATACCTTGGAGTTATCTAGTTCATTTTCCTTTTCAATGCAGACAAAAATGTTTTGATTGACAAGGAGCTTATCCCTTTAAACACTAACGCGTGCAATTCTAGTTTAAAAGCGTGTTTCTTAACTTTTTTTTTTAACTCTTACCCCAATCTCTGAGATTTTGTCCAGCTCCCTTTCTCTATCCCTGACCAGTATCCTTTGTCTTCCAAGACTGAAAATCACTAGTTTAGAAAGGGTCTGCCTTCTTTGACATTTATTTGCCCATTATTCGTGTTTTACCCTCAGTATACATCTCCTTGGCAGACTGGCCACCCAAGACCCCTTTGCTATTTGAAGGCAAATAGCAAAATGCAAGTTTCTTTTTCAGCTGGCCCAACTTTGTAAACATTTAAAATTAGATCTTGTAAAAATTTAAAAATATACATAGTTGCAAGATAACCTTGTTATGCCCATTTAGAGGCATCTCAGCAGGCATACTTTTAACAGGAAGCACATTTTCATTACCATATTCTTAACAAAAATAATAGCAGTAATAGAATTATTAATTTTTTCCTTTTAAATGTATAGCTTTAATATATAGCATTTTAACATATAGCTTTAGCTGCATGAAATGTATTGTTAGATAAGTTATTTCTTTGGAAATCTTTTCTACTATTTATGTTCTGAAAATCATAATAGTGTTGTCCTTATTAAACATAGCATCTTATACTCCCCAAACTGAAAATATATTTACATGATTTACCATTCAATCCTAGTATATATAGTATACCTTTTTATTCCAGGTTTTGAGTATATATAAACCTTCCTCAGTCTAATTCCTTTGAACTTAGAACTGCCATTCTATCACAGTTTTCTCAGCTGCACTTCTTGAATTTTTATCCTTTCAACAAGTTCTCTTGGAGTTCACATCTTAACATTTGTATGTGTGTTTGGTGTTTAGCTGGCAGCCGGTCTGGGTCTCCGGGAAGAGTTCTGACCACAACAGCCCTCTCCACTGTGAGCTCTGGTGTTCAAAGAGTCCTGGTCAATTCAGCCTCAGCACAGAAGAGAAGCAAGATACCACGAAGCCAGGGCTGTAGCAGAGAGGCTAGTCCATCTAGGCTCTCAGTGGGTAAGATTTTTGTGCAAAACTTGGGACCTTGTATTTCTTCAGTATTTCAGGCATTGAAGACTTCAATTTAGGCACTTTAAGTTAGAGGAAAACAACTTAAAATTCAAGGACAACTGAAATATAGGTTAAAAATGGAATTAGATATCTTACCTTGAAAGTATAATTCATTTATATTTTAAATCTTTTTATTTTAGTAAAATATCATTTTACTCTTCTAATCACATACAAACTAGAAGACTGTATTCAAGAATTTTAACTGTATTCCTGGTAATGCTTCATCAAGAAAAATTTCTTCTCAACCTTAGAAAAAACTTATTTATTAGTTTTTAAGAAAGAAAAGAATAGGGACTTACCTGCTGATCCAGTGGTTAAGACTCTGCACTTCCACTGCAGGGGGCATGGTTTCGATCCCTGGTCGGGGAACTAAGATCCCGCATGCTGCATGGAGTGGCCAAAAAAAAAAAAAGAAAGAAAAGAATAAAACCAAAATATCAAAAATACAAACTCTATCTCCTGTTTACTCCCCTTCTGTGCTGCTGTTGCTTCATACCAGCCCGAAGCAGTCGTATTCCTCGACCAAGTGTGAGTCAAGGGTGCAGCCGGGAAGCCAGTCGGGAGAGCAGCAGGGATACGAGTCCTGTTCGCTCTTTTCAGCCCCTTGGTAAGTGTTTGGGCAGGTGTGAGGCGTATTACTTTCCTGTTGTGTTCCTACCATCTGATAACCTCAACACACCCTGGATTTAGTTGATGATTTCTTCAACTGTATCTTTTCCTCTATCTCTTTTCTGTCTTTTTAAAGACAGTCAGAAGGAAATTATATGTTTGGGCAATTCCTTTGACATTTCTCTGTCTTAAATGAGCAAGTTAGACATTGGATAAACAAATTGCCTTCATAATCAAGTAAATATCATACAGATTTAAACTACAGAATATTGAATTCAAGATTTTTCTTAACAAATCTCCCTATAAAATTTAAGGACAATATTTAAATATTTACTCTTAAGTGAAATATGGACTATTTAGTTTGATAAAAATAAAGACTTTTGTCCTTTTTAGCAGAAATATTAACATTTCACCTTAGATATTTCAGATTACTAGAAAGAATGCTACAAAATAATATATGAACTACTTATTAAAATAGGAGGGATTAACATTTTTACAGTATTTTACAATTTAACAACATTTCTCATGCATTAGCTTATATCATGTCATTGCTGTGAAACCTGTCTGTCCCTGATTATAGAGATTGTATTATACCCTTGATTATAATACTATATTTACCTCAATTATAAAAATATTAAATGATTTTTAAAAAGCTAAATATTTTAGAGTAATTGGAGAGGCAGAATTTTTTATGTTGAAAATCTTTAGAATTTCTGTGTGGTCCTCAGCATTTTAACTAATACTTTGTTTATATGCACTTACCTATAGCCATTTCAGGTTTTTTCTTTTAATTCCATAAAATATAGGTTATTGTAATACTTAAGAGAGTTGCACTTCAGACTTTGTGACACTTAACGTAGAGCATAGTTCCACTCATTATTTATTGGAATTATTATTTCCTTCAATAGACACGTTAGTATAGAATTTCTAGAGGTTAATTTCTAGTTCTTTGGGCCATTTGGCTCAACTATATCACTACTAGACTATCCTGTACTGACCCTTTGAGCTAGGAACTCAGGCAGGGGTATCCTCAACCCTTGTTTGTGTTCCAGTTCCAGGTGCCAAAGAGTTTCCTTCTATACTTTGCCAGAGGTAGATTTAGTTCATGTACAATATACAGTAGGCTTAGTCTGTAGAGTGTCTGTGTATGTGTGTGTATACATGCACACACACATACATATGCATATATATATGGTACATCCTCATGCATATATGTTTAAAAATGAAATAAATCTTACATTTGTATAAAGTAAGCATGCCACCTTGAAGAGTCAAAGGAAGTAGAGTGGGTGTGTGGTAGTTAAGAGCATATGTTCTCGGGTCAGATGGCCTGGTTGATACCCCAGCTCTGTAGCTGTTTTATATCTGGGTTTTTCCTTATCTGTAAAGCTAGAATAATAATAGCATGTAGTTCTTAGCATTGATTTGAAGACACTGTAAAGGAGAGAATACATGAAAACTGTCCCTCAGAGCAGTGTTTGCACACGGTGAGCACGTGGTTATCACGGTCATCGTCACTGCTGCAACTGCTCTTCCATGTCTTCCCCCTGGAACAGTGCTTGCTTACCTACAGTTAGTTGTGTTACACATCAGTGGCGAGGATCTTAGATTTTTTTAACGGTATAATACTTACATTTGTATAATGTAGAATTAGTAGAAAATGTGAGATATCAGGAAGATACAAAAATAGGTTTCTGTACCGTTTAAACCTGTACAATAGTCAGAGATTAGAGGAAATTTATAACCAACTTCTAATTACTTAAAACATAAACATGTTAATATGCCTTTTTTTTTTTAACATCTTTACTGGAGTATAATTGCTTTACAATGTTGTGTTAGTTTCTGCTTTATAACAAAGTGAATCAGAATGTATACATATATCCCCCATCCCCTCCCTTTTGCTCCTCCCTCCCACCCTCCCTATCCCACTCCTCTACGGGGTCATGCCTGTTTTTAAAGAGATATGTTGTTTAGTCATTGATCTTCTAGATTTACCTCAAAGCCGCCATTTGGCAATTTAAATCATTTAAATTTTATTATTAAAGGAGACAGTTTTCCCAATTGTGATGAAACATCCCATTTGGTTTAAAGGTGGTTAAACCTTTTAATCATATAGTTTTGGAAGAATTGAATTTTATCTCCCTTTATTTACATATGGATATTGCATAGTAAAGGTAGCAGATTAGTCCTGTTTATTACACAGAGATGAAGATAGCATTCCCAGAGATCAGGTTGTCCTTTTCATTCCCATTTTCTGCCATATTTGCCTACATTTTTCTCTTTCTTTATTTGGTGAATCCTTTTGTCGCCTCTGACTTGAATATGGCCATTCAGCAGATGAATCCCATAGCTTGCCATTTATTCAGTTGTAACACAAGTCCAGCATCAGGGCCCTAAAACCCCAGAAATAAATCAGAGCTAAACAAAGATGAACTCTGGAACTCACACTCTTAGTTTCCATCTGTTTCTAGAACCAAGATTCAAAAAAAGGCTTACATTATTACAAGCACGTGAGTGTTATCTTCAGCCACAGATAGCTATTGATTTCAAAAGGTTTTCAAAATTTTTTCATCTATTAAAGCATTTCCATATTGCTTCAACTCTTCCTTATCGTTTTAGAAATTATTCTGTTGGGTAAAATTAAAACTGTATATTAGTATGTTTTACTAATGATACCAATCACCTTTCAGGGTCTGTTAAACATTTTATGCAACAGTCTCTCTTTAATCCTATCTCTCAATCTTTTTGATCATTTTCTTATTCATTAAGGTCCTGTGGCAAAGGAAAGAGTAATTCATGTAATAAAAGTATTTTAACTGTTCTCATTAATATATCTGAAGCAGAGTAACTTTTAAAATGAGTAATATGTTTCATTAAATAATAAAATGATTTTTTCCTGGCTTATTTGTTTGCATGTGTAAGAAAAAGACTGACTTTATGATGTTATGAAAATCAGGATTTTAAGATCTAAAATTTTAAATATCCTAAATTTAGATTTAGAGAGATGTCATAAATATAAGAAGTCACAAGTTTCTAGGTTTTTTGATTAAATTGTTAATACTCCCCTTTTTTGGTGCTCAAAATGTGCTTTGATATTTAAATAATCTACTGAATGCAGAATTTATATACTGTGAACCATTATAGAAAACATTTATGTTAACATAAATGAGGTATGTTATCTTTTGAACGATGTAAAGATGGTATGTGTACTATTTAAGAGCAAAGGCCTTGAAAGACTACAGATACTGAGGTGTGGCCTTGATCAAATTAATTAACTTTTCTCTGTGCTTTAGTTTAGCTATTTGTAAAATTGAATAGTAACAACTGCCTCACTGGGTTCAGGATTAGAGGAGATGGGATTATTATTGGTTACTATTTACCATAGTGGTTTTTTTTTTTGAAACTACAGTGTTCATTTTTTTGTCTCATGCTTGTACTTTTGACATTTCCTTCCATTTGAATACTTACTTTTTTGTCTCCTGTGAGCTTGTCTGTCCCCTTAGGTGTAAGATCTGTTGTGTGTCAAGGAAGATATTGCAATGCAAGTGTTCAGTTGCCCTAGTCTAAGGCAATATTCTGATCCTTAGCTATTAATAGTAATACCAATGTGAACTAACTCTCCTTGCCTGACTGTAGTGCTGCCACTATTCCTTGTTTCTGTAGTAATAGATGAGGTTTGTATGGTCCTGTTATTCCAGCCTCCAGACACCATTCCAGATCTACTGGTGCCCTCTACGCCCCCGATGTGTATGGGGCCTCAGGTGAAGGATGAGTACATTTTCACTATCATCTGTGCATTCATCTTAAGTTTTTTGTCCTTGTCAGTTTCCATTGAGTAATCATGTTTTAAAATTGATTTGTTTTATTTACATTTAATTTGTTGGAGAATAAGTCATTTGTGGGTTTTTAAAAAAATTTTCCCCCAAGTAACTTTTTTCCCTTCAGCAATCTTATTTGAACATTTTTCTCACTGGAGATGGGCATTTTTCTTTTGTATAACCTAAGTTATGTCATTTTAAAATATAAAATTGTTTTATGTTCTCAGTTATGTACTTCATCTTTGTATATATGTTTAAAAAAAAAAAAACCAAAATGGTGGATGAAGTGTTTTAATTGTAAATGATGATATATTGTAGAAAGTAGTTGAGAGGAAGAACCCATCTATGGTTTGTCTTTACATACCTCAGAGTGTCTGTCGGGCAATAGTAGGTCCTTGACAAATATCAAATGATACATCTTAGTTACAGAATGAATCAGCCTATCTTGAAGGAGAAGAGATAATAATTGGAGGGGTTTTCCCTTGTAAATTCCTGGCATTCCTTCCTTGAGCTCCCTAATCCTTACTGGTTTGAGAATTGATCTTTGTTCTGGGCTACTCTGTGGCTCAAGCAAACGGATGAGATTTGCCTGACTGATAGAGCTAGATTAATTACAGGGCTATAGACTTGCAAGCCCTTAGTTGGCCAGCCATGCTTTCTTCTATCTTCTGGTGAAAAGTATATCATAGCTACTATTCTTTAAATTTACTTCCCACACTGTCAGTGATTTTAATTGCCTTTGCCCTTTTATTTGACCAAAAATAAATGTACCCAGAGAATACAGTATTGCTTTTAAAATGCTTTGCCCCATTGGTTTTTTTTTTCCTCCTCTTAAGGATCTTAAAGTTTCCAACGTGACCCTGTTACATTTATGGCTCTCTCAAAGCTATTTTCCTTCTTCTGATGAATTAGGTCCAGGGTATGGGATCAGCCAATCAAGCCGACTGTCATCCTCTGTCAGTGCCATGCGAGTCCTGAACACAGGTTCCGACGTGGAGGAGGCAGTAGCAGATGCCTTGGTACTTTTCTCCATTTCCTTATCTTTACAGATGTTCCAGCTGTGAAACTAATGTATGAGTGAGCCAATCCACAAGTGTGGGAAAGGAGATGGGAAAATTCTTGTGGATTAAATCTAGGAAGATCAAATGTGGGCAATGTAAAAAGGAAAACAGTATAATTAATTCTTGATCTTTATTAATTGCCAAATTTTTAAGCCAGGGCCCATAGTAATTGATGGGATGTCAGGAATATAAATATTGATATTGTTAATATGGTGATGTTTTTTATGCACTGTAATACACTGAGAATAAAGGCAGATAGATTAGTATATAAATATGTACACTACAAGTATGTAATTTCAAGTTTAGCTTAACCTTGGGTATTTAGGGATTGTTTTAGTTTGGGGTACAGTTTTGTTTAGTCTTTTACTTATTTGTATTTTCTGAGCTGAGAGAAAGTACAACTTCAAAACAAATTATATTTAAGATATCTTTCTGGCTCTTTATACCTGACACATTAAACAGTGAGGCTTAAAAACATAATCCATAGATCTATGATGGTTTGTCAGAAGAGTGCTGTGCAGATATCACTATAGTTTTTCTCACTTAAAATTATGAAGGAAGTATTAGAAACAGTGATTATAATTGGCGTTTGCCTTTTTCCCAAGTCAGTTCAACATGATAATTTCTCTTTCAAATTATGATATTAATCCTATATTTGAGAAGTAAGCATTTACTCAGTTTTTTACACAGAACTTATAAAGGTGTCATCTTTGTTTTGAAATTTAAAAATACATTATGCCTTTTAAAGCCACATATCACCTCTTAACCAGTGTTGATACAATATTTGCCACCTATATTTGAAAAACAAGTTTTTAAAAATATTCATTGATCATAGCTGTAATATATTAAATGTAATCACATGTAGTTCTGTTCTAACAGTCTGTATGTGCTGAATTTTTCTCTTTACCTTAGCCATCTGATTTTTCTAATCAATATAACTAAGTAGGAACTTTGTTCTCTTGAGCTTGGGACATATTGATCACATCTTGTTCTGGTGATATTAAATTAGTCATACGTTTTAAATTTACTATTCCTCATCAGTGTATTTCTCAAATTATGTTTTTTAGTTTCTTGTAAGTCGATGATTTACTAGTTAAATTCTGCTCACATAAATTTTATGAATTGAATGGATTATTCTTGAACTATTACTTGTCATAAGATGTTGTATTTGATTTATATGAGGAATATTTAGCCACCAGGGCTAAAAGCTGAATCCCAATAATTTGACTGTGAATACTTCCATTATTTGCATAACATAGATATTCCAGTTATAACTATCAGTTTTTAGGAAAAGACTATCCAACTATTAAGTCTAATTGGACCTAGAGAAAATCATAGAAATAAAACTAACTTTGGAAACAACAAAAGGATCCAAATAGGAAGAAGACTTGAGTTTCTTTGGGAAAACTGGTCATGGGAATATTTCTGGAGCTTAGATTTTTTTCTTTGGACTAAAGGATATTGACAAGTTAAAGATATATTCTCCTAATAAGCAGTTCTAATGTATCTATATATTTAAAAAGTTAATGTTTCTAATTATGGGCATTGTTTATGCCTACTTCACTGTGCTGTTTAGCAAAATGTTTTTCATTATTTTCAATTTTTCTCTTTAAAAATCTGCTCTCAGCTCTTAGGAGACATACGGACTAAGGTATAGACATTGCTGTTTTCTGACATCTTACGATACCATAACTTTTTTTTCTTTCCTTCATCAGTTTAACAGATGATAGTCTTTTATAAAAAATTCAAATGGAAGTAATAAAATCCTTAGATATACATCATTTTTCTGTATATATGATTATATGATTATCAACAGGGAGATAGTGCTTAAATAGAGTGTCCTATGGGGGTTCTCATCCTTTAAGCCTGACTACTTTGTACAAATGCAATGATGTCATCGACACTGATGTCTATAACAAAACTGGTCTTGAAGACCAACACAGGAAATACCACATTTTTGCCATTCTAAATTAAGTTGGTGCCTCTAAAATCAATTTAGTGTTGGAAATGTCATTATAAAACTATTTTTCATTGAGTTCAAGTTATATTTCCTTTAGATTTTAAACTTGGAGAATTTAAGTCACCTGGAGCTGTGTAAAATTATTGTGCTTAAATGTTTCTTAGAAATATCTTCACTGCTCACCAGCCTAAATTCAAATATCAGAGTACATAAAGATTTATTTCTAATTCTTCCAAAGAAATCTCAAATAAGCTATTTATTCTGTCTCATTTCACTTTTAATATTCAAAGTAAAATTAGCAGTTACATTTATTAAATAATAAGCTTCAGATGTAAAGAAATCAAAGGAATCTAAATATGCTTTCTCATAAATATTGAAATAGACAGTATAGACACATTGGGAAAAACATGGAGGACCCTCCAGGAGCTTGCCTCCTAAAAGTAAGAGTAAGCAAAACAGGCTCTCATCATTCTCTGTATTTTACTTCTCTAGGAAATGTCAGGGTTGGGTACAAGAGAAGAAAGAGTGGCAAGACAAGTGATAGTAGAAGTGAAAGGAGAATAGAGGGAAGAGAAGGTTGAGAGACAGAAAAAAATAGAACTTTACATGGGGAAACATGTTTTTCTGATCCATTGCCCATTTTCTGATCCATTTTCATCCTTTAAAAAGGTAGTAATTTCTTCTTAACAACTCAGAATTTTAGTACAGAGTCCATTTGTTTATACTCTTGTAGTTCTTTTTGGTTTTCCAGAAAAAGGAAAAAGAAAAGGAAGAACCCCATGTTTTTAGTGCTCCCCACTTTACATATCTGACTTCCATACAGTAGTCTTATTCTGCTTTTACCACTCCCCATAGTTAAAGAATATTTCATCATCTACTAACTCCTAAAACATGTTTTTTGAAGAAAAACTAAATATCAACATTTTATTATTACAATGATTAGCAGCATGCTTTACACTGATTTTTAAACAAAAACCAGTCTTTTTATGGTCAGTAGAAATTTGTGAAATACCGGCATATTATTTTAGCTACCACTAATGAGAGTCTTTATGTGTAACAGAAAAAACCTGCTCGAAGAAGATATGAATCATATGGGATGCATTCAGATGATGATGCCAACAGCGATGCATCCAGTGCTTGTTCAGAACGCTCCTATAGCTCTCGGAATGGTAGTATTCCTACATACATGAGGCAGACAGAAGATGTGGCAGAAGTCCTCAACAGATGTGCTAGCTCCAACTGGTCAGAAAGGAAAGAAGGCCTCCTGGGTCTGCAGAACTTACTAAAAAATCAGAGAACACTAAGGTGAGTTATGTTGTCTTTAAAATAATTGTCCTCTCTGGTTAGCACTTTTTGACTTGACTTTTTCATAACACTTTAAAGGTACTGGTATGGGCTCATATGTGTCCTGAATTCAGAAGGTGGCATCAAAATATTTTCCCAAGCCTTAATCCTTTAGGACCATCTATACTATTGTTACTTTTAAAAGTTTTAATTAACTTGCTCTATTTAAAGAAACATTCTAAAAGGAAACTTTTTATTCACAAATAGATGTTAAATGAAAAATGTTATTAATTTTTTTAATGAAAATAAATAATAAAATATGCATAATATTAAAGCTGACTCATTATTAAAATTCATTTCTGATAAGTTTTTCAGTGAGATGAAAGAATATTTATGCTCATTTGGAAATGAAGGTATATTCTTTGTGTTTGTGTAATATTTGAATCTTGGTATAATATGAAATGGATTTGGAGTGAATTTCTCTAAGAACAGAAGTTTAGCGACTTCCCTGGTGGTCCAGTGGTTAAGACTCCACACTTCCACTGCAGTGGGTGTGGGTTTGATCCCTGGTCAGGGAACTAAGATCCCCCATACTGTGTGGTGTGGCCAAAAAATAAAGTTTAAAAAAAAAAAGTTTATATTGGTTTTTAGTTGGGTTTGATTCGGTTTCCTTTCCTAATGGCTTTTGCTTGCTTTTCCTCTCTAAATTCTTTATTTTTTTAAATTTATTTTATTTATTTTATTTTCGGCTGCGTTGGGTCTTCGTTGCTGCGCGTGGACTTTCTCTAGTTGTGGCAAGAGGGGGCTACTCTTTGTTGCGGTGCACGGGCTTCTCATCGCGGTGGCTTCTCTTGTCATGGAGCACGGGCTCTAGGCGCGCAGGCTTCAGTAGTTGTGGCACGCGGGCTCAGTAGTTGTGGCGCACGGGCTTCGTTGCTCTGCGGAATATGGGATCTTCCCGGGCCAGGGCTTGAACCCGTGTCCCCTGCATTGGCAGGCGGATTCTTAACCACTGCACCACCAGGGAAGCTCCTCTTTATTGTTTTTATCTGTGTAATGTTTTAAATCTCTATAGTCTATCCCTTTAAGAACATAGTTTCAGAAAATTCATAAGTTTGAGTGTGGTGGAAAATAGCGGGCCACTTCCTGACTTGATACCTGAAATCAGAGTTTGATTTACTAGCTGAGTGTTTATTTTAGGAAGTATTAGAACTATATAATTTAAAATGTGTTTGTCTATATACTTCCTAATATATTTTAATGCTTTCATATCACAGTTCATGAATCACTACAATAAATCATCATATTGTTGTTCCCAACCCCATCAAGATTAGGTTAGTATTAGGTTCAGTATATCATTTTAAATGGCAAGGAAATAGTCATAGTTTAGAAAGATTTTAGCCCTCAGGTGGCAAAATTTAAGAAAACATCATAGCATTTAAAAGGATAAGATTCATGTGCTGGGAATGTTATCTGTATACTTTCCTCTGTTGTGCTACATTAATGAAGTACAGTTGTATTTCTTTTCATATAACTTTCAGCCTTTAAAATAGTGTCTGTTACTACAGAATTATTGTTGCATTTGATAAATTTGTATTTAGCCCTGACTAGTAAATCCCACTAATTTCTCATTTAGGAGGGATGATTATTTTTAGCTTTTTTTTTTTTTTAAGAAGCCCAGTTATATGTAAGGTCACTTTTTTTTTTTTTTTTTTTTTTTTTTTTTTTTTTTTTTTTAGGCTGTGTTTGGTCTTCGTTGCTGCACGCCGCTTCCTCTAGTTGTGGCGAGCGGGGGCTACTCTTCACTGCAGTGTGTGGGCTTCTCACTGTGGTGGCTTCTCTTGTTGCAGAGCATGGGCTCTAGGCGAGCGGGCTTCAGCAGTTGTGGCTCTCGGGCTCTAGAGCGCAGGCTCAGTAGTTGTGGCGCACGGGCTTAGTTGCTCTGCGACATGTGGGATCTTCCCGGACCAGGGCTCGAACCTGTGTCCCCTGCATTGGCAGGTGGATTCTTAACCACTGCGCCACCAGGGAAGTCCCTGTAAGGTCACTTTTAAATGACTTCTTCCTACAGCAAGATATTGATTCCACTTTATTATTTTGACAGTCGAGTTGAACTGAAAAGATTATGTGAAATTTTCACAAGAATGTTTGCTGATCCTCATGGCAAGGTATGTTTTAGTATTTAAGATTACTCCTATAAGGTGTCATTATTGTATTGCCCCAAAAAAGAAGTGAATAATAACAAAAAACTATAAGCCATTTTTGTTTTGTTATTGCCCTAAAATGGCAATGATCTTTTCAAACATAATTGAAATTGAGTATTTGATTTCATACTTAATTTAGAAATTGCTCTCTAGTAACTGTTTAAGCTTCTCCAAAGAGAGATTATCTAAGACTATAAACTGAAGAATATACAGTAACATGCAAAACTCTTATACACTTAGGGTGAGTATTTGTATTTCTAAAAACATTTTACTATTTGTAAAGGAAATAATTGGGGTAAGTTGAAAAAAGTTTCTAACTTTTTATTCAGTTTCCTTCTCTATTAACATAAATATATTCTTGAAAGAGCAATTTTGTAGAAAAGAATTGCCATTAAATAACAAAAAGCACAAAATATGGCTTCACCCATAGTTTGTTAGTAATATAAAAGAAGCATTTCATATATTGAAATAGTTCATAAAAATCTTCAGAACTTTGTTCAGTTTTTAATGCTGATTAAAATATATTTAAGTACTTATGCGTAGTCTGCATGTATACTGTGAAATTTTGCTTTAAAATGTAAAATTTTGTTGTAAAATTGACTCATTTATTCTGTTTTCAGCAGTGTGTTTGACAATGGTGAAACTTTATTCAGTATCTTCCTTTAGGACACCAGGTGTCTACATGAGAATTTCTAACCTAAGTGAGAGGGAGATGTGGAAGGGAAATCATAAGAAAGATATTAACAAATTCACTTTATTGTTTTTTTTAATTGTCTTCACTTTATTGTTGCACATGTCATTTCCCCCTCATTTTTTTTCTATTTTCAATATTTTCATTACTTGTGACACTACTTAAAGATACTAA
This sequence comes from Eubalaena glacialis, assembly GCF_028564815.1. Taxonomy (NCBI): domain Eukaryota; kingdom Metazoa; phylum Chordata; class Mammalia; order Artiodactyla; family Balaenidae; genus Eubalaena; species Eubalaena glacialis. The sequence continues at coordinate 61,211,173 of NC_083722.1, read as the reverse complement.
AATCCTGCTCTATACGTAAACTGAAATCCAGCTAAGAATTATAAATTGCTTGTACTTTAACTTCTAAAGATTATCCTTTTATCAGAAGGTATATTTATTTTATCCAAGAATGCAAGATCCCATTAAAGACAAAGATTAAAGTACACTAAGTTTATAACTTTCAAACTGAGCATGTAGATAACCGTACCATTTTATACTGATATTGCTACCACTAATTACAGCTGTAGGAGTTGCTTTAATGGAAAAATTTCTGTAAATCCTGAACAAATTAGCTGTTGACATTTTTTGTTAGCAGTATGAGCCAAAGGACAAGACAGTTATGATCTGGGTGGACCTGTTTTATTAAATGATGTTTTAATTAATAATCTCTACAACTTTTAAAAATAGAGTTTTAAAACATCTTCAGAAGTAATATAATTCATCTCTACTGGAAGGTATGAGAGTGTAAGGCTAGATTATTTCTTGAAGTAACAGTTTTTTATTTTTTGTTAGGACAATAATGCAATTTAGTTGGATCCTAGGATTTGCACAGTAATAAAGAGAAACACTTTTTTAAAAAGCCTCTTGAAGAAAAAATTTTTTAAATAAAGTAAATGTTAAAATTTTTAAAAAAAGTCTCTTGAAGATCAAGTAGGAAAACCAAGTTTGATGTTGGTGAAAGCACAGATGTTTGGCCTCCCTTAGTAGATGCAGGGAACCAGCCACAATCCTTCCAAGAGTTTTCGGGAAGGAGACTTTTTTTTTTTCTGTGGGATTTTATAACAACGTACAGTTCTTATTGATCCATCGGCTTTGTTTGTTTGGTTTTGTTTTTGTTTTATTTGGTTAGTTCAGTGAATACACATGTAAAGGGAAGTTTTTTTTAATTCGTTTTTGTTCAGCTTTTGTTTGGTGATTGTCCATCAGAGACTCTGCCAGTAATGTAATTCATTAAGAATAAACTGGATATATCACCATACTGTGCTGAGTTAAAAATATCAGGGTTTGATTTGAGCTTTTGCATCATATCCTTATATTATTAAAATAGTAGATATCCCCCCTTTTTAATTTTATAAAGTACTAACAGTCCAGTCATTAGGATCAAGCAGCTGTTTTTGATGCTTTCTTTTCTTTTCAAGTAAAATTGTGTTCTCTATCAAGAGTCGGCCTTTTTTGTTTGTTTGTTTTTCCCTATAAAGGGCCAGGTAGTAAATATTTGTAGCTTTGTGGGCCATAATGATCTCTGTCACAACTACTGAACTCTGCCATTATAGCACAAAGGTACCTATAGACAATATCTAAACAAATGACTATGGCTGGGTTGCCATAAAACTTTACTTATGAACATTGAAATTTTTATTTTCATAAAATTTTCATGTGTCACAAAATAGCCTTTTCTTTTGATTTTTTTAAAAAACCATTTTAAAATGTAAAACCATTTTTAGCTCTCAGACCATAGTTTCCCGACCCCTGTTCTGTACAGTCAACTCTGATCATTGACGCTAAAATAGAAATATTTTCAAGAACATCTGCTCGTGCTCATGCCATTGGTTGAAGGTTAAGACTGTTGAAGGGAAACAATGTACTGGCCCCTGCTGGGTGAAATCAGCCCTGTTATTCCTGTATATTGTGCCATTCTCCATTTCTGATCTGTGATTTTTGTCTAAAAGCCCAGTGCTGCCTTGCCTCTTCCTCTAGTTTTTTTCCTCTGTCCTCCACAGAGACTGTGTCAGATAGTCTTTCCTCAGAACTCCAGCCCTTGTTCACCTCTCCACCCATCTCATGCCCCAAGCATATGTCCTGGCCTCTTAGCTTACCAAGAAAATAGAAGCCATCCAGCAGAAACTCCATTTCCTGTCTCCAAACTAGCAAAGTTAACTGCACATAAGCCTATTCTTTCTACCTTTTCTTCTATGGAAATGGCAGGAGGTCTTACCTTGAAGCTGTTGGTAGCCACATAAACCTGTACTCTATTTTTTGCTAACATGGTCTCATCTGCTTGGTCTTCCAGGAATTTTTCATAAATTTCAGTTTGCTGTTTGACATCCCTTTTTATTTTTCAACCTTGTTGTGAGTTTATCCAGTGTATCTTTTCTGACACTTTAAGGAAAGGGATGCGGGAGAGATGGAAGAGGGGTGTTTTCTGTTGTGCCTGATCCAGTCTTCCTCACAGTAGACACCTTTCTTTTCAGACACTTATCTCTCTGCTTGTTTTACTTATATTGGTGTTGCTTAGAGCATTGCCTTAGGCCCTCCTTTTTCACTCGGTACCTTATCTGAAGCTTTATCCCACCCACTTTATCCTAATGACTCTCAAATGGTACTTCCAGCCCACATTGTTCTCCTGCACTTACTTAGTTACATGCCTTTTGCTCATCTTAAACCTCAAAACTACTTTTCCTCCGCATTGCTTTATCTCATTAGATGAAACCACTATCCTCTCATTGCTCAAGTGAAGAATTTGGGCATCATTCTAGAAATTTACTCAGTCCTAATTGATTCAACCTTCTAAACATTTCCATTCTCACTGCTAATTCAGGGCACAATCATCTTTGGCCAGCTGCACCTCCTCCCCAACTCCTATCCCTAAATTCTCTTCCACACTGCATCTTTGAATAACCTTTCTAAAAGGTAAATCTTCTCTACTAACTTAAAACCCTTCAGTGACTACTCATTACCCTCAAGAAAATATTCAAACAAATCATTTTTGCTTGTCATTCCCTTCTCACTCTCAACCCAGCCTGGAAACTACGTTCATTTCCCCAAATGTGCCACGTGCTTTTCCTCATAGCCTCGAAATAGGCCATCAAAGAGACTTCTCTTTTCTTCCTCAAGTGTGGGTTAGTTCTCCACTCTGAATCGGAATCACTTATCTGTAACCTTAACTGTCCTGAAACTCACAGGGCAGAAATCGTCTGAAGCCTTGCCCCCAGAATGGGCCGTAGTGTTTAGGAGACACCTCATACCATGAGGTTGGTTGGGTGGGTTTTCCCATGTCCTTTTAAGTTGAAGTCAACATTTCAATCTCTGTGTTAACAGCTTCTGAATAGTAGCTGGCTTCCATGTTAACTGAAAGCTGTCCTTACTTCTCCCCAACATGATTGAGACCACCTGCTGTCCCCAACAGGTTACTTAGAGAACCAGGGTGTGAGCAGCAGCCCCATCTCCTTTCATCTAGGATCACCTCCATCCCCCAGAATGTTTTTCTTATATGTGTTAGAGTAAGCATCTGAGTCCAGCTGAAATATCAGGTGAGCTCCAATACACATCCCAGAAAGGAAGGGCTAGAAAAGAGCTTCTATTTCAACTTCTGAATACAGTTGAAATAGATGCTGGCTTTTTTCCTGGGACAGGAGTAATGTGGTTGGTAAATACAGTTTACAAGCTGAAATTATTTGATGTCCGTAACTTGATAAATACACTTTTTAAACTTTCAGATACTACTCATACAATCACAGTGTATGACTCTGTAAAGCCTCTAAATATTTTTCTAAGAGAGGCAGTACAACACAGTGATAACGACTATGGGTAGTGGAGCTAGACTGCTTGGGTTCAAATTCTGCCTCCATCACTTATTAGCAGTGTGTGCCTTGGTTTCTTAATCTGTAAAATAGAGTTAATAAGATTGCGATGATGATTAAATGAGTTAATGTATGTAAAGCCCTTACAACACACCAAGCACTATATAAGTTTTTAAAAAATAAATAAGTTTGAAAAATTAAGGAATTCAGGGCAGATTTTTATTTTGATTGCTCTAGACCCATTTTTTCCTTCAAATGTAAAGAGTGTCAGATGCCAAAAGCTATCCCCTGTGATTCTGACATTTGACTCTGAAGGACCTACTTGAGAAGAGCCACCTTCACTAAAGTGCATGATTTGATTTCACATTTTATGGTCTGTGTAGTCCTACCTCTTGAAGTCTTGAACAGCTGGGGTAGGAATTCAATCTGTGGCTACTAAAATGCGACACAGTTGAGTGCCCTGCTTAGAAGGACATACCTGGTCTCCTGAAGAGTGTCTGCAGTCTTAGGATCAGGAGACCACAACATACATCTTACCTGGGGAAAATTAAAAGTTGTGGTATAGTTACTTTTTACCTCCAAACAATAGTAATTATTCCAAGCCTTCACAGAAATAATTTAACTTGTGAATGCATTGCTTCTGAAGAGGAAAAAAAAAGATAAAAGAAAAATTCTAGATACTGTGCTTTAGAAGCAAATGTTTGCACTGTACAGAAATTTTGGCAGGTGTCTGTTAGTCTTAGATTTTTTCCAGAAGTTGAGCCTCAAGGATAGTAGGGTCTGGAAAAGAAGCGAGTTTTTGCTTGTTTTTTTGTTTTTAAATTTCCTTGGCAAGAAGGTGAGAGAGAAATATAGGAAAATCACATACTCTTCTCCCATACTATTCATTTAACTCTTGTTTTAAAAACTATTTTGAGTTTTTCGTAAAACTTTGAAAAACATTTGTCACTTTTATTTTCTAAGTGTTTTTCTTCCATACAGGAACTTGGCATTGATGGCGACTAATTTGTGTGTTTTTCTTTTTTTTCTTTTTTTCCTTTTGCATGCTGTCCCCTGTGTTGGAACTCTCAATAGAGAGTAAGTTGGTTCAATATTTGTTGGAAACCTAACTTTACTGCATGACTGTGAAATTAACCCTTTTTCTCTGTTTTCTCTCCCGAAGAGTTCATGCAGTGTTGGACCCTTTGCAATCCACGAAATGCTATTTGCAGTTATGCAAACTGTCATTCTGTTTGGAGATGTGCTTTTTAATCTACTAATTAATCTAATTTGATTATGTTCTTCTGTTCTATATTTGATGACTGGCACACCTAAGATATAAGAGGTTAAGAAAAGGCTGCCTCAATTGTAATAGCTCAAATATTATAATTTTCCAATAAACTACAGTTATAAATTGATTCCATTGAAGGTTGGTTTCATTGAATTATTAAAAAAATAATTCCCAAGTTTCACAATTTTTTAAATTGAATTCCAACCTCCACATACGCGCTTTCTAATATTCTATTAATGGCATTCCACAAAAGCAAACAGGGCTGTTTAAGGAGCAGTGATTCTCAGCTTTCTCTTCTGAAATCACATTTTTAGCCCTAGTGCTATATTAATATGTCCACTTTCCTCTTTCTCCTTTAATCATAGATAAGGAAATGGGAGAATATCAACATCTGACAGTGAACTCTCTGTGATAGGGCAGTCAAGTAAGAAATTTTATACAAAATTTCCAATGTATATTTTGGATGGATATATATATATGCATATATTTATCATTTAGTAAGTACCATTGATAGGATATAAGTATTTTGAAAAATAATAGTGTAATTCTATATATAGAGTACCATAAATAACATGTCTACATTTTTATTCAGTTATACTCACATTTTATCTAATCAAAAGAAATTTCTACTTTTGAGAAGTCTTCTTTAAGAAAATAGCAATTCAGATCTTGACAGGAACATAAACTTTGGATTATGTCAGGATGAGAAGAAAGGGCCTCCCTGGCATGACTAGCCTGAGTCCAGAGAAGTGGGAGATGTCAGAAAGACTATAGGAAAGAAAAAGAAAATCTTGGCTGCCATGAAAGGAAGGTCTTACATCCCTTGCATTGAGAAAAAGGGTTGGCTACCAATTGCAGGGTAAGCTTTATTTACTTACGAGAAAATTCTTACTCTTTAAGGAACTTTTCCTGCACATTCATTGAACAACTTTTTAATTTGGTCCTCAGCCTCTGATAACTTTAGGCTTCGTTCTAATTGGCGATACAAGACTAAAAAATATATAGTCTTTTTTCTCAAATGTTATATATTCCAGATGGGAAGATGATATAAATTCAGATAAAGTGAAATAGCACCATACATCTAGCCCCACTACAAGTTCCAAGTAGGGATGATCAGTGGCTGTTATCTAAAGAGGTCCAAGAAGCTTTTTGGCTGGGACTTGAGTGGTAAGCTTTGTAGGAAGTCATGCACTTTGTGTAAATAGGGGGATTAGGGAGTGTGGTAGGAAATCCAGAGTGTGTGTGAGATGTGTTCAGGGACAAAGAGTTTATGTTGCCAAATGGTCCAGCATGAGTCTGGAGAGTTAGAGCTTCGTCTAAGCCTTGGAGACTTTATTCTACAGACAGTGAAGGGACATGAAAGGATTTCGTTTCTATCAAAAGAGTGATGTCACAATCTGATGTTGAGAAAGAAGTATGAGTTGGCCTGCTGTCTGTTTTGTAAATAAAGTTTTATTGGAACACAGCTGAGCTCACTTGTTCACATACTGTCTATGGCCGTGCTACGATGACAGAGCTGAGTAGTTGCGACAGACACTATATGGCCTGCAAAGCCTAGGATATTTACTTTCTGGCCTGTTGCAGAAATCCAGACTTGAGGTCAGAAAGAATTGGTGCCTACGATGATGTTGTGATCAACAGATTTGAGGAAGGCCAAAAGTGAGAGCTATTCTAGAGGTTATTGTGGGGCCTAGTAGGCTAGGACAGAGAGGCCCTGTCAAGGAAGTCATACTTTCGGTGAAAAGAGAATCAGGATGAAGACTGGCTCTTACATCTCTCCTTATTCAGGATGCAAAAGGACAATGCCTGGTAAAAAGAATGAAAGAAGGAAGGGAGATAATAAGAGGAAAAACATTGTCAAGCTACAGAATGGCTAAGCATACTAAGCTAATGAAAAAGCTAATACATTTCACGATTAGAAGATAATTGATGGGTGCAATAGGATGGAAATTGAAGGAGAAATTCTTGAGACAGTGTCTTCTGCATCTGTAAACAAAGAATTTAGGTTGAGAATAAAAGAGTAAAGATAGAGGAGACCATACTTTAAAGAACAAGAATATAGAAAGCAAGATTAGTCTTAACAGAGGAATAAAATTGGCTCTTCCTTGGAGAAACGATTATGAGAAGGATAGCTGTAGAGGAAATCAAAGTGAGGGAAAAGTCAGTATAGAATTTTATTATGAATGACAGTAAAGTAGATGAGGTAAGTTGTCTAGTAGCAGAGCGGATGGAACACAATTAAAAACCAAGTGACTTAGCCATTGATTAGCTGTGGAAACCTTGGGAAGTCACTTAATTTTCTTGTTCTCAGTTTCCTGAGAACCAGATAAAATGGGAGAGTTGACTTGGGCATTCTAATGTCTATGATTTTCAAAATGGATTTTGGCATAGAGAAAGCTTAAAGTTGGACTCTTCAGGAAAATAGGCAAGAGTTGAAACGATAAGAGTGAAAGTGAACCAAAGAATTAGAGTGTTGTACAGGTAAACCACGTTTGAGAGGGGGCAGGAAGCCCTGATTTGTAATGTTTGTTATAATTTCTGAGGTGTAAATATTCCCACATGGCTGATTTCAAGCCACCAACCAGCTCACAAAATTCCTGAATATTTAACATTTGACTTTCTAGGCAGGTACTGACTGACTCCAGGACATCACTTGACAGATTTGCCAGGTACCAATAAGAGTGAGTACTAGATTAGACACATGCACTTGTCGCAGAGCAGGTCTGGTGAAGTTCCTCAGCAGCGTTCAAGCCCTGAGGAGGGAGCCAGAGACAGTTTCAATGAAGCTGTGGGCCACGGGTTGTGGGTGGGGTTAGGACCAGAGTTAATGGATCTGCATTGTGAATAAGAACAGTGTTGAAGCAGGTACTTGCTGCCTGGGGGTCAGAGGTAACAGAAAATTCAAAGTAGTCATAGTTTCTGCTTTTACAGATAGTATCTTGAGCAAGTAGCTAAAGTGTACTTTTTCTAACTCAGATTCAAATGTTGAAAAGCTTAGTTACAATTCTGATAGATAAAAATCCTTCATTTCTAACATAAGAAAAAAAAAGTTCATGTATAACTATATAAAGGAAATTCAAGAAATAAAATATATATTGAGAACAAAACTCTTTAATTTTCAAATTAGCGTAGTTACTTTGGGCTTAACTTTTGAAACCATAGTTTTTATAATCCATTGTGATTATAAATTATCTCATATAATACAACATGGCTGACATTGTCTTAAGAGCTTTTCCCTCTTTACCTAGAAATAAATTTTCCTGTATGATATTGAATTTATTGAGGAGATATAATCTTACTGTATGTCACTTTTCCTAAGTTTTGTTTTGTTTTGTTTTCTTTAATTTTTTGGCTGTGCCGCGCGGCATGTGGGATCTTAGTTCCCCGACCAGGGATCGAACCCCTGCCCCCTGCAGTAGAAGCGTGGAGTCTTAACCACTGGACCACCAGGGAAGTCCCCATAAGTATTTTTAGTGAGATAAAGCACTTATGAATTTTAGCTTCCCTTCCCTTAAGTTTTTCCTGAATCTTACAAAAAGTTTAAAACTTGTAGATTAATATTGGAAACAGTATAAAACCTGTCAGTAGAAATGGAGACTAATAGCATGCCATCTGGGACTTTTTAGAAATCATTAAAATGTAGATGTAGATTTGTATCCTGATTTTATTTATTTTAGGTACAGTTATAGTTATCCCAGGTCATTTAAAATTACTTTTGGGGCAGTTTTAATAAATAATATGTCTTCTACCAAAAAATTTTGTGACCACTGACATTTTGAGAACTAAGAAGTCTCCAATTAACCCGTTATATCAAAATCATCATATATGTTAAGGTAGCTGTTGGCATAGTCAGCCTCTGATTAACTCACTGCCACTCTTCCAAAGAGCTGGGGGCTGATGAGACCATAGGTAGTTCCTTGCCCTAAATTTCAGATAAAATAGATTTCAGTTTAAGCTGTGGCATCGTTGATAACCTTAGGTGTGCCAGCCATTATAGCCAAAGTTTCTTTACCAAGTGATGCTGCATGGAATAGCTAATTGTCGAACTTCAGCAGAAGTTGGATAACAGTTCAGATGTACTCTTGTATCACAGAGTCCAATGAAAAGCAAGAGAGATTGTTTTTCCGCTTGGCTGCCAATCGCTGTGCCTCTGATTCCTGTATTCCTTTCTATTTCAGTTTTGAATTGATCATAGAGGTCAATATTTCCTCCTTTTTCTCCTCCCTCCCCCGTTTATCCACTGTAGGTGTTCAGCATGTTTTTGGAGACTTTAGTGGACTTCATACAAGTCCACAAAGATGATCTTCAAGATTGGTTGTTTGTACTGCTGACCCAACTACTAAAAAAAATGGGTGCTGATTTGCTTGGGTCTGTTCAAGCAAAAGTTCAGAAAGCCCTCGATGTTACAAGGTAAGATTTTCTTCATGTATTTCAAGTTTACCCGGTAGTAATCAAGAATATTTCGTTTCTGTGTTAAAAGTTCAGATTTCTGAGTCCTTTCAAACTATGTAGATTGCATGAGCTCCATTTGAAAATTATTGATGTTGCCCATTTACATGGTATATTTAATGCAACATTGATCCTTAGTTCAAACACTGCATTTAATCTATTAAAAAATTTTATTAACATTGGTTGAGTAATTCAAGGTAGTGTTTTATTTTAATTAAGATGTAACTGCAAAGTAGAGTTGAAGATTTTATTCAGTCTAGTGTAAAGATAAAAATATTTTCTAAGTTTAAAAAGAATGTTTTATTATGCATTCTTTTTTCAGAAGATTTTGAACCAATGATATATTTCTACTTTCTTGTGTAGATTGTTGAAGTGACTTATTTCAAATATCCATTTACTAAGTTGAAGTGAGTCTAGAATTCAGATATTAGGTATGGAAACATCTCTGATAATGTTGAACTTTTTACTGAATACATTTTTCTGATTAAATCTATAAATGAGGCAAGAGATCATTCTTTGCTATAGTGTTGCTTTTTAACCCCCTACAGGGGGTTAAATGTATACTTACAGGGTATAAATTCAGACGTTCAGATTCTCCTGGGAGTAGCTTTTATCGTATACTTTACCACATAGACTATATACCACATACAGGTGCTACTTCATGCATGCTTTCTGAATGACATTGTGTTTTGTTTGGTATTAAACATAATCTTCTGTTAAGTTTGCTAAATGCTTACTTGCTGACTTAATTTTTATTTTATTTTGCTTTGTTCTTTCCTTATTTCAGAGAATCTTTTCCAAATGATCTTCAGTTCAATATTCTAATGAGATTTACAGTTGATCAGACCCAGACACCAAGCTTGAAGGTAAAAATTTGAGGTCTTTTGATGACATTTTAAGGAACTGAAATATTTTGTTCATAAAGTTATGTTAATATTTGTATTTCTGTCACACGAGAAGCTGTTCAATCAGTGGATTTTGTTTTTATAAACTTTCAGACAGTCAAGCCAGCACTTCGGGACCAGCTTCACTCTTTTTGGAGTTCCAAGGTTTTTTTTGGTTTTGTTTTAATCTGCATTATTTCTTTTCTTAACTCTCTCTACAAACTGCAGTGTTTCAGATAATGTTTGTATGCATCTATATATTCAACTACTAACCTTTATAAGCCTATAAAGCATGCATGGATTTGATTTCAAATGTTATTCAATACCAGATTATCTTTTGGAGAAGCTTACTGGGGATACATATTAGAAGGCAACACAAGTTTGGCCGTCTAACCCTAAGCTGTTATGCAAACTCGCTCTATAAAATCTTATCTAATTTTATGTTTGTGATTTCCCAATCCTTTTTTTTTTTAAGTTAGGAGTTTGAATAGTTATTCTGGGCAAAATGTCAGTTTTGCCTATGTATTTCAGTAAACAGAACTTTTTAAGTTTAATCTCAGAGCTATTCTCCAGTTCTTAACTGAAACAGTAACTTTTTTTTCTTTTTGCAATGTGATTTTCTAATGTGTGCATAAAATTTAGATTCAGGGTTAACTTCCTCCATTGTTATTAGCACACATTTTCTAGTTAATTTATGAGAAAACTAGATAGATTCCAATTTTTGATTAAAAATAATTATTTAACATAAAAGAAAAGATAATATAAAAGATCTGCCCCTGAATTCTTTACTAAAGATGTTTCTTAGTGAGTTTTCTTAAATTAAAAAGAGGTTAAAGTCAGGGAAATAACAAGCATATGAGCATTTATAAGCCTTGTATTTTCTGCTCTATTCTGCACGAAGTATGTTTCTATAAGCATTATTGCCTTGGATTGATTTTCCTTTAAGTTTCTGGATATGATTTTGCCTTAAAATCACAATTATGTTTCTTGCCAGGGTTGACTTATACTCAACATAATGTTATTTTCTCAGAGCTGCTTTGTGAAAAAGGATCCATCTGTTTTGATTTTAAAAAGTGACCTGCAGAAGGAGAATAATTTACTTGATATTATTGATAAATACTGTTTAAACTTATTTTTTTGTCCAAGCCATTGTGCTAGGCATTCATAGGAATATAAAACTTACAATTTTCTATCATTATTGTTTATAATACATGATAAACTGTAAACTGTGATAAGAGTTATGATTTAGGTACTGGTGGTAGGTATTCAAGTGCTGTTGAAAACATATATGGAGATGTCTCATGGCCCAGTAGAAATGGAGGTCTAAACCATTAGCTTAAGAAATAAGGGTGATAGGTGAGTTGAAGGAGAGAATAAAGTTGCTGAAGGCCTGAAGAGAAAGACAGTGGAAAACATATAATTAAAACGTCATACTACTGGGGCTTCCCTGGTGGCGCAGTGGTTAAGAATCCACCTGCCAATGCAGGGGACACGGGTTCGAGCCCTGGTCCGGGAAGATCCCACATGCCGCGGAGCAACTAAGCCCGTGCACCACAACTACTGAGCCTGTGCTCTAGAGCCCGCGAGCCACAACTACTGAGCCCACAAGCCACAACTACTGAAGCCCGTGTGCCTAGAGCCCATGCTTCACAACAAGAGAAACCACCGCAATGAGAAGACCACGCACCACAACGAAGAGTAGCCCCCACTCGACACTAGAGAAAGCCCGTGTGCAGCAATGAAGACCCAACACGACCAAAAGTAAAATAAATAAAATAAATAAATTTATTAAAAAAAAAAAAAAGTCATACTGGAGACTAGAATCACAGACTGTTTCTCTAAAAGCCCCTATATACATATACATATATATAATACATATACCTAGACTGTTTCTCTAAAAGCCATGTATACCTGTACGCATATATGTATATATGGCTTTTGTATATAGGGCTTTTAGAGAAACAGTCTATGTATAATATATGTGTATTATATATAAACCATAATATATAATACGAACATAGTATGTACTTGGCTTTTATATATTATGTATACACACATATTATATGCACACACACGTAAAGCTGTAGGGGAAAATCACTCTTCAACTCATAAATTGATGTTTTAGGATAGCAAGGAGACATTCTATTAGAGCTACACCTTATGCTGAAAATAAAGGTAACTTTCAGATGGGTGACAGGATTAAGAATTAAAAACTTAACAGGTTGTAGAAAAACACAAATAACTTGAGTATGAGATGCATAAAAATTCTTTATTGAAGAAGTGCTGGATCTTTCAGATAAAATTTTACATCTCTCACAGAGTATCATATGGGTAAATGTCAGAAAAGAAGCAATAAAATAGGGGGAAATCACATACAGAGTGATTTTATTTGAGTAATATTTTTTAAAATAAATGGAATTTTGTTGACTTTTTTTTCTGAGTTTCACAAACAGGTTTAGAATTATACGCACCTTAGCAACTATATTGTTTTTCCTCTCTGAAGAAGAATGCATGTTTATGTTATTCAGAGTACAGACTATGTATAGAACCTTGTGAAATATTCTACCAAAATGTAAATTTTCAAATGATTATATGTGTATCATGGTTATTTTGCCTTTGGTATAGTAAACACACCTATTCTGTGAAACCCTTTAAAAACTTTACATGCCTCTCTATAAATTGCCAAGACACGGAATTGAGTCTCACATAGTGCAAATAAATATATTCAAAAAAACAAAATACATTGATGTTCATTCTTTGATTTACTATAGTCACCTTTCAGCCAGTCACACTGATAGAAGGTGACGTGGCTTCAAGAATCCAGAATGTTATGTGCTGCCATAATTTAGTTGGGCCTGCTACTGCAAAAGTAACCATAAATCTCTTTCCCTCTCCCCTGTACAATTTACTCATGATGGCTGATAGGTTAATTCTTGTTTTTTTCAGTACATTTCTTAAAGTTATAGTTACTTCTTAAAATTCATTTATTATGAAATGAAGAATGTAAGTTGATGCATTCTGTCTTTTTTTTAAACTGGAAGCAGAAGGGGGAAAATGTACAAGAGTCAGAATTTTAACATATTACTTCCTATATATTAACTTGGCTTAGTACTTCCCAGAGACCTTATTTGGATTGAGTGAGAAAAATGACATCTTAAGATCAATAATAAGGGAAGGAGTATAGAAAACTTGATTACCTTCATCTTTGACAATTTTTTTGCAAAGTCACTATTTTAATCATATATTTAAACCTTCCTTTTTCTAAGTCAGCAAATCAGCATTTAATATGTGTTTAGAATCTGCTGTATACAAGGACTGTGCACTGTGCCAGGTGCCATTTCTAAAGGGCACTGGTAAAGTCTTAGAGAACCATTACTTAGAAATCCTAGAATGTTAGATGTGACTTTAAAAACAGTGAATCTCAAACTTTTTTTCTACCCCAACATACCTGAGAAAGGGGAGATTATTTAACAATGGCTTACTCTAAGGATAAAGAAGGCTGCATCTAAGAGAGAAGCATGTGTGCTTTGCCCCACCTCCTGCTTATTTTGAAGCCTGCATCCTACCACACACCTACCCACCATGCCACCCATGCATCAGGAATTCATGGGAGAATAATAAGACTTTTTAAACTCATATATGATAGTTCTTTTATACAGATAAGTATTGTCTCTTCTCCAGTGGTACTTGTGTAAAACTTTTTTGTCACATTTATTTTGAGACATAGTTCTAGCAGTTGATGGACCTATTAAGGAACCTGATCTCATTGTGTGAGACTCACTGTATGTTTGCCAAAAACCTGTATTGCCCACCTTGATTACCCAGTTGATTTATAATACCTTATTTCCAAAATTCTTTGATTCATTTCCCCAAGAGGCAAATTGTACTTTGATTTATAAAGACTGGTTCCTAGGGAAATCTAGACAAGAGTCAGCTGTAAGCTCTGAAGGCAGACTCAAGGAGAAGTGTCTAATCTTATCAAGAGAGTCTTTAGCAGTTGTTCAAACATGGGGAATGAAACTTATAAGTTCTGCTGTGTGTGAAAAAAATCCGCATTATCATATACTTGTACCTCTGGTAGGTAGGTGATTGTATAACTTCTCTTTTGTTGTTGATGCTTATTCATTGTGTATTTGTCAAAAAAATAATCACCTAGGGATTCCTGACCATCGAGTGGTTAAGACTCCACGCTTTCACTGCAGGGGGCGTGGGTTTGATCCCCCGTGGAGGAACTAAGATCCCACATGCCACACAGCACAGCCAAAAAAAAAAAAAAAGTCACCTAATTATTTCTGAAGTGTTCTCATTGCCCCTCAATGACCAGCTGATTGTCCTCTTTCATTGTGCATCCCTCTGCAGGTGAAGGTTGCTATCCTCAAATACATAGAAACTCTGGCCAAACAGATGGATCCAGGAGATTTTATAAATTCCAGTGAAACTCGCCTGGCAGTGTCTCGGGTCATCACTTGGACAACAGAACCCAAAAGTTCTGATGTTCGGAAGGTATGTTTTAATTTAAGATTTAGAAGATAAATTAGAAAAGCAAGTCAGTCATTTTGGATTGCCAGTGAAGGAAGCTAATATTTTCAGGATGTTACCAGTTAGCATAGAGTTATTTACCTGGTGATATAAAGACCTTTTTTAAAAAATATCTTCTCTTTTAAATTTTATTTTAAATTTTATCCAATTAATATGAGTATAATTTTGAAACTTAGAATTAAAGATAACTGTCTTTGAAACAGTCCTCCCAACCTCTAATCTTATAGCCATTCAAAATATTTCAAATCTTTCCCCTCGCATTTACCTATATATTTCAAATAAGAGCTTGCACTGTTTCTTGATTTATTAATTCTAGGCATTATTTATTGATCTGTTGATAAATTTAGTCATTATATATGTCTGTCTACCTTTGTAAATTAAGACTTAACTTTCCCATATTCTTTCCTATGTCTTTCCCCATAACCTTCAAAATACTTATGAATCAGTTGTTGGTACTCAATAGAAAAGATTTAATTTTGACTGTGGAAGTATTCACCCCTACGCCAAGTGGTTTATTACAGCCTCCTTCCTTACAGAAGCTTTATTTGTCCTGGTGTTAATAATTTACCTTTTCATTTTCCTTTTTTTTCCCCCACATGTTTTTAAGTACTTGTTGTTAGGTTCAACATCTCTGTCATATGCTCATGGCTAAGATTTTCCATATGCTCAAAAACATAGGTTATTTATTTTCTGGGGAGTTCCTTTCTAGACCCTCCTTTGTTCTCTTCACCTTCTTCCTGAGACTTCTCTTCAACCCTAATCATTCGTTTCTTGCATTCTGTATCTAGCTCTGTTGACAAAGCCAGAATAATCAAAACAGTATGGTACTGGCACAAAAACAGACACATAGATCAATGGAACAGAATAGAAAGCCCAGAAATAAAACCCATGCACACGTGGTCAATTAACCTATGATAAAGTAGCCAGGAATATACAATGGAGAAAAGATAATCTCTTCAATAACTAGTGCTGGGAAAACTGGACAGCTGCATGTAAAAGCATGAAATTATAATATTCTCTGTCACCATATGCAAAAATAAATTAAAAATGGATTAAAGACCTAAATGTAAGACTGTAAAAATCCTAGAGGAAAACATAGGCAGAACACTTTCTGACATAAATCACAGCAATACTTTTTTGGATCCATCTCCTAAAGCAAAGGAAATAAAAATAAACAAATAGGACCTAATTAAACTTAAAAGCTTTTGCAGAGCAAAGGAAACCATAAACAAAACAAAAAGACAACCTATTGAATGGAAGAAAATATTTGCAAATGATATGACCAATAAGGGATAAATATCTTAACATTTATAAACAACTCATACAACTCAACATCAAAAAAATGAGCAACCCAATTGAAAAATACGCAGAAGAACTGAATAGACATTTTTCCAAAGAGGAAATGCAGATGGCCAACAGGCACAGGAAAAGATGCTCAATATCGCTAATCATCAGGGAAACACAAATCAAAACCACAATGATATATCACCTCATACCGGTCAGAATGGCTATTATCGAAAAGAACAGAGGTAACAAATGTTGACGAGGATGTGGAAAAAAGGGAACCCTGTTATACACTGTTTTTGGGAATGTAAATTGGTGCAGCCACTGTGGAAAACACTATGGAGGTTTCTCGAAAAACTAAAAATAGGGACTTCCCTGGTGGCGCAGTGGTTAAGAATCCGCCTGCCAATGCAGGGGACACGGGTTCGAGCCCTGGTCCGGGAAGATCCCACATGCCGTGGAGCAACTGAGCCTGTGTGCCACAACTACTGAGCCTGTGCTCTGGAGCCCACGAGCCACAACTACTGAGCCCGTGTGCCTAGAGCCTGTGCTCTGCAACAAGAGAAGCCACCGCAATGAGAAGCCTTTGCACCGCAACAAAGAGTAGCTCCTGCTCACCACAACTAGAGAAAACCCACGCACAACAACGAAGACCCAATGCAGCCAAAAATAAATTAATTAATTAATTTTTAAAAAAACCATTATTTGAAATGTTTGAAATAATTTGAAAAGATACATGCACCCCAATGTTTATAGCAGCATTATTTACAATTGCCAAGATATGGATGGAAGCAACCTAAGTGTCCATCAGCAGATGAATGAAGGGACTTCCCTGGCAGTCCAGTGGTTAGGACTTCGCCTTCCAATGCAGGGGTTGTGGGTTTGATCCATGCTCAGGGAGCTAAGATTTCACATGGCTCAGGGCCAAAAAACCAAGACATAAAACAGAAACAATATTGTAATAAATTCAATAAAGACTTTAAAAATGGTCCACATCAAAAAAATAATAATCTTAAAAAACAAACAGGTGAATGGATAAAGAAGATGTGAGGTATATATATGCCATGGAATACTACTCTGCCATAAAAATGAACGGGATTTTGCCATTTGCAGCAACATGGATGGACTTGGAGGGCATTATACTAAGTGAAATAAGTCAGACAGAGAAAGACAAATACTGTATGATATCACTTACATGTGGAATCTAAAAAATATAACAAAACTAGTGAATGTAACAAAAAAGAAGCATATTCACAGATACAGAGAACAAACCAGTGGTTACCAGCAGGAGAGGGGCAATATGGGAGTGGGGAATTACGAGGTACCAACTATTAGGTATGAAATCAGTCACAAAGATATATTGTACAATGGGGAATATAGCCAATATTTTATAATAAGTATAAATGAAGTATAACCTTTAAAAATTGTGAATCACTATATTGTACACCTATAACATATAATATTGTACAGCAGCTGTACTTCAATTTTTAAAACCAAGCCAAACAAGACAAAAAACATAAAGATTAAGCAGAAATTAATAAAATAGAGAATAGAAAAATAGAGAAAATTAGTGAAACCAAAAGTTGTGTTTTTTGGAAAGATCAACAGTATTGGCAAACTTTTAGCTAGATTGACAGAAAAAAAGAGAAGACTTAAATTACTAGAATTAGAAATGAAAGAGGAAATATTACTAACCTTACAGAAATAAAAAGGATTATAAAGGAATGTTACAACATTGTATGCCAATAAGTAGTTAACTTAGATGAAATGGACAAATCTCTAGAAAGACACAAACTACCAAAAGTGACTCAAGAAGTCAATAGAACAAGTAAAGAGTTTGATTTAGTAATCAAAAAACCACCCACAAAGAGAAGCCCAGGCTCAGATGGTTTAACTGGTGAGTTCTACCAAGCATTAATATCAGTTCTTCACAAACTCTTCCTTAACAAACAGAAGAAGAAGGAACACTTTCCACCTCATTCTGTGAGGACAGTTTTATCTTGATAAGAAACCCAAAGACATCACACACAAAAAGAAAACTACAGATCAATGTCTCTTACAAATATGGACCCTTTTAATCCTGGCAAACCAAAGTCTGCAACATATAAAAAGAGAATTATACACCAAGACCACGTGTAATTTATCCCAGGAATGTAAGGTTAACATCTGAAAGTCTTTTGTAGTACTCCATATCAATAGTAAAAAGACAAAAACCACATGATTATCTCAACAGAAAAGGCATCTGGCAAGATCTAACATCTTTCATGATTAAAACAAAAACAAAAAATCATAAACTAAACAAACGATCAAGGGAAGGGAACTTCTTAAACCCAATACAGGGCACCTCTACAGCTATTACTAATATCCACAGCTACTTAATGGTGAAAGATTGGATGCTTTCTCCATAAAGTCAGGAACAAGACATGGATGTCTGCTCTCACCATTTCTGTACAACATTGTAGCGGGGTTCGCCGGTTTCTAGCCAGGATAGTTAGACCAGAAAGAAGAAAAAAAAGAGAGAAAGGAAGAAAAGTAAAACTATTTCTGTTTGCAAATGATACAATTTTATATATAGAAAATCCTTCAGAATCACTAAAAAACCATTAGAACTAATAAACACATTCAGCAGGGTTGCAGGATACAAAATCAATATACGAAAATCAATTGTATTTCTAAACACTTGAACAATCCAAAAATGAAATTAAGAAAACAATTCCATTTATAGTAGCATTAAAAAGATTAAAATAGGGATAAATTTTTAAAAGGAAGTGCAAAATTTATAGTAGAAACTATGAAATAATATTGAAAGAAATTAAAGAAGATTTAAATAAATGGAAAATCATCCCATGTTCTTGGATCAGAAGACTTAATATGCTTAAGATGGCAATACTTCCCAAAGTGATCTACAAATTCAGTGTAATCCTTACCATATTCCCAGCTGGCTTTGTAGAAATTGACAAGCTGATTCCAAAATTCATAATGGAATTCCAAGGGACCCCTAATAGCCAGAAGAGCCTTGAAAAAAAAAACCAAAGTAGGAGGACTTTACACTTCCAGATTTCAAAACCTAATACAAAGTAATAGTAATCAACACAGTGTGGTACTGGCATAAGGCTAGACATAAAGACCAGTGGAATAGAATTGAGAGTCCAGAAAAAAACCTGTGTTTATGGCCAATTGATTTCCAACAAGGGTGCAAAGACCATTCAATAAGGAAATCATAGTCTTTTCAACAAATTGTGCTGGGACAACTAAATAGCCACATGCCAAAGAATGAAGTTGAACCCTTACCTCATACCATATACAAAAATTAATACAAAATGATCAAAGACTTAAATGTAAAAGCTAAACCTAGAAAAATCTTAAAAGAGGGATAAATCTTCATGACCTTGGATTTGGCAATGGATTCTAACCAAAAGCACAAACAACAAAAAGAAAAAATAGATCAGTTGGATTTCATCAAAATTAAGAATTGGGAATATTCCAAGACCAAGAATACTGATGGGACTGTAGAAACCATTGATTGACATGTTTTAAGTAAGGGAATGATATGATCTGATTTATGTTTTTAAACATTATTTTGACTAATGTGACAAAAATGGACTAGCTATGTTGTGTAAGGGAGAAGAGGGTAGGAGAGGTAGGGCTGATATTGAACGGAACCTAAGTTTTCATCTAATGTAGTAGGAAATCACCAGAAAATGTTTCTAACTGATAAATCAAGAAATAATTATATAAGCCCATGTGTACCTAACAATCAGTAAAAACAAGCACTACAAAGAACTCTGGAGAGCTAAACAGGGGATTGAGAACTATAAAACCTTTTCTAAAGGTTTTTTGTTTTTTTGTTTTTAAATCCATGAGTATGTGTTACTTTCATTTAAAGACTGGAAAATTTATTTTTAAATAAATGTAAAATGTAGCTAGTAAAATAAATGTGACATTAAACTAACAGAAATGAAGGACTTCATCAAAATATACTAAAGCTATTGCAGGGACTTCCCTGGTGGTGCAGTGGTTAAGAATCCACCTGCCAATGCAGGGGACACGGGTTCGATCCCTGGTCCAGGAAGATCCCACATGCCGTGGAGCAACTAAGCCCATGCGCCACAACTACTGAGCCTGCGCTCTAGAGCCTGTGAGCCACAACTACTGAGACCACGCGCCGCAACTACTGAAGCCCACACGCTCTAGGGCCTGTGTGCCGCAACTACTGAGCCCGCGTGCCTAGAGCTCGTGCTCCACAACAAGAGAAGCTACCGCAATGAGAAGCCTTTGCACCACAAGGAAGAGTAGCCCCTGCTCACCGCAACTAGAGAAAGCCTGCGCACAGCAATGAAGATCCAACGCAGCCAAAAATAAATTTTAAAATTAAAATAAAAAATAAATAAAGCTATTGCATTTTAAATCATGCGATTTAAACCTGTATTATTTGATGCAGAAATAGACAAAGATCAATGTAATATAAAGGAGGGTCCAGAGAAACAGGTTTATATAGAAGATTAGTTCATGCTAAGGGTGTCACGTTGAGTCATGAGGAAAGGATGCAGTCATTGGTTTGGGAACAGTTGGACTGTCTGTTTCTAGAGAGAAAATAAAGCTGCATCTCATACACCAAAATAAAATCTAGGTGGAATAAAATATACCTTAACAATTATTAATTCATTTGCTCAAATTAACTTGAGATCTTTTCACTGTTTAGGTTCCAAAAAGACACAAGATCATAAAGTTTTGTTTCAAAATGCAAATAGCTTTATTTAAACACTATTAACATGTTAGAGTACACACCCACACAATGTATACTTTGTTGTTGTTTTTAACAAAATGGGCTTATGTTACAGCTGTTTTATAATTTTTTCCTTCAGCAGTATGTAATAGTCCTCTCCCAATCTCTTCATGTATAGAGCTACATCATCTTTCAAGGCTGTGTTGTGTAGTATGCCATTGTGCCAATGTAACTTAATTTCACCATTCCCCTCCTGTTGTTTATTAGCTGTCATAAACATGGAACACTTAGGTTTTCATAGAGTGGGGTCAGAAAGGATCCAGAACAAGATGTGCACATTTACAAACAAGTCATAATTGTGAACTATTTGGATTTCTTTCTCCTCTCAATTAAGTTTCTGTGTAATCTGAATTTCACAGTGTGGCTTTTAATAACTCAATTGATTACTTTAGAAGAAGAAAGGAAATTTATGTTTTCTTAACTGATCTGAATAACCTTGCTTTTGTTCCCATTTCCACAGAAACATTAGACTAGTTTTAGCTTTGAATTGTAGATTTGTTAAGATTAGCTGCTTTGAGAGAAGACTAAATACAGCTAGTTAATTTAAGAATCATATAATGGGACTTACGTGGTGGTCCAGTGGTTGAGAATCAGCTTTCCAATGCAGGGGACATGGGTTGATCACTGGTCGGGGAACTGGGGTTCCACATGCCGCAGGGCAACTGGGCCTGCGTGCCACAACTAGAGAGCCCACGTGCTGCAACTACAATGCCCATACACTCTGGAGCCTGCGCACCACAACTACAGAGCCTGCACGCCACAACTACTGAGCCCATGCACTTTAGAGCCCACACGCCACAACGAAAGATCCTGCGTGCTGCAACTAAGACCCGATGCAGCCAAAAAGAAATAAAGAAATAAATTAAAAAAAAAAAAAAGAATCCTATATTGAGAAAATGAAAGTTAAAGTGCTAAGTTGCTCTTGATGGGCTTTGTATAGTTTAGGGATGTAGTTCCTTATTTCCATCCATCTTTCTTCTTGTAATAATTTTTTTAGGAAAACTGAAGTAGGAGCATATATTGACGGAGTAATCCTAGAAACTGGTTGACTTTTGCCATTGATTTCTAGGTCGTATTTGTTATACTTTTCATATTCCTGTCTTACTTTCAAAAAATAAATGGTAAGTCAAATAGTTTTTGATTTTATTCTTCCAGCAAAGAAATTTGAAAGCATGTAAGAACATCTTTTTCCCTGGGAAAGATGGCCTTGCACTATTGAACAGAAATGTTGAGTGAAGAAAATGGTCTCCTTTGAATAACCAAAATATATTCATATGCTTCTTGTATGTCTTTCTTTTCTAGGCGGCGCAGTCAGTCCTGATTTCCTTATTTGAACTCAATACCCCAGAGTTTACAATGTTATTAGGAGCTTTACCAAAAACTTTTCAGGATGGTGCTACCAAGCTTCTTCATAATCACCTTCGAAACACTGGCAATGGAACCCAGGTCTTTTTCAGTTATTTTCTTGGCCATTGTATAATGTGATGACTAGTTAACAATAATTGCTGTTTTTTTTTTTTTTTTACATGAAGTAAACTTTGATCCTAATGTACAATTTTTGCATCTGCATTGGGCAGCATTTCCTGAGCAGAATTAAATATTTTCCTGGAAAGAATATAGTTCTTAGGCCTATCATGTTTCTATTATAATTTGGTGTACACTAGGATGGTGGTGAACGGTGGCCAGGGTATGAACAAGGAAAGTGAAATGTAGCAGAACTTAGATGAGGGCATCAGCTTTGCAAGCCATGAGAATTAGGACATGCTCTTTAGATGAACCAGTCCTTATTTGAGGACCAGAAAGGATGACTTATTCCAGGAATAACAAATAAGGCCCGAGGAGGGTAGTGCTTTAAAGGGTGTGTTCACATTTAATAATAACAGGCTTGTCAGCCCATAGGTGGTTGGATAACACAGGATTTTGTTTTGGAGAAGTAAGATCTGAGTAAATGAAACATTAGTGTTATATCTAAATGGTATCAAACCATTTACATAATATGCCTGAAGAATTGAACTTAAGTTTTAAAAAGACAAAGAGAGCAATACCTTTGCTAATGGATAAAGGAGAAAGTAGATGCACTTGTGGCAGGATTAAGGTAATGTCTAAGGGGAGAGCAATCTGAGAACAATTTCTTGGGACCAAAGTCAGTTTTTTTAAAAGAAGGGGGAATTCCCTGGTGGTCCACTGTTGAGAACTCTTCACTTCCACTGCTGAGGGCCTGGGTTCGATCCCTGGTCAGAGAACCAAGATCCCACAAGCTGTGCGGTATGGCCAAAAAATAAAAATAAAAAAATTTTTAAAAATAAAAGGAGAAGGTATTGTTTCATTATATTTTAAGAGATAGGAAAATTACTAACATGACCAGATTCTATTCCTTTGGTGTCTTTGTAAAAATCATTTGTAAATCAAACTCAAGAGGGAACAGAATTTGAGAATTCATAATGGTTGGAGGAAGGAAAATTGGCTCAGAACAGGGAGCTAATTTAAAATTGTTAATTTGGGATCTTGTTTAATCTTTGAGGAAAAAGATATTGTGGTAATATTTGAGAGAAGGAAGTGTGTGAGGAGAACAATAAAAAGGCTTAAAGAGCTAGATTTCTGAATGGGAAGAAAGTTTTTTCCCACAGAAACTAGAGATAAGTACATGAATATTTAAAATAATGACCTATAAGTATGGCTCTCTCATGTTGTTCAACATCTTGATTGTATGGCTTCCTGAAGAGCCTTTTGGTTGAACTACCTGTCATATGTTAATGTTTATTTGACTCCGTCCATCAGGGTTCCATGGGGAGTCCTTTGACAAGACCAACACCACGGTCACCTGCCAACTGGTCCAGTCCTCTTACTTCTCCTACCAACACGTCACAGAATACTTTATCTCCAAGGTAATAAAAGGGTTATTTTCCATCATGGTTTGTATTTGTAGATTCCCCATTCTTAGAAAAATAGACATTAATATAATTCCAGTTGATTTCTCCTCAACTTGAAAGGTCTTAGACACATAGAAACTTAGCAAATTCAAAAAATGTTTATTCCAAAACTAACCCTTTAGATGATAATAATGTATAGGATATGGAACTGTTTTTTGTAAGTGACAGGAAAACTTAGGGACACAGCTTTTGGAAATTACTGCTTGTTGCATTAAATAGCATAGTTATGTTTCTCAGATATGCTGTATAAATCCATTAATTGCCAATTGTGTCTTTCAATTATAATACTCAATATAAGTGATGAGGTCAAGTTATAATGATGAATATTTAGATCTAATATTGGCCAGCCACCTCTAAAAATAGAAGAAAAAATTAACCTTATAGACAAAAATGTAAAAATAAAGAAAAACAAGTAGGGAAGGGTTAAATATAAAATGGCAATATGTATAGTTAGGAAAAGATGTGACTGTGAGATTGATCCTTAATAAGACATGTGAAATTTTCACACACTTGTGCAGTTCAAGCATCGGCTATATTTCAGATGAAGTTCTTAACTCATTAATGGATTAACATTTTTTCCCGTCTCCTGGCCTTTTAAAAAATTTTGCCTAGGGAATTCCCTGGCGGTCCAGTGCTTAGGACTGCACACTTCCACTGCAGCGTGCACAGGTTCAATCCCTTGTCGGGGAACTAAGATATCCCGCAAGCCTTGCAGCCAAAAAAAGTAAAATAAAATAAAATAAAAATTTAAAAATTAAAAAACTTTGTCTAGTGGGTCATATTTGTACTTACCAGCTTGATTTTTGTTATTAACCATATACCATAACATATGCTTCATCATATTCATTACAATTATAAGATGCTTCATTATACTGCAGACCAATTGCAAATTTATCATCTAGCCTGTTTTTTCAATGTTATACATATGTGACAATTTTGATGGCTCAATTCCAGACTCAGTTGAATTTTAGAATCTGATTATAGAATTCAGATCAGTAACACTTATGTTCACTGTTAAGAATTCTCAGCCTTCTTACAGATTTGTGTAAAATACATTTATCTCCTCTTTAAGCAGTACCATTATTGTGAGTTAACCACAGGGGTTAGCAAATTCTCTGTAAAGGGCCATATGGTAAATATTTTAGGCTTTGCAGGCAATGCAGTCTTTGTCACCTCTACTCAGCTCTGCTTCTGTAGTGTGAAAATAGCCATAGATAATAGCTAAATAAATCAGCATTGCTATGTTCCAAAATTTTATTTATGGACACTGAAATTTGGGTTTTATGTAATTTTCTTGTGTCATGAAATGTTATTGTTTTGATTTTTTTCTCAACTATTTAAAAATGTAAAAAAAATTCTTAGATTTCAGGGGTCATAATTTGCTGGCCTCTGGTTAGTCAGAACATTTTTGAAGGTGAAAAGACAAGCCAGTTGTTAAGGGCTGTGCATTCTAGAGTCACTGTAAGCTGCCCTTGATGGGCAAACAGTGGGACATGTTCTTTAGCCATTTGTAGCTGTCAGGTTTCATTTTGCTCATTATGCTTTAGAGCATATACATTCTCTAATCCTGTCTTTATAAATATCCTGTGTAATCTCCTCATATGTATTTGTATTTTAAAACTACACATAAATAAAAATTAATTGTTGTCTTTTTCATAGTGCATTTGATTATGACACAGAAAATATGAATTCTGAAGATATTTATAGCTCTCTTAGAGGTGTCACTGAAGCAATTCAGAATTTCAGCTTCCGCAGTCAAGAAGATATGAATGAGCCATTGAAAAGGGATTCTAAAAAAGATGAAGGCGATTCAGTGAGTATTTGAACATTATTACATTGCACATGTTTTCATTAAGAGTTTTTGATTTTATTTTTAAACTTTGCTTTCTGTCATTTTCAAAGGTAATTTTCCAGGGGTCAGTTACTCAGTATTTACTGAGTATCTACCATGTGCCAGGCACTGCTCTGGGCAGAGTCACTGCCCTCGAGTTCCTCATATATTTTTGGGTAGAGATGAGTACTGTGGAGTTCTAGGTTAGAATGTAAAGTGAATCTATTTTAGATTAAGTTGTAAGGGAAGATGACATTTGCATTGAGACCTAAGTAAAGCCATACAAGATCTAGGAGAGAAAAATTCCATAAAAGAAATAAGAAGTGCAAAGACACTTAGATGGGAGCAAGCTTTGTACAGTTGAGAACCAGGATGAAAGCCAGTATAGGAACATGGGCCAGATCACGTGGCTCTTGTAGGACAAAATAAGGTGTTTAAACCTTTTTTATTCCTGTTCAGTGTAGTGATAGTGATTTGTTTCATCAGTTTCTGCGGTTCCAATTAAGAATGTTATGACCCATCTTTCTGACATTTGTGAATATTATTGCTCAGTTTGTTACCCTGCCATTATACAAAAAAGTTTTTTTTTTTAACTCTGCTTCTTCTTAGACTTTTCTCTCACAGCTTAGACTTTTCTCAAAACAAGCTATCCCACCATTTCCTGTGGAATCTGTGGTTTCTCAGTGTTTACAAAATTATAGAACATTGCAATGCTTCAGCAAATCTCTACAGGGCTCCCTGCTCTGCTTCCTGACATCTTTCCTGCTATTGTTTTTCTCCCCGTGCCTGTATGGCAGATGAGCCTAGTAAACTGGATGCCAAAAACCTGCTTATCACTCGTATTTGAGGTTCCCTACCCCAAAAGCTGCCTATGGTACCAATAACAGGTTAGTAAGAGTCACTGCTTAATTGAGACTTTCTCCCCAGTGATAGCAGGGTACAGTGTCAGGAGCCCAAGTAGTGGATTCTGGCAGAAGTGAGTTTGGCATTTACTCACTAGTCAGATTATCACTTCTAAGCCTCCATGTCTTCCTAAGGAAAATAGGGATATTACTGCATACCTTAAAAATTATTATGCATATGATAAATCATATGACTCCATCCAGCCCAGACCTTTCTCCTGATTTCCAGATTCATACATCCAGCTGCCTGTTTGAACTCCTGATCTTTCCTCCTAAACTGTTCTTTTCTATCTCAGTTGATAGCAGTGCTAGTTGCTCAGCCAAAAACCTTGGACAGAACAGTTGTCCTTGTCCCATCTCTTTTTCTCATCCTCCCTACTTGGTCCAGCAGGAAATCTGTTGACTCTGTCTTCAAAATATAAGCCACAGTCTATACAGTAGACTTTTTTCCCTTGTTACCTCTCTGGCCTCATCTCCTACTACTCTCCTCTGCTTTAGCTACATGCTTCCTTGCTGTTCCTTCAACTTACTGGGCATGCTTTTTTTTTTTTTTTTTTTTTTTTGGCTCTGTTGGGTCTTTGTTACTGCACGCGGGCTTTCTCTAGTTGTGGCGAGCGGGGGCTACTCTTCGTGTGGTGCACCGGCTTCTCACTGCAGTGGCTTCTCGTTGTGGAGCACAGGCTCAAGGCGCGTGGGCTTCAGTAGTTGCAGCATGTGGGCTTCAGTAGTTGCAGCACGCGGGCCCTAGAGCTTGTGGGCTTCAGTAGTTGTGGTGCGCGGGCTCAGTAGTTGTGGCTCGCAGGCTCAGTAGTTGTGGCGCATGGGCTTAGTTGCTCCACGGCATGTGGCATCTTCCCGGACCAGGGATCGAACCCGTGTCCCCTGCAATGGCAGGCAGATTCTTAACCACTGTGCTGGGCACGCTTTTGCCTCGGGGCCTTTGTCTTAGCTATTCCCTCTGCCTTAAACGTTCTTCCTGCAGATAGCCATGGCCAGTTTCCTCACTTCCTCCAAGTCTTTGCTCCAGTAGCTTCTCAGTGACCACCCTATTTAATCTTCAGCCTCCTCTCTCCCACCTCGGCACTCATGATCCCTTTAATACTGTACTGCCTCCCATACACTAATTACCTCCTACTGTACCACATACTTTACTCATTCATTATGTTTTCTTAATGTCTCTGTCCCTCCACTAGAATGTAAACTTCATGAGGATAGACAGCATTCTCTCGTTTGTTCAAGAATATATCCGCAGTGCCAAGAATAATACCTAGCATGGAATAGGCGCACAGCAAATATTTAAAGGATATTTGTGAAGCACCTAGCTAACGACTTGGCAGAGTTGCTCAGTAGACGGTGGTAATGGTGATATTGATGATCATAATTGATATTTTGATAAGTATGTTAATGTGCCCGAACTCCATCAGGCATCCTTCCAAAAGTTATGCAGTCCTTTTGGGACTTTTTAATTTTTTCTTAAGTAGACCTTTTTTTAATTTGGTTTTCTTATACTTTGTTGACATACTGTCATTGTATAATTTACAACCTTAATAATGAAATCTGGGAGCTTTTAGTTCTGTGTTGCTAATGAAAGTGTTGCTAATGAAAGTCCTTTTGTATCTTTAACTGGCATAGAGAAACTGTTGCTAATCGCATTGTATATATTGCTTGATCAAGCCACTGGCAAGGAAACTATAGGAATCATTAGAGACAAAATTCTTTTTTTTTTTTAACATTTTTATTGGAGTATAATTGCTTTACAATGGTGTGTTAGTTTCTGCTTTATAACTAAGTGAATCAGTTATACATATACATATATCCCCATATCTCTTCCGTCTTGCGTCTCCCTCCCTCCCATCCTCCCTATCCCACCCTTCTAGCTGGTCACAAAGCACCAAGCTGATCTCCCTGTGCTATGCGACTGCTTCCCACTAGCTATCTATCTTACATTTGGTAGTGTATATATGTTCATATATACACTACCAATCTCTCACTTTGTCCCAGCTTACGCTTCCCCCTCCCCTGTCCTCAAGTCCATTCTCTAGGAGGAGAGACAGCATTCTTTTACAGTTCTTATTTGCCCCTATGGCTGTGGTTTCCTTACATCTCTTCTATAAACTGTGACTTTTTGAATGTTAAGTTTTAACTCATCATGTTGATTTCCATTACTTAATTTTTTTTTGGCTGGTTATTGTTACCTTTTTAAAATAGCCTTTGAAGCAGTAGGGAAATATCTTTTTAGAATTTGAAAGAGATTTAAAAAGGAGTTAATTTGCTCTGCCTTCCCCTTCCCATTAATAGACATGTGGCGGTCCTGGGATGTCTGACCCAAGAGCAGGAGGTGATGCTACTGACTCAAGCCAAACAGCCCTTGATAATAAAGCTTCATTGCTCCATTCGATGCCTGCTCACTCCTCTCCACGCTCTCGAGACTATAATCCGTATAACTACTCAGATAGCATCAGTCCCTTCAATAAGTCTGCCCTCAAGGAAGCCATGTTTGATGATGATGCTGACCAGTTTCCTGATGGTATGTCCTGGGTCCTGCTGCTACTGTCTGTGTTTTGGAGGACTGGTAATCAACGAAGCAAACGAAATATGCATGCTCTTTTATTGTAACTCCCTAAAAAGTAAGGATCTTTGGGGGTGGGAACGTTCTCTCCCATCTTCTAGGAGCTCATTTCTAGTGGTTTGGTGGTTTTCTTCCCCTGAATAAGAGACAGATTAATCATCCTAATATAATTCTTGAAATCAAGAAAACCTCAGTGACCTCCCAGAAACAACTGAAACCAGCTGTAGACACATTTCATTTAGTTATTAATTTTCATACCAGAATGACAAAACCCTTTGAAAGGATACCCATTCTTAACAATAGCCTTTTGAGTGTGAAGTCATAAACTCTTTAATAAGATACATTCAAGAAACAAATATGGGAAAAGCTACCATTAAGATTTGGAGTTGGCTTAGGTCTAAGCTCTGATACTACGCTGCATCACCTGGGAAGTTGGTTGACCTTCCTGAATCTCACTTGTCCCTAGGTTGCAGATGCTATGTTACCTGCCCTTCTGATCACAGTATGCAGTAAGGTTTGGATAAGGTGTATAAGAACTGACTATAAAGTACAAAACACTGTAAATGTTTTACTTATTTTTAATAGTAAGGAGTTACATTCTTTTCCTCTACAAATTACATGATCCATTAATTCTTTTCTTAACTAAGTAATGTATAGTAATATATAACTTTATGTAGATTAACTTGAAAGTCTCCCCCTCAACACTCTCATGATTTCATACTTAGGTAATTTCTGATTTTCCCTTTATTCCCTCAGTGTTGCTGTCAGTGAACATATTTCTGCATAAAATTTATGTACATATACAGGTAATTCTAAGAGATTTCTAGGGATAAAATTGCCCAATTAAGGGATATCTGTAAGTTTGTTTTGAGAGTTACTACCAATTACCAACTCAAAACACTTGGCCAGTTTAAGTAGTACTGATTTCCTCACCAACCCAGAATGTTTAAGTGTTTTTATTTTTTGTCATTGTGATGGATATAAAATAGGTCATCCTAATGAGCATTTCCTTAATTGTTAGGAAGACTGAGAAATTAGATATCAGATTATTTTTTAATTTTTCGAATTTTGATGAATAGAAAAATATCTTCACTTCTGAATTTCTTTGATTACTAATGAGGTCAATGAATCATATTTTGGCCAACATGGCATGTTAAGAGACTTAATATATCACATATATCACAAAGGCAAAATTATGACAACATACCAAACTGTCTAAATTACATAAGAATCTATAAAATCGCCACAATTATGCACTTTGGTGTGTTTTAATCTACCATAAACAGTTGACTATGCTGTTAAGGTTTAGTCATGATAGCAGCATAACAGAAGTGTGTGAATTGGACCTAGCAGCAAAGTGCCCTTGGAACCCTGCGTAGTAGCAACAGCCTGGTGATTGAGACCTAGCTTTAGCAGCTTAATTTACATTGGTTTTAAATTATTTATGCACAGAGGTCACAACTGACATTTCTTGCTTCGGCTCCGCTGTATATATGTATATCTCACATATATATGCACTATATAGGTATATATATATATGTATATATATACCTACATATATATATATGTAGGCTTTTTTTTAAGTATTATTTCAAAATAGTCAAAAGCTTAAAAGTTGGGAGTACAGTAGAAGGAACTTTTTCTTGAACCATCTGAGAGTAAGTTGCCAAACTGACGCTCCATAACTTCAAATACTTTAGGACATACTTCCTATAAACAAAGACAGTCTCCTGCATAATTACAATATATTCATCAAAATCAGGGAATTATCGGTGCTACATTAATAACTACCCATCCTTAGAGTTTTTCCACTTGCCCCGATAATATCTTATAGTGGAGTATCCAGTTCAGAATGTCATGTTGCATTTAATCATCACGTCTCCTTCAGTGTTCAGTCTTTTCTTGGCTTTCATGACCGTGACACTTTTGATGGTTGAAGACCAGTTATTTTGTAGCATTTCCCTCAATTTAGGTTTGTCTGATGTTTTCTTATGATTGGATTCAGATTTTGTACTCTTGGCATCAGTATCACAGAAGTGTTAGTGCGTCTTTCAACTAACACATGATTTCCCTTTGCCCCAAGATTGGTGATGTAATTTTGATCACTTGATTATGGTGCTGCTAACAGGCTTCTCCACTGTGAAGTTACTCATTTTGTAATTAATAAGTGTTTTGTGGAGAGGTACTTTAAAACTGTAAATATCCTGTTCCTCATTAAACTTAAATTTTATTTATTTAAAAAAAATAAATATTTATAACTGTACAGACACATAGTTTCCTGTTGTATTCAGTGGGCTATAATGTTTAACTGTCATTATTTATTTTGATGCTCAAATTGTCCTTAATTTGACCATCAGGATCCCATTCAAGCTGGCTTTTGTGTCCTTTTAACATGTCCCCATTCTTACATTCTGACACAGCAAAATCTTACACTGTCCTTGCTTCAGTCCTGGAATCAACCATTTCTCCAAGGATCGATCCTTGGTTTCTTTTAACAGAAAATGGTCTTTAAAGACTAAAGTCTGGGCACTAGGTGTACTCACTGCTGGTGGGACATCACTACTCCCCAGACCTCTAAGTGACTAGAGCTAAGGAGCGTGTGTGTTTGTGTGTGCATGTGCATGTGTATACACACACGCACGCTGATTTATATCTATTGCTGTATCTGTCAGAAGCTAAGTGTTTATACCAATAACTCCAATTCTAGTCTAGCACCATGAGATTAATTTTAGTTTCTCCCTTTCCATATTAATAACCCCCTGTGAGAAACCTGACTTCCGTTATCTTGAATATACTTACTTATTTGATCAATCCTCCTGTATGCAACCAGTTCTCCATCTCTGCCACTACCTCCTCACTTGCGCGGATGCACTCCCCACCCTGCTGGGCTCTACCATTCCACCCTCAACTTCCTTGGCCTCAATGCCATTCTGCTTGGGCTCTGACACATCACACCTGGTTGCCACTACATGTGGACACGCTTCTTGTTCTAGCTGAGCTCTGAAACCCTATCTTACCCACTCTCACGTGTGGAAACCCTCCGTACTCTGCCTGGGAATCTGTCCCCAGGCCTGTAATTTTGATAAATGGAAAAATATCTTCATTTATGAGATTGAGGAATTGTGTTTTTACCAACTTCTCATGTTGAGGCTTGATATATCACAAGTGCCACAAAGCCAAAATTATGACAACTTAGCAAGATCATCCCCTTATTGTCTAATTCTCTTCTCCTTTACTAAGGATCATATATTTCTCATTTGTTAAAGGAAAATATCTCTGGAAATTATACAACTGAAACCTAACTGGGTAGAATATTTTTCAACTTGAGAACGTTATTTCTTCACAGCATAATACTTGATTGACTTCTGAAACATTTGAAGATAGAGAAGCCTTCAGTTACACCAAAATAGTAGTTGTTCCAAGCTTCATATAGCAATTGTTTTCATTTACTGTCTATTTTCTTTTTTAAATTTGAGGTGGGGAAGACCTTATTTGACATTATTTTATTGTAAACATTGCTGACATTATCTTTTTTAATGTATTGACCTCCATTTTGCTGTTTTGATTTTTCTTTTATGCCCTGCCCCCAAGTAAAATTTCTCCTTATTTTGTTTTTAAAATATAAAACTTTTGGCGGGAGATAATTATTTTGTTCAAGTAGGAATTTGTTTTAAAATTCTGAGACTTATTAAGTATCTTTCTTACTCAGATGTGTCTGTACATATTACAGACAGATACACACATTAGTGATAACATTTATCAAAACTAACAAGTCAAACCCACTAATGACCAGTTCTAATTATGACCTTTGTAAAGTTTACCGGAGACTATAATATTCCAGAATATGTACTACCTCTAGTGAGGATGATACTGTTATTCAAGGGAGACTCATATTTCAGGCCCAGGTCCTCACCATGACCCTAGGAGGTGCGTGCTATTTTCCCATTTTACTGATAAGAAAACCCAGCCTCCACAATAATTGAGAGCGTGCTCCTATCACACAAAGGCTAAGGGGCAGAGGCTTGGTGAGACTCTAGAGCCTGTGTTCTTTTCACAGAACAACAATGCTTCTGTGTGTCAGAAGAGGAAATACAGTTGATTATACTTTATCTTAATTAATTCAGTACGTTAGGTTTATCTCATTTGTATGACATAAATAGTTCAGTTTTTTAACAAATAATTTATGTGCTTTCTTTGGCAGAAGTTATTTTCCTGTCAGTCATCTGTCCAGACCATTATATGACAAGTCATTTCTAATTATCTTCTAGAGTAATTACAAAGCCTATATTCATGAAGAGGAGAACTGAGTTCCGTTGAAACAAAAGCATTTTCTTGAGATTTCCCTTTATTCAGCTGAAATAAAATATACTCTTATCAGAATGATTTTATGACATCTTTGAAAGTCTGATAATGTAACTTCACAGGAGTGATTTTTGAGCGGTTTATAGAGATGCATTGATCCTGCTGCAGTAGTTCTTGTTAAGCCAGCAATATTGTTCTAATGTTGGTCTATACAAATGAAATTATTATAAGACAGTTTTTATTCTCCAAGTTAACATCTTTGAACTCAAATTTCTTATTTTTCATGGTTTTGCTCTGCATTTTGCAGAGGTTCTTCCTGATCTTCCAAAACCCTAATTTAGTTCTCCTCGGTGATCATTCTTTCCAGATTATCTCAAGTTTTTAAATTCAGTAATCACATTTTGTGCTCTGTGTATGAGTGTTTGGGGACCAGAAGTTCTTAGTGCTCTTATTATAGTTCCACGAAAGTTGTCCTAACAAACTTCCTTTTTTATAGGCAGTGAATATTGTCATTACATTTTGGTTCAATTTCCCTTCCCTATCATCTGTTAGTTTTATTCCAGTAGAAGTCATCTGTTCTAGTAGTTCAGCTTGATTTCCTTTCCTCAGGTTTCTGAATCCTCTTAAGTGAAATATAACTTTTCTTTCCCTACTTGTAGTTGTGGGTTCCCTGAGACCTATAATGTCAGGCCATTGGTATCTCTAGGTCAGTGGCTAACCAGCTGGCAGGATGAGGCAGAATAGCTTCTGTTTTTATGGACCAGTTGTGAACCATCTGGCAAACTACAACCTCAAGGTTCATTTTTGGGAAAAGTGCTCTTTCTTCTTGAGCGTTTCCTTTTGTAGCCAGCAACCCTCTCCAAAAGGCCAGCATACTCATGCCAAGTGAAGCCACAGAGAATACAGCTCCACAGTGTTAGCTGTCTTTCCTGGAGACTTGGGAGAGGGAGTGACCCCAGGTGTACCTTCTAGGCTCAGGCACCGTGTTCTGTGATTATTTTATTCCAGAGAATGAGTTAGAAGGGAAAAGAATCTATGGCACAAGCTCAAGCAAATGCCTGCCCAAGTCCCTCAAACCTGAATTTATCATGTATTTTATCATCAAAAGAATTTAGGAAGAACTCTGGTATTTTTTAATGTTCTAATGTGAACTTTTGGATTTAACTGTCTTTCCTACAAAGATTTCTCAAAGCATTATCTGATGACTTTGAAAAATAAACAGTGTGTCCTTTAACATTCATAAAATTCATGAGTTCATAATTATACTTTAAAAAAAGAAAGCAAAAACA
Source organism: Eubalaena glacialis (assembly GCF_028564815.1). NCBI lineage: Eukaryota > Metazoa > Chordata > Mammalia > Artiodactyla > Balaenidae > Eubalaena > Eubalaena glacialis. The sequence continues at coordinate 61,176,638 of NC_083722.1, read as the reverse complement.
AATGAAAACTCCTTGATAACCACTGGGCCCAACTCTTGACTCAGAAATTTAAAGGGAAATATATTAGGTATTCTGCCTTTTCTATCAAACTGTATTTCAGGGCAATCAAAATAGCTCTAGTTGATAAACTCACTCTCTCAGAAGAATTCCAACCCATTTTTAACTCCTAATAAAATAATTGATTCAGCAACATCAGTGGGTGAAATCATTAGTTAAAAGGTTGACGGGGAACTTTACAGTGGTGGGATCAAGTTGTTACCAGTTAAATCCAGTGATCATTTATTAGTATCACTAAAAATTGAGTACCCAGACACTGTGAGCCTCCTGGCATGACAACATAGAAGTGCATGCTGAAGTGTGTAAGGATGAAATGATACATTTGGGATTTGCTAAAAATTTTTCAGAAAAAAAGTTGTGGGGGCGGGCACGAAGATGATGTAAGAATGGTAAAATCTTAATAATTTTTAAATCTGGGTGATGGGTACATGGGGGTTCATTATACAATTCTCCTGTGAATTTTTATTATAAATGGTTTTAAACTAGCATTGAGGTTTTGGGGATGACAAATGGAAAAGAATATTACTTGGTCATTTTTCTTTGTTTTTGGTTTTTTTTTTACAAGTAACTTTCTGTTTGTGTTTCATGATGTTATAACGTTGTCATCCCCATACTTGTGAAAGTTGACCTATAAAGTTACAGAATTAACATCATGTCCTTATGACAGATCTTTCCTTAGACCATTCTGACCTGGTTGCAGAGTTATTGAAGGAGTTGTCTAACCATAATGAACGTGTAGAAGAAAGAAAAATCGCCCTCTATGAACTCATGAAACTGACACAGGAAGAATCTTTCAGTGTTTGGGATGAACACTTCAAAACAATATTACTTTTATTGCTTGAAACCCTTGGGGATAAAGAGGTAAAATGGCAGAATATGTAAACAATAGCCTGTTTTTCCTGTCTTGGATTGCCTGTCATTGCCTATTAATCAAGTGCTACACAGATTTGGAAATTGGGAAAATGAGTCTTTTCTGCTGCTTCTTTCTGCCTGAAATTTTCACTGTAAAGTACTTTTTCTTCCCAACCAAGCAGCTCAGTGATTTTCAACAGTTGACAACAGGGAAAATGAAAGGTTGCTGACAAAATTTTTATAGGAGAGTACTTTTTTTTGCATATTTGAATTAGTTGTTCAAAAGTAAAACTTCCTTTTTAATAGAATGTAGTGGTTCTTGGTTTCTTTAAGAAGTATTCGTTTTCAACTAGAGATGTGAAAACTTGTGTAATATACCACATATTTTATGCAGTTGTCTACAATTCCCCCAACCCATATTAAGACCCTTAAGTTACAGAAATGGAAAATGTAAAGATCGTCTACAACCCAAAATATTAAAAACATTAAAATATTTCTTCTTAGCCTACAATCAGGGCTTTGGCATTAAAGGTTTTAAGAGAAATCCTAAGGCATCAACCAGCAAGATTTAAAAACTATGCAGAACTGACTGTCATGAAAACACTGGAAGCACATAAAGATCCTCATAAGGAGGTAAGTGACCTGATAGTACTTCTGATATTATTGCATGAAACATACAAACGTTGTTTGAAAGTACTCTTAGCAAGCATTTTCTTAATGTTCAAGGTAGTATCTGATTGAGAAGCAAACATATAATCTTTTCTGTTTAACGAATTATATTGATACCATGGCCTTTTACCTAAAATAGGTGAGCTCTAGGATATAATTTATCTGATTTCATTTTCTCCTATAATTCACTTTTAGATTTCCATTTAGAGTTCACCAATCTTAACTTCACTTTCCATTTACCAATAAGAATTTGGTTTTTTAAAATAACTAATGAAGATAAGAATCATTGTTATTTTAAAGTGGTAAATTGCCTATAGGAGCTAGATGTCTGTTAGAAGTTTACTCAATAAAACAATGAGGACAGCTTTCCTGAAAGAGTCCTGTAAACCTGTCTTGTTACATTATAGTCAGGATATCCCCATCATGACCAATGACACTGATGAGATAATCAGTGAGATAAGATAATCATAAGGACTTTTATTAAAATAATTAGAAAAGCAAGTTTCAAATAGGGACTGCAACTCTAAGAGAAAGCATCAGAGCAATACATAAGCAAAAGACAAGTCAAAAAAAGGGAGTTAAAACAGCAGTGAGACAAAATAGATTAAAGTGAAGTATAAGAGCTAAAACTGTAAAACTCTCAGAAGAAAGCATAGGTGTGAATCTTTTTTACCTTGGGTTAGGCAATAGTTTCTTAGATACAATACCAAAAGCAGAAATAATCAACAAGGAAAAAAAGAGTAAATTGAACTTTATCAAAATTAAAAACTTTTGTGCTTCAAAGGATGCTCTCAGGAAAGTGAAAAGACAACCCATAACATAGGAGAAAATTTTTGCAAATCATGTCTGATAAGGGACTAACAACCATAATATATAAAGAACTCTCATAACTCAACAATGAAAAGGTAAATAACTCAGTTTTTCAACGAGCAAAGGATCTGAGTTGACATTTCTTCAAAGAAGATATACAAATGGCCAATAAGCACATAAAAGGATTCTCACCCTCATTAGTCTTTAGGGAAATGCAGCTAAAACCACAATGAAATACCACACTTCACACACATGATGAAGAACGATAATAAGAAATGTTGGTGAGGATATGAAAAAATCGAAACCCTCTGGGTAATTCACTTTTCAGAAGCTGTGACTGTGAATCTTATAGGAGAGTGAGCCATAACTTTTAAATCTACCTGGATTTTTAATCCGATTTTTAAAAAAAATCCAGTTGGTGTTTAGTAGTGGTACATCTGTAGCATCTTGCTGAAGGCTTAAAAAAACTATGTAATGTTTGTACTTTAGTTATCCACCTTCTGACGTAAATAAGGCCTTGTAGCATACCAGTTTTTACCAAAGATAAAATTGACATTCTTAAGCTGTTACAGCTGAAATTAGCCCTAGGTCTTCTGACTTGCAGTGTATTTTCCACTATACCTTTATAAGTACCTCTCACAGATTGAGAGCACAAATGAGACAATACCAAAGTAGCAGCAAAAGCAATAATTTTTACATGTTTTCAAGACCATCTTTAGAGATTACAGATTCCAATAAAAATATAGATAACTGTTTCTTCTCTTCATTGCAGAACCAGTGTTTTACCCTCCCCAAGTCCAATATAGAAGGAAAGAAAATCATTATGAACAGTAGGGGAAATAGCCTGTTAACTTGATAACATATTAATGAAATGATTTTTATTTTTTTTTCTTAATAACGTGATAAAAGGCACAAGCCCTCCTGGAGTTGAGGGTCCTAACGATGAGCAGGGTCTCAGCGTGGCTGATGCAGAGGACTCCAGTCACAGTGTAGTCTAGGTGGACAGAGCCTCCACTCCCCTGCAGAACTAGACCACAATATCATGTTAAAGTTGCTTTTAATCACTGAATCAAGCCAACATTAAGAGAGCGCAAATGAAGGAAGAATGATGTAAAAAAGCACCATGTTTCCATCTTCTAGCTTCAACAGTTATCAACATTTTACCAAACCTGTTTTATCTGTACCCTCACCTTTTATGTTTGTTTGTTTAGTGTTTTCAAAGAAAATCCCAGATATCATGTCCTATGACATATTTCATTAAGTGTATACATCCAGGACACAGTATAAGTTTTACAAAATTACTTCCCTGCTAAATGTTGACCTCTTTGATTTAGGTGGTGAGATCTGCTGAGGAAGCTGCGTCAGTGTTGGCCACTTCAATCAGTCCGGAGCAGTGCATCAAAGTGCTTTGTCCCATCATCCAAACTGCAGATTACCCAATTAATCTGGCTGCAATCAAAATGCAAACAAAAGTGATAGAGAGAGTTTCCAAGGAGACCCTTAACCTGCTTTTGCCAGAGATTATGCCAGGCCTAATACAGGTAAGCAGCAAAGCTTGGAGGAATAAGCTATGTGTGATACATTTGGGACTCGGTTATTTTAGACACTTGCCAGGCAACACTAGTGGCGTGACCAAGCCTTCCTGCTGTCTTAGGTGTTCGGAGCAAAGACTTTCCGTAATTAGCTGTGTGTGTGTGTGGTAGAATATACATAACATAAAACTTACCATTTAGCATGGTAACTTACCATTTAATGTGGTTTTTTTCTATGCATACAAACCCATACATATAAATACTTTAAAAAAATGGGATCATATTTTGTAACATGCTTTGCTTAACTTAATCATAGATTGTGAACTTTTTCCATCCAATAAATAATATTCTATAATGTAATTTTAATGACTAATATTACATAGTATGTATATTAAGATCCCTCCTGAAGAGAGTTAATCATTCATTTCTTTGTGCTTCTATAGTATTACCTTTGTGACTCTGTTCTAAGCCGAATACTACTAAATTGTGAGGTCCTTGAAGATAAGATCCAAATCTTTTCCTTTCTTATCTGTGCTTTGGTACTAAGAACAGAATATACATAATAGGTGTGTGTCATACATATAGTGGGTACTGAATAAATGTTTGTTGGATGAATAACTTAGAGTAATGGTAGGGATGGGCCAGATGTTAAGCTTAATTCAGCCTGGATTACAGGAGTACCTTGACTGCCAGGCCAAGGAGTTTAGGTTTTACTCAATAGTGAGGAGCTGTTGAATTCACTACAGCTGAAAGCCTTAGGAAGGTTAATTCAGAGGCTTCGGCAGGGTGGATTGGCAGAGGGCAGCCCCAGAGTCAGAGGATTGCAGCTTTCCAAGCTAAGTAAGAAAGAACCCGATAAGGAAGGCTGACAGTGGAGTGCAGGTGCCGAAGGGGAGGTGGAGGAGGGAAGGGCACACCTCTGCCTGAAAAGGTGAGAAATTAACTTTGTCCAGTCAGTAAAGCTCTCTCTCCTCAGCACACTTGGGATCTCCTCTTTGAGTTGCACTTCTGTCTCTGTGGAATGGTACTTTCCTCAGATCCTGCAGGAGTGCTAACAAGGACTTTTCTTCCCAGGGTTATGATAATTCGGAGAGCAGTGTTCGGAAAGCTTGCGTCTTCTGCCTGGTGGCTGTTCATGCAGTAATTGGTGATGAACTAAAACCACATCTCAGCCAGCTCACTGGCAGTAAAGTAAGTAGTGCTGCTCTGTTCTAAAGAGGGTGGCCGTGGGTCCCTCTTCAAAATTCAGTTCTTTGAGTGTGTTAAAGAGTAAATTTGGGGGCTTCCCTGGTGGCGCAGTGGTTGAGAATCCGCCTGCCAATGCAGGGGACACGGGTTCGAGCCCTGGTCCGGGAAGATCCCACATGCTGCGGAGCAGCTAAGCCCGTGCGCCACAACTGCTGGTCCTGCGCTCTAGAGCCCGCGAGCCACAACTACAGAAGCCCGTGCACCTAGAGCCCGTGCTCTGCAACAGGAGAAGCCACCGCAATGAGAAGCCCACGTACTGCAACGAGGAGTGGCCCCCGCTCGCCGCAACTAGAGAAGGCCTGCGCGCAGCAACGAAGACCCAATGCAGCCAAAAATAAATAAATAAATTAATTAATTAATTTAAATAAAAAGAGTAAATTTGTTATTCGGATTTTAATTAGGCTTTGCGAATCCAACTTATTTCTCTTACCGTTTGCAGTTTAGCTGTTTGTACTTTCACATCTGTTACTCAGGTGAGGTCAGCGGTTTGGTAGGGTGGTTGGTAGACTGCTGTGAAAAACATGCCTACAGCTTCTGGTTATTTATTGATCACCAACTGACTCTCCTCACTCCCACACCCAAATCCTTACCGCCAAGGGCTGTTTAATTAAGAATAAATAGTAGTTATATATCCATGGATTTATATGTCCCCAAATATGGAACAATTGAACATTTAAAAAATTTTCCTTTATGAACTATGATAATCAAGTATTTGTTCGCCTTCTCTTTCTGTTCTTATTATGATCACAATAAATGTTTAACTTTGATTTGTTATGTTAAAATGAATTTTCCAATTAGTCCTTAAGATGCAAAAAAACACAAAATCAGTCTTGCTTTCTTCATTTCTTTGATACTATCAAAACCTTGAAATTTATTCTAAAGGGTGAGGATAAACTATGATTGCTGAATTATGGTTTATGAACCAGTTAACTGGCAAGACACTCACCTTCATATAAAAAGTTTCCCCAAATCCTAACAGTTGTCATTACTATAATCAAATTTATTTTTTAAGTAGCAAAGAGAAGAAAAAATACATAGAAGGAAAAAGAGCTCAGGTATATACCTTACATTAAATACCTATACAAGTTATAGATAGATTAAAGCAGTGGTTCTAGGGACTTCCCTGGCGGTCCAGTGGTTAACACTCTGCGCTTCCACTGCAGGGGGCGCAGGTTTGATCCCTGGTCAGGGAACTCAGATCCCACATGCTGTGTGGCATGGCCGAAAGAAAGAAAGAGAAAGCAGTGGTTCTTAACCTTTTCTGTGTTACAGAGCACTTTGAGCTTTAGGTATAATCTCATCCCAAGAAAAATAAATGCATACAGATAAATTTTACACATAGTTTCGTTGGCGGGGGGGGCATTCAGTGAGCCTCTGAATCTCGTGGACACCAGGTTTAAAAACCCTTCGGTCAAAGACAATGTTAAAAAAGCAAACTTTGAACAACAAAGTGGTTTTCAGAGAAAAATGTATCCTGAGTTTTGTCATAAGTTTAAGTTAGGTCCTAATAATCCAGAGTTATCTGTAGAAGAATTAAAATTCAGCACTTTACCAGAATACTAGGCAGCCAGTAGTAATGTTGCATGTGAAGACAGTAGGTGGGAAAAATATCTGAGAATGACATTAGGTGAAAAAAAGTAGAAAACAGAATTGGATGTGCTTTGATTCCAAACTATAAAAATATGATCTCATACAATAAAGACTGCAAAATGACACAGAGAAATCAAAAACATTCTTGTTAGGAGAGCAGTGACGTAGTTGTCTGAGATCTTGGGTGCTGGAGCCCAAGTGCCTAATTGCCTCTCCTGGCCCACTTCTCTCCACCCCTGTGACCTTAGGCAGGGATGGCACATCCTGTATCTCAATTTCCTCATCTGTAAAATGTTGTGAAGATAAAAAGAGAGAATTTAAGGCAGTATATTGTATAGCACATACTGCTCAAATGTTTATCATTATTGTTTTAATGGTGACTTCTTTTTCTAAGTTTTGTATGTTATCACTATAACATTTTTTGAAAAGGCATGCTAGAATACTCAGTCCTGAACAAACTGAGACTTAAAAATTTTTTTTTTGAAATTCTTAATTAGCAACAGTAACTGGGGTATTATAATAACCCCTCAGTCTAAAATATCTTTTGAAGCTCACATATGTATAATTTTTTTTAATGAGCATCTTACAATCATTTAGAGCAGCTTTCTCAAATGACGTGTTTGGCTTGAATCTGCAGATGAAGCTACTGAATCTTTACATCAAACGCGCACAAACAGGTTCTGGAGGAGCTGATCCCACTACTGATGTTTCTGGACAAAGTTAGTGAAGCTGATGGAAGTGAACCAGGTCTCTCAAAGGAAGGACAGACAGACCACCCTCATCAATGAAAGGAAATTTTCAAATACATCTTTTGGAAGTTACCATTGTTTCCCAGTTTTAGTTTTTTGTTTTGTTTTGTATTTTCTGTAACAGAGGGCTATCCTCAGTCTGCATGTAACTTTTATGATAGTTATTCCAAATTCAAGAAGAAGCAGTATTAACATCAGTTGGTCAATACAAAGTAATTTTTAATCTAATTCATCATTTCACATGTTTTACTTCTTTGTCCTCCCATTAACCTTTGCCAGTGTTATGATTGTATCCATTTTTTTAAATGCTGGTTAAACAGGAATGCTTAAAGCTTTAAAAGTTTAACAGTCTAAAACATTTTTTGGCCTTCATTCAAATGCAGAATAATATTTTTATTGCTACTTTGAGTTTTGTTCCATATCATGTCCTACGCTAGAAATATTGAAATGATGTGAAATAAAGCAGGACTAATCTGAACTACAGCTGGACTCTGTTGGTGTGATGGTGATACACGTCATTAATTAGTTGCAACTTCTTTGGGGTGATCTGTAGTTTAAAACTAAGACCTCAAAGACATGTTACAGAATCAGCCAGTTCTGTAAGGCTGATACCCTTTGTTGGTTGTTGATCTTGCCATCTTTATTTAAAACCATGTCCCCTCTATGATCCCTTAAGAAAGCTGTACCAAATCATCAGCCTGTGTTTTTCTTGTTACTTATTAAAATAGAAGGTTTCATTGCAGGGTTTTTTGGTTTGTTTATCTTTGTTGTGAATGATGCTTTTTTTATTTATTAATATCAAATTCACTTATGAATAAACTTGATAATGGAAACATAAAAAAAAAAATCAAGTGCATGTGTGTCCTTGACTGTCTTCTGTTTCTCATTTAATAAACTAATTATTGAGACATGGGAGTCGACCAGCACCTTTTCTTTAAATGGTGGAACCTGGTTTCCTTTTACCATGAAATTGTCTTACTTGAAAACATTGATCCTGATGAGAGAGAAGATGGTGCCAAGGTTATTATCTTTGTATAATGGGCTCAAATTCTCTACCTCGTCAGGGCTAATACTTTTAACTGAGCTGCTGCCTATAGTGTCTTTTGGAAAACTATTAAAAGGGTGATTTTCTGTTACTTTTTAACAAATTTTTTTAATCACCTTTTGCTACACCTCTTATTTTCATGTGCAGCCAACTTTCAAAAATTACCAGTTTTGGTGGAAGGCAAATTAGGTAATTTGGAACCAGGATACTAATGATTTCTCATCTTGACTTTTTTTAAAATCCTAACATAAAGTGAATTTGACTGGAAAGGCAAATACCTATTAGGGAGGCAATTTGCTTTTGTTACAGAGTTATCTGTACTTTCTCTGTTTAATCGAAAAAATGTAGAAATGTATGTAAAGAATTTAAGGCAAGAGTTCTGAATGGATGATTTGTGATAGGCTTTTACCTTCCTTCGTTTTTGTTCTAGCAGCAGGAAAATAGTTTCTCTATATCCCCCCCTTTATCTGTAACAATTTTGTTTTCTACTGTTAATTACATTGTGTATTTATAGTTCTATGCTTACTGTTGTGCATATACTGGCAATAAAACTGTACATAACATTACTTGAACAAATTAACAATGTATATCAGTTGTTTTTCTGTCTCACTGTGTGACAAGCCACTTATAACTAGGTTTTTAAAAATGTTTAGAAAGTCCTGTTTCAGTGGTATTCTCATGAATTTGTAAGTGCATCCAAGGAGAAAAGATCTGTCAGGGGTAGCAGCCACAGTCCAATGTATATAGCTCTATATGCATGTATGTATTATAGCTTATCCTTAAAAAGAAAAGGTACTTTAAACATTGAACTCGTCTCGGTAATGCTTTATGTTCCATGACCTTTGGTATGTTTTATAATCATTTTGGATCTAAATATTGATCTAATTTTGACCTCTTCTTTAAGGTCCTGCTCTAACTACTGTTGACAACAAAATAGAGTGGCTTAAGCTGAATAATAACTCTACTTGAAAACTTAGATCAAACACCTGGCATCTAAAGGCAGGCACTCAAGAAATGAATGAACTGAGTAACAGAAGAGTATGGTTTAATGTGACGAAGTGAAAGCTAAGTCATGTTTTAAATTCTGTTATTTCAGTTGATAAGACTATAAGAAAGTTATTGTTGACTATTCAGATTGCTATATATAATACCTTTAATTTGTTCATTCCAGAAACATATTAAGATGTCAGCTATTAAAGAATGGTGATAAAAAGCTACTGGTTAAATTTTTTTCTTTCTGCTTTTCTCCCCTAAGCTAATCATCAGTGTCATTCGTTTACCCACGCTGCTGAGAACCAATTAAAAAAGCATATAATTCCAGGTTTTAAAACATGTTTGTTTCTTGTGGGTTTTCAAAATCTGTAATAGACTTCTGACATTTTCAAGTAAGATATGGTTTGAACCTGAGGTTTCATATTTGGAGTAAATTTGCTATATTCCTTCATATTTTATTATAAACTTCAGGTCAAAATGACTTTTCACCAAGTTATGTCTTACAGTATAAAACTAAAATCTTCAGGCCAGATCTATTTGTAAATTCAAGTGTTTCTTATTATTGTTAATTTAGAAAAACATTTACAGTAAATAGAAATGAGGATTAGTAATGTTATTCCATAATACATGAGGGTTTTTTTAATTTAACCTTTGATATCTTTGCTTCCTGTATTGTTTTAGTTCATTTTATTGCAGTTAATCAGTATAGTTTTATAGCCATGCAAATGAAAGGTCTAGAATTAAGCTTTAAAAAAAACTGTCAGTTAAAAAGTTATCCATCTCTATTGTGGAATATTTGGAAAATAATGAAAAACTGAGGGAAAAAAAATTACCTCTCATAGCACCACTTGAGATGATCTGTGTTGTTATTTTGTGGAGTGCTAAGATAATCAATTTGATTTAATGCTGAAAACTGTAAGGGAACATTAAGTTTTGTTAACCAGAGAATGACAAGATTAGAAATAGCTAAGATTTTGAATGCTTCTGTTCTGTGCATGTATTTAACAGTACATTTTGAATATATTCCTTCTTTGTATTTCTATAGGATGACTTCTAACAGCAGCAAAATATTCATTGGTATGTGTGCAGCATTTTCCTGGGTTGTTGATCTTCACTGGATATTCTTATAACAAATAGCTACATCTTTGGCACATCTCCAATTATTTCCTACTTGGCAATTTTATAGATGCCTTTACTATGAAATTACTAAATATAGAAAAACAATCCTTAAAGATATACTAATTACTTAAATAGCTGGGTTTAGATTACTCTTATAATAGTAATCTAAAATAGAACAGGAAAATACAAGAAATCTTTATATGTATTGGAATTTCAGTATTTCAAACTTACCTACATTCATCCATGCAGAAGATATGTGAGTAGTTGCCTTCAGGGAGACAGAGTAGAGCAAATAACCATGATACAGTGTGGTTAGTGCTGTAGTAGAGAATAACACAGGGTGCTGATGGGAGCTAGGGAATGGGGGTGGGGGTACACATAAGGAGTAATCACAGAAGGCTTCCTAGGAGAAGAGGTGATGTTTAAATTTAGTCTAGAAACTGAATGGGTCTGAGGCTCATTGGGGTGACAGGGTAGGGAGAGCAGAGGGAAGCCAAAGAGCAAGGCAGTGCTCTATGAAGTAAGAAGCATTACGGCATGTCCCTGGAACTTTTTAAACCATGATTTGTTTTGGAAAATGTTAAAAGAAATCTCATATACTCTCTTAAAAGTCCCCATAAAATATGTTTCAAAAAGAAAAAAAAAATCTGTGCATTCTCACAATCAAGAAAGCTTGGCTATAGCTTTTCTTTCAGGGGTTTTAGTTCAAAAGTTTTCCTTTTCTTACAAAGTTATAATACTGAATTTGCTTTCCAGACTGAATGTATCATTTGTGTCTCCCCAGCTGGCCATCATTACACAGGTTGGTTTAGCTGGAACATGGGATGCCAGTGGAGAATGACCCCAGATTGAGTACTAGATACTCTGAGATATAATCTAACTGAACTAAGGAGTTCACTGAAGACTTAAACTGAAGAACAGCATGGTTAGAATTAACATCACAAACACCTCAATTTTACATACTCTGAAAACTTCAGAAGTGAGTTAGTTTTTAGGTTACAATTTTTTTACAGATTGGTCTCTATGAATCTGGTTCTGATTAGCCTTATTTACCTACTAAATATTTGAGCACCTGCTCTGCATCTGACACCTCTAAAATCTGTCTGCTGTAAATATGTAGCTGTGGATCTGGTAATAGGAGAGATGCATTAATGTGCTTTCAGAAATGTGATCGGTACAGGAGGGACCGGCCTGTAACTCAGGGTAGGAGGTGCTGCTTCTTGCAAACCATCCTGACCAGATAGCCCTGCAGGCAGCCCTGGTCACCCAGTATGTCTTCCCTTAAGAAAGTGTGAATCTGTTATTTTTATTGGAAATGAGTGCAAAAAGGGATTGCTTGCTGGTTATAGTTTAAAGCCAATTTTACAACATTAATTTTTATCTAAGTTCAGGTCAGAGTAGAGACTTAGAGTTGAATTATTTCAACAAAGCAAGAAATGTGCCTTTTCTTCTCCATCCTCCTAAAGCTATGGTTTTCAACTAGGGGTGATTTTGCCCACTGGAAGACATTTGGCAATGTCTGGAGGTATTTTGTGTTGTCACAACTCAGTGGGGGAGTGCTACTGACATCAGTGGGTACAGGCCAAAGGCGCTGCTGAGCATCTTACATACACAGGACTGCCTTACCCCCAACCCCACCAGACGCAAAAAACAAGTATCCAGCCCCAAATGTCAGTAATGCCCAGGTTGAGAAAACTTGCACCAAAGCAAAGGAGTTTCCATGGATAGTTCCACGGGTAATACAGCCCAGTTTAAAAACACCGAATCAGTTTTTTACACTAATGTTGAATACAAAGGTGAACAATCCAGAACTCATTTCCAGCTGAATTTTAGGATAAATTTTCCCATTTTTTAATACATATGGGCTCACATGCCAAACATTCAACACAAATCATTGATCCCCAACTCAACCCAAACTATTTTCTACTTTTTCTCCTACAACTTACTCCATTCTAAAGTCTCAGTCCAATGCTAGGGTAGTCCTTCAAATTTTCCTCTAAGAGAAATGGTGATTTTTATTTCAAAGAACTGATTTCTAGCTCTTGAGGTCAGAGAATTTCCATACAGTGAGGTTTCCTCCAGGTCTGCAGCAGTGTGGATGACCGAGGAGACCCAGAAGAATGGCCTTGAGGTTTGTTGGCCATTATTAAGTCGATATTCAAATATTGTGTAATTCCACCTGTATGAGATACCTAGAGACAGAAAGTAGAATGGTGTTTGTCAGGGGCTGCAGGGAGGAGGGAATAGGGAGTTATTGTTTAATGGGCACAGAGTTACTGTTTGCAAAGATGAAAAGAGTTCTGGAGAAGGATGGTGGTGACAGTTGCAAAACAATGGGAATATACTTAATACCACTAAACTAAACATTTTAAAATGATTAAGATCGTAAATTTGTTATGGGTATTTTACCACAATTAAAAATAATTTTAAAAATAATGGTCATGGGCTTCCCTGGTGGTGCAGTGGTTAAGAATCCACCTGCCAATGCAGGGGTCACGGGTTCAAGCCCTGGTCTGGGAAGATCCCACATGCCGCAGAGCAACTAAGCCCGCGAGCCACAACTACTGAGCCCACATGCCACAACTACTGAAGCCCGCGCGCCTAGAGCCCGTGCTCTGCAACAAGAGAAGCCACTGCAATGAGAAGCCTGCACACCACAACGAAGAGTAGCCCCCGCTTGCCGCAACTAGAGAAAGCCTGTGTGCAGCAACGAAGACCCAACGCAGCCAAAAATAAATAAATAAAATTTCTTTTTAAAAAAGTGCCTCAAAGATTTTTTTTTAAATAAATAAATAATGGTCATTAAAATGAGGTCAAAATACAAAAGTAATTAAGAACTCTGTTCACCACCTGATTACTGTGAACAACTCTATGTAAAGATGTTTGGGTAAATAATATATCGAATGATACCTATGGTGTATGATATTATATATATATATATACATATATATATATATATATATATGTATATATATATATATATACTGAGTATATAAAACAGCAGAGTAGGCAAACTGAAGCAACTCTTTATTTTCTTTTTAATTTTTTAATTTTTTGGCTGCGTCGGGTCTTAGTTGCCGCACGCGGTATCTTTCACTGTGGCACGCAGGCTCCTCTCTAGTTGTGGCATGTGGTTTTCTCTCTCTAGCGGTGGCGCGCGGGCTCAGTAGTTGTGGCATGCAGGCTTAGTTGCTCCGCAGCATGTAGGATCTTAGAACTCCGACCAGGGATTGAACCCACTGGACCACCGGGGAAGTCCCAAAGCAACTCTTTTAAAAGTTGCTGTGTTGAGATGTGTTGCCCTCAAAGATTGCAAAATTTCAATCATGGCTTCCTCTCTTGCACTGTGCTCATTTTGTTCATTCACTGATTTCAGTGATTCTGACTTCACCACTGATGGGTTTTTCTAAATTTGACATATGGAATCAGACCCACTTTGCCTAAGTCCTGCCTCCTTTAAGGTTCATACCATAGGTAGATCTGCCTCCTGTCACCACCCTTGCCTTCTGCTGTTGTATCACCTAGTTGGCATCTGTCCTAGATTTCCTCACCTTCCCAAGAGAGGATAGTAGCAGAGAATGGATTATGAAGTGAAGCTACTCAAGTGCAAAGTCACTATTTCCACCACTTGGACAAGTTAATCTCTCAAAGCTTCAACTCCTCATCTACAGAGCAGCAAAAACAATAGCACTTATCACCTAAGAGTATTATGGGACTAAATGAAATAATGCCTGTTTCTTGGGCATAGCCTGACACTCCACATGTGAGGGCCTTTAGAGCTGCAGTCTTAGACGGGGTACAGCCATCCAGCTGACTCCCGGGGCTGCTGCTGTCTTCCTTTGTGCTCAGTTATTTCACCATCCCTGGACCTGAGCTGCTCCACCCAGCCATCATAGACCCAGCATTTCATTTGCTAATTGCGGGGCTTTAAAAAAATTTTTTTTTGATTGTGGTAAAAAAACATGTAACATTAAACTTAACCGCTGTAGCCATTTTTAAGTGTACAGTTCAATAGTGTTAAGCACATTCACATGGTTGTACAACAGACCTCTAGAACTTTTTCATCTTGCAAAACTGAAATTCTACTCCCATTCAACACTAATTACCCTTTCTCTAGCGCTTGGCACCCATCCGTCTACTTTTTGTTTTTATGATTCTAACTACTTTAGATACTTCATAGGAGTGGAATCATACAATATTTGTCCTTTTGTGACTGGCTTATTTCACTTAGCATCATGTCCTCAAGGTTCATCCGTGTTGTGGCATGTGCCAGGATTGCCTTCTTTTTTAAGGCTGAATAATATTCCAGTGTGTGTATATACTACATTTCTTTACCCATTCATCTATTTTGGAAATTTGTGTTGCTTCCAACTCTTGGCTGTTGTAATGCTGCACAGGCCTTTTTTTTTTTTTAAACCATTTATGTGTTTCTAGCACTGTCCACAATACTTGAACATAGCAAGTCTTAATACTTGTTTTATAAATGAATACATGAATAAATTAATTCAGTGAGTCTTTAGAATATCCAAGTCTCCTAGAAACAATAAAATTGTTCTATGTGTCTTTACATTCTGACTTTTGTTGCTGCTTTATATTTTAGCATGAAAATATGTAATAAATACTGTATACTAATTGTTCTTTCCTATGTGTCAGGTTTTGTGCCGAGTACTTTAGATGCATTAACTTTTCATTCTAATCCTACAAGGCAAGTATTATTATTATCATCATCATCTCCAGTTTACAGAAGAGAGACTAAGACTTAGAGAAGGTAATTGATTTGCCCAAGTCATGTAGCTCATAAGCTGTGTTTTAAACCCAGACTGAGGCCAGAGATAGAAAACTTAATCTCTGTGCTATAAATGCTCTAGTTATTGTACATGAACATTTTTTAGGTCCCCTCCCAACTTTGTGAATAGTGGTGCCTTTAAGATCTAAAAAAAAAAAAAAACCACCACCTATGGCAGTTCAAAACTGCTCTTTAGCTGCTGTATAAATAAATAAATAAATAAATTTTAAAAATTCAAAAATTTAAAAAACTGCTCTTTAGATATTTTGAAAAACTGGTGCATAAGAATAGTGAGTTTCTAAAAATGCACACGTCTCACCTAGGGAAGTACAGAAGTACTCAGAATAAGTAAAAATAATATCCATAGTAGTTAAAGAAGAGGATGCAATTTCCATATCCTCTATTGTCCTGGAAGCATTGATAAAATGAGCCCTTATAATTCAACCCAAACAACATTTGTCTTGGAGATGCCTGATAACCCAAAGTGTGGCTAGGCAGGGCAGGTAAGCTCCAGCCCTAACATCTCGCTGAGACTAATACTTCTTATTTCATCATCCTTTCTAACTGTCCTTCCTTCCTTTGCTTGCCTGTCTTCAAGCCTGGTTGGCAAGAGACGTCTCAGGAAGACACCATACAATAGCCCTAAGGAGGGGTAGTCAGCCCAGACTGGAATACAGGTATAGTAAGGGAATGTCTCCAAGAAGAAGAGGGAAAGAGGGAAAAGAAAGAGGGGGATTCGTGATGAGCTAATGTATTGAGAAGGGGTTTTCTCAGACTTCGGGAGTGAATGTAGGTAATTTGACAAGCAAATGAAAAGCAAAGTATGTATCATAATATACTATATCCTTATTTGTGAATATTTACACATAATGATGGTATTAATGAAAGTTGACTTCACCAAAAAGCTGCTTTAGCTCTGATTGGGTAGGAGGTATATAGATTACCGAATCCTTACCTTCCCTTGAAGAAAGTGAATAGATAGTGTCTAAAACCACATACAATATCAGAAGATATAGCTAAAGGTTGAAAATGGCTGCTTTGGAAACTAGCAACGTCATGAGAAGGGAGGTTGGGGGAGGGGACTGTGCTTTGTTACTGATGGATATTTTAAGCTATGTACTTTTACCACTTTGATTTTCTTAAAAAGTAAATGAATTACACCAGCACTTCCAGATGTGTATTGTTCATGGTGCAAAACAACAACCAAAAAAAAAAAAAAAACTAACGTGTACATGATATATGATTTTAAAGTTTGGGGGAAAAAAAGGTACATTCAAGATTGCAACCATTGTAAAGCAATTATACTCCAATAAAGATGTTAAAATAAATAAATAAAATAAAATGCCAGAGGAAAAAAATAAATAAATAAATAAAAAATAAATTCCTCTTTCTTCCTCCCTGCAAAAAAAAAAAAAAGATTGCAAATCTGGGATATAGAGACAGGAGGAACTGAGGAAGAGAGGAAAAAGACTATTTGAGATGTGGGGTATGACTTCATTTGTATGACTTCATATATATTTTTTTATTAAAGTCTTATCCCTACAGAAATGTAACTAAGACTTCTGGTCTTTTCCTCTGCTTCCTTGGCCCAATCTGCCTTTTTTCTGCCTCCATATTCAAACCAGTATTTATACATTACAAACACCAGTCTTCGGTGTATGATGTTTGGTCAAAAAAAAAAAAAAGTGCTATCTCAGTTCAGAAAGTCCCTTACCACATCAGTGATGATTGGGGAAGATTGATGCTCGCTTTAGGTCCCCAGACCTTGGTTTTTATTTATTTATTTATTTTTGGCTGCTTTGGGTCTTTGTTGCTGCATGCGGGGCTTTCTCTAGTTGCGGTGAGCAGGGGCTACTCTTTGTTGCGGTGAGTGGGCTTCTCATTGCGGTCGCTTCTCTTGTTGCTGAGCACGGGCTCTAGGCACGTGGGCTTCAGTAGTTGTGGCACGCAGGCTCAGCAGTTGCAGCTCGTGGGCTTTAGAGCACAGGCTCAGTGGTTGTGGTGCACGGGCTTAGTTGCTCCTCGGCATGTAGGATCTTCCCAGACCAGGGCTCGAACCCATGTCCCCTGCATTGGCAGGTGGATTCTTAACCACTGTGCCACCAGGGAAGTCCCCAGACCTTGGTTTTTAACACCTTTCCTGCAAAAGAAAAAGTATTACCTTTGAAATTTCTGATTTTAATATCATGTAAGATTTTGCTATTCCACAGGCCAGCAGTATCAGCATCACTCAGAAATTCATCAGTGCAGAATCCCAGGCCTCACCTCAGAATCTGCATTTTTAACAAGCTCCCAGGTAACTCATATGTATGTTATGGTTTGTGGTTCATATGCATGCTCATGTATGAGAAGCAGTGATCTACAGGTATTTATGATAAACAGCACTAATGTTATTTATA
This sequence comes from Eubalaena glacialis, assembly GCF_028564815.1. NCBI lineage: Eukaryota > Metazoa > Chordata > Mammalia > Artiodactyla > Balaenidae > Eubalaena > Eubalaena glacialis. Next base: position 61,158,789 of record NC_083722.1, on the reverse strand, counting down.
TTGCATGGTTCTTTGATTTTAGAATCCTTTTATTTTAGCAATTGTCAAGCAGTTTATTTTATTTTATTTTTTTGGAATTCCTTTATTTTTTATTATTTATTTATTTATTCATTTATTTTTGGCTGTGTTGGGTCTTCGTTTCTGTGCAAGGGCTTTCTCTAGTTGCGGCAAGCGGGGGCCACTCTTCATCGCGGTGCGCGGGCCTCTCACTGTCGCAGCCTCTCTTGTTGTGGAGCACAAGCTCCAGACGCGCAGGCTCAGTAGTTGTGGCTCACGGGCCCAGTTGCTCCGCGGCATGTGGGATCTTCCCAGACAAGGGCTCGAACCCGTGTCCCCTGCATTGGCAGGCAGACTCTCAAGCACTGCGCCACCAGGGAAGCCCTGTCAAGCAGTTTATGGACTCCACTTTGAATCTTTCCAGTTAGCAGCTTTTTTTTTTTTTTACATTACACATTCTCATAGGAAATCTATGCACAAATTTATTAACTACAACCCTGGGAATCCTAGTACTGCATCCTATGATCACACAGCCTCTAACAATGAAATGTACGTTGTATCATGGTGAAGTATCAAGTAGGCTGATTCAAGTTACCAATCAAATTTATTGTTTGAGCAATAAATACTACAAAACATATGTAATTCCATTCCATTTTTTTAAAAAGTCATTTATTCAACAAGTACTTGGGCACCTATTCAAATGTCAGGCATTGTTCTAGGCATTAGGAATATCACACTGCAAAACTGGAAAAAGTTTCTTCCCTCATGAAACTTACATTCTAGTTGAAAAGATAAGTAAGAAAAATAGAGCATACTTGAGATAGTGATGAAGACTAAGGAAAAAAATCAGGGAGGGGGGATGAAAAAATGTGAGGATGTGATGGAGTCTTACAAAGACTGGCAGTGAAGACCTAACAGAGCAGAATACTGAGCAAAGAGATGAAGGAAGTGAAGTATGGAAGTGTCAGTGTAAAAGTCAATGAAGAGCCACTCTTAAGAAGGAAGTGGAAAGTTTAATTCGAGCCAACCTGAGGATTATAACCCAGGAGACGGACTTTCAGAAAGCTCTGAGGACTGTTCCACCCACTAGAGGTCAAAGCACAGTTATATAAGTTTTTGAGACAAAGGGTTGTACATCAAATAACATACTGACAATTTACATAGTCCAACAAGACTAATAGTGGGTTATTGTTACCCTTTACAGGATTGAGAAAGGAATGTTGTCTCCTAAGGAGTTACCTTGCTGGCACCAGAAGGAAATAGCTTTTTTTTTTTTTTGGTGGCATGTCTGTGTTTTTTAAGGGGATCTAGTTAATGTGTAATGCAGATGCACAATGCACACTAAAGGGGAGAGGGTAGTGGCTCAAATGGGCAGAGAGGGAATTTTATGTTTAAAATTTCTTGTCCCATCTTAAAATAATTTATTTCATCAGTAGCAGAATAATGGCTCCCAAGATGTCCATATCCTAGTTCTGGGAAACTGTGAATATGTTACTTTACATGACAAAAGGGACTTTGCAGATATGATTAATTTAAAGATCTTGAAATGGAGAGAGTAGCCTGGATTATCCAGGTGGGCCCAATGTAATCATTATAAGTGAAAGAAGGAAGGAGAGTCAGAGTAAGTGAAGGAGATGTGATGGCCAGAGGTTGGAGTGATGAGGAGCCAAGGAATGCAGGCAGCCTCCAGAAGCTGCAAAAGGCAAGGCATCAGACTCTCCCCTAGAACATCCAGAAGAAACACAGCCCTGCCAACACCTTAACTTTAGTCCAGTGATACTGATTTCAGATTTCTGACCTCCAGAGCTGTGAGATAATAAATTTGTGTTGTTTTAACCACCCAGTAATTTGTTACAGTGCAATAGGAAACTAATACAGGGAGCTAGACCTGTGGTTGTACAGACAAGTTATCTGCTTTAGCAGACATCTCCAAAATTACAATGGCTTTATAAAACAAACATTTATTTCACTTATGGTACCATGTACTGCACGTTGTCTAGGGGCTCTGCGGCACAGAAACATTCAGGGATCTAGCTCCTGTGGCCCAGTGAGTGCCTCCACCATCCCCTAGGCCTCACAGTCCTCTGCTGAATACTTTGAATCTGACTTGATGATACAGGAAGAAAGAGCATAGATGATCACAAAGGAGAATTTAAATGACTGAGCATGGAGGAGGCAAAAGATACCTCCGCCTGTGTGCCGTTGGCTAGAACTTAGGTAATTACAAGGCCACCTCTAGCATTCCAAGAGAGACTGGGAACTGTACTTTATGTGCCTAAACAAAAGGAAATTGGTTTAGTAACATAGCCAATCTGTTATAATCCACCTTTCACGTAACCAAATGTCTGTGTATACCTTTATCCTGTACATAGAGCATAGTCAACTCTTTCTGCAAGGGGTGTAACCCCAAGTCCCAGTCAATACACCCCACTCAAAGTCCAGATCTCCAGTGATGTGAAATTCTTTCCATCAGGTCTGGATGTTAAAGGAAACCAGAATATGTTACCCTAAACAGGAGAATGCAAAGAATCTCATGAGAGTTTTGAAATAGCCAGGGCTGGAAGTAACTCAGGTCACTCCTCCCCATATTCCACTGGTCAGAACTCAGTCACATGACCACACAAAACTAAGGCAGTAGCTATGTTCAAGAAGAGGAGACAAGCACTCCAAGTAAGGGGATGAGTAAGAACAAAGGGTGGTTCTAGTCTTTTGTTACCTATCATTCGGATAAAAGTTCTGTTTACTTTACCAAATGAATTTATTTTACTTGCAGTTCCGTAGCCCTATTTACTTTTTCTTTTTAATTAATTAATTACTTATTTATTTTTGGCTGCATTGGGTCTTTGTTCCTGTGCACGGGCTTTCTCTAGTTGCAGCAAGCGGTGGCTTCTCTTGTTGCAGAGCACAAGCTCTAGGCACGCGGGCTTCAGTAGTTGTGGCACGCAGGCTTCAGTAGTTGTGGCACGAGGGCCCAGCAATTGTGGCTCGTGGGCTCTAGAGCACAGGCTCAGTAGTTGTGGCGCACGGGCTCAGTTGCTCCGTGGCATGTGGGATCTTCCTGGACCAGGGCTCGAATCCGTGTCCCCTGCATTGGTAGGCGGATTCTTAACCACTGCACCACCAGGGAAGCCCCTACTTTTTCTTTTTAATTAATTAATTCATTAATTAATTTGGCTGCAGAGGGTCTTAGTTGCGGCACACGGGATCTTCGTTGCAGTGCATGGGCTCCAGAGCGCATGGGCTCAGTAATTACAGCACGTGGGCTTAGTTGCCCCATGGCATGTGGGCTGTTAGTTCCCCGACCAGGGATTGAACCTGAGTCCCCTGCATTGGAAGGCAGATTCTTAACCACTGGACCACTAGGGAAGTCCCTGTATTTACTTTTGTGGTTAGCACTTTATGTAAGGCAACTTATTTTGAGTATTTCATTTGTCTATGCTTTTCTGGAAAGAAAGCATACAGCACATATTAAAGAAAGTATTCATAGATACAGAAAAACATATACTAGTAAAATAGAATAATACAGTTTTTTAGCATTTAGATTCTTCTTCTCCTCTTTCTTTCCCCATATCTCTACTCCAGTTTTCATTGCAGTTTTTGTTTTAAATAGGAGAGAAGTTAGGATGAAAGAAGATGGAAGGACTTACTGTTCCAAGGCAGGGAGTGTGGTCAGCACACAGTCCCCAGCTGTCAGCCCCTTTCTGGTCAGCACATGCCTTCAGCCATGCTGAGGTCCTGTGCATCCTGCTGTAGGAACAGGGAAATGCCTGGGTTTAGTGTATGGATGGTTCATCTTAGTATGTGGTGCATATGGCACTCACTCAGGAGCGGCCTTGAAAGGTAGTAGTGAAAGGAAATCCTCCCTGTGGGGGAGAGCTTCAGACTCATCCACTTTGTGGGGAAAGAAGTGGCCTGAGATTAGAATGAATATATATATATATATACACACACACACACATATATATGTATATACATATATATACACATATACACATGCACACTGTGTATGTGTATATGTTATATATAATTTTATATGCACACAAACACTCATGGGTAGTGGTGAATTACCTGTCTCTCATCAGGGTACTAGAAGCAAAAATATTACAATATAGCTGTGTTAATAATTATTGTTAATTAGCCTTTTTCTGATATCCACATCCTATGAAATTGTAAAAAGCAAAAGCAAAAGCAAAACAAACAAAACTGACCCATCAACAATCTCAATTACTTATCCTAGCACAAAAAATCCATAAGGGTAATTTTCACGTGGCCAAGACAGCCCTATAGAGTGTTTTGGCTAAAAGGAAGAACAGAGAAGGAAAAATACCCCACATTCAAAACAGGCAGCACTACATTATTCAATATTTCTGGAAAATGGCCCTAGGTCATGATGACTCAAATTTAACTTGCCTGTTTATTAAAAGGCTACAATGTGACTAAAAATAGCGCAACAGCTTGCCGTCCCTCTATAAAATTCTTCTTTATTCCAAGAGACTCCCCCTTTAAGAATGTCTGAGAAGCCAGGGTTTTTTTCTGATTCCCTTGATATCAAATGCAAGATAAGATTATGACAAGTGCTCATAATCTAACTTGTCTGAGATTTTTCTTTCATATCTGTGCCTATCAGTGCCCAGCTGCACAGTTCTGGGACACTTAAATACTGAGATTCTGTTCTGCAATCCTTCTAACATAAAAGTATCTTTCCAAAAATATACCCCCAGTCCAAGGAGATGTATGGAAAATAACTCCACAATGTGTGACTCCTTGTGAAACCCTGAGTTGAAAATAATTCTACCTTTGCTTGAAGATCTAATTGCCCATGAGCTGAGTTCATCATGGATTACCTGAGAAGCTGCAGCTTATACACTGCTTTCCAGAGTCGCAATCTCTTGTAAATTACAAGAGTTGAGTGCTACTTAATCTAATAATACTGCACATTTAACCTGCTTTTTATGGATATTTATCAACCATGCTTTGCCAAACACTTGTCTACAAGGCACCTGCTTGCTGTTTTAACCAGGATGACTTCATCACTGTTGTAAATAAATGTAGACCTGTTGAATGATGGAGTGATCATAGTTCCTGCAAACTAAACAGGGACACTGAACCCAAGAGTTGATGTAACTCTAAGAAAAGTGGACATATACTGTTGTCCCTGCCAGACGAAAGCAAACTGCTTCTGGTATTCTGGTGATTGGGAAACAGAAAGAGGAATTTGCAGGTCAGTAACTGCCTGTACAACTATGGTGGTATTGCTTTGCTTCAGCAAAGAGCCATCTGAAACAGGAGCTAAATTTAACCCAGGGACAATGATTTCAGACTTCTGGGCCCCAGAATTTAAGAGAATACATTTGTGTTATTTTAAGCCACCTGGTTTGTGGTAATTTGTCACAGCAGCTATGTGAATCTAACAGTAGCTATGTTGAGAGAAAAGGAATGTTGTTGTTCCTGAATATAATGAACAATTTTCCAAGGTCATCTTTCCTGCTTCAAAATGGGAGTCTTGAACTTCTTAAGAACCACTTTCATCAGCTCATCACCATAGTATCATGAGAGCCTTAAGTTTAAGGTTTTTGTAATCTGAAGCATGAATGTAAATAGATAAAGAAAGAGGATCTATACCTTCAGCTCTTACTTATTCACTCAGTGAGAACCTGGGGCTTCATCTAGTGATGCCCATGCCTGAAACATGCTATCTGTGTTTAGTATATTACAAAGGTTGAGGCAAAGGAATACTGTTGTGACTTTATAGGTTTATGTATCCTTTTATGAGTAAGTGCTTTTCAATTCCCATTAGACTGTTCACAATACTCCCAAATGAATCTTTTTTTTCACTAAAAATAAAAGAGAAGAATTTACAGATATAAAGAACACCTAAAGTCAAAAATTTAAAAACTCAGAATACAAATGGATGTAAAACAGGAAGGTATGAAAAGGGTTGACAGAACATACAAGAGAAATTTAATAAAAATTTCAAAGCAACTCAGAAAAGAAGACTAAATTAAAATTTCCAAGGAAGGAGATTTGACTGAAAAACATAATGAGAGAATTGAGGAGATAAATAAAGACAACCAAGAGAATGAACTGAAATAAGGACAGAGATAAAAATGATCAGAGAAAAGGTCATAGTGATAGAAGATAGGCAAAGATGATCTAACATCCATACAATTGGAGCTTCTAAAAAAGAAAACAAAACAAGCAAATAGAATAAATATTTATAACCAAAACCCAAAAATATCTTCCAGAAAGAAAAAAAGATCTGAATCAACATATTGAAAAGGCCCACCCTGTTCCTGGAAAAATTATTCTGAAATGATCAATTCTTAGACATGTCCTAGTAAAACTATTAGACTTTAAAAGTAATGGGGGAGGACTTCCCTGGTGGTGCAGTGGTTAAGAATCCACCTGCCAATGCAGGGGACATGGGTTCGATCCCTGGTCTGGGAAGATACCATATGCCGCAGAGCAACTAAGCCCGTGTGCCACAACTACCGAGCCTGTGCTCTAGAGCCCGCGTGCCACAACTACTGAAGCCTGCGTGCCCTAGAGCCTGGGTGCCACAACTACTGAAGCCCATGCGCCTAGAGCCTGTGCTCTGCAACAAGAGAAGCCACCGCAATGAGAAGCCCGTGCACCATAACGAAGAGTAGCCCCCACTCGCCGCAACTAGAGAAAGCCCGTGCGCGGCAACGAAGACCCAGTACAGCCAAGTAATAATAATAATAATAAAAATAAAAATAAAAGTAATGGGGAAAACTCCTCGGGGCCTGAAAGCAAACAGATCAATGATTTATAGATAAAAGAAAAGCAGGAGGGCATTAGTCTTCTTGAGAACAGTATATAAAGCAAGACAATAGTAGAGTCATAAAGAAATCAATGAAACTGAAAACAGGAAAACAGAGAAAATTTTTAAAAATCCAAAAGTTGGCTCTTTGAAAAGGTCAAACCTCTAGCCAAGCTAACCAAGGAAAAAAAGAGAGAGAAGACAAAAACTACCAATATCAGAAATAAAAGTGGAGAAACCTGACAAACACGACCTCAGCCAAGTTATCAAGGTCGACTATCAACATTGATAAATCATGTTGATACTGTAGACCCTTCATATATGCGATGGAGTGGCACTTTACCCCTGTGGTTTTCCTCTTCAAAACCTGTAACATTAGTCCAATCATGTGGAGAAAATCAGACAAATCCAATAAAGGGGCAGTCTAAAAAATACTTGACCAGTATTCCTCAAAACTGTGAAGGTCATCAAAAACAAGGATAGTCGGAGAACCTGTCACAGCCCAGAGGAACCAAAAGAGATGTGAAAACTAAATGTAATGCAGCATCATGGATGGGATCCTGGCACAGAAAAAGACATTAGGTAAAAATTAAGGAAATCTGATCACACTATGAACTTTAATGAAAATGATAATAGTAATAAATCAATACCGGATCATTAATTGCAAATGGAACATACTAATAAAAAATGTTAATAAAAAGGAAATTGGGTGTAGGTTATATGAGAACTCTCTGTACTATCATCTCAATATTTCTATTAATCTAAAAAACAGTTATAAAATATAAGTCTATTAAAAAAAAATAGGACTTCCCTGGTGGCACAGTGGTTAAGAATCCGCCTGCCAATGCAGGGGACACGGGTTCAAGCCCTGGTCCGGGAAGATCCCACATGCTGCGGAGCAACTAAGCCCATGTACCACAACTACTGAGCCTGCGCTCTAGAACCCACGAGCCACAACTACTGAGCCCTCGTGCCACAACTACTGAAGCCCATGCACCTAGAGCCCATGCTCTGCAACAAGAGAAGCCACCGCAATGAGAAGCCCATGCACTGCAATGAAGGGTAGCCCCCGCTCGCCACAACTAGAGAAAGCCTGCGCGCAGCAACAAAGACCCAACGCAGCCAAAAATAAAATAAATAAATTTATTTTTTTTTAAAAAGAAAAAACATAGAGGCATAGACGTAGAGAACAAACATATGGACACCAACGGGGGAAAGGGGGGGGTGGGAGGAATTGGGAGATTGGGATTGACATATATACACTACTACGTATAAGACAGATAACTAATGAGGACCTACTGTATAGCACAAGGAACTCTACTCATTGCTCTGTGGTGACCTAAATGGGAAGGAAATCCAAAAGGAGGGGATATATGTATATGTATAGCTGATTCACTTTGCTGTACAACAGAAACTAACACAACATTGTAAAGCAACTATACTACAATAAAAATTAAAAAAAAAACACAGGTGGGCAGTGGGGAAAACTGCTTTGAAGGAGACTAAAGAGACTGAAAAAACAAATGTAATTGTGAGCCTTAATTGAATTCTGGATTAAAGAAAAAACTATAATAAACAATTTAGGAACAAACGGAAAGATTTGGAAATGAATGTTAATAGATATATTTAATGATATATAATAATAGAAATTAAATAACTCAATTGAAGTTTAAAATTTTTTGGATGTGATAATGATATTACAATTCTGTTGGAGAATTTCTTTGCTCTTAGAATACATTTTGAAGTATTTACATATGAAATACTGCAACTTAATTGTCATTGTCAAGAAATATGCAACTTAATTTCACATGGTTAAGCAAATAATAAGTAGGTAAAGAGAGAAAAAACAAAATATTAACAAGAGTCAAATATATCACTAAAGAATATACAGGTGATCATTTTTCTGTTCTTTCAGCTTTTCTGTAAGTTTTTTAAATTTTAAAATACATAGTTGGAGAAAAAAATATGAAAGTCTTGAGTTTTTGGAGAAGCATAATATTACATTAAATTTGCCTAGGAGAGAAAAAAATTACCTGTTCTGTTTTCCTCAAGATGAAGGGCATTTGGAAGCATATGAATTACCAGTTCCACAATTCTCCAGAGTAAAACTTTTTCAGTCAGTCATAACTGAGTAAAATATTCAAGCAACTGCTAAGTGGCTGGGGTGCCTCAGTGAAACGACGATAAGCTGAAGACTGTTCACGTTCACATACAGTCAAATAGCATTTCAACCTTTGTTGGTTTTTACGACATAGTCAAAGACACCATGAGCGATGTCTATGCTTGAGTTGCCTGCTTATCCAGGCTATAGTAGTCAGGTCATTCTTGTTGATGGGATAGGTCCAAGACTAAAAGCTCTTCAGAGATTACTGGGAACCGGGCAGAGTTTCAAGCTCAATCAATGTATTAATTTATTTAATCCTCATAACAACTCCATGAGGGAGATATACTATTATCTCCATCTTACAGATGAGGAAGCTGAGGTAAAGGGAGGTTATGTAACTAGCCCTAGATCACACAGTAATAATTGGCAGAGCTGGAATTCAAATCCAGAGCTAGCTACGGAGTCTAACCAGTATCTCACATTGAAAAGAGTACCTGGCCCTTACTTGTGGTTACGTATTCCACATGATGTTCATATTCTTTGTGACATGGTCCCAGTTCTCAAAATCTGGTTGAGGGGCATTCTTCCTATGCACATACAGAACCAGGAAGGTACATTCTCATTTTAAAGGCAAAGGGACTTTGATCAAATCCCACCTAATGATAGTGTTACCCATCAACCTCAGAATGAGCATATTTGTTAACTGTTCCAGGAACAAATTTTGCTAGTTTTATATCCAGCTGACTTGCAGTATTTCAAACATTTTCCTACCTAACTGGTTGTGGCATGTTTTTTTACAAAAATGGCCACAATTTCCCAATCCCGTCCCTATTTCTCTTAACAGAGAATCTGAAAAAACATGCATTTTATTATGGTGAAGCATTTTAAGAGCCAGCAGACAAAAATCATCTTTGCTCCCTGTCAGCATTTATAACCTCATAATTGTTGTGATTTTGCATCTCCTCATGTTAAGAGGCAGAGTCTGTTTCCCCATCCCTTGGGCGTGGGCTGGTCTTATGACTTGCTTTGGCCAAGAGATTTCAGCAGAAGTGACGGTGCTCCCGTTCTGGGCCGATGAAGGCCTTACGCTGTCCTGTTGTCTCTTGTAACCCATTCAACCGCCATGAGCATAAGGCAGGGCTAGTCTGCAGGAGGATGGGAGGCCATACCATGCAGACAAACCCCAGATGTCGGCAAGAGCCGGCCAAGATCAGCAAGGCCATCCCACAGCTCATTGCAGCAACATGAGGAAGACTCACTGAGCTCACAATAGCTGCCCAACTGAGCCCAGCTAAATTTCTGACCTACAGAAGCATGACCTAAGTAAATGCTGGTTGTTTTAAGTCACTAACTTCTGAAATGGCTGGTTGCACAGCAAAACCTAACTGACACTCCAGCTCACTGGGTACTTCGCACTGGATTTTCCAAAACCTCAGTATATCCCAAAGGTACACCCAGCACCCCACTGTCTTAATCTCTTCAGGCTGCTATAACAAAATACCACAGACAGCGTGGCTTATAAACAACAGAATTTATTTCTCACAATTCTGGAGGCCGGAAGTCTGAGATCAGGGGGCCAGCATAGACAGGAGAGGGCTCTCTTCTGGGCTGCAGACTTCTCATTGTGTCCTCACATGGCACAAGGGACTAGAGAACTCTGTGGAGTCTCTTTTTATGAGAGCACTTATCCCATTCACGAGGGCTCTGCCCTCATGATCTAATCACCTCCCATCACCCTGAATTTTTAGGGAACACAATAGACACTAGCACCATGAACCTCTTAACAAAGAATCTGAAAGGATGCATATTTTGAAATGGTTAAGCAAAGCCCAAGAACCATCACACAGAAAGTGTCTTCGCTAACTTGTCAGCATTTGAAAATCATGCTATTTATCATTGATTCTTCTCGAGGACTTCTTGCTGTGCAGAAGTCCAAGGAGGTAGCACTTTTTAATCCGGCGCTCAAATGTGAACATTTCTCAGACCCGATTTTCTCCATCAGGAGCTCGTCCTTCCTGTTTACCAGCTGTCTTCCTGGTCATTAGCTGTTACTAAGTACTGATTGGATGAAGGCTCTGTAAGAAGAACAGTCGTTCATTGGCTGATCTCCAGGGTCACATCTGAGAGGAAACGGTAGGTATGGGATCACTGACCATGGCAATAGCAGCTTTTCTGTTGAGAGCTGTAAGAGCTGCTCTCACAGTTTTGCAGAACAGCAAGAACACAGTGTTCTTCAGATGCGGCTAATCTTCACCATTACTGGCAACATAACATTCTAGTGGTGAGGTTTCAGGTTGTCCTGCAAGAGGTAGCCCCTCAATTTAGTTGTTCTTTTCAATGAAAGTTTCTGTGTGGGTATATCTCAAAGATGTGCTCCAATTTGTGTATTTTTTGGAGTTGCAGTGTACAAACGCTGTTTTCACGGTACTTTGTTTAATCTATTTATAGGAACTTTATATATTAGGGAAATAAAACTTTGGTCCATGATCTAAGTTCTAAATAGTTTTTTTCTGTTCTCTTTTCATTTTGCTTATGGTGGTGTTTACTAGGAAGAAAAGTGCAATTTTTATGTTTTCAAATGTTATCAGCCTCTTAAGATTTCCAGATTTTGTGTCGTAATTAAAAAAGCCTTTTCATCTCTGAAGGAAATTACGTTCCCCCTCTAAAATTATGTTCTCATATTTTCTTTAGTGTTTTATGATTTTGCTTCTATCCTTTCAAACCTTTTTGGAAAAACAAAAAACTTCAAGTCACTTGGAGTTTATTCTGGTATGTCTTTCAGATGGTTAATGTTGATTCCCAAATCACTTATTGAATATCCCATTTTCCTCCACGATTTGAGATGCCACTTTTTACTGCATAAATTTCCATATGCATATTGATTTTTCATTCTCTTCCCTTGCTCATCTGTCTATTCATTTACCAATGCACACTCTTTACATGTTTAGGTTTTATAATGTCCTAATATCTTTTGACTTTTTCAAATTTTTTGGACTGTTTTTGCTCATTTATTTTTCCATATTAATCTTAGAATCAGCTTGCCCAGTTAAAAAATTCTGTTACTATTTTTACTGGAATCATATTAAATTTACTGGTTAGCTTAAGGAGAACTACCATTATAAAACTGAATGTAGTATTTTTTTTTTGGCTGCGTTGGGTCTTCGTTGCTGCGCGCAGGCTTTCTCTAGTTGTGGTAGTGATCAGGGGCTACTCTTCATTGTGGTGTGCAGGCTTCTCACCGCGGTGGCTTCTCTTGTTGCGGAGCACGGGCTCTAGGTGTGAGGGCTTCAGTAGCTGTGGCGTGTGGGCTCAGTAGTTGCAGCACACAGGCTCTAGGGCATGAAGGCTTCAGTAGTTGTGGCCCATGGGCTTAGCAGTCGTGGCTCGTGGGCTCTATAGCGCAGGCTCAGTAGTTGTGGCACACAGGTTTAGCTGCTCCGCGGCATGTGGGATCTTCCCGGACCAGGGATCGAACCCATGTCCCCTGCACTGGCAGGCAGATTCTTAACCACTGCACCACCAGGGAAGTCCCTGGATGTAGTATTTTTTGTTTTCAATGTACACTTGTGTTTATTTTGAGAATTAAAAAATTTTACTCACATAGTTCTTTACACTTATTAGGTTAGTTCCTAGGTATTTTATCTTTTAAAATTACATTGTAGGGACTTCCCTGGCAGTCCAGTGGTTAAGACTCCACACTTCCAATGCAGGTGCATGGGTTCGATCCCTGGTCGGGGAACTGAGATCCCACACGCCATGAAGCATGGCCAAAAAAAAAAAAAAAAAAAGATTAAAATTATACTGTAAATTGATCCTTTCCTTCTATTATATTTTCAAACTTGTTTGTTTATATAAAGCTATTGATTTATGAATATTCATGGCATATGCCACTGTGTTATTAAATTTTTACTTGTTTCCCATGAGATTTCCACATATATGAGCATATAGTCTACAAACAGTGATAATCTTAACCTCCTTCTTTCCATTTCTATACCTCAAATTTCTTTTTCTGATCTAATTCTGCTGTTTCAGTGCCTTCAAAAACCTATTAAGTGGAAATTCCCTAGCGGTCCAGTGGGTAGGACTCCGTGCTTCCACTGCAAAGGGCACAGGTTCAATCCCTGGTCGGGGAACTAAGATCCCACAAGCCATGTGTGGCGCAGCCAAAAAAAAAAAACCAACCAAAAAACCTATGAAGTGATAATGATGAATATGGCTGTTCTGGTTAAAAATATGTTCACAAGTTCCTTGACATTCATCCCTTCAAAAGATGGACTCATCTCTTTGAATGAAGGCTGGATTGAATGACTTACTTCTATGGAACAGAAATAAAGTGAAAGGGATGGTGTGTGACTTTGGAGACCAGGTCATAAAAGGCACTGCAGCTTCCTTCCTCTCTCATGGTTTACTTACTCTGTGCCAGTGCCATGTTTTTTTTTGTTTGTTTTATTTTTTGGCTGTGTTGGGTCTTTAGTTGCGGCGAGCGGGGGCTACTCTTCGTTGCGGTGCGCGGGCTTCTCATTGCGGTAGCTTCTCTTATTGCAGAGCACGGGCTCTAGGTGAGGAGGCTCAGTAGCTGTGGCTCGCAGGCTCTAGAGCGCAGGCTCAGTAGTTGTGGCGCACAGGCTTAGTTGCTCCGCGGCATGTGGGATCTTCCTGGACCAAGGCTCAAACCCGTGTCCCCTGCATTGGCAGGCAGATTCTTAACCTCTGTGCCACCAGGGAAGTCCCCATTGCCAAGTTCTGAGGACACTCAAGCAGGCTTGTGGTCCCAAATGTTGAGGCAGAGGCTTCTGGCCAACAGTCATGCAAGTGAGCTTGGAAGTGGATCCTCCTGCCCCAATTAAGCCTTCACAACTGAAGCCCCAGCTGATATCATGACTGTGACTTTATGAGAAACTCTGAACCAGAACAATACAGTTAAGCTGCACCCCCCCCCCACCTTGTGTGTTGGTCAAGTTTTTGCTTATTGGACTAGATTATAAATTGACTCACATGACCCACAAAGTTTAAAATTGATTTTGTATCAGCTTGGACTGAAAGGGACAGTGACAGTACAACGTGAAGAGAGGTCTTTAGACCCCTGCACAACTATGGACGGGAAGCAGCTGAGAAAATGATTTAACTGTAAACATGGGTACCTTTTATGGAACTGGAAGGATAACTCAGAGGGTGGAGCCAAGAGCCCAGTGGATGGAGAAAAGAGCCACTGAGTACTCTCAGGAAGTTGACAGAGTCCTAATCAAGGAACCGGCAACATTTACCCAGTTAGATTTCAGGAATTTCTGTGGACTAGTGACTACTATGTGCCTTTCATTGCTCTCCTCTTTGAAGGGAAATGCCTATAGAGGCACAGTTTCCCATGCCTCTCTCATTGCACGTGATGTATGTGGTAGTGGTTAGTGCAGATCTCCTGTCTTTTTAATTCACAGACCTTCATATGGAGAGGAACCACTTGAGTTACACCCAAGGAACTGCATCCAAGGGCTCATTTGCTCCAGGACCTCACAAGATTCTGGACCTTAATGCTGTATTGGAATGAGAACTTTACAGGGGTCTGGGGAGGGGATGAGTGTATGCTGCATGTAAAAAGAATGTAAAACATTTGTGGCCAGAGGGTGGATTCTGGACGTTTTAAAACATGGGCCCCAAATTATTTAACTCTCCTCTCATCAATCTGATTCTGTGGCTGCTTGACTAATAGAATACAGTGCGGAATAAAGATTCTGTATCAGTTTCTGGTCCCAGGCCTTACGAGTTTAAAAAAAAAAAAAAATTGATAGCTGTTAAAGATGGTAAGCAGATTTTATTCAGGACGGTGACTGGTACAGGGACGACTGCAATGGGATTTTGCAGTGGGGGAGACTGGGCTCAACCTCAAATACAGCATGGTAATTGGGAATTTAGAGCCAAGGAGCAGGGTAGGGGTTAGCGGATGGAAATTCACTAAGAGGAAACATCAAAGGTAAGGGGGTTTCTGGTTAAACCTATCTAACAGGATTCTTGTTGAAGGTAGGCCAGGGTGATCAGATATTACCTAGGTCAGCGGTCCGCAACCTGACCAGGGCCCCAGGGACCGGTTTCGTGGAAGACAATTTTTCCACGGCCCGGGGGATGGTTCAGGCAGTAATGCAAGCAATGGGGGGTAAAGTTCAGGCGGTAATGCGAGAGATGGGGAGCGGCAGATGACGCTTTGCTTGCTTGCCTGCTGCTCACCTCCTGCTGTGCGGCCTGGTTCCTAAGAGGTACCGGTCTACGGCCCAGAGGTTGGGGACCTCTGACCTAGGTGATGATGGAGACTAAGAAACCTAATCAGATACGGAACTAGAGGGTTCCTAGAATGACTTAGTGGGGTTCTTGCTAAACCTGAACTTTACAGATGGGACAGGACGTCAGGAGCTTGACTAAAGTTTGGTCAAGCAAAGAATCTTTGTCCTAAAAACCCAGCAACTGCTACTTCCTGTCTTTTGGGACACTAGCTTTTGGAACCCGTATGCCACGCTGTGAGGAAATCAAGACCACACGGAAAGGCCACGTGTAGGCATTCCAGCAGGCCCAACTGAAGTCCCGGTCCACAGCCAGTATCAAGCATCAGACATGAGTATGGGAGCCCTTGATATGACTTTAGCTGCACTCATAGGAGAGACCCTGGATGGGAATCCCCTAAGCCCAGTGAACCCCAGAAGCATGAACAATAACAACAGCGTAATTGCCATCTGTTCCTGCGACCCAACCCCTCCTTTAGTTCAAGCTCGCCAAACTACTCACGGGAATTAGCAGTTGAGGGAACTTTCCGGAGCCCTTCCTCGGGAGTGTTGATTGGCTTGCACTCACGTCAATCAAGATTTTCTGCCCAATGGGCCTTTCAGCTTCCTGACAGGGTGTGAGCCTATTGGCTAACACAACCGCTCTCTCCATCTGTAGTGTGGGCAAAACCCAGAAAGTACCCACAAAGACCACACGGGATCAAAACACCTCCAGAAGTGGCGTTTAGGGCGGCTTCCTCCAGTGCGGGCCAATGAACTCTTTCTTTTGGCAGCAAATTCAGTCCTCGAGCCCGCCCAAAAGGAAGAAGATCTTGACTGGTTGTTTAGCACAGGGGCACAGAGACTCACGGGAGCCTCGACCAAGCACTTGCCGTTATTGTTCAGATCGCCTGTCAATCAGCACGCCTTTCTGGATGGGCGGAAACTGGCGGCCCTTTGGCACCGCCTCTTCCTGGGCTGGTGTGTAGGGAGGCCGCCAGGCCGCGCGGCTGGGAACCTGCCGCGTGGGCGGGGCCGCGCTGCACTGCCCTGCAGTTGCTTCAACGCGAAGCGTCGAGAGTGCAGCGAAGCTCCGGGCCGTGGAGGGGGGGTGGGGGGGGGCTTGGCCCGGTGCGAGCGCGGGGGCGGGGCCGCGGCCGGGGCGGGGCTGGAGGAGGCGGAAGCGGCGAGCGAGCTGGAGCCGGAGGCGTAGCGAAGCCAGCGTCCGGGCCGGCGGGACGGCGTCGGCTGGGTTGGCCGGGGCGGCGGGGCGCTAGAGCCGGGGCGGGCGGGCCGCGGGCCGGGGGTCGAGGCCGGGGATCGGGTGACGGGCGGGCTGAGCTCCCGCCCCCGCGCGGTCCCGGGGAGGATGCGGCCGGGGGCCTCGGGGCGGGGCGGGCGGCGGCGGCGGCAGCGCTAGCGGCGCAGGGGGTGGGCGGCGGCGGCATGAGGCGCGGGGCCGGCGTCCGCGGGAGGGAGGCGCTGCCCGCGGCCCGGCCGCTCCCGCTGCAGCTGCTCGCCGGGTTCGCCGTGCCCTGCCCGCGGGGCCCCGGCTGTTCTCATCCCGGCCGCCGCCCGGGCTGCCGCTGGTGACCACTCGCCGCGCCGCCGGAGGCTTCACCCGCGTCCTCCCCCAGGACGCGCCCGCGGAGCTCCGGCCTCTTCGCCCCGCTCGCGGAGGCCGCGCTGCGCGCCGGGCGGCGGCGAGGCCGGAAGATGGCCTGGGTGCTCAAGATGGACGAGGTGATCGAGTCCGGGCTGGTGCACGACTTCGACGCCAGCCTCTCGGGCATCGGGCAGGAGCTGGGCGCCGGCGCCTACAGCATGAGGTACCAGTGCCCGGGCGCGGGCGCGCGGGCGCGCGGCGGGCGGGCGGAAGCCTCTGTCTCCTTGGGAAAGGCCTGCACGACCCTGGGCCTCTGACCGCGCCATGGAGCCCCGCGGGCCTCTGCCCACGGCGGGGGCGGGCGACGGAGAGCGGCCCCGCAGGCTTTGGCCCGGGGACCGCCCCTGAGGGCTGCATTTTTGCTGTAAAATACGCCCCGCTGTTAGGATGGCTTGAGTTGGGGGAAGGGACTTCCTTGCCTTGCAAGTGATTTACAAGCCACTTAGAGCTGGAATACAGGGTACGAGATGCTAGGACTCGTGTTGGGAAAACACTCTCCAGGGTTTTGGCATCAGTTCCTACTCTGTTCTACCTTGTAGTCTTTATTGGTTGCAAATTTTAATCATTTGATATTCCAATAGTAATTATATCATAAGTGAAAGTAGCCACAGGGGAGAAAAGCACATTAACTTGGGTTTTTTAATTGTCTCAAAGTGAAGTTTTTCACTGGGGGGACTACCCTCTGAGGCTGTTTCCTTTTGAAGAAGGCTTTAAGATGCACTGATTGCACCCACAAACAAAAGTTTGTTTAGTCTCAGCTGTCTGTACAAGCAGCCATTCATTTTGTTTAATTTTGATAGGCTGAAACAGATCTGAGCTTAGTCTCTCGCCTTTATCCTGAAGAACACTGGGTTTTTGCTATCAGTTTGGCAGCTCTGTATTTTTTTTTTTTAGCAGTTTTATGGAAATACAGTTTACTTAGTATACGTTCACCCAATTAAAGTGTAAAATTCAGTGGTTTGGCAGTTTTTCCTTAATGCGAATTAAATGAGATTTTGCGAAGAGACTCTTTAAAGTAATGACTGATGTCTTTGACGTGCTGTCCAGTTTCCCAGTAGCTTTCATACCTCTCACTGCAGCTCTGGGGGAGGACAGGGAGCATTAAAGTCCTGAAGAAGAACGACTTCTGGGTCAGAGCAGGCCTTGGATGGTAGGGGCTACTCCCTGAAATAATTTGGCTTTTAAATCTTAAACGGAAACTCTGAGCTGAAAAGTGGAGATGTTTCTTAGGGTGTGGAAGCACATGGATGAAAGCCTCAGGTCGCCAGTCTCTGACCCTGATTGGGTCTGTGCTGGTCTGCCTGAACTTGGCACTTCCTCTCTCTGCAGCTGTGCAACTTGAGGGCTCTGGATGAGGTGGCTTATTTTCTAGAACAACTGTCTTAGTGTTGAGGAAATTGAGCTACTGAAAGTCATAAGGTCACCCCAGTTGGCAGTACAAGAGGCACTGATTCACAGTGAAAACATGTGTGGGCCTCGAGGGCCATGCTGCTCCTTGAGACCCTGGACTTGCAGTGAAGGCAGAAGAGGGCAGGTGAGGCAGATTCAGTGTTTCTTCTCAATTATGGTTAAATGAAGGTTTGCTGCTGAGAGCTTTGCTTACTGAGGGTTATTCTGAGCTTTCACTTTTTTTTCTCGAGTTCTGTTTGTTTCAGTGATTCAGCCAACTAGTGAACTTTTGTTTATGGTCTAGAAGGAAAATCTTGATATTAAACCTTTTCATTACTTTGTCCTTAAAGGTATTTTCTGACATCTTTGTAATTCTGTGTCTTTTTACAACACTTTCCATGGGGACTTTTTCCATTGATTGTTTTTGGTTATTGGTTATATGGTATGTGTCATTTAATCTGAATTTTCTAGTATCTTTGAAGGCACATACCATTTTTAAGGAGCTTATTTAGGGTTTTGTACTTAATTGGGTCCTCAAGAGGAGCCAAGAGAGTACTTGCCTCTTGCAAATTCAAGGCCCATTATTTGAAATACAAATTTAGGAAAACTCCAAGATTGCCTTGATCTGGAGCAGGTCTGAAGAAGGCTTTAGGCTGTTGCAGTCCTCCTTTGATGGCCCTTACGCTTCCCAGCCCGGGCCTGGAGCTGGGGAGTGCCCAGCCTCTTCTCTCTGCAAGGGCAATGGCCTCCTTTCCTCAGGCATCGGGGAAGCGGGACATTCCTGAGCTCCAGGGAAGTAAGGCTCATGATTCTTGTCTATTTCATTTGTCCTCTCAAATTCAAGAAATAAACTTGAGGCGCTAAATTTGAAATTATCAGAAAAGTGACTTCTTGATAAAAATTTGCTCTGGAGGCAGCTTTTCATTTTTCTTTCAAAGTGAAGTATGCTTGAGGGACTTCCCTGGAGGTCCAGTGGTTAAGACTCCGCGCTTCCACTGCGGAGTGGTAGGGGAACTAAGATCCCACCTGCCACGCAGTGCGGCCAAAAAAAAAAAAAAAAACCCAAATTGAAGTATGCTTACTGTATTTGCTTTTTGTATGGCTTAAACCAAGAGGTATTTCTAAAGACTTCTTTAGGAAATGATTTCTTCAGCTTTGAAGGAAGATAGCATGAAAGAAACATGTGGTTTCTCTCAGTAGTCTGACAATTTAGAAATATATATTTGCATTAAATAATGTAGGCTGATAGTATTGGGATCTGATGAGGCTAATTTCTGGTAAAATCTTTGCTTCCCTTTTTTTTCTACACCCTGGTTCTCATTGTCTGTCTGTGTTCTTCTGTGTGTACTCTGGTACCCCGTTTGTATGTGAGGCATAGGCTGCTGCAGATTCTATTTGAAATAAGGCGGGTTGTAAATGTTTTTTAAAATCTTAGTTACAATATCAAGAGTCTAGAGATGGTTGAAGAGACCCTAGAAAGCTAATAGACCAATCCTTTTCTTGTAAGTGTGTAAACCAAAGTTTGTAGTTGTTAAAGCGATTGTCAGTGGCACCACCATTCCAAGTGAGGACTGAGTTTCCCCTCACTGAATGAAGGCCGAAACCCATTGTAACTTGTAATCTGGGTCATTCATGTTTTGTGAAGTAAGGAGCAGATAACCAAAGGACTTGAAAAAGTAAAACTCATTAAAACTCTCCTAGGAAGGTCTTTTGGTCCACCTGGTAATTTTATTTCCATCTTAAGTGTTCACATGAAATGTATAATCTATAATAAGTTAACTTTCAGGATTTAACGAGTAATTTGAAAAATAAAAGTAATGTGAATTCTTTATGCATAAAAACTTTTTTAATATTAAATTATTACTTTACAAAGGGCATTGGTCTGAGCCCTCTTAAACTTCACTATGGTATACATCTGTTTTGAAACAAAAGGTATACTTTACATATTCTTAAGTGAGAGGTACATTCATAGTTTACAAATAATTTGCTAAATCAAAACTGGTTTGGGGTGAAGACAGATTTCCTATATTGACTGAAAGGTTAAAATGTCAGTTTATAGACCCTTTGAGGGAATGGGAAAATTTCAACTTTGATCAGTGTTAAGTTAGTAAAAGATTACAAAGGATATGGTTTATTATGTAGCTATTAATAGCTTATAATTTTCTTTGGGTCTCATGCTAAAGCAGAATGTCCTTGAGTAGGTGACATTTCTTGGAAGTATAGAAAATTTTCAGGATCAGTGAAATTTGAACAATTTATTAGGGTGGTACCTGAGACTGCTTCCAGAATTGGCAATAATTTCTATAAAATTTCTCATTTCAAATTTTAAAAACTTTTTCTGCGTTTAATCTTGAAAGAATTTAATAAATTGTTGATAAAAAAAGATACTCACTTCAGAGTATAGTATCCATATTGGTTACTACCTTACAGCAGGGACTGGCAAATCTTTTCTATAAAAGGCCAGATAGCAAATATTTAAGGCTTTGTAGGCCAGAGGGTCTCTGTCACTCTGTTTTGTTTGTTTACAA
The DNA here is from genome assembly GCF_028564815.1 of Eubalaena glacialis. NCBI lineage: Eukaryota > Metazoa > Chordata > Mammalia > Artiodactyla > Balaenidae > Eubalaena > Eubalaena glacialis. Next base: position 61,138,076 of record NC_083722.1, on the reverse strand, counting down.
CCCTTTAGAAAAATGTAAAAACCATTCTTAGGTCCTGGTTTTACAAAAACAGGCCAGCTGCGTTTGGCCTTTGGGCTGTAGCTTGCTGACCCCTGCTCTAAAGGATAGATTCTAATAATATACTTTGATTGCCTTGGAAAAACATTTGCTGAGTATTGAAACCTTATATTCAAAAAGTAATTTTTATGTAGACTAAGAACTCACTCAGCTAATTTATGTACATCCTGTTGTTTGCCCATAGATTTTATTTTGTTCAATTTTTAAAATCAGGTGTTCCCTCCCCGCACTAAGAGTAAGATTCAGTACAGTTTATGCCCTTCAGTCAGGGCTGTTTGAAACTTGGTAGTTTATTGATACGGTCTCATAAGTGTGATACGTTTCATCAGAGTGACACTTGTTAGTTTGCTAGGACAACTTGTACATTTACTTTTGGTGGAAATACCATCTGATGGTTCATGTGTTTTTGCTGTAAGTTCTGTGACTGAATTTAAAAGAAGTTCTGTAATATTTATTTTGCTTGCTTTGGGACATATCTGATACATGGATGTGAAACTCTTCTGTGTTGAACCTTGGTAGTAGAGTCTTTTTGTTTTAAACTTTCTGAGTTTATGAGTTAGGAGTTTATGTTTACAAGTTAAAAAGATTGTGTAGATAGTTGACATATACCCTTTACCCAGCTTCTACTTCCATAACCAGAATACAGTCTTCAAAACTGCCTTGGTACAGAACTGTTACCTAAAGTGCAAAATTCATTTGAATTTCACAGGTTTTTTTTCTCTATTGCCCCTTTTCTAGTCCAGGTTCCAATCTAGGATCCCATATTGCATTTAGTCTTTACCTTCTTCAACAACAATTCCTTAGTCTTTCCATCTCTTTTATGACTCCGACACTTCTGCTATGTACTGGTCAGAACCGTTGTTTTTAAACACATAAAAAATTTTTGGAAGCAACGATAGAATACCTATGAATACTATTTAGCTTTTAAAGGATCTCTGTCATTTTAGCAGAATGATTATTTTTAAAGGCTCATTTTTATTTTATTTTATTTTTTAATTTTTTGGCTACGCTGTGCAGCATGTGGGATCCTAGTTCCCCGACCAAGGATTGAACCCGCGCCCCCTGCATTGGAAGTGCAGAGTCTTAACCACTGGACCGCCAGGGAAGTCCCAGCAGAACGATTTTGAGTAGAGTAGGACCACTGTTGATGTCATTCATTTATAGATTACTTTGTCTCAGTCTACCTGAATAGAATGGTATGCTGTGTCTTTTGTAGTCTCTTCATAATCAAGAACTTTTAAATTTTATTAATTTATTTGAAATAACAATTACAAACCATTACATATTACCACAAATATATATATATATATATTTTAAATTAATTAATTATTTATGGCTGTGTTGGGTCTTCGTTTCTGTGTGAGGGCTTTCTCTAGTTGTGGCAAGTGGGGGCCACTCTTCATCGCGGTGCGCGGGCCTCTCATTATCGCGGCCTCTCCTGTTGCGGAGCACAGGCTCCAGACGCGCAGGCTCAGTAATTGTGGCTCACGGGCCTAGTTGCTCCGTGGCATGTGGGATCCTCCCAGACCAGGGCTCGAACCCGTGTCCCCTGCATTGGCAGGCAGACTCTCAACCACTGCGCCACCAGGGAAGCCCAATATATTTTATTAAAAAACTTTTTTCGGAAACAAAACACTTTGTGAGAAGAGTGGTATTGTCTTACACTTGCAAATTATTCCTTTTTTTTTAACATCTTTATTGGAGTATAATTGCTTTACAATGGTGTGTTAGTTTCTGCTATATAACAAAGTGAATCAGCTATACATAACACATATATCCCCATATATCTTCCCTCTTGCGTCTCCCTCTCTCCCATCCTCCCTATCCCACCCCTCTAGGTGGTTACAAAGTACTGAGCTGATCACCCTGTGCTATGCGGCCGCTTCCCACTAGCTATCTGTTTTACATTTGGTAGTGTATATATGTCCATGCCACTCTCTCACTTCGTCCCAGCTTACCCTTCCCCCTCCCCGTGTCCTCAAGTCCATTCTCTAGTAGGTCTGCGTCTTTATTCCCGTCCTGCCCCTAGGTTCTTCATAACCATTTTTTTTTTAGATTCCATATATATGTGTTAGCATACGGTATTTGTTTTTCTTTTTCTGACTTACTTCACTCTGTATGACAGACTCTGGGTCCATCCACCTCACTACAAATAACTCAATTTTGTTTCTTTTTATGGCTGAGTAATATTCCATTGTATATATATGCCACATCTTTATCCATTCATCTGTCGATGGACACTTAGGTTGCTTCCATGTCCTGGCTATTGTAAATAGAGCTGCAATGAACACTGTGATACATGACTCTTTTTGAATTATGGTTTTCTCAGGGTATATGCCCAGTAGTGGGATTGCTGGGTTGTATGGTAGTTCTGTTTTTAGTTTTTTAAGGAACCTCCATACTGTTCTCCATAGTGGCTGTATCAATTTACATTCCCACCAGCAGTGCAAGAGGCTTCCTTTCCTCCACACCCTCTCCAGCATTTATTGTTTGTAGATTTTTTGATGATGGCCATTCTGACTGGCGTGAGGTGATTCCTCATTGTAGTTTTGATTTGCATTTCTCTAATGATTAATGATGTTGAGCATTCTTTCGTGTGTTTGTTGGCAATCTGTATTATCTTCTTTGGAGAAATGTCTATTTAGGTCTTCTGCCCATTTTTGGATTGGGTTGTTTGTTTTTTTTTTAATATTGAGCTGCATAAGCTGCTTGTAAATTTTGGAGATTAATCCTTTGTCAGTTGCTTCATTTGCAAATATTTTCTCCCATTCTGAGGGTTGTCGTTTCGTCTTGTTTATGGTTTCCTTTGCTATGCAAAAGCTTTTAAGTTTCATTAGGTCCAATTTGTTTATTTTTGTTTTTATTTCCATTTCTCTAGGAGGTGGGTCGAAAAGGATCTTGCTGTGATTTATGTCATAGAGTGTTCTGCCTATGTTTTCCTTTAAGCAAATTTCTTTAATATTTGGTGTAGAAAAGCAGATGGATTCTCTCATCTGCTATCGGAATATATTGTTTTGGTTGACATACGTGAAGAAAATCCAGCCTCACGTAGATATGTGTTTGGAAAAGGGGAGATTATTTTAATAGCCCTTTCAGATCATTTTGGGAAGTAATCTGATAATATACCAGCACTTGAAAAGTGGTAGTTTCTTAAAGTTGCAGTGTGGAATCTGAAACTGTATCAATGTACTTTTTGTACTATTACATTAGAATCAATTTGTCTGTTTTGAACTTTGATTGGGTCTCTTACCCTGAGTAATTTTGAAATATGCATGCATTGGTCATTTGGAAAATAATGATTTCTTGAGTTATGCAGATCTTCTAAATGTTGACATTTTTCTCTATGCAGTATCAAAAAATCATATTCCTTAGTATCACCACTGTCCCATCAGAGAAAGTACATGGTGGAGGCTGCAGATTTTATCATTGGTAACAAATGCTATCACAGTTGTTTTCCTTGAAATGATAGGCTCACTTTATTCATTTTTGAGGAAATTTCTGTCAGATACTCAGGTATGAATAATCATAGTTTGTCAATATTTATTTCAAGTAAAAATGATATTCTGTGAGAGAAGCTGCTAGATCAGCTCACAGATCATAGTTTCATAAAAAACTTTTCCTTGAGACAACCATTGCACTTAGATGTGCAGCAGAAATACATTATACCTACCCAAGAACCAATATTTAATAAAATTAATACTTTTTATACAATGACTGCTTGTGTAGCTTGGTGCCACTGCCTTGATTCATGCCAAGGCACCTGCAGTTTTAACCACCATCGGTTTTGTGCAAATGTCAACTGAGTGAGAAAGGCAAATAATGGTTCAGTGTTATTCTGAGAATAGGTTTGACCTCCTGAACCCCTGAAAATCTCAGGTTCCCCAGGATTCCATGGACCACACTTTGAGAATCTCTGGTCTAATGTGTGCCTAGAGTTTGGATACTTAAAATATTTTCTACTAAATTAAAAACAAACTAGAGTTCAGAGAGTCCCGGTGTCACTCAACAAAGGGCAGAGCTGGGATTTGAAGCTCCAGAGTTGGGATCTGACCTCCACTTCTTCCCATTGCACCCTTTGGCTGCCCACCAATGAATAACTGAGAAGTCTTCTCAAGGTAGAAGAAGATAATCTTTCTGGATAGGAGGAAAATCAGTTGGGAATGCTATATATATATTTTTTTTTTTTTTTCTTGTTGTAGCTTTTTTTTTTCTCTTTTTCTTCTCTCCAGGATCTTGCTGAACTTATTAGTTCTAATAATTTGTAGGATCTCAGATTTCCTAGTTGATATCTTTAAATAATGATAGATTTATTTCTTCCTGTGTAATCTTTTTTTTTTTTAATATTTAGTTTTTGGCTGTGTCGGGTCTTAGTTGTGGCACACGGGCTCTTCTTTGCGGTGCGTGGGCTTCTCTCTAGCTGTGGTATGTGGGCTCTGTAGTTGCGGCACGTGGGCTTAGTAATTGCGGTGCACGGGCTTAGTTGCGCTGTGGCATGTGGGATCTTAGTTCCCCGACCAGGGATCAAACCAGCATCCCCTGCATTCCAAGATGGATTCTTAACCACTGGACCACCAGGGAAGTCCCACTTCCTGTGTAATCTTTACATTTCATTTTCTTGCCTTAGTGTGTGGTCTAGCCTTCACTGCAGTGTTGTTTAGAAGCACTAAGAACTTGAATCTTCAGTCTTCTTACTGATTAGAGAATGCTTCCAAAGTTTCATAAATAGGTTGTCTCTGTTTATAGCTGAGATTGGTCCTCAATTTTCTTCTCTTTTCTTTTCTTTTTGGGTTCTCCTGTCCTTTTAAAAAAGCATTTAGACTGTATCAGCTTTAAGTGAGCAGGAGAGCTTTCTCTTTATGAGCTAAACATTTTTGTGTGAGGTGGGACTTAACTGTTTCTTCAAGGTTTTGTAAAGCTCACCTGGAATACAGCATTTGGTGATTTTAATTTTTTTTTTTTTTTTTTGCATGAGTAGATGTTTGACTGCCTGTGTAATTTATTTAATGGGCATAGGAAATACACAATTTATCTATCTTACCCAGCTGTGGGAATTTTTTTCCAGATTTTTTTTTTTAACTGATCTCCATGATGTTTGTGAGTACTCCCTTTCTTTCACTCCATGTATTGCTTGTGTCTTTTCCTTCTTCTGTGACCTATTTCAGAGGTTTGTCTATATCTAGTATTTTGTAAGAAATCAAATTTTGGTTTTGTTTTTCTTCTCTATTGCATTTTCTCTTTTATTTTTGTGGTCTTCCTTCTTGTCTTGATTACGCTTGTTATTTTCCACCTTCTTTAGTTAGGTGCTTTGTCCTTGGTTTTTGGTGTGTGTTTTCTAATAGATGCATTTACGGCTACATATTTATCTGTAAGTCTCTCTCCCAAGGTTTTTTTTTTTGGCTGCGTCGGGTCTTCATTGCTGCGCACGGGCTTTCTCTAGTTGTGACGAGTGGGGGCTACTCTTCGTTGCAGTGCACAGGCTTCTCATTGCAGTGGCTTCTCTTGTGTAGCATGGGCTCTAGGCGCACAGGCTTCCGTAGTTGTGGCACGCAGGCTCTAGAGTGCAGGCTCAGTAGTTGTGGCACACGGGCTTAGTTGCTCCACAGCATGTGGGATCCTCCCGGACCAGGGATCGAACCCGTGTCCCCTGCATTGGCAGGCGGATTCTTAACCACTGCGCCACCAGGGAAGTCCCTCTCTCCCAAGTTTTGAAGGCAGTACCTTTGTTTTCATTCAGTTCTTTTGTTTTATCTTGTAGTTTTTTATATATTCTGGATACTAGCCTTTGACTATGCATATATGTCACAGATACTTTCTTCTACTCCTTGGCTTGCCTAGGAAAGCAAGGGAAATTCCCTTTATGTTGGCTTTTGAACAGAAGTTCTTGATTTGGGTATGGTCAGATTGACCAGCCTTTTCATTTATAGTTAGTCTTTCCCTACTCTGAGGGTATAAAAATATTCTTATAGTCTTCTCTGAAGATTTACTACTTCATATATTCCATATAAGTTTATAATCTCTCTAGAGTTTTGTTTTTTTTCTTCTTCTGTTTTGGTTTAGTATGAGAGGAGGCCAGTTAATTGCAGTTATCCTTGTATGAATATGCAGTTTACCTAATATAACTGAAAAGACTGTTTACTTCTCAACTCTTTATATTGCCATTCTGTTATAAATCCAGTGCCCATCAAGTTCTAAATGTGGTGTTCTGTTTCCAGATTATGGATTCTGTCCTTGTGTTCCTGGGGAGTACCCAACTAGATCATGTTTTGTCATGATTTGTCATTATCTCTTGGATTTGACTTGTTAATACTCAATTTAGGAGTTTTGCATCTATCTTTATAGCTGAAGTGAACTTTTCATTTTCTTTTCTAGTTTTGCTTGTACCTAGTTTTGATTTCAAAATTACTAAAGTCTTCATAAAATGAATTAGGAAGTATTTCCTCTGCTTCTGTCCTGTTGAAGGGTTTGTGTAAGAGCTGCCATTGAAAGTAGGCTAGAACTCGCCTGTGAAAGTTTACTCTGGGGGAATATTAACCACAATATCAGTCTCTGTGGGATGATTTTTTAAAGCTTTTTATGTCTTTTTTTTTTTTTTGGCTGCTTTGGGTCTGCGTTGCTGCATGCTGGCTTTCTCTAGTTGCGGTGAGCGGGAGCTACTCTTCATTGCGGTGTGCGGGCTTCTCATTGTGGTGGCTTCTCTTGTTGCAGAGCACGGGCTCTAGGCACGTGGGCTTCAGTAGTTGTGGCATGTGGGCTCAGTAGTTGTGGCACGCGGGCTCTAGAGCACAGGGTCAGTAGTTGGGGCACGCGGGCTTAGTTGCTTTGCGGCATGTAGGATCTTCCAGGGCCAGGGATAGAACCCGTGTCCCCTGCGTTGGCAGGTGGATTCTTAACCACTGAGCCACCAGGGAAGTCCTGCTTTTTATGTCTTGAAGAAAGCTTTGGTGTTAGTTTTCTAGGGAGTTATTCATCTTATCCATATTTTCAAATATGTTGCCATAAAGTTGTTAATATTGTCATCTTATTAGTTTTTATATCATTAGTTATATCTTTTTTACTCATACTTACTAGTGCCTTCTCTTTTTGATGAGTCTCTCCTAGACATGTATCTCATTTTTTAGGGCACACTGGACCAGTCCTTTTGTGCACTTGATTCTTGTTTGTCAGGAGTAGGAGAAGTTCCAGATTTTTTTAAAATTTTTAAATTTTATTTATTTTTGGCTGCACTGGGTCTTTTTTGCTGTGAGTGGGTTTTCTCTAGTTGCGGCAAGCGGGGGGCTACTCTTTGTTGCAGTGTGCGGGCCTCTCATTGCAGTGGCTTCTCTTGTTGCGGAGCACGGGCTCTAGGCGCGCGGGCTTCAGTAGTTTTGGCTCACGGGCTCAGTAGCTGTGGCTCGCAGGCTCTAGAGTGCAGGCTCAGTAGTTGTGGCGCACGGGCTTAGTTGCTCCGTGGCATGTGGGATCTTCCCAGACCAGGGCTTGAACCCCTGTCCCCTGCATTGGCAGGTGGATTCCCAACCACTGCACTACCAAAGAAGCCCCACTACTACTGTCTTAATTCTTGGTGATTTCAAAAGATATTTAAATGGGACTTCCAGTAGCCTGACACTTCTGTTCCTTGATTATCTTTCTTACAGTGACATGATCTCAGCTACTCAATCCTATGGTCATAGGTTAGACCTTGGCATTACCAGTCATGCAGCCGACCTGTAATCTCAAATTCAGAGTTCACCTGCTGCCCCCTGCCCTTCACTCGCTCCCTCATTACCCTCCTCCTGCCATCACTGAACCCATTAAGATCTACAGTCACTGCTGCTGCTCTCAGTTCACTGCTCCTTACCCTCTTGAACTCCTGTTTTCTTCCCCAGCCAGTTTAAGTTTCCCTGGTCAATCATTGTAATTACTTTCTGCATATACCCTTGTCTCCCTTGCCCCCTCTTGCTTTATTCCCCTCTCCATTTTTTATTTTAATAAAACTGTAACCCTGATTAAATCTGATTCTTCACCTCTTTACTTAGGTAGCTGAATGTGGCTCTAGGGAAGCACTGATTGGGCCTCACTGGAAGTGCATGACCTCATCTCTCAAGTGCATCCTTTTGCTGCTCAGTGGTCTCACCTCAGTGCCCTTGTCCAGTCCCTCTCCAGTCCAGTTCCTTACCAGCTCTCCTTAAGGATGGGGTGGCTCCATCTCAGACCCACAACTCTTCCTCCTAGGGCCTACTCTCAGTTGATTTCCATACTTGGTACTTTACTGAGAAAATTGAACTTCCACATGACTGTACTGGCTTATAAGTTTTTCTTGGTGAATTTAGGTGTGGTTTTAAAAATTATTTATGTTGCTTTGGCTATTTGGGGTTCTTGAATCAGTGAATTAGTGTATTTCATCAATTCTGGAATTTGCCTACCCTTTATCTCAAATATTGCCTCTACCTCATTCTTTTCTCTTCTGAGACTTAAGTGTAAAATCTTTTCACTTTGTCTTTTCTTTCTTAACATCTCTTCTGCATTTTCTATCATTTTGCTCTCCATGCTGCCTTCTGGATAACTTCTTTTACCTATATTCCAGATTCCTTATATATCTTCATTTCTCTGTGAGCTGTTATTAAATGTGAGTTCTTAATTTTAGCAATTTTATCTTCTGGTTCTCAAAATTCTATTTGTTCCTTTACAGGTTTGCTGTCCCTTGAAATTTCCTGTTCCTTGCAGATCTTTTCAGGCTTATCTTTTATTTTTTTCAACAGAGTAAGCTTAATTTTATCATACGGGTTCAGTAATTCTGGCATCTTGAAGTCTTTGGTGGGTATTGGTCTATGTCCAATCAGGAAAAGAGAGAACACTGAGATGTTTCAAGCAGAGAAGGATTTAGTGAAGTATTTGATTGCAAAGGTGCTAGAAGGGTTCAGGGAGGAGAGCTGGCTGCCGGAGGCATGGCTGCTGATGCCCTGAGCTCTCCTTCAGCTATGGTTGCCTGCTTCTGCTCTTTCCCACTCCCTTTTAATTTCCCACCAGTGCTTCTTCCCTTTGGAGCAACCTAGGAAGATTCCAGCTGGCAAGAAGTCTTGTATATGTAGTTTTCAGGCCTCTAACCCTCTGCAACAAAGGCAGAAAAGAACTGAATACCAACAGAGTCTTCTCTTGGTTCTTGCTCCTAAAGTCGTGTTTGTCTTTGTGTGCCTGGTTATTTTTGGATACTGGCATTTCAGAATTACTTGGAATAATTCAAAGCCTTGAGTCTTTTCATCTGCTTGTCAGATCCCTGGGTGGCCTACCTGTCTGGGATATGAGATGACAAAATCAGTTGAATACCAGAAATTTCTTATGGCTCTGCCTGGTAGAAATTATGACCTTAGATTATCTGGAGACCTAGTTTTTCATTTTATTAATAATTATCAGTGCTACAGCTCATTCATCAATTTAACAGATATTTGAGCTCCTTCTTTATGCTAGATGCTGGATTTAGTCAGTGAAGAAAAACCAATTTGGGGGGTGGTTATATACTTATGGAGGATACAAATATAAGTCTCGTATACTGTTGGAAAGTGAAACGCTTTGTGGATAAATAGAGCAGGAAAGGGGAAACTGGGAGTACAGATGGGAAGGTTACAGTTGTCACTGGAAAGGTGACATTTGAATGAAATGAGCCAGTAGGACATCAGCAGAAGAGGGGCCAATGCAGAGGCCCTGGAAAAGGCAGGGAAGGAGGCTGGCTGAGGCAGAGGGACTGAGGGTGGGTAGGTGAAAAGGAAAGAAGAGCAGATTGAGTAGGGCCTTGTCGGACCTTGTAGGGACCCTGGGTTCGAAAGTGAGCTGATGGGGAGAGTTCAAAGGAATGAAATGATCTGAATTCTGTGTGAAGAGGCTTTCTCTGGCTGCTGTGTTGGTTGGAATGCATTTTCTTTCTAATTAAGTAAAAAATTAATTGGGATTTCATTAACAAATGATCTCTACATGTTTATATGTTAAGTTTATTCAAGAGTCTTTTAGCACCTACCTTGAGCATAGTAGTCTATAACCAAGTGAATAAAATGGTGGTTGCCTTCTAGGATCTGAAGCAAATAAAATTTTATTTACTATGTGTAACAGTTTACTTACAAATAGCCATTCTTATGCAGTCTGATGTCTTATTTTGATGACCTGTATGTAATGATCAACCCAAGCAGTTAGCGTTAAGATCTTAAAATTATTCTCCATGTCACTTTTTAGTATAATTAACTAAATGCATCTGAGTTATAGCTCTCATCTCATTTTTTATTTCTTTCTCACCAAGAGAACTTTTTTTTTTTTTTGGCTGCACCATGTCGCTTGTGGGCTTTTAGTTCCCCGACCAGGGATTGAACCCAGGCCCTCAGCAGTGAGAGCATGGAGTCCTAACCACTGGACCGCCAGGGAATTCTCTCACCAAGAGAACTTGAAACACTTACATATATATGACATAGAATATGTATGTATTTTCATCTACCATGGAGCCACTTTGACTGCTATGGTTGTTTTTAATAAAGAGAGCTGCTCTGAGTCTTAAAGTACCATTTGCAAGTTTCCTGAGAAGTTTTTATATCTGCTCTAAGGTTTTTATCCCTGTCCTAGAGGAAGGCTGGGGACCATTCCTGACTATGTGTTCCTCAGTTATACTTTTGACTTAGGAGTGTTTTGACAGTTCCTAGGTATAAATAAAGGAGAAGGAGAATTAGTGGGTAATTCAGTCCCTGACTAATCAGTCTGGTGCTTTAATAGAAATGTATGTGGGAGGAGGGAATACAGGGTTTCCCTTTCATTTCATTTATTTCCACATTTTGCTTTTAAATTGAATTTAATTAAAATGGGCTAGCCAGATATCTGAGTCAGTTAACAGGTTGTAAGAAGAAATAAGCAGTTCAGACAAGCCTTTGCTGTTCTTGCTGTTATAGTAGTTATTCAGTCATTTGGATATTTTGCTATTTTACCTTTTATTGAGGAATGGACATAGAAAAACCATCGAGATATAAATGTGCAGCTCAGTGAATTATCTCAAAGAAAGAAATACCCACGCTTCATATGTTAATGGTGGGAATGTAAAATGGCGCAGTCACTTTGTAAAACAGTTTGGCAGTTTCTCAAAAAGGTAAAGAGTTACCATATGACCCAACAATTCTACTTCTAGGTATATATCCAAGGGAATTAAACATGTCTACACAAAAATACATGGAAGTGTTCATAGCAGCATTATTCATAATCAAAAAAATGGAAACAAGCCAAAGGTCCATCATCCAATGATGGATAAAGAGAATGTGGTATATTCATACAATGGAATATCATTCGGCCTTAAAAAGGAATGAAGTACTGATACATGCTACAACATGAATGGACTTGAAAACATACTAAAAGAAGCGAGTCACAAAAGGCCACATGATTCTTTTTGCATTAAATATCCAGAATAGGCAAATCCATAGAGACAAAGCAAATCAGTGGTTGCCAAAGTGGGGGGATAGGGAGTGACTGCTAAGGGTATGAGATTTCTTTCTGAGGTGCTGAAAATATTCTGGAATTAGATAGTGGTGAAGACTGTACAACTCTGTGAATATATTAAAAAACCACTGAATTATACACTTTAAAAGGGTGAATTTTGTGATATGTAAATTATACCTCAGCTGCTTTTTTTTTTTTTAAAGGCAAACCAAACACATCCATGTGTGTTTAACTACCAAAGTTAACAGAATATAGACAGTACCCCAGAAGACCCCCCATCCCCCTCCCGATCAATGACCCAAGTTATTCTTGGGGGGAAAAATAGCAGCTATTTCTACTGCTGCTGTTTGCTTCTCAGAAGCCATTGTTTTAGACTAAGTATGAAGCTTTATGCTCTCAGCGTTTAGCTAGGACCAGCAGGGAACTTTTTGTAAAATACCATTTAATCAAATGCTTCTATGTGATTTCATGGTGCCAGTGTGACCTACCTTTCAAAGCAGGTGGCTATGTACTCTTGCTTTTATTTATTTTTTAATAGAAATGAGTTTAAAGTTTTTAACTAATTTTTTTCACGTAACCTTTTTTTTTTTTGTACCACATGTATTATTAGCCTGATCTCTTTATCAGTAGTTTGGACTTAACTATTAAATATTTCTTATTTTAATTTAAATATTTCTTATTTTAATGCTCTGCTAATCATAGGCACCACTCCCCCCCCGCCCCCCCCAACTCACACTAGAGGTATGGTTTATTAAAACTATCTTTTGGGGGAGCCAGATTAGCGTTAATAGTTCTTTTATTCTATGCATCATATATGATCTTAAATTTTAAAAGAAACTACCCCTAAATATTTTTACATGTTTTTAAATGTTTTAAACCCAGAATAAGGTCAGTGTTGATTTTTTTTTTGCTTTTCAGCGATGTCTTGGCATTGCCAATTTTCAAGCAGGAAGATTCCAGCCTTCCATTGGATGACGAAACCAAACACCCGCCCTTCCAGTATGTGATGTGTGCAGCAACGTCACCAGCCGTGAAGCTGCACGACGAAACGCTCACGTACTTGAACCAAGGTTGGTACGGCTGCATCACACTTTAAGAGTTTACAAAAATCTGAAATAGTGTTTTGGCATTGCAGCCTAGATTAATGGTAGTAATTGAAAATTAGATTCTTTTTCTCAATTTTTACAACTTTAGTTGTAAAATTGTAGGAATTTTAGTGTGAGCCAACAAAGCAATCGTTTGTGGAAACTTATTTGCACAAAGAGGGTCTGTGGAACAAGATTTATTACAGGATTTCTTTAGACAAAATCCAAAGGAGGAGCAGGTAAGAAAGGATGTCAGTTATTTTTAGGAACATGGTTTCAGTGTGGAACTTGAGAATGAATCAGAAGTCCAGCTAGCAAGGGACTTGGTCTCAGGAATGAAGCAGGTTTGTGCTGATAATAGACTGCAGCAAGGTGGAGTCTGTGGCTAAAGTAAACTGCGTCAAATCTTGTCTACACTTAATGAGAACACTATGTTACGGTGATATGAAAACGAGAGTGGGCAGAATGGAAAATAGAGATGTGAGGGTAGGATATACAGTTGGAAAGAGTAAAGGATTTTTTTTGAGGTGCTCTCAGCAGTTTGGGCACTGGCCAATGTGACTTACCAATATAAACAAAAGTACTTAGTTATGCAGGAATTCATTTGTTGGAGACCTATACTGAAAGCATGTTGGACTCTTATTTTTAAAAAGAATTGAACGTTTTTATTGTTATAAAAATAGTACATACTTCATAGAAAAATTGGGGAATATGTCAGGGATAAAGCTGAAAATGGACTTCAGTTACATCCCCCTCAGGAGAACCAGTTAACATCCTAGGTGTGTTTCCTTGTCTGTATATCTATTTTATTTCAACAAAATGGGAATTAACATCTATTCACTTAAGAGTATATTCTGATTATTTTTCTGTCATTAAATAGACTCTTTAATTCCTCAAACTTTTGGAAGGAACTATAGATTTTAGACTACTTACTAGTGATTATTCCGAAATGTGGAAGAATAGCTTCTGACTTTTCGTTTAACATATTAATTTAGAATTTATGAGGTTTTACTTCAGGTAATTCTAATCTGTAGCCTATGGCAACACTCTAATTTTGGTGTTAATATTATTTTAGGATTTGTTTAGGTAGGCATTCAATTTGAGACTTAAGGTTCTTTCAAATACGAAACTTAAGAGTCTCTATGGTAATCTGTTTTAGCTATAAAAATATCAGAAGAAACAGTGTAGAGGCAAGGCTGCAATATTCAGTGTAGCTTTATTTCTAATGACAAAAAAAGGAAATAACCAGAATTTCTCTTATTTAGGGAATAGTTGAATAAGTTATATGTATACCATGGGATGAATGAGCACGTGCACATACCCCCCTCTATTTAAAGAACGTTGGATATGTCTGTCTGTTGGCCTGGGGGACTATCCATAACTTATCACTGTTATTGTTAAACTGGATAAAGACATCTCACATTGATAAAAATTGCAGTCCACCATCTATAGTGATAATGTATTAGACCTACATTCACAGAGTGCTGACTGTGTATGAAGCAGTGTACTAAATACTATACATATGTTGTCTCATTTCCCACAGTAACCTGAGGAGAAGTGTTATTGATCCATTACAGATTTTTAAAACGGAAGCTTAGAGCAGTTGATAGACTTGCTCAATGTCAGTTTGGTCAAGCTTAAATTTTTAAAAAATAGTTATTGAATATCTACAGTAGTGTGCACAAGTCTTTTTTTTTTTTTTTCCCCTACATCGCCCAGCATGTTGAATCTTAGTTCCCCAACCAGGAATGTAACCTGGGGCTCCTGCAGTGGAAGCATGGACCCCTAACCTCTGGACCACCAGGGAATTCCCTACAAGTCTTAAGTGTACAGCTCAATGAATTTTTACACAGATCATTCCCTTGAAAATACTGCCTATGTCCAGTATTTCCAGTACCCTGGCAGGCTCCCTTGTATCCCCCTCCCAGCTGACACCCCACATTCATGGTGATCAGTATAATAAGTGCAAGTGATTTTCTGGCATGTGACCATGCTCCCTGCAGTATTAATGGTGAGTATGTTCTTGGTTGTAGAATTGTGTTAATTTACCTCTTAATTTCTCCCAGCCTTTTAAGGAAAAAAAAGTGGAAAAGTGAACTGCATATGCAGGCTGCATTTTTGAAAACATATATTTGAATAATCATTAAAAATGCATTTGAGTAACCATAAAGAAATTCTACTTTTATACACTTTTTAAAAAGAAATTATAATACTTTACACTTACATGAATATCAGACAGTTCTTTCACAGGTTTCTCTCCTAGCATTTATCTCCTAGCATTATATTTTGACAAAAGGTTCTGAACCCGAGATTTTTTGTGAATCCCCTAACTCATTTTCAAATTTTTAATGAATGTATATTTTTCTAAAGAGAGGATCCATACCTTTTCCTAGATTCAGGCTAAGTTTGAACCTGATTGAGATGTTGCTTGAGTGTCTTTCACCCCACCTCTTTTAAACTGATAAGTTAACAAAGGTCCGGACTTATTAGCAAAGTGTCTTTTTTTTTTAATTGAAGTATAGTTGATTTACAATATTGTGCCAGTCTCTGCTGTACAGCAAAGTGACTCAGTTATACACATATATACATTCTTTTTATCATACTCTTTTCCATTATGATTTATCCCAAGAGATTGGATATAGTTCTCTGTGCTATACAGTAGGACCTTCTTGTTTATCCATTCTAAATGTAATAGTTTGCATCTACCAACCCCAGGCTCCAAGTCCATCCCTCTCCCTCCCCCTCTTCCCCCTTGGCAACCACAAATCTGATCTCTGTGAGTCTGTTTCTGTTTTGTAGATAAGTTCATTTTTGCCATATTTTAGATTCCACATGTAAGTGATATCATATTTGTCTCTCTCTTTCTGACGTACTTCACTTAGTATGATAATCTCTAGTTGCATCCATGTAGCTGCCAATGGCATTATTTTGTTCTTTTTTATGACTGAGTAGTATTCCATTTTATATATTTACCACGTCTTCTTTATCCATTCATCTGTTGGTGGACATTTAGGTTGTTTCCATGTCTTGGCTATTATGAATAGTGCTGCTATGAACATAGGGGTGCCTTATCTTTTTGAATTATAGTTTTGTCTGGATATATGCCCAGGAGTGGGATTGCTGGATCATATGGTAATTCTATTTTTAGTTTTCTGATGAACCTCCATACTGTTTTCCATAGTGGCTGCACCAGCTTACATTCCCACCAAAAGTGTAGGAGGGTTTCCTTTTCTTCACACCCTCTCCAACATTTGTTGTTTGTAGACTTTCTAATGATGGCCATTCTGACCTGTGTGAGGTGACACCTGATGGTAGTTTTGATTTGCATTTCTCTAATAATTAGTGACATTGAGCATCTTTTCATGTGCCTACTGGTCATCTGTATGTCTTCTTTGGAGAAATGTCTATTAAGGTCTTATGCCCATTTTTCGATTGGGTTGTTTGTTTTTTTGCTGTAGAGTTGTATGAGCTGTTTGTGTATTTTGGAGATTCAGCCCTTGTGGCATCACATCATTTGCAGATATTTCCTCCTGTTCCATAGATTGTGGTTTTGTTTTTTGTTTTTGTTTTTGTTTTTTAAATTTTATTTATTTATTTATTTATGGCTGTGTTGGGTCTTCGTTTCTGTGCGAGGGCTTTCTCTAGTTGCGGCAAGTGGGGGCCACTCTTCATCGCGGTGCGCGGGCCTCTCACTATCGCGGCCTCTCTTGTTGTGGAGCACAGGCTCCAGACGCGCAGGCTCAGTAATTGTGGCTCACGGGCTTAGTTGCTCCACGGCATGTGGGATCCACCCAGACCAGGGCTCGAACCCGTGTCCCCTGCATTGGCAGGCAGATTCTCAACCACTGCACCACCAGGGAAGCCCCTGTTTTTGTTTTTTTTAATAGTTTCCTTTGCTATGCAGAGTCTTGTAAGCTTGATTAGATCCCATTTTTTTATTTTTGTTTTTATTTCTATTGCTTTGGGAGACTGACCTAAGAAAACATTGGTACAATTTATGTTAGAGAATGTTTTGCGTATGCTGTCTTCTGGGAGTTTTATGGTGTCATATGTTTAAGTCTTTAAACCATTTTGAGTTTATTTTTGTGCATGGTGTGAGGGTGTTTTCTAACTTCATTGATTTACATGCAGCTGTCCAACTTGCCCAGCACCACTTGCTGAAGAGACTGTCTTTTTCCCATTTTATATTCTTGCCTCCTTTGTCGAAGATTAATTGGCCATAGGTGTGTGGATTTATTTCTGGGCTCTCTATTCTATTCCATTGACCCGTATGTCTGTATTTGTACCAATTCCATATTGTTTTGATTACTGTAGCTTTGTAGTATTGTCTGAAGTCTGGGAGAGTTATGCCTCCTGCTTTTTTTTTTTTTTCCTCAGGATTGCTTTGGCAATTCTGGGTCTTTTATGGTTCCATACAAATTTTTGGATTATTTGTTCTAGCTCTGTGAAAAATGTCATGGGTATTTTGATAGGGATTGCATTAAATCTATAGATTGCTTTGGGTAGTATGGTCATTTTAACAATATTAATTCTTCCAGTCTAAGAACATGGGATATAATTTCCTTTATTACTGTTTTATAGTTCTCATTGTATAAGTCTTTTACCTCCTTGGTCAAATTTATTCCTAGGTTGTTTTTTTTTTGGGTGCAATTTTAAAAGGTACTGTTTTTTTACATTCCTTTCTGGTATTTCATTGTTAGTGTAAAGAAATGTAACTGATTTCTGAATGTTACTCTTGTATCCAGCTACTTTGCTGTATTCATTTATTAGATCTGGTAGTTTTTGTGTGGAGTCCTTAGGGTTCTCTGCATAGTATCATGTCATCTGCATATGGTGACAATTTTACCTCTTCCCTTCCAATTTGGATACCTTTTATTTCGTTTTCTTGTCTGAATCCTATGGCTAGGACTTCCAATACTATGCTGAATAGAAGTGGTGAGAGTGGGTATCCTTGTGCTGTCTTTTGATTGGAGCATTCAGTCCATTGGCATATGTATTTATTGCCATTTTAAACCTGGTTTTCCAGTTGATTCTTTTGTTTCTTCTTTGTTCCTTTCTTTTTGTTTTTGTTTTTCTTTTTGTGGTTTGATGATTTCCTTTTATTTTATGCTTGTGTTCTCTTCTTTTTGGTTTCTGTGAATCTTTTGTATGGTTTTGGTTTGTGGTTACCCTGTTTTTCAAGTATGTTAACCCCTTCCTATATCTGCTTGCTTTAGGCAGTTAGTCATATAGGCTCAAACGCATTGCATTAAAAAAAAAAAAAGGAATCTGTATTTTCTTACTCTCCTGCCCCACATTTTATGATTTTGACGTAGTACTTTTTTACATCTTTATGTTTATCCTCCTGCTGTTCTGTGAGTTTATCATCACTTTCACAAATAGGTTTTTCTTTTTGATACTGGCTAATTTAAGTGATTTAGTTTCCAGTTGTGATTTCCTCTTTCTTATATCTTCTGATTTCTTTTCTATTTAGAGAAGGCCTTTCAATATTTCTTTTAGGATAGGTTTAGCATTGCTGTATTCTTTTAGCTTTTGCTTATCTGAGACATTCTGATATCTCTTTCTATTCTAAATGATAATATTGCTGGGTAGAGTATTCGAGGTTGCAGATTTTTCCCTTTCAAGACTTTGAATATATTTTACCACTCCCTCTGGCCTACAGTGTTTCTGTAGAGAAATCAGCTGATAGCTTTATGGGGGTTCCCTTGTAATTAAGTTTTTCTCTTGCTGCCTTTAGAATCCTCTTTTTATCTTTAACTTTGCCATTTTTATTATAATATGTCTTGATGTAGGTCTGTTGGGGTTCATCTTGTTTGGGACCCTCCATGCTTCCTATATCTGTATATCTGTTTCCTTCTTTAGGTTTGGGAAGTTTTCAGCCATCATTTCTTCAAATACATTTTCAATCCCCTTTTCTTTTTCTTCTCTTTCTGGAATCCCTATTATGCATAGGTTGGCACACTTTATATTATCCCATAGGTCTCTTATATTGCTTTCCTTTTTTTTCATTTGGCTGACTGCTGTTTTGCTTGGGTAATTTCCATTTTTCTATCTTCCAGATCACTTATTCTTTCTCCTGCGTTATTCATTCTGCTATTCATTGCCTTTAGCTCAGCTTTTGTCTTAGCAAATAAATTTTCTAATTTTTCTTGGTTCCTCCTTATAGTTTGTAGTTGCTTTTTACAGTAATGTGCATTTCTGTCAGTATCCTTTCTTGATTCCTTCAGTATTTTCATCATCTCCTTTTTGAACTTGGTGTCTGTTAGACTGAAGAGGTCTGTTTCATTGTTTGTTCTTTCAGGGGAATTCTCTTGGTCTTTTAGCTGGGGGTGGTTCCTCTGCTTCTTCATTTTACTTGTGTTTCTCTTAACTCTGAGTTCAGGAGAAACGATTATCTACTCTAGTCTTGGAGGACTATTTATATGTGGGAGCATCCCTGTGTAGCTTGTGTGGGCTTAATTTTTTTTTTGGCACGAGGGCTGTTTTTGGTTTGGTTGCTTGCCATCTCTTTCCCCTGCGTGTGCTGGCCGTTATCCCCTTGATAGGGGGTGTGCAGATGTGCAACCTGCACACACTCCCAGGAAGGCGGGGCTAGCGGTTGGCTCCCAGTTGTGGGACCCTCAGCAGCAGTGGCAGGTCGTGCACGCTCCTGGGTAGGCATGGACAGCGTTTGGTGCTCAGTTGCAGGACGCTCTGTGGCGGCAGTGATCCGTGTCCGCCTCTGGATTCCGAGATGGCAGTGGCATCTTGCACCTGCCCCCGGAGCTCGTGTAGGTGGTGCCCTGCTGCCTGAGAGTGGGCACGGAGAAAGAAGCTTCTGTGGCGGCCCACCCCTCTCCTTGCATGCCCCCCACAATGGTGCCTTGCCTCTCTGGCAGGCCTAGGCTTCTTCCTGGACTCCCTCGGTTGTAGCTCACCACACCCTAGCCCCGTCAGGCCGTCTCCACACAGTCAACCCCAGTCCTCTCCTCCGGGTCTGACCTCCAAAGCCTGAGCCTCAGCACCCAGCCCCCACCCGACCCAGCGGACGAGCGTCTCAGACTGGGGAGTGCTGCTCTGCGGCACCAGCCATCTATGCAGGTCTCTCTCCACTTTGCCCTGCACGGACCGGTTGCTGTGCTCCCCTCCAAGGCTCCGAACCTCCCCCTCTGTCCCAGCTGATCTCCCAGGCAGTGAGGGGACTTCCCAGGGTGCAGGAACCTTTCTTCTTTCACAGCTCCCTCCCAGGGGCATAGGTCCTGTCCCGATTCATTTCTCTCTCTTTCTGTTTCTTTTCTTTTTTTTTTTTTGGCCCTACCCAGTTATGTGGAGATTTTCTTGCCCTTTTGGAAGTCTGAGTTCTTCTGCCAGCGTCCAGTAGATGTTCTGTGAGAAGCAGTCCACATGTAGATGTATTTTTTTTTTAACATCTTTATTAGAGTATAATTGCTTTACAATGGTGTGTCAGTTTCTGCTTTGTAACAAAGTGAATCAGTTATACATATACATATGTCCCCATATCTCTTCCCTCTTGCATCTCCCTCCCTCCCACCCTCCCTATCCCACCCCTCTAAGTGGTCACAAAGCACCGAGCTGATCTCCCTGTGCTATGCGGTTGCTTCCCACTAGCTAGCTATTTTACGTTTGGTAGTGTATATATGTCCATGCCACTCTCTCACTTTGTCCCAGCTTACCCTTCCCCCCCCCCCCATATCCTCAAGTCCATTCTCTAGTAGGTCTGCATCTTTATTCCCGTCTTGCCCCTAGGTTCTTATGACCATTTTCTTTTTTTTTTTTTTTTTTTAGATTCCATATATATGTGTTAGCATACGGTATTTGTCTTTCTCTTTCTGACTTACTTCATTCTGTAGGACAGTCTCTAGGTTGTAGATGTATTTTTGATGTATTTGTGGGAGAAGGTGAGCTCCACATCCTACTCCTCTGCCATCTTGATCTGATCCCCCAGCAGAGTATCTTAAGTTGATCAGACTCACTTTTCAAAAGGAAACATTCTAAGTAGTGCATGTACAGTTTTGATTTTTTTTACAGAAGCCTTTCCTGAAATATATAGTGTAAAGAGAATCAGGCATAGATATGGAAAATAAAAATGATTGATTTTTATCTAGGAATTCCAGTAAAATTCCATGGATATTTTTTAGCTGGGTGACATTGCCCTGGGAAGTTTCTGCAAAGTACATAAAATGTGTCTAAGTGACCCATTTTAGTATAGTATCATCTGTGCGTCAGCTTTGATAGTGTGACTGTTAAGTATTGACATAATTTACTCTTTAGTCTTCCTGTTCTTAGGAGTTAGATTTTTATTCAGATTTAGTCATGAGTTAATTTTCTTATCTTCAAATGAACTCTTCAGCTCCCCCAAGGGAAAATGACTCATCATGGCAGTGTTGCCTTGTTTATCAAAAAAGGATACAAAAGCTTTATAAAGAAGGGATTAGATAGGGCACTTGAAGTTGTTCTTCATCAGCACAAGTTTTAATTCCTTTTAAGCTTCCCCACTCATTATAATAAGTGAGAGGGAAATTAAGCAGTCACTTTTTTCTCTGTTACTTGGAAATAATAGTGACAGTGAAAGCACAGTTATCCCCACTTTATATTAAAGCTTTAGAGGGAGTAATTTTTTCCTACAGTTATCTTTTTAGATTGACCATACTTTTTATAGCGACTTAAACCCAGAGATTTCTAATTCCAAATCTCATTTTCTTAACCACTGAGTCTCTTTACTAGAATAGTTACAGTGTTTTCTAAATTTTCAGTTAATGGTCACCATTTAAAATTTAACAGTGTAACTAAATGATTTATATACATGGTTCAAAGTTCAGAAGGTATGAAAGAGTATACAGTAAAACTCTTCTTCCCAGTTATCTAGTTCTGCTCGCTGGCCCCAAGTAGCCATTGAATTAGAACCCTTTTTAGACATCTAAGAAGATTGTAATCCTGTTAAGTGATACCCTTTGTATAACAAAAATACTGTATCATTAATATTTTATTTATTCCAATAAACTTATTCTGTGATGACTGAATTATATGCTTAAGCATAGTTGTGGTGAATATAATGATCTTGTCACTAAAGGATGAAATTTAAGAGAGAACTTCCATCCCTAAAGTAATGCCTGGTAGAAGAATGAGATAGAACTGCCCAGGATATATGCACCTCTGCTGCATATGGAATGTCTTTACACACATTATTCACATACCTTTTTGTTCCTTTTAAATGTGTCAACTCGTTACAGTGACTGGTGATTTAAATGTTTTTCTGCATGTAGTGGGGTGAGAGGTAGAGGGCAGCAGTGAGCGGTTGTCATCAGCTGTCTCTGGGGCCAGGCTGCCTGTGTTTAGATCCCATTACACCACTTGCTTGTCCAGGCAAGTTCCTTAATAAAATAACCCCCACCTAAGGTAGCTGAGAATTAAATTGAGTTAATATGTGTAATGCACTTATAAGGTGGCCAGCACATAGGAAGCACAACACTAGCCTTTGCTCCTGTTACTATTATTTATAACTAGATAGCTTTAATGGTTTCTGATTGTACTGGAAAACCAAGTGATTAGACCTTGGCTGACGTATTAGTTTTCTATGGCAGATACATGAGCAATTTTTACAAATCGTTAGAATGCAACCCTGGGACTAGATACCTGTGTAATGACTCAGGATTTTTGCCAGGTTTGTTGGCAAGTATGATTACAATCTTTTTTTTTTAATTTATTTCGGCTGCATTGGGTCTTTGTTGCTGTGCACGGGCTTTCTCTAGTTGCGGCGAGCGGAGCAGGGCAGAGCTACTCTTCGTTGTGGTGCAGTGGCTTCTCCTGTTGCAGAGCATGGCTTCTTGGAGCGTGGGCTCCAGTAGTTGTGGCTTGTGGGATCTAGAGCGCAGGTTCAGTAGTTGTGGTGCACGGGCTTAGCTGCTCCGAGGTATGTGGGATCTTCCTGGACCAGGGCTCAAACCCATGTCCCCTTCATTGGCAGGTGTATTCTTAACCACTGTGCCACCAGGGAAGTCCCTACAATCTTTTAAATAAACCTGTAGCAGAGTTTGTTTGTTTGTTGTTTGTTTTAATATTTATTTATTTGGCTGCATCGGGTCTTAGTTGTGGCATACGGGATCTTTCGTTGCAGCGTGCGGGCTCTCTAGTTGTGGCACGCGGGCTCTAGAGCGGGCAGGCTTAGTTGCCCTGTGGCATGTGGGATCTTAGTTCCCCGACCAGGGATCAAACCCACGTCCCCTGCATTGGAAGGCGGATTCTTAACAATATTGACCACCAGGAAAGTCCCCCTGTAGCAGAGTTTTGAACTGTAGAAATAACGTGTTTGCACTGCTTAGCAACTGTGGCAGGTAGAATAATGGTGCCTCGAAGATGTCCATATCCTAATCCCCAAAACCTGTGACTATTTTAACCTTATACCAAAAGGCACTTTGCAGGTATGATTTAATTAAGGCTGTTGAGATGGAGAAATTATCCTGGATTATTCAGGTGGCCCAGTGAAATCACAAGGGTCCTTAAAAGTGAAAGAAGGAGGCAGGAGAGTCGGGAGTCAGAGGGAGATTTGAAGATGGAGGAAGGAAGACTGCCACAAACTAATGGATGTAGGCTACTTCAAGAAGTAGATAAAGTCAAGGAAGTAGATTTTCCCCTACAGCCTCCAGAAGGAATGCAGCCTGCTGACAGCTTCATTTTAGCCCACTAGACCCATTCTGGACTTCTGAACTCTAGAACTGTGTGATAATAAATTTGCATAGTTTTAAGCCACTGAGTTTGTGGAAATTTGTTACAGCAGCAATAGGAAACTAACCCATCAACCAAGGCAAATGTGTACTATGTAGATGATCTCCAGAGTGGTGCATAATGAGCTACTGTTGTGTATCAGAGCTGTTTCCATAGTGTGGCTGTCATTTACTCTTAAGATTTTAGACAGAAACACTCTGCATACTATAGTACTTACTGCCTCCTAGTTTATCTCTGAAGGCCCAGTCAAAGCTGGGTCTTGAAATGGGCATCTAATGAACCCTGAGCCCTTGCACGCATGAGTGTGTGTGTGTGTGTGTGTAAATGTGCGCATATATGTATATTCAAATATATGGACTGTATACATGTGTAATGAACATATATGAGGATAAGTGGATTTGTGGAGCATGTGTGTGTATTGGAGTGAGAGCTATCTTAGACTGTTACAGGATTTACAATCCTGTCAAATAATAAATGACTATTTAATGAATTTTGGTCACTTATAAAGGAGTCATAATGTATTTACTTTAAACAGCTTTAGAATGACTTAGTTCTTAATTTTGACATAGACAAGTTATTCCCAGGAGAAGGTCCCGAATGCTTTGTGCTAGAAACAAACATTGACTGACTGGATATTTGTAGCTTTGCACAGAGCTGTGGTCTCCAACGATAGCATGCATTGGGATCACCTAGACGGCTTGTCAAACATGATTATCATGATAGAGTTTCTGAGTCAGTGGGTCTGGAGCGGGGCTGGAGAATTTGTATTTCTGATGAGTTTCCAAGTGATGCCAATGCTGCTGGTCTGGGGACCATGCTTCAACTTTCTATTACTTTGAATATTCAGGCAAATATGTGAGCGTCCCCTCACCACCACTTCTTATAGACAGATTTCCTCAGAAGAGCGTTGACACATAGGTGGGGCTGTAGCCATTCTCAGGCCATAGCTTGGTCACTCCTAGCAGCCTCCCCTTCAAGCTCATTGCTCACCTTCTGCCTCCGGAGCAGCTGTTGCTAAAGAATATTTGCCATTGTGTAAAACCATTGTGTAACATAAAGAAAAATAATTCTGTGTAGTCTTAACTTCATCAGTCAGGTAGAAATTGGAACAAGTACTGATGCTTTAGAGTGTCGGTTTTTGTACTGTTTTGAATGATAGAAGTACAGAGTTTAAAAGCTGTATTTGTGTTTTTCTGGTTATGCCTGGGCAGCTGTCCTTCTCAGCTCTTAGGTAATGAGAAAACTTAAACCTCTAACTTTTAAAAAAATTATTATTAAGTATTTATTTATTTATTTATTTATGTGGCTGCGTCGGGTCTTAGTTGCGGCATGCGGGATCTTTCGTTGTGGCGTGTGGGCTCTCTAGTTGTGGTGCGCAGACTCTGGAGCGCACGGGCTTAGTTGCCCCACAGCATGTGCGGGTCTCAGTTCCCTGACCAGGGATCTAACCCACGTCGCCTGCATTAGAAGGCAGATTCTTAACCACTGGACCACCAGGGAAGTCCCTAAACCTCTAACTTTGTGGAGTAAAAAAACTGTAGTCCCAATATGGAGCCACAGAAAGGGGAGTAAGCAGTTGCCTATCCCTTTGGGCAGGGATCTGGCTGGAATAGGCTGCCCCTTGTCCAGTAGCCCCAGCTGAATCCATGATGTTCCCCCACCATGATATGAGTGACACGACTTCTTGTTTTTTTGGGTTTTTTTAATAGGAATATCTTACTATTCATTTTTATTTATTTAATTTATTATTATATTTTAGCTGTGTCGGGTCTTCGTTGCTGCGCACAGGCTTTTTCTAGTTGCGGCGAGCGAGGGCTACTCTTTATTGCAGTGTGTGGACTTCTCATTGCAGTGGCTTTTCTTGTTGTGGACCACGGGCTCTAGGGGCACAGGCTTCAGTAGTTGCAGCACGTGGGCTCAGTAGTTGCGGCACGCAGGCCTTAGAGCGTGCAGGCTTCATTAGTTGCAGCACGCAGGCTGTAGGGCACGTGGGCTCAGTAGTCGTGGCGCATGGGCTTAGCTGCTTTGTGGCATGTGGGATCTTCCTGGACCAGGGATCGAACCCGTGTCCCTTGCATTGCCAGGTGAATTCTTAACCTCTGTGCCACCAGGGAAGTCCCATGAGTGAGACGTCTGATCTTAAACCGTTGATTTATTCCAGATCAGCTTATTGCTGCTATTAGATCAGAAATACCTGTTCATATGGAGGCCAAATTCTACTTGGAGCACCCTTTTAATTAACCAATATTAGCTACCTTGCAAACAAGTTTTAGGTCCTAGGAAATAAAGTAGCATGTCTACTGGATTAAAAATACTGTTAAATGATTGACGCTTCAAAAAAGAAAATATATTTTTTGGTAAGTTCATTTTACACTGTGGTAGATTTCCTTGAGGTTAGCTTTGGTTCTTGTTATAGATTAAAGTTCTGTATTAGGACCTTAGAAATAAATGCTTTGAACTTAACCAAGGTGGATCTGTCACACCTTGGGCTCCGTTTTGCTCTGGAGTCCATCTTACACTCTATATTCAAAGGTAGGTGGGGACATGAACTCATAGCACTTATATTTTTCAATTCTGTCAGTGCTTTTGCTTTTCTAAGCCAAGAAAGGAGTAAACAAATCCAAACGTGACAGGTAAATTCAGAAGATAAAGCTAAAAATAGGACTAGTAACTTTTAGAGTATTGCAGTTTGTGTTAAGTTTATACTTCGTTGGTAGTGGGACCTTTTTAATATTTCATTTGGAACCTAGGCTAACATTTCAGGAAGTTGTTTTATTAGGAGAATGATGGAGGGGGATCAAATAGAAGGAGAAATTGAACCAATATAAGTCTGGTAGTATATCAGTGGATATTGCCATTGAGTGAAACTTGGTGGGGAAGGATTTCTAGATAGTGAGAGACGTGGGATAAAACTGAAGAAGGAAGAAAGCTAGGACATATATAGTTTCCAACAGAGATATCATTTGAAGCATAATAAGTGTTACAGAGCCTTTTTTAAAAACCTGCTTTTGACTTCAGAAGAATAAAAATCTATAGTGCTTTAATACAGGAGCAGCCAAGCCTGAGATCTGTTCATGGAAACAGATTGAACTTTATATTGAGCACAGAAATATCCTAAGGTTGAGGAGGAAAAATAATACAAAAGAAGATAAGGCACATTGAGATTTCTTCCTTTGATCTTTTTCAATCCTTAGAATTTTGAGTTTTTGAGGACCACAAGGGAATCCTGGCGAGAGAAGTTCTCCCTCCCTCCTTGTGCATTTGGTCCACCTCCCATCTCACAGGCTGCTTTTCTTTGGGTTATTCTCAGATTTATAAATCAACTTGATAAAATGTATGCAGTCGCACTCCTTGATTTTCTCTCTCAGATCTGCTTCTTGTGATCTTCCCCGTGTCAGGAAGTTCCTTAGCCAAAAATCTGGAGTAACCCTCAGCTGCTCTTTCTCTCACACTTTAATTAATATACCAGAAAACGCATAGGCTCTACCTTCAGAATCTCTCCAGAGTGACAACTGCTTCTTAAACCATCTCCACCTCTACTGTCCATAGATGAGAGTGACTTTCCCTTTAGCCACGACATCTCAAACTGAGAGATTCGTGCTAATCTGATAGGTGAAAAGCCATTTCAGTGTGGCTTTAACTTGCATGTCTCTGATGGAGTTCAAATGTCTGAATGTCTTTTTTTTTTTTCTTGGTCATGTGTCGCTCCTTGCGGGATCTTATTAGCTCCCTGACCAGGGATATAACCCGGCATCCTGGCAGTGGAAGCACAGCATCCTAACTGCTGGACCACCAGGGAATTCCCAGAGGTCGAATGTCTTTTTCTTTCTTTTTTTTTTAAAATAAATTTATTTATTTATTTATTTATTTTTGGCTGCGTTGGGTCTTCGTTGCTGCGCGCGGGCCTTCTCTAGTTGTGGCGAGTTGTGGTTGTTACGGAGCTCGGGTTCTAGGTGTGCGGGCTCAGTAGTTGTGGCGCACGGGGTTAGTTGCTCCGCGGCATGTGGGATCTTCCCAGACCAGGGCTCAAACCCGTGTCCCCTGCCTTGGCAGGCGGATTCTTAACCACTGTGCCACCAGGGAAGCCCTCGAAAGTCTTTTAATATGTTTAAGAACTGTTGGCTTTCCTTCTTTTGTGTGAAGTACATGTTCATATCATTTGCTCATTTTCTGCTAGGGTTGTTGGGCATTTGTTAGCAATTTCGTAAGAGTTCTTTTCCTTTGGTACTAGGGAGATAAGCCCTCTGTGACTAATGTGAGGTGCAAATATTCCCCCTCTTGCTAATCAGAATCCCTGAGTCAAAAGATGCAGTATTTAACTTGTTAACAGGTGCAGGCAGACTACCTTTCAGAAAGTTTATCAGTTTACATTTCCCCACATTTTATGTGCTTATTTCTCCCCCATCTTCACCCACTTGATTTTTTAAATTAATTAAACATTTTTTGTTGATCTGATAATGAGCACATTTTGTTAATTTTTGTGTCCTAAATTCTTGAGGTTGAGTGTAATTTCAGATATGTAATGGTGTATTTATCAATGATATCTATTCATTTGCTTTTTAAAAATCTTTTATTTTTTAACTTTTTAAATTGAAGTATAGTTGATTTACAATGTTGTGTTAAATACTGCTGTACAGTAAAGTGATACAGTTATACACACACGCATATATATATATATATATATATATATATATATACACACACACACACACACACACACACACACACACATTCTTTTTCATATTCTTTTCCGTCATGGTT
This sequence comes from Eubalaena glacialis, assembly GCF_028564815.1. Lineage (NCBI taxonomy): Eukaryota > Metazoa > Chordata > Mammalia > Artiodactyla > Balaenidae > Eubalaena > Eubalaena glacialis. Next base: position 61,110,012 of record NC_083722.1, on the reverse strand, counting down.
TATCACAGGATATTGAACATAGTTCCTGGTGCTATACAGTAGAACCTTGTTGTTTATCCATTCTATATATACTAGTTTATATCTGCTAATCCCCAGCTCCCAATCCCTCCCCCTCCCACTCCCGTCCCCCTTGGCAACCGCTAGTCTGTTCTCTATGTCCGTGATTCTGTTTCTGTTTCATAGATAGGTTCATTTGTGTCATTTTTTAAAGTCTTTATTGGGGCTTCCCTGGTGATCCAGTGGCTAAGACTCCATGCTCCCAATGCAAGGGGCCTGGGTTCGATCCTTGGTCAGGGAACTAGACCCACATGCTACAGCTAAGAGTTTGCATGCCCCAAGTAAAAGATCCCACATACCACTACTAAGACCTGGCGCAGGTCTTATTTAAAAAAAAAAAAAAAGTCTTTATTAAATTTATTACAATATTGCTTCTGTTTTATGTTTTGGTTTTTTGGCCGCAAGGCATGTGGGATCCTAGCTCCCTGACCAGGGTTTGAACCCACACCCCCTGCATTGAAACTGGACCACCAGGGAAGTCCCCTGTGTCATATTTTAGATTCCACATGTAAGTGATATCATATGGTATTTGTTTTTCTCTTTCTGACTTACTTCACTTAGTATGATAATCTCTAGTTGCATCCGTGTTGCTGCAAGTGGCATTATTTTGTTCTTTTTTATGGCTGAGTAGTATTGTATTTTATCTATTTACCACATCTTCTTTATCAGTTCGTCTGTTAGTGGACATTTAGGTTGTCTCCACGTCTTGGCTATTAGGAATAGTGCTGCTATGAACATAGGGGTGCCTTTATCTTTTTGAATTATAGTTTTGTCTGAATATATGCCCTGGAGTGGGATTGCTGGATCATATGGTAATTCTATTTTTAATTTTCTGATGAATCTCCATACTGTTTACCATAGTGGCTGTACCAGCTTACATTCCCACCAACAGTGTAGGAGGGTTCCCTTTTCTCCACACCCTCTGCAGCATTTGTTATTTGTAGACTTTCTAATGATGGCCATTCTGACCTGTGTGAGGTGGTACCTTATTGAAGTTTTGATTTGTATTTCTCTAATAATTAGCTATGTTGAGCATCTTTTCATGTTCCTACTGGCCATCTGTATTTCTTCTTTGGAGAAATGTCTCTATAGGTCTGCTGATTTTTCGATTGGGTTGTTTGTAAATTTGGTGTTCAGTTTTATGAGCTATTTGTGCATTTTGGAAATTAAGACTCTGTCTGTTGCATTGTTGGCAGATATTTTCTCCCATTCTGTAGGTGGTCTTTTCGTTTTATTTATGGTTTCCTTTGCTGTGCAAAACGTTGTAAGTTTGATTCGGTCTCATTTATTTTTGTTTTTATCTCCGTTGCCTTGGAAGACTGACCTAAGAAATATTGGTACGATTTATGTCAGAGAATGCTTTGCCTATGTTCTCTTTTAGGAGTTTTATAGTGTAATGTCTTTTAAGTCTTTAAGCCATTTGAGTTTATTTTTGCGTATGGTGAGAGGGTGTGTTCTAACTTCATTGATTTACATGTGGCTGTCCAATTTCCCAACACCACTTGCTGAAGAGCCTGTCATTTTTCCATTTTATATTCTTGCCTCCTTTGTCAAAGGTTAATTGACCGTAGGTGTGTGGGTTTATTTCTGGGCTCGCTATTCTGTTCTATTGGTCTGTATGTCTGCTTTTGTGGCAATACAACACTGTTTGATTACTGTAGCTGTGTAGTAGTGTCTGAAGTCTGGGATGGTTATGCCTCCTGTTTGCTCTTTTTCATCAGGATTGCTTTGGCAATTCTGGATGTTTTATGGTTCCATATCAATTTAGGATTACTTGTTCTAGTTCTGTGAAAAATGCCATGGGTAATTTGATGGGGATTGCATTAAGTCTGTAGATTGCTTTGGGTAATATGGCCATTTTAACAATATTCAAATCCAAGAGCATGAGATATCTTTCCATTTCTTTGAATCATTTTCAGTTTCCTTTATTAATGTTTTATAGTTCTCAGCGTATAAGTCTTTCATCTCTTTGGTCAGGTTTATTCATAGGTATTTTATTTTGGGGGTTGCAATTTTAAAAGGTTTTGTTTTTTTACGTTCTCTTTCTGATTTCATGGTTGGTGTAAAGAAATGCAACTGATTTCTGAATGATAATCTTGTATCCTGATACTTTGCTGAATTCGTTTATTAGATCCAGTAGTTTTTGTGTGGAGTCCTTAGGGTTTTCTATATATAGTATCATGTCATCTGCATATAGTGACAGTTTTACGTCTTCCCTTCCAATTTGGATACCTTTTGTTTCGTTTTCTTGTCTGATTGCTGTGGCTAGGACTTCCAATACTATGTTGAATAGGAGTGGTGAGAATGAGCATCCTTGTCTTGTTCCAGATTTTAGCGGGAAGGCTTTCAGCTTTTCACAATTGAGTATTATATTGGCTGTGGGTTTGTCATAAATGGCTTTTACTATGTTGGGATATGTTTCCTCTATATCCACTTTGGTAAGAGTTTTTTATCATGAATGGATGTTGAATTTTGTCAAATGCTTTTTCTGTGTCTTTGAGATGATCATGTGGCTTTTGTCTTTTGTTGATGTGGTATATCACATTGATTCATTCTCACATGTTGAACCATCCTTGTAACTCTGGAATGAATCCAACTTGATCATGGTATATAATCCTTTTTATGTGTTGTTGGATTCGGTTTGCTAATATTTTGTTGAGAATTTTTGCATCTATATTCATCAAAGATACTGGCCTGTAATTTTCTTTTTTCGTGGTGTCTTTGGTTTTGGTATCAGGATGATGGTGGCTTCATAGAATGCACTTGGGAGTGTTCCCCCCTCTTCAGATTTTTTGGAAGGGTTTGAGAAGGATAGGTATGAGTTCTTCTTTATATGTTTGGTAGAAGCCATCTGGTCCTGGACTTTTGTTCATAGGGAGTTTTTTTTTTTATTACAGATTCTATTTCACTTCTAGTGATCTGTCTGTTCAAATTATCTATTTTTTCTTGATTCAGTTTTGGTGGGCTGTATGTTTCTAGAAACTTTTCCATTTCTTCTAGGTTGTCGAATTTGTTGGCATGTAATTATTCCTAGTATTCCCTTATGGTTTTTTGTATTTCTGCAGTATCAGTTGTTAAGCCTCCTTTTTCATTTGTTACTTTGTTTATTTGGGTTCTCTTTTCTTCTTGTTGAGCTTGGCCAGCAGTTTGTCAGTCTTGTTTATCCTTTCAAAGAACCGGCTCTTGGTTTTATTGAATTTTTTTTTCTATTGTTTTTTATTTTCTTCTCAATTTATTTCCTCTCTGATAGTTATTATTTCCTTTGTTCTGACTTTAGGTTTTGTTTGTTCTTCTTTTTCTAATTCTTTTAAGTGATAAGTTAAGTTGTTTGAGATTTTTCTTGTTTCTTGAGGAAGGCCTGTATTTCTGTGAACTTCCTTCTAAGAACTGCTTTTGCTGCATCCCATAGATTTTGTATGGTTGTGTTTTCATTGTCATTTGTCTTAAGGTATTTTCTAATTTCCTCTTTGATTTCATCATTGACCCATTGTTTTTTTAGTACCATGTTGTTTTGTCTCCATGTAATCGTGTTTTTTTTTTCTCATTTCTTTTTCTGTGGTTTATTTCTAGTTTCCTGCCGTTGTCATCAGAAAAGATGCTTAAGATAATTCCTGTACTCTTAAGTTTGTTGAGGCTTGTTTTGTGCCCTAGTATGTGGTCAGTCCTAGAGAATGTTCCATGTGCACTTGAAAAGAATGTGTATTCTGGATATTTTGGATGTAATGTCCTGAAAATATCAATTAAGTCTAACTTGTATCATTTAGGATCTCTGTTGCCTTACTGATTTTCTATCTAGAAGATATGTTCATTGATGTCAGTGGGGTGTTAAAGTCTCCTACTGTTGTTGTATTGTCACTTTCTCCCTTTATGTTTGGTTAGTCTTTGTTTTATGTATTTGGGTGTTCCTTTATTAAGTGCATATATGTAAAATCATCTTCTTGTATTGATTCTTTTATCATTATATAGTGTCCTTCTTTATCTTTCTTTATGGGCTTTATTTTAAAGTCTATTTTTTCTGCTATGAGTATTGCGACCCCCACTTTCTTATCATTTCCGTTTGCATGAAGTATCTTTTTCCATCCCCTTACTTTCAGTCTATGTGTGTCCTTTGCCCTAAAGTGGGTCTCTTGTAGGCAGCACTTTGTAGCCTCTTATTTTTTAATCCAGTATGCCACTCTTTGTCTTTTGATTGAAACATTTAGTCCATTGACATTTAAGGTAATTATTGATAGCTATGTATTGGGTTGGCCCAAAAGTTCATTTGCTTTTTATCTGTAAGTTGGCTTTAGTATTGCTTAGTTATCTTTAACTTCATTCGAAACAATTTTGTTACGCTCTATTGTGACAGCTATCATATCAGCGTGCATTAAAAAAAAAATTATCGAAATTGGTGAATTTTTGTGTAGCTATTTTAATATTGAAGATAGAAGAAAAAAGCAACATTTTCAGCATATTATGGTTTATCATTTCAAGAAAGGTAAAAACGCAACTGAAATGCAAAAAAATTTGTGAAGTGTATGGAGAAGGTGCTGTGACTGATTGAACATGTCAAAAGTGGTTTGCGAGGTTTTGTGCTGGAGATTTCTTGCTGGACGTTGCTCCACGGTCAGGTAGAGAGGTTGAGGTTGATAGCGATCAAATTGAGACATTCATTGAGAACAATCAACGTTATACCACGCAGCAGATAGTTGACATAAGCAAAATATCCAAATCGAGCATTGAAAATCATTTGCACCAGTTTGGTTATGTTCATCGCTTTGATGTTTGGGTTCCACGTAAGTTAAGCGAAAAAAAAACTTCTTGACTGTATTTCTGCATGCGATTCTCTACTTAAACGTAACACAACCGTTCTGTTTTTAAAACAAAATGACAGGCGATGAAAAATGGATACTGTACAATAATGTGGAATGGAAGAGATCGTGGGGTAAGCGAAATGAACCACCACCACCAACCCCACCAAAGGCCGGTCTTCATCCAAATAGGTGATATTATGTATATGGTGGGATTGAAGGGAGTCTTCTATTATGAGCTCCTTCCGGAAAACCAAACGATTAATTCTAACAATTACTGCTCCCAATTAGACCAACTGAAAGCAGCACTTGACAAAAAGAATCCAGAATTAGTCAACAGAAAACACATAATCTTCCATCAGGATAACGCAAGACCACGTGTTTCTTTGATGATCAGGCAAGAACTGTTACAGCTTGGCTGGGAAGTTCTGATTCATCTGCCCTATTCACCAGACATTGCGCCTTCGGATTTCCATTTATTTCGGTCTTTACAAAATTCTCTTCATGGAAAAAATTTCAATTCCCTGGAAGACCATAAAAGGCATCTGGAACAGTTCTTTACCTAAAAAGATAAAAAGTTTTGCAAAGATGGAATTATGAAGTTTCCTGAAAAATGGCAGAAGGTAGTGGAAGAAAATGGTGAATACATTGTTCGATAAAGTTCTTGGTGAAAATGAAAAATGTATCTTATTTTTACTTAAAAACCAAAGGAACTTTTTGGCCAACCCAATATTTATTGCCATTTTAAACCTTTTTTTCCCATTGATTTTTATTTCTTTTCCGTCCCTTCTTCTTTGTTCTTGTGTGTGTGTGTGTGTGTGTGTGTGTGTGTTCTGATGATTTTCTTTTGTATTGATATTATACTTATGTTCTCTTCGTTTTGGTTTTTGTGGATCTGTTCTATGTTTTTGATTTGTGATTACCCTGTTTTTCAAGTATGTTAACCCCTTCCTATATCTACTTGCCTTAGACTGATAGTCATATAGGCTCAAACACATTTTAGGGAGAACAAATTCTACATTTTCTTCCCTGCTCCCCATTTTACAATTTTTTTAAAAATTAATTAATTTAGTTATTTATTTTTGGCTGCGTTGGACCTTCGCTGCTGCAGGCGGGCTCTCTCCAGTTGTGGCAAGCGGGGGTCACTCCCTGCCGCGGTGCACAGGCCTCCCATCACGGTGGCCTCTCCCGTTGCGGAGCACAGGCTCCAGGCGCACAGGCCTCAGCAGTTGTGGCATGTGGGCTTAGCAGCTGTGGCTCGCGGGCTCCAGAGTGCAGGCTCAGCAGCTGTGGCGCACGGGCCCAGCTGCTCTGCAGCATGTGGGATCCTCCCGGACCAGGGCTCGAACCCGTGCCCCCTGCATTGGCAGGCGGATTCTTAACCACTGCACCACAAGGGAAGCCCCCATTTTACAATTTTGATGTCCTCTTCTACATCTTCATGTTTATCCTTTTGCTGTTCATTGTGGTTATCATCACTTTCACAGAAATTTTTTCATTTTTTTAAATCTGTACTGGCTTATTTAAATGATTTATTTTCCAGTTGTGATTTTCTCTTTCCTATAGATTCTTCATTTCTATTTAGGGAAGACCTTTCAATATTTCCTTTAGGATGGGTTTAGTATTGCTGTATTCTTTTAGTTTTTGCTTGTCTGAGAAATTCTTTATCTCTTCTTCTATTCTAAATGATAATCTTGCTGGATAGAGTATCCTAGGTTACACATTTTTCCCTTTCAGGACTGAATATATTGGGTTGGCCAGAAAGTTCGTTCGGGTTTGCCATAAGGTGGTATGGGGAAACCTGAACGAATTTTTTGGCCAACCCAATAGCTTGCCACTCCCTTCTGGCCTGCAGTGTTTCTGTATAGAAACCAGCTGATAGTCTTATGGGGGTTCCCTTGTAATGAACTCTTGCTGCCTTTAAAATCCTCTGTCTTTAAGTTTTGCTATTTTTGTTATAATATGTCTTGGTGAAGGTCTGTTTGTGATTTATCTTGTTTGGGACCCTCCGGGCTTCCTGTCCCTGGATATCTGGTTCCTTCTTTAGGTTTGGAAACTTTTCAGCCATAATTTCTTCAGATACATTTTCAGTCCTCTTTTCTCTTTCTTCCTCTTCTGGAATTCCTAGTATGCATAGGTTGGCATGCTTTATATTATCCCATAGGTCTCTTATGTTGCTTTCATTTTTTTTTTCATTTGGCTTTCTGTCTGCTGTCTTGATTGGGTGGTTTCCATTATTTTATCGTCCAGTTCACTTGTTCTTCTGCATTTTTCTTTCTGCTATTCATTGCCTTTAGCTCAGCTTTCATCTCTGCAAATGAGTTTTCTATTTTTTCTTGGTTCCTCTTTATAGTTTCTAGCTGTTTTTTTATAGTAATCTGCATTTCTGTCAGTATCCTTTCTTTTTTTTTAATTAGTTAATTTATTTATTTTTGGCTGTGTTGGGTCTTCGTTTCTGTGTGAGGGCTTTCTCTAGTTGCGGCAAGCGGGGGCCACTCTTCATCGCGGTGCGCGGGCCTTTCACTGTCGTGGCCTCTCTTATTGCGGAGCACAGGCTCCAGACGCGCAGGCTCAGTAGTTGTGGCTCACGGGCCTAGTTCCTCTGCGGCATGTGGGATCTTCCCAGACCAGGGTTCAAACCCATGTCCCCTGCATTGGCAGGCAGACTCTCAACCACTGCGCCACGAGGGAAGCCCTGTCAATAGCCTTTCTTAATTCCTTCAGTATTTCCATTGCCTCTTTTTTGAAATCGGTGTCTGTTAGACTGAAGAGGTCTGCTTCATTGTTTGTTCTTTCAGGGTAATTCTGTTAGGTCTTTTAACTGGGAGTGGTTCCTCTGCTTCTTCATTTTACTTGTGTTTATCTTACTCTGTGAGTTTAGGAGAAACAGTTACCTACTTTGGTCTTAGAGGGCTGTTTATGTGGGGGTGTCCCTGTGTAGCTTGTACGTGTTTAATATATTTGGTACGAAGGCTGTTTTTAGTATGGATGCCTGTTGCCTCTTTACTCAGCATGTGCTGGTCATTACCCCCTGATAGCGGAGGGGGTGTGCAGATGCCACGGCTGGTGTCTGGTCTGGCAGCGGCTCAGGCACACCCCCAGAGCATGCAGTGGGAGCAGAGGCAGTTCGTGACCACTCCTGGATATTCATTTCCTTTTTTAAAGAAATTATTGTTTATTCTTTTTCCAGGTTCAGATCCATTGTTAAGTATGCTGCAGATTTAACTTTTTAAAAAATCTTTCTTACCATAAGGGTGTTTTTAGTTTAATCTCTCTCAGTGTGTTGAATGAATTTGACTGTTCCTTAGTGGTGTTTATAGCAGTTGTTTTCCTTCACCAACCTTGGAGTGATTTAGTTGTATTTTGGTAACTGTTATGTTTTGACCCTATGATCTTGTACTCTTTGTATATTTTTGTAAGCCCAGTGGAGTGTGGACAAGGTATTGGTAGTTTTATTATAAAAAGCCTCAACTTCATATGGTACTAGAAGCACTCTTTAATTACTACTAATTTTCTGCATATCAAATTATGCTGTCATTTTTATTATTTAATGACAGATAATCCAAACATCTTTTTTGTGGATTTGGAGCATATTACTAACTTTTGGCAGCAGCAGCTTATTTTCCTAATTAAATAGATTGGTGTGTGAGTTTCTATTTGTGTTTTTTTTATGGACCCTAATTGAGCAGTGACAAGATGTGAGTTGGGTTCATTGGACACAAGGGAGAAAGCTCCAGGATTAAAATTTGACCTTGGTTTACACAAAAACCTGTCCACAAATGTTCCTAGTATCATTATTCGTAATAGCCAAAAAGTAGAAACAACCCAGATGTCTGTCAACTGTTGAATGAATAAACGAAGTGTGGTGTATGCATTCAGTTGAATAATTTGGCCATAAATAGGAAAGACTGACATGTGCTACAACCTGGATGAACCTTGGAAACATTATAAGTGAAAAAGCCAGTCACAAAAGGCCACCTGTTGTGTGATTCCATTTATATCAACTGTCTAAAGCAACCAAATCCCAAGAGAAAGAAAGTAGATTGATGAGTGGTTGTGAGGGGCTGGGGGTGGGTGGATGAGAAGGGACTGCTCACAGGTATGAGTTTTCTTTTTGATGATGAAGGTGCTCTAAAATTAATAGCAGTTTTGGCTGCACAACTCTGCATTTACTAAAAACCAGTTAATTGTACACTTTAAAAGGGTGAATTTTATGGCATGTAAGTTATACCTCAATAAAGCTGTTACGAAAAATTGGTCTCAGATAATGAGTGTGAGAGGGTAACAGAGGAAAGTAAACTGAGGAACTCCTCAGTCTTCTTTGAGAGTGGAAGGAAAGGATATGATTTGCAGGGAAGAGAAAGATTAACCTGAGTTTGCTTCTTTAGAAATTAATATTGGGCAGTCGTATGTTTGAGATGAATTTTTGTTAACACAGAGTGATGTTCTTTGTATGGATTGTTTTTGATATACAATTTTTAATAATAGGTCAGTCTTACGAAATTCGCATGCTGGATAATCGGAAAATGGGAGATGTGCCTGAGATCACTGGAAAACTGGTAAAGGTAAGGACCATCTGTTTAAATTCCTAAAAGATACTGAAGTGACTCAAAAAAGTAGCAGTTTTGCTGCAAGAGTTTTGTTTTTTGTTGCAGGAGTTATTAAAAAATTATTTAATTTCACTTTAAGAAAGTAATTTCTTTCACTTTCACTTTAAGAAAGTAATTTCACTTTAAGAAAGTAAGTTTTAATGGCTATATTAAAACTCTTTTGAGCTATATTTTGTTTACTCCTCTGTAAAATAGGAATTATAGTAATTACTGAGTGAAGTAAATGTGAAGGCCCTCTGGAAACAAGGCGCCATAGAAAAGTTAGTTGCAGCTAAAGGAGGGAGAAAAACCCACTACCACAACAAAAACTTTGTTTCTCTTTAAAAGTAAAAGATAGTGTAGGGGGGTAAATATAAGTGTTACTTTGAAACTTTTATTTCACCTCTTAAAATTTCTCTAAGTAAAATTTGATCTCGTCATGCTACTGGTATATCTGAATGAAGAGTCAGTTATTCCAGGCCTAGGAGGGGCAGCCAACCCATTCCTTTTAGGATGTGTCTTCAGACCCATCCCCGGCCCCTGCAGTGTCATGCAGGGTGGGTCCTTCTAGCCTCTACCTGTCACGCACCACACAGTATCATAAACTCCAGAGCATTACAGGGCAAGGGTTACGGAAGAAGCTTAATTGGGAAAAGGGAAAACTTCATTGTGGCTAACTGTTAGCAATGGAGAAGCAGGATGAGTTCTCTTGGTCCTTCCATCTTCCTACAGAGAGGCCTGTTGGGGCCCGAGTGCTGCTGGACCCTCAGTGTGGAGAGGCATTCCACTGGAAAGACCCATCCCTTTTCAGACGGACGAGCATGGGGAAGGCAGCCTGCGGGGGAATGGACAACAGTACTAATGCTAACAAATTAGGCTTGTCCAGAAAGCAGCTGCTCAGCACTGGAGGCCTGAGAGTCTCTGGGATATTTTAGTACTCCTCCCACTCCTGGGGGCAGGAAGCTCCCAGTCCTGTGAGAGGTTCTGGTCCCCAGTGGATCATTGTCTTGCCAACCTGGAGTAAGCTCCCAGGTTTCTTCTCACTCCCGGGGCTCCCAACATTCTCAGAACAGAAGGAGAGAGGTCATTTACCCATTCTCACGTGTGCCATCTGAACATGGAGTCTGTCATGTCTATGTTCCATCAATGGGTTTGATCATTTCCCTAAAGGGTGGTCAGATGGCCTTATTTTGTTTATTCCCTCCTATTGGCTTTCTCACCTGTATTGAACACTAATTAGATTCACCCTTTTAAAAAGGCATCAGCACTGTTCCCAGTGAGCAAGCCCTATTGAATTGGTTATGCTCTGCTGGACTCTAGTGACAAATAGCTATGGTTTGGTCAAGGAGCAACAGCTCTCATTTTTCAGAGTCTAGGAGGCTTAGCAGTGTTGAAGATTCTCTCAGCGTGTCTTGCTCCCAACTGGTCATTGTCAGACAAGTACTGGGCACCCCGGCAAATCTTTGCCAAATTGTACCACACCTGGTTAAAATTCAGCCTCGTAATGTATTGTTTAAGGGAAGATGTGGGTGAACTCTTTTGTCATTGTGAAAGTCACAGGGTTACTTTTTAAAAGGTCTTAGTTTCATCTTCCACTTGATAAGCCACATGTCTGATTTTTGGTGGATGTGCCAGAATACATCCAGTTACATCCTGAGAGCTTGCCTGGGATTCAGAGTTACAGTCTGCTACTGCCAGAGACTACAGGATAACTTTCTTAAAGACCACATGCTTCTTCATCTAGAGGATCCCTAAAATACTCTGCAGCCATCTAGAGTTTAATTTCCTGGCCCCTTGATCTTTGACTCTGCTGTTGAGGGGGGGTGGTCTTCGGGATCAAATGCTGCTGATCAAAGGTGCTTTGGAACTTCTTGACCTGCTTAAAATATTCAGTGATGTGCTTTCTCTGATTGTTCTGTTTCTGTCTTATTGTTAGGGCCCCTTTATCTGTGGCTGATTCTCTAGGTGTATTGTCTCCTTTTAGTCAGAACTTCCAGATAACAACTTTTCCCCTTCCAGTTTCATTTAAGAGGTTTTCTTTTATATCTTGCCATTTCTTAACTATGGTCCTCCATATTCCTTATTGTACTGTCTTATGTCTTAGTCTGACCTAGAATGGGGTTTAGTAAAGCACTTAAAACTAATACCTGTATTCTCATACTATTTTCATCTGAATTCATGGATTTGATCTGGTTCTTACTAAATATGGAAGAATCAAAATCATGACATTTTCTGTGCTGCACTTCTGAGAGATCAACCTGCTGGTGAATGTGAACCAGGAGCCACCACTGGCTCAAGCACCATCACTGTGTGAGGGCTTTGCTGCCAGCAGGCAGCCGTGTGAAGTGGGTGCTGGTGGGGAACTGGGTGTGGATCAGAGTGGCAACTGTGCCTTTACAGACGTCCACAGAGGTCCTAATGACTGACTTGGCCTCTTTTTAAACTATTTCAAATTACAGTATTTCTACTTTTAAATGGTTCCCTTCAAAATATTTATCAGCTATGTTTTGGACAGCATTTTGGGGATGCGGAAGGCAGGGGCACTAAAGATAGTATTTATATGTATTGCTAACAAGTTATTTCCTGTTCAAACCAGCAGAGAGTCTACTGGAAATAAGATTATCTTACTGCATCATAGTCTGAGAAACAGTTATTTATAAATGTGTCAGAAACACTAATTAGTGCAAATCTGGTATCTGAATCCATTTTGATGACCTGTTATCCTGTTCTTGGAATGGAACAGCAGCTGGCAGCCCAAACCTGTGGGAGGTGAGGGAGGGATGGGTGGAGAGCAGAGAATGGTTTGTAGAGTAGAGTTAAAGCCTTCCCTAGGAATGAACCTGAGTGTTTGGATGAAGTTTACCTGTGTTTTATCTGTTTTGTTTTGTTTTTCCCTTGCTTACCTCAGATAACCTCACTTGCAGGTTAAATAGTTGAGGATGAGTTTTGCATATAGGTTCTCTTTTTGGGGTGGTGGGCAGATTTACCCCCCTGCCCTTGACTTTTTTTGGGGGGGGGCCGTGCCTCACAGCACTCGGGGATCTTAGTTCCCCGACCAGGGATCGAACCCCAGGGTCCCCTTCAGTGGAAGCGCAAAACCCTAACCACTTGCGCACCAGGGGATTCCCTGATGTTTTCTTTATAGAAATATAATTCTTACTAATTTTTTATGGACATGGACCTTAATTTTGAATTACAGTATCAAATTTTTTAATAAAAATTTAACCTAAGAATCCATTTTATTTGCTCTTGTTATTTTTGAGTTATAATTCTTTGTACCGGGACTTCCCTGCTGGTCCGGTGGTTGAGGTTTCACTTTCGAATGCAGGGGATGTGGGTTCGATCCCTGGTCGGGGAGCTAAGATCCCACGTGACTCATGGCCAAAAAACCAAAACATAAAACAGAAGCAATATTGTAACAAATTCAATTAAGACTTTAACAATGGTCCACATCAAAAAAAAAAGTTAAAAAAATGATAGTAATAATTCTTTGCACCAAATAATTGTACCCATACCCAGATATCCAAGAACAAAACAGTGTTTTGTAAAACACTTACAAAATGTTTAAAGCGGAATTTGTTTTTGTATGCTTTTCTATTATAGGCTAATGCATAAGAAGTGAAAACACTTCTGCTTTTTAGCTGGAACAATTTAAAAGTGCTCATTTCCCCTACTTATTCCACAGAGCATCATAAGAGTTGTATTCCATGACAGACGGCTCCAGTATACAGAGCATCAGCAGCTTGAAGGTTGGAAGTGGAATCGCCCAGGAGACAGACTCCTCGATTTAGGTACAAGTGGCCGTGAGAAGACCACGGGGAGATGAGGCAGTTGTTTAGCTATGCCTGTTAATACGTTAGCACCACACCACGTGTGATTGCGTGGAGAGTTTTAGTCACCTGTGTGACTTGAGTTGTTTTATGTATGTGTGTATGTATTTTAACATCTTTATTGGAGTATAATTGCTTTACAGTGTTGTGTTAGTTTCTGCTGTATAACAGAGTGAATCAGCTATATGCATACGTATATCCCCATATCCGTTCCCTCTTGCATCTCCCTCCCACCCTCCTTATCCCACCCCTCTAGGTGGTCACAAAGCACGGAGCTGATCTCCCTGTGCTATGCGGCTGCTTCCCACTAGCTATCTATCTTACGTTTGGTAGTGTATATATGTCAGTGCTACTCTCTCACTTCGTCCCAGCTTACCCTTCCCCCTCCCCATGTCCTCAAGTCCATTCTCTACGTCTGTGTCTTTATTCCTGTCCTGCCCCTAAGTTCATCAGAACCATTTTTTTTTTGGATTCCATATATATGTGTTAGCATACAGTATTTGTTTTTCTCTTTCTGACTTACTTCACTCTGTATGACAGACTCTAGGTCCATCCCCCTCACTACAAATAACTCAATTTCGTTTCTTTTTATGGCTGAGTAATATTCCATTGTATGTATGTGCCACATGTTCTTTATCCATTCATCTGTTGATGGACACTTAGGTTGCTTCCATGTCCTGGCTATTGTAAATAGAGCTGCAGTGAACATTGTGGTGCATGACTCTGTTTGAATTATGGTTTTCTCAGGGTATATGCCCAGTAGTGGGATTGCTGGGTCATATGGTAGTTCTATTTTTAGTTTTTTAAGGAACCTCCATACTATTTCAGTTGTTTTATAGTTAAAAATGAAGTTGTTTTTGGTGCTTAAAGAAACTGAGCCAGGAATTTTATGAGTTGTAAACCATTTATTTCATTTTTGATTGGCACCATCCATCATATTCTTAATAAAATGAAATAGAAATCATGGTGGGAGAAAGTATGATACACATTAGGTGGGTTTTTATGTTGAAGTGATGGACCATGGAGAACACTGAAGGGAAAAAGTTCAGCAGGGAGATATAATAATTTCATTAGAGCATAATCATAGTAGGTTGTAACCTTTTAATTATTCATAGTTTTGTTTCTGTGTCACTTCTTTTTAAAATACAGATATTCCAATGTCTGTGGGAATAATTGACACAAAGACAAATCCAAGCCAGTTAAATGCAGTTGAATTTCTGTGGGATCCTGCAAAACGCACATCTGCTTTCATTCAGGTTTGGATTTTTACATTATTAGAGGCATACTGGCCTCGTCATTCAGAAGGCTGTGGGTGAGCTTGAATTCTTGATACGTGATATCATTTTCTTTAAATGCTTATTTGTAAACTATCTTGTAATGTTTTTTATACACACACACACAGACACACACAACACACTCTGTTAAGTTAGAGTTAATCTACTAAATTCATCATTTATAGACTAACCTGTAAAGACAATCTTGATATGTAAAGCATTATTTAAATATTACTTTTACCACTGGTAGTAACAATAATCAAAACTTCCATTCTTCTTAAGATGCATTTCTCTTGAACAAAACCTGCTGTTTTAAAGGATATGATTGAAAAAAGTGTAGTTTTAAGATTCTGTCTAGCTTTATTTAAAAATATTTTAATACTGACATTTTCAAACCCCCACAAAAGTGAGAGGATAATAATGAATCCTCTTGTGCCCACCTCCTGGCTTCGACAGTTATTAGTAGTTTCCCCTTTTTGGTTATTGGTGGAATACTGTAAAGCAACGCCCAGGCATTTCATTTCACCCATGAATACTCAGTTTGTATCTCCTAAGACAGGGATCCCCAACCCCTGGGCCACGGACTCGTAGTGTCCACGGCCTGTTAGGAACCGGGCCGCACAGGAGGAGGTGAGTGGCCGGTGAGCGAGCGAAGCTTCATCTGTTTTTACAGCCGCTCCCCATCACTTGCATTACCACCTGAGCTCCGCCTCCTGTCAGATCAGTGGCGGCATTAGATTCTCATAGCAGCACAAATCCTACTGTGAACTGCGCATGCGAGGGATCTAGGTTGCACGCTCCTTATGAGAATCTAATGCCTGATGATCTGAGGTGGAGCTGAGGCGGTGATGCTAGCGCTGGGGAGCAGCTGCAAATACAGATTATCATTAGCAGAGAGGTTTGACTGCACAGAGACCATAATAAATCAGTTGCTTGCAGACTCATATCAAAACCCTCTCAGTGAGTGGCAAGTGAAAACAAGCTCAGGGTTCCCACTCATTTTGCATTATGGTGAGTTGTATAATTATTTCATTATATATTACAATGTAATAATAATAGAAATAAAGTGCACAATAAATGTAATATACTTGAATCATCCCAAAACCATCCCCACCCCACCCCCGGTCCATGGAAAAATTGTCTTCCATGAAACCGGTCCCTGGGGCCAAAAAGGTTGGGGAGTGCTGTCCTAAGAGATTAGTTTTTGAAAAACAAATATGGTATTATTATATGTAAAATAAAATCAACAGTAGTTCTAATAGTATGTTCAAATTTTTAAGTGGTGAAATTAAAACTACTGAGTAGGTAATCTTTATATAGAAAAGGAAAATCACTTAATTGCTGACTGGCCTAAGTAGGCTATGATTTGTGTGAACTATAGAGAATTTAGTATTTTGCATTTTCGTGGTCTTCCAAGTAGTATCCCCCGTCGGCTAATAATCAGTAGGGCCATGGTTCATATTAGTTGAATATTTTCTCATATTGTTCATCTGACAGGGTGACTGGTTATGTGGTGAATGAGAGCGATGGAAGAGCTGGCCTTACCTCTCAGGTTGTGTACAGTCTTGGTGCAGAAATGTTTTAACCTTGCGTCCTTAGAAGAGGGGGTGTGTAGCAGTCAGAAACGACCAAGGTCTTGTTACTGACACTGTGCCATGCCCTGGAGGTGTCACCATGGTGTTGTTGCGAGAGTGGGCAGAAGTGGTGGGAAAATGAGTACTGCCCTCAGGATCCTCTGTGAACTGTGAAGTGTTGACAGGAGAGTTCAGATGTATGCAGGTGGAGTGAGGAGTGGGCCTGGTGGAAGCTCCCCAGACAAAGGATCACGGGTTGATGATCGTAGGAACAGCAGTGAGGTGACTAGCTGGCTGGAGTTGGGGCGATGGCAGTAGAGGGCAAACGGCAGGGGCTCTGGGTAATGAGGTGATGATTGCTGTGGATTGAGCCCCACGCAAGGCTGAGGACCGTGGGTCCAGTCTGGGGTGGGGGTAGGGGACAGACCCAGGAAGCTACTGTACTGATGCACACATCATCGGAGCAAGTCCTGCCTTTGAGGAGGGCACTGGAATGGGGCAGAACCCATTCCCACAAAGTTCAGGAGGGCTCAGCTGGATTTGTGAAAGGAAAGTCATACGTGTTTAAAACAGTTAGAAATTCACGACAGATACCTGAGTAATATGTGGGAGTTCCTTTTAAAGGATCTTCAATTTATACCTGTGGCCTGACATCCCAAAGGGAACAAAGTAGAAGGGTAATCAGTGGACAAGACTTTGAATCCATTTCAGCCTGACTCATTTTCTAGGTACACTGCATCAGCACAGAATTTACTCCCCGGAAGCACGGAGGTGAAAAGGGAGTGCCTTTTAGGATCCAGGTTGACACCTTTAAGCAGAATGAAAATGGAGAATACACAGATCATCTACACTCAGCTAGCTGCCAAATCAAAGTTTTTAAGGTAAGAGATGGAAACTAGGCTTTGAGGAAGTGAGGCCTAGTGTTGCTGGTAAAGGTGTTTGTCTGAAGCCTGATAGATGAAAAAGTCTACTTTGTTTTTAAGCCGAAAGGTGCAGATAGGAAACAAAAAACTGATCGAGAGAAGATGGAGAAGAGAACCGCTCATGAGAAGGAGAAGTACCAGCCGTCCTATGACACCACGGTCCTCACAGAGGTAATGCGGGCACCATTCCGGTTCTGAGGAGAAGCCGAGCTGTGCACTCTGGCACCACCTCTGAGGATGAGTTTGGCTGCAAAGGGTCTGGGAAGATTGGGTGGTAGATTGACATAATGTTCTTGGTGAAATTTGTGGGGAAAATATTCTCTTTAAATTTGGGGATTTTAATAGATTCGTTTCCTGGGTGGGATCGTGGACGAAGATGCTGAAATCCCAATCAGGTCTCAGAAACAGACCTTAAAATCCTTGGAGTTGATAGAAATTACGTTGGGGCCCAGAATGTCCGATGTTTGTCACTGCTGGGGTTTTGCATCTTCCTTACCTTTGAATCCTGCTAGTCATACGTTTGTTTAATCGGACGGCAGAGGCATAAACAGGGTATTAGATCTTTCTTTGTATAATGAAAAGACATTGATCCCAATCTTTGGTGTTTGTCCAGATGAGGCTTGAGCCTATAATTGAAGATGCAGTTGAACATGAGCAGAAAAAGTCCAGCAAGCGGACTTTGCCAGCAGACTACGGTGATTCTCTGGCAAAGCGAGGCAGTGTAAGGGCTTCTGCTTCTCTTTTCATTGTGCAAGAAACCTTGTGCAGTGTTAGATATAGGACCAACTTCCACTGAAAAGTAAAGCCAAATTTGTTTTTGATGTCCTTGTCTTGATTTAATTTGCTTTTGTTTAGACTTCCTGCTTTCTGTTTGTTCCTCACTGAGGAAAATTTCCTAAATCTAACACTTTCAAACAAAGTTGACCATATTGGGTGGTTTTGGAGGGAAAACAAATGACACTCAGAAATGTGTTCCCTCCCTGTCTCCTTCCTTTCCTCCCTCCCTCTCTCGCCTTTGCACATACACTTCCTTTACGAGCACTGAAATTAATTGAAAATAGTTTCTTTAGTAAAATAGTTATTTTTGTGTAATTAAAAAAGGTTTTTGCTTTCTCATGTGTGTAACTGATAAGAAAATGTCACGGATATTTGGAGAAACGATGGCAGCAAGCTTGACGTTAACATACGCAGTACTTTGTGTCCCATTTCCCTGCATGCAGCGTAAGAATGTGTGTCTGCTTTTAAAAGCCTGATTGGCAGCACTGGTAGAAAAACAGTCCTTGACTGCATTAGTGTTTCCTCTTGGCACCTGCATTGTGACCTTATGCTTCACGCCAGCATAGGACACCTTGCTGCACTCAGCCCTGGTTCCCCGCTGTAGTCCAGGGGGGTTTTGGTTGAATATGAACTTTGCCAGCTTATTAAGTAGAGCAGATCTTTATTTTATAACACAGTTCTTCATCAAACAGTTGACAAAGGGTTATCTTGTTATATAAACTTAGATCAGCTATATACCAGCAGTAAATGTAAACAGAGAACATTAAATAATTTTTAAAAATAACTTATCATATGTATTAATGGTTACTGTTTCATCATTGCAGTGTTTGTACTATCAAGGTGCCAGAAATGGAGTTTTCACTCTTACACATGTATCTGTATTATCTGTAGACTATGAAAGCCACAGGCATTATCACAGGAACATTATTTCCAAATTAAAGCATTGAGTGAAAATATTTTAAATACTTCTATATGCATTTAAATAATATATGCAATAAAACTGAAAATGTCCTCTCTGAGGGGCGGGGGAGCACACCATGTTGCATTTTCTTTAAGTGGGCTTTTTTGATTCAAATCAAAAGTTGTATGGAACAACTGTATACTCCTTCCCCAAAACGCCCGCCCCTCCAGTTTTATGTTTTTATTCTCCTAATTTCCCAGCTGAAGACACAAATGGTTCTTAGTAAACTTTTTTGGGGAGACACTGGTAATTCAAATCATTTTTCCCCTTTTGTTATAAACTAACTAATTAAAAGGAATGGTTCTGATAATTTGTAAATTAAAGAAATCTGTTATAGCCCAGAGCTCATCTGAAGATGCAAGTCTAAAGTATGCAAAATGTCAGCAGTTCACTGGCCTGGGATTTCACATCTTCCAAGTGTGCACTGCTTGCTGCCCCATGGCTGCATTTGGTTTGGTTAAGATACTTCTAGGGGTGGTTAGAGCTCTTCTTGGAAACCTGTTCATTAAAAGCAAGGTACAGATTAATCCCTTAAAAAAGAAAATCCGCAGTGTTTTATATATTTCTTCAAGCACCTACAAAAGAAGGCCAGCATTTCTTACAGTTCTCTGATAGTTACAATTGGCTTTCAGTAGAAAGGGTATCCAGACTTAGCTGTCAAAGCTACATGGCGCTGTGTGAGATGGCCCTGCGCTGAATAGAGGCAGCACTGTAGGTTCCCAGGAGCCACAGCACAACCAAACCCTTAGTGTGTCTGTTGGTCTCTGCCTCTGAGCTGTATTTCATGGGCTCAAATCTGGGCTGCCAGTGTCTACAGTCTGCAATGAGTCCTCATTTTCTAAGCTGCCTGGGAAGGGACTTTGTTCATAGTGCACCAAAGCTGTGACTCTACAAGTCCAGGCCAGATATCGCTGGAGCCTTGATGAATCAGTACCATTGCTTACTTTTAAAGACAGGGAAGAATGACAAGGTAGAAGAAACACTGAAAATATTCCTTGGTATGCCTGTACTCTCCTGGGTCAAGACTGTAAGAGAAACTTACGAAAAAAGCAGGTGGAAGAGTCTTGGTGTTTCATCCAGCCTGGCCATTGAAGAACTTGGAATCCATCATTTCTAAAAGTAGAGGCCTCCTAACAGGACCAGTTTTCATTGAATGCTGGTTTTCCTGTGTTCTGTGAATTGAGTCTCCTATTTATTGGGCAAGTTTTAGATGTCAAACAGCCCTGCTTTTCTACTACTAGAAGAATCTAGATGTGTAAAAGTGAAATAGGTATGTTTATGGAGTTTCAGTAAATTTGGTGTCTTTGCTGTATCACCTGCCATGCTCACTTGGAGCTTTTGATGGCTTTATTTCCTCAAACAGCTGGCAATAATTACCAAAGCAGATCTGGGGAGACTTGATGATATTAAAAGGTCTATACTGTTTTGATGTGCGTGTTATGCCGTGTTGTAATATTTTGTATCTGGGGAGAATGGTGTAGTGGGAAGATCTTCCAAGTAGTAGAGGTGACCATGAGCATGTGACACCCGCAAGTTAGGAGACCTGCCAGGCGGCCCACAGCGTCTTGGGTTCCTCAAACTGTATAAGCTGGGGAGGTACTACTTTGTAATCTGGAAAGAAAAACAAAAGACCCT
The DNA here is from genome assembly GCF_028564815.1 of Eubalaena glacialis. Lineage (NCBI taxonomy): Eukaryota > Metazoa > Chordata > Mammalia > Artiodactyla > Balaenidae > Eubalaena > Eubalaena glacialis. The sequence continues at coordinate 61,089,602 of NC_083722.1, read as the reverse complement.
AGTTTAAAAAGAATGGGCATTGTGTAAAATGTCATTTATAGTGAATGTCATTTATAGTGAAATTGGTACAACATGCAGAGAGGGTTTAGCAATGCATTCCAGCCAAATTAGATTTCTTTTTTGAAAGTTGATAATAGTTGAAACATTAAGTCTGCAGTCATTTTCCCCATTTCTGAGGGGATACCTAATGGGTAGTTGTAAAGAATGTTGAGATTATGGAATTTCTGTTTTATTTTCTTTGTACCCATGCTTTTTTTTTTTTTTAATTATTTATTTTTGGTTGCATCAGGTCTTTGTTGCTGCGCATGGGCTTTCTCTGGTTGCGGCGAGCGGGGGCTACTCTTCGTTGCGGTGTGTGGGCTTCTCATTGCGGTGGCTTCTCTTGTGGTGGTGCGCGGGCCTCAGTAGTTGTGGCTCGTGGGCTCAGCAGCCGTGGCTTGTGGGTTCTAGAGCGCAGGCTCAGTAGTTGTGGTGCACGGGCTTAGTTGCTCCGCGGCATGTGGGATCTTCCCGGGCCAGGGCTCGAACCCATGTCCCCTGCATTGGCAGGCGGGTTCTTAACCACTGCGCCACCAGGGAAGCCCTGTACCCATGCTTTTGATGGGTGTCAGACACGCTGTTTGAAGCTCCTGTAACCATTGGGGAGACTTGGTTTCTAAGCTCAGAGTCCTTCACACTAGTGGTCTTGACTTCACTCAAAAGAATTTTGAAAAAGAATATACTCCCTTGCACATTTTAGGTTGACATCTGAAAGTTTTCATCATAAATTTAAATAGTTCCAAAGGATTTCAAAAAAAGGGGGGGATATATTTATACATATAGCTGATTCACTTTGCTGTACAGTAGAAACTAACACAACATTGTAAAGCAACTGTACTGCAATAAAAATTTTTTTAAAATAGTTGCAAAGGAAACAATTTTCTGACATACTTGAATATTTGTATTTACAACTTAAGGTGAAGCCATCACTTTAGTTAAGTCTGAAATTTTACTCTGCTCTTCCTTCTTGATCTCATGTTTTCTCTTTCACTCCCCTTAAATAATATTGTCCAAATAGGACATACTTTCATGCCTGGAAATCTTTTAATGGTCACCGTAATTACTTTTTTACAACAAACAATATAACTTGAAATTTAATTTTTAAAATTTCCTGTGACCATGTAAGGCTTAAGTCAGTTGAGGAATTTAAAACTTACTATTTGTACCAGTTTATCAAAACAACAAATCATACAAATTTTGATGAATAATTTTTAACTATAAAAATAGAAATGTTACTGGAAATGCATTTTGAATGATGAGACAGGGTAGAACATATTTAAATTCTAGATTTTTTATAGGTAAGAGACACTTTGTTTAGATACATTTATTTTTCTTTCAGTAGTGTCATTCAGGTCTTGGAACTCCTTCCGAGATACCTGCCAGAAATTCCAGTGATCTCTCTTTGTATGATCTAATAAATTATTTCAGTGTCTGTCAGCTGACAAGACGTCCTCCTGAATTATTCTGAAAGCAAAGAATTGAAAACCCCCTGACGTAGGGAAGAATTTTTAGAGTCGTGTACTTTCTTAGTGTCTACCCTGATTTCTTTGAATGGTCTTTAGCTTGGTTTTCGGCAGAGCCTTACACCCCACAGCCATGGAGAGACAGGATGCCGTTTTTGTGTGAAATGGGAGGAGAGTGCTTATGAAAGGGGACCTTTGAAACCCAGGGCGTTCTCAGTCTTAGAAAGAATACCCGTGGAGTGAGATGAATTCCCTCCATCCTCAGCACTTGAGACCACCCTGGCCTGCTCAGCATGTTTTGACTTTAGCTTTTTCAGTATTCCTAATTGGAGTAGTTAATGTGTCTTTGTATCTTGGCTCTATTTTTGGTCAGAATTGTGCCAAGGGCTGAAAAATATTTAAGTCCACCCTGCCCCTTCTAGAAAATATAAACAATAAACGTAGGTAGGTAGGTAGATGGCTACAGGCAGTACCATCCACAGTTGATGTATTTTGATGTTGGGCCTGTCTCATCTTACTTGGGGATGATCATGAACCTTAGAGAGATCGAGGAAGTACATGGGTGCCGGTGAGGCTGCTCCTTGGGGAAGAGGGGGAAAAGAGCACTAGGTGGGACAGATCCGCTGTCCTTGTCACCACGCGATGTCAGATGTTGCTTCTGAATCCTTTCTTGCCTCTGCTGTTCTTTAAACCTCAATAGGTACCTACTGGGGAATGGATGAAGAGGGAGGTGAAAGTTCTTGAAAGCACATTGTACTTAAGCGCACATTTAAAACACCTTTAGAAATGTTTGCTGCTCTCGTCACCTCAGGTCCTCTCTGAGAGTAATCAGTGTCTAGACACGCACAGCAGGTAACATTTTCCCTGCCACACACCAGTCAGTTTGATGCGTTTCTGTGAGGTTGCTTGATGAATGTTAGGTGTCTTGTGTTTCACGATCTTGCATTTGGCCAGACTAGAGAGTGAATTACAAGGATATTTCTCCCGTGTACTTTAGAAGCCAACCGTTAATTTATTTCTGTTTCTGTCCGCAGTGCTCTCCATGGCCCGACACCCCCACCGCCTATGTGAACAGCAGCCCTTCCACGGCGCCCACCTTCACGGCCCCGCAGCAGAGCGCTTGCAGCGTCCCGGACAGGTAGCCGGTGTGCGTGACGAGTGCCCGCACTCCTTTATCTCCCTTCCTGTCAAGTTACGCAGCCTCTTTGTGTGTGTATCCTGGGGTATGTGGTAATTAGAAATAGCCTGCTGCAGGGCAAAACTGTCTTTTCTTCACCTTCCCGCCTTTTTGCTCCTAGCCCCCTTGTGCCCCACACACTCACAGCTGTGGAAATTGTAGAAAAGGGTGCATTTTCAAGATATTTTCTTTGTGAGATACAATCAGCATTAATGGGCTTCATGGATAGAGAGAAAAGGACAGTGAGTTATTAAGGTGAAACTGTGACTTGAAAATGTTACAACTGAGTTTATGATAAAGTACACTTTAATGCTCACCATGTCGAACAAAGATTATTTTCTACCCTATTTCTTCTCCCTCCCAAAGACACTAATTTTTTTTTTTTTTTAATTAAGTCTTTAAAACTTAAAGGAAGGACTTTCCATTTTAAAGACTTGCTCTGGTTTTAGAAATGGGAATGGTGGGCTCTGTTCATCCTATTTTCTGGCCTTGGCTGTTAGCTGCTGGTCAGCGGTGCCCCGGGGAGATCGTCCTTCCTGGGGCTTTGCTGAGGAGCTCCAGCTGAGTAGTCAGATCAGAAGGTCCCCGCTGTTATGACATTTCTTGCTGGGAAGTAAAATTATGAAAGTTAAGACCATAAAGGAGGGAATTCCCTGGTGGTCCAGTGGTTAGGACTCAGCGCTTTCACTGCCGTGGCCCAGTTCAGTCCCTGGTCGGGGAACTAAGATCCCGCAAGCCATGGGGTGCGGGGAAAAGAAAGAGAAAAAAGAAAAAAAAAAAAAAAAAAGGAAAGGGTTCTCATTTTTATACTCTGGTCACGCTGACAAGGTCTTAGTCAGCTCGGGCTGCTATAACAAACACCAGGGACTGAGTGGCTTATGAACAATAGAAATTCATTTCTCCCAGTCTGGAGGCTGGGCGTCCAGGGGCAGGATGCTGGCTGGAACGGGTTCTGGTGAGGACTGTCTCCGGGTGCAGGCTACCGGCCTGTGTGCTCACCCAGCGGAGAGCAGAGGGGAGGAGGCAGACTCTTCTTACGACTCTTAACGAAGTCACTGATCGCATTCCTGGGGCTGCGTCCTCATGGCTTCGTCTAATGCTCATTACTTCCCAAAGGCTCCACCTCCTAATACTGTCCAGCACGCTGGGGGTTTTTGAGGGGACACAAACATTCAGTCTATAGCAGGGTCTGGTAAGAAAACAAAGAAGAACATGCCTTTTCCCTGAGGCGATGGATAGACCAAGAGGCAGCTTGTTTCCATGTAGGTTATTGTGCTTCACGGTAGGGGGACACTCCTGGACTCTGGGACCAGCATGTTACCATGCAGGGGACTGAATAATCCTAGAAAATGACAACAGTTTCAGAGAGGAGCTGTGAATTCGTGTACACACTGGCTCACCAGATATTTCCCAAGAGCCCATGGTACCCAGCACTGTTCCGGGTGCTGTGATGTGAATGAGAGAAAGCCCTGTCTGAAGGAGCTCAAGTTCTAGTGGGCAGAGGAGGACAGTAAACAATCAACATGGTAAACCTAAGTAACTGGGGTACAGATGCTAAGAAGGGACCAGAAAGGTGGATGCACTCCCTGAGCAGCTGTTCTCATTTTCCCCTGGAAACACAGGGTTAGTGGCACAAGTTTCTTTTGTTCTCTTGAATTTCACCCTGTTTAATCATGGATAAATATATTCATTAAAGGGATATTATTTTTATTTTGGCTTAGGATTATTATATCATTTCTTGTAGCTCATTATTAAAGTAGATTTTTTTGCAGTTATTTTCAACTGTTTATCTTATTTGATTCTCATATTCTTTTCCTAACTAAAATGAATGAGTATCCGTCATTTTCCTGGCACCCCTGGAAATGATTGGAGCCCTTTTGTTTCATGAAACCTGACTTTCTTACTAGAACAGATGTAGGAGGAGAAGGCACAAATTAAACCGTCCTCTGTGTCTTAACTTTTTTTTTTTTTTTTTTTTTGGTCGCACTGCGCAGCTTGCGGGGGATCTCAGTTCCACAACCAGGGGTTGAACCTGGGCCACATCAATGAAAGCGCCAAGTCCTAACCACTGGAACGCCAGGGAATTCCCTTCTGTGTCTTAATCTTATCAACATATTGACTCCTTGACCAGTTGTGCAGACACTCTTTTTGCATAGTTACATTGCTCTGTCCCACAGTATTATTTTAAATTCACCTAGTTTAGTAGCCTTTAATGTCTTGATTAAAATATATATATCATAATAATCATTCTTTTCTTCCTTCTCCCCAGCAATTCTTCTTCCCCAAATCATCAAGGAGATGGAGTTTCACAGGCCTCTAGTGAAGTAAGTATCTTTACCCTAAACTATCATGCTTTCAGGGTCCTGCATTTTGAAGCCTCTGACAGGGGTTTGAGTCATTGTTTGGGTCACTGAATAATCACACCTGTGCTCTTCGTGGGTGTTTTAAACTTTAAACCTGGAGGATTTCTGTGTTTTGTTTAAATGTTCTTTATAACATGCCAGTGACTTGGATTATTTTTTTGTAAGCCTGAATAGTTTCTTCTGTTTGTGTTCATTTTCTTTGTTAATAGCAACTTCAGCCTTCAGCCACGATCCAGGAAACACAACAATGGCTGATCAAAAACAGATTCTCTTCCTACACAAGACTGTTCTCCAGTTTTTTAGGTATGTTTGTGTTTGTGTGTGCACACGCACACACACGTTGTTTGCTTGTTTTTGTACTTTTATTAGCTGTAATTAAATTTTGGGGAAGTAACTGTATGTAGATTTGTAAGAAGTTGCCCAAACCTGTACAGGGAGCTGCCCAGTGTCCCCAGTGGTAGTGTCTTGCAGACCTATGGTGCAGTATCAGAACAGGAACTCGATGCTGTTTCACCAGGCTTACGTGCCCTCATTTTTGTATAGGTGTAGATAGTTATATGCAATTTTTTTGATTTTATTAACTTTTTATTTGAAGTAATTTTTGCTTTGCAGTAAGTTGCAAAAATAACACAGAGATGTTCCAGTGTACCCTTCACTCAGTTTCTCACATACTTATAGTACAGTATCAAAACCAGGAAATTGGCATTGGTGCTATGTGTGTATACAGTTCTGCGTCATTTTATCACATGTATAGATTTGTATGCCCACCACCACCGAAGTTAGGATGCAGAATCTTGCCATCACCACGGGGATCTCCCTAATTACCCCTCCCCCACCATCCCTAATACCTAGCAACCATTAATGTATTTTCTGTCTCCATGATTTTGTCATTTCGATGTTACATAAATGGAATCGTACAGTATGTTACCTTTTTTTCTCTCAGCATAAGGCCCTTACTTCTATCCAAGATGTTGTATCAATAGTTCCTCTTTATTGCTATGTAGCATTAGAGGGTATGAATGTACTCAGATATGGTTTTTATAGACTTAAGTTTTTTTCTTGCCTAGTGAGCTAAGGGAGTATTTAGATGCGATTTCAGAAAGGAGCGGGAGGTGCTGCTTCAGGTGGTGCTGTAGGAAGCCTGTTTGAAGGGGCAGTAATAGATAACGCCAGCTGGAGCAGGGGCAGCATTTCCTAAACATACTTGGCCCTGGGACCCTTTCCCGACAGAACACTTACTAACATGTCCTGGCCAAACTCCTCCTGGGCCACAGTGAAGTGGCAGCTGGCTCTCCTTAGCCCATGGTGTTGGGGGACCATCCAAATGCAGCTCGAGCCCTTTAAGAGGAGAGAACATGTGTGCACACAGCTGGCCTAGAGGAAAGCCTGGTTTCACAAAGAACGTGGTTTCCTATTAACGTCAGCCCTTTATTGCTGTGCTTGTGTCATGGTTAGTCATTCCCCAGGTAGCGCTTTGTCTCTTTAAAATTGAAGTGCTGGGTGAAAGTCGTTGGCTAGCTGGGATGCACATTTTTATGATTAAGTAAGCCTTTTACCTGTGAAAAACTAATTTAAAAATTTCAGCATGTTGGGGGGTGCGGGGCGCGTCTTGGAGGCTCACAGGGGAGACAGGGAGAGCACCGCACAGTCGGAAGGCTCTGCCACGAGGGCCCAGGTTCCTGTTCTGTCAGACGATGCGTGTTGTAGTTCTGAGTGGTGATCACTGTGGCTTGGCCTCCTGCCTTTTCCTTCCCCTGTGAGCTTCCCAACAGTAGAAAGGCGAGGAGAGGGAGGCTTCTTTCTTCGAACCTGTTAGGCAGTCATGTTTTGGAGAGGGCTGTGCACAGTGTCTGTCCAGCTCTGTGTGTGGCTGAAGGATGGGCACACACGTCTCTGGTCGCTCCTGGGAGCCCTGTTGGCAGAGGTGTGTGTGGAAGGCCCCCTGGTAGAGATGACAGCGTCTGTCTCTGCTTACCTGACTCCATAAACAGCTCCATCAGTGCTCGTCCCTCATGGGAGATGTGCTTCTCTGGTCTTTGTTCTTTTACAAACTAGAAAATTATTAGGCTCTTAACATTGAAGCCCTCAAAAGTAGATAACTCCATTAATCTCCATTATCCACACATGTAAGTGGATATTTATCATATGGAGGTCATGCTTTAATCCCAGAGGGCATCTTAATTCTCCCAATAAACTACATCTTGAGCGTCAATAAAAGGGAAAAAAAAGACTGTAGACACACTTAAATATAAAACATAGAAGAGTCTGATGAGCTCCTGTGTCACCACACCCAGCTCCAGAGACGACCAGCCTAGGTCAGTGTCGTTCTCTCCCACTCCCAACACCTTCCCTTTCTGTTCTACTTTAAAGCAAATGCTAGATACCATGTCACTTACACACCAAATACTTATGGGGGAAACCTTAAGTATAATATGCAATTCTCTGACATACTTTTGTATTAAAACTGGCTGCTGTGATGGAGTTGTTTGTTATAGAATGTTGGACTGTATGTAGCATGTTACAGTATAAAGAGACCTAGTCCTAGCTCTGCTGCCAACTTGTGTGCCTTTGGGCAGATCCCCCAAACTCTGACTTCCATTTCTTCCTTTTGTAAATTAAAGATTGGTCTGGGTCATCTCAAGGTGAACTATCTGGGGTCAGAATCATGTTTATCTTCACGAGCTCCACCCAGCCAGAATAAGGCAGGCACTGAAATCCTGTACTGGGAAGAGACTTTGCTGTCGGCTCATTGCTCTGATTTTCCAGCCTCTGAGCTTCTGAGTTCCTTCTTGATAGAGAACATGGAGAGCCAGCATTCTCTTTGGCTGTAAGGGACAGGTATGTGTGTGTGTGTTGTTCATGTGTATGTGTATACACAGGAGACCTGGCGATGGCTTCGAAGGACATTAAACTGTGAAGACAGATGCTGCAAAGTAGCCTGTACTGCTGGTTCTTCTCCCATTTCCTTGAGAAGATTCTTTTTGCTCTTCTCCAGGTGCCGACTTGTTAAAACTGACAAAGGAGGATCTAGTACAAATTTGTGGTGCAGCCGATGGAATTCGGCTCTATAATTCACTGAAGTCAAGGTAAAATACCGTGTTTGAAAGGAACTGTTCTGCTTGAAATGAGAACGTGCCCTTGTTCGCGCGGGGACCGCGGGCAGGATGTGTCCACGCCACGTCGGCGTGCGCCCTCGCGCTGCGCGCTGGCCCGCCGTGCTCACGAGGAGACTGTTTTGTGTGCACCTTCAGGCAGGCCCAGATATGATGCAGGCACTGAGGGCAGAGGTAGACTGTAAGACTAGAAATGCACATGGGCAGGACTGTGGTCTGGAAGACGACTGGGGTTGTTGCCAAGAAAACAAACTTCTCATTTAGGTGAGCTCTACAGAATCTATGGTTTTCAAGGTCATGTGACACTACTAAACAGTTATTAAAAATGTAAACTTCTAATTGTGAATTAAAATGATAGAACTGTAAACTGTGCTGGCTTTTAAGACCCATTTACTATCGTTGGTATTTCTAGACTTGTGGTGTGAGAATTCCATTAAACTGAATTTTACTGATGTTAAATTGCTGACATAATCTTGAAACTTAAATTTACCAGCATCTGACCGACCATCTCAATGGTTTAGAGTCTGGATCATCAGATTAGACCACCTGTGATAACCTGTGATAGTTGGTGTGAGGTGTGTGTTTTTATATTCTTCCTAGTAAATTATTTCGTATAATGAAGTAACATTGTAAAGTTCTCCTAAGGAAATAGACCCTAGATTCTTGTAGCTGTCACTTGCGCGTGCGGCCTTCCCGCCGGCTCACAAGTGCCGTCTTCTGGTTGCAGGTCGGTGCGGCCCCGCCTGACCCTCTACGTCTGCCGCGAGCAGCCGGCGCCGCAGGGGCAGCAGCAGGCAGCGGGTGGCGGGGGCGACGGCGGCGGCGCCACGCCCTACGGTGGGTATGGGCGGGCGGGGGTGGGGGCGGGGGGCCAAGGGCACTCGGCTTCCTGCCACTGCCCTTCTGAGTCAGTGGGGACCACCAGGTTGTCCTGGCGGCGGTGAGAGGCAGTGGCCTTTCTCGGCTGTTGTTCTGATAAAATTTAATTTTAAAAGAACAAGTGTAGGGCAGAGTATGGCACCCCTGCTTTAGAGCATCTCTGTAGTCTTACCTTAATTGTAGTTCCAAATTCTAAGCAAAGGTTTCTGTACTCACACACATGAAAAAACCCTTGTTTGGGGAAGCAAAGTAAAAGCACTGATATTCCTGATCCGTGTTTGGCTTGAGTCAGTAGTAGAGCAGGACCTGTGAGACTCAGGCGCGCTGCAGATGTGCCTGACGCTTTGCAGACAAGGGCTGCTGCACCGTCACGTGTTCCGGAAACAGCTGGGCTTTCTGTGGAGAAGCAGGAGGCCTCGTGGTCCACATCCTTAGCTTCTCGTGTGCCGTCTTCTACACTGTTTTTAATTCTTTAGGGGAAAGGAAGAGGGGAGAGGTAGCTTTTATTCTTTAGGATAAATTCCCAGTAGTAGGTTTACTGAATCAAAAACTATGACCTTTTTAGAGTTCTTTTTATATATGGCTAGAAACACGTAGCATTTTTGAAAATGGCTTTCTTTCGGTGTAACTTACATACCATAAAGTCCTCCCACTGCAAGTACACAGTTCAGCGATACTCTAGTTAGTTTACAGTTTTGCAGCCATCGCCACAATCCAGTTTTAGTCCCATTACTCCAGAATGATCATCTGTGCCCATCTGCAGTCACTTCCTGCTTGCTTTTAAGATAAATTAAAACCTCAGATACTTTTGTACAGAGGTTAATGTTAATTAAATTATATGTGTGAGCATAAATAATGTATTATTATATTCACATGGGTAGTAAGGGGAGAAGTGTTCTTATCTTTAATTTTTATATTTCTTTAGTACTTTGAAAGGAGTGATCTTCCAACAGATCATGTGGAAAATAGATCAAAGATTACTGCTAAAATGCTGTTCTTATTTTTTATTTCAGTTTATCATGCAATCTACTTAGAAGAAATGGTTGCTTCAGAAGTTGCTCGAAAACTTGCGTTGGTGTTTAATATTCCTTTCCACCAAATTAACCAGGTTTACAGACAGGGTCCCACCGGTATTCACATTCTTGTTAGCGATCAGGTAACTGGCATGCCCTTTCCCCTTTCACACTGATATTTACTTTTATATGTATTACTGAAGTGCTATAGAAAAAAAATCTGTGACTTCTTTGGCAAGTACTCATGAGAATCATTTTCAGAGTTGGGACTCAAGATTGGGAAGAATTTATAACCAAGAGTTCTAGGTGTCCTGGGTGGTAGAAGGAATACAGGTAAAGGAGAACCGTAGCTCCGATCCCGCCCTGTTTGAACTCCGACACTGGTCACTGGGGGGCTCTGGGTTAGCGGGCCTTTGGCCCTTTTTAGCAAGGCATTTGAATGTGTTTTCCTTTTGTGTACTATTTGATGGCTGATTTTAAAAAGCTGTGAGGTTAGAAGGGCAGTTCACTGCCGCCCCGTGTTCAGTGACAAGCAAGTAATAACAGAAGAGCACCTTGGCAGCAACTTTTTGTTAGTCACTATCACAGAACCCAGCAGCGAATGCCTCCCCGTGGGCCGGAGGGTGACTGACCAGATCGTAGGGCCCCCATGGGCAAGCACGGTCACCGGGCTGGCCGGTACAGCAGGTGTAAGTCCTTGCTACCTCACACCGCTTATCTGAATTACCATTTTGGCCGTTGAGTCCCGTACTTATGCAGCTATATATAGATTATGACATTTTTCTTTTACTACTTTTACTCAGTTAAGAAAAGACAATTGGATCTTAATTATACATCTGCTTTATCCTTCTAGATGGTTCAAAACTTTCAAGATGAGAGTTGTTTTTTATTCTCCACAGTAAAAGGTACGTGTGTCTTGAAATGCGAGAAACATGAAAGATAGTGCGTGCCTGAAATCAGCAGTCATCGTGCGTATTTACTTTTGGAAATGCTGGCTTTACTAATTTTAAGAAGTTTGAAAAAGGAATCAAGGGAATATTGCTAGTGACTGAAATACTGTCGAAATTAACTAGCAAGTAAGGAAGAGGAATCAGTCCTTCTGGATGCCTGGAGAAAAATCCCAGTCCATTCAGCCAACATTTTACTGAGCACCTCCTGTCAGACACATGCCGTTGGTGCTAGAAAGGTCTTCCCCTCCTGTAGTGGGGAAAGGAAACCAGAATTGGTCCATAGATGCACACAGATTACAAATAGGTAATTTAGGTGCCATGAATGCATGGGGAAGTGGGATTGCTTGTGGACGAGGGGGCCTGGGGAGGGGGACACGCAGCTGTGGAGGCTTCTCTGAGGAGCTGTCTGTCATGAACGCTGAGACCTGGAGCCCGAGGGGGAACTGAACACACGAGGAGCAGCACCCCAGCTGGCGCGGGGCTGGGTGCAGAGGAAGGAGCGTGGCTGCTCTGGAGGCCTGAGGGGGCCCGTGGCTGCTGTGCAGGGCGAGGACGAGCAGAGCTGGAGGCGGGTCTGGTAGGCAGTGCCTGGCGGTGGTGGGAGTTTAGATTTTCTTTGAAATGCATTGGAAAGTCGGTGATGTTGTTTAAACAGACGAGTAATGTGAATAGATTTTTCTTTTTTTCCACTCTCGCAACTCTGTGGAGACAGATGAGAAGGTGGGAAAACTGGAGGCAGGAGATGTCATCTAGACGAGAGGTGACGGGATCTTGGACGCTGATAGACAGACAGGGCCCTGCTGGGCTCCACATTGGAGGGAGGAGTGGTTGTGACTCTCACAGGAGCAGCTGGGCAGGCGGTGGTCGCGGTGGAGAGGTAGGCGGGCTTGGGGGAAGCGGCCAAGGCTTCCGTTTTAGGACGTGGAAATCATAGCCGGCTGGGGCTGGCAAGAGAGGCCTGGGCTTGAGGTGTAAATCTGGAAGCCTTCAGCGTGTCCGCCGTGACTCAAAGCCGTAGGAATTCTTGAGGTTATGGAGGGAGAGAATGTGAAGAGCGGGCCCAGATGGGGTTCAGTAGAGTTCCAGTTAAAGGGCTGGATAAAGGAGGGGTTTTTTAAATGTGAAGTTACTATGAGAAGAGACCTTTAAAAGTCTGATGAGTTAAGATCTAAAGCTGCACCTCAAAGAGCACGATGTCACGAGTCACCCTTTCCTGGGAAGTTACGCGAAGAGAGCAGCCCACCTTGAAGGGAGGGGCTGAAGTTAGGACTTCACCCTGTGCCTGACATGTCTCGTAAGCCACCAAGTTACCTGCAGGGCTGTTTAGTCTGTGAACTGGCCCACTTTATCTTTTCTTTTCACAGACCTGTTTAGCTTAGTACCCTTCTGGCTCAATTTTTCGTTCTCAAAACAATGCAGTTTTTACTCTGCAAAACTCACACTGTCTATAAAAGAGGCAGTTCGTACAGTGAACGTGTGGCTGCGTCCTGTGAAGGCGATGGGGTTTCTGGTATCAGGCATCACAGGACATCCCCGCCCCGCTCAGCGTACTGTTTTCAGACATTGGTCCTTACGGAAAAATTCATTTGTTCCTTGATGAACACCTGTACTGCTGCTTCTCGCCATCTCCTGAGAAACACTAGGCCAGCGCGCAAAAGTAGTGATGTGTTTTTTAAAACGTTTCAGATCTACTTTTGAGGAGTTCAAAAATTATTTCCAGAAAAGGTGGATGTAAGCACCCAGTTTATTGGATAGTCTCTGCCCTGCGCCTTGCCCTCAAATGGGGGGCGGGGCGGGCAAAGGGAATGTGCACGGGACGCTGCCATAGGCAAGAGGGGCTGGAGCAAGTTAGCTTGTTTTCCTCTAGAATATTTAAAGGTACCCTCTGAACTGGGGCGGGGGGTTGTAGAGTTCTAGGAGCGTTCAACGTAGTCTTGATTCTCCAGCCTGGTAAAAAATTGCGTGTAACGTCCCTTTCTTTTTTCTGCAGCTGAAAACGGCGGTGGCGTCCACATAATTTTGAAGTGACGTCTTGACGTCTGAACTCTATTCAGCACCAGTTTAAAGTTACGCTTAAAAGTGTGTGAAGACTGAATCCAAGAAGTCTTGGGATTGGATTTTACCGTATGAAATGTTTCATATTGAAAACACAGGATGACCTTTCTCACGAACTGGATGAGAGGCACGTCTCCTTCGCTTCACTGCCGCGGCCTCACCCCGGGACGGTGAGCACGTCGGGCCCCGGTGCAGGTAGGCCGCCTGCTTCTCTGCCAGAGAGGCCAGTAGACACAGTCCCTAGAAGCAGCCTTCGCTGTCTTTTTACACTGTATGCGGTTTGGAAATGAATGTAAAGATGTACTGTGGGCATTTACCTTTCTGGGCCAGTTCGGCTTCTGCTGCCCGGACCTTATGCTGACCTGGGGGCGGGGGGGCCCTGGCTGCTGCGGGGCAAGCGCCGAATCCACGTGTGGAGAGAGTGAGGCCGGCGCTGATACGGGCCGATCAGTGGTCAGGGGAGAGAGGCTTGGCGCCTTCTTGGAAAAAATCACGTCTAAGGGTGCGCGTCTGCCGTGATCTTGCCAGATCGGGGAAGCCCCAAGCCAGGAAGACGGGCGTGAAGCAAACTGCATTATCAAGAGTACCTTGGTGAGAGGATCAGTGTAAATCCTAATAGGTACAAAGACTTTTGTGTTTTTGCTTTGTCACAGATTTACTGAAAAACTTTTTGCTTCTGCTTCCATTTTTAGCATTTTGTTTCTGGTTTTCATTTTTGAAGCCCCAATGCCTTTTAAACTCATGTGGTTTTATTTCTCCTTTTCCTCCCTCTCTCTGTCTCTGACCACCCACCCCACCCTGCACCATACTGTTGTTAAACTTTTTTAAAGCCCTGTCCCCAACATTGGAAATACACCCAAGCAGGAGAAAACAGTGTGATGGTTTCTGACTTGGTGTTAAGGGGTCTTCATTATCAAGAGTTGAAATTTATTTGTGAAACACTAGACATCACAAACACTATATTGTACCATCAAAATTCCTCACACTTCCCTAATATGGAGCTTTAGTACAATCATGGGTAACATTCTGGTGATTATTTAGGGACTTTTTTATACACCACATAATAGCTTCTTTTTCTATAAAAAGAGTGCCTCTTTCACAAAACCAAATGCTTGTTGGCCAGTATACTTTCCAAAGGGAATCACTGTTTTTGCAATTTTTTCTACTATCAATCATTATTATCTCTTCTCTTCACCCGAAGCCTTCCCAAAATTCATCAGCAAGCATTTGAGGCCTGTGGTGTACTAGACACAATTTTCTTTTCAAACTTCGATTCCATTTTAATTATGCCATCTCTGTCCGTTCATCCAGTGTCTTGGTTTTGAGTGTATTATTTGATCCTTATCTTTGTTCAGGCAGAAATAGGAATGGGTAATTTTGAGTTTAAAATCTCTCCCAGAAGACAAAACTACTTCAGTGGGTGAAAGCTTTGGCACTGTACGTTTTATTCATAAAGGGGGTTATTTGATATGAAAAAGTACTGTCTCTAAATAGTCCATCTTTGGTTTGAAAATATCCATAACTTGTATAGACCCTAAAGCAGGAGAGCTTTCCTTTCCGTCATTTTCCCTTTGCTTTTGTATGACCACATGTTTTCTGTACCAGTCAGTCATTTGGGAAAGAAGTGAGCTTCTCTCTTAATTGTTTTAGAGTTTTGCTTGTCTATTTAGCATTCCTTTTTGAGTCTCAAGATTTATGGAACAATAAATGTCATTTTTAATGCTGTGTGCTATTTTGAATTCCTCATCAGGTTTTACAAGTGGGGTAAAAATAATTAAAAGCTCATCAAACTTGAAATGACACCAAGCAGCATTGAACATTAGTCTCTCCCAGTGAAACAGGTTAAATTATGGCACCAGCAAATTTGCTACTTTGTTTTTTTAATAGTAGGATGTACACATTTCAGTATAATAAATGTTTTCCGATTGTTTTGCAAATGTGTGTCTCATTTAAAATCCAAGTTCCTGCCAGTGTGTCACCTCATGTCATAGAATCAAGGAGTTCACTGTGTATGTTCTGAGTACACACCAGTCCCAATGTTGTTATAAGAGCTGACGCGGGTGTGTGTTTTCAGTTTGTTTCCTCAAAGCTGATGCAACTGAGGATAGCTTATCCAGTGACTGTGCCACACTTAAAGGGGAAGCAAACCTGATTTTTCTTAACAGAGGTTCTCCTGTTTTGTAGATGCGGTCCAGCGTCATTCAGCCAGAGTCCAGTAGCTGTGAGAGGTTGTGTCCAGGCTCAAAAGAGATAATGTATAGAAGGCCCTGGTCATTTAAATTTTTAAAATAGAAACTATATTCATAGCTTCCTGCAACAGCCATTTTTTCCCCCACACAGTGGTGTAAATGTATATTTAAATAACTGCTATGGTATACACACAATAAGGCAGCAAAATCATCAGGACTTTAATGCTTATTCTGATAATCCTGCTAATTGATTTATGGAGTTGTATATCCATCTATTTGCCTTCTCTCCCCAGAATGCAGCTGAGGCCTTGCATCCTAAATGCTTCTAAAACTCTCCACCTAATAGAACCCTAACCCAATTAGAAGTATTGCTGGTCATGGGGAAATTTCTCGTTTTTGCTGTTTCCCTCAGCTTCTCATGAACTCTGGGCTCTTCAGTTTGGGGAGTGGTTACTAAGAAGGGCTGGCTACCATTAACACAGAGATGCAGTGAAGGTCACAAATGTGGACAGCACAGAGCAGAAACCAGGTCATCTCATCAGATTTCAGGTAACATTAGGAACGCCTGAATCTGGAAGATGGTTTTGCTCAGATTTGTCTGCCATGAGATAATAGCAATAAAACCCTCTGACTTAAGCATTGCAATGGTTTATTCATTTTTATATGTCTCAAAGGTGCCAACACTTTACTGATTTTAGTTTTAAGTGTGTAAAATTTTTAAATAGTCCTGGTGTAACTTGATTTCTAAGATTTTAAAATAAACTTGGAAAAAAATCACACCCATTCTACATGCATCCATTATTTTTAATTGATTATATTATAGATAACTTGAGCCTTAATTCTGTTTCTTTAAGGTCCCCCAAAGTTTGTGAGACATGACATGATTATAGCTTTTCTATAACAACAACACATTATGTGCCATAGCCTACGCCAGAGCTTATGATTTCCAATCAGGCAACACAAACTGAGTTGCTTTTGTTTAGTTTTTGGTCCCCAAAAGGATATATGACAAGTTGACAGAAACAGAAGGGTGAAGACCTTGCTCCACCCTGTTTAGAGTCCTCATTCTTTGGTGTCTCATGGAAACCTATTAACTTGCCTTCCACGTAAGTCACTACATAGAAAACTGTCGGGCATTATGAATTTGCAGTATAGTCACTTTGATAAAGTTGCTATTTAATCTTCAAAGTGGAGAAGTCCTGCTAATCAAAATGGAATCGTTGTGAATAAAAGTAGGCCACTGGCTGAAGTATCAGGTAGAAAATCAACAGCTTATTTTTCTGCTCAATTTGTGCTAACGCTGATGGTCTGTTTGAGGATGCTGACAAAGCCAAGGGCAGGAATTTTGTACCTAGGGAGGCACCCACCTCTAGAGATCCAGGTTTCCTGCATGGTCCTGGCTGCACTATGACCACTCTTGCCCTGTGTTAATTGACACAAGGCTTTGAATTGATTGCATCACAGCAGAATAAAGGTAAAAACTATCACGAGAGTTACTGCAGTCCCTGCAGAAGTCTTTTACCTGTAAATGCCTTTCCCAATGGAGAATCAACAGATTTGGATGATGGTGGAGTACATCAAAAGACTCGGGTCCTCGGGAGGAAGGGACACCTCATGAAGCCCTGGGCTAGGCAGCTGCTGTCAGAGGATGACACAGCACCTGCATAGCCGCTGTCCACTTCCTCCCACTGCTGTCGGCGGGGTGACAGGAGCAAAGTAGGCATGGACTTTGACATGAGGGAGCTGGGCCTGAAAGTAGAAAGGAGAAGTGTAGTCATAAGATAGTTTGGGGATTATAGGCATAATCCTAGAAAAGCCCACAGTTCTCCTATAGAATCTAGTTCATTCTACCATTAGGCAGATAGTCCCAACAGAATTTCTGGTGTGCACTAACGCTGCTCCTGTTGATATGCACGTCTCCCCAAACGGCACCTTTTAAACACAAAGGGGTGGTCACCGTCCCTGTGTGCAAACCAAGTAGAGATGTAACAGCTGTAGCACCTGGGGCTGCTTAGGGGTCTAAGTGCAAAGTTGCCTAAACTTAAAGCATATTCAAGAATGATGCAGGTGAACTACATGCGGAAAGAACGCCACAGTTATTAAGACACTTTATACCTAGAAATTAGCAAAGATCAAGCCTACTGATAATGGCCTTAAGTCTCTTTCCTTCTAATAAGTTTGCTAATCAACAGACCACATGGAACCTCCACCCAGACCCATTCTAGAAGTTGACTCTTTCCAGGGTGGGGTCTAATAAGGAAATTTAGAAGAAGTCTAAGAGGATAGTTTGTGTAACTATTGGCCCAGGACAGAATGTAGAAAATGGATGTTGATTCTTGGTGTATTTGTCGTTTGCTGAGAAACTGCCAGGTGTGGCTGCTGCCCGACACTTACCCGCATCCGCTTGATGCCCGCGCGGGTGACCTGCTGGCAGTCGTACAGCTCGAGGCGCTCCAGGCCACGACAGTTCTCCAGGTGCTCCAGGGCCACGTCAGTGATGAGGAGGCAGTTGTCCAGTTCCAGCACCCGCAGCCTCTCGTGGCCGCAAGGGCTGTTGCTCAGGTGCAGGATCCCATCATCCGTGATGAGCTCACAGTGGGACAGGCTCTGGAATGAGGGGAAGCACAGATGTTTGCTGGACCCTCTCATTCCAAGGCTCACGGCCCAGGAAGAGCAGGGAAGCCGGCCCAGGCAGCGCCCCTGGGAACCACGGAGCAGTGGGAGGATGGAGCACAAAGCTGTGGGCCCATGGGCAGCGGCTTCTCTCACCTTCCCGCCAGGTAAAGATGGGAACCGACACTGCAGAGGGTGGTCTGCGCCGTGAGGATCCTGAACTCACCTCTTCCCGCAAACAGCGAATCTACAGCTACACAGGGAACAGCTTCCTCCAGAAAAAAACATAAAAACTGGCTGAACGACTCTCCACGTTGGGCAGATGAGAGAAGGCCCGCTTGGAAGCGGAAGGAGAGGCTGGGCCACAGTCTGTCATGAACCCCGGCCCCAAGCGCAGAGACCCCCGGGCAGGAGGGAACTCATAACCTGGAGCTTCTCACTGAGGAGTGAAGGGTTTAACCCCACATCAGGCACCTGAACGTCTAGCTGGAAAAACCAACGCGCTGACCTCCGTGAGACCCAGAGACCACAGCAGTGTGAGGAGGAATCCAAAGGACTTTCACGCCCGGGCCCTCCCCACCCCCAGGGCCCAGCTGATGGAGGGGAGCCCAGCCCGGGTGGGGGAGGCCCGCCTGCTAGGTGACACACTGGGGGGCCTGCTGGGGTGCCCCCAGGGCCTGGAGATGGGCGGGGGCCATCTTTGCACATTCCCTCTGCCGAGCTCCAGCCACTGGGTGACATTTTCTTTTTTAAATTCTGGGCTGCTTCCTTCCCAGTGAGCACTGCTCGCATGCTCTCCCGGCCCTGCCTCTGCCTCGCGCCAGGTGCCATCCTCATTCTCTGTCTCTCTGTTTCTCTCGGGGGAGTTCCACGTGTGTCTGGTGCCCCAGTTCTTGCAGCTGTTGCCAGGGGACACGTCCATCTCCTGGCCTGCAGGGCCCCACGGCACTGTAACCAGTGGAGAGGTTGCTCACTGGCTCCCACGTCCCGCGATCGGCAAGAGAAAACACCCAGGAGTCGTCCTTCTCGGAAAGAGGGCTATGAGCTTGTCATCACAGCTGCAGCGAGGGGCACAGGCTTCTAATTAAACACACATCTAAGGGCTGACTGTAATCCTTTCTAGAGGCCTTGGAGGCCGATGCTGTCTTTGCTCTCCCCTCTGCCATGCTCCAGAGCACCAGTATCTCCCAGGGGGGAGCTTTTACATCTGCCTGGTGACCTGGTTTTTATTTCTGGTGCCCCAGTCTTTGTATAAGGTGCCCATGGGATGCTCCTTGCTCACCTGGCCCTGATGGCCGAAGGCAGCTTGTATTCCTGGGTCCTATGGGACTTTAACATGAAAGAGTTCTTGGCAGGCTACCACCCCCAGGGCACTTTACAGACAGCAGGCTGAAACACACCCCCAGCCTTTCTGGGAAAGAGGCCTATTTGCTTGTCCTGGAGCTTACAGGGCAGGCTTCAGGTCTGGTACACACCTAGAGGCCTACAGATGTGCTCTCAGCAAAGGTAGGTGCAGGTACATGCCATCTCTGCACTCTCCCTGGTCAGTATCCCCCCAGACAGGAGTTTACGCCCTTATCTGGGAAAAGTACCAAACAGAGGTCACGGAGCTGAAGAATACAATTGAACTGAAAAAGTAGAAGGTTTCAAGAACAAACTAGATGAAGCAGATAAAAGGATCAGTGACTTGAAGACATGGCAGTGAAAATCACCCAATCAGAGCAGCAAAGAGAAAAAGAAGGAAAAAAAGTAAAGAAGATACCCTAACAGACTTAAGGGACAATATCAAGTGGACTAACGTTCTCATTATAAGGGTAACAGAAGGAGAAGAGAGAGAAACAGGCAGAAAAGCTAACGGAGAAAATAATGGCTGAAAACGTCTCTAGCCTGGGGGAGGAAACAGACATCCAGATTCAGGAAGCCCAGAGAATTCCAAATAAGACGAGACCCACACCAAAACACATTACAATTAAAATGTCAAAAGTTAAAGACTCTGAAGAGCAGCAAGAGAAAAACAGCTTGTTATACACACGGGAACCCCCGGAAGACTGTCAGCAGGGTTTTCAGTAGAAACTGCAGGCCAGAATGGAGGGGCACAATATATTCAAAGTGCTGACAGAAATGAAAAAAAATTCCAACCAAGAATACTAAGCCCAACAAAGTTATTCAGAACTGAAGGAGAGACGGGAATTCCCTGGCGGTCCAGTGGTTAGGACTCAGCGCTTTCACTGCTGGGGCCCAGGTTCAATCCCTGGTTGGGGAGCTAAGATACCGCAAGCTGCACAGCGTGGCCACAAAAAAAGAATGGAAGGAGAGGGAAGTTTTCCAGACAAGCTAAAGCTAAACTAGTTCATCATCACTAAACCTGCCTTACAAGAAATGTTAAAGGGACTTTGTTAAGCTGAAAAGGGCACTAATTAGTAACAAGAAAACATATGAAGGTATAAATCTCACTGTTAAAGGCTGTGATAAATCAGGGTGAGAGATAAAACTCTGTGGCATCAAGAAAGTAATATAGTCTTTATTGGCTGTAATTCTTTATTCTTTAAAATAATAGCTAAAATGCTTAGATAGCTTCTAGGACCAATGAGCTGCATTAATATGATTTTTTAAAATTAATTTATTTATTTTTGGCTGTGTTGGGTCTCCGTTTCTGTGCGAGGGCTTTCTCTAGTTGCGGCGAGCGGGGGCCACTTTTCATCGCGGTGCGCAGGCCTCTCACTGCCGCGGCCTCTCTTGTTGCAGAGCACAGGCTCCAGACGCGCAGGCTCAGTAGTTGTGGCTCACGGGCCCAGTTGCTCCGCGGCATGTGGGATCCTCCCAGACCAGGGCACGAACCCGTGTCCCCTGCATTGGCAGGAAGACCCTCAACCACTGTGCCACCAGGGAAGCCCAATATGATTTTAAAAGTCAAAAAAACTGGCTCTGGTACTGAAGAGGAAACCAGCCCCCCAATTATCAATAGAACCTGCTGATGACATCCTACAAACTAAAAACTGAAGTAACAAAGAGGATCCTTAACCTCCTTTGAGCAAACTTCATGAACTCCTCTGTGTTCTTTTGAATGTGGAGTTCCCCTTGTTTGCAATTGTATATTCGACTTATTTTCAAAGAAACATGATCAGTTTCCCTTTCAAAACAGCCTTCTAGATTTGGTTTTTGTGAGAGTACAAGGCCCTTCCTCCCTTGAGGATCACAGAGCAGTTCCTGGAAGGGGTGGGGTATGTGCACACTTGCCGCCTTCACATGTAAAGAAGAACCTGGGAACTGAAGTTTAGCAAATGAGGTGTGATAGTTACCTGGCTCGGGGCTAGTGGTCACTTTCCTCATTTCTTCCTACTTGCAGATCTTTAGTAAAAGCTAAAAACCAGATTTCAAAATTCTGAATCTATGGAGCTTTGCCCCAACAGCATTGGCTCCTCTGAGCTCCCCAGGCTGGGGGAGGACTCCCTGGGGTGGACCCCCGGCTCCAGCATGGAGAGCACTGTCTGGCCCTCCCCCAGGGAGGTGGGGACCAGCTGCTCCTATGCGTGTGTCCCAGGCGCACCCGGGCTGCCCCGCACCAAGACTGCGCGTCTGTGCTCTGAGACCTGCAGCGGCAGAAACGCACGTCCAACAACCCTGCGCTTCCACTCACCCTTGGCTCTACCTGGGGGCTGACAGAGGCGCTGCTACCATGTCCGTACCAGGGAGAGTCCCTGGAGTGTCCGTTAACAAGGATCCAGACACACACTGCTGTGCAATTTCTGAGTGACGATAAAGTCTGTCTCTTCTGATGAATGATCTTTTCGCTCTCCAGTGCCTAGAACAGTGCCCGGCGTGTAGTGGTCCTCAAGAGATGTTTGTAGAGTGAATTTGATGAATATAATCAGATTTAATCCACAGCATTTCCCTTTTCTGTGTGGGCTACTAGGCATCTCCAAAGCTAAGTTTAGATTTCAACTGCAACTGTTTCCCTGCTTTTCTGCTAATAATCCTCCAGGTATTTTTCTTTTTTTTTTTTCATTTGAGGCTCTTATCTTGGACTTCTGGTTTTTATTATAGTTTATCTTTTACTCTAAGTCCCCTTTCTGGAAGTAGCTTGTATGAATGTCGGGGAAGATGGAGAAGATTTCAGTCATCAGAATCCCCGCTGGGGAGAACACTATTTGGAAGACATTTCCTGACCCGTCGCTGAGGTGGGCCTGCACTCCTGAGGAAGCAGGAGTTAGGGAGCTGGTGGAAGACCTTGTCCCGTGCACACAAGAGACGACATTGCCGAAGGGGTGGGAGTCCAAGTCCAGGGTATCTCCGAGTCGGGGAGAGAGCCCTTGGGCAACAGGGAGGAGGGAGGTTAAAACATGAAACAAAGCACGGGGCTCCTAACCTTCCCCACACCTCTGAGAAGCAGGCCATCTCAGGGACACAGGGACACGGGGACAAGGGGTGGAGAAAGCACATCCGACAACTGGTTCTATCAATTATAAAACCAGATCAGAACTAATTTGGGAGTAAAGACATTAGAACGACAAAATTATCTGCAGGTGTGTAGAGGGAAACACTTTCAGCAGAGAATCTGGAAACAGGTAGGTTTCTGACTATCTCTGAAATCTGACACCAAACTCAAAAGTCCCAGAGCTGTCCAAAGCCCAGCACACTTGTGCCTAAGGGAGAAGCATCCAGAAGGAATGTGGAAATAAGGAAAACTGGTGGGGAGAGTAACTCAAGGCCAAATGGAGCTTTAATGATGTTATAAAATCCTAGCCCTTGCTGACAGAGCAAGTTCAAAGGGGATAGAGAGAGCTGGCTTAAGAAAAATCTGTCGTGTATCTCAGGGCAGTGGAAAGACCAGACCCCACGGAAGCCACGAGATCTGGGGCCTTTGGGCAGTTGTGTAAATTTGGGCAAGCTTCTTAACCGCTCTGAGCCTCAGCTTCCTCACTGATAAAATAGGGATGTCCATGGTGCCCGCATCACAGGGCTGTGCTGGGATTCAGTGAGTCAGTGTATCTGGTGGGAGCAGGCAGCCGAATGGGGACTCCACCCCTGCTTCACGTCCAGCAGCCGGATGGGAAACATGCATGCGATGTCTGCATGGCTAAGAGTGTCAATGACACTTTTCATTGCTCATTCTGGATCTTTCAGTATATTCTAATTCCCCCCCATAGATATTTGAGCAGATATGAAATGTAATATAAGGATGGCCTGATTTTAACCGTGCTAACTTTCACTATACCCAACATGATGAACATGAATTTGAGTAAGGACGCTGGTCCCTATATTAGGTTCACACCCTAAAATGAAAGCAGTGACATTTAGATACCCTGCCTCCCAAGTGAGCCCAACGCACAGACCTTTGAAACCAAGAATGATGTCACCCTATGGAAAGAAAGGTTCTTGCCGTAGTACGGGGGTTCTTTCATCCCTAAGAGGTAAGTAACGTCACAAAAAGCTCGGACTCACCAGGGCTTGCAGTTTAGGACAGTGAATGGAGAGCTGGATGAGTGTGCTGTCGGTTATCTGGAGAGAAACACGCGGTGTCAGTGTGGCTTGTACATCAGAACTTAATACCTAATCCTGCTTCTTCTGAATACAAGAATCAAAAGGTGCAAAAGAGAATTAAAAACTCATCTCAAGCACACTCGGGCTGGGAGCTCCTCTCTTCACCAACAACCTCAATTCTGCTCATTCCCAGAGAGGTGAAGGTGTTCTTTGGTCTTTCCTCTGGTGCCCCAAGGGGAACAAGGGACAAAGAGGGAGTGGCCACAGAGGGTCCCCCAAGATTCTTCTCTGTAGAGTCACCTCATCACTGGACATGCAAGCTTATTTCTCCCTTAAGTTTTGTGAAAATGAGTCCTTTTTTTTTTTTAATGTTTGGCTGTAACTCTGATGACTGAGAACAGCCCAAAGTTTATGCATCCCCCCCCCCGTGGCCCTCACAGGTTCCCAAGCCCTGACACCTATGCTGGGGTAAGGAGGGTCCAGACAATGGCCAGTTGGCATCTCTGGTTACGCCTGTCAGTGGCTGAGGGGCGCCCTGCAGAGCTGTCAGGAGTCCACTCACCAAGATGCATTCTTCGAGATCCATCTTCTCCAGGTCATGACAATTCTGAAAAAGTCCGTAAGAGTCCATAAGACACCCCGTTCCGAAAGTGACCCAGTGAGCCAGCACTTTTGAGCAGGTGCCCTTTGAATCATATTCACTTTCAATATGGGCATTAGGGCTGCATTTCCTTCTCTCATCCTGGAAAGGCAGTTGTCTGCACCTTCCCAGTGGCTCACAGGTATCAGCACAGAGATTTTAGCCATGGAATGGGCTCTGGGAGGTCGTGGGGGTGGGCGCCCAGCCACGGTGGGGATGGTGGAGGGCTGGGGTAGGAGGAAGAGTGTATCAGCATCCCCAGGAGGACATGGGTTCTGGGCAGCAGGCCACAGGGGCCCCACAGTGGCTGGCACTGGCAGGGCAGTGTGGAAAGAGGGGGCAGAGGCAGAGCCCAGCCCAGCTGAGGGATGCTACTGAGAGGCTGAGTCGGGGTCTGTGTGAGGAAGGGCATCTCCTGCCAGGGAGGAGGCTCCTCTCTTTGGGGTCCCACCTGACCAAGTGAGAGTGAGGTCCACGCCTGGTACAGGACCTGCCTAGCTTTCTGGCCTGCTGGGGAAAATGCAGAACACACCCCCCAAGGACTTCATTCTACTTGGTGCCTGTCATTTCTGAAGGTAGTTTTTTGCACACTCCAAGACCACTCCAATTCACTTTGACTGAGGGAGGTGAATTAGAGTTTGGTTTGATTTTGTAAAACCTCTGTCTTACCCGAGCTAAAAGTGTAAAGCCTGCATCAGTCAAATGGGAACATCGGGCAGCCTCCAAGATCCTGGGATAAGGAATGCACAGAAGACAAAGTGGCAACTGGTTAACAACAGAAAAGTGTACTTTACAATGCTCTTGAGTTTATTCCACTCTGTGACACAAAAATGAGGCTCAGGGAGGAATGTGACCTGCCCAAAGTCCCATCCCAAACTTGGTCAGTAAATCCAGGAATCTTCCCACAATACCAGCACATGGTTGCTGTTGTTTTTAGACATTATTCTAATATGTGTTGACTTCTAAACAACTAAAATGTACTTTCACTCAACAAAATCATCTTGATATATACTGCATTTATTGAAATTCCCAGTCACCCTAAAGGAAATTTTAAAAATTTACAGCCAATGAAAACATCCATGCTTAACAGGGATAGATGCTTAAATAACATTTTTAAGTTAAATTACTCCCTTATAGCAATAATTCTGACCTCCTTTCTGACCAGTTTTGACCACCTAGATTCCTTCTACCATGCAGAAATATCAAAATTCTCTAGAATCTTCCCTAATTCAACAGTAAGAAAAATGGGGAAAAGGCAAAATAAGTCAATCCTTAGAAGGTATATAACCAAAAAAAAAAAAAAAAAAAAGGGCGGGGTGGGGGTACTTCTTTGGCAGTCCAGTGGTTAGGACTCCGCACTTCCACTGCAGGGGTCATGGGTTCAATCCCCCGCCAGGGACCTAAGATCCTGTATGCCGCGTGGCGCAGCCAAAAAAAAAAAAAGATATGTAACTGGTGTAAGCATGAAAAATGGATCAGTTTCACTGATAAGTAGAGTAACAAAACAAGTATCTTTTTTCTGCCTCTTCTGTAGGGGTTAAGGTTGCTGGTTCTAAAATCAAACTCTACAAGTTCAAATTCTAGTTTTACTTCTTACTTATCATGTGACCCAGGATAAATTATGTGCTTTTCATTGAGTCTCAGTTTCTCCTCTGCAAAACAAGTGAGAATACAGTACCTACCTCCTAGCAATGTGGTGAGGACTAAGTGAGACAATGCTTGTGAAAGTGCTAACAAAGAGCCTGGAACATATATGAATTCAACTGATGTTAAGCATGATTAGCATTTTGGTGCCATTATTAAAGTTTTAATATTCACAGTATTACATGGAGAATCAGAAAATAAATCATTATTTGTTAAAACAAAACTTTTCTTCTTGCTAGGGAAAAATGATAAATAAGGTGGCTGTGATTTTTCCTCCTTCTGTCCATTTAGCAGCTGGTTTAGAGGAGAACCTGGTGCCATTTGGACGTGAGGCTATCAGTCTGCTAACATGTCAAAGTAATATCAGGGCAACGAATAGCCAAAGCAATCTTGAGAAAGAAAAATGGAGCTGGAGGAATCTGGCTCCCTGACTTCAGACTATACTACAAAGCTACAGTAATCAAGATAGTATGGTACTGGGCTTCCCTGGTGGCGCAGTGGTTAGGAATCCGCCTGCCAATGCAGGGGACACGGGTTCGTGCCCCGGTCCAGGAAGATCCCACATGCCACGGAGCAGCTAGGCCCGTGAGCCACAACTACTGAGCCTGCCCGTCTGGAGCCTGTGCTCCGCAACGGGAGAGGCCGCAACAGTGAGAGACCCATGCACCGCGATGAAGAGCAGCCCCTGCTCGCCACAACTGCAGAAAGCCCTTGCACAGAAACGAAGATCCAACACAGCCAAAAATAAATAAATAAATAAATAAAAATTTATTAAAAAAAAAAAAGATAGTATGGTACTGGCACAAAAACAGAAATATAGATCAATGGAACAGGATAGAAAGCCCAGAGGTAAACCCACACACATATGGTCACCTTATTTTTATATAAAGGAGGCAAGAATATACAATGGAGAAAAGACAGCCTCTTCAATAAGTCGTGCTGGGAAAACTGGACAGCTACATGTAAAAGAATGAAATTAGAACACTCCCTAACACCATACACAAAAATAAACTCAAAATGGATTAAAGACCTAAATGTAAGGCCAGACACTATCAAACTCTTAGAGGAAAACATAAGCAGAACACTCTATGACATAAATCACAGCAAGATCCTTTTTGACCCACCTCCTAAGAAATGGAAATAAAAACAAAAATAAACAAATGGGGGCTTCCCTGCTGGCACAGTGGTTAAGAATCTGCCTGCCAATGCAGGGGACACGGGTTCGAGCTCTGGTCCAGGGAGATCCCACATGCCCCGGAGCAACTAAGCCTGTGCGCCACAACTACTGAGCCTGTGCTCTAGAGCCTGCGAGCCACAACTGCTGAAGCCCGCGCGCCTAGAGCCTATGCTCTGCAACAAGAGAAGCCACTGCAATGAGAAGCCCACGCACCGCAACAAAGAGTAGCCCCTGCTCACCGCAACTAGAGAAAGCCCGCATGCAGCAATGAAGACCCAACACAGCCAAAAATAATAAATAAAATAAATTTATAAAAAATAAACAAATGGGACCAAATGAAACTTAAAAGCTTTTGCACAGCAAAGGAAACCATAAACAAGACGAAAAGACAACCCTCAGAATGGGAGAAAATATTTGCAAATGAAGCAACTGACAAAGGATTAGCCTCCAAAATTTACAAGCAGCTCATGCAGCTCAATATCAAAAAAACAAACCACCCAATCCAAACACGGGCAGAAGACCTAAATAGATATTTCTCCAAAGAAGATATACAGATTGCCAACAAACACATGAAAGGATGCTCAACATCACTAATCATTAGAGAACTGCAAGTCAGAACTACAATGAGGTATCACCTCACAACAGTCAGAACGGCCATCATCAAAAATCTACAAACAATAAATGCTGGAGAGGGTGTGGAGAAAAGGGAACCCTCTTGCACTCTTGGTGGGAATGTAAATTGATACAGCCACTATGGAGAACAGTATGGAGGTTCCTTAAAAAACTAAAAATAGGGCTTCCCTGGTGGCGCAGTGGTTAAGAATCAGCCTGCCAATGCAGGGGACACGGGTTTGAGCCCTGGTCCGGGAGGATCCCACATGCTGCGGAGCAACTAAGTACATGCACCACAACTACTGAGCCTGTGCTCTAGAACCTGCAAGCCACAACTACTGAAGCCTGTGCACCTAGAGCCCATGCTCTGCAACATGAGAAGCCACAGCAATGAGAAGCCCGCGCACTGCAACGAAGAGTAGCCCCCACTCACCACAGCTAGAGAAAGCCCACGCACAGCAACAAAGACCCAACGCAGCCAAAAATTAAAACAAACAAACAAAAAAAAAACCCACTAAAAATAGAACTACCATACGACCCAGCAATCCCACTACTGAGCATATACCCTGAGAAAACCGTAATTCAAAGAGTCATGTACCACAATGTTCATTGCAGCTCTATTTACAATAGCCAGGACATGGAAGCAACCTAAGTGTCCATGGACAGATGAATGGATAAAGAAGATGTGGCACATATATACAATGGACTATTACTCAGCCATAAAAAGAAACAAAACAGTTATTTGTAGTGAGGTGGATGGACTTAGAGACTGTCATACAGAGTGAAGTAAGTCAAAAAGAGAAAAACAAATATCGTATGCTAACACATATATATGGAATCTAAAAAAAAAAAAAAAAAAATGGTTCTGAAGAACATAGGGGCAGGACAGGAATAAAGACGCAGATGTAGAGGATGGACTTGAGGACACAGGGAGGGCGAAGGGTAAGCTGGGACGAAGTGAGAGAGTGGCATGGACATATATACACTACCAAATGTAAAAGAGATAGCTAGTGAGAAGCAGCCACATAGTACAGGGAGATTAGCTCGGTGCTTTGTGACCACCTAGAGGTGGGATAGGGAGGGTGGGAGGGAGACGCAAGAGGGAGGAGATATGGGGATATATGTATATGTATAGCAGATTCACTTTGTTATAAAGCAGAAACAAACACACCATTGTAAAGCAATTATACTCCAATAAAGATGTTTAAAAAAAAAGTAATATCAGGGCGAGGCAAATCAGGTGGGCACATGAGTGAAGTCCATTAGGAAACTAAGGCTCAGATTCCCTGGTGGTGGACAGTGTGGGACTCTCCACACATCCTTAAATGAACCAGATTACAGTGTCCCACCCCAATACATCTGACAAAAGCCAACAACACAACCACTGCCTCCGCCACCACCTATTCAACCCACTGCCAGGCCTTTCTCCTCCTGCAGGAAGCCCTCCCAGTCAGCCCCAAGCTCTGAGTTGCAAAGCTGGAAGCGTGGCGCACTCACTGAAGTCTTGGGCAGTTCAAGGCTAGGGCTGTGAGGGAGGCATCCGTGAGGTTGCCGCAACCAGACAGGCAGAGGGCCTGCAGCCAGTGGCAGCCCCTGCAAATCTGCACCACGCCTTCATCCGTAATGCGCTGGGGAGAACCAAAGCAGAAAGGAAAATCAGAAGGCACGGGCAACAGTGAAATGGGAGCCGCAGACAAATGGAGTCTCCTGTTAGTCAACTAGTTTAGGTTGCCAGTTACCAGCATTTTATCCTGATAACTTAATCAAAATAAGGTGAAGTACAGGGAAGACAGATATTTATGTTATTTCTGAACAGCTTTAAAATATTCAAGCATTACTAATGGAGAGTAAAACTTTTAAATTCCATTTTCCTACCCAGAATCGTTCGATTTTTTTTTTCAGGAAATATTCATAAACTTGTGTTAAAAATCAGATTTAATAAAGAGCTCATGAGACTTGGTTAAGTGACATTAATTTTTGGTTGAATTTCTACATATTAATGCTTTAGATATCTACTATATAAATCATATACGTGTATTTTTATATTGCCTGAGATGTTTTAGAAAATAGCAAAATTAAGTAAATCACTAAATTATTAATAAATGGCTTAGAATTCTATGAATTTAGCCATGAAGATTCAAATTAGTATCTTTATTTAAATATGCTAATTTATGCAGAAATAAACAGATACATTTATATCATACTTCAAGCCACCTGCCAGTGCTACCCTACATGCAATTCAAGGTCCTATTTTTGAACAGTGCAGCCCCATAAGGTCAATATTTGCCCAGAAGATAGTTTCTGCTTTATCTCCCACCATCAGGGAACTTAGGTTTATGATTCATTTACTAAATGCCAAATACAAGGGATTTCTCTTACTTTTCTCAAAATTGACATTCTCCTTGAGAAACCCAGTTGGCCATAGCAAGCAACCTCTTCAATTATCAATATTTATAATGGCAGTGAAGAAAAATCATCCTTCACAGGCTAATAATGCACTGATGAAAATCACACCTTGCTCTTGAATATGTCCTTTATATTTCAAAGCACTTTCATATCTGTTATTTCATTTTATCCACTGAGACACCGTGAGAGGTGTCATCACCCCCAGTTTATAAGTAAAGACAAGACACTGAGACCTTACCAGGAACTGTTTAGGTTAGTGACTAGTTCACAGCATTCCTGATGTCTTAAAATAAACCAAGACCCTGATCTATGCTATTTTTAGGGGAAATGCCCATGGCTTTGTATTGGCCTTTTTGTTTAGATTGCTGTTCTTCCATCTTGTGGGAAACCGGGAGATCACATAAGGACACAGGATGTGAAATAAGGGTGTGGCAATCCTCCCACCTGCCTGGGCTGCTTCCCAGCAAGGCCCCAGCAGGTTCCTGAAGGAGGGAACAGGAAAAGGAGGGAGCTCACGGAAAAGGCACGTTACTTACTGAGCAGGACTGCAGGTTGAGGCTCACAAGCTCATGGCAGTAATTCTGAATGTGTTTCAGAGCTTCGTCTTCGAGCTGAGTGAATGGAGAAAACAAAAGAGAGATGGAACCAGGTGAGGGGACAGTGGGGCACAGGTTCCATAATCACATGCGCACACCTAATGTTAGATACACGTTAGACAAGCCAGGCCGTGAGGACTCCCGGTACCTGCGTGCAGCCCCTCAGCAGCAGGGCTCTCAGGCCGCGACAACCCCGCACCAGGGCCTCGATGCCATCCTTCGTGATCTGATCACACCACGACAGGTTCAGGTACTCCAGGTGCCGACAGCCCTCACTGGAGAACAGGAAACAAAACCACACGTGTGCCGTCCATCCCACAGAGAGTTTAGGACCAACTCTGAGCTTAGTAGCCCACAAGCAGTTCAGGGGAGAGAGACCTCTGTGACCCGAGTCGCCCACTTCCTGTTCCAATGGGACCGTGAGAAAGGTTTCAGACACACCAAAATGCTCAGAGCTTTGGGTATTTCTCATGACCACTAACAACAGGTACTCACCTGATCCCCTTTAAGGAGTTGTTTGTAATGGACACACAGGAAGTCAGATCCAGATGTTTCAGCTTGGAACAGAATCTGCTAAGGCTGTAACACGTGCTAAAAAAAATCAGACGCACTAAAGGTATTTTCAACCACCTTTCTCTCCCCTCACTCTCCCCACAGCCAACCAGTCACCAAAGTAATTTCCACTACTTACCTGTCAGTGATTTTTGTGCACCCATTGAGGTTTAAATGTTCAATGTTGCGGCAGTTCTGTGCAAAGGTCCTAAAATGAGAAAACATTTTAAAACTCCCCGC
The DNA here is from genome assembly GCF_028564815.1 of Eubalaena glacialis. Taxonomy (NCBI): domain Eukaryota; kingdom Metazoa; phylum Chordata; class Mammalia; order Artiodactyla; family Balaenidae; genus Eubalaena; species Eubalaena glacialis. Next base: position 61,058,400 of record NC_083722.1, on the reverse strand, counting down.
AAGTTGCTAGGCAGCCACTAGAGGGCATGTATAACCATTTACATTTACAACAATGCTCTTCAAAATTTTATTTTATTGTGGAAAGGATACTTAACATGAGATCTACTCTCTTAACAAATTTTTAAGTGTATAATATATAATTGTTGACTACAGCTACCAGTGTGCTTCAAACTCTGATGAGCACATGAAACAACTGAGGTTCTTCTCATAGTGCAGAATCTGATGGTAGATCTAGGCAAATTGCTTGGTAGTCTGCATTTCTAAGAAGCTCCCGAGCGATACTAGTGCTGCTACTCTGGGGACACCACTTTGGGAAGCAAAGCCCTAGACTGACTACGTATCAGTTGAAACTCTTCTTCACTCAGATTTTGGCGGTCATCTGAGAGTAGAGGTCTCGCTCCCTGTTCCTTCTCCTCTGTAGAAAAATCAGCTGGCAGCAAGGGGGCTTGAGTCTTGTGCCATGCTGTCACTTGGTTACCCCAGGGCCCTTCTGGAGAAACCATCTCTGGCCACTGATAGGGTCAGTAATTGATCAGTATCAAGAACCATCATTTACTGATGAGGACACTGAGCCATGAAGGGTGATGTCCTCAATGATTTGTGGGTTGGCAGCAAGGCCAGAAGCAGAAAATTAAACATCCCTTACTCGCCACTTATTCCTTAACATATTCAGCAAGGACTGGCTCAGGTCATCTGCATTTTCCTGAAATATGGCTTCTGCAGTATCTTACAAGATTGAATCCTGATGCTTCCATGCATACCCCTAAGTCTCCAAAACCTGGCCTCAAACCAGATGTCACTCTTACCTGTTATTTCCGCTCTGCTATGGTACAGGGAAAGGGAACTCAGCCGGAGCCTGGTGGACTCCCTGAGCTGAGGATATGGAGCCAAAAGTCTGAGCAAGGCAATCAGAGGTATCAGAGAAGAGTACAAGAATGGAGAAAATGTCAGAGATCTGCAGAGCGTTCCCCTCAGGAATTCAGTAGAGTACTAGTCAGAGTGCACATGTGAGGAAATTACCCAAAGCCAGGGAAAGACTCAACAAGCAGCATTAGAGGGGACAACAGCCAGAGCTCACCCAGGGCCATGAATAGTACCCATCCCCACCAGACAACAGTGAAAAATGTCATAATTTGTGGGGCACTGGGTAGAGTACTGAGAAGCGTCTTGCTTCAGGAGTGGAGTACAATTATCCCTAGACTAACCACTGCTTTGGTCCAACCTATTAAAAAAAAAAAAAAAAAAAGATCTCAAAGGAACTATGTCCAAGTAACTCAACTGCATCTCAGAACAAAACTCAAGTATATTTACAGGAATACAAAAATATTCTGCACCCAAAGTAACATTCACAATGTCTGGCACTGAACAAAAAATTACCATCCATTCAAAGAAGAGGGAAAATATATCCATAATGAGGAGGAAATTCAATCTATCAAAGCTGACCCAGAACTGACACAGATACTAGAAATAGCAGACAAAGGCATTAAAAGTTATCATAACTATGTTCTGTAGAATACAGTTCTATGAAGCTGGAGTGAAGATGTTACATTAAACATCTCATGTTTATTAAACATGTTGTGTTTATTAAACACATTATATAGAGACATGAAAGATATAAAAAGATACAAATTAAACTTTTAAACATGAAAACCACAATGGCTGAGATGAAAATGTACTGGATGGGATTAACAGCAGCTTAGACATTGTGGAAGAAAAGATTAGTGAACTTAAAGACACAGCAGGAGAAAGTATCCAAAATGAAATATGGAAAGAAAACAAGAGAAAAAGAACAGAGCATGAAAGAACTGTGGGACAGCTTCAAACAACCTAATGAACGTGTAAGTGGAGTCCCTAAAGAAGGGGAGATAGAGTGGGGCGGGGGGAAAAAAATCTGAAGAAATAATGGTCAAAAGTTTTATGAAAATTATAAACCTACAAATCCAAGAAACTCAAAAAATTCCAAGCACAAGAAACATGAAGGAAAATCCACCAAGGAATAGCGTAACCAAATTGGTCAAAACCAGTGACAGAAAAAAACATTAAAAGCACCCAGAGAAAAAAAGATATGCCTAATACAGAGGAATAAAATAAGGGTGATAGAAGATTTCTCACTGATAACAAAAAAGCAAGGAAACAGAGGAGTAGCATCTTTAAAATACTGAACACAAAAAACTGTCAACACAGAATTCTATATTCAGCAAAAATATTTTTCAAAACTGAAGGGAAAATAAACATTTTTTTCAGGCACAAGTGCTGAAAAAATTCATCAGATATGCAGTGCAAGAAATCTTAAAGAACATTCTTCAAGCAGAAAAAAAAATGACATAAGATGAAAATTTGTGTCTATACAAAGAAATGAAGGATACTGGAAATAGTAACCACTTGAGTATAGAGAGCCAATTTTTAAATTATTTAAATCTCTTTAAAAATAATTGACTGTTAAAACAAAAATACTAACAATCTAGTGTGGATTTCATACCATATTTGGAATTTTAAAGTGGATGGCAATAACAGCATGAAGGCTGAGCAAAGGAAAATGGAAGAAAGATGTAATATAATTTTAGGGTAGACTATAATAACTTTAAAATCTACAATATAAACTCAAAAATAACCACTAAGATTACAAAATAATGAGTTATAGCTACTAGGCCAAAAAAAAAAAAAAAGATATAAAATGTAATCATAAAAAATACTCAACCTAAAAGAAGGCAGGGCTTCCCTGGTGGCACAGTGGTTAAGAATCCACCTGCCAATGCAGGGGACACGGGTTTGAGCCCTGGTCCGGGAAGATTCCACATGCTGTGGAGCAACTAAGTCCATGCACAACTACTGAGCCTGTGCTCTAGAGCCTGCAAGCCACAACTACTGAGCCCACACACCACAACTACTGAAGCCTGTGCACCTAGAGCCCATGCTCCACAAGAGAAGCCACCGCAATGAGAAGCCCACGCACTGCAATGAAGAGTAGCCCCCACTTGCCGCAACTAGAGAAAGGCCTGTGCACAGCAATGAAGACCCAATGCAGCCAAAAATAATTAATTAATTTAAAAAAATATATATATGTTACAAGAAGGAGCTTCCACATTAAGAAACTAGAAAAAAGAAGAGCAAATGAAACCCAAAATAAAGGAAATAATAAAGACCAGAGAAGAAATCAATGAAGTAGAAAACATAAAAACAATGAAAAAAATCAATGACATCCAAAGCTGGTTCTTTGAGAATATCAATAAAATTAATAAACCCCTAGCTAGACTGACCAGGAAAAAAAGACAAAAATTACCAATATCAGAGAAATTTACTCATCTTTACTCTTTAAAAATTGGTATTAATGTCAGTAAAAAATTCAAAGAATATATATATTGCAAGAGGCACTATACAATCATTGTGATTTTTATTAGACGTGGCAACTACTTTCATATAGTAAAAACAAAAACAAAAAACCAAACAAACAAAATTACCCAAATCAAGAATAAAGAAAGGAGATATCACTACAGATTTTACAGATATTAAAATGATAGTAAGAGGGTATTACCCACAACTTTATGCCAAAAGTTCTAGAACTTAGGTGAAATGGACAAAATCTTTGAAAGGTAAAAACTACACCAAAGCTTACTCAAGAAGGAATAGAAAACCTGAACAGTTCTATATATATTAGAGAAATAGAATTTGCAGTTAAAACCCTTCCACAAAAGAAACATGCAGGCCCAGCTGGCCTCAATGGTGAATTCTACCAAACATTTAAGAAAAACAATACAAATTCTACATAAACTTTTCCAAAAAAACTGAAGAGGAGAAAACACATTTCAACTCATTCTATAAGGCCAGTAGTACCTTGATACCTAAACCAGACAAAAATATCACAAGAAAAGTAAACCACAGAACAATATCCCTCACAAACACAGAGGTAAAAAATTTTAACAAAATTTTAGCAAATAGGATCCAACAACATGTTAAAAATACAGTACGTGACAACTCAAGAGGGACTTATCTGAAGGGTGGATGGTTGGTTTAACACTGAAAAATCAACCAATGTAGGAAGAAGGGGATCAAGATGGCGGAGTAGGAGGATGTGGAGCTCACCTCCCCCCATAACACATCAAAAATATGTCTACATGAGGAAAAATTCTCACAGAAAATGAACTAGAAACTGGCAGAACTCCTAAACAACCAAAGCTGCAAGAAAAATCTCCATGTAACTGGGTAGGACAAAAAAAAAGGCAGGGGGCACAGGGTGGGGGGAGGGCATCAGGTAGGGATCTGCACCCCTGGGAAGGATCTGAAAGGAAGAGAAAGTCCACACCGGTGGACCCTTGCCCTGGGGAGGGAGAAAGTTGACTCACAATCTGGGCATCCCAGGCCTGGGGTCTTGCAAAAGGAGACAAGCCCCCTTGCCTGCTGGGAATCCACTGAGGCAGACAGAAGGGCTGGAGTAGCCTAGTCTCTACTTGTGAGGAGTGTGCACGTTCTGGCTTGCTAACAATCAGGGTGGAGAGAGCCTTGCACTGGTGGCTGCTGCCTTGCTGCACTTCCCAACCTGAAGGGGCGAACACCTCGGCCCTGCTCACTCCACGCCACAGACTGGCGTGAGATCTGGGCAGAGATTCGGTCCAGCTATGCAGACACACACCTAGGGTGTGATCCAGGCAGAGCGGCAGATACCGCTGTCAACACTCACATAGGGCAGCGGGTCTAGCTGCGGCAGACACTGTATGTGTGCACCCTGGGGAGCACTACAAGAGTGTGCCGCAGCTAAGTGCTGAATCCCAGGCAGACAGGCCCTGGGCAGCAGTGCGCAGCATTTCATTTTCCAGCAAGAGCACTCTGACTCCACCCAAGGCCTCCACCTCTAGCTTCGCCCTAGATCTGGGGCAGACAGGTCCTGTGAGAAGACTACCACAGAGGCAGCCCAGATCTCAGGTGGCAGCACAGCCGCCTCAATTCCTGCAGCCACAATGCCCTGGCCCCGAGCCCCAGCCTATTCCACACAAGGCCTTGCACTAGATCTGGGATAAACACAACAGAGAAAGGGATGCAACCTTGGGCTGCTTCAGAGTGGAACTGCCGATGCCTACACAGGTGGTACACAGGTTTGCTGTGACCACACAGGCCTCACCTGCTTCAGCAATAAGCTCCTTTGGCGCAGGACATGCCCTCAAGGACAATGGAGCCTGATCAAACCTGACCCTCAGAGCTTCTACTCCAACATCCGAGGAGCAGACCCTGCCCTCGACAGGGTAGTGACAATGATGGAGCAAACAGAAAGCCCCGCCTCACATCCAGCACAAGCTCAAGACACTACAACACCAAACACAGCCCCTATCTGTGTTTGTACCCTATCAAGGGTACACCACCCAGCACACTCTGAGGAAAGATGTGGCTGGCATCCATACCAAAACCAGCCCTCACACCAAGAACACTGGACACAAACTGTCTACACACAGATGCTCCCACATAAAAACAGCCCTTCAAAACCACAGTAGATGTTTCTCCTAAATTCATAGAGACAAAGAAAGTTAAGTAAAATGAAAAAGCAAAGGAACTACTACCAATTAAACAGTGACAGAAATCTCCTGAAAGAACAAATAATGTCTACTAGACCCCAAGTTCAAAAAGGAGATAATAAAAAAGACGAATCAAGAAGGATTAGCAATAGAAATACATAGCAAGGTCACTGTAACAAGGAACTAGAAACTATAAAGATGAACCACTCAAAAGTAGACAATTCAACTGCTGAGAAAAACCAGTCTAGAAACAATGGAGAGCAGACTAAAAGACAAAGAAGAATAAATAAGTGATCTGGAAAACAGAATAATGGAAATCACCCAATAGAAGAGCAGACAGAAAGACAAATGAAAAAAACTGAAAGCAACATACAAGATCTATGGGATAATATAAAGCATGCCAACCTACACATAACAGGGGTTCCGGAAGGAGAAAAGAAAGAGAGGGGGATGGAAAATGTATTTAAAGAAATTATGGGAGATTGGATCAAGATGGTGGAGGAGTAGGACGTGGAGCTCACCTTCTCCCACAAATACATCTACATGTGGAACAGTTCTCACAGAACATCTACTGAATGCTGGCAGAAGACCTCAGACTTCCAAAAAGGCAAGAAACTCCCCATGTACCTGGGTAGGGCAAAAGGAAAAAAAAAAGAGAGAGAGAAAAAATCGAGACGCAACCTGCACCCCTGGGAGGGAGCTGTGAAAGAAGAAAGGTTTCCACACACTGGGAAGTCCCCTCACTGGGGATGTCAGCTGGGACAGAGGGGGAGCTTCAGAGCCTTGGAGAAGAACGCAGCAATTGGTTTGCAGAGGGCAAAGTGGAGAGAGACCTGCACAGACGGTCAGTGCCGCCCAGCACTCCCTGGCCTGAGACGCTCATCTGCTGGGGCAGGAGAGGCTGGGTGCAGAGGCTCGGGCTTCGGAGGTCAAATCTGGAGGAGAGGACTGGGGCTGGCTGCATGGAGACAGCCTGAGGGGGCTAGGGTGTGGTGAGACACAACCAACGGAGTATGGGCGCAACTGTTGGGGGGCAAGCAAAGGGCAGGCCACCACAGGAGGTTCTTTGTCCATGAGCTCCCTCAGGCAGCAGGGCACCACCTACACGAGCTCCAGGGGCTGGTGTGAGCCACCGCACTGCCATCTCAGACCCCAGAGGCAGGCGCAGACCGCCGCTGCCACAGAGGGTCCCGTGACCAGGCACCAACTCCTGCCCCCAACTCCCTGGGAGCAACCATGACCACCACCGAGGGTACCGCAACCCAGTGCCAACCACTGCCCTCCCCTCCCCAGGAGCGAACACAGCCCGCCACCGCTGCCACCAAGGGTCCCGTGACCAACAGCCAACCACTGTCCCTGCCTTCCTGGAAGCATGAATGGAACACGTACCTGCACACCCCCTATCAAGGGGATAACAACCAGCACCCGTGGAGGAAAGAGACAGCAAGCATCAAAACCAAAAACAGCCCTCACAGCAAAAAAATATTGAACCTACACAAGCTATGCAGGGATGCTCCTGCATATAAACAGCCCTCCATGACCACAGTAGATAATTGTTTCTCCTAAACTCACAAAGTAAGAGAAATATAAGCAAAATGAAGAAGGAGAGGAACCATTCCCAGTTAAAAGACCCAGAGAATTCCCCTGAAGGAACCAACAATGAAACAGACCTCTTCAGTTTAATAGACACTGAGTTCAAAAAGGAGCTAATGAAAATACTGAAGGAATCAAGAAAGGCTACTGACAGAAATGCAGATTACTGTAAAAAAGAACTAGAAACTATAAGGAGGAGCCAAGAAAAATTAGAAAACTCATTTGCCAAGATGAAAGCTGAGCTCAAGGCACTGAATGGCAGAATAAATAATGCAGAGGAAAGAATAAGTGATCTGGAAGATAGAATAATGGAAATTACCCAATCAAAACAGCAGACAGCAAATGAAAAGAAATGAAAGCAATATGAGACCTATGGAATAATACAAAGCATGCCAATCTATGCATAATACAGATTCCAGAGGAAAAGAAAGAGAAAAGGGGATTGAAAATCTATTTGAAAAAATTATGGCTGAAAACTTTCCAAACCTAAAGGAGGAAACAGATATCCAGATATAGGAAGCATGGAGGGTCCCAAACAAGATGAACCCAAACAGACGTATATCAAGACATATTATAATAAAAATGGCAAAGTTAAAGACAAAAAGAAGATTCTAAAGGCAGCAAGAGAAAAACAAAGAGTTAATTACAAGGGAACCCCCATAATGCTACCAGCTGATTTCTCTACAGAAACACTGCAGGACAGAAGGGAGGGGCAAAATATATTCAAAGTCTTGAAAGGGAAAAATCTGCAACCTAGAATACTCTACTCAGCCAGATAATCATTTAGAATAGAAGAAGAAATAAAGAATTTTTCAGACAAGCAAAAACTAAAAGAATACAGCAATAATAAACCTATCCTAAAAGAAATATTGAAAGCCCTTCTCTAAATAAAAAAGAAACAAGTAGATATAAGAAGGAGGAAATCATAATTGGAAAGTAAATCACTTAAATTAGCCAGTATACAGATCAAAAAGAGAAAACAAAACCAAAAAAAAACTGTGAAAGCAATGATAAATACAAGGAACAGCAAAAGGATAAACATGAAGATGTAAAAACGGACATCAAAATCATAAAAGGTGGTGAAGGAGAGTAAGAATATGCAGAATCCTTTTTTTTTTTTTAATGTATTTGCGCCTATATGACTATCAGTCTAAAGCAAGCAGACATAGGAAGGGGTTAACATACTTGAAAAACAGGGCAACCGCAAATCAAAAACATACAGTAGATTCACAAAAACCAAAAAGAAGAGAACACAAGCATGAAATAAAAGGAAATCATCAAACCACAAAAAGAAAAACAAAGAGAAAGGAACAAAGAAGAAACAAAGAATCAACTGGAAAGCAAGGTTTAATATGGCAATAAATATGTATGTATCAACAATTACCTTAAATGTCAATGGACTTAATGTTTCAATCAAAAGACACAGAGTGGCAGAATGGATCAAAAAAAAAGAAAAAGCCTACAATATGCTGCCTACAAGAGACCCACCTTAGGGCAAAGGACACACATACATTGAAAGTGAGGGGATTGGGCTTCCCTGGTGGCACAGTGGTTAAGAATCTGCCTGCCAATGCAGGAGACGTGGGTTCAAGCCCTGGTCCGGGAAGATCCCACATGCCACGGAGCAACTAAGCCCATGCGCCACAACTACTGAGCCTGCGCTCTAGAGCCCGCCACAGCTACTGAAGCCTGCGCACCTAGAGCCTGTGCTCCGCAACAAGAGAAGCCAACACAATGAGAAGCCCGTGCACCGCAACGAAGAGTAGCCCCCGCTCACCAAAACTAGAGAAAACCATGCACAGCAACAAAGACCCAATGCAGCCATAAATAAAATAAATAAATAAATTTAAAAGAAAGTGAGGGGATGGAAAAAGATATTTCATGCAAACGGAAATAACAAGCAAGTGGGAGTTACAATATTCATATCAGACAAAATAGACTTTAAAGCAAAGGCTATAAAGAAAGATAAGGAAGGACACTCCATGATGATAAAAGGATCAACACAAGAAGACGATTTTACACTCGTCAACATATATGCACCTAATATAGGAGCACACAAATACATAAAACAAATACTAACAGACATAAAAGGAGAAATTGACAGGAATTCAATAACAGTAGGAGACTTTAACACCCCACTCACATCAATGAACAGATCTTCTAGACAGAAAATCAGTAAGGCAACAGAAGTCCTAAATGATACAAGAGACAGATAGACTTAATTGATATTTTTAGGACATTACATCCAAAAACAAACAAACAAACAAACAAAAAACAGAACACATTCTTTTCAAGTGCATACGGACTGACCACATACTAAGGCACAAAACTAACCTCAACAGATTTAAGAGTATAGAAATTATTTCAAGGGACCTCCCTGGTGGCACAGTGGTTAAGACTCCACGCTCCCAATGCAGGAGGCCTGGGTTCAATCCCTGGTCCAGGAACTAGATCCCACATGCATGGTGCAACTAAGAGTTTGCATGCTACAACTAAGGAGCCCATGTGCCGCAACTAAGAAGCTGGTGAGCCACAACTAAGGACTCCGCCTGCCGCAACCAAGACCAGACACAACCAAATAAATAAATAAATAAATAAATAAATGTATATTTAAAAAAAAAAAAAAGACAAGCCTCTCACCCTTAAAAAAAAAAAAAGAAAGAAATTATTTCAAGACTCTTCTCTGACCATAATGGCATGAAACTAGAAACTGACCACAGGTTTCATTGTGACAAGGGGCACAAAACTTGTGGCCTTCCTATGAACAAATACCAAACATGTGTTCCCCTGCACCCCCATGTGGCTGCTGGGCAGGACCAGTGGGACAGGGCTCAATACTGGGAGAAAAGCTACAGTATTTAGTGGGGGAATTTGCCACCTAGAGCCGTGGTTCATGTATGGGCAGGTCATGAGCGGTCTTATAAACATAAAGGCTTTGAACCTCTCTTTTCAAGGAGAAAGAAAAAAGAACAATAGATTCCAACTATATGCCATTCTGGAAAAGGCAAAACTATGGAGACAATAAAAACATCAACGGTCGCCAGGAGTTTGGGAGAAAGGGGAGATGAATACACAAAGCGTATAAGGTTTTATGAGCAGTGAAAATACTTTGAATGACATTATAATGATGGATATATGTCATTATACTTTTGTCCAAAATAGAATGTGCAACACTATTCACTTCATTAAAGTGAACCCTAAGGTGAACTGTGGACTTTGGTGGGTATGATGTGTCAATGCAGTTCATCCCTGTTTTTTTTTTTTTTTAAAAAGTACCACTCTGTTGATAATGGCTATGCATGTGAGGGGAGTGGGTATATGGGGAATTTCTGTACCTTCCTGTCAATTTTGTTGTAAACCAAAACTGCTTTTAAAAAAAGTCTCAAAAAAAAATTAACACTCAGGGTAGACGTTTTTGGCAAAACATTTGTTTCACTTTTAAGTATACATATTATATATATATGTGTGTTTGTTGGATTGTGATGTAAAATGTATTTTTTAGATCAGAACAGTTTGCAGGCCACTGTAGTTAAATTATACTGGCAAATAAAGGCACAAATTAACCTCAAAAAACAAAAAAAAGAAAGAAAAGAAATCAACCACAGGAAAAGAAATGAGAAAAAAATGATTACATGGAGACTAAACAACATGCTACTGAAAAACCAATGGATCAACGAGGAAATCAAAAAGGAAATTAAAATACCTTGAGACAAATGACAATAAAAACACAACCACACAAAATCTGTGGGATGCAGCAAAAGCAATTATTATAGGGAAATTCATAGAGATACAGGCCTTCCTCAAAAAACAAGAAAAATCTAAAATAACCTAACCTACCACCTAAAAGAATTAGAAAAAGAAGAACAAACAAAACGTAAAGTCAGCAGAAAGAAGGAAATAATAAAGATCAGGGAAGAAATAAATAAAATATAGATTAAAAAATCAATAAAACCAAGAGCTGGTTCTTTGAATGGGTAAACAAAATTAACAAACCTCTGGCCAGGCTCACCAAGAAGAAAAGAGAGAGAACCCAAATAAACAAAATAACAAATGAAAAAGAAGAAATCTCGACTGATACTGCAGAAATACAAAAAACTCATAAGAGAATACTATGAACAATTATATGCCAACAAATTTGACAACCTAGAAGAAATGGACAACTTTCTAGAAACATACAGCCCATAAAAATTTAATCAAGAAGAAACAGATAATTTGAACAGACCAATCACTAGGACTGAAATAGAATCTGTAATAAAAAAAAAACCTCCCTACAAAGAAAACTCCAGGACCAGATGGCTTCACAGGCAAATTCTACCAAACATACAAAGAAGAATTTATACCGATTCTTCTCAAACTCTTCGAAAAGATTTAAGAGAAGGGAACACTCCCAAAGACTTGTGATGAAGCCACCGTCACCCTGATACCAAAACCAGACAAAGGTATCACCAAAAAAGAAAATTACAGGACAATATCAGTGATGAATATAGATGCAAAAATCCTCAACAAAATATTAGCAAACCAAATTCAACAACACACAAAAAAAATCATACACCACGACCAAGCGGGATTCATCCCAAGTTCACAAGGATGGTTCAACATACGCAAACCAATCAATGTAATACACATTAACGACAACAACAAAAAAAATCAAAAACCACATGATCATCTCAGTAGATGAGGAAAAAGCATTTGACAAAATTCAACATCCAATCATGATAAAAACTCTTACCACGGGCTTCCCTGGTGGTGCAGTGGCTGAGAATCTGCCTGCCAATGAAGGGGACACAGGTTCGATCCCTGGTCCGGGAAGATCCCACATGCCGCGGAGCAGCTAAGCCCATGTGCCACAACTACTGAGCCTGTGCTCTACAGCCCGTGAGCCACAACCACTGAGTCCGCGTGCCGCAACTACTGAAGCCTGCGTGCCTAGAGCCCGTGCTCCACAACAAGAGAAGCCACCACAATGAGAAGCCCACGCACTGCAACGAAGAATACTCCCCGCTTGCCGCAACTAGAGAAAGCCCGTGCACAGCAACAAAGACCCAACACAGCCAAAAATAAATAAATAAATAAATTTATTAAAAAAAAAAAAAAACTCTTACCAAAGTGGGTATACAAGGAACATATCTCAACATAATAAAAGCTATTTATGACAAACCCACAGCCAATATAATACTCAACAGTGAAAAGCTGATAGTCTTCCTGCTAAAATCTGGAACAAGGATGCCCACTCTCATCACTTCTATTCAGCATAGTAATGGAAGTCCCAGCCACAGCAATCAGACAAGAAAATGAAACAAAAAGTATCCAAATTCGAAGGGAAGAGGTAAAATTGTCACTATATGCAGATGACATGATACTATATATAGAAAACCCTAAAGACTCCACACAAAAACTACTAGGTCTAATAAATGAATTCAGCAAAGTAGCAGGATACAAGATTACCATTCAGAAATCAGTTGCATTTCTTTACACTAACAATGAAATATCAGAAAGGGAATGTAAAAAAAAAAACAATACCTTTTAAAATCACACCAAAAAAAAAAAAATACCTAGGAATAAATTTGACCAAGGAGGTGAAAGACTTATACACTGAGAACTATAAAACTTATACACTGAGAACTATAAAACATAAATAAAGGAAATTAAAGAGGATTCAAAGAAATGGAAGATATCCTATGTTCTTGGACTAGAAGAATAAATATTGTTAAAATGGCCATACTACCCAAAGCAATCTACAGATTTAATGCAATCCTTATCAAATGACCAATGACATTTTTCACAGAACTAGAACAAATAATCCAAAAATCTGTATGCAACCATAAAAGACCCAGAATTGCCAAAGCAATTCTGAGGGGGAAAGAAAAAAAAAAAAAAAAAGCAGGAGGCATAACTCTCCCAGACTTCAGACTATACTACAAAGCTACAGTAATCAAAACAGTGTGGTACTGGTATAAAAACAGACATATGGATCAATGGAACAGAACAGAGAGCCCAGAAATAAATCCACACACCTATGGCCAATTAATCTCTAACAAAGGAGGCAAGAATATAAAATGCGAAAAAGAAAGTCTCTTCAGCAAGTGGTGCTGGGAAAGTTAGACAGGTGAACGTAAATCAATGAAGTTAGAACACACCCTCACACTATGCACAAATATAAACTCAAAATGCCTTAAAGACTTAAACATAAGACATGACACCATAACAAGAGCATAAGCAAAACATTCTCTGACATAAATGTTTTCTTAGGTCAGTCTCGCAAGGCGACAGAAATAAAAACAAAAATAAACAAATGGGACTGAATCAAACTTAAAAGCTTTGGCACAGCAAAAAAAAAAAAAAGACAACCTACAGAATGGGAGAAAATATTTGCAAATGATGCAATCATCAAGGGCTTAATCTCCAAAATATACAACAGCTCATACACTCAACAACAAAAAAAACAAACAACCTAATCAAAAAATAGGCAGAAGACCTTAACAGACATTTCTCCGAAGAAGACATACAGATGGCTAGCAGGCACATGAAAAGATGCTCAACATCACAAACTATTAGAGAAATGAAAATCAAAACTACAATGAGGTACCACCTCACACCAGTCAGAATGGCCATGGTTAAAAAGTCTACAAATAACAAATGGTGGAGAGGGTGTGGAGAAAGGGAACCATCTTACACTGTCGGTGGGAATGTAAGTTGGGGCAGCCACTATGGAAAACAGTATGGAGGTTCCTCAGAAAACTAAAAATCAAATTACCATATGATCCAGCAATCCCACTCCTGGGCATACCCACAGAAAACTATAATTCAAAAAGGCACATGCACCCCTATATTCATAGCAGCATTATTCACAATAGCCAAGACATGGAAACAACCTAAATGTCCATCAACAGATGAATGGTTAAAGAAGACATGGTACATATATACAATGGACTACTACTCAGCCATAAAAAAGAATGAAATAATGCCATTTGCAGCAACATAGATGTAACTAGAGATTATCATACTAAGTGAAGTAAGTCAGAAAAACAAATACCATATGATATTACTTATATGTGGAATCTAAAATGTGGCACAAATGAACCTATCTATAAAACAGAAACAGACTCACAGACATAGAGATCAGACTTGTGGTTGCCAAGGGGGATGGGGAGAGGGAGAGAGATGGACTGGAAATGGGGGGTTGGTAGATGCAAACTATTACACTTAGAATGGATAAACAACAAGGTCCTACTGTATAGCACAGGGAACTATATCCAATCTCCTGGGATAAACCATAATGGAAAAGAATATTAAAAAAAAAGAATGTGTGTGTGTGTATTTGTGTGTATGTATATAATATGTATGTATGTATACAATATGTATGTATGTATGTATAACTGAGTTACCTTGCTGTACAGCAGAGATTGACACATTGTAAATCAACTATACTTCAATTAAAAAAAAGAAAGAAAGAAATTATGGCTGAAAACTTCCCAAACCTAAAGAAGGAAACAGATATCCAGAAACCACAGAGGGTCCCAAACAAGATGAACCCAAACAGACCCACACCAATACATACAATTAAAATGGCAAAAGTTAAAGAGAGGATTCTAAAGACAGCAAGAGAAAAATAAAGAGTCATTTACAAAGGAACCCCCATAAGGCTATCAGTTGATTTCTAGCAGAAACATTGCAGGCCAGAAGGGAATGGCATGATATATTCAAAGTCCTGAAAGGGAAAAACCTGCAACCTAGGATACTCTACTGACCAAGCTTATCATTTAGAATAGAAGGAGAGATACAGAATTTCCCAGACAAGCAAAAACTGAAAGAATTCACAATACTAAGCCTACTTTAAAAGAAATATTATAAAGGATCTTCTCTAAATAGAGAAGCAAGAAAGCTATACAAAAGAGAAAATCACAATAAGAAAGGCAAATATATAAAAAGATTGAAGATCACTTAAATAGATTAGTACATAGATTAAAAAACAATCAAAAAATTTTGTAGAAGCAATTATAAATACAATAAAGAGTAAAAGAATAAGCATGAAGATGTAAAATAGAACATCAAAATCACAAAATGTGGGGGAGAGCAGTATAAAAAGGTAAATCTTGGGAATTCCCTGGCGGTCCAGTTGTTAGGACTCCACACTTCCATTCCAGGACGCACAGGTTCGATCCCTGGTCCAGGAACTAAGATCCCGCATGCTGCACAGCACAGCCAAAAAAATTAAATTAAATTAAATTAAAATTAAAAAGTAAATCTTTTAGAATGTGTTTGAACTTGTATGACTATTAGTTTAAAGCAAGTAGATATAGTTATGGGTCAGCAGACTTGAACTCCAGGGTAAACACAAATCAAAAATATACAGGAGATTCGCAAAAAAACAAAAAGAAAGGAACTCAAGCATACTACAAAAGAAGAACATAAAACCACAAAAGAAGAAGAAATGAACAAAGAAGAACTACAAAAACTGGAAAACAAGAATTAAAAGGGCAATAAATACATACCTATTAATAATTACTTTAAATGTCAATGGGCTAAATGCTCCAATCAAAAGACATACAGTGGCAGATTGGATAAAATGTAAGAACCTACAATACGCTGCCTACAAGAGACTCACTTCAGGGCAAAAGACACACACAGAGTGAAAGTGAGGGGATGGAAAAAGATATTTCATACAAATGGAAACGACAAGAAAGTGGGGGTAGCATACTGGTTTCACACAAAATAGACTTTAAAACAAAGGCCATAAAGAAAGACAAAGAAGGACATTATATAATGATAAAGGGTTCAATACAAGAAGATATTACACTCTTTAACATAAATGTACCCAACACAGGAGCACCTAAATACATAAAATACTAACTGACATAAGGGGAGAAATGGCCAATAATACAATAATAGTAGGAGACTTTAACACCCCACTGACATCAATGGACAGACCATCCAGACAGGAAACAGAGGTCCTAAATAACACAACAGAACAGTAGAACTTAATTGATATCTACAGGATACTACACACACACACACACACCCAAAGGAATACACATTCTTTTCAAGTGTGCATGGAATATTCTCTAGGATAGATTACATACTAGGTCACCAATAAAAGCCTCAACAAATTTAAGAAGATAGAAATTATTTCAAGCATCTTTTCTGACCACAACCAGAAACTAGAAATCAACCACTGAAAGAAAAAATAAATGAACAAATACATGGAGATTAAATTACATGCTACTAAAAAAACAGTGGGTCAACAATAAGATAAAGAAATCAGAAAATACCTTGAGACAAAAGAAAATGAAAACACAACCTACAAAATCTATGCGACACAGCAAAAGCAGTTCTAAGAGGGAAGTTCACAGTGATACAGGCCTTCCTCAAGAAACAAAAAAAATCTCATATAAGCAAACTAAACTACCACCTAAAAGAATTTTAAAAAGAAGAGACAAAAACCCAAAGTCAGGAGAAGGAAGGAAATAACAAAGATCAGAGAGGAAATAAATACAATACAGATTTTTTAAGAAATAGAAAAGATCAGGGACTTCCCTGGTGGTCCAGTGGTTAAGACTCCACACTCCCAATGCAGGGGGCCCGGGTTCGATCCCTGGCTGGGGAACTAGATCCCACATGCATGCCGCAACTAAGAGTCCGCATGCCACAACTAGGAGCCCGCATGCCACAACTAAGGTCCCACATGCCACAACTAAGACCCAGCACAGCCAGAATAAATATAAATAAATTTTTAAAAAAAGAGTTCTCATCACAAGGGAAAAAAAATTTTTTTTTAAGAAATAGAAAAGATCAAGAAAACCAAGAGCTGGTTTTTTGAAAAGATTTTTAAAAAATCGATAAAACTCTAGCCAGTCACCAAGAAGAAAAAGAGTGGACCCAAATAAACAAAATAAGAAATGAAAGAGGAGAAATAACAACTGATACCACATAAATATAAAAAATCGTAAGAGAATACTATGAACAGTTAGATGTCAACAAATTCAACAACCTAGAAGAAATGGAAAAGTTTCTTAAAATATGCAGCCTGTCAACACTGAGTCAAGAAGAGACAGATAATTTGAACAGACCAATCACTAGAAATGAAATAGACTCTGTAATTTAAAACAACAACAACAACAACAAAACCTCCCTGTAAACTAAAGGCCAGGACTGGATGGCTTCACTGGGGAACTCTACCAAACATACAAAGAAGAACTTATGCTGATCCTTCTCAAACTCTTCCAAAAGACATAAGAGAACACTCCCAAAGTCATTCTATGCAGTCACCATCACCCTGATACTAAAACCAAAGACACTACACAAGAAACGAAAATTACAGGCCAGTATCTTTGATGAATATAGATGCAAAAATCCTCAACAAGATATTAGTGAATCAAATCCAACAACACATAAAAAGGATTATACACCATGATCAAGTTGGATTCATTCCAGACTTACAAGGATGGTTCAACATATGCAAATCAATCAACGTGATACACCACATCAACAAAAGACAAAAGCCACACGATCATCTCAAAAGACGCAGAAAAAGCATTTGGCAAAATTCAGCATCGTTCGTGATAAAATAACTCTTACCAAAGTGGGTATATGGGGAACATATCTCAACAAAATAAAGACCATTTATGACAAACCCACAGCCAACATAATACTGGTGAAAAGCTGAAAGACTTCTTGCTAAATTCAGGAACAAGACAAGGATGCCCACTCTCACTTCTACTCAACATAGTATTGGAAGTCCTAGCCACAGCAATCAGACAAGAAACAAAAGGTATCCAAATTGGAGTGGAAGAGGTAAAACCGTCACTATTTGCAGATGACATGATGCTCTATGTAGAGAAGCTTAAAGTCGCCACATAAAAACTATTAGAATAAATGAATTCAGCAAGGTAGCAGGATACAAGATAAATATACAGAAATCTGCTGCATTTCTTTACACTAACAATGAAATACCAAAAAGAGAAAGTAAACTAAAAAATTCCATTTAAAATTGCACCAAAAAAAAAAATACCTAGGAATAAACTTAGCCAAGAAAGTGAAAAACCTATACGCTGAAAACTGTAAAACATTAATAAAGGAAACTGGAGATAATTCAAAGAAATGGAAAGATATCCCATGCTCTTGGATTGGAAGAATTAATACTGTTAAAATGGCCATACTACCCAAAGCAATCTACAGATTTAATGCAATCCCTATCAAAATACCCATGACATTTTTCACAGAACTAGAATAATCCTAAAAATTATATGGAACCAGAAAAGACCCAGAATTGCCAAAGCAATCCTGAGGAAAAAGAACAATGCTGGAAGCAGAAGCACAACCCACCCAGACTTCAGGCTATACTACAAAGCTACAGCAATCAAAACAGTGTGGTACTGGCACAAAAACAGACATACAGATCACTGGAACAGAATAGAGAGCCCAGAAGTAAACCCATATACCCAGAGTCAATTAATCTATGACAAAGGAGGCAAGAATATACAATGGGGAAAAGACACTCTCTTCAGCAAGTGGTGTTGGGAAGCTGGACAGCTGCATGTAAATCAGTGAAGTTAGAACACTCCCTCATACCATGCACAAAAATAAACTCAAAGTGGCTTAAAGACTTAAATATAAGACATGACACCATAAAACTCCTAGAAAAGAGCATAGGCAAAACATTCTCTGACATAAATTGTAGCAATACTTTCTCAGATAATTTTCCCAAGGCAAAAGAAGTAAAAGCAAAAATAAACAAATGGGGCCTAATCAAACTTATAAGCTTTTGCATAGCAAAGGAAACCATGAACAAAACGAAAAAACCACCTACGGAATGGGTGAAAATATTCGCAAACGATGTGACCAACAAGGGATTAATTTCCAAAATATACAAACAGCTCATACAACTCAATATTAAAAAAACAAACAAACATTACAATAAAAAAATTGGCAGGAGACTTGAATAGACATTTCTCCAAAGAAGACATATACATGGCCAAAAACCACATGGAAAGATGCTCACATCACTAATTATCAGAGAAATGCAAATCAAAACTACAACGAGGTATCACCTCACAGTGGTCAGAATGGCCATAATAAAAAGTCTACAAACAAGGAATGCTGGAGAGGGTGTGGAGAAAAGGGAACCCTCCTACACTGTTGGTGGGAATGTAAATTGGTACAACCACTATGAAGAACAGTATGGAGGTTTCTTAAAAAACTAAAAATAGAGCTACCATATGATCCAGTAATCCCACTCCTGGGCATATATCTGGAGAAAACCATAATTAGAAAAGATACATGGACCCCAGTGTTCATGGCAGCACTATTTACAATAGCCAAGACACGGAAGCAACCTCAATGTCCATCGACAGAGGAATGGATAAATAAGATGTAGTACATATATACAATGAAATATTACTCAGCCATAAAAAAGAATGAAATAAGCCATTTGCAGCAACATGGATGGAGCTAGAGATTATCATACTAAGTGAAGACAGACAAAGACAAGTATCACATGGTATCACTCATATGTGGAATCTAACTAAAAAAATGATACATGAACTTATTTACAAAACAGAAACAGACCCACAGATTTCAAAAACAAAGTTATGGTTACCAAAGGGGAAATGTGGAGAGGAGGGATAAATTAGAAGCTTGGGATTAACGTACACACACTACTATATATAAAATAGATAACCAACAAGGACCTACTATATAGCACAGGGAACTCTACTCATTATTCTGTAATAACCTATATGGGTAAAGAATCTGAAAAAGAATGAATATATGTATAACCGAATCACTTTGCTGTACACCTGAAACTAACACAATATTTAAACCAACTATACTCCAATAAAATTTTTTTTAAAAAGGCATTGAGGGCTTCCCTGGTGGCGCAGTGGTTAAGAATCTGTCTGCCAATGTAGGGGACACGGGTTCAAGCCCTGGTCCAGGAGGATCCCACATGCCGCAGAGCAACTAAGCCTGTGCGCCACAACTACTGAGCCTGCGAGCCACAACTACTGAAGCCCACGCTCCTAGAGCCCGTGCTCCACAACGAGAAGCCACTGCAATGAGAAGCCCGTGCACCGCAACGAAGAGTAGCCCCCACTTGCCGCAACTACAGAAAGCCTGCGCTCAGCAACAAAGACCCAACGCAGCCAAAAATAAATTATTTCATTCATTAATTCATTAAAAAAAAGGCATTGATTGGAAACAAGAAAAACTATCTTCATTTACAGGTGATATGACTGTCTACATAGAAAATCCAAAGTAATCAACAAAAAGCTACTAAAACTAATGTGAGTCTATTCAGGTTGCAAGATAAAAGATTAATGTACAAAAATCAATTATATTTCTATTTACCAACAATGAACAATCAAAAATTGAAATAAAAAATGTCATTTACAATAATATTTCATAACACTTAGGGATACATATGACCAAAGATGTGCACAACTTGTGCGCTGAAACCTGCAAAACATACTAAGGGAAATTTAAAGACACCTAAATATATAGAGAGATATACCAGGTTTATGGGTTGGAAGGCTCAGTAATGTTAAGATGTCAATTGTCCCCAAATTGATCTATGGATTCACCATCATCCTAATCAAGATGCCAGCAAGCTTTTTTGTAGAAACTGACAGAAGATTCTATAATTTATATGGAAATGCAACAAATCTAGTCCAGCTAAAACAAATTTGAAAATGAATTAAGTTTGAGGACTAATAAAACCTCATTTCAAGACTTATTATAAAGCTACAGTTATCAAGACAGTGTGGTTTGGTGTAAAGATAGACAAATAGATCAATGGAAAATACTGAGAGTACAAAAATAGTCCCATAATTATTTGGACAAATGATTTTCAACAAAGCTGCAAAGGCAATTCAGTGGGAAAAGAGTGGTCATTTCAACATATGGTGATAGAACTGAACATCATACACACAGAAAATAAGCATCAGGGCTTCCCTGGTGGCGCAGTGGTTGAGAGTCTGCCTGCCGATGCGGGGGACGCGGGTTCGAGCCCTGGTCTGGGAGGATCCCACATGCTGCAGAGCAACTGGGCCCGTGAGCCACAGCTGCTGAGCCTGCACGTCTGGAGCCTGTGCTCCGCAGCAGGAGAGGCCGCGATAGTGGAGGGCCCGCGCACCGCAATGAGGAGTGGCCCCTGCTTGCCGCAACTGGAGAGGGCCCTCGCACGGAAGCAAGGACCCAACGCAGCCAAAAATAAAAATAAATTAATTAATTAATTAAAAAATAATAATAATAATAAGTATCAATCTATACCTCACACCATATACAAAAATCAACTCAAAATGGATCATAGGTCTAAACTACATAACTTCTGGAAACACAGGAGAAAATCTTTATCACCTTGGGTTAGGCAAAGATTTCATATGTAATACCAAAAATATGATTCATAAGAAAAAAATTGATAAATTGAACTTCATCAAAATGAAAAACTTCAAAAGACAGTTGAAAGAATAAAAAGGTAAGCCACAGACTGGGAAAAAAATATTTGCAAAACACATATCCGATAAAGGATTTGTATTCAGAACATATTAAGAACTCTCAGAATTCAGTGGTAAGACAACATACAATCTAATGAAAAAAAGGGCAAAACAACAACCAAACATTAGAACAGACATTTCAGCAAAGAAAATATATGGATAGCAAAAAATACATAAAAAGACACTCAACACTCATTAGTCATTAGAGAAATGCAAACTAAAACTACAATGAGATACCACTGTTCACATCCCTGGGAATGGCTAAAATTACAAAAACTGACCCACCAAGTACTGGCAAAGACGTGGAAGAACTGCAAGTATCATACACTCTGGCAGGAATGTAAAATGGTACAATTTTTTGAGAAACACTTTGGAAGTTTCTTTTTTTTTTTTAATTAACTGATTTATTTATTTATTTTTGGCTGTGTTGGGTCTTCCTTGCTGCGCGCGGGCTTTCTCTAGTTGCGGTGAGCAGGGGCTACTCTTCGTTGCAGTACGCGGGCTTCTTATTGTGGTGGCTTCTCTTGTTGCAGAGCACGGGCTCTAGGCGCACGAGCTTCAGTAGTTGTGGCACGTGGGCTCAGTAGTTGTGGCTCACGGGCTCTAGAGCGCAGGCTCAGTAGTTGTGGCACACGGGCTCAGTTGCTCTGCGGCATGTGGGATCTTCCCGGACCAGGTCTCAAACCCGTGTCCCCTGCATTGGCAGGCGGATTCTTAATCACTGCTCCACCAGGGAAGCCCTGGAAGTTTCTTAAAAAGTTAAACACACACCTACCAAATGATCTAGCCATTCCACTCCTAGGTATTTACCCAAGAAAAATGAAAGCATATGACATACAATGTCTCGCACAAAAATCTTTATAGCAGCTTTATGTGTAATGGAGAAAACTGGAAAAAATCCAAATGTCCTTAAACAGATGAACGAATAAATAAATTGCATTATATCCCATACAATGGACTACTACCCATCATAAAAAGGAATGAACTACTGATACACACAACATGGATGACTCTCAAAACAATCATGTTAAGTGAAAGAGCTCAAGCAAAAAGGAGTACGTACTGTATAATTACATATAAAATTTTAGAAAATGCAAACTAACCTATAGTGACAGAAAGCAGATCAGGGATTGTCTAGAGATGAAGCAGAGACAGGGGTGGGAGGAAGGGAGGGATTACAAAGGCACATGAGGAAAATTTTGTGGGACATGAATACATTCATTATCTTAATTATAGTGTTAGTTTCATGGGTATATTCATATGCTAAAATGTATCAAATTGTATACTTTAAAGATGCACAGTTTATTGTATCTCAATTATATCTCAATATAGCTGTTAAAAATCCATAGGACTTCATATATAATGATGCAGCAGGAGTTAGAGAACATACATGTAAGATCCATTAGAACCGAATTTTAATCGATTATAATTACTACTGTATCTCCAGTGCCTAAATCAGTGCCTGGTATAGTAGAGGCTCAACAAACGCTTGTAAACAAATAACACCCACTCGCACCAAAACAACAATACACACGCAGGGGCAGGATAGAGGCCAAAGTTGGTTCTAGGTGATTACAATCAAAAAGTGAAGGCAAAACAAAATTCTCTCTGAATCACGATTCTGTGATTATGCTTATCATTATTTCTCACAGTAATCTGGCCTCACATATTAAAAATTTATATAGATATTAACATAGATTTCTGTTCTAAAATTTATGGTAAACCAATAACATTCTTAGCTTTACAGGATAGTTTTGCTATAGTTTCGCTTTATAGGATAGTTTTTTCCTCATCTTGGCTCTATTCCAAGTGCCAAGATGAGAATGTGTTTCTCTGATATTCCTCACTGACAATCTATATCTTCACATTTATTTTAGTTTCTTTAATGGAACCACCATTAGATTTATGTTCTCTATTACAAGTCGTCTTAGGACCTATTCGGTACATTTTAGCTTCCTGTTAAAGCAGAATCAATCTATTCCACTGGTTTACAAAGCTTTTGAAGTATCAAAAAATTCTGATGATCTGAATTGATTAAAAAAAAAAAAACCCTGTGTTCCATAACACAGAGGGAATGTTTTGATCCTTAAAAGATATTGATATTATGAATTGATTTTCTTAGCAATGGTGCAGATGTTTCAATTACAAATTCTACTGTCTGAAATCACTGTACACTGCACATTCTTACTGGAGGTCAGTGACTGATTATACTGTGCTATGCTTAAGTCTCCAAGAGGCAGTCCGTTCCAAGATTCTAGGGGCAGTATGTGTCCTAATTTAGCCAACCTCAAGCAATACAAGAGGCCACAAGGATAAAGACATAAAGGTATTATGTCCTGTCTCCAGAAAAGCTCAAAGCACATGCCCTTAACAGTGGAGTGATAACATTTCCAATAAATAATGGCTATCCAGTAACAGGTGGGCAAGCATTTGGTTGCATAGGGTATATCCAACTATTATAAACTATTATAAAATGAATGTGATAATCACACCCCATTATGGTTAAGCAAAATCCCAGGTTATGCTAAGGAATTTTTTGAAAGAATTATTTTGTTAATTAGTATAATTTATACAAGAAGGTAGCCACGATTATGAGAAGGAACCTAGGAAGATGGGAAAGTGAAGAAGGGAAGAGAGGTGAACTAATATCATAATATGATTATCTGCCAGGTACTACATACGTGTTATTTCATGTGATACCCAGGACATTCCCATAAAAGAGCTATAACTGCCTTCTCTTTGCAGAAGAGAGAACTGACAACCAAGTGTTTGTCCCAAGGTCGCATCCCTGACAACACTGGAGCTCGGTTTCTAGGTCAGGCCTGTTGGCTCCAAAATCATGATATTCTCACTACTCTATGCAAATTACCATAGAAAGATTTTAACAGAAGAAAAGCAAATAATATGCTTGGTTTATTTTTGTTGATGAAAATGTCAGCTACAAGCTGCCACGATAGTGAGTCACGGTGTGGACTGACTTACTTCAAGGAGGAATCTCCAACGCCAATGCAACCTCGCAAGCTGAGCTTCCTCAGGAATCCACCGCATCGCTTTGAGATGTTTTCCACCACTCGACCCTTCAATGGAGAAAGTTGGAAAAAATCTTGTTTCATGCTGCTTATCTAACAGCAAAATAACCTGAAATTTAGGAACTGAATATGTATTTCCAGGTGTAATAGAAGATATTTTGGAACATTCCTCCAACATCCCACTTCTGCTCCTAGTGTATAAAGGGGCTGCAAGCACTGAAAAAATGTTTTCAATGAAAACATTAAGTATTTTTTTAAAATCACACACTATTTTTTGAAAGCCTTGACTCTGGAGTTAGGCCTTCCCTAGCCAGGGCTCATGGCTACTCCATCAATTACAAGGCTTTTTGAGGTCAAGCTTTTTGGGAACACTGCTGTGCTGGGAACACAGAGATCTAAAACAATGTTGCTCAAAAAAAGAAATTCTATTTTAGCTAAACATTACCACTCTAAAAATTTGAAGATGTATCATAAAATCTACTCCTCATTCTTCTTAGCAATCCCCTATTTAAACACATTTGCTTTAAAAATGGGAACTTTGGCTGGTACTGGCAGATACATTAGAGGAGGAGAAAAGAAAATGAACACTGATTAAGCACTTCTACTTTTTCAGGCATGATTTTAACACTTTCTTGTACCTGCTATGGCTCATTTAATATTCACAACAACCACACGGACTATTGCTCCACACTGAAGTAAGGAAGAGTGTATGCATGGAATACAGGAAATCCCTTAGGATATCTCTTAGTATTAATATGCCCTCTGATTAAAGTCAATGGAAAACTAAAAGCCAATCCAAGGAGACCACTCATGGCTTCAGCAATGATGATTTGGGTCACTCTACCAGGTAAGGAACCACGACCAGCTGAGGTGCTTGCTGAAGACAAAGAGAATACAGAATGGGAAGCAGAAGGTAGTTATAAATACCAACTCTGACCACATGACCAGTTACAGAAATTAGGACTATAATTGTCGTATTTTCTCCCTATTTTATTATGAATGTGTGTGTGTGGTACAAATATTTTTTTCCCCTCTCTTATCCCCTTATCATGTGACATAACATGTACTGACTTTATGTCATAAGTATTTAAGTACTGTCAATTCTACATCAAAGTATTTAAGGCACAGAATATCAAGAAGAGTGAAACTGACTCTAGGACTTTACCTCCTCTTCTGAGGAAGTGCTGAGTGTCTTTTTGGTTGTACGCTGGATAGCTGTATCATATTAGGTGGCATTATGACCTTTGTTATCGTCTTTATTTGGAAATTAAGTATGGTTTAAGGACATGCCTATGGGTGCCAAGTTGACAACGGGTGAACTTATGATGATTAATTTTATGTGTCAACTTGACTGGGACACAGGGTGCCCAGACATTTGGCCAAACATTATTCTGGCTGTGTCTGTAAGGGTTTCTGGATGAGATTAGCATTTGAATCAGTAAACTGAGTAAAGCAGACTGCCCTCCCTAGTGTGGGTGGGCCTCATCCAATCAACTGAAGACATGAATAGAACAAAAAAGGCTGATTAAGAGAGAACTCCTGCCTGACTGCTGAGCCAGACATTGGTCTTTTCTGGCCCTTGGACTTGGACTGAAACATCAACTCCTCTTGGATCTTGAACCTGCCAGCTTTCAGACTGGAATTTACACCACTGGCTCTGCTGGTTCACAGGCCTTCTGACTCAGACTGGAGCTACATATCGGCTCTCCTGGGCCTCCAGCTTGCTGACTGCAGATCTTGGGACTTCTCAGCCTCCATAATCACATGAGCCAATTCCTTATAATAAATCTCTATGTCTATATTAATATACACACTTTTTTTTAAACATCTTTATTGTAGTATAATTGCTTTACAATGTTGTGTTAGTTTCTGCTGTATAACAAGGTGAATCAGCTATACGTATATATATATATCCCCATATCGTCTCCCTCTTGCGTCTCCCTCCCACCCTCCCTATCCCACCCCTCTAGGTGGACACAAAGCACCGAGCTGATCTCCCTGTGCTATGCGGCTGCTTCCCACTAGCTATCTATTTTACATTTGGTAGTGTATATATGTCAATGCCACTCTCTCACTTTATCCCAGGTTACCCTGCCCCCTCCGCGTGTCCTCAAGTCCATTCTCTACGTCTGTGTCTTCATTCTCGTCCTGCCCCTAGGTTCTTCAGAACCTTTTTATTTTTTTTTAGATTCCATATATATGTGTTAGCATACGGTATTTGTTTTTCTCTTTCTGACTTACTTCACTTTGTATGACAGTCTCTAGGTCCATCCACCTCACTACAAATAACTCAATTTCGTTTCCTTTTATGGCTGAGTAATATTCCATTGTATGTATGTGCCACACCTTCTTTATCCATTCATCTGTCGATGGACACTTAGGTTGCGTCCATGTCCTGGCTATTGTAAATAGTACACACGTATCTTATTGGTTCTGTTTTTCTGGAGAATCCTGACTAATACAGATTGGATCCATTATCTTCATTTTTCAAATAAAGAAATTAAATGGTTAAATTGCCAAGGTTACACTTTAGTGAGTAGTAGAAATGGGGTTTATAACAGGTTTAACTGACTCTAAAAGCTGTATGTTCTGCACAATTACCACCTCCACAAGAGAGAAAACATTGAAAAAGCCGTTTTGTTTCATTTTTAATACTTATTATCCTCATTTTATAAAACAGCAATCTTGACACTGAACTCTAAACACTAAGAATTCACTAGGACACATCAAACCACAGTATCACAGAAGCAGGGCTCACACATATTGTATCTGGCTAATAACTTAATTACATTGAAAATCCAAACTCTGATATTGCTGGCGACTTTATCTATGCTTTCTTGAGTCTTATCTAAGTTAATAATTAGTTTTTGAACCAAAACTCCAGACACCTGTAAAATAAATTTGTCAGTGGGAGGAAAAACATTATGACTTGGAAATCCAAGATAAATATTTAAGTACTAAATAAAACAGCAAAAACAACTCCACACCAATGTCTACAAATAGAGCACACCATCTATTTTCTCCATTTCAAGTTAGTCACGTTTATAAAAACTTCCTATTCTTCCTTTTTCGGAGTAAAAGTTTTTGTACTGGAATAAAAAAATTACATTCAGAATTTTCTGTTCCACTGTTTCCAACTTAGAGAAAAAAATGAGTAAATCCTTTTCAAATGCAAATGACACTGTGTAACATCTATTAGATAGTATGTTGTAGGTATGCATTTTAGAAAGAAGGGCTTTACAGAAAAATAAGGCCTAATGGAGAGACCCTTGGACTTTTGAGTTTTAGATAACATACTACTTGGTTATTTCTCATTTTTGGCCTCACAGAATCTTTAATGACCATGAAGACTAACAACAAAATGTTCAACTTTTAAAGGCATGGAAAATGCCTACACATCAGGGAAACCACACTTACTTAGGAGAGAGTGATGCTCAAGGAGAGGCCCAATGCACATTAGTCACCTGCATGTGCTATTCTGTCTTTTCGTTGAAATTCAAGTCATGAAACCCACTGTTCAAGGTACCTACTCTCTCTTCTTACTAGGTGAGTGACCTCAGGTAAGTTACTCAAACTTTTTGTGCCTCAGTTTCTTCAACATGGTGTTTTTGAGAGGATTAAATTAATTAATATACAAAAAGTGCTCAGAAGAGTGCCCAGCACACAGTCCTGATCCTTGGCACCTTCTCTCTGCTCTCAACAGATCCATAAATCACCACTTTCGTCCCAAAGAAATGAATTTGAGACCATGAGTTTATCCATGGGATGCTTCCCAGTATAAGCCTCCAGAGGGTCCTGTTAGTGTCTACGGGAGGCCCCACACTTGGTTCAGAATCCAACCTGGATTCAAAGTGGTAGCCCAAAGGGGGAACTAAATAGTATTAGACTATATTTTTCACATGTAGTTCTCTACATAACTGGTAAACCATAAACTGGTCTGTCGTTGGTGGAAGTACTCAAGTACTTCTGCAATGTGTTTATATAGCTGTAGTCAGCAGTCAGCTAAAATTATGAAATCAAATAATGCACAAGGTAATGATATTTACTTGAAATAGTTTTTTTTTTTTTTTTGACTGCACCGCACTGCGTGGCTTGCAGGATCTTAGCTCCCCGACCAGGGATCAAACCCGCATGGAGTCTTAACCACTGGACTGCCAGGGAAGTCCTGAAATAGTATTTTTTAATATCTGAATTTAAAAGTTGTTTATGTGCATTCCAAAAAGCTGTAGTTTGGGAAAATCATCGAAGAAAACTGAGGAGACAATAAAAAAACCACAGAAAAAATTTTTTTACAAAATTTTTTTAAAACAATGACTCTTCGGTCAGAAGAAATGACCACAATTTTTGGAATTTAATGTTCTTCTCAACATCACTAAGTAACACAATGAACCATGAACTACAGATTATCAGTTTGAAGGGGAATTGCACTGTTGCAATCGTGAAGTCTGGAAAGAGCATTAAAGAATTCCTGATCCAGGGACCAGAGTCCAAGCCAGGAACTAGAGCTTATCTTTCCAGGGAGCGTGAGAAGCCCTGAGGCCCCTGCCAGCTTCCAAGCTCAGAGCACAGTAACCTGAGCAGTGGGAAATGCTGTGCTCAGCCCCACCGGTTTGAGATGGGACCAGAGCCTGGCAAGCAGCAAGTAACCTAGAGAAGGAGGTGAAGGGCCTCCACCACTGGCCATTAGTTCTTGTAGGTAACACCAGCTTAAGTGAGTCACAGGAAATTGTTTGGGCCCATCTCACTGTTAAATACATTCATTTCCGTATCCATTAAAAAAGATACAAAGCATATAATTCAATAAAAACAAGTGATAAACATGCTACGTGGGTAACTGAATTAAAATACAATTCCACTATTGTAACTGAGTTGGCTAAACTAGAAATCAATAAGGTTTTACTAACATTGGGTAGATAATAAACTTCAACATCCCCAGACCCTTAAAACAGCACTCTCAACAATTACTATGCACAATGCTCTTTATTACTTCCCTGTTTCTTTTTGGTTATAAATTGGTATTTAATATTAAAGTTGTTTTAAAATAAACTTTTCTCATTTGATCTGGTTTACCACTCTTAAATGAGGATATTTACATATTTCCAGATAAATACACCAGAATCCTGGAATTATAAAGGCTCTAAAGATTATTTCACTTCTTCATTTTATAAATAATAAAACTGAGGCACTGAGAGAGTAAATGTCTTAGTGGCTGAGCTGGAGTTATATCTCATATCTCCAGCCTCATTCCTGAGTCCCTGCTTCTGCCATTTCTCCATTCCTGATGCTGAATTAGAATTCTCAATGGAGTTTTCAGATCAATAAATATGTCAAGAGTCTCCTAAGATTAAAGCATTGAACCAGGTGTTAATGATACAGGTGCGAGGCTTTGAAAAGCTGAGTGGTAAAACTTAGATTATAAACATGATCAAGGGGGAAAAGTAAAAGTCTGTTACTGATAAAAGTAAAAAGTAAAATGCAAACAGAATTTTGGTCTTGAAGTATGCAAATATCTTCCAGGTTTTTTCCCTCTCTATTCCACCTTGGCACCTTAATATTAAATCTAAATGCAGCAAAATAAAAAGGCAGGAATGAGTGAGCAGTTTACTTATCTTTTAAAAAAGTCTTTTGTCTAAAACAAGGTTAACTTACCTCTACATCTGTTTGAAAGTTAAAAAGGTCTATTCTTTGCCAGTTGCTTCCATCCAGGGCTAAGATATTCCAAGCCTGGGAGGTTGGGAGAGATTAGGGTGAAAAAGATACATTTATTGAGACTGTTAAAGAAAGTCTTGATTCAACCTTTATATTTCCAAATGTTTATTCATGATAGACATTAAGCTGATAATCAAATGTGGAATTATGATAACATTGTGTTATGTTAAATATAAAAGCTGACATTTTAATTTTTAACTTGAACTCATCCTCATTCTAATAAAACTTGTATTTGTTGATTACAAATTTGGTTAATACTCTACCTTGGAAATCTGTGCACATCGGCACAAAGTTACTATATCCAAGAAGGAAAATATTCTAGGAAGGAAGGGAAAAAAAGCACAAAAATGAGATGGTGTTAACATTTTAGAATATTTATAACTTGAAAGGTAAAATCTAATGCGCCATATGGATATTCATAACTTTTTCAAGATTCCTCAATTCGTAATACACAAGTGCACTATAATTGTTCATCACCACTATGACATATTAAATGTTTGCACATTCCAAAGCTGTTTTAGACGCACTACACAAATCCCCTTAAACCAGAATTTATTAAACTTTTATTTCCCTTGTTCTAAGTCATGGACACGCAACAGTAGATCATAACCTGTTTTATTCAAAGACCAATCTCTCAGGACTTCCCTGCTGGCGCAGTGGTTAAGACTCTGAGCTCCCAATGCAGGGGGCCTGGGTTCAATCCCTGGGCAGGCAACCAGAGTTCACATGCTACAACTAAGGAGTCGGTGAGCCGCAACTAAGGAGCCCACCTGCCACAACTAAGGATCCCGCTGGCTGCAACTAAGACCCCGTGCAACCAAATAAATAAATAAATAAATAGATGAACACAGCAACAATCAGTGAGCTGTGGGAGACAACTTTAAAAAAAAGAAAAAAAAGACCAATCTCTCACCTCCCAGGCATTGAGCCTAGTGAGGGCTAAATCATTCTAATTCCTATGTCCTTGACACACAGTGCAAACCCCACTTTTGGTGGTAGATGCATGAAACAGGTT
Organism: Eubalaena glacialis; assembly: GCF_028564815.1. NCBI lineage: Eukaryota > Metazoa > Chordata > Mammalia > Artiodactyla > Balaenidae > Eubalaena > Eubalaena glacialis. The sequence goes on along the minus strand of NC_083722.1, from coordinate 61,027,064 downwards.
CAGGTGCCTGAGACTCAAATAACACGGCCAAGAAAAGCTCAACAATAAAACCCATTCACTTTTTATCTATTTGTTCACAGGGCAGAAAGATGGAGCTCATTTCCTGAGCAAAAGCCAAGAAGCTACAGAAGATGGGAAAGATGGGGAAAAAGAAAAGCAGAGAGAAGCAAACAAAAGCTTAGTTGACACCAGTAGTCCCCCAGTGGAAGCAGTAGCTGCCAGCATGGCAGGGTCAGAGGGAGGTCCTGACATTCCAGCAGTGGAGATGAGTTGCTGATGATAGCACAGTGGCAAATAGCTGTGTGTGCCTCAGCGCTCCGCAGTCACAGCTGAAAACAAAGAGCAGCTTTCCTGAGAGACAAAGAGTGGATGGGGATGAGGTCAGGGACAACAATAGGGTCTCAATCCCCATAGTACCGGAAGGTAAATATGAGAGTCTGTGCCTGTGTGTGTGGAAGGTGAAATGGCAAACAGCCACCTAAAAAGTTCTCCAAAATTCTTCAAAGGTAACAATCAGCAGTGCGTGGAAAATCCATGGGCTTGGAGAAGATAGTAGATCCATAAAACACCAGAGCACTGCACCCTACTATAAAGCACCCACAGGCAGCACCATGGGGCCAGTGACAGTGTAGATACTGTTCTACAATATGGGCTCCAATCATTTTCTAGAGAAAAGCAAAGGACAGAAGCATAAGGGCTGAACTGATCTTAAAAGACTCAATGGAACTTTGTACATAGGAAAATGCTGACGGCTGAAAATGTGTACTTATATATATTAAACATATTTCAGGGTGTCTGCACATCTACATTGCTTCTGTGGTAACACATCTTGCCCTACCACCACAAATGTCTGTGTTCTGTGCCATACGACCATTCCACAATGAGCCACAGCTGATCGTCAGCTCACGAAAAGACCAAGGACCAGATAGAGAAATGAGTATGGTACAGTAGAATCATATCACACACTGGCATTGGGTTCTAAAGTACAAGCTGAAGGTAGAAAGGAGTTAACTAAGTTTCCCTTGAAAATCCCTCAAGAATGTACCACCTTGGAGACCAACATACTCTATCACCTCTCAGTAATAACAATACTGATAATCATAGTTAACACTGATTATGTACTTACATGTGCTAGCTGTCACTCTTTAATTGTCACAACAATGCCATGAGGTGCTATTACGATCTCCATTTTACAGATAGGAACACTGGGCACCTGCCAAGCCCACACAGATAGGAAGAGCAGAGCCAGAATTTGAACCCAGGTAGTCTGGCTTGAGAGCCCAAGCCCATGACCCTACACAAAGTGCCCTAGAAAGTTTAACACAGCTGTTGTTCCCTCAGGATTAGACTAGAATCTATTTCTGCAATTGCACAGCAGATGAAGCAGTCTGTGTTGAGTAAGCATGCTGTATGGAAAACATGTATGTGTTCTTTCCTTCTTCCTCCCCTTCTTTCTTGATATCATGTCTTTCTTTCTCTATGGCCAAGCTGCGTGGCTTGTGGGATCTTAGTTCCCTGATCAGGGATCGAACCCAAGCCCTCGGCAGTGAAAGCACGGAGTCTTAACCACTGGACCTCCAGGGAATTCCCAAAACATGTCTCTTTAAACACTAGAATCACACTAACTCAAACAAGATGCTCACACACTTGGACACAAGTGAGAATCAAGTGAGAATCAACAGCTGGAACACAAGTTTACGTTTCTCACCTCATGCTTACTACCCAACGTTATGACTACTGAATGAAAAAGTAGATTGCCTTCATTATTTACATTATCCCCCCCACACACACACACAGATACTTGAATGTGCACAAGTTAAATAGGCATGATAAGGGACTTCCCTGGTGGTCCAGTGGTTAAGACTCTGCACTCCCAATGCAGGGGGCCCGGCTCTGATCCCTGGTCAGGGAACTAGATCCCACATGCATGCCGCAACTAAGAGTTCGCATACCACAACTAAGGAGCCCACCTGCCACAACTAAGACACAGCACAACCAAATAAATTAAAAAAAATTTTTTTAAATAGGCGTGATAAGACTCCAAACTGCCAAACTAAGCCAAATTCCCAAATCATGTTCCAATGAATAAAATAAACAGCCTGAATGACAGAGCCTGGAACATTGGCATAAAATAAACACCCTGAATGACAGAGCCTGGAACATTGGCAGTAGAAACAGAGATAGCTAAAGGAATAAGAGTAGTCAGAAATCAGGTTCTGGCCCTTCCAAAACTTTTTTTTTTTCCTGGAAATTGCTTCCTACCTCAAATGTGTTAACTTCACCCTTCATTAGAAAAGCACTAAAATTGCAACTTGGTTATAAATAAATACACACAGGGGTATATAGGAATGGATGTACTTCTGGACTTTGTATTCTGCTTCACTGGTCTGTCTGCCTCTGTGCCAATAAGACCCTGTTTTAATCATGAAGCTTTAAGCTCTTGATATCTGGTAACGTTAAGCCCAACTTTGTTTTTCTTTTGTTAAAAATATTTATTTACTTACTTACTTATTTATTTAGGCTGCCCTGGGTCTTAGTTGCGGCTCGTGGGATCTTCACTGCAGCATGTTTAGTTGCGGCATGCAGACTTCTTAGTTGTGGCATGTGGACTTCTTAGTTGCAGCATGCGTATGGGATCTAGTTCCCTGACCAGGGATCAAACCTGGGCCCCCTGCGTTGGACCACCAGGGAAGTCCCCAACTTTGTTTTTATTCATCAAAATTACCTTGGTTATTCTCGGTTACTCTTTTTTTTTTTTTAATTTCCACTTATGTTTTAGAAACAGCATATCAATTTCCACAAGAAAACTTTATAAAATTTTATTGGAATTATGTTGAATTTATAGAAACTTTGGGGAGAATTGAGATCTTGACAATATTAAGTCTTCCAACCCAGAAACATGATATCCTCCATTATTTATTTAGGACTTCTTTAATTTCTCACAGTAATTTTTGTAGTTTTCCACATAGATGTTTTGTTCATTTTTAGATTTTCCCCCCTGGTTATTTGATGATGTTACTATTAAAATGGAATTTTTTAAATGTCATTTTCTAATTGTTGCTAGTATATATAGTTAACTTTCATATACTACATCTTGCATACAGAAACATTTCCAAGTTCATTTATATATTCTAGTGATTTTCTACAAACAAAATCAATACATTTGAGAATAATGACAATTTTCTTTCTTCCTTTCCAATAATTATACTTTTTATTCTTTTTCTTGCCTTACTGAAGTGGCTGTGATCTTCTCTAGTACCAATAATTGTAATGAAAGACATCTTTTTCTCTTTCCCATCTCAGAAAAAGCTGTCACTCTTTAATCATTGATTACAATGTTTACTATAGGGCTTTCCCCCTGCCTTTTTAATTTTCTAAAGTTACTTTGTTACACGCTATAAAATACCTCAGCTTTGCACATGCATGGTTTTAACAACATCTCTTTAACATTTGCTTATTTCCCCTTTTAAAAACATATTAAATATAAGAGCAGATAGTACATAGAGTTCCCATATATTACTGCCATTTTGAGAAACACATAACACACACACACAGTTTCCCCTATTATTAACATCCTGCATTAGTGTGGCACATTTGTTACAATTAATAAACTAAGACTGACACACTGTTATTAACTAAAATCCATAGTTTATGATAAGGTTCACTCTTTGTATTGTACTATTCTATAGATCTGACAATATATCCACCATTATAGTATCATATAGAATAGTTTACCACCCTAAAAATCACCTGTGCTTCACCTGTTAATCCCTTCTATCCTCCTCATGAACCTCTGACAATGACTGTTTTTTTTGGTCTTTTTTGTTTTTTTATAAATTTATTTATTTATTTTTGGCTGTGTTGGGTCTTTGTTGCTGCACACGGCCTTTCTCTAGTTGTGGTGAGCGGGGGTGACTCTGTTGCGGTGTGCAGGCTTCTCACTGCAGTGGCTTCTCTTGTTGCAGAGCACCGGCTCTAGGCACGCAGGCTTCAGTAGTTGTGGCACACAGGTTCAGTAGTTGTGGCTTGTGGGCTCTAGAGCGCAGGCTCAGTAGTTGCGGTGCACAGGCTTAGTTGCTCCGCGGCATGTGGGATCTTCCTGGACCAGGGATCAAACCCGTGTCCCCTGCATTGGCAGGTGGATTCTTAACCACTGCGCCAACCAGGGAAGTCCCGACTGATCTTTTTAATGTCTCCATAGTTTTTCCTTTTCCAGAATGTCACATAACTGGAATCATAAGTATCATAAGTAGCTGTTCATATTAGCCTCCTTCACTATGCACATGCCTTTAAGGTTCCTCCATGTCTTTTAATGGCATGATAGCTCATTACTTTCTATTGCTGAATGATATTCCACTGTATGGATGTATCACTGTTTAATCATTCATTTATATAAGGACAGCTTGGTTGCTTCCAGGGTTTTTTTTGTTTTGTTTTTTTTAATTTTTATTTATTTATTTATTTATTTATTTATGGCTGTGTTGGGTCTTCGTTTCTGTGCGAGGGCCTTCCCCAGTTGTGGCAAGTGGGGGCCACTCTTCATCACGGTGCGCGGGCCTCTCATTATCGCGGCCTCTCTTGTTGCGGAGCACAGGCTCCAGACGCGCAGGCTCAGTAACGGGCCTAGTTGCTCCGTGGCATGTGGGATCCTCCCAGACCAGGGCTCAAACCCGTGTCCCCTGCATTGACAGGCAGATTCTCAACCACTGCGCCACCAGGGAAGCCCTGGTTGCTTCCAGTTTTGAGTGATTATGAATAATCTTGCTATAAACACTTGTATGCAGGTGAATATGTTTTCTACTCAGTTGGATAAATACCTAGGAGTGTTGAGTGCTAGATCATGTAAGTTTAGAAGCTGCAAAATTGTCTTCCAAAGTGGCTATACCATTTTGAATCACCAGCAATGAAAGTTCCTGTGCTCTGAACCTTGCCAACATTTGATATTGTTCAATTTTTAAATTTTAGCCATTCTAATACACGTACAGTGATATCTCATTGTTATTTTAGTTTTCAATTCCCTAATGATATGATATCAAGCATCTTTTCATATGCTCATTGCCATCTGTATATGTTCTTTGGTGAGGTGTCTATTCAGACCTTTTGCCCATTTGTTTTTTTTTTTTTAAACTCAAGAATCAAATATTAATTGAAAAAAGCATACATTATGAAGTATAGCATACATTATGACATAGTATAGCATGAAGTATAGCATACATTATGACACCTTTTATATAATACTCAAAGATACAGAGAATTTAACAATATATTTAGGGTCATGTACATAATTTGTAAAAAAATGATAACAAAAAGGAAGGGGATTATACTCCAAAATTTAGAGTAGCCATTATTCTTGCAGAAGAGGGAGAGAAATGTGCTGGGAAGGATCTTCTAAAAGGCTTCAAAATTACTGGTGAGACTTTACTTCTCAAGCTGGATGATGGGTATACGCTGGTGTTCATTTATGCCTTATAGTTCTTATACATTATCATTCCCTATAGTATTATTATTTGTCATATTACTCTTTGGGATGCAAAAATAATTTGCTTCATAATTTATAAGAAAATAGAAAACAAAGTGTCAATCTGAAGGATTTTGATTAGTATAGACCTTGAACAAGATAGGATTCTCAGAGGTGATTGTTAAATTGGTGATGCTCACCCAAACACTGTGTAGGAGACAAAGTGACTTGGGCCAAAGTCTCTACTTGCTTGGTCTCGATGACTATATATCCCTACTTGAGAAACATTTATTAGATCCTGATTCAAATAAACATTCTTACAAGTCAAATTTATATACAACAATAATGGTAGCAAATTCAACCGTGGTTTTCACAAAATCACATCTCTTGACTTTATTCTAGCCAAAAATAAAAAAAAGGAGTTTGTGCCCTCGTTGCTAAACAACACTACTATACATTCCAAAAAATTCCAAAGAAAAAGTGTCAAACACCAGATTGAGAATTGAGGCCCATGATCTTGGGTTGGCATCTTACTAAGATAATTAAGAATAAAATAAAATTATATAAAGAATCATAGTTATATTGGGAATAATAGTTTTATTAATATGTGACAGTAATTATATATGTTAAGTATAATAACATGCAATTATTATATCTATATATTGTATAATTCATTCATTCATTAATTAGAACATATACACATTTTTGTCCAGCCTTGACTAAAAGTGAATTCTAGGTCACAAATTGGTATGGGGGGAAAAACTTATAAAGAGGGGATAAAAATCATTTATCCAGGTCCTGGACTGATGATTTCTTTTTTTTAAGTGTTTTTTGTTTTTATCTATTTATTTATTTATTTTTGGCTGTATTGGGTCTTCGTTTCTGTGCAAGGGCTTTTTCCAGTTGCGGCGAGCGGGGGCCACTCTTCATCGCGGTGCGCGGGCCTCTCACTGTCTCGGCCTCTCCCGTTGCAGAGCACAGGCTC